>NC_143015.1:139857116-141349616 GCF_055824585.1 Amblyomma mixtum | reverse complement strand
TGGCCGCGATAAAGCACTCGCATGGCAGACAACCCACTTGCGGCACATATATCCATTCCAGGCTGTGTTATACAGGCCGGCCCAGTTAATTTTTCCCTCAGTTGTTATCTCCGTTAACTTCGTGCCGTGGTTATACCTGTGTCGCTTGCATGGCTGTCCACATTCATCCGAGTTCCGTAAGCGTCGTAAGTTACCTAAATATTCGACTTGTTTGCTCTGTAGAAGACCACATGAACTGCTCTAGGCTAGCCTGTTCACGGCTGTGCACACAAATAGCAACATACCTGAGGAGTGCATACGCCCTTAATATTCTAAAAATTTAATGCGACCTTTGTATGTTAGCCAGTTCTACGCTTCCGATGTTGACGCAAAAATCGGGGAGGAAACGTGCTTTCAGAAAGCGTTCTGCGCAAGCACTAGGATACAGAGACAAGGAATGATTCTCCCCTTATTTGAAGCAGCATCAAAAGAGCCCTGGATTCGTAGCCGAAGCTTCACGGTTCTACGGGAAAACTAGCTTCGTGCGCCGGAGCAGGCGGCCCAAGAAGGTTCCCAGTAAAGCGGGAACTGATGATTTCTTCGAGGCTCTTAGATTCAGATTTTCTTTTTAGCTAAATTCGTTGTGGTATCAGCGCACCGATTTCGTAGAAAACAATTCAAGAGAGCACAAAAACAGCAAAAGGTTTGGTTTGGTTTGGTTCATGGGGTTTAACGTCCCAAAGCGACTAAGGCTATGAGAGACGCCGTAGTGGAGGGCTCCGGAAATTTCGACCACCTGGGGTTCTTTAACGTGCACTGACATCGCACAGTACGCGGGCCTCTGGAATTTCTCCTCCAAAGAAATTCAACCGCCGCAGCCGGGATCTAAACCCGCGTTTTTCGGGTCAGCAGCCGAGCACCATAACCACTGAGCCACCGCGGCGGCAAAACAGCAAAAGGAGAAAGGAGACAGCCTCCTTAAAAAAACAGTTCGGCCCAGAAAGCAAATTCTTTGCTCCGGAAATTAGAGACGCGCCTGTTCTTCTGGAGCAGGTGCTATGCATTACCCTCGCGTATTTCCTTCCTTTGACCTAATGATGTCACTTGAGATGCCCCGAACCACATGTCAACTGTGAAATTCAACGTGGCACATCCAAGATTTCGCCGACCTTCAATGGCTTAGCATATTTTGCACTCTAAAGTTTGCGAGTCAACTGAATTATTTATTCGTGTTTTTATTAGACGCTGTTCCTGACAGATGTCCTCCTGGGCGTCCAAACCGCAAAGTTTTGCCCGACGTATAAATCACGAAATGTTTACGCTATGCTATGTAATGCTGCCGTTTTGTTGGCACCTACTGCCGGAAGTAAAAGTTCATGACCTACACACTTTGTGGCCACCTTCGCTACCTTATGACCCGATGCGCATGCACGGTCGTGACCCCCGCGCTGGTCACGTGACCGTGAGAGCTCGACGTGACAGGAACGGATGTTCATTGCCTACGTAGCGGAATTCTCTTTACAGCAATATTGCTGACAAAATTCACTTCCCCGTATGTTAAGACAATAGCTGCATGCCAAGCATTCTTCAGTGGTAACGACAGTCGGCCAAGTGAGTGAGCCGACCGTCTGGACAGAGTCAACCCTTCCCTTTTCTCCTCACCTCTTTGTCTTTGTTTCGGACCATCGCCATTGCGCCGAGAAATGACCGCCTTTTCAGGGCTGCACCCACGTGACGACTGCACAGCCCACCCCGTCTGCACAAGTCGTCTGCTTCTGCACCGATGGTCCCATCAGCCGAGACTGCGCCTGCTTCTGCTGAACAAAGGCAGACACGCAGATTTCATTCAGCGGCCACTGCAGCGTTACAGGTGGGGACAAAATTCTAGGAACAGGAGAAGAATAAAAGCTGCATTTCTTAGCTGTCTAGAGGTGTCGCCACATATCGAGCGTTGCGATGTGCTGGTCTGTGTGTAGTGCGCCACATTTTGCGCCCGGCGACAGAATGCGCGAAATTTTTTCTCAGGTGCGCGCCAGCTATGAACTATACTACTTTAGAACTGCAGTTGATGTTGCGAGAGGGTGACTAAAGCTCCTCAAAACCAACAAATGCTACCAACATTGAAACCAACATTTGAAACATTTTACAAGAAATGAAGACCATGTGCAGATAATGTTGCCCGAAAAAAAAAGAAAAACATCAATCAAGTACACGGGCATCGTAAGAACTCATGAAATGAGAAGGTGATGCTCAATGTCAGGGAAATATGAGGAGGCAAGGCATTCCATCCGATTCAGCTCTAGGAAAGAAGCTATTTTTAAATGGGTGCTATTCCTCGACCTGTAGGGTGGGTTTGGGGCGAGGGGTGATGTAAGGCCAACTAAGCTCTTGGTGGCCACCTCTTGCTGAGATCGGACACGCTGTATCCAGGGCGCAGAGAAAGCTATTTCCTTCTTGCGTGGATTCGGGTCATTGGACGCAGGCAGCTGACGGGAACTTTCTCATCCGCATCATCATTGTGTCTCCGGTAGTCACAGTGAGAATTCGCTACAGCACACAGCGTGAGGAACACTGAAGCAGTTTTGTCCTCACCTTAGATGACTCCGCCTTTTGACTGGCGCAGGTTTCCTCCTGGCTGGCGCGAAGTGGTCCCTGCTGCCGGGAACTGATGCAGTGCCTCCTGCTGGTACCTCCTGCCGGTGCCGGAGAGGAGGCGATCCAGCCCAGCTTTGGCTTCCAAGGAGGACACACAGCCCGAGCTGGAGAAGGAAGGGAGAGAAATTGCGAAGTATGTTGCGGAGGAAGATATCTAGCGATAGAACAAGCGCTCTAGGTGGGAGGCCTAACATGGAGAGACGAAGTGGGAACGGCATGTATAGGCTGCCGATAACAGTGAGGGAAGGCAGCGTATTTTAGGCGCACAAATGAGAATGGGATCATTCCACGCCAACTGACTCTAGACTGTGCGCTCGATCATCATCGATTTTTTTAACCTCATCATCAATTTGTTTAACGTAAATCATGGTTTATCAGATTTTTGTGAGAAACGGAAATGATAGATTGAAAGGCGATCAGCAGAGGAACGTCAGGAATCGCTTCTTCCATTGAACTGCTTTCGATTAGAAATCACTTTGAGTAGTATAAACTACGAAAGTATCAAAATGGATACTAACAGAAAGCAGTTGTATGGGATTGAGGAAGAAAATGAGGTGCAGTGATAAGTTTATAATATGCATTGTGGGATGGCTTGTATAAACCTAAAGATCAGTGAAGCACTGCACAGTACGCCATATTTGAACAGTACGCTATATTTGAAAGCTATAGGGCTAACACAGGTAAATGGGAAGTTTTTATTACATTAATGCGGTGACTTTGGAGGATGCCTGCCAAAATGAAGCTCCTGGAGGCAACGCATAGGACATTCGATTGGGGCTTCAGCACTTGGTATAGGAGACTTAAGAAGCCTGCTTTTCAAAGCATGCGACGAGAACGTGAGAAGAAACACAAACGAGCGCCATCTCAACGAACCTGCTCTTCCAGACTCCTCAGTGAAACGCGACAATATTGGATTAATTGACCATCGATTCTAGATGGTCAAGGTAAAATTTTGGTGGTGGCCCGGGTCAAATTTTGGAAATGACCCGGGCCGAGTTCGGAGATCGCCATCGTGTCGGCCATGCTCAATTATGGCCGGACATCGAGTTTGGTCCTAATCGGGCAAGGCCAAATTTCGGGGGTGGGTCTAATTTGGGCCCGGGAATCAGTTCGAAAGCACGGATCTGTGCTGCGGAGAAGACGATGAGCGGGCGGTGCGGCCGGAGAGAGCAGATGGAAGTTGAAGACGACGACTCCCCGCAATGCATAGCGTAGCAGTGGGGTGCAGTTTAACACGAGGCATGCCACCACGGCAACAGAAAAAACAACATGAGGCGTGTTCGGCTGTGGCGATATGCGTAGAGGTCTCGCGCAGCGTCCTGTAAAGCTTGTCTGTTCGCGCCGTCGTGAATTCGGCTCCCATTCGTGGATAGTCTGCCTATTTTTTCTACTACCTAAGGGCATTTTGTCCTTGCCTAGGCTGAAGGTCAATTTATGACAGCGGACAGCTTCCGCGGTGTTGAGCGCGGTTGGTGCATCGAGTAGAGCTGTCGCTCTGAAAATAAACATTCTAATTCAACCAGCCGCCGCGGTGGCTCAGTGGTTATGGTGCTCGGCTGCTGACCCGAAAGAAGCTGGTTTGATCCCGGCCGCGGCGGTTGAATTTCTTTGGAGGAGAAATTCTAGAGGTCCGTGTACTATGTGATGTCAGTGCACGTTAAAGAACCCCAGGTGGTCGAAATTTCCGGAGCCCTTCACTACGGCATCTCTCATAGCCTGAGTCGCTTTTGGATGTTAAACCCCATACACCAAACCAAACCACATGCAATCAATTCCTAACACATGGTGCACACGTTGAGGCGGTCGCACGGATGTAGCCGCTAAATGCGCGCTTTGGTGCAGATTTCGTGCAACGCACGTAAATATGTATATTGAACTTCTGTGAAGATTACGCTCCTTAAGGGTAACAGAGTGGATTCGAAGAGAAGGCAAGCGTAGCATGAAGGGGCTGGCAGAAAGTTAGGCGGGCGGATGAGATTAAGAAGTTTGCGGGGATACGGTGGGTGCAGGTGCCATAGGACAGGGTTAATTGCAGAGACATGGGAGAAGTCTTTGTCTTGCAGTGGGCGCAGTCGGGCTGATAATGATGACGATGATGAAAGATTAGGCTGATGAGAAACACGGCTGAAGGGTGCTTAAAGCAAAATGAATGAATTGAAAGGCGGCTAAGGCTGGAGAGAGACGTGCCTGAGGAGGATGCATTCATGAATGACTCGCCAAGTCCTAATACTAGAGACTTCAATGTCAACCGGGCCTGCAATGATTTGTGTTCAGGAAAGAAAAAACAGCGCTAAATTCTGCACAAACCACACAGAAAGACGGACAGGACGGGCTCTCACTCCAACTAAGTTTATTGAAAGCCATGAAAGTTTATTGAAAGAAATGCGCATGCGTTCACCTTCTTCGGGCTATATATATGCTACATGTGGCTTTCAATAAACTTAGTTGGAGTCAGCGCCCGTCCTGTCCGTCTTTCTGTGTGGTTTGTGTAGAATTTAGCGCTGTTTTTGCTTTCCTGAACACAATATCACACCAACTAGCCCAGCAAAAGGTACTGTAATGATTTGCACGGAATATTCATGCTTTAGTTCAGCGGATATAGGGCGGTACGTTGTAAAATAGCGAGTTTTCGCTTGCTGCTGTTCCTGGCCTATATAACAATATATGAAATATTAAGAGATGAGATATTCTCCGCTTATTATCCTCGGCGCATAGTGGAACTCTTGCCGAGTATTGCGTCATGGAAACCTCACTGACTCTCAGAGCGCCATACATACCGGCCCGCCGACGTGCTTCTGGAAGCGTGGTCGCTGCGCCTCCACCCGTCGATTGGGCTTCGACGAGGGTGTGGTGTCCACCAGAGAACACCGCTGGCATTAGACTCGAGAGAGCTGCGGCAGTACACTTCTCGGGGCCGACTGGCAGCCTGTGGCAAGTGATCGCCCTTTGAAGAACCGAAGTGAAAAATAGAGTCAGTAGGTTTTTGATAATAGAAAGTTCGCCAGAAATTCAACTATTAGTTAGCCCCTCAAGTTGACGGAATGATGCCGCGTCAACCAATTTGAATGCAAATAATGAGCCAGAAAATGAATACTACATCACCACTACCCTGATCATCAGCCTAACTACACCCAATGCAGGACAAAGGACTCGCCCGTATATCTCCGTTGCTATTCACGACCAGCGGTTATTTTGCCTTCACATTACATGCCTTGCTCAAGCCCATATCTTCCTCTCGATTTCGACTGGGATGTCATTAACCCGTGTTTGTTCCCTCACCCACTCCGCCCTTTCCAGTCTCTTAACGTTACATGTGTAATTTTTTTCATAACTCGCTGCACTGTCTTTAACTTGTGCGGGTGAATACTACACATCACAATGGATACTGCGCTGTTTATGTACCCATGTAGAAGGAGTGTCTAAAGGGATGTGAGGAAAGTAGTTGCAGCGGACATGTGGGCGTTGGACGAAGCCTCGCTCCCGAAGATTTTAACGCATCCCCATCCACACTAATATGAAGATGGGGGATACTACTTGGTTTCAGTGTGCGCAATAATGCGCGCAAATAAGAATGAAGTTTACGTGCGCGAATTTATCTGCAAAAATCATGGCGCCTCCTGCCAAACCAGAAGGTATTAGCTGAACTGGCGTCACCTCGCGACGCGTGGAGGAATTCCTCACCTTCTGCCCCGAAGGGTGTGCGCGTGCTCTTCGGTTACTGCACCACAGCCGCCTTGGAGCCGACCTTGGAGGCGCCGCTGGAAGTCGCACCCACTGACGTGACGATGTCTGTACACCAGGAAGCCCATTCGAGTGGCTTCCGTGAAAGACACCCAGTCTGGCGGAGGATAGAAAAGAAGCAAAGATTTCAACAAGCGACGCTGACTCAGCCGTTTCGCCCGTATAAGAGAGACTGACAACATCGTGGGTTTTTCGCCGGCAATTGTGCTTAGGGGAAGTCCCTATGGCGAGGTAGATTTGAAATACCTGAGTAGTTACTCACTAGCCTACAGCCCCGCCGTGGTGGCTCAGTGGTTACGGCGCTCGGCGAAATTCCAGATGCACGTGTACCGTGCGATATCAGTGCACGTTAAAGAACCCCAGGTGGTCGAAATTTCCAGAGCCCTTTACTACGGCGTGCCTCATAGCCTCAGTTGCTTTGGGACGTTAAACCCCAATAAGCCTAAATCACTAGCGTCCACAGGACAGCAGCTTTTAGAGCTGCATAATAAACATAACAAGCAACTAACCTTCTAGTATTCTTTTTCTTCTGGGCTATAATAAAGTTTCAGGATCCTGAAGCACCATGCACCCTATGAGCGAAACCTCAGTGGAGGGCTCTGAATTACTTTAGACCACCCAGCACTCTTTCCGTGCAGGGACGACCAAAACAAACAGATTTTGCGCTTAGCCCCTATCTAGCCCCTAACGCAATGTGGTCCTTGGGAGAGGGATTTCATGGAGGTACCTTTCGCTCAGCAGCCGAACGCTATAGACACCCAGCCTTGCTGCTTCGGTCCATTCGTGCATTTTGCTTGTAGCGCACATGCGCCACTCGCGCAGAGCTTGTTTCGTACCGGAAATACGAAAAAAAAAAACAACTGAGCGAAGCGGGCAGGCATTTCAGCATTGGTGCTGTCGTGGCGTGGCAGGGATTACGCTGCACCCACGGTTTCTCTCGTGGTCGATCGTCACTCTAAACCACACAAAAAACAAGCTTTCTGATGCTTGACCAAGAGGCAAAACTGACCACGAGATGTTTCGCTTTCACTAACCGCAATCGAAAAAAAAAATCCATACAGGGTTACGACAGAACACGAGAAGCTCCTCGCCAAGCGCACACGTCTCGCACGCGTACAATTAGGCGGATTAAGCGTCAACACTGGGAGCGGAAATCTCAAAACACGGGTGCGTTACGAGCAGTCCAGCATGCGCAAGAGTTAATCCTTGACTGCCTGTATGTTTCCTATGAAATACGCGCATTTATTGCATAAAAGGAAGTTTATGAATCGACCAGTTACCGCGCGCATTTCAACAATCGCGATCTTTCGCCAGCCTGCCTCACAAGTTTCATAGAAGTCGATGCCCATCCCGTACGAGTTTAGGCCGGTACACTGCGCCTTAAATTCCACCCGTTTGATCACGAACGATGGACCAATGGGCGCGTCTACTGCGTGGGCAAAGCGGCTGGCAGACTTCCTCACCTTCAGCATGTCTTCCTTCAGGTGTGGATGGATTGCGCACCCTCGTGACGTCGTCTGTCCAGTCGCCATATGCGCGCCTTGCTCATACATTGGTGGTACACTCGCCACGGACTCGGGCTGCACATCCAGAGGGAGACCGTTAGTGTCGCAGTGACAGGTACAGTGTGTTGCATTTTAATTAACAATGTCATCACGAAAGCTTTTTGCTGCTAGGTCAACGTTACTGGCTACAACTTCAATCAAATTTAAAATGTGGTGTTTAACGTCCCGAAGCGACGCAAAAGGCTAAGAACGGTTTAATCGAGAGTATCTGGTGAATTATAAGACTACCTGGTTTTCTTATACGTGCGCTGACACTGCAGGGCACACACGCGCCTCTAGAGCAAAAGGATGGAGAATTACTTCGAACAGACATTCGTATATGCTATACTGGAGGCTCTATGATACGGCGTCACGAACGAGTTGTACGCATCAAGGAAATACAAATGCAAGCTCCAGCAAAGTCATCAACGTACCCGTCATGGTGGTCCCTCCGTGAGGCTGACGTTAGGCAGGAGCAGTCCTCTGCAGAAGGTAAGATATGGTCTTAAAAGCTGTGTTATTTCACCTGCATTAAACACACCCAGTAGTGAGCACTGCCTAAGCTGTTCGCCCTTTACCATGTCTGAAAAGTAGCCATACAGAGGTCAAGAGTGGAGAAAAGTAGTCCGTCGTTTTCTTTCGACGCCAGATTTGTCACAACTGGCCTGTAAACCTGTACAACATACGATACCATGGAGAATAATGGTTTATCTTCGTTTTCTGTAGGAGGTCTCTGAAAGGCTCAAACGGTGAAGAAATTTTGCCGTCCAGCCGCAATCTCAAGTCAGCAATCTGAAGTCCTGTCTCGGAACTGGCACAGATTTCTTCTGCTTCATATTGTTCCGATGTTCGGTTTATGTGAACGCACTCTGCGTAAAAAGGCTATCCAACGGAAATCTGAAACTGGAGCTAAAAGGGTCTGATGGGGAAAGGGAAAGGAAATGGGTCCCCTCATCTATGGCAGGGTGCCTTTTTCAAATAGTTGATCCTGACCAAGAAAAATGGAAAAGTTGTATGCTTATTAAAACTTGCATGGTATTTAAAGTGGTAAAACGGGGTCATACTCTGAGAGAAGCGAAGGATGAAGTATGTGATATTCATAAAATTTTCGAAATGCGTGCGAAGATGCGCTTAATAAAATGGTTTACGGTCTTATATATAAATAAGTACAGGTTAAAAGGATATGAACTGAAAGCAGGCTACTGAAGTGCTCGTACTCGGGGGGGCTATGATCCCAACAGCAAGCGGCTGTATGCTAAGTGTATTCGTCCGTGTGCATGTGTACACAACTTTCAGGCATTTGCGACTTTCTGCTCTCGGAGGTTAATGGAGCTTCCTTCGCAGGCTCTCAACTAAGGTTGGAAACTGCGCATAAGACATGCCAGGAGGGCGACGCCAGAAACCTCATAGACAGTAACTCTATACAGCAACGGCTAGAAGCTCTGGAACCAAACGCTTATAGGCCTTCAGGCGTATAACAGAACTGGGTGAAGCTGGTTATCGTTGCTTTACTTCTTTCTCACAGAGAACCGAAAAACAAAATGCCCAACGTAATAATCACATCTCACCACATAGTTGTTTCGCGCCGGTTCAAGAACTTTCACTTGCGTTGTTGCAACTATTAAGCTGAACATGGGAGGCGGATATTTAGAATAAGGGAAGCTGAGAGAGATCTACCGAAAGAAAAATCTTGTTAAATTTTGACGGCCTCAATATTTCACGCGCAACCATGCATGCTCATTCGATATAGTAAAATCTCACACTGAGTAGACGAGTACTCTAACACTCTTATTTGACGATTTGCGGAAACCTGATGCGAGTGCTCCGCATCGGATTTTAAGTTAGAACCAGATTCCAGATATCGTTGAAATTAGGATCAGCGCAAAAGACTTACACAGAGAAAGGAAACGACACACACGGATATGTCTAGGCCTGTCTTCAGTTCTTTTGTTGCGGCATTCAGACCATGTACGACGGAGTCATTTTCGCATCCGCTGCGTGGGCTGAGCCATGGACAGTCGTCCTCACCTTCTTCCCTCTGTTCTTCCGCAGAGCTGGGGCAGTAGGGTGCTGCTGGACGAAAACCGGGCGTCGGCGGCACCCACGTGGCGATAACGCTCCAGACACGGGCTAGGGCTCGAGCTGCAAATCAGGGCCACATAGGACGTTAGTGGCCCAGCTTCAGTGCACTTGTCGGTTATTGAAAAAAAAAAAGGTGGCATGGTACCGCATGTACGTTACGGCATGGTATGGTATGGTAATGGAGGTTTCACATATGGTATGGTACGGTACAGTATGGGAGGTTTGACGTCCAGGAGCGACTAAGGCTATGAGGGACTCCGTGAAGGTGTGTTCGAAATAAATTTGAATGACCTGAGATGTCTAATGGACACTGACAACAAACAGCACATCGGCGCTTTTGAGTTTTGCCTGTGTTCAAACTCTGCCGCCGAGGCCGGACTGAACCCAAGTCCTCCGGCACAGAAGTGGAGCGCCCTAGGAACCAAGTGCTACCAAAATTATTATCTATTACAGCGTGCACATAACGCGAAGAAACCATACCACTGTTGTGTTCTATATGCACAAGCTAATTACATATACGTTAAGCCCTAGATACCACAAAGTGGCATTCCGGTGGCTAATACAGAGGGAAGACGAGAAAAAATCTATAATCATCATCAGGAAGTAGGAATGCCTTACTGACCACACAAACCATCAGGTTAGGATATTTGCATGAACGATAAAAGCAACGCGTATACTCGTGCGGGTAAAAAAGCGGGAACTGCCGTAGGGTTCAGGAATGTAGGGCAGATTGGTTTATAGTATTCGTCAGTATCATCAATGTGAACAAAATATTCTGGGGTCACCTGAGCAATTCTAATGATGTGTGAATGCAAAACCATTCATACTTGTCGCTGAGTCTGTCGCTCAGTTGATGTCGGGGACTTGGGGGGTGAACATTGTTTCGGTGCACGATTCGCCGCGTTGGGACTTCGTCAGCAGTGACCTGCCGCCTTCGTCCACGCTTTGCTGTCCGCTGATGATGTAAACGCGAGCGATTCAATTTCGAATGATAGGACAGCATAAGCCGCGCTTACATGAATACGTCAGTGGGCAACGTATTTCCTACTGTATCCCGCTCAAACGATTCGCCACTGTACCACATGAGATCTGTCGGGACGGTGACCTGTTGTCCAGTGCACGCGAGGGAGGGGTACAGCCGCCCCCATCTCTTTTGTTATCCACCAGAGAGAATACTGTATAGGTGCTGTAGGGAGGAGGAAGAGGGGCGCCTCCAAATCTTTTTCCCTACATCACGAAAGTCGACTTGCCTTTCTAGATCGACCCTGCTTTCTGATGGCCTGTAGCTGCAGGAAAGGTGATGGCGTCATTCGGGGGCCGCATTCCTGCCCCGCGGCTTGGCCACAGCTTTCTGCTGACGGCTGGGTTTTTGGCGCATCTGATTAGTTGATGTTACCGCATTCATAGCTGAAATAAAAGTCCAAGCTGTTACTCAACTCAGAGTTCTTACGCCACGACGCAGCACGTGGACAAATGGCACGAAAACGAACGAGTCCGATCTATTAAGCACCTCAGGAATGGAAGCACCGACATTGATGATGGTGTGAAAATTGCACAGATACCTCCCACGCTTTGTCCATGGAGGCATTTCAGGCACGGGAGTGAAAAATCTTATAGCTATGACAGTAAAGTTCCGTTACTTCCATGTACCGCAGGACTCCTCCCCTTCGCGGTAACAAACAGCGTTAAGTGGGCCTGCGGACTGCAGCAAAGTGGGCTGCAGCACTCATTTCTTCTTGTTCTCATCCTTCGGTAAAACATGTCAATACAGATTACGACTGCGACTGCAGCACGTCCTCCTAAAGTCGTCAGATCTGCTTTCCGTTCATTGGCTGTTGCGCGTTCTAGTTCCTCCACATCTGGATGTCGCTTCTACCTGATGCCATTTATGTTGCTGCAACTGTGGGGGTCACGATTCTTGTCAACAAGTATAATGATTTCTATTTTTTTAAGAGGTAAGAATAGTATAATGTAGCAAACAGACACCGAAACACCACCTAACTGCACTCGTTCCGGTTCACTGAAGAAAGGAAAAAATGTCCAAGTGTGTGCTTCCGAGATTTGCTGCGGGGCACTGATAGCAGAACTGAAGCTATCACTTTCCGTAGGCCGGGGAGAACCTTCGTCACAACCTTTTATGTTGCTTTTGGTGCGACAGCACTGGTTAACATGGTCCCAACGATAAATATTGTTTGATGATTGACCCTGAGGGCCACCTAGGCCAACCAGGATAAACAAACATTCCCTGACTGGGCTTTGAAACCGCGGTGGCGTCAAAAGATTCAGCTTCGCTTGCCACTGCCCGAAGGCACGAGCGCCGAAGGTATAGCTTCGAACTCTTGAGAAAATCGCACATTTACTCCCAGCGAACTTGTATGAGTGCGTCCCACGAGTATGGAAACATAGAAATAAGTGTGGAAAACGGAATCGAGAAGTGCCATTCCAGATTTTCTAAGCGAGCATGCTCAGGCATCACCCTACTGCGCACCCATTAAATGGTACAAGCTGAGGAAAGCAATAAGATGACTGGCTATAAGTTACTGCAGCAAGAGAAGGCATCCATGTAAACCACATTTCTGTCGCGGTCGCAGAATCACCACCACGTCGGCTATGAATGCAGCAGCAGGGGAGGACTCCAGATCACTTTTGACTACCTCAGTCGGGCACGTGAAACGCTCCTTCAGGCGGCCTGCCTTTAATCGCGTCGTGTTCACTTGTACTATACCCATGTAAGATCTCACATCATAGAGTTTCTTACTATTACCTAGAGGTAAAGCTGGCACCCCATTTATGGGAGTTCCGCCACCATTGGCGCTCTAAGCTACTGGTGAGTTACTGACTTCGGAACCACAACTTCTGGCCAAAAAATAGTGCAAAAATAGACGTTCATAATGAAGATTGCCCTAACACTCAATGCCATGTCTATAAATTGCAACAAACGAACAGGAAAGCGTGTAAATGCAAAGCTTGCCCAAAATAAGAGATGGCTAGCTATGTTTTGGCCAAGTATTGCACGCTGCAGCAACTAATACCTTGTGCTTAAGAGGCGCCCTTTAAAAAATATATATATAGAAAATGTTGTTGCTTAAACACCTTAAGAGGCTTTGTTAGGGCATTTCGAAAAAAATGGTATAGTTTAGCTCTGGTTAAACCTGGTTGGTTGCGAAAGCAATACAATGTTATGCTTTGTCACATCCACTTGGCTTCATTCCGTTTAGCTTGCCTAATCCCACCTTGTGAACTCGATACAGCTCGTTTAGCTGCTTCGGCTTCTCGTCGTTTCTTTAGTCGTTCTTCTCGTTGTTCTTCCGTTTCTTGGGCACGTTGTAACCTCTTTCTTGCATTCTTCCTAGCTTGCTTGGCTGTCGCCTTAGAGTTAAACTGTTCAGAAGCAGTAGAGGAACTAGATTCAGATATAGACACTTCATCGGTGACTTCCATGGCGAGAATCCTCGAGGAGCGCGGCACGACCGGCTCCTCCTGGCTGCTGTGGAGAGAGGAAGCTGACGTCACGCGTCCCCATAGCAACGGAGAGGCTGATGTAACACCATCTGTTAGGCGCGGCGGCGGCTCCTTGAGGAGCAGGGGGGGGGGGGGGGTCCCCGGACCACGCGACGAGCGGTTAGACCTGGTGTATACAGTATTGCTTACGCAATAAAGGAGAAACCTTTTATTGGCGTCGCGTGCTGTTGCGTTTTCGCCACTATGGCTTTTGCGCACTACGTACGCGGCAAAGGCACACACACGGAGAACAGCGTTTTCGGAATTGCAAATTTCAGTAACGGCTCTCTATGTTCCCGAAAAAATCCGACTGTCCCGCATTAGGTAGCTCAACGGCCCATGATGCTTTGAGCGTCCATGATGGCTAAGTACAGCGCCGTCAGCTTGTAATCGTAAGAAACTCTTGTCTCACATAGTATGCTTCACGTTTACATCTAGAGAGATACAGTGACCGCATCTTTGCTTTCCTTATTACCTCGATTACCTCAAAGAGCAGGGCCATAAGCTATTCAATTTCACTAATGGCTTGGTTAATGTCCAATTTTTCACTTTATATTACTACAATTCCGCAACATGATCGGCCCCTTAGAAAGAAAAAAGTAAACTGGTAGTGAGGCAGTTTCTCTGAAAGAATACGTCTTTTAATTACACTTCATCCCAGCCGCATTATCCTCCGTGACATGAAATACTAAAACACATATCGCTCTTTCCTATATCCGCCATCTATAAAACAACCTGTACGGAATAAAAAAGAGTAAACACCTGCTCACTATAAATAATAGTATAAGACAAGCAATCCTCGGCATCAACAGCGTAATTAGTGGTGAGAGAGAAGGCCAGCGTTCTTCAGCTGCTCACTTCACACCCATGTTATTCATAGTGGGCCAAATTATAACCGGCTCTGCTCACCTCTGAGTGGCGCCTTAGCTCGGCCCTTGGTTGAACCGGCCAGGAATCGGGCAAACTTCTGCCGGCACCCACACGACGAACGAACGTAAGGCGGGTTGTCAACGCTCAGGCCCTCCGCATCCGCACTGAGGGTTCGATGGGCACAGGCTTTTGCTGCTGCTGAAAGACGGAGTAAAAAGGTGGGTATTGAGATCACAGCGAGTACGGCAGCTCTACAGGTGGCCAAACAAGTTTTCGTAACAAGGGTTTAATTCAGTTTCAAGGGAGATATCACATCCGGCTGCCATTCAGCTACAAAAGAAGGCGTCATCTATATATCTGCAAATGTGAGGGCCGTGGACCGTTAGAGGAGACAGCAGGTGTCTTCCTTCTGCGGTGAGAATGATTTGGCTTCGAGTAAAGATGAGACGAACGCCGGCAATTACGTGCATTAGGCATTGGCTGGGGTCTTCGTTTTACTGTTTAATTCAGCCAAAATTGGGGCGACGCGACGCACACACGTGCCACGCAGAGCCTACTAAGAAGTTAATTTTTCGAGGTGCACTATGTTGTCAGTAACACTTGAAATGAACGCAGACAAATATGACTAAAAATAACTCGCAGCTGCGCGGTAACGCTGTACTCGAGTATCACAGAAACCTACTGTCAAGAGGCGCTGAGCTCATCAACTCACATTTTTTTTTGCTCTGATTGCAGCTGCATTTCAAGAAAAAGAAAGAAATCAGAGTGGCAAGATGTTAGTCATTTTTGGGGGGTGAACTGGCCTACCACTACCAGTGACCCTTTTCGGGACTAGCCACTCAGGAGCGCTTACGCCCTAACATAATCGGTCGGAGTCTTGGCCGCGGGCGACCTCTACTGGAAGTCACCATCTCGACTGAGGGGAGCGGTGGGTTCGGGTGCAAGACGGCTCCTTCACAGGAAGGAACGTGGACTGATTGATTGAAGACTTTATTTAAACTGCGATCTGAGAAGTAAATGGCGCACTTTGGGGTAAGCGAAAAGTACCGCTTTCTTCGGCTCAGGCGGAAACGAGTCTAGAAACGAACAAAACTTTCGGAGTCCTCCTCACATGCAGTCCTCATCGTCACTGCTGTCATCAAGTCCACGGTGGCGAATAAGCGGCGGCACCCACGTGGCGACAGCACTCCGGGCTTTTTCAGGGCTGCCTTGGCACCACGGCCGCTCGCTGCTGCTTGAAGAAGTGGTTTCAAAATAAAAGCAGAACATTACTATACGTCCTGTCTGTGCACCAGAAAGCATCCCTAGTTTAAACACAGGCCCCGCCGCGACGGCTCAGTGGTTATTAAGGCGAAAGCCTTTGATGGCTCATACTATCGTCCGTTAACAAAGCGTGTCACACGCGTTTAACTTGGGAACTAAAAAAAGATAAAAGAAAATCATTGGTTGCTTCAGATAGAGGAAGAAAAAATGAACCTAAGAGCCAAGTTTGATGATTGTAGATTAATTAATTTATCAGCAAAAATGCCGGAATTGCGTCGAAATAGCACGGACGTCGATATAACCATGGGAACGGTGTGACGTCACATCCACCGGAAGTCGTCAGGGCATACTGAAAATTGCCAATGAATGGTCGGTGAAACGTCGGATTTGTGTCAAATTAGATGAAAAATGTGTAATTAATCGTAATTAACACTTAAGATCCCAAAAGGATGTATAGCTTGGGTATAGATATAGCCACGGGAACGGTGGGACATCACATCGAACGAAAGTCGTCACGGCATAGTGTCCTCGGCTTTCGCCACTCAACACTTTAGTTGCCAAAGTGTCCTCACATTCCAATTTTTTGCGCTCGGCTGCTGTTCCGAATGACGCGGGTTCGATCCCGGCCGCGGCGCACGAATTTCAATGGAGGCGAAATTCTAGAGGCTCGTGTACTGGCGATGTCAGTGCACGTTAAGGAGCCTCGGGTGACCGAAATTTCCGGAGCACTCACTGCGGTGTCCCTCATAGCCTGAGTCGCTTTGGGACGTTAAAACCCCTGAAACAAAACCTAGTTTAAACATGCCCGAAGAAGTTTTCACAACACGACCAAGCCTCTAAGAAACTTTCTGTGCAGCCTAGAAGAGCAGCTTGGCAATCGGAGTGGCGGTGCGCGAGTCGGAAAAGGAAAAATGTAAAGGATATCGTTGTGTTCCACGGTTGCATGTTTAGACATGAAGGAAAAACAGGTTTTCATTGTTTCATTGCTTTGAGAACTTAGTTTAAGGCAGGTGTGGAAAAAGGAAACCAGAAAACATTGAGTTAAGGCTATTAATTGCCTATTTAATTTTGTTTTGGGGGATTGAAGGTCTGATATTGTCTCAGGCAATGAGGGAGGTCTTAGTGTAGGTCTCCGGAAATTTCGACCACCTGAGGTTCTTTAACGTGCGCTGACATCGCACTGCTATCGGAAAATTTCGCCTTCATCGAAATTCGACCACCTGTGGCCGGGATCGAACCTGCGTCCTTCGGGTCAGCAGCCGAGCCCCATAACCACAGAGCCACCGCGGGGGATGGGTCGCACTAAATGTCATATAGCTGCAAATGCTTATGTGGACATTAGGAGCCGGGGAACATGCATACAAGACCTAGAAGGGCACATGTTCGAAGGAGGCGGAAGCAAAACTTCGCAGAGTAGAAAGACAATGGTTTCTTGTGGGGAACACAATCGAAAAACGGTTTGTCGCCTGCACAGAGACTGCCGGGGGTAGTTTGTATCGCTGCTGCAACCATCTCTGTTAAACTGGCAACTATTATATTAGTTCACATTGTGCCAGCTACATGGTTTGATTTCTTTGCTGCGCGCTTGTGTGGCGAACACATAAGCAGTCTTGTGTCCAGTAATTATGGTGTGGCTTGCGACCAAGCAGAACAAATTGATTGTGTTGTGTTGTTGTGTTTTATGGCACATATGCGAATAAGGCCATCATGCGTGAAACGCAAGGTATAATTACTTAAATTGGCATTATATTAGGTAAAGCGATATGGGGTGATGATACGCTATATATTAAAGAGAAGACTAGTTTGGTTCTGCCACGAGCAAGAGGGCGAGGAGTTCCCTCCAACCGCGCGGGGCTACAGCGCCTCTTGTTAGAGCCAGGCTGACCTTTTGAAAAAATTATGCTGACCAATAAAATTTAAACTTTATATTCTCATTAAAATTCCGATTCTATTTAAATACCTCATGACGTCGTCACTTGGTACACTGGGGTCGCACTCTAATGAAAGAGGAGGTTGGTATATTAGTTCATTGGGGTTTAACGTCCCAAAGCGGCTCAGGCTATGAGAGACGCCGTAGTGAAGGGCTCCGGATATTTCGACCACCTAGGATTCTTTAAGATGCACCGACATCGCACAGTACACGAGCCTGTAGAATTTCGCCTCCATCGAAATTCAGCCTCCGCGGCCGGGATCGAACACGCGTCTTTCGGGTCAGCATCCGAGTGCCATAACCACTGAGCCACCGCGGCGGGTATAAAATAGGAGGATGAATTGGTATGCGCCATCATAAAATTTTCCAGAATGTTTGTGACTGTGAGTTTTGCATATCCGACAGGTTAAAATAATATTGTTACGTGACGGCAATCCCGACGACGACAGGACTACATGGCATATGGCGAGGAATGATTTAATGGCGGCGGGTCGACTGCGGGCGCTCCATGCCGCGCCACTGCGCACTTTGTCGTGTTCTAGTCCGTGACACTACCCGGGGCTACCGAGTGATCGTCCCGATCGCGCGAACTAGGAGAACGGCAGTGGCGATGAAATAGAGGACGTGACGATGGGCGTGACAGGGCGGATGAACGCATAAGAGAAGAAAGTGCAGGGCTTGCCGCCACGATGAAAGAGATGAGCAGATCACGATCGATGAGCGCTGGTCCTGGAAGCTTCCGAGCTACAGGTCACTTTTAGCCGAGGGCTAAGGTCCATGGGCGCACCAGACGTCATGGGCAGGGGGCTGTGTGCGCACGTGTCTCGGATCGGTCGGGTCGCGTAGGGTCTGGTCGGCGAGATCAGTTCGTCGTGCCTTGTGTTTAGGGTGAAGGACGGGGCTGGGGCGAACGGCGAGGTCAGTTCTGTTCAGGCGGGCTGCCGGGCGGTGCTGACCAGGAACACAAGGCCGACGACCATGGCAGACGCAGCACGCTGAAGCTCCAAGACCAGCATGGCGATGATTTCCCAGCACCTCACACCTAATGCTACGTGACGGCAAGCCCGATGAAGACACGACTACATGACACAAGAAGTTGATAAGATGCTAGGCAAGGACATTATTGAGCCCTCCTAAAGTCCGTGGGCCTCTCCTGTGGTCCTAGTTAAAAAGGAAGATGGTACATTGCGCTTTCGCTTCGATTACGGCTACCTCAGCCGAATTAAAAAAAAATAGATGTCTATCCATTACCCCGTACAGACGATTCCCTTGACTGCCTTCACGAAGCCAACTATTTCTCATCTATCAACCGTCGTTCCGGCGATAGGGAAATCGCTTTGGACGACATCGACCATGAAAAAACGGCCTACAGTACTCCCGACGGTCCGCATCAGTTTAAAGTAATGCCGTTAGGTCTATGCAATGCTCCGGCCACTTTCGAGCGTATGATCGACTCACTTCGAGGATTCAAATGATCAACATGTCTGTGTTGCCTCGACGATGTCTTGCACGATATCGTCGAGTATGTTACAGTTAGGTCACAATTAAAATGGATGCCCACGAATCCTGGACTAGTGACCATTTCAAGATACAAAGGGAAAATAGTGTAACACCGCCGGACATATTTCGTTCATGTTTCGGACTAGAATTAGGGTGTCCTGCTCATTTAAAAAAAACATTTAGTCAGATAATTAACACTGAGATCTCAGCAAACAAATGGACGACAGCACATTAGAAGGACATTAACAAGAATAAAAGAAAAATTGCGAGGCACACACAATTTGCACCTAACCACAGGAGGGAAAGCAATAATGACGCCTTTGAGAAATAGTAGTACACTTATAATAAAAGATATCAGAGGGATGAGCTTCCCTAGCAGCGTCCAGCAGCTTGGCTTAGCGGCGTTGTGCTGACACGCCAAACATCAGAGAGCACGTACCGCACTTCACAAGGCGCACACGGTAAGAGATACAAGCACCAAAGAAGAGCCATACAGATGAAGACGTGCTCTAAGTCTCGCTTAGACGCACGAGATTGCGAGAGAACTTTTTGTGCAATTTCGTACCAGCGTCCGGCCTGCAGTGAACCGCGCCATAGGACGCGGGGTGCAGATCAGTCAAGGAAACGTGGTCCACGTCTCACTTCGCTGTATCGAACATAGGAAATTCCGCGTTGCGCGAGAGACGCAGCCATTTCATCATGTTTCCTCACGGCGGCGAACTTGTGTGCCACAATGGCGAAAAAACGCATAAAAAAAATTCAGGGGCCACATTGACTGTCTAAAGTGCGTAGAGGCGAAAGCGTTTTCCGCACCACTTTGACTGCCTCTGTGGCACTGCTGATGTCACATATAATGAAGTGGTAATTACTAAGTAATAGCCAATTACTGATTAATGATTAAACACTTATCAATGACTAAATACTAATTAACTACTAATTAAGGCGCTTAAGCATCGCCTTTAGGAGTGGAACGCGACAGCGTGTTGTAGCGCTGCCAGGGAGTCCACGGAACGCCACCCCCCGTTCTACGCGATACTTCGCCGGTTGGAAACACCTTTGAACGCAACGTGTTTTGGGGAAAGAAAATGGCACAGTAATTGTTTTGGTTTGGTTTATGGGGTTTAACGTCCCAAAGCGACTAAGGCTATGACAGACGCCGTAGTGGAGGGCTCCGGAAATTTCGACCACCTGCGGTTCTTTAACCTGCACTGACATCGCACAGTACACGGGCCTCTAGAATTTCTCCCCCAAAGAAATTCAACCGCCACGGCCGGGATCGAACAGCAATTCTTTCTGTCATCTCGGTGGACAACCGAACCGCACCGTACAGTAAGGGAGGAAGTGGGAGTGAAAGAAGAAAGAGAAAGAAGGGCCATAATGATGAAAATGATTGTATTTGAGGAAAGGAAATTTGTATTTGTCTCACATATCCTGGTGGCCACCCTTCATCAGTTTGATGACGTCAGCTGCGCTCGTCGATGAGTCACCCCAGGCGCTGGATGTAACACTGGACGGACCGGGGAATGAGCCATTAAATGCTTTCGGCTTAATACTTCGCTTCTTCGTCTCACATTCGATAAAAGATATAGAGGAACACCACACAGACGCCGGGTTCATGTACGGCTCTCTACCACAGGACGCCCGTCGTGGCACAATGACATGTCACCGTCGTAGCAAACAGGACGGAAAATGCTATGTGAACCTAAAAAGGCGTCGGTTCAAATAGGGTACCAAAGGGCAACCGGCTTGGCACTGAAAGTCGCGGGTTCGAAACCAGCCATAGTGATCGAATTTCGCTCGAGGAGAAATGCTTGATGCTTGTGTACTATACGACGTCAGTGCACGTTAAAGAACCCCAGTTGGTGGAAACTTCCGGAGCCCTTCACTGCGGCGGCCATCATAGCCGGAGTCGCTTTGGGACGTTAAACCCTCGTTAACCGAACAATCCCCGAGACGTCTTATAAGTTTCGCTTCGTCGTATCGAACACCACAGAAAATACAACATGGCGCCAGAAAGGCGTCGGTTAAAAAAACTGCCGGGGGCTTAGCTTTGGTTAAGCCTGGTAGGTTGCGAAAGCGAGCGCAGCGCCTCTAACGGAAGGGACGCCACCACCATTTCGGCGCGATGCCTTGGGACGCATGCCATATCGGCTCCGTCAAGTGTCGCTAATTCTTGGGGCGCATCAATTCGGCCTCTCTTAAAATTTGAACGAGCGGATTCCTAACATCACCAGGACTCTGGAGCCACCAAATTTCACCAGGTGGGCCCAATTTTCGCATTGCTAGGGGCGATTTCCACTTTGCCGCGAGGAGTGGACGCTGCGCCTAACGGCTGCGTCGCTCCCGCGGCGGTGACACCCTCGCTACATCTCAAGATGGCTTCTCAAGCCCCTCTAAGGGGCTACGACCCTTCCGAAATGGCCTGGACGACTGTTCCGGCTACCCAACCTGAAGCTCCTGCGGAACCTGCGCGCTTCGAGCACGAGGAGCTCTTCCAACTCGTCAACCGGCGCGGCAGAGCCGGCTCCAACAAGCAGGCTGCCACATCGCCGGCCTCCCAAGCTACGCAGCAAGGCCTCACGCACGGGTCTGCCTCATCAATTAGAAAACAAGCTCAGTCGCGTCTGTGGAAGCCCCGTCCTATGCCACAGATGCATCCTGAAGATTACGTGGTCATCCTAAAGCCCAGGGTCACCGCCGACCTACGGAATACCTTCCGGCGTGGTGAGTTGGGCAAAGCTCTAAACGCACACCTCGGCATCTCTGCTGCTGAGAACATTCTCAACATCGTCCCCGCCTGGGAGCAGAATCTTCTCGTTGTAGGAGTACGGAATCCGCACCTCGCCGATCGCCTGATCGGCGAAATCAGCTTGACCACAAGCAAAGGCACCCTGCCCGTACACGGGCATTTGAAACAAACTGGAGACGTATGCCGCGGCGTCATCGGAGGCATCGCCGACGACGAAACCAGCGCAACGCTCACCGCCCAAATTGTCTGGCGAGGCGGGCAGATTGCAGCATTCGCCGCCTTGGAAAATCATCCATCGCGGTGATCACCTTTGTGGGAAAGGTGGTCCCGCGGTACGTCCACTACAACGGGGAAACTTACCCCCATCCGAGAATACAAGCGAACCGTGCCCGCCTGTGTAAAGTGTGGTACTGTGGGACACCGCGCGGACACTTGCCCCACTCCGAATTCGTCTAAGTGTGGCCTTTGCGGCCAAAATGTGACTGTGACGCAGGATGGCCCTGCGCCACACGAGTGCAACCCGACATGTGCAATCTGTGGACTAGCCCACCCCACAGGCTCGAAAGATTGCACGGCAAAATTCCGCCGACTTCATCTTGCCAGTGTCAAGCCCTCCCAACATGGACGATCCGAAAAGTCAGAGCCTGGAAACAGAAAAGATCCCACCGCCGGCGGAGCAAATGGCGGCGTGGGACATGGCAATAACGCCACCGGCTCGCACGAGGGAAACGTCAACGCGGCCTCCTCATCTCCCGGAGTAAAGTCAACGGGAGAGAAGAAGCGAAACAAGAAAAACAAGAAGAAAAAGCAGGCACCGCCACCGCCCCCTAGCGGAGACAACGCCAAGCACTTTCCCGGCCTCAAACCAAGTGGCGCTGCCGGAGCCCGGGCCCCGACGCAGCAACAACACACTCAGGTGAGCAGCTGGGCAGGGGTCGCTTCCTCCCCTCCCTCCCCCTCGCCCACTTCCCCTCCTCGGCTTACGGCGTAGATGTCGAAAGCCGCAGACAAAATGAGCAGCTTAGAGCACAGATCGGGCAACTGCTCGCCAAAATTCAAAATTTGGAAGAAAAGCTAGCTGCCGCGACGGGTATCCCGAGTCCCGACGCCATGGAGAGTGAGCCCGAACTGCCGCCCGCGTTCGCGTCGGCAATGGCCGCGATGGAGGCGCGTCTCACCTCCCAGCTTCAGAAAATGGTAGAAACGGCTATGAACTGCATGGAGTCCAAATGCTCGTCATCGGTCCCTGCAGCCATAAGCCGCTGCATGAAATCGAAAACCACCCGAACCAGTCGGCGGTTCGAGGGGATCCGAGCCTTCAATACGCACAAGAAAATTATCTGTAATCCCAGAGACGCGGCATCGCAGGACTCCAACCCCGCACCCCCACCCAGTGCTAGCTGTAGGCAAGAGTCCAATCAGCCCCCGTCTCTCACCTCCAATCCTAATGATGGCGGCACGGCCTAACAAGCGTTCCCCACCTCCGAAAACACACACGTTGGTAACCGTAACACCATGGAATTGCAGAGGCTTCAAGGCTCGCCAGAAACGCGCGAACCTGCGCCTCTACCTAGAAACTTTCGAGGCTTTACCCGCCGTGGTCGCCCTCCAGGAGCCAGGAGCGGCGGCGAAATTGACTAACTACGTGACGTTCCAGCGAGACCACTCGTCGTGTCTCCTCGTACACAAGTCGTACACAGCCACCGAAATCGACCTCGATCTCAACATACCGTACTCGTACGCCATGGTAAGGATCCTTCCCCTTCGCCGATCGGATCCTCCCCTGCACGTACTTAATGTATACTGCTCCCCGAAACTGAAGCGAGTGACCTTCGCGGACCTCTTTAGCCGTGCACTTAAAGAGGCGGGTCGCGACCCCCTGCTGATTGTGGGCGACTTCAACGCCCCTAGCCAGCTATGGGGCTATCGTAAAGAGGAAGTGCGCGGACGCATGCTGGCGGAGTTGGCGTCCACACTGGGCCTCACCATCCACACCGACCCGGCATTTCCTACTCGCGTAGGCAACTCGGTGACCAGAGACACATGCCCGGACCTCACCTTCACTCGCAACATAAGACACGCAGACTGGATCAACACCGAGGATACCCTCGGCAGCGACCACTGCATCATCAACACCACTGTTTATACACGCCCCCAAAAGCGCCCTACCACACTAGCACGCATCCCCAATTGGACCACCATTCGCCAAAATTTCCCGTCCGACACCAACACGAACATCACAGAGCAGGGATACGCAAACTGGTCCCGGTTAGTCATATCGCACCTTCGCTCCCACGAGAAGCAGATACAGCTCACCGAGGTGGTCACGGACGTGGACAACCACCTCCTCCACCTCTGGCAAGCGCGCCGCGGCCTCACGCGCCGCTGGAAGCGCCAGAAACACAACAAGAAGCTCAAAGCGCGCATTGCGGACCTCACCCGGCAGGCAGCAGAGTACGCGGCCCAACTCACTGACTCAAACTGGGTAGACCGCTGCAACACGGCGGCGAGGCAGATGTCGAGCCGCAACACGTGGCGGCTCTTCCGAGCCCTCATCAACCCAACACATGCCCGCACAGAAACGCAGAAGCAACTACACAAAGCCATGCACTCATTCCAAGGAAATACAACGCAGTTGGCACAGGCGCTCCGGTATCGCTACCTGTGCACAACTCGGGACGCCCGCAGATCGGCCTACTCCTACGCTGGCAGAGAAAACTCGGAGTTGGATAAGCTTTTCCAGCTTCACGATCTGCGGGCGGGTCTGGCCAAAATGAAGAGGGGCACCACGCCGGGCCGGGACAAGGTCACCGTCAAACTTTTGGCGAACCTTCCTGATTCAGCGTACCAGTACTGGCCTTCTAGAATACATCAGTGCGATATGGACGGGAGAAACCCTGCTCTCCATTGACTGGAAAACGGCCCTTGGCACCTTCATCCCGAAGGCCGGAAAACCGATCGACACGGACAACCTCCGCCCCATCTCTCTCACCTCGTGTGTGGGAAAATTGATGGAGACGATGGTGCGGGATCGGCTGTCCGAGTACCTCGAACAACACAACACCTTCGCGGACACAATGTTCGGATTTCGCCCACATAGATCCGCACAGGATGTCCTGCTCCAACTTTACCGCGAAATCTTGAACCCCATTACACACCCCCAAAACGACAAAATAGTCCTTGCGCTCGACCTGAAAGGAGCGTTCGATAACGTAACTCACGAGATCATACTCACACATTTGAGTCAAACTCACTGCGGCACCAATACCTTCAATTACGTTAAACAATTTCTCACGGACAGACTATCCTACATCAGAATACAGGACGAAGAGCACAGACCTTTCCTGCTCGGCACGAGGGGGACTCCACAAGGCGCGGTGCTGTCCCCTCTGCTATTCAACATTGCCATGATGCGCCTACCCGCCCTACTGGGTGCGGTCGAAGGGGTCCAGCACGCGCTGTACGCCGACGACATCACCATCTGGGCTACGCAAGGGCGCCTGGGGGATATGGAGACCAGCCTGCAAACGGCCGCCAGCATAGTGGACCGCTATGCTCAAGAATGTGGTCTGCAATGCTCCCCGCAGAAATCCGAATTCGTGCATTTGCGTCCCTCGCGCACATGCTCGACCCAAATCAATCTCTCGTTGCAAAGTGGTCCCATTCGCGAATCCAAGGAAATCAGAGTCCTCGGACTTTTCATACACAACCAGCGACGCTGCGACACAACACTCGCCAAGCTCCGGCAGGTGGGGGACCAGGTGGGCCGCATGGTCCGCCGGGTTTCCAACAAGCGCGGTGGGTTACGATGCAAAGACGCCTTGCGGCTGGCGAACGCATTCGTGACCAGTCGAATGTTGCATTCGACTCCCTATCTCCACCTGCGGAAACAGGAGGAGGATGCCCTCGAGGTCATCCTCCGCAAAATCATGAAACGAGCGCTGTACCTCCCGGTCTCTACCTCTACCAGCCGCCTTTTGGCACTGGGGATGGTTAACACTTTTAGGGAGCTTCGGGAAGCCCACCTCAACAACCAATACACTCGTCTCACAAAGACAGGGTAGGGTCGCCGCCTTTTAGCCCGACTTCACATCCAGCACACTCAATTCACAGAGAGATGGCGCCTTCCCGTACACTGGAGACGCGCCCTCCACGTGCGGCCTCTCCCCACCAATATGTCCAAAGAGGATCATAATGGCAGGCGCCTGGCGCGGGCGGAAGCCTTGGACCACCATTTTCGGAGCAAACCAGGAGTCTTCTACGTGGACGCGTCCGGCCCGGACCCCAGGGGATGGTACACGGCCGCGGTTGTCCACGAGGGTAAAACAGTAGACGCCCTTACTTTCAAGGCCCAGTCAGCAATTCACGCAGAAGAGGTTGCCATCGCTTTGGCAGCCTCTCACACCTCCTCCAAATACATAATCACCGACTCGCGAGGGGCTTGCCGTAACGTCACGCAAGGGTGGGTTACTCCCCGAGCTTATCGCATTTACCAAAATTGTAGCCGAGACTCGGATCCCGCGCACCGATCTCTCGTTTGGGCTCCAGGTCACCAAGGCGTCCACGGAAATGAGGCAGCCGACGCCGCCGCCCGCGCGCTCTCTCTCCGGGCATTTCCCATGGGACCCGACGCCGACCAGGACACTGATTTCAATCCGATTTATACTTTTAAAGAAATATGCGAGTATTACAAATCCACGCACCAAACTCTTCCCACCCCGTGCAAAGGGCTGGGGAAGGTCAACGGGCGGGTACTCCGGCGCCTGCTCACCAACACGATGTTGTGCCCGGCAACTCTGCAACATTTCGATCCTCAATTCGACGGGCGGTGCTCACACTGTGGGGAGGTGTCTGACACTTACCACATGGTGTGGGCCTGCCAGCAGAACAGATCCCTACCCCCTATCCCAAACCCCACCCGAGAGGACTGAGAGGCGACCCTGTCCGGTTGCTGCACCCTCGAGGCCCAGAGTTAACGCAGCGCGCCCGGGCTGCGGCAAACGCCAATGGGGTACCTGACTAGGCATCCCACCTAGTGGTTGTAAGGGCGTGACCCTTCAAGTCACGACCCCCAACACCTCTCCCTATGATTTAATAAATGTTTTCACCACCACCACCACCCGCTGCGCGACGACTCGACTCGGTAGCCCATCTCTCACCCTGGTATGACGTCAGAGGTCATTTTAAAGGTCAAACGTGGCTACCGGCCGCCGCTACGCGAAAGGCCGTTCATGAGCGTAGTTCATTAAAACTTCCTGTTGGGCGAGTTGGTAGTTCATATTGAATTAGAAATATTATAGCGCAAACAAAGACACGGACAGCGCTTGTGTGTGTGTTTCCTCTCTTTTTGTCCGTGTCTTTGTTTGCGCTATAATATTTCTAATTCAACATGAGTGTAGTATTGCTTTCGCAATAAAAATTGGAGGACTCAAACTTCGCGCCTAGGAGTGGAACTTGAGAGCGTGTTGCAAGCGCTGCCAGGGAGTCCACGGAACGCCATCGACCGTTCGGCGCGACGCCTCACCCTTTGGAAGCATTTCCAGCATTGAACATAAAGCATTTGGAGGAAACGAAATGGCGCAGTAACTCTCACATTTCGGTGGACAACCGTAGCCCCGATTATAGCTCGCGGTTACGAATTCATGCCACAAGCTAGGCTCGAACTGAGTTTAAGCTGCACGGAACGTTTAATCGTACAACACCATCCCGAACATTCTGCGGCATACGACTGGCACGATAGGATTTTGTTAGAGCACAGCTCTGTGGCGCCCGTTTTTGCGTTTCGAGGCGTCACCGTCGCCGTTGTCCGTTTTAGCCAGCAGTGGACACCTCAGCCGCGCTTTAAGCTGCGAAACCAACGGAGCGGGAGCTTGGAAAGCAGAGGGCAAAATGGGTAAATTGGTTTTTGAGGCAAGGAAATGGCGCACTATGAGTGTCACATATCTCGGTGGACACCTGAACCAGGGGAAAGGCGTATCACTGCCCTCTTGAAGCTAAGTGGCTGTAGTGCCAGGCGTGCGCTGCATGCGTTGGCATTGACAACGTTGTGCCCGAAACGCGGCGCTGAAGCCATAGGCCTTCGTCGTTCGTTGTCTTCACTGCCGTTGGCGTTTTACACTCCGATCATTTTAAGGAAATAAAAGGTGCATATAACTGGATCTTTGGGTCAGTGGACGCTCGAATCGCGCTTATAGGTACTTGGTTTGATTAGAGAGAGAGATGTGTGCTGGCCGTATGCGTTAGCGCTGACAACGGTGAGCGAACTCTGGCGACCAACAATTAACTGCCGCCTGCCAGGTTGGTAGGGTGGGTGGGGCTTTAATGTAGATGTAAAGACAAACAAACACGAATTCCTTACCACTAACGGGGGAGACAATCCCGTTCCTCTCGCTCGTAACGCCCCCCACGGCTGTGGCAACCTCGCGAAATACCTGCATAGACCTCTTCTTTGAGAACCAGGCATTGGTGCAGCAAGTCGAGCACATATATTTGTTTATTTCTCCGACCACAAAGCTTCCTTCATGACAGTCAAGAACTGTTCGCGGAGTGTTTCTTGAGGAAGGAATATGCGTGAAAAATAGGTCTGTAATTGTACACACATGTCTTGCTCGAATTCTTTGCCTCAATATATCGAAAAGCTGAAACAGCTGATGTGCTGCGCTCAAATTTCTCATTAGGAAGTTACGTAATCGTCGGCAATTTTGCTGACAACCACTACGACTAAGACTACGACCACGACTAAGCTGTGGCAACTACGACAGCTGCAACTACCACTACGACTAAGACGACACCGACGGCTTTTCGATTGAACGAGCTGTATACGTTGTCGCGTAATAGGGTTCCGTAACATGGAGCACGCGTCATTTAAAATTGACCTTCGTAATATGCATACCCTTCGCGGCACAATCAGGGAAACGCGTATAAGAGTGGCTTTGCCGTATCGAACGCTACAGAAAATTCTGTGGTGCCAGAAAGGCGTTTCAAATAGGGCTCAGCAACACGGAGCACCCGTCGTCGAACTGTGAAGAAGGCGCGTTCGAAGTGGCGCTTCATCTTATACAATGCATCTGAAAATTGCACGAGGCGCCAGACTGGCAGCTCTTGAGAAGGGCGCCGTTAAACGACGAACGCGGTGAGACGCAGTCAGAAACGCGCTGGCTTCGTCGTGTTGAACACGGTTGAATAACCTACGGAGCTGGAGAGACGCGAGGGCCTGTTAGGGCACTCTTCTGCGGTGCGCCCGTCAGGGAAAATTCACTGAGACGCCGTCTTGCTTTATCGCGTCGAACACGATAAAAAAAAAAATTCAGCTACACCAGAAGGGCTCCCGTTACTACAGGAGTCGTTAACTCGGGGACCCGTCGTGGCAGAATCAGGGATGTGTGTTTGAAGCGTCGCTTCGTCATATTAAGGCGGAAGTCTCTAATGCCTCATACTGTCGTTAGGAGACGCATCGGCCGCCGTGTCGACAGACGCGTCGGCAGATTTGTCCGTTTTTCGGCGTCACTGCTTAACCAGGGCCTATGGCATTTGAATCCGAGATGCTACCACTTCGCCAAGAAGGCTCGAGGTTCGAGCATGAATAAAGGCGCATCTAGTGAATGCATGGGTTTCATAAATAAAATAAAAGGAATAAAGTCAGGAAACGAAAAAAAATAAAAAATAAAAATAAGGAAATAAACAAAAATGAAAACAAAACAAACATAAGATATGAAAATAAAAATAAAATCAATAGAAAGAAAAGGAGCAAAAATAAAAAATATGAAAAACAAAAAAGTAAATAAAAACAAGCAGTGCGCCAGGAAACGCTTTCGCCTTGCATCACTTTAGAGAGCCAAAGTGCTCCCTGATTTATTTAACACGATATGGATCGAGAGACGCCACGGCTGATAAGGTGCGGTGCGCCCAGCAACAGAAAATTCTATGCAACGCAAGAGACTCCAGGGTACGTGTGGCCCTGAAGACGCGGCCTAATTACTGAGTACTAAAAAAATTGCGCAGAAAAACGAGGACAAAGCAAAGAGAAGACAAGGACGAGCGCTTTGTCGCCGTTTTTCTGAGCAATTTTTTCAGTATGCGTATCAACCGACTAGCCCAACTTTCTGCTCTCCTAATTACTGAGACGCACTCTAGGCCAGACTTCGTCACCTTGAGCAACTAGCGAACACTATGTGACGCCAGACGCGGCTTGTTCATAAGGCTTCTCAAGATGGCCCGTGTACTGCGCGATGTCAGCGCACGTTAAAGAACCCCAGGTGGTCGAAATTTCTGAAGCCCTTAACTACGGCATCTCTCATAACCTGAGTCGCTTGGAACGCTATACCCCATAAATCAAACTAAACCAAGCTTCTCGAGATGGAGCGTCTGGGTGTGACGGAACCAAGGCCTAAGCGTCGCTTCGTCGTCTCGAAGCTCAGATTTTATGCGACGCTAGATACGCGTCTGATTCCTCGGGCTCGATAACACAAGGTGTGCGGTGGTGGTGAAAATATTTTAATCAAATGGTTTAGGAGGTTGTAGCGGTGGTTGGAGCTCTCAGTCCAGGTGTGGCGGAACCACGGAGGCGCACTCCATGTCTTGCTTCGGTGCATCGAGCAAGGTAAACGTTCCTGTGTGACTCTAGACATTGCCACGTGGCCACGCACTAGGACCTGCCCTCTCTGGCACAGTCATGGAGACGCGGCCTATGTATCATTTAGGTTTTCTTGCTTTGTAGGGTACGTCCCTAAGCAACTCAAGGCATGAGGGGCACCGTAGTGCAGGGCGGCGGAACATCGCACAGTACTACATGCGCCTCGAGCATTTCGACTCCATATCGAAACGAGAACGCCACGGCCGAAATCAAAGCCGTGTTTTTCGGGTTAGTGGCCGAGCACCATGACCACTAAGCCACCGCGGCAGCCTACTTCGTCGAGTCGAACGCTGCAAAAACGCGCGTCACGCGCTTTGTTCATGCAACCCCGCATGAAGGGGAACTCGTGCAGCTCCTTGAAACACAGAATGCAGACGCATATCTGCAGTATAAAACGGAGTATTTGAAAGGAAAACGCTTTTTAAAGCCCTCCACATCTCAAAAGTGTAATGTACTCACCACTGAGCGCTGACTGGGAATCCTTCATATCTCGGAGTCATTGATCAAGGTCTAATGGACCGCTTCCTGACACAGGATATCAGGCGTCTATGGGCGGCCGGCGTTCCCGAAGAACTACCAGAGGGCCAGAGGAGAACTCGTAACGTCAAGTACGAACGTTTGTATACTGACGACCACCACCCCTCGCGTTCTTACTTTTATAGCTTCGGCGTTCGACGATTCTCTTCCCCTCGTTCTCGCGGAAATCTGCTGGTGATGATGACGATGTGGCTAAGCCTCCTGTATAGTGAACTAGAATATAGCCTCCTGTCGCTGTCTTTGAAGAGCACCTAGCGGCCAAGTATAGAACAGTGAACTCGTGTTATTTAGTTTATGATTTATGGAGGCTTTAACGCCCCAAAGCGGCTGAGGCTATCAGGGACGCCATAGTGGAGGGCTCCGGAAATTTCGGTCATCTGGGCGTTTTTAACGTGAACTGGCATTGCACGACACACGGAGGGTCTAGAATTTCGCCTCCATCGAAATTCAACCGCCGCGGCCGGGATAGAATGTTACACAATGATTCCAGTGATACTGATGGCGTACGTACAATACATCATCAGTTTTGTCAATGATTTATGAGCAGTACCCTGACTGTTCCGGCACCGTCGCTGTCTATTTGTATTACGTAACAGCCTGTATAGCTCGTTCGGTGGAAAAGCCGTCGACGTCGTAGTTGTAGTGATTGGCACCGCATGACGGAAAAAATTGTATCATGCCAACCATCTGCCGCAGAATGTTCCGGATGTTGGCACACGATTCAGCTTTTCGTGCAGCATAAACTTACTGGTTACGAGCCTAGCTCACGGCAGCGATTCTAACCGACGACCTATAATCGGGGGCTACTGATAAAACAAAAAATCTCTGCCTCTCCCGTAACCGAGAGTAGAGTAAGCATGAAATGTTTACGGGCCTAATGTCATCTCGGTGGACACCCGAACCGCACCGTACAGGAAGGGAGGAACGCCACCACCCGTTCAGCGCGATGCCTTGCCATTTGAACGCAAGGTTTTTTGAGGAAAGGAAATGGCGCAGTAATTCTCTGCCATCTCGGTGGACACCCGAACCGCACCGTAAAGGAAGGGAGGAACGCCACCACCCGTTCGGCGCGATGCCTTGCCCTTTGAACGCAGCGCTTCTCCCCCGGGCCCCTGTGCGCCTGCGCGGCTTTGCTTCGATGCGCGAAGCCCCTAAGAGATCACGGATGACAACGAAATGTATCGTGGAATTTATGTGCTTTTTGCACGCATTATTAGAAATCGGAAATTATAATTCCGTGCATTATCAAACGCACAGATCGACTGATATCTTGATAAACATTGAGAAGGCACTGGCAGCAGTTATTTTTTGTGACTCCTTTGGAGACCAACCGGCGCTTGCATGCCGGTCGCGTAGGAGGGCTTAGAGAGTCTCTTTAAATGTCGTACGGTGCCCGGATGTTCTCGTTTCAGAGCCCGGATGAGTGGAATTCAGTGCCCGGATGACTGGATTTCAGTGCCCGGATGATGGCTCTCGGTCTCGGCGTGACGTCACCACACTGCCGACAACGGGAGCTAAAAGCATTTCATGCTTAAAATCATATTACGCATAGTTCAGGTGTCCACAAATACAAGTGAGAGTGTTACTGTGTCATTTATTTTATAAAAAAAAAAACAATTTTCGATTTCTCTAACTGTCGTCGCGCCGAACTGTCGAGTTCCAAACTTGAAGGCGAAAGTTAAGCGGCCTCCAAATTTTTCTCAGCATCATTAATAAGGAATCCGCAAGCAGTGTGCAGACCTTGTCAAAAGTTGGGTCCGAAGGGGTTTGTCTCTGAAAGTTGCTGTGTGGAGCGACAGAGTTCCAAATCTCATACGGTTAAGCAGAATAGAAAACAGGGCGAGGCGACTGTGAATCATGTACACTGCGCACAGAAAAAAAAATTCACAGGGATACCTAAATTCATTACAAGTTGGAAATGCGATGACTTTACCGGAAGTGCTGCCTTCAGCAAATGGGCGAATTTTTTGGCCGACGATGCATTTTGGCACCATAGGTGCCCAGGCAAAGAAAACGACAGAACCATGTCAGAAATACGAAAAAAGACGAAATATTTTGTCGTTTTGTCACAACGCTGTTTTTTTTTTTGTATAGTCGCATACAACTCAAACGCAACGGCTTTTCCCCGTAAGAGGACCCCCTTCCAACCTGTGCTGTCGCAATGCAGGGAGCGGCCTATCCCCCATCCAAGAGGGAAGGGATTGTCCCTTTTCATCTACCACTCCCTGCTTTGTCACACAGCAAGGTCATGACAAATGGCCGACGCCATTACCTAGTTGGGGTTCCTTTTACCGGGAAAAACCGCTGCTTCTTAAGTTATATCCGACTATAGAATTGTAGTGATCTCTGTAGTAATTTTCAGTAGTCTGTAGTTGTGCACAACTTTTCTATAATAAGCACGAAAAATTCTTTTGTAGCTACAAGTTCATGATCAAAAACATGCAGAAAATTTGTTGTAAAGACAAAAAATGTTCGGTTGTGTTTTTCGCCTGGGTCTTCTAATCTTTCGCGGTAAAAACATGGTCTCGAGGCAGAGAACGCTTGTGTTGTGTACATGTCTGCTTCTATTTCTCTGTGTTGCTTGCGCTCTGTAAACGTTACTCTTGACGGTGCGAGGAACTCCCGTCCGTTTCCCTCCGAAAGTTCTGACTTCCACGGATGCTTCAAGGGCCATGCTATACAGCTTTTAAAATGGTTTCCAACAGTTCTAACTGTTAACCTGCTCTATCTATCCAACTCAAACAAATGCCGTAGAATAGATTGAGAGCTGTCCTGCTGCATTCTGTCGTCGAAACCTGCAGTTTACAGTCCCCGTCAAAAGTACACATCCCAAGGGGTTGGCTTCTAAGCTGTTTAGCGGGGATCTCTAGCATATCTAGCACTCCAAAGCTTGGGAGAGTTTAGGATGCGATGCATTTCCTCTTTCGAGAGGTTACGTTCGCTGAGCATGCATAACGATGCACGCTGCAGGCCTCACAAGGAAACCCCTTGGGCCGTATACTTTTGACGGGGGGTGTACGTCACAAACGCTTTGCATCAGAGGTTACACACGAATCGTAGTCATATTTTACTTATTTCAATTGTCGCTACGACGCTGAAAGCAACTCTGGCTCATTACCGCATGCAGCAATTGCTGTAGGGAGAGTCCAGGCAAATAATGTTGAAGCCATTGAAATTCGCACACCAGAGGACGCCAGTCAAGTTGACTTTTACTGCGACTTAATGGTACACACAGCATGACATCATCAGTTAGCACCATCGCCGGCAGCAGGAGCAGCTGTGGAAGCATCCCCTGATGTTTCTTCGCACGTACCCTGACCGTCGTTCTCCCTGGAGTCGCTCCCACGTGGCGCTGACGAGACATCGTCTACGGTCGAGGCAGAGCTTTCCGGGAGCCCGCCGGGAGCTTGTTCGGACGATGGTTCGTCTCGTGCTGTGACACAGGAGCATCCCTGGCGATGCGCCGACACGTTTTCGACGAGAGCAGCGTATGCCGGCATCCAGGTTAACTTCCACCTGGGCATGCGACGGCCCGTGTACCACTCTACGCTGTGGCACCAGGCAACGTAATCGCTCAAGGCAGTGTCCCTTGCCAGGGTGCTGGAGTCCAGTTGCGTGAGGTCTATGTGGCTGATCGGCACCCACACGACTCGACACGGAGGCACGGAATAGACAGCGGCATCTTCAGCCGGAGGTGTTGAAGAAATGGCGGGAACTGGCATGGCTTAAGCAGTCGCCGCACGTGTTCCGTTGATAACAGAGCGCTGGCTTCTGGACAGTGGACACAACTATCAGACAGTTGACGTGAAAGTGGCCTGGCTTCGAAGACACACCCGGTTTTGTAGCCACGCCTCGGCGGCTTTTGCCAGTGTTATCAGTGGGTGACTCACAGTTTTTGCTGGAGAAGCATGTCACAGACAAACCCCTATAGTGAGATACAACTGAAGAAGGAAGGGGCACATACCGGTGGTCGATTTTCAAGACCCCGTAGTTAATCCGGTTAAACCGTCGTTATCCCCCTTCCGTGTGCCCCTCCCTGCGATTTCACGCTAGCATGTCCAAAGAGGTGGGTCAAGGAAAAGAATCGGTCGATGCCGTTGGCTGCAAGGGCTCCTTTGAGTTTTTTTTTTTTTGCATTGTATCCAACTATACTTCTTCCTGAGAAAGCTGATTCAGGGATAGAAGTGACTTGGTTTGACAGGTGATAGGATTGCCCGTTCGGGGTAAGGGGTGCTTGCATCCTTAAACAGGGTACCCCACAAAGCGTTGGAAAGGGAGCCGCTTTTCCAAGAAAAGCATTCGTGGTGATAAGACGACAGCTGCCATGTAAGGGTTGGAGAAATCTGGATTAGCTACCGTACAAAGCTAGAACTCTACCATGGCGGCTTGAACTATTTTAGGGGCAGAAATTAGATGCAGCGCCCTATACACAAGCGTAATGTTTGTAAACAAAGGTGGCGCTGCGGACGGCAGCGACGCGGGGTGTAGGCAAAAACGTAGCATGCCTACCCCGCGCCAAGCGATGCTGCCTCCGAAACCAACTCGCCTGCGTGCATATTTCAAAGCGTGCGCGTCGCTTGTGGTCAGAAACATTTCTGTTGGTGACCAGAGAGCAGTTCAGCACTTTTTCAACCTGTTCGCCAGCCGGAATTATCTGGCGAAGCGCTGCATAGGCTTCCTTCTGCGCTCCTGTGCTTGGCAGCAACGGCGCGGCTACGGCGGTCGACTGGGTTGACTGATGAAATGAAACCGGGAAAGCACGAGGTATACAGGTCTGCAGTCTCAACATCTGAGGCGATACAGCATACCCGATCGCTAAGTGCATGAAGAAGGACGACGGGAGGCAGCTTTTTCCCGTGACGAACCTTTGTGATGTGCCTGCATGCTCTCGTGCAGCCACTTCACTGTGGAGAACGCCGAACACTACTGGACACTGACGCCATGCAGTTACTTTAAATGAGTCATGCAAATGCGATCTTCACTGGTAATGTCTGAAAAAATGCTTTTTTATTCGCTTGGCTTTGAGAGGTGCACAGGCGAATGGATAGAAGTTTACCTCGAGCTAGAACGAAGTTACGTTTGCTCTGCAGCGCTAAATATTTTAAGTCATTCTGATTGCAGGCCTTATTCTGCTTAATAACTGGTTTTTGGTCTGGTATTTGCGGTTTTCGCCAGGTTCTGATTGACCAGTAATTGTAAAATTCAGGTAAAATGGGAAATAACACTGCATGATTTTGCCGATACCTTAGAGACATTTAATCGTTTTCTTGGTTAGGTGGTGAAAAAACGTACAAGTTGAAGCTCGTGGAAGCGAAAATAGAGAAAAAAACTACGCGTGCTATATTCCTACTACCGGACTACAGTGCTGTTTCAAACGTCGCGCTTAGTGGCCCGATGAATGCTGAAGGCGACTGGCAGCAGCAGCTGTTTTCTTTTTTTTTTTAGTTCGAAGAGATGCCCGGGACGTAGTCCGGATGATTGTCGCCTGAAAACGGTCCCCTGCGTTCAATTTACGGTCACACCCATATGGAATGTCGAGTCCTGACTTCTCATAATGAGAGCCCGACAGAACGCGAACAAGCTGGAGACGTTGATTCTTGCAGTGTTAGCCTCGCGACTGAAGAGCAAACATGCGGATTAAGGAACGAAACAGCGCAACTAAAACGAAGTACCAAGAAAAAGAGAGACACGAACACGCGCTCTCTTTTTCTTTGTCCTTCGTTTTAGTTGCGCTGTTTCGTTCCTTAAAGATGCAATACCAACTCGCCCACTATGCTATGATGCGGATTAAGAGACGCAAACTATCATATTTCGATGCAGAAATGCAATACTAGCCGCGCAGCCGATCCGTCGCCGAACTTTTGGGCCAAAGCGATGGGCCAAAGCGAGGCTGCGCATCGCTTTGGCCCATATCTAAATGCGATAAACTTGTGGAAACGTGTGCCGCTGCCTTTCTTCAGCATTGCGGTTCAAGCACCCACACCACAGCTCGCCGGAATATTGCAAAATGCTTTCAAAAACGCTCAAGCATGGCATACCCAAGGCACACGGTACCCGCTTTTCCCTACACAACGAAAGTCACTGCTGACTACAGCGCCGCCGCATCTCCGTGACGTCACGGCCTGACGCTTGTCTATAGACTTTTGGAGTCACAGAAAACAGCCTTCACGACCTACTAATTTATCTTATTGACTTTAGCTTGCCAATGACCTAGTTTAGCTTATCGATAACAGCTTGTAGAGTGGGAGATAGTTGACGATTAAGCTCCCCCATGTTCTTCACACAGCTCAAAATACAGTCGCTTTGAGTGGATGTCGGCATCCAACTTCTGCCTGCAGAACGAGCTACGTCACCCCGCTGAAGGAGTTGTTGCGTTACAAGGTAGCTGAATTCTAGATTTCTGAAACCCGTCTAAAAAGCCCCGCGCGATTTTTTAACCCCTTGCAATTTTTTTTCTTTTTCACAGAAAAGCTTTTCTTAACCGAAACATATGTAGACTGGGAGGTGTTTGACCGGAAAGCATGAAAATGTGTTATTATTATTATCTTACTTATCACATACTGCAGGCAAAAATATGGCCAAGCAGAAGTGGGGAACACCAAGAGACCTACAATGCACGTGCTAGTAATAATACGCCTTAAATGGCATGCACAGCAGAAGACCTATATCGAAGCGACATTTTGTTTTTCTGTCACGAATAGATCTATTCATGTGACGTCATTTGATGGGCCAGGCTATGCAGGAAACTGCGGAGCGCAGCAACATGGTGATCGCGTTGCATGCTACATTAGCGGGGTCACCCGATTTTCCTGAAAATCCGATAATGACCCCGACCCGCCGGTCAGAAGGAGGGGGAAAGCTTATGCTGGCGCCATCCTGTTTATGTCTTCCGGCAACCAGGGTAAGCTATGGGCATAGTGAACTAATAGTACTTCATCACTATCATCAGCCTGACAACGCCCCGTACAGGGGAAAGGCTTCTCCCATATCTCTCCAATAACCCTGTCCCTTGCCAGCTGCGACCACTATCTCCGCAAACTTCTCACTGTATCTCGAAGACTGTATCTCATTCGCCCACCTAACTTTCTGCCGCCGCTGCCATGCTTGCTTTCTCTTAGAATCCACTCCGGGTATAAATAACTTAAGAAGGCAGCTGATGACAAAGCAGGGAGTGGTAGATGATCGGATGATCCTTCTAAGATCGGAGATACCCCTCTCTCCTATGTTGCGCCGCTCCCTGCATTGTCACGCTAGCAGGGACATGAGAATCGGCCGACGCCATTGAATGAAGGGGGTCTTTTTATGGTTAAAAGCCGCTGCGTTCTTGGGTAGTATCCAACTATAGTACACTGTACTATTTAGCTTGCAACCACCACCCCTTCTCTCCATTTAATCATAAAGGCTTAACACAAGGCGCAGCTTTTCTTCCGCGTCACGTCAGCGTCTCATCTATTGGCGTTGCCGCTAGGGGACCACAGGAGAGAACGGCCAAACATATGAGGGCACACAAACCCTCGTTTCCAGACGAGCGTGTGGGGAGATCGCTGACGAAAACCCTCTACTATTCCATCTCAATAGATAATCGTTCTATTAATCAGCGTCGGGAACCTAATGCGGGGACAAAGGGGATAATTGCGCGGGAACAGCAGCCACGCTCTTGCATTCGCAGAGTCTGACTGCGCCTAGGCGGGTACCATGTCGGGTACAGAAGCAGCGCGGATTAATCCGGAAATCGGTGCCAATGCGCGGCTAGTCATTGGTCGTCACCATTCTCCATCGACGAGTTATTTCCGGAACCGACACAGCTTTCATTTGGAAACATTATGTAGTTGTTTTATTTCTTTATACCCCAAATTCCCCCGTGGGTGTTACATGAGGGCTGGTTATAGAAGTTGTTCTTCAAAGAGTTGTTTTAATGAATGCATTGAAGAGTGGTGGACGCGCAAGATCAATTGCGTTGGCAGGAAGGCGTTTACAGTCCTTTGCTGCCAGGGCGAGGAAATCGTTTAGGTGCACAGTGTTATGTGCTTGTGGTGGATAAACTGCTTTATTGTGATTCAAACGATGAGAAATGGCATGAACAGTTCCGTCAGTCACCGCTAGGGTACGAGTTTTTTTGTGGGTGAAAAAGATTTCAGTTCGTTTCATTTCAGCTGGCGTGGTGTTACGATATTGCATTCTTTTGTAACGCTCATTTACAACTAAGGAGTAGATTTGATGCTTCTTGTTGGTCTACCAAGAAGCAAGGCACCGATAGGTGGCCTTGTCGTAGAGCATCCGCCTCGCATGCGGGAGTTGCTTGGTTTGACTCCCGTACCGCCGGGAACTCACCATTTTTTTTAATGGATAAAGATATCTCCTGGCTTGGTGATAAGCCTTACAAGGAGGTCGAACCTTGAAAAGGTTCCAATAGTGGATCTGTGCTTGATTGCCTCCAGAGGACACCGGGCGGCCCTTCCTGACCATGGGCTGCATTAGGGCATCTTGATGGGCCAGTATCGAGGCACCCTAGGCGCCATCTATATGTAGTGATGGCAAACACCTATTATGGGCGTCGCTGGATACCTAGAGGTAAAATAGGTAGGATCGAACCCCCCCGGCCTGGCTCTCGGCACTTCGTGTGGGGTTGCAGCTTTCGGAACCCCCTCAAGCCTGCACCACAGGAGGTCCTAAAGCCTCGGAGCCCACGGCCCGTTCTGCAGGTGGGAGTAGCCGAAGTGCCATCTGTGCGAACCCACCAGCATAAATGGATGCAGATGTCCTACCGGCGGGTTCTCGGCCATTTAGGAGGCTTTATTTGGTAACGGGGTCTCTGGTGCTCTCTCCTAAGTAGGTTGTTGGGGAATATAATATTATTCTTTATTTGACTTCTCTTGTAGAGTGCATATGACGTCACTATATTCTTACTTGCCACGGGACTGTGTCCTGTCCACTAAGCGAGATGCTTTCCAGTGAGTCAGTTACGTCATATGTGACGTCACACAACACAAGAGGGAAATCCTTGCCTATTTCCCAGCTGAAGCTTCAAAGCCTCAAGATGTGCCCGTACCAGCAGCCCAAATGTCAACTTTGCTTCGGTTCCAACTTTTTCTTTTTGTCGGTGCATCCTCCTTCGTTTCCTGCAATGGACGGCATGACGAAGCAAAGCGCGTTCCTACAGTGTTGCTTGGGCATTGCGTATCGCTCACCTAACATCTTAGTGCCAATATCACACTAGTTACCACTCTTTTTGAGCCTTCTTTAGTTCCTTCTGTGCATCATTTGCGTTGAAGATTTTCATCTACTTTTGTGCCTTAATGGCGTAGCTCTCATCGATAACATTGCAGGTGCAAGTTCACCTGGTTATCATTGAAGAGCACCCTTGCCTTTGAAAAGCACACGCTGTGTACACATGACTCTGTGCAGTGTAGTACACTGCATGCATTGCAACGTTTATTGGAGGACAGGTTACGCATGTTACGCAGGTGAGCCTGTAAGAAGATGGGTATGAAGCAGGTTAACAAGTAATAGGCCCCAAATGAAAATAGTCTGGTTTGGTTTATTGGGGTTTAACGTCCCAAAGCAACTCAGGCTATGAGGGACGCCGTAGTGAAGGGCTCCGGAAATTTCGACCACCTGGGGTTCTTTAACGTGCACTGACATCGCACAGTACACGGGCCTCTAGAATTTCGCCTTCATCAAAATTCAGCCGCCGCGGCCGGGATCGAACCCGCGTCTTTCGGGCCAGCAGCCGAGCGCCATAACCACTGAGCCACCGCGGCGGGGCGCAATGAAAATAGTATAGGGTATGTGAGACTCTATGGGAAGGCATATGTGCAGTAGCTGCAGCCAGCATTTCGCGTGGGATGACTTATTTTTGTTTTTGTTTGCCCCCACTAAGACAGCTATAGGTTTCGACAGCTCGGTATCAGAGTTTCCACAAGATAGGGGGAAGCAAGATTCGGAACACGACGAAGACGACGTCTGCTCAGGCCGTTAGCTGCGCCTTTCGTCAAAAAAGAAAAAAAAAAGGATTTACAGCAAGATAAGGCCAGCGAGGAAAATTAATTCATGGCTCTGGTAAAGCATGTACATCTGCGTTTTCGCTGTGTCGAAATGAAGTCCGATTGAAAAAAGAAAACATAATTTCGAGAGGATAGGCAAACCAACGAAACAAATCGGAAAGCTAAGCTGACGCTGACAAATCGTACCTGCCGGCAGCTTTGCAATCATTCCTTGCTGCCCGTGACGTGTTCGTGACGCGTGCATTAACCCTTCGCGATAACCGGTGATGCTGCGGAAACAACGTTGGCTGGAACCTTCTTTGCAGGGTTGAACAGTGCCGCTCGTGACAAGTGGGCACTTATTGCAGTGGCGGCTCGCGGTGGGTGAGGTTTGAGAGCATTCGGTACTTTCCGCGCCGGTACCGAGGAAGCCGAGGCAAGAAGGACCCGCTTTCGACCGCAAGAAGCAGGGCACCAGGGCCGCATATACTGCTGGAAGAGAACCGAATCAACGACAAGGTTAGTGTGCCCCTTCTCCTTTCTTTGTTCGTCTTCGAGGCCTACAACGTCCGTGGTAAGCGCAGTCGCCCAATGCCTCTGCCATTTCTCATCCTCGTTATATACCTCTGATATAAGTACACTGATGAAGGATGGGGAGCGGGGCAAGTAGGTAATATTCCATTGTGGGTCGTACAGCGCAAAACAGACGGAACGAAAAAGTAGAAGACGACACATACTAGAACTCGCCTGTGTCGTCGTCTACTTTTTCGTTTCGTCAGCTGCGGTCTTTTTGGTAGAGGCGAAATGCTAAATACCCGTGTACTGTGCCTTGTCAGTGCTGGTTGAAGAACGCCAAGTGGTCGAAATTGTCCGGAGCCCTCCACTACGGCGTCCCTCACAGCCATTTCTCGATTTGGGGCGTTAAACCACGTAAACCATAGCCTCTGTCTTTCGCCCCTTTCAAGCTGTACCGCCCACACTGATAACGATATGCACTCATTAGCACAGCAGACGGCCTAATATTTGGCATAATGTTTGACAGCTAAATATCGGCAAGCTGGCACTCTGCACTTCATCTTTGTTATCATGCCTTGTCTGCACACTGCCCTTAGGGCACCTATACTTGTGGAGGAGGGTCGCTGTTCACGGTCCTCGCATTTTTCAGCATACTACATTGTGGCACAACGATAAGTATCATCTTTTTATAGCTTTAGCTTAATTTAGCCAACTGACATTTTGATAATTTGCCTTTGGTAATTTAGCTAACATGTCCCCGGATTGTAACGCTTTTAGTGCCCTGTTTGCATTGCTCCGCGACAGCTATGAAAGATATCTTGTCTGAGGTAGGTGCCGACACCGCCGTGTTCAACGTGTGCATAGCGATGGCTGCGGAGGCCTGTCGGCAATCCCGTGAAGCATAGATGAGTCTCGTCTGCCTCTTCCCGTCCATTTTGCTTTACCCATGAGCAGCCCAGTAGCCACTCGATAAGATATTTAGAACATCAATTAACTTCTCGTGGTGATAGTTGTTGCTTTTTACTTAGAAGTGAGGAGTTGTGGTCGCCGTTTTCGTCTGCTGCCTGTAAAGTCGTCAAAAGAGGAATTCCAATGAATTCCTTTCGCAATGCACTGCAAAAGGGTTGTCACCATAGCATGCACAGCATAAAGTTTTGATGATCAGGATGAGCGTTTGGAAGCCGTCATTTTTCCAACACACTTTCGAACGCTGTGACAAACTTTGCTGCAAAAGTGTCGAACTTTGAAAATGGCTGACTCAACAGGAAATAAACGTAAAAAAAAAAAAAATGAGGTAGTGCCTTATATGCACAGGGCTTCCCACGGCATCAAAAAAAAAAAATGTTGCTGTGAGGCAAGACGTTAACGTCGTCTTTTCTGCGCCATGCAAACTTTCAAGCCTTTGTTCTCGTGTTGCGCGTGGCAGAAAGGGACCACCTGTGTACGACGCAGCATGAAAACTGTTAAATAAAATGTGTGACACCTGTGGTGTACAAGGTCATCCTGACTTGTGGACAACTTTACATCTGCCAAACAGGCCAATATTTGCCACGTATCATTGTAGTCTCCGTTCGTTCGCGCAAGGCCGCAGGAAAGGGGTGTTATCATTTTTGTTCGTGACGCGAGAAGCGACCGGACTAATCTCGATTGATCACAGCCATGCCAAGCTGCATCTACGTGTTTCCAGATTACTCTAGATCATCTCGACCTGTTATCTCGAAGTTTCCTTCCCAGCTTTAAATTGAACGATGCCGCGAGCAGCGGGCATTCATAGTTCGACGACTGACGAGCACGTTTGTTGCTTACGCCGCCGGCGAGTGATTCAGTTCCTTTGCGGGCGCAAGTCAGCCCAAATAAAGAGCTTCGTTTACAAGACATCTTGGTGTCTTCCTGACCGCTGGACTGCCGTCACTACAACGTGGCAATACCTGATAGGCTGTGGGAGCACCACAGCTCTGAACTCCACTGACGGAGAACACCTGCCTTAACAATGCCGGAATTGCGGCTGCTACTCGTTGTTTCGTCCAGGTATAGATAAGGTTAAGGCGGAAAGCGAAATTCTCGAAATTTATCACGTCAGCATGCAAGGGGAAAATTGTATCAGCGCGGTGAATATCTCTGATGGAGCAGAAAATAAGTTTCCTTTCCCTGCAGTACTAGCGCCTCGATTTTCTGCTAGCCATTGTTGATTGTGTATGTGATTTTGTTATGCTGCTCATGCTCAGCTTGTTTTCTTGGGAACTGGACTTACTTCATTGAATCAGAGTCGATTGTTCTAGTCGCAGTCTGTGTCTCGTCTTTTCTCTCCTTCGTCGTTTTGCTGGTTTATTTCTTCAAGGGAATGAGGCCGTGGCTGGCAAGGGGCAGGGTTAATAGAATAGATATGGGAGTGGTCTCTGTCCTGCAGTGGGCGTGTTTAGGCTGATGATGATGAAAAAGGAGTGCAACAAAGCAGGGATGAATGGTTGTTTCTTTGTGCGCACTGGCTGCATAATTTTGAAGTTGAAAACATGTCGGCCTGTTGTGAACCCATTACAACGCATTGTCTTCATTTGTGCAGGTTGAAAACGACATAAAAAGGCGATCAACTGAAGGCTGCGTAGAAATTACGGTGCGTACGGACCTGCGTCATGGCGGCCTCTCGGGAAGTTCCGGGAGCTGGACCTTCAAGCGGCACCCCCAGCCTCGTACTTGACATCCCATGCACTCGAAACAGGAGCCGGGTTTGCAAACTGCTTCAGCGCCTGACAGCCTTCAACGACATCCTGTGGCATGCAGGCCTACACCTGATGGAAGACGAGCGCGACAGTCTCGGGGACGTGAGCGTTGTCATGGTTCCCGAAGCTCGTCGCGTGTGCGCGTGCTCCAGTTCAGACGACGACTGGCCCTGCGATGCACTGAAGCTCCTGTACCATCTGTTCACGGTGCACAGTTGCATCGTGGCTGTAGAGATAAACTACAGCATTGCGAACGCCGATTTCCTGCTCACAGCCTTGGCGAGGATGCGCAGTCTGAAAAAGCTGATCATATCTGGAATCCCCAGTGACAAACCAGACATCATTCAGTGCCTCGGTGACCTGGTCACGTCTGTGGACTTCATTGAGGAGCTCGTGTTCCTGGAAGGTTACTGCCCTTTCGAAGCCGAAGCGACTCTTCCTGTTCGCCTGCTGGAACGAGAAGGAATCGCGCTCACGATTCTGGACGTGGCTAATTTGGAGATGAGCGCGCATATAGTCACACACCTGATTGCGGCTTTGGTCAAGAATAACACAGTCAAGGAACTTGCCGTGGGAGCCTGCGTCTTTGGGTGTGCATCCACCGGATCTTCGGAATTGTTCGCCGGATACTTGGACAAGGGAAGCGGGACACTAAGGAAGCTTACTTTGCGAGCGCCTCCTTTCAGAAATCGAACCGGGCTTAAGACCATAATTGAAGCAATCTGCAAGAATAACACGTTGGAAGAGCTAATCGCTGATTGGAGCGCAGCGGTTGAAGTAGAATACGTGCTCTTCTCTAAAGTGGTCGCCCAGAACAAAAGCCTGCGTACTTTAAGCGCGCCATGTATGGCGTCTTGCGGCGATTCGATGCCGACGGCACTTCGCGCTGAGTGTTTTGCTGGGATGAGCCGCACTGACAGAATCCGCCCCTGGCTCCAGGCACTGTCTTCGAACCGCGTCCTAGCGAAGCTGACCATCGACCTGCACTGGCTTACGCGAGATGAATGCCGTGCCTTCTTTCAGGCTGTCGCTAATAACCCATCCCTACAAGCCGTTACTGTGCGGCATCTTACGGATGACTGGCATCTGAGGGAAATATGTCTTATGATACGAAACTACGGCCTAGCACAAAAGGTGTTCATCCAGAACTACCACCTGGGCCGCACCACTGTGCAGACTATTTCGGAATGTCCCGAAGTGACCACCCTCACGCTCAGTCCTGATCACCTCTTCCAAGCTGAGCACTTCAGCACTGCGTTCGAAACACTGGCTACCTGCAGCCACGTGACCTCCCTTTACGTCCACTGCAATGATTTCTCGCCGTTGATATTTTCTGCATTGACCGCTTACGTAAAGGGCTCTTCCGTGCTCAAGAACGTCGAGTTCTATCTTGCCAGTGACATGGAGACACCGTGCGAGGAAATGTACAAGGAACTCTGCCGCTCTGTGAACCGTTTGGTTGTAGCATTGTCGGCGAGCGTCGGCATCAGAAAAATCGTGCTGGAACTGCCGTGTTTGCACTACACGGACTGTCAAATGCTGGCCGACGCCGCCTTGAAAAGCCGGTACCTGCACGAATTAGTTCTCAGCACGGTTGACGACACATTCTGTAAGGTCTTTTTGTCCTACCTCTTACCGAAACTGGAACAAAATTACACCCTCCTCCATCTGAAACTCGTCGACAGCAAACCGCTTGACGACGGGATGGTAACCGTGCAGGACATAACCAGGCGCAACGCCAGCCTCGTTAATCGGGCCGGGTGCTTCGTGATGGGTGATCACGGAGCGTACTGTGCGCGTTCCGTGGAACTTGTCGCCCATCACCCGAAGCTCGTCGAGGTCGTTCAGAGTCGAGCAGGTGTAGACCAAGTAGAAGCCAGGGGGATGATCAGACGCGCTCTGACGCTTCCTTGCCTCATCGGTTTGGACGAGTACATGAAGCTAGTTGGAGTCGTCAGACACCGCGTTGTGTGCCAGGTACAGAGTTTTGCGTCTTCTGAGAATAGTAGTAGCATGCAACTGGACATGTTGAACTATGACTGCTGGTTGCACATACGCAGCTACCTAAAGGTAGCGGACGTTGTACAACGTTGACGATCTGATCCTGAAAGACCGGACGGAGAAAGATTTGAGAGCAACATTCGGTGAATCGTCCACGGATAAGTTGCAGAGTAAAATATTTCAATTTTGTGTCTAGTGCCTGAAGCAATGCTCAGTTATCCTTTCGAACTGTGATATATGCATTCAATGGAGGTGGAATAAAAAAAAATTCCGGGGAGTGGATGAGCATGCGTTGAGTGTGGTCACCTGCCACATGATATTTGACGTTTAAGTGTTTTATCACTAACGGCCCGTTTTAAAAATTGTTTCCGTGACGGCCCTTTACACCTCACTGCTTTTTTCGCTTTTATCTTGTTCATAATTCGTAGCCCATCTTTTATCCACTGACATGACTACTCGGTATTCTGGTGGTCGCAGAGCTTCTTCTTGATGTACCGCCCTCTTCATTGACTGCATAATGTTAGTGCCTCCGAAAATAAAATTCATTTGATAGCCAGCGTCTGTGTGTGCCTTCCTCTGTTTCTGTCCCTAGCCTCATGCCTTGCGCTGTATATTCGCCATGCAGAGACAACTAGCCCGTGAACTCTTGTAGAATTCAAAGGGACTAGCAAAAAGCTAACAGTGCACTACATTGCCTCCATACGGGTATAAAGTAACGCCGTAGAACTACGCAAAATATCTCTGCTGATTGAGTTTTCGTGGTGGATTGATGGGGTGAAAACGCGTCCTCTGCTGCTTATTTACAGTAAACGGTACGCACTCACACACTTTGGAAAGACGCTTAGGATGAGTATTTACACACGCTGTGCTAAATAGAATTGTGCGATGAACAGAAGAATGCAAGATACAAGGTTGAAAATGACAAATAAGTATTTACTACGTGCATGCGTCGAGCGGGACACTCCAGCCTGGAAAGAGGGATCACCCGAATGGAAGGGGAAACAAGAAAAGCGGCGCAGCGTAGTGAAGAGCAAGGCCCGAGACGACACCGCTTGACAGTTGGATCTCGGCGCGCCAAATGGCCATAAAAAAACAGCAAACCGCTATCTAAAACTCTTTAGAGGATAACATTCGCGTCAGTGGCATTATTTTAGAGCGCAGCTCTTTGGCGTCCGTTCCTGAGTTTCGCGTCGTCGTCGGCGTCGGCCTCATAACCAGCTCCGCCCCCCTTTCATCCCCCAGCGCTATCGGCGTCAGCGGCATCAGTCAGTCGCTGCTATCTCTTCCCTCCTCCCTTTATCGTGTTGTCCGCTTGCTGCGCGCGCTTCTGCCCCCATCGTTTGCCGCTGGGTGTACACGCCGCCCCCCTCCCCCCTCTTCCTGCGAGTCTCCGGTTGTCAAAGCGCCGGCTCGAACTTAATTCCTTTCTTCGCTCCTCCTCCAATGCAACCCCTTTGCGGTGGCAATCAGAGAGCCAGATCGGTGGCGGCGGATCTGTATATGTGCACCGCCTGAGCCGAAATTGCGAATACGTGTGAAAAATAAAAAAAAAAATTCTGTGATAGCGCATACATGTTTTGCTCGATTTCTTTGCCTCAATCTATCGGAAAGGTGAAACAGCTTATTTGCTGCGCTCAAATTTCGCATTAGGAAGTAACGTAATCGTCGGTAATTTTTTTTTTCAATCCAGCTACCGCCTCTCGACAAATTGTCACCTACTGAACAACAAATGAATGAAGGCCACAGATACAATCCAATCCAACAGCCGCAATTACTGCTTCGTGCCCCACTGCACGCGAACCATAAGAACAAGACCATTGGAGCAGCACTTCGTAATCAGGAGCCGTTCGCAGCGGGCTACCGGCATGCTCGGTAATAACGTCAGTGCAGATTGGTAAAAAGAAGCCCGTTGACATCGAGATGGGCGACTCACGGAACTTGGGGACCGCCGAGCGCATAGATTTCCTGGTGCGTCTGGAGTCTCTGAGACCGGTACCACGTCAGCCTACGCCAGATGGACAGGGTCTGCATGATCTCAACACGCGAGACTCCAAGCTTGCCAGCCGCGTCCGCGTCGAAGACTGCGTGGTGGCGCTGGCAACAGAGGAGCTGCAACGTCAACTGTGCGTCGGTGTAATACAAGCCGCTAAGCCACAACGCGCCGTCATCCTTGGTGAGCATATCTACGAGGACGAACTCCTTCTAGCCTCCCTGCAGAGGTCGCTTCCCGTCCGTGTCCGCGTCCTGCGTTCTCTTTGGTGCTGGAGCTGGGATGGCTTCGAAGGAGTGTACCTCATGGAACTTGACGTCTTCATGGCGTTCTTGGCTGAGGGGCTCACGTGGACAAGCTATGTTCCCGTCCTGATTCTACATGACTTCCAACACTATCTGGACCCGCGGCACCCTTATCGGAAGATCGTTGTTTTGTTTCAAGACTGTCGAGAGCGAAAAGCGTCCTCCACAATGCGGCTCCTTGCTATTGTGGATAAGTTGGAGGTCTGCAATCTCGACGCCCTTGAATCAGAATTGTAAAAACTGCGGACGCCGCTGGCGCTAACGTGCTGCCTCGGAACTCCCTCCAGGCCTCATTCTAAGGACGTGGTCGTAGAAATCTGCCCAATTAGTCTGCGTGAACGGTTCATAGATGAATGTGAGGTTGGCTGCTTTGACGGGCAGAGTATACAGGACCTAGACATGACGATTCTACGTCGTGGTATTGCAGCTACATGCCGCCGAGCCGAAGATACGGTCCTGTGCACTCCACGGATGGACGTTCGAAATTTCTCGTCACATTTCGGGAGGAAGCTTATGGAGGTGAAAGCCAAGGCGCTCTTGGATTATGTGGAAGGAAGGTCTCTGGCCTTGGTGTCGACTGGGGCTTCGCAGCGAACGTTGAAGGAGGTGATCTACGCACAAGAGTCAGTGGCGATTATCGAGAAGCCAGACGACGATGCTCCCGAGGCGCCGGCCGTCTTAGTAGCCACGATGTGTGATGTGCCGACGCTAGCCGTGTACCGCTGGGACGCAGTGTTGCTCTGTGACCTGCCTTTCGGCGTTGCATGCGACCCGCTGTTCAGGAACGCAAGGCGGAGAATATTTCTCACTGCTGAATTTGAAGCCGCCGCGGTGGCTCAGCGGTTATGGTGCTCGGCTGCTGAGCCGAAAGACGCGGGTTCGATCCTGGCCGCGGCGGCTGGAATTTCTTTGGAGGGGAAATTCTAGAGGCCCGTGTACAGAGGGCAAAACACATGCCTAGAACAAGCAAACTGTGTGTTCCGGAGCTCCCAAAGCCGCTGCGACCAAGAAGGCAAAAAATGACGATGAAATTCTATGAGTCTAACTGCACATGTTTACATCCAGACCATTTTTAACCAAATCTTATCGCTAGTTATCGCGTATTACGCCCTAAACACGCTCAGAGCGTGTTCTAGACATGTGTTTTGCCCTCTGTACTGTGCGATGTCAGTGCACGTTAAAGAACCCCAGGTGGTCGAAGTTTCCGGAGCCCTTCACTACGGCGTCTCTCATAGCCTCAGTCGCTTTGGGACGTTAAACCCCATAAACCTAAACCAAACCGAATTCGAGCAGAAGGCCTGGCGGCAAGCTCTGGAGCTGCACGACGGCCTGGAAGTGCTGCTGAATCGCGTCAGTGAGTAAAATCAGGAAATCTTCAAAAAATTTTCGCTATTCGTATCGTGCCGGGATTATGTGTAGGAAAAACAGCTCCTTGTTCTATTTTGTTCGCAGTGGTGTGGAAACTATGAGCTCCGAGTTACGGCTTCGATAAGTGTCGGATTTAGCATCTATTGGCAGCAGTAAATACTTCTCGCCCCCTTGTTTTTCTTGGCGTCAAGGCCACGGAATGTAGAAATGCATTCTATGGATATGCAGCCTGGATTTTTTCCCAATTTTTGGCCACATCTGATGGCAGCACCTATCACCAATCCCTAACCAGTGGGCTGTGGTCATCGGAGGCCCTGAGGGCCAGAAATGGCTTGTAAGCAGGGCCACCGTAGGAGCTTCGGCCATGGAATCTTGAAATAGGGACTCCAACCACAGGGTTCATACCAAATTTAATCAATAAACATTTTCAAGCAAAACAAGAGCCGCACACTTATCAGATATCCACACCATACATTGAAAAGAGAGGTCCAAATGCTCAGCTTTTGTCTTCGATACCATTCTCCTTAATGAGCGATGCTGCTACAAGGGAAGATGAAAAGGTTGAATTTGTGCGTAGTATTTTCAGCCCCACAGCTGTAGCGGCTTACGCCAATATGGGTGAGTAGCTCAAAGTCATGTTTTACAGTTGGAGCTTATAGCGCTACTTGAAAAGGGGCTCCTGGGCATGAATATTACATAACCGTTATAAGCCCCAGATTAAGCATGAACACCCAACTTATATGGTCGTGCTCGTACCGATGATTTTTGAAGCGAAAAGCTTCACTACGAGGGTTGGAGCCGAGCTTCGCGTATGCCGCATGCTGCGACCGAGTGACGTCACGGAAAGGAAACGACGCCTGTCTCTCATGTCTCGGTGGTCACCCAAACCGCGCCGTAAGGGAAGGAAAATGAAATGAAAATTGGTTTTAAGGAAACGACTGTCTCATATATCAGTGGACACTCGAACCGCGAAGTAAGGGCCTTAAGGAAAATGAAATGAGATGAAAATTGGTTTTGAAGCGAAAAGCTTCACTACGAGGGTCGGAGCCGAGCTTCGCGTATGCCGTATGCCGCGACCAGGTGACGTCACGCGCAACGCAGCCGCGCGCTGCTGCGCATGTGCGTCGCCTTCTCGCTGTCGCTACAACTGCGCGTGCTTCGCCTCCTCGCCCACCGCTTGACCTTTCGTTGCAGCCGTGTGTTGCCCGCGTCGCAGCCGGCAACCCTCCTCTCCGCATCCCTGCGGGCAGTTTTAACCGCTCCGATTTCCGTCTGCTCCTCCGCCTCCGTACAGGCAGTGTGTGGATGAAGTGGACAATCTTCTCTCCTGCTGGGGTCATCGTCTTGGGGCACCTCTCGTACCGGGATGGTGGTAGGCCCAACTGCATCATCATGCCACCCACAAACTTCAAGGATCCGAGAAGCGTAAAGCCAGATGTCGGATACGGTCACACCCTGGTAAGCAGAACGCGTGCAACGAAACTTCGCTGTTATTCGTCGGTCGCAGTTTCACCTCCCCTGCAGCATGGTTTCAGCCAGTGATACCGTGACGTAATCAGGGACAGATTGGGCGTAGCCAAAGCTTCTAACAGCCAATGCTGCGAAACAGATACCCCTTAGTCATAACTAGAAGACATTGGGATATTCATGGCGATATAACGCACTCGTATCTGCATGGTTATTTGAAGCATGCTATTACCGATAGATGAGTGTTGCTATTACGCACGACTGTGTCGTCTATTTCTTAGTCACATACTAGGCCTTTCGTGCTGTTTACCCCGTGTTTTCAGAACCTGAGATGATATTGGTTTATGGGGGTTTAACTTCCCAAAGCGACTCAGGCTATGAGAGACGCCGTAATGAAGGGCTCCGGAAATTTCAACCAGCTGGGGTTCTTTAACGTGCACTGACATCGCACAGCACACGGACCTCTAGCATTCCGCAACCATCGAAATTCGAACCCGCGTCTTTCGGGTCAGCAGTCGAGTGCCATAACCAGTGAGCCACCGCGGGGGCGTGTTAGATGGCATTGATCGTGAGGCGATGACCGTGATGTTGTAGGCAATTCGGTCTTCATCTTCTTCTTATCCGAACATACAACGGGCGATCCGCCAACCTATTTATCCCGTCTGAGCCCAAAGCTAAGCAAAAAAACCTCATTGCTGGTTCGGTAAAATGTTGTTCCCGAAAGAGAGGGTTCAAATGCTGATAGATGGCACTGCCAGCGGTGCATTGCTTCCTTGACTGCACTTGTTAATCAGTAAAATTTGAATCATTCGGCGGATTCTGCTGTGTTCGGAAAGGACAGTACGGTTCACCACCGGTCTGGGGGCGTCATCCAAAAGGACAGCATGCGAGCCCCTCCCGCGATCATACGAATTTAGGCCTCAATGAAAAATAAAAGGAGCAGGTGTTCACATTGTAGCGAACCACGACGGCCGCGCCTTCCTTTCACACGTCGTTGAAGCTCTGGTCGCCAAATGTCGCATCGTACATCGAACCACCACTGCCTACCATCCTCAAACTAATTGGCTGACCGAGCGCTTCAACCGTACTCCCGGTGACATGCTCACGATGTACTTCAAGACAGATCAGACCAACTGGGACGCTGTCCTCCCTTTCCTGACCTACGCGTACAACACCGCCACACAGTCAACCACCGGCTTTACCCCTTTCTTTCTTCTGTATGGGCGTGAGCCGTCGTCCACGATGGACGCCTGCGAGTGGACGCCCCTCTCCGAGGTCGCAAAGCATGCAGAGGAATGCCACCAGTTGGCGCGCTCTTTTACCTCCGAATCCCAAGGACGCCGTAAGCATCGCCACGATAACGATAAGATGCAACACATTTTTCCGGTTGGATCCCTTGTTTGGCTCTGGGTACCAGGCACACCATCAGGATTGTCGTCAAAGTTTCGAGCGGAATACCACGGGCCTTATCGGGTTGTCGAGCAGACGTCCCCGGTCCATTACACCGCGGAGCCGCTCCACCCCTCTTCGGACTTGCGCCATCGTGGCCGGGAAACCGTCCACGTCAGCCGCCTGAAGACATACTACGACCCGCTCCTCTTGCGCTCGCCATAAGTCGCCAGGGTGGCTCCTCTTCGTTCCCGGGGCAATTGTAGCGAACCACGACGGCCGCGCCTAATACCGCCTGGGCAGATCAAGGCCGAGGCGCCGACGAAGACGAAGCACCGATGAAAAGACGAGGTGCCGCCGCGCTGCCAGTCTTTGGAGTAGCAAAGACTGGCGCTCACGCAGACTCGAGGTCACTTTCACGCGTTTGCGTTGCCGAGATCCTGTGCTGAATTTTTACCTTCACAAATCTGGTCTGGCGGTTTCTCCACTGTGCCCATATTGTGCCGAGCCTGAGACACTGGATCATTACCTGCTGTTCTGCCGCCGATTCTCTTCTTTGAGGAGGCGCCTATTAGAAATTCTTTTTCACCAGCTGGGTCTGCCTGTGTCCACTGAGGTTGTTCTTTCCTTTGGCGCTACTTCGCTTGCACGAAGCAACAGGAGTGCGCGCTGTGCAGTTCAAAAATTTCTTCTAGAAACACAGCGACTCCCATGCTAATATTAATTTTATTTATTTATTTTTCAATTTGTTTTCATTTTTCTGATTATCAAACAGTTCATTTATGATTTATTTTTATTTTTACTTTTCATTTTTTCTGTCTCTCTTTCAGTCAATACAAAATTGAACCATTCCATGTGTTACATTCGAATTTGCATATAAAGCCGTCGTCCCTTACGATCTCCCAGCTAACAGGATCCCTGTCGTTTCGTCGGCTAATCTGTCAGCCTATACCCTATTACTACTCCTTTCGCTCTAAAACTGCTAATCTTTCCAACAGTTCACCGCCTGTGTCTTGGCCACTCCCCCGTAGTGGGTATGTGAAATTTTACTTGAGGCCAACAAGATCGGTTCGGGTGGACTTAGAAATTGCTTAGGTGCCCCATATTTTTTATATTGGTTTGTTACGGTTTGGCCAAGGTCACCGTCAAGGTCAAACTACACACAAACTCGTTGAGCCGGTATCTTCTCATGAATAGGTGCTTGCGCATTCAAAATTGGTTGGTTCGTTTATTGGGGTTTAACGTCCCAAAGCGACTCAGGCTATGAGGGACGCCGTAGTGAAGTGCTCCGGAAATTTCGACCTACTGGTGTTCTTTACGTGTACTGATATCGCACAGCACACGGGCCTCTAGAATTTCGCCTACATAGAAATTCGACCGCCGCGGCCGGAATGGAACCCCGTCACCATAATCACTGAGCCACCGCGGCGGCACGCACACTAAAAATTTAAAACGGCGATTACTACTGCTAAACAAGAGATTCGGCGACACATACTAAGTTGAAGACCGAAATCTAACCTCCTGCGCTAAGAAAGCTTGATAATTAGAAAAACAGCGGCTGCAGAGTAGACATCAATGCTGTGATTACCATCTGAAATGGCATTTTCACCTGAGCACAAACGATGGTACAGTGCAATGAAATTATGATGAAAACTCTAAACTTCTCACGTGTGTGTATATACTAAAATATTGTAGCGAACCATGACGGCCGCGCCCGATGTTTCCGAGGAGGATGATGAGAAAGACGGAGCACCGCCGTGCTGTAAGAGATCGCTGCTTGGTCTCTTGCAATTACATCCTTAGTTTTACCATCATCAACATCAGCCTGACTACGCCCACTGCAGGGAAAAGGCCTCTCCAATGTCTCTGCAATTAACCCTGCCCTTTGCCAGCTGGGACCATCGTATCCCCGGAAACCTTTTCAGCCCGCCTAACTTTCTGCTGCACTCTGCTACGCTTGTATTCTCCTGGAATCCGCCGAATTACCCTGAAAGAGCAGCGGTGATATTGGCTTCGTATTACATGTCCTGCCAGGCCTATTTCTTCCTCGATTTCGACTATTGTGATTACCTCGCGTTGGTCCCTCGCCATCTGCCCCCTTCTGGACTTATAACGTTACGCCTATCATTTTTCTTTTGATAGCTCGCTGTTTCATTCGTTTACGGACCCTCTTTCACTATTACAGCAACATCCCAGGCCCTCTTCCAAGCGTTTCACCCCAGAAGATCCCAGCACCAGGCCGACGGAATTGTTGTACTCCTTATGAAAATGTTTATTGCTTGACGAAGCTCTCTACAATAGCTTCGGTGGTCCGAGATGCAGCTAGTGGTTTCGAACAAAGATAATCAGCGCGAAATGTAGGTCCCGTATGCGAGCACCATCCGTACTCCTGCCCTGCCCGACACACATGCTTGAAATGCGGTTGAGGATTTCCACATCAACAAGCCACTGCTGAGTCAGTAATGCGTGTCATATGCCCACCTTATGTGTATTCAAGTACAGCTGACCTTCGAAACCGACATATAAACATCGATGAGAACCTTTATGTGCAACGTTGCCTTATGCAACCCCAAATAATGTCGAACCAAGCAATATGATTGGCGCTCCGTAAAGAGCACTTGCATACGTAACATATTTGCACTGTTTTGTGCACAGAAGTCAACTTGCGTGAGACGCATGTTTAGAACAGACTAAGGCCTCACTCAAGCGGCATGACTTTCCTTGCTGCCAGGTTTTAATTTTTCTGTCGGGGGCTCTGCAGCACCTTGTACTGATCTCAGGCCGTTCAGCAACTCATCACATGAACAATATAACAATGCAGAGTTCTCCACTAGCGTGCAATTCTCAAGCTTTACGCTACCAGCATCAAACGGCACGTTGGACTGCAACTCCCGCAGGCTGCGTCATATGCAATCCGCGTTCCCGGCATTGGGCGCTTTTCGAATGGTCATGTTTCCGCACGATTACGTTTCTGTCGTCCGTCCTTGTCCTTTTCACCAACGGCGGATTTCCTCGATTCCCGAGCAGTGTTCCCCACACCATCTGTATCCGCACGTTTGGAGTGCTTAGAGCGCGTCGACACAGCCGTCGATGACTGTGGACGCGTTTCTTTGGGAGCTTCTCCTGGCGCTTGTGTGCCAGAAGCGTGAAAGGCCAACTCTGCTTGGCTTCCGGAAGGCTTCTTATTTCTAGAACTGTCTGGAATAGATGGCACTGAAGATTTCTTCTGGTTCTGATGTTCCTGGACCGACCCGACGGCAGAGACCTTCCGTTCAGAGTCGTCAGCCTTCAACTTCCTTCTTGCTTGCCGTCTGGCGCGTTGCGAGGGTGCATTATCCTTGGCCTGAGGCTTAGCGACCGTCGCTTGTCCGGTATGCAGCGACGCATTGCTGCCCCTCATCACACCAGAAACGCCACCGCCTCCGGAAGTAGCGCCCTCTCGTTCAGGAATGCAGAGTCCCTGCCCAGGCCTCGTCTTGACAGCCGTTGTCTCTTGAGGACCGACCCCGATTGAGGGCGCTGTCCGTCGGCTGTCGAGCGAAAACCAGGGTGAGGACGCTAAGATGCGCCCCTTTGGTGCAGGTTCGCTGCAGGTAACCTTTCCGGTCCGCTGCAACACATTGGCGCGCTCCTCTGGTCTCAAGAGTAGGTTCCGCAGCACAGAGCGGAACGCCGTAGACTTGTCGATGGTGGACACTGAAGGAGCGCGTACGATGACCGTGTGGCGCGCAGAGTCGCTCTCCGGGCTGCCTGCGGCCGGCACTCTGGCGTCGTCTTGTGATTCAGCGCGGACTGCATGTGGAGCTGAGGCCGCCTTCCTGTGCTTTCGGCGCTTCCGCCTTAGTACGACTCCTTCCTGCACAGGGTACCACGAGGATAGCATTAGCAGCAAACTTTTGCTTGCGAGGCATGCCCCGACACATGCTCATTTATTATGAGGACACTCTTGCGCAGTTTGTCCAGTGACATAAGTCGTAACAGAAGTCGGTTGTTCGACAGAATTCACGAGAAGACCCACATTGTATTCAGATCTCAGCGTATATAATTAACCCAGTTTCGAGCGACAGAAGTTGGTCTCGGAACAAAATTGTTTTGGCGCAGGGAAAAGATTATGTTCTGATCGGTTGGCAGTTTTCTATATTCAAGATAAATTACATGAGGGCTCCTCACAAAACCTGAATGGACTAAAGTAAAAAACGAAAGAAACACATCTAACATCAGATTACACCCTAAAGAATGAAAAGAAAGTTTACCTTCAGCCGCTTTAACGCTTCCTTGGGCTCCTCCTGTAAGCAGCCCGCAGTCTTCCCTGCGTCGGGCTTGGGAGCAAGATCTGCTTCAGCGGCAATCTCGTGTTCCACCGGACGCAATTCCTGCGCACCTGCCACGTTTTTCACAGAAGCGCCGCTGCCTTGTGACACAGTTCCCGGCTTCTGTTCGGGCTTAACTGCAGCATACTCGGCCACGCTAGACTTATTCGACAGCTTACTCTTAGAAGCTGTTTTCTGGACCCGACTCTGCTGAGATTCGCGTTCAGCCTGTTCATCCTGCAATACGACGGCAGCATCTTGCATTTTTCCTGATAGCTTTTCCTCTTGAAGCTTGTAAGCAATGTCTGGAGCAACTGGTGCCAGTTGAGGACCTCTCTCTGGTAAGGTTGCGATGCCCACCTGGTTGTCGGCTTGACCCGGCACTTCGGGTGTGTACGGGACCTCGACTAGCGATGTTCCCCGGTCTGAGCCTGTCTTGTGAGGCCGATGGTCGGGAGGTTCGTTACCTGATGTTTCCACGGAGGCTGCCACGGGTCGGGAGCTCTTCGTTACCTCCGACGAGATGTCTTCCGCGATGGGCTGCTTGGGGCGCAACATGGATCGCCTGATGGAGCTCAGCCGTCGAGACACGTGGACAGTGCCAGAGTCGGGGACCCCGCTGGGGCCGGCATTGCCCGCCTGATTGCGTGGTGAGCCGAGGCTGCCCGAATCGGGGCTCGGAATCGTGTGGACGGCCACGAAGAGATCAGGGTTGCCGAGAACCTCGGTACTCGACGAGGAACTCTCGCTCTTCTTCACTGCCACCCGACGGAGTACCTGCAAAGCATTTTATGTCATGACCCAAACCCCAGTTCTCATGGGTCCAAACAATTTTTGCTTTTTATCACTTAGCCAAACACTCTAAAAGCCATGTTAAATTTTAAGCACTGGAAAAGCGAAGTACGAAAAAAAGCCTTGCCAACCTGGACAAACACTTCGTTTGCACGGCTGCCCCCATGTGCCTAGTGGCTGTGAGCGTTGAAAATAAACGCGGCAATTTTGTAATCTTTCGAACGTGCCATTGATTTCCTATGGCTGTCGGAAATCGTTGATACAAATGCAGGAAGCAATTTAAAGCTCAGAGTTTGCAGCGGAGATGAAGAATCGACCAATGATATTCGCCATGTTCGCGTTGAGTCTCTCGGGACTCTCCAGTTTTCTCCAAATTAAGTTTAAAATATCCCTGTTGAGTTGACGGTGTTCACCGCATGCTCATAATAGATGGCGCTAGTTTTTAATGTCCAGGAAAGCTGGAGTAAAGATCAGGTTCTTCTACTCTCCTTGCACCAGCGGTGCCCCGCCAGAGACGGGTTGGTTTCAACTCGAAGACTGAAGCTCTTCGCACCAGGGGTGCCCGTTAGAGACGGTCTTGTGTTCAATTGAGACGCAGGGGTAAGGCGAAAACTTCAAATTTTATGTACAGTATTTACAATAGATAGAAGTTCAGGCACAAGAGACAAATTAAACAGCAAAAAGGACAAACCAAACAACAAAAAGGTGGATCTGGCTAATACTAGGGGAGGCCCCTACTCGGCGTAGCCGAAGATGCGTTGCATCTCACCTTAGCGCAGAACGCCGCTTCCGGCTCCGGGGCCCTGTTTTAGAGACTTAAAGGCCCGGCCCATATTTGGTGGCTTCCAATCATGTTACGATGTTCACATGATTGGTTTAACGAGAGCCTGGCCAGCCCTCCAGCTTCCGTAGGGCAAAACGCCCTCTCCACAAACCCAAACGCACGGTCGTGTCAAATGAAAATAAACACAAATATACATTCGTGCTCGGTACCGCGTGTCGGGTGGACACCCGTACTTCCCGGCGCGTTCGCGAGCGGCCGCGTTCCAAGAAAGGAGACGCTCCGCTTTGAGTGCCCCCAGCCGCGTTCCGATGACCCCCGCGAACGCTACCGATACCTTACAGCTGGGCAGTGATTTTTTAGGGTATTAGCACGAGTTGTTCAGTTCAGATGAAAAGGACACTGAAGACCAACTCAAATCGATCTGCGTCAATAGTCCAGGATTTTTATCCAGGAATGTTTAACATAGAAGAGGTAAACATCGAAACGCGAAGCACCTTCGCCTTCGGCCGTTGTCCTTCGGGGGGCTTCTGGCGGGCCTCGGTGTCCATTCCTTCCAGGACCATGAGCTGCCTGTACACCATGACCTGGTCCCAGGCGGTTGGAACCCACGCGGGCAGCGGGACGAGGCAGTCCCTCATATTCTGGCGACGGGAGAGGGGGAAGGCGCTGTTTATTGCGATTGCTACCGTGGAGCTATTGCTAGCAAAAAAATGACCTGCGATGCCTCCATACGGAGGAGATAGTGGGCACTGCCCTTTTCCCACCGGATTCATCTTCACTCTTTCTGGCTCCTCACTACAAGAAAGCGTCCCCGATAGGATCCTAAACATGTTAATGCGCGAGAAAACATGACACTTTTGTATTATTTTGCACCTAGATTGTATTCACTTCTTGACATAAAACTAATACACAATTTATGCAGTCACTTGTACAATCGCAGGAGAAATGGGCCTAGGCGCGTCTGTGTTTCGTGCATAAGCGTGGCACTTTTTTTTCGATGAGATAAATATTGCCGCTAGCTGATCGTTGCGGCATTCGGCCACACTGTGTCAACCATGGTTGCAGAAAAGTGATGAGAAAAAGTGTGGAAGACGACAGCAACATGAAAGAGTGACGGTAAGTTCGCAGTTTTCATCGAGATTAGTTTAGCGGTCTGCTGATGTATGGCCCGTAAAGTCAGCGCCAGGTTTGTGTACAAGTCTTGAGTGGCTGAAATCTGCAAACAAGACATGCTGGTAATACCTACAGAAGCAGCCATGCTGACCAAAAAATTCCAGCTAAGCACTAGCAGCTTTCCTGACAGGCACCCGCTGCTGCCTGTGTTCACTCCTTCTAGACTGCCGTGCATGGATTCAGTATGCTATCCACGAGCATGACGACTGTTGTCGATAGGACGGCCTTGGGGTAGAACGCCTTATAGTGCTCAAAAGTTACCGGTTTCAAATATCTCCAGCGTTTTTTAGGAGCACTTATCACCTCCGGGCAAATGTTGGTCTTTATCAGGTGTGAAATGCTTGAAACGGGGTGCATTCAGAGAGAGCTGGACGTGAGAAAATGCCTCGGCAAAGTTTGTAGCGTGTATTGTTCAGAAACTTAATATGGCTCATTTTTATCTATTTTGCGCGGCAACAATTCTTCACAGCAGTTCGTTATTATGTACGAGGTCTGTTAGAAAAGTATCCGACTTTATTTTTTTTTTCGAACACCTGATGGATATGAAACAAGCGCGCTTGCATCACGTGACCTTGAAACTTCGTGCGCATGCACGAATTTTTTCCCGCCTGCCGATAGCATCAGTCGCTGGGACGCAGCATTTGAGTGAGGCGGTGCGCAGTGGTCTCGTAGGTTTTTTATTGCAAGGAAAATGGCGGAGTGACAGGAGCAGCGCTACTGCATCAAATTTTGCCATAAACTGGGCGACAGCCAAGTGGAAACCATTCGGAATATTCAGACGGCTTTCGCTGACGATGCTATGAGCAGCACACAGATTAAGCAGTGGTACAATTGATTTAAAGATGGCCGCACATCTGTGGAGAGCGAGCCACGCTCCAATCGGCCATCAACATGCCGAAATGACCAGGCCATTGCCGAACTGAACGCTGTGGTGATGCGGGACCGTCGCGTGACTATCCGAGAAATTGAGGAAGAGGTGGACATGGGCAATTTTTCCGCACATTCCATTATCACCGAAGATTTGGCCATGGAGAGAGTTGCGGCGAAATTCGTGCCGAAGCTGCTCACGGTGGAGCAAAAGCAGCTTCGTGTTGAAGTCTCACAGGACATGCTGGATTCCCCAAACAGTGACCCCGACTTCATCAACATCATAATAACTGGTGACGAGTCTTGGGTGTACAGGTACGACCCGGAAACCAGATCCCAGTCGTCACAGTGGAACCATTCCACGTCACCAAGACTTCAGAAGGCCCGCCAAGTGCGCAGCAATGTGAAAGTGATGCTGACTGCTTTCTTTGACACCCTCTGTGTGGCAGACCACGAGTACGCACTCCACAGGGTCAAACAATGACCAAAGAGTGCTACAGGGATGTCCTTTGTTGCCTACGTGATGCTGTGCGGCGCAAGAACCCGGAGTTGAGGTCAACAGGAATGTGGCGGATCCATCACAATGCTCCTGCACATGCCTCGCACTTGATTCAGACTTTGGCAAAAAACCAGACTCCTGTAGTTCAACAGACTCCTTACTCTCCTGATATGGCCCCTGCGATTGCTGGCTGCTTCCCAAAATCAAAAGGCCATTGAAAGGAGCGCGATTTCAGACAAGGAAGAATATTATGGCTGCAACGACAGCTGAGCTAAACTCCATTCCGAAAGGGGCCTTTTCGGAATACTTCCCAAAATGGCAGCACCGCTGGGAGGAGTGTGTGGAGTCCCAAGTAGACTACTTTGAAGGTGCCTAGGTTTGGAACGCTCCAGTTATGCAAGTTTTTTTTCTACGGCCAAAGGTCGGATACTTTTCTAACAGACCTCGTATATACATTCGTGTATGTCCTAGTCAAGCGGATAGAAAGGTTCAGTTGAGAAGAACTCCATTATGATGCATTAAAGAACAAAATCAACAAGTGTCAGGGGAGCTTTACTTTTCGGCAACAGGAGTTATCGCTGTCGAGGCAAGTGCGGTCATTATAGCGCAGTATGTATTTCGAGCACGAAACGTGTTTTCTCCACTTCCTCTGAGTGAACTTTGTATATCTTCCATTAAATTTGATTTGTTCAGCTCATGAAAATTAGGTACGATAGCTTCCTTGAATTTTAGGTCTTAAATGAAAGTCGCAATAGACCCGAGAAAAAAAAAATAGATGGGAGGCGACAAGACCGCATTGCTGTGATCCACTCCATCGTCCTGTGCTCTTTTTGTTTTTTGTTTTTTTCAGGTATGCGTTAAGGAGGGCCTACAGCCATGTTCTCCTAAGAGCGTAATGTTTGACTCCTTTCATTACCAGAAAAGAACACAAGTGCTCCACTTGATTCGAGAGAGAAGCTGGTGGTAAGCAGTGGTCAGGTTTACATAGCTTCAAGCTACTCAAGCACTCAACTCAGTGGCAGATGGCGTTCAAAGGACTCCCTCTAACCAATGACGCCAACAAGTGCCATGACGTCGACAGGTTAATCGCAACCAGTCGGAGGGTACGACTGGTTGAAGAAACTCTTTTAAAGTGCATTTACCGCCTCATTCTTGAATTGTAAACGTCAGTGAAAAGCACAGACACAGCATGTAGGGCTTATTAAAGTGCATTCAGAATAACTCTCTAAAAGCGCCCAATTGCATACATTTGTACGAAATTTGGCTTTCTACTTCGGGAGTTTTCTCAGCTAATCGCGTCCTCATTGACTCATTACTTCACTCACCAGACCAGTTTCGTTCATGAAGACAATGGCAAACACTGGGATGCAACTGAGCTGCACGAGGAACAGCCACACCGTGACAGCGTAGGTCCACGTGGGGTACTGGAAGCCGGCTCCCTTGTACCCAAAGGTTGCCTCCACGAAAAAGATGCACTGCAAAGGAAGAACAATAACCCTTAAGGAGATGCCAAATTTGACGCAGTAGTAAGCGCTCGGGCCTTAACCCTTGCTAACAACGACCAATTTTTCCTCTAATATTGCAGTCAAAACTGTGATGCTCCACACCATATTCGAATCTTCTATTTGACCCAAAAAGTCCCTATGTCTGTCCTTTTTCCTTACAGTAGCTTTTGAAAATAAAGCAATAAAAAAGGAAGAAAATTTTGAGTCCTAAAATTTTCCGGGAACCCGTGATTTTTCGCCAAATTTCGCTGCGAAACTTCAATGAAAAAGAGCACAACCTCCGAAGGGAACATCATTGCTATAAATGGCACGCTGCGCCACCGGCCGGGAGTGCAGATTAAACACGAATACGCCCAAATGAGAATAATAATGGAGTAAACTGCCTTCCAGCGCAGGTCACTTGTATAAACCGGAACGCACTAGAAGATAGTTTACTACCTTGTGACTCCTTTCTGCTTGGAGTGCAATATCAGTTGAGTTGCGAACGCGTCCCCAGCACGCACCCCTTTTGAGCATCCACTGGGTGAAAATGGCTGCTAATGGAGGAAAGACTCGCATCACGGCCACTCACAATTACGGTGATGGGAATGACCGACGTCCAGCACACCTTCATGAAGAAGCTGCATTCGTGGCCGGTCATCATTTCGGAGATAATATTGAGCCTGTGTAGGCCTGCGAGATAAGAGCACAATTTATTGGAGAAGGAAAGCTCTGCGACCTCCACCAGTCGCGTGGCATGCGTAGTAGAGAACAATCAATGAAACGAACAGACCCTTCACTTCAATATATGACTCAGTTTGTTATAGCGTGAGCATCGCGGGACTTTTATGGACTGAACCCATTACATAATAGTCTTGCTGGGTGAACTGAATAAAGTCATAACAGATGCTGCTCCGTCCACCTGCAGTTCTTTATTACGAAGGAAATCTATTTTAAGACCGACCAGAACGAACTTGCAGAGTTGTTTGTCCTATAAACCTGCCACCTTTCTGCCACGTTTGCCGCAAGGAATGTAGGGGTTATTTATTTCGTCCTGTAACGCCAGAATCGACAGTCAATGCTAGAAGTTGTGGACGGCTTACTTCTTTTTGAGATAGGATGCTTAAAGTACGAAAAATGACTGACTGAAATATCGTTCAGGACATACGGTAAGGCTCTATGTAAAGACACTGCCCCTTACACACCCTTCGCTCTTTTCACGTTAAGAACAGGAAATGCCGCAGTTCTTAGTTAGCAGCAACGCACCGCAGAACTGCAGCACCACGACAGACTCCAGGAGCAGCACCACGAAGCGCAGGTCCCGGTCCTGGTTGTGGACGAAAATGGACGCCATGGTGGCGCCACCCTGGGGCCGGTGGAGGAAGATAAAAGAAGGAGACAAAGTTTCGCTGCGTCCTCTGTTGGCGTGTATGCAACCTACGGCAATGACTTTAAAGCGTTGACTTGCGTGAGTCCGTTTCGACGTACACCCACCACCTGCTCTTCCGAGCGCATCAAAACTCAGGCCCGCTTGCACTGCCTTAGCGTAAATCCTACACTGCGCCCAGTGCGCCCGCTGCGGACGAATATGAAGGCATAAAATTCCGTGGACGAAAATCCATCCGCAGATCTTGGACAGACTGCGTACAAAAAAAAATGTATGGATGCAGCGGTTAAAAACGCACCTGCCTACAAACAGTGCATGCTGTTTAACCTTGTTATCCTGCTCTCCGTTTGCTCGAGGAAAATAAAGGAAGAAAAGTGACCGACGCTTAATAGCTTAATTGGTCCGATGCAATGAACCGCGTAAGGAATATGTGCTTTTAGGAAGATTCTTTCCTCTTTTGTCGCATTCCATTTCCTGAAGGTTGCGCCAGTTTCGCTTTTGTTCAGGCTGGCTCACTAATGATTTTATACTTGTGCATTTGCTGTTTATTCTCTATAGGGGTCAGCAGTACTGCCATAGTCAAATGATTGCAGAATGGCTTTAGTGTCAAAACTTTGATTATTTTTTATCGCGACTTTCACCGCCACGCTCTTCTCATATAGCGCATTCAGCAGCTTCACTCACGGGGCTGCAGACCACGGTGCTTGCGGTGACGAGCAGGGCGCAGAGGAAGAAGTGCACCAGGGTCCGGTTGGCCAACACCAGAGGGTGCGAGGCGGCCAGCAGCTCCAGCAGGATGTCCGGCACCATCAGCTGTATAGTGACGAAAAAAAAATATCTAAAACGCCCTGAAATGCTAATTTTGCTGGAACGCATGTTAGAGTTTCGGGCACATCACGTGGGACCAGGGAAATGGTTTGTACAGCTCTAGCAAAAACTTTGTAGCACAGAGCGACCATGGCCACAAAGGTGGTGGTGTAAAAAGCGGCGATTGCTGGTACCAAGGCTTTTCCGTACGAGAACACATGTTCCTTTTCCTTCTGCAAGCGCCACGCGAGACGGACATGCCTCCTCGCCCGGCACATTAGCACAAACAATCGGCGCCGCTAAGGCCATGATCACTGATAACTATAAACTTTACCTAAAGGGGACATGAAAAACACTGCGCCACCATGAGCACTCATCAGAAGTGCATCATGCCTCCTGAATCTTTCCCAACTGCTCCGCATCGATAAAATGAGGAAACTGTTCTTCGCACACTTCAGTTCAACACAGCGAACAAAAAACGAACACGGAAGGAGAGAAATACACCACAAATGCGCTTAGTTCGACTACGGCCACGGCGCAATGGAACTGCGCAGGGGCGGACCATTACGCCATCGCCCTCCGCGGTGTCGCAGTGTCTTTCACGATGGGCTCTCGAGCCCAAGGTCACGGAATCTAATCAAGGGTTTGGCCGCTGCATTTCGATGTAGGAGAAATCTATTAACGGTGTGCCACGTCAGTGCACGTTAAGGGACCCTAGCTGGCTGAAATTAATCAAATACGTTCCGCAACAGAGTCCATGATAGCCCGCGTACAGCTTTGCGTCTTTAGACCCCACATTCGAAGCAATCTACCTCTACGCCATGACAACAGAGCAACAAGGTCAAAGGAATCGCGCACTCACAAACTTTGGGAGCACCGTGGAGACGATCCACAGGGAGTGGACGTGTCCCCAGAACTGCTGCCACGGCACCGCACTCATGGCCTGGGGCACGATGCTCGCCGAGGGGTTGGATTCTGCACAGGTTGGTAGCGCGCTACGATTGTTTCAGAGGCACACCTTATAGCAGCGTGAGTAGAATGGCGTTGGGAATCAGCAAGCAGAGCAGGTGTACCATATTCTGAAGATTTGCTTTGGATGGTATTTATTGAACACAACGCGCTAAGCTTCCACCGAGCGACGATAAAGCGGATTTCCGGTAACTGGACGGGCTTTCTACTGCTGTGTAGGCTGTACTTGCCAGGCAGCGTTCAGTGCAACCAGGCGGCGATGCACCTGCTTTGATTAAACTCATTACTGGACGAAATGGACCTTTCGTACTTTCGGGACTCAACGGAAGGTAAGTTCCACAAATAATCGTGGTCGTTGCAAATGGCCGCGTTTTTTGTTTATTTTCTAGGAGCTTTATGGTTTTTTGTGAACCGCAGACGAACAGGCAGAAGCCAGAATGTCGTCTCTATAGTGACCTCCGAGCATCACGGGTTAGCATTAGAACAACTGACTTATTGAACCACCAGTGAATTTTTGTAGCCCTTGCTAGTACGATGTCTTTCGTGATTGCGAAGCTAGGTTGTAAAATAACTATGTACACTGTTATACATTTTTCCTATTTTAGCGCCAACACGCATGTGGTGTAGAAAAAAGATGCAGGCGTTCAACCCTTCATAAGGCATAACACAATGTATTTCGACAAAGCTGGTAACCTTATTTTCAGTGCAGTATGTACTGTAACTCGATGTACCGCAATATTTATACCTTAGTTTATTCTCCACATTAGAACTCAGCTTCTAGATACAGTATGTATCTGCGGACTGTATCACAGAAAATATGCCGAAATCGCGCACCCGAGTCGACGAGCATGCGTATGTCGACGCCAATGATGGAGGAGAGGTGTCCCAGGAACATGAAGGTGATCACCGTGCGCAGACCCTTGGTCGCTGTGTCGGCCGCCAGCACAAAGATGACATCCCTGAAAGAGGTCAAATCGGCAGGAGGCGGTTGAAACGTGGCTAACCATGGAACAATAGTCGAGCAACACTTCTGGTTTGCTTATTTTCGGCCATTGTTATTGGCTGGTCCGCCGACTGACCGATGGCGCCGTTAAGGATCAAACGGAGTTGTTCAAGCCGCTGAAGAGCAGCAGTAACTTGGTCAGTATGCTTCGTTAGTAACAGTTGCATCATCCACTCTCGCTCCACCTAGGACCGCTTTAGCGAGAAGAATAATCAATGGCCAATTTTTCGTTCACTTACATAGCGGCACGTGGACATCTGGCAAAGGCTGTCCGTCATTTTGAGTGCGTTGCACACGCAACGCGGTAAGATTCAAATTTTGTTGCATGTCACCCTTTGCAATGTTCAGCAATCTTTAACGCTCTAATAGGCTTCACTCTTTGTATGTCCGATCTCATTCACTCGTACCCCAACCGTTCACATCACGCGCGTATTCTAAGTGTTTCCGGTAAATGAAATAAGCGACATAAAATTAGAATAAATTATGAATAATCAGAATAGAAACAATTGTTGTGGTAGAGGCCCAACTGCCTGTAGCGAGATTCCAGAGAAATTTGAATTGCAAAAAGCCACATGGAAGCTCCTCACTCCTGGTAGTCGTTCTTGAAGTGGTTGAGCCTCGCAACGCCAAGGTAGACGGATCCGGTGGCGCCCACGCTCTCAAGGCACACGTAGAGGGCGTTGGACCACATCTGGCGGCTGGAGAGAGCGATCGTTGGGGCATACCAATGTCACTGCAGTGTTTGTCATCAGGTACAAATGCGCTCAGTATGACTTGCAACAAATATGTACGAAAAAGCAAGCTATGGTCACAGCAAGCAAGATGCGGTCCGAACTTCTTTCATAAAGCTTTGGTAGCCTGGTCGGGGTAAAAATTGAGGTTTGCAGCTCCCTGTTGAGAATTTATAGCCTTCCTCATTGAACATCCTGCCTTATTCAGTTGCTACTGAGCGAAAATCGCACCACAGTCGCCTCCAGTGCGTTGTAGAGTGCACTATGACTCCATGACGCCCGAAAAGTGACCTGGGCGCGTAGGTGCGATGTTTTTCAGGGACAAGCTGATTTCAGTACCAAACCTCACATCCTGCGTATCCGAATTTTATCTCCAGAAGTGTGGCCTGCGCCTATTGGCTAATCCTAGGTACTGGCTTCTGGTGAGGCTGATGTTTTCCGGGGACCTTTGTCTCCGATTGTACTGCTTTATCCTGGTTTAGGCACACGCAGTATGGAAACTGTAAGAACGTATTGAAGTGGGTCAGGGAATAAATGCATATTATGACATCCTAGTCGACATCAAGAGGAAGAAATGGGGGCGGCAGAAAGATAGGTGGGCGGATGAGATCAAGAAGTTTGCGGGGACGCGGGGAGCGCAGCTGGCAAAGGACGGGGTTAATTGGAGAGACATGGGAGAGGCGTTTGCCTTGCAGTGGGTGTATTTCAAGCTGATTATGATGATAGTGATGATGATCCCACTGTTTCAAACTGCTATACTAAATATAAGAGCGCCGCCGCGGTGGCTCAGTGATTACGCGGGTTCGATCCCGGCCGCGGCGGCCTAATTTAAATGGAGGCGAAACTCTAGAAGCCCGTTGTACTGTGCGATGTCAGGGCACGTAAAATAACCCCAGCTGGTCGAAGTTTCCGGAGCCTTTCACTACGGCGTCCCTCACAGCATGAGTCGCTTTGGGACGTTAAAAACCCTAATAAACTAATATATAAAGATAGGAGCCCAAATAGCTGGGCTGCAGAACCGAAGGCCACCAGCAGTACATCTCGTACGCTGCTCCAGTACTGACCTCCACGTTGACCACGCTGCCCCAGTCTGCGTAGAACAGCATGCCGAGGCCACCCAGGCCACCGGGCAGGGCAGCTCCGCGCACCAGGAGCAGTGCGGTCGTCAACAGGTGCAGGAGGACCATAGCGTAGAAGAACTGCGGGAAATGGGCCATGCCAGGCGTGAGGAACTTCAGAAAATACAGTCGACCAAGCACCTGTCCAGAGGGTTCGAACGGCGCACCAGGGAGCACACTCCCGCCATTTACGAGCGACCTAGGGCTAGAAATAAAAACTTACCGTGCATGCACATTGCCATGGATGGTGTTTTAAATCCTGTTGTACTGAAAAGTTGCGCTGGGCCTGCCAAGCAGCGGCGATTTAACTGCCATAAATGCACAAAAAAGCTCCGTTTGAACGCTCTAGTCAAGTATGTGCACGGCTGTACATCCCCTGGTTATGGCTAGTGTTCTAAGAATTCGCCCACATTTGTTAGTACAGTATGGTCTCCAGTCTTCCCTGTGTCTGTACAGTTTGTCTTTCTCTGCGGACGAACACCTAACCTGGATGCGAATAAAGTTCCTAACAAACCTGGATAACTCACCGGGGTAACTTATAAGCACTCATAGGCTTCACAGTTCACATGGTCACGTATAACTTAACGTCTTTACCAAAAGTACCCATGCGGCCTCTACCTCTTTTCTCCTATCAGGAGACTTTTTAATCTCGCGAAGGGGTATAGCGATGGTGCAGCTTTTTTTTCACGCAGTCTATTGTGGGAGCTATAAAGGTTGTGGCTTCTCCTGCACTGCAGTCCCAGCAGCCTGCTTTTTTGGCAAACATGGCACAGTGAATACATGTCACAGTAGGAAAATGGCCCAGCACACAAATGGATAGGTTATTCACACCCTCAAGGTCAATTTAAGAAGTATAGTATAGTAGACATAGAATGTAGGCTTGATGGGTTACATGAGATCTTATAGGACCTTCTGCAAGGAGAATGCAACAAAAATAAATTTAAGGAAAGCCTCTTTGCTGACAACGTTCGGTGCGTATGCATAGCAACACACACGTTGCAACACCTGCAAATTCTGCACAGTAGTGTGAACCAGCCATGGCACATAGCATGCAAGCTTTACTTTTCGTTTTCAATAGTGTAATAGTGTGTTACAATCTAACGCGCTTGTCGCGTGGAATAAACGCGAATAAAAGAGCGAATAAAAACGAATAAAACAAGGCAACGCACGTTCACCGACAAAGTTGCGCCCTGACGGCGTTAGCTATTGGTGTGGCGAATAAAAGAATTCAATACTCCATGTACCCTTGTTGATTCACCGGCGTGAACAATCTTGAGACAGCACTGGTCAAGAGCCGCCGTGGTGGCTCAGTGGTTATGGTGCTCGGCTGCGGACCCGAAAGTCGCGGGTTCGATCCCGGTCGCGGTGGTCGAATTTCGATAGAGGAGAAATTCTAGAGGCCCATGTACTGTGCGATGTCAGTGCACGTTAAAGAACCGCAGGTGGTCGAAATTTCCGGAGCCCTTAAATACGGCGTCCCTAATAGCCTCAGTTCCTTTGGGACCACCACGGAGCATAAACCTAACATCTCTCCTTCACCCCTCCCTGAGACGGCTACACGCCTTTCTTTTCCTCAACCCCCCTTTCCCGCCACCCCCTCAAGCCCGTCTTCCTCCTTACCCGCCTGGCGCTGGTGAGTCCGTGGCGAGCGAGGGCAAACACCAGCACCCAGGCGGCGGCCAGCGAGAGCAGTGGCTGCGCCCGGATCTCGTCCAAGGAGCCGCCTTCCCAGGGGACTCCGGCACGGCGCCTGCAGGGGTGCCACGAAGGAGTCACCTCTCAGGTGCGTGGTTAACTAATGCGCATGCAGAAAGCGTAATGAACACAAAGAGGCCCCCCCCTATGTTGCAGCTAAACCACGAGATTCGGCCTAGCTTATTTTCATATTTATTTCTTCACGATGGCATGCACAGCACAGTGCACTGATGGAGCTATTTGGAACCCTCGTAATGACGATATTACAGAATTTCGGAAGTACGATCACTATCACCTCCAGCCTACAAGACGTCTACTGCAGGACAAAGCCCTCTAGCACTGACCCTGAATAAACACTATCCTGCGAAAGCCGCAGGCACCTTATCCCTGCAGACTTGTCAACTGCAACTGGTCACCTGCCGCTCTGGCCGTGCTGTTGCACTTGGTTTCCCTTGAAATCCCCCGATACCCAAAAGACCATCGGCTGCCTCTTATTTAGGTTACATACCTAGCTCATGTTCATCTCCTCTTGTTGATTTCAGCTAAGATATCATTATCGTGTGAACACAGAATCTTCCAATTGCATTGCTTACTGAGAACACTTGCATCCCACGAAATATAACTTATTGCACAACTCTTCTAGTGTGGGTCATCGTACATGATAAGCAGGTCTGCTGCGTTCAGTGGCGGAAAGCGGCGTAGTGAAAGAGTGCAAGCATGCAATAAATATGGCGGATATATTCCACTCACGACTGCGGCTGGTCTACAGGGTTATAGACGCCCGGTATGCATCCTGCGGCCTCGTGGCGGTAGACTGGCGGGCACCGCGACCACCAGACCACCATCGTCTCCACCGGAGGTGGGCAGCCCTTGGTCAAGCTGTTCCCGACGAAAGGACTCCGCCAGCCGCGAGCGCACGTTACTGCACAGCGGCTGGGATGCGGAGGGAGCGCAGATAAGAATTAGCGTCCCAGCCTAACAGGGAGACTAAAAAGAGGCAGTGGTGGTCTGCATATACACAGCGTATCACGTTGCACCTTCATTAATATCCGTTCATTTACTACACTCTACCTCCGCTACTATCTTGCACGCTGACAGAGGAGACGAGAACAGCTAACAGTTAACTCTGGTCCTGAGCTCGCGATGAGACGGGTTATGTAGTTGGCAATTAATGGTAGCTAGCTGTACTAGCAAACCAAGGAGTAGTTGAGTAGTAGTTGTAATGTTGGGGAGCACGGGGTCTTGACTGTGTGTATGAGAGGTGCAGTATTGTGTCTGAAAGACACAACGAGCATCCTCACTGGTAAAGGAAACGTAGTATTCGAAGGCAAGAGGGCAACAGGTAGGCGGAGGAGCCGACCGCAGCACCGAAGACTGCTGCCGTACCCGGGCGTTACGTGGATCGGGACCTTTCGACAAAGACTGTCACGTCTTCACTACCCACAGAAGAGCAGGGTATACCACGTGCACAGAGGATGCTCACCGCCGGTGCGACGTAGCATGCCCGGTCGCTGGCCACCGGTTCCCCGGAGGGGCAGCCGCCGCTCCACGAGAGGAGGTTGCGCAGCGAGGACACCAGGTGGAGCAGGTCCTGGGACAGCGTCACCGAGTCGCCCAAGATGTGCACCACCGCGCACAGGCTCATGGTGTAGCCCAGTCCTGCGAATGATTGCGCAAGCAGCAATGCAGACTTATTTCAGTGGGTTAGATATGCAGTGTCATAGCGTCAGCCAAAACATAAGCAAACATGACCCGATTGTTCAGAATTTTTTTTTTCTGCACGTATGATAAATCATTCAACACTTGCAGGGCGTATTCCAAGAACATTCGTATCACATGGCATTTCTCCCACTTCCCTCTACCCTGCGGTGACCGGCAAAAACCGATCCCCGCAGGAAGTCCTTTAAGGGGACGTGCTGTGTTGCCTTCCTCTCTCCTGACTCCCGTTCTCTTAGCTTCCAGCCCTCCTTGCGGGTACCACGACGGACGACTACGGGAATCTGCCATTAAGTAACGAACCCCCTCCATGTTTACATCACCGTGAGCCTATGCCTGCCTGCACTCGGGCAGAGGGATCGACCACACAGCTCTCCATTATAACACGTTCTCTCTCTTGCAACGGACATCCCAGTTGTTGTCAGATACAACTCAAAAACAAAGCGGCCAATAGCCCTCAAAGCAGGCTTTCCATCTAATGACTTCCACTTACTAACATGGTGATGCTGTCACTCGGGTTGCACCTGCTCGGCACCTACGATGCCACGCTAGCAAGAGCAATGCGCTTGACAGCGAAGCCATGACACTAGGTAGCAGCCAATGCGTGGAAAGCCTCAATGAGGGGGTTTCCTAGCAGCGTTCTCGAGTTTTGTCTTACTCAAGCAACGAATGTTAAGAAAAGCAGCACAAAGGCTGAAACGTGGAAGAAGTCAGAGGGAAAGAGGATCCATCTGAGTTCAGTTGTTCCTTCTGTGCTTCCTTTTTTTGTGCTGCTAATCTCGATATTTATTATCCACAACAAACTGCTCCACGGGTGAAGTTCTCATAGCTTTCGTTGGCGACGACGCACCTATGAAGAGTGGAACTGCGCCGAAGATGCCGCGGTTTCCGTCTTCGGAGAACTGGGCCAGGCTGCTCTCGAGGTGCATGACGGGCATCGCCACGGCGACCAGCAGCGCCAGGTAGGCCAGCATGAACGGAACTGCAAGAGCGCCATATATATGTACACGTCTCTTAAGGGTTGATAAGCTAGGAACTGAAGAACACACCGCAAGGACGAGGGCAGAGGTGAGAAGAAGTGGGTTTTCACAGTGCACGACTAATACCGAAGAGACGGCAACGTACCTGAGATCAGCATTTACAGCATCAAAACCTTTCACTGGGCTCTGATTATTCTCGCTTCAAAGTGCGAGCCCGTTTTTTGGAGTTTTATTTTCCCGAGATCCGTTTAAATATCAAAGCATGGAGTTATGCCAACATTCCCAGTAGCATGGCAGTCGCAAATTACTCACAGCTGGGGCCTAGTATGAAATCTTTCTTTTTGATTAAGGTTGAGGTGCGATGCGAGAGAATGAAGGTGGCTCTTTAGTGGCGATGCCCCAATCCCGTTTTTGGAAGAGAACACCGTCGTCAGTGCGAACGTTTTTCTAACTCCATAGCAATAGACAAAGCTGTATTGCAGCTATCAAAGAGTGATCAGAGCGAACGCGCTAATTTTACTAAAGGAAAGTACCATGTTGATCTACCATGCACAGAAATTCGGGACAAGCGTATGGTTCAGCGGGAAGCGGTTCGTGAACGCTATTTTTTATATTTCGTTATATTCCACAGTAACAATTAATATATCCGCAGATCTCCCCTCAGCAAGAGTTCCTTTGTTTGCTATTAACGTTTCTGCTATCGTCAAAAACGTTCCCATTGGTTTTCTAGAACAATCTTAATTACTCGATGCAAGCGATGGGAAAATTTTAACAAGACTTGCTATGAATCGAAGAAAAAAATGGACCATTACCTTGCAATATTTCCGTAACAACTTTACAACATTCCACATGTCTCAACTATATACGAGGGGGTACCCAAAAGAAACCGGACTAAATTTTTTGCTCGGCAAAACTTCTGTGGTACCGCGTTTTGCCACTAGGAGCGCATAGAACGAACATTCCAGAGTCAGTAAGCCGAGTGCCGTCGTTGAAGGAGGTCAGACTAGTTTAGGCAGAGTTTTAGAGTGACGACTGTTTTGTGTGAACGTCGTTTTTGCAATGGCTGATTTTCGTGAACAGCGTGCGCCGGTGAAATTCTGATTTTTGCTCGGAAGAAGTTGAATGGAAACTCTTGAAATATTAAGAAAGACGAACAAGGACGATGCTATGGGGACAAGTCAAGTGTTCCTGAACGGAATCCTGAATCAAAGCAACAATCTTGCCAATGGAAAACTTCAAATTCACCTCGCCTCAAGAAAGCTCGTCAGGTGAAACCAAACCTCAAACCAATGCTGATTTGTTTTTTCGACGTCAGAGGAGTAGTCCATTGAGAATTTGTTCCGCAGGGTCAGACAGTTAACCAGGCTTTCTACTTGGATGTTTTGAAAAGATTGGGCAACAGTGTGCGGTGGAAGTGGCCAGATTTGTGGCAGTCGGGCGGCTGGTTGTTCCATCATGGCAATGCCCCTGCTCACACAGCCCTGCCTCTACGACAGTTTTGGACCGAAAATGGCATGACTCCTATTCCTCAACCCTCATACTCTCCCGACCTTGCCCCGTGCTACTTTCTTTGTTTCCTAGAATGAAAAAATAGGTGAACGGAAAGCGTTTCGCTGATGTTGCTGAGGTGAAGAAAAAAACGACGGAGGCACTGTCAAGCATCACAAAAAATGAATTTAAACAATGTTTTGAAAAATGAAATGAAAGATTCGACAAGCGTATCATTGCAAGTGGGGAATACTTTGAAGGAGATTGAAGGTCTGTGCTTAAAATGTGAACAAATAAGTTCAAACAAAAATAAGTCCGGTTTCTTTTGGGTACCCCCTCGTAACTGATGCCGAAAAATCCTTGACATGTCAGACCACAATGCTCCAAAGGTCCTACATCTCACAGGCCCCTGCTATGGTCCCTGAACGCATCCCTAACGGACTCTGGCGAAAAGAGAGACGAAAGGGGCCCACCTCCTCCGTGGGCGATGGACATCTCGGGAAAGCGGGTGGCGTTGGCGCTGCCGGCCGTCATGATGAACAGCGTGGCCAGCTTGTGCGCCCGGCTCTGGAAGCCCGCCTGTGTTGTCGTCTCCTGCGCACAAATACACAGGATGCGCACACATTTGAAACTTACATTTCACGCAGTGTTCAGCACAGAACGGCCATTGCATGGCCATACATGTCGAGCGCTGCTGCACGGTAGCCACTAGGTTGTACGAGTGTTCAAGAGCGAGGGGTGAGCATGACTACCTTGCATTTCTATTGGTTAGCTACAAGCAACAGTTTCAAGCGCCGGTACTGATCGGTTTCTCAGCGATCTTACTCTCTTCCAGGTTGTCGGCTGGAACCCGAGCCGCGGAGGCAGATTTCGCCCCCCGTCGAAATCCGAAAGAACCACAAAAGTGCCAGCATAGTTTAGAGACAGTTTGGTTCTCCCGCGTATAGTTTAGACCTACCTCGCTTGATGTGCTTTCCTCCTCGCTTTCCGTCATGGTGGCAGCAGGCCAGGTAGGACGAGGGAAAGCCGGGACACTCCGGGGCCGGGAGATCCAGAATGAAGTTCTCCGATGGAAATACCCAGCAACACGGGCAAATGCTGCGAAGGCCTATGCAACGGGAGATCGGAGAATAGCGGACAGCGCGTGCAACGTGGCCCGTGACTCTTCTTCTTCTGACTCGTATTCGGCTGTACGCGCTGTTCTTCGTTTACATTTTTCTATAGCGCGTGCACGGCATGTGCCACTCCTAAATCTAAGTAGCTTGCTAAGTAGATGCACCAGAGCATTCGGCAGCAGTATTGCTTCAGCAGCTTTTTGGAGCGAAAGCTCTACTCCTCCCGTACAAAGCTGAAGGTCATGTCGCTACGAAGTTTGACCTCCAAACCAGGAGGAGCAGATGATGATGGCGATGATACCAACCTTATTTTCCACCAGATAAGGAGGCCCCCTACCCCACTTCCCCGGCACGCAGGCCTTGGTGACGGGGGCCGGGACCGCCACGATTAGAAACAGGCAAAGAGGTCTTGTCTCCTCGCGACTTCATCCGCCAGGCGGATGGCTTGCTCCTGTGGAGCAGGGGCCTCGGTCCGCAGCAGGGCTTCCCAGGTTTGTCTACAACTTACATTTGCTTTAGCACCTGGGGAGCTAGCGCATTCCCAGATTATGTGGTCGAGGGTCCCTCTCGCCCCACAGTGCTTGCACTTATCGTTTTGTTTGTTATCTCTCTGAACATGACATGCCCAGACCGGGATTACGAAGTTCCCAGCTTGGAGGCGCCGTCATGCGATTACCTCCCTATTGTTGCGACTTTTATCCGGTGGTGGCACCAGCCTCTGTAGCGGAGGATTGGCTTTGACGTCATGCCACGTTACTCGCCACAGCTCTCGTTGAGCGGAGAGAGAGAGAGAGAGAGAGAGAGAGAGAGAGAGAGAAACTATTGTAGAAATTTTATTGTGAGAGGAATTCGGGGCACGCCACAGGGTCCCTGAACGACCCCACTGCACTCAAGTGTTTATGTTCCTAAGCTCCATAACACTGGCAGCCCGGCCGGTGGCGATGGTCTGCACGGCCGGGTCCTCAGCGCAACAGGGTCGCCCAGTCCTCCCAGGTCTTGAGGTTCTCTAGGTCCCGCAACGTAGGGTCCGCCGGGCAGAGGGAAAGGGTGTTTAGGGAAAGGGCGAAGGGTTCTGGGTATAGACTTTTATCCAGTTGTGGTACCAGTCTCTGTAACGGAGGCTTGGCTATGATGTCATGCCACGTTACTCGCCACAGCTGCGCGGCACACTAGAAATTGCCGGAATTCGCGCGACGGTCCGCTGTATGAAAGCCCGTGGTGTGCACTTACCTTTGTGTGCTTTCCTTAAGAGAGCTTCCGCTCGTCTTAGTAGGTTCAGTCAGGTTGATTTATGGGTCTGGATGATTCGAGCTCCAGATGTTTTCAAGAAAGGCCGCTAGGCGAACTTACGCTAATGCGGACTAATGTCACCATATAGCGACACACGTAGGAACCATTCTTCCACAGGGAAGAGAAGAGACTCGGCACATTTATTCGTTTGGTGTCATGGTGCCTCAGGTACACAGGACATATGGAACACACCAGTGCTGTCGCAGCTTGAGGGAGGCCGCCCAGGTTGGCAGTGGTTTGCACACCCTAGCATGTGGCGTAGCCGCTGCGCATTCTTTCCAATCCACTGCCCATGCTGTTCTGCTGTCCCAGGTCATCCGTCAGGGAAGTCCACGTCGCCGTGGCACTCACTCCTGTCATGATGAGAAGCACCAGTTCGATTTTACTGCAGGACCGATGCGATTGCAAAGCACGACTCACATACGCTCCGGAGTTGGGCTGCGCGGACCAAATAGAGAGAAAATGACATCGTACACTAAATCCTAGAGAAGGTGTCCTGTCTTTCTGGTTTGTAGGTCTGTGCGGCTGTATTTGAGAGCGGACAACAGCACTATTCTTGAAAAGTGTCCGCTGTGTTTGAGAAGCACGCGTCAAGTAATCCACCAGGTGCCAAATACCCACAAAACCGAAATGCTAAAGGCCCGTGTGCTGTGCGGTATAAGAGCACGTTAAAGAACCCCACAGGGCCGGAATTTCCGGAGCCCTTCACTACGGCGTCCCTCATAGCACTAAACGGTCCCTCATAGCCTGAGTCACTTTGGTATTATGGGTGTTCGTTGTACTCGATTATCGTTTAAGCTGTCTGGATTGTGTGAAAGAAATTCTAACCTGCAACAAACAGCAGGAGATTTTGCTTTTCGCTTTTAGTCTTTCGCCCTTACTTTTTTGCTCCAATACAATCATTTGCCTCGTGGTAGCAAATGTATGCAGAAGCCTATGCCAATGACGTAAAATCTAAATAGATGTGAATAAAAAGGCAGTAAGATGTCTTCTATCGCACAGTCTAAGCTCACATCCTTTTACCCCCATATAATAGTATCCATGTTTAGAGTGTAGGCTTTGCTTTTTGATAATGTATGTGATTTTAAATTGTGCTGGCGCAGATGGCACAGAGATGGTGACAGGGAAATGGCGGATGGGTGGCGTTTTTGGGGGGATAGGGGTGGAGGGCTGGATGTGTGTGGGTGAGCCTTTCCTCTCACATGCCTATGCCGACATTTTGCGGAGCAGCACTGCTACTACCATCGCAGTAAAACTGTGTGTTGAAAATCAGTGCTCCCTTTGGCATCGCTCAGATGAATTGCTTTCAGCCCTTGTTCTTAAATATTGCTCTTCAACGCGAGAGTCCTCTGAAACAGTGTGGCCAGAGGTTACCCCATTTAATTATACCATGTTCGTCTGGAGGGACAGCAGTGTGCCGGGACGAATAATGGAAATGAACGCTGGGCTTCTACCGCACGCCCACGCAAGCAATTTATTGGTTCCTTACATTTGCCGCCGCCACAACTGCACTCGCTTACCACGGTTTCCAGCATCGGGATACAAGCGCATTCACAGAACGAAAAATTCCTCGGAAAAACTAAATTTCTCTCGTGTTTCCTCCAGCTCCTACGGAGCTGCCCTGCCAGGTTTAAAATCCTCGAAATTCGGCGTTAGTGTCCTCCGGAGGCACTCCATTCGTGCACGCATGACAACGAACCCACGAACGATCCCGCAATGTTCATTGAGCATGCCCACTATTTGTAGGGCGGCCTGGCTAATCGATATGCATAGGCATGCGGACACACTGGGACGAATGCCGGAACACAATAGCTTGTAACATAGGGTTTCTTCTACTATAATGGTTTTGTCGCGCATAATGCTTCAGTTTTTCGAATTAGCTCCCTGAGAAGTAATAAAGGAACCAAGTCTCGCAGTACTTTGCCATGCCAAATTGACAGGGCTAGCTATAATCAAGTTTTTTAGCTCTGAAGTGTTTCAGAGAAACAAAGTTTCAGGGAAAGAACGAAGTTTCACTCAAAACATTTCCGTACTTTAACAAACTCCATGTTGTTAGACAGATCACCTCCTTGCGATCTGCGTACAAATACACAGTTTGCAATCGGCGGGCGCTGAGAACAATAACTGCGGGCATTCTCTGCGAGAACTTCGGAGCGCTCACAATCATTGTGGAATCGCTCAAGTCCCCCAGTCGCACTGCATTTAAAATGCGCCCACCGCCCTACTCACGAGGAAGACATCGCAGGATCTGGAGCACAAATGGGGGCCTCGGCACCGACGCGGTCCATCACGTGACGGCCTCTTTGCAGACATCCTTGGATGCACGGCTACAGGAACCTGGGGATAAAGGAATGGTGGACCTCAGAGAACGAGACGTGACCATATGCTAGTTGAAACAAAATCCACGAAGTTGATAAGGACACAGCAGACAATGCTGCAATGGTCCGTAGTGGTCTCCCGCAGCTTACTGCATACCGTATTGCAAGGCAGATGTATGCAGATACTGGAAGTGGGCGGAAGCATCGCACAAGCTGAGAAATTGTCTGATATACACTCTTAGAAAAAAGGTAGTAGTACTTACCAGCTTTGGGGTGGTAACTGGTTGTCACATATGTTACTACCCTGTTAGTAACTGCAGTTATTAACGGGAAGGTTAGTAACTGTTACTAACCAGTGAGCTAATTACGAAGTTGAGACTGTAGAAACAGCTCAGTCTATTTAACCCCGCCCCCTGCAGAAATGTGTATTACAAAACCAATTTATTGGCACGGCAGTCTGTGTCAGTCATATTATTTGACTTTATTTTAGGGTTAAAGAAACGGTTACTAACCAGGCGGTAACTAGCGACCATAATTAGTGAAAAGGTAGCAAGGGCTACTTTTACTAACTATACCTTATACCTTGTAGAGGGTGTACATAGCTGATAAAAAGTAGCGAAACGAAGTCAGAGTTAGTAACTGCTGCACTTATTACCTTTTAACTACCTTTATAGTAACTTTTTTTAAGACTGTAGGTTTATACTTTTAGGAGACGTACAGCATTCGCGGCTGTATCAACACTTGGCTCGCACGCGAATTCTAATGACCACTCCGATTAAAACGATGCGCCCATAATAAGGCACGGGCTCCGCACTGAAAGAGTCGCAACGGGCACTTAATTCACACATCCTGCATACTTCGGCCAGTGCACACCGCGATAGAACTATTTTTTTCACTTATCGTGACGCTTAGACTCAAGTGAGAGCTGGCAGTAGAAGGGTGAAGGGAGGACAGACGAATAGAAATATGGCTATGCGGAAAAGAGATTGGTTTCAGAGAGCTGCTCTGATGCGCGACAGGACACATTACAGCCTCTAAATAATTTTGGCGGGTTAATTTCCTGCCAAGAGCGAGAAAATATGTCCCATGTGCTCTCCACTGATTCCCGCTACCGACTTTCTGACGCCTGCTGCAACTGTTGCCATGTGTTCGGTCAGCGAAACGACGGTGACTATCGCAATGCCATACGTACGCATTTGTCGACACGCGTCCATTGGTGGCTGCTTGGAGCCTGCCCCGCAGACCAGAGAGCCCCGCTGGCATTGGACACAAGGCTGCTGCAGGGCTCTCTCCTGCCTTGAGCCAACCGACAGCCTGTGGAAAGGGCATAAACATGAAGGCGTAGATTTCACATCGGCCACGAACTTGCGATTTCGCTGTGGCGGTGCTCCGAGGAGGCACAGAGACCGACCTTGAGCCGTTGCCTAGCAACTGCCGCAGATGGCGGACGCCGCGCGCTCGCGGCGCCATCTGGCATGACGTCACACCGCGCGCCTTGCCGTGGTGCCGCCGCCGCCGTTTGCTATGACGTCACACCGCTTGCCTCGTCGTTGCGCTCGCTTTCGCTACGTATAACCTGGCATAGCCGAGTTAAGCCACAGACATTTTTTTTTGTTTTGTGTCTTCTTTGCCTTTAATCCTTGCTCGCGCCTGCACCATAACGCATCTAAAAAAAAACAGGTTTGCTGAGATATTTAGGGGGATCAAAGTGGTTGTTTAGGGCACTAAATGGAGGCGTGCAGCAAATAGGTACACGCGTTTTAATCCATGGGAGAAAGGAGTATGACAGAATGGTTTATGTAGCGGATGGTGTCGTCGAAAGAGGGACTACTTGAATCTGGTTCAGCACAGCCAGTTATTGTACAGTAATGCTGGCATGCATTTTTGTGTGGCTGGAGTTTATTTCAATTATTGGTAGTTGAAGCTTGTTTTCTATGACATGTTATGGGCAGCAGAAGTACTTCTTTTTGCGTGACTTATCTTACTGTAATTATTGGTAGTAGAAGTTTGTTATGTTTTTGTGTGGCGGATGTCATTGGAATTACTGATGGCAGAAGTTTCAGTTTCTGTGCGACTGATGTTGGAATCATTGCTGGTAATTTTTGTTTATGTATGACTGCTCTTACTGGAATCATTGGCAGTACAAATTCTTATTTCTGTGTGACTGCTCTAACTGGGATTATTAGTGCAGAAGTTTTCTAGCGGTGCTCGGTTGAAAAGCAAGGGTGAAAAACCTCTAAATCTAAGAAATCCGGTAACACACACTAGCATCCTACCAAGCATTACAAGAAAGCACCGTTTTTCAATGAGACCGAATACGCATTCAAGCACTAATTATGCCCAGAAAAAAAAACGCAGAAACACGTGAAAAGCGTTGGTATACCTTCACGTTGCACACTGGATGAAGAAAGAGCCTCACTCACGTTAATATATGAAACTAAATATGCACATAGCGTGGAGTAACAAGTTCACGCAAATGGATTAATGATTTTAGGAGTCTAAAGACCACAACGGTGAAATAAAAAAAGTACATAAAAAATGCCCGATATTAAAAGTAAACAGGACTCAAGGAGGCCGAAGTTTTCGCGATTTTCTTCGCACGCTACACGAGACAGCTAGTATTTCTTACGCGAGGTAAATTTCATTTTAACCACGTAGTCAATTAGTCCCACTAAAAATATTTAGTCCAATAGGTACAAGTCTTTTTGGGGAAGTAAAATCCAGCGCGGAGGCACGCCCAGTGTCGACGGAACGGGCTGAATCATTCATAATACTCCAAACATTCTGCTCCAATTTGGTGGTCCACAATCTATAGCAATGTGCACACAATGGTTTCACTTGAGTGACCTTGTTTCATACTAATCCGACCTTGAGTAACGCGACTGTTCGACCAAACGCTCTAAAAGCGGTATTTGCCTCTTGTATATGTCTTCTTCATTTCGCTGGCACATTTGCGCCTAAAATGCGTCAAAGCAGTGACATCAACGCGATATAGTTTTCCTCCTAGCAATCTTCACGTCTGCACAAAAAACAGCGGCTGCAAGCAGGACAGTCACGCGCGCCACCCTGCGGCGCATGTATCAGTCATGAACAGCACCGTCTCCGCACCTCGTGCACCGAAGATGTCTGGAGCTGGCGGTGGATGCGCTGCTTGAGGCCGCATGCGCCGAAGTGATGCAGCCGCTACACTGCCGTGACGAAGTCGGTGTGGGCTGATGGGAGTCTAGTGCTCCTCAGGGGCATTGGGGCCACCATTGGCTTCCAAGGAAGACACCCAGCCTGGAGGAGACAAAAACGAGATTTCGGAAGGTAGCGGTTAGAGATATATCGACGGAGCTGCGACGCGGCTGCAAGAGATATCGACGGTGCTGCAGGCTCTAGAGCCTGGTGTGCAGGGGTTCGAAGTCTGCGCGAGGCACGAGCGATTAAAAAGGGAAACCCTTTCAAGACAAGCAGCATAGTCAACTCGCTGTGTGGAAGCTCAAATGAACACCCTGCAAAGCTGCAGCGCATAGAAGATAAAGACGAAACAAGGAGCGAAACCCAACCGCTTTGTTTTAGGAAAGGCCACCTAACTGTAAGGTTGAAATACCTGATGGCAGAAAATTAGAGTGCCCACGAAGTAACGATGACAAAATACAAGCCTACATATTTTATTGAATCATAGCAGTGGGCATTCTCTCCAAAAACATAAGTAAGTAAAGTAATTATGAGCGCTATTTTATTGGCGCAAAGGCACCGTCGGTCCATAGAGTACCATGTTTTAACTAACGTTGTTTGCCGGACGTGGGTGTCAAGCACTCCTTTTCCAAAGCACATGCCCAGTTTTCCCGGACACTGAGTGAGGAGCGTCGTCTGCTGTACGCGAGGAGATACTAAGTCCTGAACATTGCGGTCACCATTCCTTCTTTCTTCTAGCTGCAAAATATCACCTACGAAATGGGCGGCGCGCTCGATATTTCGAAGCCTACGGGAAAGCAATGCGATGTACAGAGGTTTTGAAATTCCGCCGTGATTTTCACCGTTCAGCGCCACGCGGCGTGTGGTGCCCGCAGTGCAAACTAAAAGCGCTTGTCCAGATTTCCTGGGCTTGTTCGACCCCAGAGAAAGCTGAGTGTTTACTCTGGGTGAACCCTTCTAAACCTTTGGAAAGCCGGTGGGCACAAGGCGGGCACCCGGAGGCAATGGTTATCGAAACACCACACTTCCCGCAAACGATGTGGATTCTGTAAGCCCTACGTCGCGGCGGAGACGTTTTCAAAGAAAGAAATTAATCTTTAGGTCATCTGCAACAAGTATTTTTGCCGCGTAAAAAGACTATTCTAGTTATATGAAAGGACAACCCCCCCCCCCCCCCCCCCCCCCGCCGAAAAAAAAAATAGATTTTTTTTCCGGCCACCAAAAAGTAAAAAAAAAGGGGCGGCGGTTTCGAAGTGCTATTGACTGATTGAAAACATGATTATTTGCTTGCTCAATATTCTTAAAACATAAGGGTGGGCCTCCTAGTCCGGTAGTCCACTGGCTGTTGCTGCTGCGCTGACCCTCGCCACCAGCCAGCGCTGACGGTCAGGATCATCGCCGAGCAGAAGTCTCTCCCACTGCTCCTCTGACGGGTTTGGAACGGGGTCAACTAAGGGATTAAATTGGCATACCCACACCATGTGGTAGAGGTTAGCTACCTCTCCACAGTGTAGGCACTGCGGAGAGTATAGAGTGGGGTACCAGTGGTGTAACTTATTGGCTGGCGTTGGGTATGTAGTCTCCTAAGGGTGTTCTCCTCTAACTTATTGAGGGGTTTATGTGCTGCCGGGCACTCCTTCCTGGCTGTTCTGTATGGCGCGAGATTGTCAGCATACGCTGCTAAACCTATTAGGTCGCGGCACCCTTCATGGTCATCAGTGGGAGGCGCCCGGTGTAGAAGAGCTCTCGGGTTTCCGTTCGATGGCGCCAGCTGCAAACGAACTGCGACAGAGCGAACAGCAGAACGTGCTCACCGTACGCCTCCTCTGCCGGTGGCCCTTCCCCGGCCTCTCTGATCGGTGGAGGGAGCCTGTTCAGCGGAGTTCGCGCCGCGGAGCCCGGCGCCTGGTTGGTTGGTCGCCTGTGGTTGGCGCAGGCCTGCATGGTAGGGGCGCAAGCAATTATGTGCCGCATACTGGGAGCTGCCCTCGCCCCTTTACAGCTTAGCGGCGATGACCGCTCAGACCATGGCTGTGCATATTCACTAAAGAGGCATGGTGCTTCAACAGAGACACGTCTATGAGGGCCACTTTGCGAAAACTATACGGCAACATGGTTCCCCGGTGAGCGTGATGAATGCAGATCTGAATGCGATAAACGAGGGATAAAGCTTGAGACATCCATGAATAAACTAGCCACACCTTCGTCGGCAGCCCGATAGTACTGCCGCCGACCCAAACCCGAATGTGTGCGGAAGCGTTATATTTTCCATGTCATGCAGATCCTGTCCCGTACTCCGTGCTGTTGTGCGATAAGAGTGCTTGTGCTCGCGCACATAGCGAATGAGTTTTCTTTTCTGTTCGTATTTAAGCAATCACTTCGGTGTCTGAAGGTCACGTATTCAATATCCTTGCATGAGTTGCTGGAAGTGCAAGGACGGAAACTGCGCTCAGTCCCGCCAATCATTTGTGGGCGTTTCCAGTTCCTCATCTCCCGTTGGATGCAGGCAGAGCGTGGCTGGCGTTGCATGACATTACTTCCATAGCTGAGAGGCCGGGACTCTTAGGTGTGTCACAAGAACAAATCCTGAAATGATCGGAAATCGCGCCGTTGGTTTCTGTGGCGTCGTATCACCGCAAAGCTCTTATGGAGATAGTTCGTCGTCGGTCCAAACTAAATGAAGCAGCGTTGTGCTGCTGTCGTGAAAAGTACATATTGAACAATTTGCCCACAAGAGCAAGGCCAGTTTGCCAGGAAAAAAACAAATATTTTATGAACTCTAGTGTACTTCACCCACTGCTCACTACCTACTGTACGGTTTGGGGAAAGCGCACGCTCGAAATTTCGATACAGGGCATCACAAGTTGGTGACACTACACAAGGAAGCTCCAGCTGCAGAATAGCAGGGCTGGTTCGTTCCGTTGACATTCCGGTTTACGACAGCACAAGTGACGAGCAACCTAGCACAGTCCTTCCTTGCGACCAGCATTGAGCAATCGAACCCTGCTTTGCAGGCGCCATCTGTAGTCCTCAACTGAGTGCAAGCGAATAGCTAAAGGGCGAAGGGGTGGATAGCAGGCACACCTAGCTCCAGCGTCTCCTTGTCTCTTGCTTGCGCCTTCGGCCGCGGCCATGGCCCGGGTCTTGGACCGAAGGCGGGTCACTGGTCCACCTTCGTCATCCTGGTCTTGGCTGGGCACTTGCTCCCTGCAGAGGACGGAGACAAGGAATGCCGTGGCACGTGATTGATCCCAACTGGCGCACGACGACCCTCAGCAGTTAAGCAGAGATTTGCCACAGGGCTCATTTTCTATAGAGGTCCGTCTTATTGCGAAAGCAATACTAGTTGCACTTTCAGTCCATCGCGTAGCGAGGCCGGTAGCTACCAAATTAGCATACTGGATTGGATTGGACTGGATCAATCCAATCAATCACGACGGGGTCGGTCGTACCCCATACTAGATAAATATAGGTGACACAACAAGCACTGAACCCGGCACCAGCAGCACAGAGCAACTGCAGAGGCAACGCGAAGGTGACACGTGAGCGCCCTCGCACCTGGAAGAAAAAAGTTCTGCCGTCACCATAGCGCAGAGTTTTAATCCCTCGATTAGCGCAAACTACTGCCACCAGAATTCAAGAGCGAAAAGGCGGGCACCCTTTTTCGCATGCCGCGCCCGCTCCCGTAATCGGCGATATTGTTCGTCGCGTGGATCGCCTTCACCGATGCCATGAGGGACGAAACACGATTAGGGCTGGTCGCTGGTGCTACGATTAACGTGACTCGCCAGTCACATGCAGTTTCCTATGTTGCCAAAGTCCACCGTCGGCTCCCACACATTCAGAAACTTCATCATCATCATCATCAGCGTGATTACACCCACTGCAGGGCAAGGACCTCTCCCATGTCTCTCTAATTAACCCTGTCCTTTGTCAGTTGTCGCCACTGTATCCCCGCAAACTTCTTAATCTCATCCGCCCACCTAACTTTCTGCCGTCCCCTGCTACGTTTGCTTTCTCTTGGAATCCACTCCGTTACCCTTAAATACCAGCGGTTATCTTGCCTTCACATTACATGCCCTGCCCCGGCCCATTTCTTCCTCTTGATTTCAACTAAGATGTCATTAACCCGCGTTTTTCCCTCACCCACTCCGCCCTCTTCCGATCTCTTAGCGTTACACCTATCATTTTCCTTTCCATAGCTCGCTGCGTTGTTCTTAACTTAAGCTGAACCCTCCTTGTTAGCCTCCACGTTTCTGCCCCATAGGCGAGCACCGGTAGGCTACAGCTGTTGTATACTTTTCTCTTCAGGGATATTGGCAAGCTACCATTCGTGATCTGAGAGAACCTGCCATATGCGCTCCACTCCATTCTTATTCTTCTAGTTATTTCCCTCTCATGATCCGGATCCGGACACTCCTTCATCGATGTCCAACTGTTGCTCCCTCTTCCAGCCGCCCAGAAGTCTCGGAAGGCGAAGGATTGCAATACGCCTGGAGAACGGCTGAACTGTGTCGACTGCTTTGCTTTTAGCGCGGTGATGAGGTCTCATCATGCACGCTTTCCCGGAAAAGAAGATGGTTCTCTGACGATTTTCTCTGCACGTTTCGGGATCGCAGTCCAGCCAGAGAACACGGGAAACTCAGGTTACGCACTTCCTTCTGAGGCTGGCAAGCAGACCAGCACGAAGGCACAATAAGGCGGCCACACTAAAGTCTTTAGTCGCGAAACTTGCGCAATTGGAAGAAACTTAGCTGGCTTCCAGAAACGTAGAAACTCGGAAGAGACGATTTACGAAAAAGGATGACGTAATGCATGAGGAGTTTGGTAATGGCTTCTGTGATGGCAGGGTCATCGTTAAGTGTCCAACGATTAGAATGCGCATTATTGTATTTTGAAACAGCGTTTGTTGGCTAACTGCAGCTTCACTTTCTTGCATCTTGAATTTCACTTCTTTACCATTACGGAAATAGATGTGAATGGCCGTACTTTTCTTCTACACGCCACTGCCGACACGCCACGCGCGGTGGTTGATGACTGCGGCCGGTTTTTGTGTGTGAGTGCGTGTGCGTGCGTGCGCGTGCGTGCGTGCGTGCGTGTGTGTGCGTGTGTGCGTGCGTTCTGCGCGTGCGCTCGCGCTGTCTGGCTGGCTGTAGCTTCATTTTAGTGCGAAAGAATTCATACAATTGTCAGAGCGTGGCAAATATCTTACTTGGGCATCGTCCTTGTGCACCGCTCTTAGCCATAGCAACTCTGACGCCAATGTTGAGCACAGGCCTTTCTTGTGCATCGCACGCTGCCGCAGCAACCGTTAAGCCAATTTTAAGCCTACGTATAGGTACTGAGTGTATCTTTCTCGTGCATCGCTAGTTGCCAAAGAAACTGCGACGCAAATCGGCAACAATTTGGCCATGCGCCCCCGGGAAATTTGACCTTGGCTGATTTAAACCTAAGTTGATCCTCAACCATAATTGACCGTGGGAGAGAGGATGGCAACCTCCAAATTTAACTCGGGTCATTTCCTAGAATTTGCCCCGGGACACCCCCGAAAAAGTGGTTCCCGGCTCTGAGATATGGCCATACGTTGCTATGGCGTCGCTTGAGGCGTCACCATTTACGTCACTGCGCTCTCGCGCGTCATATGTCGGTTAAAGCGGAGTTAAACCCTGGCTAATTTTTAATTCTAGTGCACAGGTCTGTGAGGTACCTTTGCAATCAACCAAAAGAAAGACCATGACGCATCTAAAAAACCGCTTTTTTTAGCAGTGCAGCAAACATTCGAAATTGGCCACCTGGGTTTTCATCAGGGGCGGTGGTTACCGGGAAAAAGCCATTCCGGCCACGTACCTGAGCGATGTCGCAGAAGGGGCACTGGTGACGCGGTCCCCTGGTTGCCTCTGTGACGCCGCACGGGCACTTGCCAGGACTAGCTGTTGTAGAGCCAGATCGCCCTCGCTTGGACACGCAAAGGTCGCCGCGCGAACTGCACTGGGCCAACACATGCAGCTCAGAAGCGAGGGCAGTAAGGCATTACGTGTAGCTTTCATCGAAAACGGAGTGTTATTGCTGTCTTGACTTTTAAAACGTAAAAAGAAGCAATCTAGAGTGATAGAGGAAACTACTGGCCGCAGTGTTGGCGAGTGTGCTCCGGTAGAGGATGCAAAGAATGCCTAAGTGACCTCTTCAGCGACTTGCACATGCTTTCGGTTGGAGTGGCAAACACTGCACGCCACTGCGAAACGTTTTCGCGATTTTAAACCATCATTCTAAAAGTATTGTTACAAGTTTATGGCAGTATTATAGGCCCAGCCTACTCGCTGCTCTGGATCACTAACAATGATATATCGGCTGCTGAGTCCAAGGTCTCTAGATCCAATCCCGTTTGTTGAGATGGCATTTCGATGTACGTGAACTGCTAAACGCCGGTGTGCTGCACAATGTCAGCGCACTTTAATGAGACCCACGGGCTCGAAATTACTTTAGACAATGCAATACGGTCGACTCTAATAGTCCATGTGTAATTTTGTAACGTTAAAACCGACACGTCATATACTACGTAGCCACAGTCCAGGTGCTTTATTATAGCAAATGTGTCGCAAATTTCGTGTATGCGGATCGCGTGTATCGCAATATTTCTTCTATGTTGTGTCCCCGCACTGTTTGTTCAATATAGTCTCACACTCACTGGCACTACAGCGAACTATCTTCACTTGTGCTGCTGAAGGACGACCTTATGCGGACGAAGTTTACATGCGGACGCTTAAGAAAACAAAGAAAAAAAAACGACACAATGAAACCTAGGGGTACAAGTGTTGTACTCAATTTTTTTTTGCTATAAATTTATGGACCAGATCCTGAGCCTATAGCGACTAGACCAGAGGCAGCTGGCACGGCATATGAATAATTATTCGTTCCGTGGCGAATTTGTGTCTGCCGGCGGCACTAATTGACTTCCAGAAAGCCTAAAAGCGGCTATTGGGATTTTCCATTCCACAGCAGAAAGGATCATGAATCACATCCACGCATTCGAGAGAGCGTGGTTTATGTCTTATTGATAAAACAACTAAATTTGCAGCTGCAGTTCGAAAGCCGCATCCAAGGCCTCCTTTTCAGCTGTCCACAATGCAGGGCCGTGATCGTGCGCCCCTTATAAAAATGATCTATAGACAGACTATAAACTTCTTATTGACTCCACTGACTTCCTATAGATATTGGTTTTTGTCTATTGATAGTCTATAGACCGTCTATCTACAAAAGTCTGCTAAAAGTGTATGGCCATAATTTATACATTGTCTATCGACTGTCTATGGCATTTGTACTGCCTATAGACCTATAGACTTTTGTCCATAGACATTCTAGAGACTTTATAGACAGAAGTATATAGACACTCTACAGACTGTCTAAAACTTTTTTTGTAAGGGGCTGGCCGTACAGGACCAGAAGGGACAAAACTAGTTAGACGTCATCGCTACTTATTTGTTAGGCACCGAAAAAAACGCATGCCACTGTGACACCTCGCTAATCCATGGAGTCGCAGTCAAGTAGATTTCGACACATGGGCCAGTCGTAGCTGGTGCGAAAAACAGGAATCGTGTCCTCTTAATTTTGCAATCTTTCAAACCTCTCAGGATTCCTTAATGAACGCCTTAGCCTCAATTGCTTCCATTTATCTAAAATGTAGCTTACTTTACAATGTCGCGAAGAGATCATTTTACCAATAAAATTGAAAAATGCTTTCACCAAGAAGGATTATTACTCATAAAGATGAAACGCATTTTGGAAGCCACAAACAGTTCGAGCCAATTCGGTTTAAATGTAGGCAACTTCGAGAGCCTTGTTCATATTAAATATCGAATGCGATAGCATTAGAACCCCCCGTCGAAAAATACTGCCCGCAGTCAGGTGTTCTCTCGATCCTCCGTGAACCGCCTGCCACGGTCGGTCGGTGCCAAAATGGAAGAAGGGAAATCCCACTCTTCTCTTGTAGAGGAGAGGAGCCTGTTATGCATAGCGGTAGAGGGAGGGGCATATTAGTTTTCGTTTCTTGCCTGCCATCGTCTCTGAGTTTTTCCCACTGAGGTTCCCCTAGACATTTATGCTGTATTTTCTAATTTTGCGAGTGCATTGTTTCAGAGTTATTTTGTTGAATTTCCAAGGCAAGAACGAGAGGAAGGCTTCCCCTTTACAGTCTTTCTGAAAAGTAGTAAAAATTCTTTTGTACTTAAATTTTATTTCCCAAACCCTTTTTATTGCACATGCGTCGCTCGCGGAGTAACTGTTGCGCAAAGCACATTATTCTCTCATGTTTGAACAATTACAGCTGCTTTTATAAAAAACATTGCTCAGTACAGCTAATCTAAATCTGGAGCCTAATTGACGTCGATTATTTTTTATTGATTACTTGATGCAGCTAACCTAATTCTATTTGTCCAAGGAAGATGATCACAAGTACCAAGAAAAAAATTCCAGGCAGGAGCCATGTTTTCCCATATAAAGGCAGAAATTGATTTTGAAAGAAATGTACTCGAAACAAGTAGAAATTTATAAGCGGCTGAGCCTTGTTTTATCACACAAAATAACAAACTTGATGTTAAAACAAACCTACTAGAAACAAAGCCAGACACCGACGCATAGAAACCTTGTGCATGAATGCTTTTCGCGTTTAATTACGAAAGCCGTCATAAAACAAATCCAACTTTGACATTAGTCGTGAGAAAGGCATTGAAAGACATAAAAAAAGTGCGGTAGTAAGATTTTTTTTATGCTTTTCGTGGCGGCGCAGTTTTCGGGAATCGAAATTCACCCTCCGTCCTCTTCGCAGCTTTTTTCCCCCCTGTTGTGGTTCCTAGAACGCTCAAAGCTCGGTGCCTCTCTTCCAGCCGCAATCTGCGAACCGTCGTGGTCGACGTCATCATACTGCCTTTTTTTACGTATTCTGACTTTATTCCTCAAGGCATCTCCATCGAGCCCATTTGCACGTGATTGGCCGGGCTTCCAACCTTGTGCTGTAGAGTCTGATACGCTAATTATTTTATAGTTCTTTTCCCTGCAGCTTTTGCGTGATGTGCTTGTGAATTCTGAGAGTATGCGTATAAAAGCTTCTGCATGTACTCCACACTGATTGTCCGCCTTTAAGCCGCTAGACGCGCACGCGTAAATATTGGATGATTTCGATGCCAGGCTGCAAAATGGTGAGGAAGTAATTTTCGCTGCGGGAACTTATCTGCACTAGCGTCACCCACGTTTTCAACAACGCGTGCTAAAGCGGCAGCGCTGGCTGCAACAGTGCCTTAGGGATTCCCGCGCGACAGGGTGCTGCCGTCTAAGATTGCATGCCCGCCGCCGCTGTCTCGCGCGTGCTCGTGGCGTTCTCCTTCACTGTAACAAGAAAAGCGTTCAAGATAGAGTTTTAAAGCGAAAGCCTTGAATGCCTCATCGTTGTAACCAGAAGTTGTCGACAGAAATGTCACGCTTTTCAATTGGTCGCAACGGTCGTGACATCAAAGTGCGCGAATTTCAAACGGGGTCAATTGTACTTTGGCTAGTAACCATGCAACCAATTAAGGGAATCGTATAGTGATGCTCCAGTTAAGTTGTACCGAGTTTAGTTAATTGCTTAATCACGGAATTAGCCTAATTAGCCTCTCTAGTAAGGCCAGATAAATAAATAAAACCGAGAAGGAAATTGGTCGAGTTCGGGAATCGAACCCCGGTCTCCGGAGTGCGAGAAGAGCACGGTAACCACTCCGCCATGCCAGCTCGATCGTTTACAATGAACAAAGGCGCGTCTAGTGAATATGGTGTCTCTGTTCACTCCCATCTTCGTCCCTTCGAGTTACTGCGAGGTTTAGGTGTCCACCGAGATATGAGAGACAAGTACATTTCCATGCCTCAAAAACCAATTTACCGACGAGCAAGGCATAAAACTGAACGGGCAATGGCGTTCTATGGACTCTCTGACAGCGTTGAAAGACGCTGTCGCGTTTCACTCTTAGAGGCGAAGCCTAACGTCTCAACAACGCATCACTGACGCAAGCAGCAACACCACGCCTAAGGCTTTCGCCTCACCGCACTTTAGGTCAACAAAGTGCCCCGATGAATTTTTTTAAGAAGTTAAACATATTTAGCAATCTTAACAACTTCGATGAACAAGTGCTAATTTGTACGCCAGTTTTTTTTTTCTACGCGAACGCCAACAAACCTGTCTACCATTAGCAAGCTACGCCAATCTTTTTTTTAGTCCCCGTCTTGGGTCAGTTGAGTAGCCCCTATACGTGTGAGTGAAAATCTATAATGGCCGGAAGGTGGTGTGCTTACCTATTGCCTTGGACAGGTGAGCATGTTGCCCTGAACCTCTTCGCAATCGTCAGCTTTGCAAAAAATTCGCTCAGGTCGAGCGCTGTAAAGGCAGTTATAAACATAAGGGCAGTGCTGTTAGTTCTGACCTTGGCACCGGCATTAGGGATTGATTTCAGTGCAAGAAATTACTACCGTAGCTACTCCACACAGCTGCTTCTAGTCATAGACGATGCACGTATATCATCGCGTACGCGTAGACAATCGTAACAGGTAATCTTTAATCAACTTACGAAAGTGATCCTGCAATGCGTTTTTGCCAAATCAATTGAAAAAGACAATTTGTTAGTGGTTTACTTTGGAGAATTATATTCAAATGCAATGGCATTCATGGCAATCGATCTTTAATTGTTCATTAATTTGAAGGGACGCTCAGCACAAAAAGAAGTTGGCTGTGTCGATAGATACCAGCACTCTAATGAAACTCAGGCTACTTTCACTAAATACACAGTTAACTCAAATCGGTAAAAAAAAATGAAATAGGTGTGGTTATCGTGGTCTTATTTTGCGCGTAAAATGCGGTGCGCCTAAACAGTTTTTTGGTCGCAGATCCGAGGGGGAAAGCTACGCCGGCAGTCGCGTCTAAAAAGAGATGACTGGGTTCTCTTTCGTGCAGAGCGACAAGTTTTATTCGAATGGGAGAAAAATGTTTATAAACACTTTTCTCACAACAAATGCGTCCATTGCTGCCGCAAAAACAATGACATCGCGAGTAAGGGCCATGCAATTGGTGTTTACTGAGGGCAGACCTTTTTTGAAGTGGTCCTTACTCTCCCATCAAATCCTTATCATTGCTGACTATTGCATAATCACCTACTGGTGCTTTTTCTTGGTGCGTATATCACACCCTTGCGACGCATACATCGTGAGTACTCGCAGCAGTACATCTGCTGAGAACTTTCGGCCACAGTAAATGCAACGAGCTGCGACGCCCTCTGACTCTGCTCCTTGAAGCAGTAAGGCTAACAATGACCAGATTCGGCTAGAGATAATCAAAACTTTTTGTTGGAAATTTGGGACTATGAGCTATTTGGAGACTATGACTATGAAGTGACTATGCGCCGCGGGGTCATTTTCCTTCATCCTTCGTAATTCTCTCCCCCTGCTTCAAATGGCCGCGATTTCAGTCACAAATGCGCGATCTTGGAGCTGCACTGTTTTCAATCTTGGTTCCGAAAATCATGCGTAATGATGTCGCGATCAATCCCGTAACTATTAACGCGGTACCGTGCGACTCGACGGCACGACAAATGCGACTGGCGAAGCTCCACGGCACTCACGTCTGGCAGGCTCACTGGGCTGCCTCTTCTCCACCTTCTTCTCCTCGTTTCCCTTCGCAGCGTGGTTCCTGCAAGAAACCGCTCGAGTAAGGGGACTCTTACTCCGAAAGCACTTGTTGGTTTACATTTTTATTGCGAAAGCAATACTACTTGCACTTTCACGCCGTTGCCGTGCCGGGGCCGGTGACCACCATCGTGCCGCGGCGGTGACCACCATTGACCTTCATTTGACCTCCTTGATTGCATTAGATTGGATTAGATTACATTGGATGGGACTGGATTGGACTGGACTGGAATGGTTTGGATTGGATTAGATTAGATTAGATTAGATTACATTAGATTAGATTAGATTACATTACATTGGACTGGATAGGAGTGGATTAGAATGAATTTGATTTGATTGGATTGATAATATTGGATTTCATTGGATTATGTTACATTAGATTAGATTACATTACATTAGATTAGATTAGAGTGGATTGGATTAGAGTGGAGTGGATTGGATTGGAATGGATTGGAATAGATTGGATATGATTGCATGGGATTCGATTGGAATGGTTGGGATTGGATTGGATTATATAACCGATGCATCACCACAAGTCTAACCGCAAGCACCACCACCAGCTACACTACCAGCTGTACCATGGCGTACGTACGGATATTTCTTATGAAAAGCACTGCGGGTACAAGAATTATACAATACAGAGGCTGTGCCGACTTTATCAAACAGACGATCATACGTGCGTGAGAAGTACCGCGCATATAAAAAAGGATGCTCTTAAATCATCACTCGAAAGCCAGAGATGTGGTATAACCGTTATCTTTATTATCTTTTTCTTCGGAACTTTTCTTAGCGTCACAACGGGCTCAGCTTTTGACCTCTCGTAACAGGTTTTCTGCTAGAGTAGCCATTAAATATCGCGGATAATCAAGCGCATAACGGCACTCTGCTTGCTTGTGAAAGCTACTGTGAAGGCTTCATGACTCCATGACATTTCCGAAGGATTTCAAAAGCCCAGCTTGGCGGTGCGTTATTTAACAATCTCGGAATAAGCTTATGAAAACTGGGCCCAGTCTTTTCGCAAGAAACTAGCCAAGGCGCACAGAAACACTGCCTTTGGATAGCTTGTTCTAAACAGCAGCGTTTAGGTCCCATAGAACGACTAGCTCACCCTGCTGCAACCGCCGCGGTGGCTCAGTGGTTACGGCGCTCGTCTGCTGACCCAAAAGACACGGGTTCGATCCCGGCTGCGGCGGCCCAATTTCGATAAAGGCGAATTTCCAGAGGCCCGTGTACTGTGCGATGTCAGTGCACGTTAAGGAACCCCAGGTGGTCGAAATTTCCGGAGCCCTCCACTACGGCGTCTCTCATAGCCTTAGTCGCTTTGGGACGTTAAACCCCATAAACCAACCAACCAACACTCTGTCTGATCTGACAAGAATAGTGGTCTTGCCACAACGACAAAGCTCAAATACAGAGTAGCAGAGGTATTTGCAAAGCGAATTTCGGCCCCATAATTTTTTCCGGGGCTGCACCCGCGGGCAGAGCTTCTCACTACCATCAATCGTGAATGATTACACACGCAAACACCTTTTAGCATTGAGTGTTTGAAAATCGGAGGAGCTGCGGGCCGCACCTACTAAAACTTCGGTGCTACAAATGCTGGCAGCTTCCCGTAGCGACTGCACAGATATGTCTCCGCAAAATTTTGTTCGCATTCGTGTTTACTGCGGAGCCGGCACCTACTCAGTGCGGGCCCTTTGCAGAATGAATCGCTGAGGAAAAAAAAAATTCAAGGGGCACTTTGACTGTCTAAAGTGGGTAGAGGCGGAAGCGTTTTCAGCACCACCTTCGCTGTTTCTGTGACACCGGTGGCGTCACATATAATTGATTACTAATTACTAAGTGCTGACAAATCACTAATAAATGGTTAATTACTGATCAATGCCTGAATAATAATTACCTGCTAATTGATTAGGCTTAAGCTTCGCCTTTAGGAGTGGAACGCGACAGCGCGTTGTAGCGCTGCCAGGGAGTCCACGGAACACCACCCGTTCAGCGCGATGCCTTGCCCTTTGAACGCAACGCTTTTTCAGGAAAGGAAATGGCGCAGTAATTCTCTGCTTACTCGGTGGACACCTGAACCGCACCGTAGAGGAAGGGAGGAAGTGGAAGTGAAAGAAGATAGATAAAGAGCAGCGATAATGAAGAAAATGAAAATTGTATTTGAGGAAAGGAAATTACGCAGTAACTGTCCCACAAAATTCAGGGGGGCGCTTTTTTGACCTAAAGTGTGGTCACTGATGCCCCTAAGAGTGGAACGCGACAGTGTCTTGCAACGCTGCCAAGGAGTCCATAGAACGCCATCGCCCATTCGGTTCTACGCCTCCCTCGTCAGTAAATTGGTTTTTGAGGAAAGGAAATGTATCTGTCTCTCATTTGTCGGTGGACACCTAAACCTCGCGGGAAGGGAATGGAGGAGGATGAGAGTGAGTGAAGACACCGTATTCACTAGACGGGCCTTAGTTCATTCAAAACCATCGAGCAGGCATGGCGGAGTGGGTAGCATGCTCGTCTCTCACGCCGAAGACCGGGGTTCGATTCCTGATCTCTACCAATTTCTTAATCGGTTTTATTTATTTATATGGCCTGACTAGTAAAGCTAATTAGGCTAATTGGGTAATTAAGCAGTTAACTAAGCTCAGTCCCACTTACTTGGAGCATCACTATACGATCCCTTCAATTGGTTGCATGGTTACTAGCCAAAGTACAATTGGCCCGGTTTCAAATTCGCGCACTGTTACGTCACGACCGTTTCCACCAATTGAAAAGCGTGACATTTTCTGTGGACAACTGCTGCTTACAACGATGAGATATTAAAGGCTTCCGCCTTAAAAAAAATAACATGTAGGGTCAAGTTGTCGCCGCTGGAAAAGATTTCCGTGAAGGCTTGAACACGATTTACGTCAGAGAAAATCAGTGCTCACGGGAGGGGGGAGTGCTTTAGAAGAAATCGCTGAGGCTCAAATGAGCACTGCGAACCGCCGTGGCCTAGCTCTCATACTTTCCACTGCGAGGCTTGAATATGCAATACGGTTGCTGACCATGAATCCAATGCGGTTACGGACCATGAATGCGCAGAAATATTTAACAATGCATTTGCATCTGTTTTCACGAGTGAATTTGACACGCCTTCACAGTCACCATCGCTCAACACAAAAGCCTTCATGACAGCTATCACATTCTTCGCTGATGGTATCGCTTCCATAGTTAATAACATGAAACTCTCATCATCAGCTGGTATGGACATGATGAATACAAAACTGCTGAAAAATGTAAAATCAACATGTGCAGTCTGCTTTGATTTTTTCGCACCCCCTCTTTTCAGGGATCATTCCAGATGACTGGGCAACGGGGAAGGTCGTTCCAGTCTACAAATAAAGGAACAGAGACTCCGCCATGAATTATCGCCCCATGTCATTAACTAGCGTACCCTGCAAAATGTTGGAACATGTCATCTACTCTAAAATTATGAACTTCTTAGACTGAAACCATTTCTTCCATTCTTCACAAGATGCGTTTCGTAAGGGCCTGTCTTGTGAAACCCAATTAGAGTTGTTCCTTCACGACTTGACATAATCTTGACCGTAATATACAGACTGATGCCATCTTTCTTGATTTTGCGAAAGCTTTTGATAAAATTCCTCATCGTCGTTTATTAGTCCAACTTGCACAGCTGAACTTACATCCTAACATACTGCAATGGATTGAGCAGTTTCTCACTAATCGTTCTCAATCAGTCCTTGTTAACGGCCACCTGTCTAACAGCCTCCCGGTTACATCAGGCGTTCCACAAGGATCTGTACTTGGTTAGTTACTCTTCTTAATATATATATTAATGCATTACCTGACCACGTTTCATGCAGTGGTCGAATAATCGCTGACGACTGTGTTATTTACCACACTATTAATAACTCTTGTGATCAACTTAGTTTTCAGACAGATCTCAACAGCGTACTTAATTGGTGTAACAACTGGCTGATGTCCCTCTATCCTAAAATTTCAGGGGGCACTTTGACTGTCTAAAGTGCGTAGAGGCGAAAGCGTTTTCCGCACCACTTTCAGTGCTTCTGTGGCACTGGTGGCGTCACATGTAATTGAGTACTAATTACTAAGTGATGACAAATCACTAATCAATGGTTAGTTACTGATTAATGCCTGAATACTAATTAACTGCTAATTAAGCTTAAGCTTAAGCTTCGCCTTTAGGAGTGGAACGCGACAGCGTGTTGTAGCGCTGCCAGGGAGTCCACGGAATGCCACCACCCGTTCGGCGCGATGCCTTGCCGTTTCAACGCAACGGTTTTTAAGGAAAGGAAATGGCGCAGTAAATCTCTGTCATCTCGGTGGACACCTGAACCGCACCGTACAGGAAAGGAGGAAGTGGGAGTGAAAGAAGACGAAGATGGCCCGTAATGAAGAAAATGAAAATTGTATTTGAGGAAAGAAAATTATGCAGTAACTGTCTCACATATCTCGGTGGACACCCGTCAAAATTCAGGGGGGGGGGGGGGGGGGGAAGGGAGCACTTTTTTGACCTTAAGTGTGGTCACTGATGTGTGGTTAAGATGTTAAGCTTCGCCTCTAAGAGTGGAAAGCGAGAGCGTCTTGCAACGCTGCCAGGGAGTCCATAGAACGCCATCGCCCATTCGGTTCAAGGCCTCGCTCGTCGGTAAATTGATTTTTGAGGAAAGGAAATGTATCTCTCTCTCTCTCTCTCTCTCTCTCATATCTCGGTGGACACCTAAACCTCGCCGGAAGGGAAGGGAGGAGGATGGCAGTGAGCGAAGACACCGTATTCACTAGACGTGCCTTTGTTCATTCCAAACCATCGAGCTGGCATGGCGGAGTGGATAGCATGCTCGTCTCGCACTCCGAAGACCGGGGTTCGATTCCCGAGCTCGACCAATTTCTTACTAGGTTTTATTTATTTATATGGCCTGACTAGAGAAGTTAATTAGGCTAATTGGGTAATTAAGCAATTAACTAAGCTCAGTCCCACTTACTTGGAGCATCACTATATGGTCCCTTCAATTGGTTGCATGGTTACTAGCCAAAGTACAATTGGCCCCGTTTGAAATTGGCGCACTCTGACGTCACGACCGTTTCGACCAACTGAAAAGCGTGACATTCTCTGTCGACAACTGCTGCTTACAACTAAATGCAAACTCCTAACCTTCTCACGTCGCGACGGCCCGCATTGCTTCCGATATTATATTTCTAACACCTGGATTGAATCAGTATCTTATAAGTATCTAGGGGTCACCTTGTCTTGTGATTTATCTAGGCGCACCCGTATTGGCAACATCATTTCAGCAACGAATAAAACACTCAGTTTTCTCAAGCGCCATCTTCACCCACCTTGCCCCTCAACACGTAAAATTACTCGCGTATAAATCGCTTATCAGACTAAAATTAGAATATGCTTCTTCCATATGGAGCCCGCACCAAATTTAATTAATGCATTAGAAGTTGTCCAAAATTGCGCCACTCGATTCATCCACTCTTCATACTCACATGGCGTCAGCGTTTCTTCATTGAAAGCATTATTCGGACTCCGACCCTTTCGTTACCTCGTGACATTGCAAGTCTCACCCTTTATCACAAATTATTTCATTCTTCACTCAATCGGTCACCGTATATCACAGCTGCAGCACGCATATCTCACCGCACCAGTCATCACCTACAAGCTTCCCGGCCGCCATCGCATACTGCCACCTTTTCTGCTTCACTTTTCTTTCGAGCAGCAACGGACTGGAACGGCCTATACCCCGTGACATGGTCAATATCGCTACATCTCCTACTTTTCAAGAGCATATAACCGACCACCTTCAGTGCTGAATAATATTCGCTGTTTTGTTTGCTAATTTCATTAAAATCGCATCCCTTATGTAATACTCCCGATACAAGGGGGCCTTTAAGGAAAATAAACTGAACTGAACTGAATGTCCTTAGGTTAGAATCTAGATAAAATGTGTGCACGTCTAGATTGCCTTTGACCAGACAGTTCGAGTGCTTCACGCTCGCCGCTTGCGTTGGCTGCTGCTAAGACCGAAAGTAATAGCTATCCACAAAAGCCTCCAGTCTGAAAAGGTTGATGTTTTTTTAGCAGAACTAGATAAATACCATTTCTAACTTTGGCAGTGCGCTCATTATTTTTTCGCGTCGCTTCTTTTTGGTGCATATCTGCTGTCCAGAGTAGACATTCGGTTGGAGATCGAATGCGAATGAGTGTCCCAAACTCATTTGACGGTGAATGACTTTCGAGCCTAATCACATTAAATGCTTCCGTGTAGCAGCCGATTAATGGCATTAGGAGCCAATGTTATTCGATGAGAAGGACATTAAATTTGCTAGTATGACAGGGGTATTAGTAATAAGGGAGTAATTACTCATTGGCATCCACCCAAGCGCAGCCATACGGCTACACAGGAAAGCTTTACAGCTTTCTCAGAGACTTCGTAGTTAAAGAAAAATTCGTCCTGGTCCGGGGTTCGAACCCGGGACCACCGCTTCACCGGAGCAGTCGCTCTGCCAACTGAGCTAACCGGGACGGCAAGCTTATGGTAGGGCGAGAGCGAATTGATCAATAACTCGAAGTGGGAACAGTGTTGGTCAAATGTTTAGGGGAATCCCCCAAGGTGGAGTAAATTTGTAATAAGGGAGTAATTCTCACGGCATATTTATCTGCTGCAACACTTGAATCGGGGCAAACACTCATAGAGACACGCAATCCGGGATCAAGCCTCATCACCTGTGCTGTATGCAATCGTTTTCTACAACAGATAGTGCCGAGTTATATAAGCTTTCCTTTTGTGACGGGGGCTACAGTCCTATGCTGCGCGCGATATTTTAAATATGGTCTCTTCTGCTTGCGTAAATTGGAACCACATAGAATGAGGGCCCTTGGATTACTTGCCTGGCTTCTTATTATTTTTTTGTATAGCAATGCATTCAATTCTCATTTACTTGTTGTTGTAAAGTGATCAACTACATCGTCTATAGTGGAGCGCAATAATTCTAATATGCCATTTCGAAGCATGCCGTGCATACAGACGTAATAAAGTCACGGATCGCAACCTTTTTACTGGAAATGCCGGCAAGCATCTCGAAGGACCTAAGCACGGCTGAATTAGTTGATCAGTATTTGAATAATGTGTCCAGCGCTGTTCTTTTTACAATATTTTGCTGTTAACGAGTCGGCTTTCCGCTTTCTCAGTTGCACATAATAGGACGAAGTGGTTTCATGAAAATGTTTATTTTTGCTTGTTTATGTTGGTAATTCCACTGAAAGAATTCTGAATCATATTGTTTATAAAATGCGCAATAATGCAGTAAGCAACAAGAAGTAAGTTTTGGTGAAGCTCGTGCACTATGTTCCAAACAAAATAAAAAATTGCGCTTATGCGCTGCCTGTTTTTTTTCTAAAAGATCACCCGTGAAAACAACACTAAAGGAGTCGTCAACAGCTCGACATCAGTAAGAAGGGAAAATAAGGTCCTTATGGCCTGCGCGCAATTCCTATAGATCAACCTTAAGTAAAATGCTGTTCAGAAATCCAAACACAAAATACTGAGCATACACCCACTGGTACAACCGAAGCTCTCTAGGCGGCGCAGCTGTCGCTAGCCGGAGCCCCGGAACCAGCGCGACTGCTCTGCCGCTTTACGGGTTCTTCTACCAGCTTCTGTCGTTCCACCAGCTGCATATCGTGAGCTGCTGCCGCATTTGCGGAGTGTTCGAAGTGCGTCATCAGCCATCTTCGCTATATCCGGTACCGATTATTGCTATAGCCGGATATCTACTTTTTTGATGCCAACGTATAGAGCGCAAGAGAAATTGTTAGACGCCACTTCGAATGTCTTAGCTTTGAAGTTTTCAAGTCACGGTTTGGAGAATCAAAGGCCCTTGCTGCGAATCCCTAAGAAATCCCACGCTTTGATTCGATTATTGATCTTATGCTTCGTAACACGCTGAATCATTTGATACCACCCCAAGCATTCTGCTCCAATTAGGTTGTCCGCAATCTCTGTACCAAACGGTAGCATCCGCCGGTTTCAATTGAATGGCCTTGTGTTTCATACTAACGCCACCTTGAGCAATGCGACTGCTCGACCAAACGCTCTAAAAGCGGTATTTGCCTCTTGTATATGTCTTCTTCATTTCGCTGGCATATTTGCGCCTACAATGCGTCGAAGCAGTGACGTGAACACGATATTGTTTTCCTCCTAGCAATCTTCGCGTCTCCACGAAATACAGGGCGCCGCAAGGAGAACACTCACGCGCGCCACCCAGCGGCGCATGTGTTAGTCACGAGCAGCACCGTCTACTCACCTCCTGCACCGCAGCTGTCCGGAGCTGGCGGCGGATGCGCTGCTTGAGCTCACATCCGCCGAAGTGATGCGCTGCTCTGCCGTGACGAAGTCGGTGTAGGCTGATGGGAGTCTAGTGCTTCACAGGGGCACTGGGGCACCATTGGCTTCCAAGGAAGACACCCAGACTGGAGGAGACAAAGACGAGATTTCGAAAGGCAGCGGTTAGAGACTGCCATTTGCCTATGTATAACATAATGAGGGGTATCGACGGGACTGCAGGCTCTATAGTCTGGTGTGCAGATGTTACAAGCCTGCGCGAAGCATGAACGATTAAAAAGAGAAACCCTTGCAAAACAAGCAGCATAGTCATTCTCTTTGTGAACTCGCTGTGTGGAAGCTCAAGGTGACACCCTGCAAAGCTGCAGCGCATAGGAGATACAGACGAGACAATGAGCGAAACCCAATTGTCTCGTTATAGGAAAGACCACTAAAGTGTAAGGTTTGAAAATCTCTTTGAGGGCAGAAAATCAGACTGCCCATGGAGTTACAATGACAAAGAAAGAAGAACGCCTACCTGTCTCCGCAGAATGCAAGCTTACTTGATTTATTGAATCACATGAACAGGCGTTCTTTCCAAATACATAAAAAGGCAAAATAATTATGAGCAAGTTTGCTCAAGATCGGAAAGGTGAAAACCTTTCGCTGTCCTCGTTTTCCCCCTCAATTTTGTCTTGTTTTGCTAATTTCCTTGTTTCTATTTTTTATTTCTCCATTTTTTATTCTTACCACTGTTAGCCTTGTTTTCTGTTTTTGTTTATATTAGCGCTTTTTATTATTTTTCCGGACGCCACTCACGAGCCAAGAAAGGACTATTTAGCCAGTTGGGTTGTTATGTGGCTAGTGCTGGATTGGCTATGGATCTGCCTTGTCGGACAAATGCCACTCATGAGCCAAGAAAGGCTTTCGGCTTAAAGTCTTGTAGCGAATGAGTCCGTTTAGGCAATTTTCTCTAGGAGCGAAGCAAATGGGTCGCATGGAACAAGTGGAGGGTGGAAGATATATAGGGTCACAAGTCAACCAGTAAGGCTGATTAGAGGATTTCGTTTCCTCATGGTAGCAGAAAGAGCCCAACGAATCAGTTAAAATAAATTCGGCACTGACTCGTGCAGCGATCTCCTCGAAGCTTGCCTTATCGCTGTGAAGTGCTATGCCACTGAAATGCACCTGGAAAGTAGTAACATCGTGGGTATCAGCTTACTGAGGGGGCGGGCACCTGAGCCTCCGACGAAACCAGAGAGCACCGCAGGCGCGACCACAAGCAGGTCATGAAGAGTCGGTGCCAGGCAGTCTGCGGCAAAAGAATGCCCTCTTCAGTTCAACCGACACGGAAGAAGCCAGGAGCCATGAAACCCGATGAATGCGTATAGCCGTCTTAGTATCTCTCTTCGCGATGTTCAATAGCTCATCATCAGCCTGGCTACGCCCACTGCAGGGCAAAGGCCTCTCCTATGTGTCTCCAATTAAACCTCTCCTTTGCCAGCTGTGCACGCCATGTCGCTGCAGACTACTTAACCTCATCTGCCCAGCTAACTTTCTGCCGCCCCCTGCTACGCTTGCCGTCTCTTAGGATCCACTCCGTTACTCTTAAGGACTTGCGGTTGTCTTGCCTTCCCTTTACATGCCCTGCCCAAGCCCATTTCCTTCTCTTTATTCCGACTATGATGTCTTTAAAGCGCGTTTGTTCCCTCACCCACTATTACCGTTAACGTTGCACCTATCAATTTTCTTTCCACAGCTCAAAATTCGAAACAGCTGCTTAGAATTCAGTAACTGCTTCGCTTGGATTTAGCGACTGTTGGAAGTGGTACACAGCATGAATCCCTGCAAATAAGGCTAGAAGCTGACATGCCTCATGATAAACTTGTGTCGTCATCGCACTTCGCACGCTCATTTGAGGAATCCATGACCTCGCACGCATAACGTGTGTTTATAAATGCGGACCGACAGAATTTGAACTATCTGGCGGTGTTTTGGTGACATGAACGCCACCCCTCGGATCCTTACCTTCTGTGCCTGGGCAGCCTTCTTCCGTTGCGCTGGTGACTTCGCCAGGCGACTGCTGGACGGTGCGGCGGCGATCTGGCCACGCTTTGGCTTCCGAGAAGGGCATCCAGTCTGGGTGAGAGAAGACATGCTAAACATAATAAACGCACGAAAAAAGATGGGCATGAAACAGAGATATAGCTCCACTTATTAATCGGCTCATACAAGGATGCAAAAGTGGAGTTGAGGGACCCGTGCGCTTCATAGCAGATCGTGATAACCAGCCCGAATATCGCACTGGTGCTTATCTTGCTTGAATGGCCGCGCTGTATCGTACGAAGGGAATCGTTGCTTGGTGAATTCGGTACCTTACTTAGAAGCTGAGTTGGTTTACCACGAAGAGAACCACCGGAGCTGCTTTTAGACAAGCCAATTCAGGTCTGTACAAACAAATATAGATTGTATACTTTAGGAGCATATACCTTTTATTGAGTCTTAAAAATTGAAAGTGACGTTGGTATGCGCTACCCGTTGATATTTGTAATCTTAATGCTCAACTTAGGGAGCAGACTGCTTTATTGATAGCGTTTCGCGCAAGCAGTATGTGACTCCAGGGACATAGAACGATTCTCCCTAGTTTGCGCAGGATTACCCGTGCACTGTATTCGTCGCCGCAGATGCAGGGAGATGCGGGAGAGCTAAATTGGTGTGCCTCAGCCGGAAGCACAATAACTGCCAAGTGAAGTGACAATGCGCGCGGTTTGCGAGGCCCTACTTGACAGATTTTCAACTCAACTCGCTATGATGTCGCCATGTTGAGTGCACAGACTCGAGCAGAGAAAAGATAAAGCAGCCTTCCTCAAGAACATTTTCGCCATGACAGCAATCTTTGTGATAGTCACAGATAATGCGTGACAAAATGTTGCCGTGGAAAAAATTTGATTCATGAGATGCAATCAGGTATCTAAAAGCGAAAAACGCACTCAAACGTCAAAATAGCTATGGACTTCGATATAGTACATGGACGTCAGAACACCCACGGATGTCGATCTAGTGTGGATGTTCCGCTTTCCAATTGCTCCAATACGGGTCGCCGCTGTGATTTCGAAGTTTTCTGGGAACAAATTCCGTGAGTACCAGCCAAACGCATTTCAGCCTGATCTTTTCTCAGCTTCCTTGCAACAATGGTGAATATATGCAGTAGCTTCTTGCCCTTAGACACCTGTTCCCTTCCCATGTAAAGTGTTGCCCCCTTTGATTAATGTTATTAAGCACTTAAAGAACAAGCTGTGTAAAATGAGCTTTGACGCTAATATTATTAATGAAATGGGAAATGCAGTCTCAGCAGAGATGTAGTCAAAAGGAAAGGCGGGTCACTAGTCTTGACGTAGCCGTGCCCGCGAAACTCGCCAACGGAATGGCGCAATCTCAATTGCAACGTTTGGGGGTCTAACGTCCCATACCGACAGGCTATGAGAGACTCAGATAAAGGCTCCGGAAATTCTGACCACCTATGGTCGCGCATGGTGTGCTGAACGTGCACCTGAGGTTCTTTAACGTGCACTGACATCGCACAATACACGGGCCTCTAGAATTTCGTCTTTATCGAAATTCCACCGCCGCGGCGGGATAGAACTCGCGTCGTTTGGATCAGCAGCCGAGTGCCATAAGCACTGAGCCAGTTCCAGGCTTTAAAAGCATGCCGTCGGTGTTTGTTAGACAGATCAGCTCTTTGAGATCTGCGTTAAAATCCAAAATTTGTATTCAGCGTGCGCTAAGAACTACACCTGCGGGCATTCTCTGCGAAAACTTCGGAGCCTCACAGTCACGGTGGAATCGCTGTTGCGGCCCAGCCGCTCTGCATATAATCTGCGCCCACTGGCGTACTCACGAGGAAGACATCGCAGAATCTGGAGCTCAGATGGGGGCCTCAGCGCCGAGGCGGTCCAACACGTGACGGCCTCTTTGCAGACATCACTGGAACCACGGCTACAGGAACCCTGGGGATAAAGAAGGAAGGATGGACCTCAGTCACGGTTCTCCACTGCAGGCGTACCCGCAGCATTAAGAACAGGCTAGCATAGATTAGATAACGAAACCTGATCATATGCTGGCTGAAACAAAACCCACTTAGTTCATAAGGACACAGCAGGCAATGCTGTAATTGTCCGTAATTGTCTACCGCAGCATACTGCATACCGCATTGCAGGATAGATGCACGCAGGTACGGGAAAGGAGCATCGGAAAAGGTGAGAAATTGTCTCCCAAGCAACCACAGATATCCGTCGGACGTACGAGCTAGATCCGAACGTCCTTTGCTGAGATCGGACGTCCATCGGACGTACGAACGCAATCCGATTTCGGATATCCGTATTCGTACATCAGCCGGACGTACGGACAGTGTCCACTTTTGTATATCCGCATGAGAGACGAGGTGTACGTCCGAAGGATGTAAGGCTGAGTATTTTCCCAGGCCATGAGTATGGACGTTTTTTATTTCACAGAAAATTCGCGTCTTTCGTGTATGTATACTGTTTTATTTACATCAGTTGGAGGGTTTGACGCGAAGATGTTTGTAAATTGGTGCGATTCCACTCCTACCTGCAGTGCAAGAGCCGCCAACGAGCTAAATTTATCTAAGAGGAGAAGCAGGTGCTGCAGAATTTTGCAAGAACTAATGACTAGTTTTATATTTATAAAACTTCTCCAAATTAGTGGAGTTGTGCGACATGTCCACCGTTTTGCTAGCTAAGCTTGCCATTGCAACCATTCGTAAGTATCAAAACTCCCGTGCATTCTGCTATCACCATCATCATAGATGTCAGTTCGCGGTCAGTCCAATCCAATCCATTAGTACGGCTCCGTAGCGCTGCGCTGTTGTTGATTTGCTGCGTAGTGCTGTCGCGCAGAGCTTTATAGCTCTGTTATTATAATGTGTGGCTTTGTTCGGTCTGTGGACGAAAGTAGCGTGTAACTTAAGCAATTCGAAAGATACGGGAAGCGCCTGAAGCTCTTGTGGAACACCGGAATCCCGTACTGCGTCGACCTTGGTTTAAAGAAGGCTTAGTGCACAAGGGATTGCCTACGAAGGTATGTATCCAGTACACTTCTTGGAACTTGCTTCTAGGACAATGCATGCTCATATAACATTCGTTCACAGGACAGTGGGAGCAGTAAGCGCGAGGAGATGGCTTCCCCAAGTGTGTGCTGTTCTCACACTTTTGGGAGCCTACATCACACAGCTGCGGGAGCCCTCAACTCGCGCGGCTAATTCCCACTCCTCTTCAAAGTTGCGGGACGGAGTATTTTAGCATCTTGTTAATTTTTAGGGCATCGCTAGGTTCACTGTGCCTATATAAAGAGTGACAACGCGCGAAAGGCAGACCATAGGAAGCACGTGTAGTTCGCAGTGGTTCGCAATGGAGGCTTTGCGGCTTTCTGTGCACAGTCGCGTACAGTGCTCCGCACGTTAGTGCCCTAAGGCCCATGAGAATAAATAAATAACAGATACATTGTCAAATATGGTGTGGAAAAGTGAGAGCTGTTGCCTTATACTTATTGAGGTGTTTGTTAAAGTGCATTGTCTTTTATACTTGCAGCATTAAACACTTCAATTAATTGGTTCCAATATGTTTTTACTTGGGCTGCTGCATTGTGCCATTTATTTCACATGACTGATGTTTGCCGCGTTCTTTTTATTTCAGAAATCCTGTGGGTAGGAAGATTACGGATGTGTGTCCCAAGCTTGCCACATTTGAAGAGTCACATTTAAGAAATTTTCCGAATGTAACCCATTGCTCTGCTGATGTATCATCAACCACAATAAAATATGCGTGCTATGCATCAAATTGTTTTTGGTTTTATTGCATCGCGCGGAGGGAAAAAAGCACGCATGCACCATATATGCGAATATTCGAGGAAGATCCGCCAATGGACGTACTCAACTGGACGTCCGTCGGCGGGCGAACCGTATACCTTTGGCCACCTTTCGGACGGCCGACGGACGTCTACCGGCTGTTTGCGGATATTCAGCGGAATATCCGGAATGTTTAGGGGACGTAAAACATTGGCCGCAGTATTATTACTAGGCTCGCCTGCGAATTCTATACACTACTCCAATGGAAATGATACGCCCGCTATAAGCCACGGGCTCCGCACCGAAACAGTCGCCACGGGGCATTTAATTTCGCACATGCTGCAGACTTTGGCACGCGCACATTGAGATAGACCTAATATTTTTTTTCACTTATCGTGACGGTTAGACTGAAGAAAAAGTTGGCAGTAGATGGTTTAAGGGATGATAGAGAGAAAGATGGCTGTGCCGAAAAGATAATAGTTTCAGAGAGCTGCTCTGACAGTTATGACACGTTAATTTCCGACCAACAGCCAGGAAATATGTCCTAGGTACTCTCTACTGATTCCTGCTACCAACTCCTTGACGCATGGTGCAAGTATTGCCAAGTGTTGGATCACCAAAACGTTGCTGAATATCGGAATGCCATACGTACGCATTCGTCGATGGCCTTTGACGACACACGTCCATTGCAGGCCGTCAGAGGTACCGCAGACCAGAGAGCACCGCTTGCATTGGACACAAGGCAGCTGCAGGATTCTCCCCGCCTTGAGCCGACCGACAGCCTGTGGAAAGTGGATGCCCTCCTCTAGTTGAAATAGAAGGCCTGGCTTTTTCACGCATCTTTCATGCATTGCTATATGCAGTCGCCTGAGAAAACCCTTTTTTTTGTCTTTTTTGCCTTTAATTCTTGCTAATGTATGCACCAACACCCTTCGCAAAAAAAAAAATTGTTTTGCTATATAGTTTGCAAGAGTTTCACGTCCCAAAGCGACTCAGGATATGAGGGACGCAGTAGTGGAGGGCTCCGGAAATTTCGACCATCTGGGGTTCTTTAGCGTACACTGACATCTCACAGTACACAAGCCTCTAGAATATCGCCTCTAGGGGAATTCGACAGCCGCGGCCGGAATCGAAACGGCGTCGTTCCGGTCAGCAGCCGAGCTCAATAACTGAGGCACTGCGGCGGCTGGTATCCCTAGAAGAGAGAATAGGCAATTGCCAAACATGTCAGTACAGCATGGTATATGGTGAAGTACAGGGAATGGGAATCATTAGGTCCGAGTACTCTTGGACTCTAGTTGGTACGATTAACACAGCTATGAGTACTTGCGACATCAATGCTTTGTTCGTACGCTATGTAAACAGTAGTTCATCTAAACTGACACTCCGATTACAACGTATGGCGCATACACCGAATTAGACGCATGCAGCAAGCCGTTTAATGCGCTCCTGTTATCGCACTGCCAGTTTTAATACAAGGGCATTATATTACTTATGCAGCGGAAAATATGGCATTGTCATTGTCCACGTCCGACATTGCGAAACCCCACGTGACCTCATGACGTCATGGGCAGTGCCTACATAATGAGGAAAATAAAGAAAACGAAATCCCCCGGAAGTGGGCTTCGAACCCAAGCCAGCGCTGGCCACTTCATTAGAGCACTCCGTATTCAATGCAGCACAGCATCGCGCGAGATTAAACTGTCATTCCCTCGCGCTAAGGAACGCTGAGGAATTACAGGGCACACAACCGTCCAGTCCCGAATTTCTACACTCAAAGTTGCCTCAAGAGGCTTCTAAGTATGTCTGAGATGTCCTCCGCTACTTTGTGCTACCGACAACCTGAAGCATGCCGTAACTATCTTTTGCGTCATCCAAGCGTTGCAGAATTTCGGAACGCCATACATATATATCGCCTCGGGACGTGGCCGTGCAGTGCGCCCGGTGCGCCCCTACTCGCCACTTGTCACCCTTTGAAGCGTCGCGCACACCTCGGGCACCAGAGAGCACAGCTGGCGGTTTTTTAATGTTAGCTGTAGCAGTCGCTACGCCATCCAAAGGCTCACCAGCCTGCGAGAAGTGAATGCCCTTCTTAGCTCAGTGCACGACTTAAAAAGTCTGGTGTGAAGTCATTGAGCAAACCAGCTCAAAATAGTTTCACAGGCTCATAGAGTTCTCTGCCGAAGCCTCGCTTACGCAACTGTCCCCAGCAGCAGCGTAGGCAACCGGCCCAATATTGGGAACGTATTGGCAAATGCCGGCCCTTGAAACGTCCAGAGTGAAGCCGTCCATTTATAATATTGGGCCGATTGCCTGTCAGTCTCCGGTCGGGTCAGAGAAGACGGTACTTGCCTTGTGTCTACGTCTGCTTCATTTTGCCTTCATATTCGCGCCTATAATGCGCCGAAAGAGTGACATCAACACGACAGAGTTTTCCTCCTAGCCATATTCTCGGCTCCACGAGAAACAGCGGGCGCAAGGATGCATGCATGGAAGACAGGAGTGTGCCCTTTGAAACGGGGCGGTGGCCATTTCCGCCATGGTCGGCATTTTTTTCATTATTTTTGTTTAACTCTGTTTAAATTTAGCTTTCTCTTTCAATACGGTTCCCTGCACTTGTGACCTTATGTCCGCATTCTACTTTTCAGCCACCAATCTGCCAATTGCTTTTCGCTAACTTCCACCGCACTTTTATTTTAGATGACCATTGTTATCTCTAAACCCTAGAGCCTCATGAAGAGTGGCTGTGCCTGCATCTACATCCCGATGGATACCACCACGTCTGAGTATCAGGTGTTCAATTGCTTTTACAGATCTACCACACACAGCACGTGTGTCATCTTCAATTTGTTTTCTGTAGACGTGCATTCTGAGCCACCCTGACCTAGCTTGAAAGAGTAGGGCCTTGCCTAATGAATTATGATAGAACAAGTCCCACTAGGCAGAAAACTCACGCGCGCCACCGTGCGGCGCATGTATTGCAGCACCCTCTCACCTCATGCACCGCAGCTGTCTGGAAGTTGTTGTGGATGCGCTGCGCTGCTGCGACGCTGCCGTGACGAAGGAAGAGTGGGATGCTCAAATAAGCTTCGTTGCGCATCTGACACCGGGGCCACCATTGGCTTCCAAAGACCCCCTGGCTTCCAAGGAAGACACCCAGACTGGAGGAGACAAAGAAAGACGAGATTCCGGAAGGCGGTGGTTAGACACTCATTTCGCTATGTTATTATAAGAGATATCGACGGGATTGCAGGCTTTGCAGTCCAGTCTGTAGAGGTTGGAAGAGTGCGCGAAGCATGAACGATTAAAAAAGGAAACCCTTTCAGAACAAGGAGCATAGTATATCTCTTTGTGAACTCGCTGTGTGGAAGCTCAAATGGACATCCTGCAAAGCTGCAGCGCATAGAAGATAAAGAAGAAACAAGAAGCAAAACACAACAGTTCGTTTTAGGAAAGGCCACTTAAGTATAAGGTTGGAATATGTCTTTGAGGGCACAAGCGCCCCTGCCTTGACGGAGCTGCAAACGAACGGCCGCGAAAGCAAATACTCTCTTCTTCACTCATCTGCCTTAGTCCTGCCTATACCGACGGAAGATTACACTGCAAATACAGCTTTTTCTAAAATCCGCTTTCCTGCTGGAAACTCTAGAGAAGATGCGGGCTCTCCGATTCATTTTCATCAAACCAGGCAGATACCATCAGAATGCCACGTGAAAGAGATCTCTGTATGCGGCAGAATGATGGGTGTCTGCTGTAGTTTGGAAACGCTCATTTATTATTTTTATCCGCGAAAGTTGTTTTGGAAACGCTCTCCTCAATAAAACAAAATTCACAGACAAACAGTGTGATTCATGAGGCAGAATATTAAGCGTTTTCTTTTGGCAGGTCCTGTAAACACGATATCCAAAGAACACTCATAATTGGCGGTAGTGGTCACACTACGCCTCCCCATCCCCCGTCATTTTTTCCCATTGCACTCATACTGCGCTGGCCTCACTTCCATTACTGCGCCCCCTCTGTTTCTCTGACAGGTTGCGGTTACACCTCCTCTCCACCTCTCCACCTCCTATGCACACCCCATAAAGCGTCATCACACAACACCAGACAGACAGATTTTGAGCAAACGGCAGCAGTAATGTCAACGCGCTAAAATTTGGCAGTTGCCATATATGCCGAGGTTGGACTGGGGCTACAACCCTTCTCACAAGTTGCTCGCAGTTGAAAGGAAGAATACGAACGTGAGGTTCTGATTTGCAGAGTGGGCTCTCGAACTCGTGAGAACAGCAAGATTTGTGGAAGGAGTCTTCTAGCAGCCGATGCTTTCACTCCACTGAGAACAAGTGGAGCGATGAGGTGTATTTATTTTACTTTTTTATTTATTCAAATACCCTAAGGGCCCACTGGGGGCATTACATATCTTGGGATTACATATGATGCGCAAAACTAGTTAGGACGTTGTAGAGTGGTCGGTACGCCTTGCGCGCTGCTGGCCACGTGGCTCAGACGACGCCCAAAAATGTGGCGCCCACTGGACGACCGAGACCACACAGCCAAAAAAAAAAGAAAGTGGACCTGTCTTAGAAGTTGATTGTTCAGGTATGTAGCAATATTATGTTCCTGAGGCAAAAATATATTTTTCGGTTTGTTTTTGCCCATTAATCGCTTTTTATTTGCAGTTTATCTTTGGCTTAAGATTAATCTTGTCTGGTAGTCCCCCTGCACTGATCACTAAGGTGCATCTTTCACGGCTTTTTTTTTTTTTAATCTGGATTGAGAGAATGAACACATGCCATTAGGCAACAATAATTAGTGCCATTGGAAGCTATCTTTCCTGAACGTGAAGCATTTTGGTAAAAACACTGGCGCGTTCTCTCCTTGGTCACGTGATTGAAGCAAGGAAAGGAATTGTGCAAGTCATGGTGGTTTTCGTGGTGAACCTCACCAAGCGCCCTCGCTTTCCCCGCTTCCTTCGACGTGGTAAGGAGGAAGCGGGCCACTGCTTCTGGCGACACCCACGGGATGGCAGCACTTCACTGGCATCTGCTGACTCGGCACCCAAGGTGTGGACCACAAGGTCTCTCTCTGCGGGTTGAAGACAGAGAGAGAGCGTTACTATCGGGGTTGCAGCTGCCAGCCGGCCTCGGAGATCGCAAGAAAAAGCTTTGGAACCCGAGAACGCCGCAGACAATTCCTCGCTAACGTCAGAAGCCGGGCAGGACACTACGCTGAGCTTTGCGGTTTGCAGGTGGCCAATGAAAATGGGCATACCTCTTCTACTCCTGTGTGGAAGGTTATACCGCTCAATTAAGGCCTTCCGTGCTTTCATTACCTTAACTTAATTTTTTAGGGGGGGGGGGGGGGGGGGGGCATAGGGGTGTAGGGAAGGGAGCTGTGCAATCTGAGCCACACCAGGCCAAGGTAGTGCGATTATTTCCGTCCGTTACCGCGTTCTGCGGGTCCAGTCCAGTGGCGAGCCTGGCGCTACATCAGCTGGGCGTAATATCATCGGAGGTCACAAGTTTTAACGCGGAAGAGAACTTCTTGTTAGGCTAGTTGGTAATTCATTGTAATTTGAAGGCGCCAAAAACCACACATACTCACAGAGAAGACAAGAGAACCGGACAGAGCGACACAACGCGATAGCGTTAGGGAGTTCGCGTCGCAGAAAATCCGTCGTTATTGTCGGTGTCGTTGACCATGGCAAAAAATTCCCGAAATATTCCCAGAGTAGCAGCCTAGCAGGAAGGTGGGCCACTTAGGTCACGTGACCTTGTGACTTCATCACAACCTGCCCACCGCAGTAGGCGGCTTATGAATCGTCCCGAGAAGTTGCTGGGAAGAGAAACCTTTATCGCACATATGAACCTCCCATAGAGCCCCCCATCGCAGGGCAGTGGCGCATCGCTTAACCGGTGCACAACTGCGCCAGGAGTGATTGTCTTTTTGGTGATTCTGTCCATGGTAAGCTGTTCATATGAATCTGTTACACGAAGAACGCAGCACCAAGACATTCAGCATCCTGTTGCTGTTGCATCGGATACACAAAGTTGGTTTCGCAATAATTACGTGCATTCATTAAATGTTGCAGAGTTTGGTATGATATGTGGTGGCTTAAGGTCCCAAATCGGCGTCAGGGACGCCGTACTAGATGCTGCCTGATCAACTCAGCCCTCCTGAGGTTCCCTGCACCGACATCACACACCAAGTTGGCATTGTTGCATTACGGCACCATCGAAATGCGGAGTAAGCAGGCCAACTTACGCAGTTCGGGACGGCCAAGGCGACTCAAGTATTGAGGACCGCTTCATACAGGGGGCACATCCAAAACGCCGGTGCGTACTGCGAAAAGCATCCATGTACACACTTATGAATGTTTGTCGCTGTTTACGACCATGAATGTGCCTATACCCCACAAGATGCATTATTTAGGAGAAATTTCGTTAGTCTGGAACATCGCATCGATCTCTTGTTAACTGATTAGTAGCACGACAGTACCCAGATCGGAAACAGACACTGCCTCAGGCATGCGCGTATAAAGGATGGGTCAAAAGTTTTCGGTTTGGTTTAGTTTATGGGGTTTAACGTCCCAAAGCGACTAAGGCTATGAGAGACGCCGTAGCGGAGGGCTCCGGAAATTTCGACCACCTGGGGTTCTTTAACGTGCACTGACATCGAACAGTACACTGGCCTCTGGAATTTCTCCTCCAAAGAAATTCAACCGCCGCCGCCGGGATCGAACTCGCGTCTTTCGGGTCAGCAGCCGAGCACCATAACCACTGAGCCACCGCGGCGGCACCAAACCAAACCAAAAGTTTTCGGGGCTAGCGGTCTGCTTTTCAGGTGTGCAGGGACCCTTTTCTTAGTCCCCGAAGTTCTGTATCTAATGGAGATTAAAATCCCCCCCTCCCCATTATTATTTCCCTAACTTCATACAGTGGTTATACAGATATGAGCATATTTGTCTCGAACGCTGGAGTGAGGGGCTTTGACACAAATGAAGTGAATACATGGCGAAACTGCAACGATAAGGGGACTGTGTTCGCGCCTCTCAGTGGCTGCGAAGCTTCACCCGAATCCAAATAAGTGTCCGTGAAATCCAGTACCTTATTTAATTATCCTATCTGTTTGCTCCAGAGAGGACTACAGGAGCTGTTCTAGACAAGCCTGATCACGAATGTGCGCACAAAATACTAACATCTATCACCAAAGGCAAACTTCTATTCGTCCTCAGTGTCCCTTTAATCACTTGCGAATGTTTGAAAGTTCTGGCCAAGGAATAAAGTCTGAATCCGTTGACGCAAGCCCGCTTGCCCTAATTTATCGTTCTCATCTAAGGCACAGCACAACTTTAAAAATTAAAAATAAGTCAAGAAATGTCGGAGTGCGGCAGGCCACATCCGACATTATGCCCAAGAAGTCGGGCACGCCGGCGCCAGAAGTGCCGCCAAGTGCACCCCTCGCGAAAGACCGGCACCCAACCATGGCCTCTGAGATCACCCTCGGGCTCTCGTGCAGGCTCTCGTGCAGCCCAGTGCCAGCAAATGCCCGTCAAACCCCGCAAGAGAGGCCCCTGAAGCGAGCCATTCTGTCAAGGCTTCTTATTGCCGTTCCCCCGAACAATGAAGTGCACCAGCACTCAACGACTTTACGTTGGGGTGGAGGTTGATGGAGCTGGCAATGAGCGTTACGATCTCCGCCCTTCCGTACTTGGCCGCCCAGTGGAGAGCCGTGTACCCTGACGTAAAGTCCTTGAAGTTTAGACCAACTTCTGCAGCATCGCGACCTTCAAGCCTACGTAAAAAAAAGAAAAAAGAAAAGCGCCCCTAAGCACACCTGGTGCGCCATCCTGCGGCCAGTGTGGGAGTTAAGATCGGCGCAATTCTTTTCACCTCGTGCACGCGAGCTGCCTTGGGCTCGCAGCAGATGATCCGCCAGGAGTCGCCTCCACTGGCGTGACGAAGTCAGCGTAGGCCTCAGAAGCTCATCCTTCAAAGCGAAGCGGAGAGCGGTGCAGACGATGGGGCCCAGAATTGGCTTCCAAAGAAAACAGCGAGACTGGAGCACAGAAAAATAAAGAAAAGGTTGCAAAAAGCAGTATGGAGAGGCTTAGCAAGAGAGACACCGCAAAGGTGGCTCATGTGTACAGGAGAGAGATCTGAGATGATCTACTGATTTCAGTAAGAGAGCGGGCACGATTAGAGGAATCCATTTGCAAGAGCGGCACGGTGCAAAGGTCTAAGGCTTGTAGTAGAAAATATTAATTGATAGGTCGGGCACAGAGGGGCCATTGATGCTGTACGAAAACACCCTGGGTACGTGATTAGGCAATACTTTATATTTAGAACATGCACTATAGTGACTAACTACGCGGTTTTAATAGCCTGAAAACTCGCATTCAGGCACCTGGCTTCAAACACATCTGTACACATCCTTGTACACAGCCCTCACTACAGGCATGCAAAAAGTGCCTGGAGAACGTGTCTCTTTGTCCAAAACACTTTTGTAAAATCAGGCCGTTTAAGAGCCCACTTACTAAATACAGGCGATTTGTCGATTCCACCACCGCATTCACACTCCCCCTCCTGACCCAACGCTGGCCCTCGTGAACATTGCCATCTCCTGGTTACCCTGAGAGACATCGATGTTCTCTCCTACTCACTACATGCGGCGATCGTGTCATTAAAATCACTTTTGCTCCCTCACCCACTGTGCTATTCCCTCCGTCTCCTGCTCTACCCACCACTATTCAAAGCTGGCCATTTCAGTCGTGAAAAAAACAGAAAATGTCCCTGATGCCGAATTTCATGTTCGTTTAGTCTAAAAGCCGATTGAACTCCTTTTATTAATGGGAGAGCTTATATGGGTTTATCGCGTCAGCAAAAAGTGTCTGCAGCGATGTAATCCATCTGTGAAAGAGTGATTGTGACAGTGTGTGATAAAATGTTGCCGAGCGCAAGATTTGGATAATGAGGTGCAATTAGTTCATTAAACGCGAAAAAATACGCTTAGACGTCGAAATAGCTATGGACATCGATATAGTACATGGATATCAGAACAGCCACGGACGTCGATATAGTATGTGAACGTTTTGCTTTCGCATTGCTCCAATGCGGGTCGCCGCAGTGATCTCAAAGTTTTTCGCACAAGCGCTACAAGGAAGGAGGACTTCTTCTCACTCACCGAGGCTTCTTCGTTGCGATGCTCTCCGAAGCCATCAGGAAAGCGCCGCGACATCCAGAGCCACCTGGAATACAGGCATACACATTGTTGCGACAACGCAGGAAGAATTTGTGCAAGAATAAAGATTTTTGCCCTCATCTGAGGTGAATATGCCTCAGCTACATCTGAAGCACCAATTTTCACCCATTTGAACCTAATGAATCGCGAAATGCAATGCCTCATCGGACCTGGTACACGCAAATCTTGTAATGGTGGCGCAACCTTCCATGGTCTGCCTCCATGGCCCATCCGAATAAATTACAGCTTTGCACTAAGTCTGCTTGAGAGCGGAAATTAGAAAGCGTTTCCCTGTCCTCTCTTTCTCCCTCTCACGTGTGCTGTGCGATGTCAACGCACGTGAAAGAATCCCAGGTGCACGAAATTTCCGGAGCCCTTCACTACGGCGCCCCTCATAACCTGAGTCGCTTTGGGACTTTCAGCGCTTACAGCTTCAGTCGCTTTGTTACGTTAAGAGCCCTCAAACCATAAACCATCTCTTTCTCCCTCCATTTTTCTGTTGCTTTTAATTTTATTTTATTTTATGTTTTGTACTATTTTTGTTTTAAATTTCTGCTTACAAATTTAATTTGTTTTTTGTTTTTTGCGTTTGCGGACGCCAGTGATGAGCCAAGAAAGGACTGTTGAGCCAGTTGGATTGCTATGTGGCTAGTGTTGGATTGGCTACGTATCTGTCTTGCCGGATGAACGCCACTCATGGGCCAAGAAAGGTTTTCACATTAGAATTATTTTAGCGAGTCAGTTTGTTCAGGCAATTTTTCTCTGGGCGCGGGCGGCAAATCGGACCACTAGAACCAGTGGAGGGAGGCGCTAAAATGCAGTGGTCAACTGTGGCCACCCGAGTAGCCAGGGAAACTAATTAGCGCGTACCGCAGTGAACATGTACTAAAAAGTGGAATAAAGAATAGTGGCCCGGTTTCAAACTGCACCGACATATTGGCCTACTCGGAAAAGGTTTTAGGGGGCGCGACGGCAGATAGCTTCCAAATTGAGTCGTAACACGTCGCCATAGTTCGAACAAGAACAGGGTGACTAGTCAGCCAGTAAGGTTCTCCGGAGGACTTCGTTTCCCCAAGGTAGAAGAAAGGGCCCAACGAATCAGTTAAAACAAATTCGGCACTCACGTGTGTAACGACGCCCTCCGCGCTGGCCTTTTCGCTGTCCGAGTGCTGTGCCACTGAAATGCACCTGGAAAGTAGTAACATCGTGGGGAACCACTTAGAGGGCTTTGACGGTTAAGCCCTCGCCGAAACAAGAGAGAACCGCTGGCGGTGACCACAAGCAGGTCGTGCAGAGTCGCCAACAAGCAGTCTGCGGTGAAAGAATGCCCTGTTCAGTTCAGCCGACACGGAAGAAGACAGGGGCCGTGAAACCGAATGGATCTTAGTATCTCTAGCCATCTTAGGATCTCTCTCGGCGATGTTCAGTAACGCATCAGTAGCCTGAATACACCCACTGCAGGGCAAATGCCTCTCCAATGTCTCTCCAATTATCCCTGACCTTTGCCAGCCGCGCCCGCCATGTCCCCGCAAACTTCTTAATCTCGTCTGCCCAGCTAACTTTCGACCGCCCCCTGCTACGCTTGCCTTCTCTTGGAATCCACTCCGTTACTCTTAAAAACTTGCGGTTGTCTTGCCTTCACATCACATGCACTGAGCAAGTCCATTTCTTCCTCTCTATTTCGGCCATGTTGTCATTAACAAGCGTTTGTTCCCTCACCCTCTCTGCCCACCTGCCTCTTAACATTCCACCTATCATTTTTCTTTGCATAGTTAAACATTCGAAGCAACTGCTCTGAATTCAGTAACTGCTTCGCTTGGCTTCAGCGACTGTTGGAACTTTGACACAGCATCAATCCCAGATATTCAGAATTAGCAACGGGAAGGCTACAAGCTGCCATGCCTAATGATAAAATCGCGTCGTCGCACTTCGCACGTTCATTTGAGGAATCCGTGACTTCGCCCGTATAACGTGTATTTACAAATGCGGACAGACAGAGTTCGCGACAGCTGATAGTGTGTTGGTGACCCGAAAGCGACCCCTCGGATCCTCACCTTTTCTAGGCTTTGCCTCTGTGTGCGCATGTGGCTTTGCCTGTGTGTGCGCATGTGGCTTTGCCTCTGTGTGCGCATGTGGCTTCGCCAAGCGGCTCCTTGGAGGTGCGGCGGCGATCTGGCCACGCTTTGGCTTCCGAGAAGGGCACCCAGTCTGGGTGAGAGAAGACAAGCGAAAGATAATAAAGGCAGGAAAATACAGGCACGAAACAGGGACAGAACTCCCCCTATTAATCGCCTGATTTACGGATGCAAAAGTGCAGTCGAGGGACCCGTGCGCTTCACAGCTGATAGCGATAACGAGTGGGGTAGAATTTTCTTGCTTGAATGGAAACGTAGTTTCGTCCAAACGCAATCGCTGTCTGCTGAATCCGGTACCTTATTTAAAAGCGGAGTTGGTTTGCTACGAAGAGAACCGTTTCAGCTGCTTTTTGACAAGCCCATTCAGGGCTGTACATACAAATATAAATTGCATAATTCAGAAGTGTAAAGCTTTTTTTTAGTCTAAAAATTCATAGTGACATTAGCATGTGCTACCCGTCTGTATGGTTGCGCTTGCGATCCTAATGTTCAAGTCAGGGAGCAGACTACTTTATTTAAAGCATTCCGCGCAAGCAGTATGTGACTCCGGAGACAATGATTCTCCCTATTTTGTGCAGGATTGCCCGAGCACAGTAGTCGTCGCCGCAGACGCAGGGAGATGCTTGAGAGCTAAATTGGTGCGCCTCAGCAAGTAATACAATAGCTGCCGCCCAGGGAAGCGAAAAAGGGTGCGTTTTGCAAGGCTGCAGCTCGTAGATTTTTCGCAGTGGGGAACGGCGGCGGCTAATCGTTTCGGCTTGGGCGTAGGGGGAGAAATGGCGCCAGGAGCGTCTGCAGCTAGGGTGAGCTGGTTACCAGGGACAACGGCGACGCCCCGAAACGCATGAACTGATCTTGCGGCAAAGAGCTGCGCTCTGAAACATTGTGGCAACCTTCGCTACCAATACTACGGTAGCAGGCACACAGTCAAGTGCCTCGGGCTGGTCACGTGACGACACGTGACCCTGAGTTATTGGCGTCACGCGACCTTATGTTGCCTTTCCCTGCCACGTAATTGTCCGTTTAGTAGTTCTCGCTGTAAACAAAATTCCCAACATGGTATGTGAAGACAAGAGCTGCATGCTGCCAAGAGTCTTAAAGAAGAAATTTTTCTTCGTTATCCTCACCGTGCCGGGGAGACCAGCAGGCCGCTTGGTGTAGCACCCACGTGACGACCGCACAGCCGAAGCGTACACCCTCTTCTTCTGTACCCAGGGTCAGACGGATACGGGCTCTTGCTGCTGCTGACGTATAAAGTCACAACATCAGTATTCCGGTTATTCGGTACCAAGCTTCTAGAGGCAATATAGCTGTGCAGGCCGCTTAAGAAGTTTTAGGAACAGAGAAAGAATAACGAGCTGAATTTCCTGCCTACCTAGGTAGCGGAGATTAGAGAAAGTGAGCGTTGGTTGGTTGGTTTGGCTGATTCAGGAGGTTTGAAGTCCCAAAGTGACTCAGGTTATGAGGGACGTCGTAGTCAAGGGCTCCGGAAATTTCAACCACCTGGGGTGCGTTCTTTAACGTGCATTGACATCACACAGTACACAGGTCGCTAGAATTTCACCTCCATCGAAATTCGACCGCCGCTGCTGGGACTGAACCCGAGCATTTTCGGTCAGGAGCAGAGCGTGAAACCACTGATCCATTGCGGCGGACCCGTAATGATTTGAGTCAGTCTAGAAGGAACACTACTAAGCTATTATTTATGTTGCTGGCATCCAGCACTATGCTCCCCTTCGACTACCAGCTCTGATGATTCCCAAAACAAAAGAAAGCGACCACCACACACGACGAACAAGGTATTCGGCCCTTACACCTCTCAGCAGCATTCAAAACACCAATGTAACCTTGTAAAGTCAGCGGTGCTGAATAGATAAAATAGCTGAAATTCTGACAGCTAGAATCCGCCTTTTTCACAAAATGTGGCGTGGCGCCCTCTGGGGAGCGGCAAAATTTAGTCGACCACGGGTTGAAAACAAACGCATGTGGCACACGCAGAGAAATGGCAAGTGTGGATGGATGGATGGATGGATGGATGGATGGATGGATGGATGGATGGATGGATGGATGGATGGATGGATGGATGGATGGATGGAAGACAGGAGCGTCGCCTTTGAAACGGAGTGGTGGCGATTGCCACCATGCTCCGCTTTTTTCCCTCTTATTTTTGTTTACCTGTGCTGTAAACTGCCATTAAAACTCGCCATTTTCTTTCACTACGGTTTCCTACACTTCTAACCTTACGTCACCACTCCGCTTTTCAGCCACCCATCTCCCAATCGCTTTTTCCTGACTTCCAGAGTAGCAGCTTAGGAGGTAGGTGGGCCAGTTAGGTCACGTGACCTTGTGGCGTCATCCAAACCCGCCCACCGCAGCAGGCGGCTTATGAATCGTCCCGGGATGTTGCCGGGAACAGGAACCTTTATTGCACATTTGAACCTCCCATAAACCATCCAATCACAGGGCAGTGGCGCATTGCTTAACCGCTGCACCACTGCCCCAGGAGTGATGGCTTTTTCGGGGATTTTGCCCATTGTAAGCCGCTCATATGAATCTGTTAGAGGAAGAACGCAGCAGCAAAACATCCAGCACCCTGTTGCTGTTGCATCGGATCAGCAAACCTGGTTTCGCAACAATTGCTTGCATTCATTGAACGTTGTAATGGTTATATGCGGAGTTCGGTATGATATGTGGTAGCTTAATGTTCTTAATCGGCATCAGGGACGCCGTATTCGATGGTACCTGCTCAACTAAGCCCGCCTGAGGTTCCCTGCAGCGACATCAAAAGCTCGTTGGCATTGTTGCATTACGGCACCATCGAAATGCGAAGTAAGCAAGCCAACTTACGGAGTTCAGGACGGCCAAGGATACTCAGGTAATAAGGCCCGCTTCATACAGGGGGCACATCCAAAACGCCGGTGCGTACTGCGAAAAGCATCCATGTACGCATTCATGAATGTTTATCGCTGTTTACCACCATGCGTCTATACCCCACAAGATGCATTATTTAGGAGAAGTTTCGTGAGTTTGAAACATCGCATCAATCTCTTGTTAACTGGTTAGAAGCACGACAGTACCTAGGTCGGGAACAGATACTGTCTCAGGCGTGCACGTATAAAGGATGGGTCAAAAGTTTTCCGGACTAGCGGTCTGCTTTTCAGGCGTGTAGAGAGCCTTTGCTCCGTCCCAGAAGTTCTGTATCTAATAAAGATTGACCCCCCCCCCCTCACCAAATATTCTTTCCATAACTTCGTACAGTGGTTACAAAGATATGAGCAGATTTGTCTGGAATGCCGGAGCGAGGGGTATTGTCACAAATGAAATGAATTCATTGAGAAACGGCCACGATAAGGGAACTGTGTTCGCGCCTCTCAGTGGCTGCGAAGCTTCACCCGAATCCAAATAAGTGTCCGTGAAATCCAGTACCTTATTTAATTATCCTATCTGTTTGCTCCAGAGAAGACTGCAGGAGCTGTTCTAGGCAAACCTGGACACGGATGTGACCACAAAATATTAACATCTATCGAGAAAGGTAAACTTCGATTCGTCCTCAGTGTCCCCTTAATCACTCGAGATTGTTTGAAAGTCCTGGTCAACAAATAAAGTCGCATTCCGTTGACGCAAACCCTCCTGCCTCAATTTATCGTTCTCACCTAAGGCACAACACACCTGCTTTTAAAAATTAAAATAAGTCAAGAAATGTCCGGGTGCAGCAGGCGACGTCCGACATTATGCCAAAGAAGTCGGGCACTTGGCGCCACACGTGCCGCCAAGTGCACCCCTGGCGAAAGACCGGTTGGTTGGTTGGTTGGTTGGTTGGTTGGTTGGTTGGTTGGTTGGTTGGTTGGTTGGTTGGTTGGTTGGTTTATGGGGCTTAGCGTCTCAAAGCGACTAAGGCTATGAGAGACGCTGTAGTGGAGGGCTCCGGAAATTTCAACCACCTGGGGTTCTTTAACGTGCACTGACATCGCACAGTACACGGGCCTCTAGAATTTCTGCTCCAAAGAAATTCTAGCCGCCGCGGCCGGCATCGAACCCGCGTCTTTTGGGTCAGCAGCCGAGCACCATAACCGCTGAGCCACCGCGGCGGAAGACCGGCACCCAACCATGGCCTCCGAGATCACCCGCGGGCTCTCGTGCAGGCTTTCGTGCAGCCCAATTCCAGCAAATGCCCGTGCAACCCCGCAGGAGAGGCCCCTGAAGCGAGCCATTTTGCCAAGGATCCATTTTTCCGTTTCCCCGAACAGTGAGGTTCACCACCATTCAACGACTTTACATTGGGGTTGAGGTCGTAGGAGCTGGCAATGAGCGTTATGATCTCTGCGCTTCCGCACTTGGCCGCCTAGTGGAGAGCCGTGTAGCCCGAGGAAAGGTCCTAGAAGTTTATACCAATTTCTACGGCCTCGCGATCTTCAAGCCTACCTAAAAAAAAACGAAAAAAAGCGCCCTTAAGGACACCTCGCGCACCATTGAACGGCGAGTGTAGAAGTTAAGATCGGCGTCATTCTGTTCACCTTCTGCACGCGAGCTGCCTTGTGCTCGCAGCAGATGCTCCGCCAGGAGTCGCATCCACTGGCGTGACGAAGTCAGTGTAGGGCCTCAGATGCTAATCCTTCAAAGCGAAGCTGAGGGCGGTGCGGATGATGTGGCCTAGAATTGGCTTCCAAGGAAAGCAGCCAGACCTGAGCACGGAAATAAAGACAATGTTGAGAAAAGCAATGTGGAGAGGCTTAGCAAAAGAGACACCGGAAAGGCGGCAAGGTGGCACACGTATACAGAGGAGAGACCAGATACGGTCTACTGATTTCAATAAGGGTGGGCACGATTAGAGGAATCCGATTGGAATAGTGCAGGCACGGTGCAAAAAGGTCTAAGGCTAGAAAATAGAAATTGATAGGGCGGGCATACAGAGACCATGGATGCTGTACAAAAACACACTGGCATGTGATTAGGCAAGACTGCATATTTTAGAACGTGCACTATAGTGACAAACTACGTCGTTTTCATAGCCTGAAAACTCGCATTCAGGCACCTGGCTTCATACACATCTGCACACAGTCACGTACACAGCCCTCACCACAGGTATGCAAAAAGTGTCTCGAGCAAGTGTCTCTTTGCCCGAACATTTTTTTTGTAAAATCAGGCCGTTTAATTGCCCACTCACTAAATACAGGCGATTTGTCGATTCCCCCAGTAAATTCACACTCCCCCTCCTGACCCAACGCTGGCCCTCGTTAACATTGCGATCTCCTGGAATTCCATCAGTTACCCTGAGGCACATCGATCGATGGCCTGTCCTGCTCACTACATGCGCCGCTCGTGTCATTAACATCAGTTTGCTCCCTCACCCACTGTGCTATTCTCTCCGTCTCCTGCTCTACCCACCAGTATTCAAAGCTGGCCATTTCAGTCGTGAGGGAGACTTACTTCCTTCAAGAAAATGTCCCTGATGCCGAATTTCATGTTCGCTCAGTCTAAAAGCCCATTCAACTCATTTTACTAATGCGAGAGCATTATATGGGTCTATCGCGTCAGCAAAAAGTGTCTGCAGCGATAAATCTCTCTGTGAACTTCCATCGCAGATTAATTTACAAGACCATTGTTGTCTCTAAAACCCAGTGCCTCAGGAAGAGTGACTATGCCTGCATCGACATCAGGATTTATACCATCAGATTTGAGTATGAGCAGTTCAATTGTTTCTACAGATCTAATACACCCAGCACATGTGTCATCTTCCTCGTTAAATTTCTTTTTGTCGCTGCGCGTTTTAAGACACCGTGACCTAGATTCACAGAGTACAGCGCCGCCTCTTGAGCTATCGTCGAACAATTCCTTCCAAACTGCCTTTTCCAGCATTGATAGTTCTACACAATGCTTCTTTTCGATTAAATAAGTGTGCTTGACAGCTGCCGCCATCTGTCGCACGCGACTGTCACTAACATGACCAGCGGAGCGGAATGAGAAGAGGCACGCATGCGCACAGCAACCTAGCGAAACAGGCGAATTGAAACCACTCGCACCCCTGTAGTATGGATATACCCGAGGACTACAAAAGTTCCACATTACGCGCAGATCGTATCGGCGTCCACTCACCGCTGCAGGCAGCTGAGGAGCAGAAGTGCACTTGAAGCTGAGGACAGACACGGAAACTCGGGAAGCCATTGCTCACTCGGCTGCGTCGACGTGGCACATCCAGAACACCCGACACCACCTGCATGGAGCACGAAGACATTTGGTTTGGTTTGTAGGGTTTAACGTTCCAAAGCTACTCAGGCTATGAGGGACGCCGTAGTGAAGGGCTCCGGGCTTCTTTGACGTGCACTGACATCGCTTAGTACACGGGCCTCTAAAATTTCGCCTGCATCGTAATGCGACCGCTGCGGTCGGGATCGAACGCGCGTCTTTCGGAACCACTGAGCCACCGCCGCGGACACGAAGATATCAACTCTCCTGGGCACGGCCCGGCAATGGTATCACGACTTGTGAAAGAAACCCTGTAGCCACAATCAAGATTACGTCTTGAAATATTATATTTAAGGGGGGTTTAACGGCCCAAAGCGACTCGGGCTACGGGTGACACTGTGGTGAAGAGTTCCGGAAATTTCGACCTCCAGCGGTTCCTTAACGTGCACTTACATCACGTAGTAAACGGGCTTATAGAATTTCGCCTCCACTGATATTGGACCGCGGCGGCCGGGTACGAATCCGTGTCTCTCGGGTCGGCAGCAGCCCAGCAGCATAGCCACTGCGCCATCACGCCGGTTATATGTCTCGAAATATTCAGATATTGAAAATCCGCGTGTTGCAAATCATAATACTAATCTATACAAGAAGTCTTCACAAAACGTAACAGTTTTTTGAAATGACAGTGTTAAATGCGAGCAAAACAAAGTGAGTAGTGCTGAGAACCATGTGACATGGCGTCCAGTAAATGTTTTGTTCTGCGTAGTTCTTTAAGCTTAAACAGCGCAACAGCTAGCGCCCCGACAGAGAGAGGACACTCCATGAGCGAACTCGTGGTGCGCTCTTTCTGTCGTCTCGTTTCTTGCGCTAGCTGTTTTCATGGACAACCAACAGGGCCAAATTCAGGGCTCAATAAAGAAGTGCAAATTCTCAAGCCCTGAATAGCTTTGAAAAACAGCACCCTGAAATATTTAGAACAAGGCACCATTCATGCAGATATTTTTACCGGATGAAAGCCCGCGGAAAACAAAACCTACCAAGTGGTCACCTGGGTCGCTTCAGCATCTCACGATGCGCTTTAGGGGAATAAAATCCGCTCATTTACGGAGCGCGCCTGGGTTCTATCCCAGCCAGAACCTCAACACGCGCCTTTTAAGGCCGCCTCCGCCGGTCACAAGCTTCGGGCAGCCTCTTCCCGAGGTACGCCTGGGAAACTTCCACGCCCGCACACACAAACTGCAAGTCTCGAGCGTTGCTTTGCATTTGCGGTGGCTCTAATATATGCACCAGTAACTCCTATCCCGTTGGCGGGATTTGTTTTTGGGCCGGACAAAAAACAAAACTGGCTGGGGCTAAGCTAGGGTTAAACCTGGTTATGCATAGCGAAAAACGCAATAATCTCCCGCGAGGCGTTCCTCGCGTTGTTCCGGCGTTTAAGGTGCACGTTTCGCCTTGGCTCGATCTTTCCTCCGTTTCTCGGCGGCAAGCTCCGAGGCGACTACCTCTGGATCGGAAGAACTCGATTTCTCCGCTCTTCTGCGTCGTTTAGCAGCAGCCGTACTCTCCTTGGCTCCCATGTGGAACGCGCCCGCCCGTTGTGTTGTGTTGTGAATGAGAGAAGGGTGAAATGGAAATTGCCCGGGCCTTCCTACTGGCTCGAGCCAAGCCACCACCGCTGCCACGTGCATATAGAGGAGAGTTAAAAGATCAGAGGAAAGAGAAAAAGGAAAGAAAAGGCGCGCGTCGCAGCAACAACCGCGTCCGTCGTAGCGGACGCTGTTGCTGTTGTGACTGAGAGAAGGATGAAAAATTAGGAGTCACTTTGGCGACTAAAGTGGTGCAAGGCGAAAGCCTTAGTACAGCATTCTGTCACGAATGTGGTTGTGAATGATGATTGAAGTGCTGCCAGCGAATGACGCGTCCATTGGCTGTCTGCGTGTGTTACTGATGTCTGGTTAACATGTTAAGCTTCGCCTGTAAGAGTGGAACGCGACAGCGTCTTGCAACGCTGCCAGGGAGTCCACAGAACGCCATCGACAATTCGGCTGTACGCCTTGCTGGACGGTAAATTTATTTTTTGAGGAAAGGAAATGTATCTATCTCGCATATCTGGGTGGACACCTGCACCTCGCCGTAAGGGAAAGGGGGAAGATGGGAGTGAACGAAGACGCCGTATTAGCTAGACGCGCCTTTGTTCATTCCAAACCATTCAGCTGGCATTACGGAGTGGCTAGCGTGCTCGTATCGCACTCCGGAGACCCTGGTTCGATTCCCCAACTCGACGAATTTCGTTCTCGGTTTTATTTATTTATGCGGTCTAACTAGAAAGGTTAATTAGGCTATTTCATATTTATATTATTGTATTTCTATCCATCGTGTTCTGTCATTCACCTGTCAATTGTTGGAACTGTCTAGTATGTTCGACACAACGTATATGAAACGAGCAACGTCGAACTGAGTGGGGAAGTGCGTGGTGGTGGAGCGAACGCGGTTTCGTACTTATCTGTTTATTTCAGCAGCGTCTTCTTCCGCGGACGCTGTTGTTGCTTAATTAGGCTAATTGATTAATTAAGCAATTAACTAAACTCAGTCCAACTTAGTTGGAACATCACTATACGATCCCTTTGATTGGTTGCATGCATGGTTACTAGCCAAAGTACAATTGGCCCCATTTGAAATTCGCGCACTGTGACGTCACGAGCATTTCGACCAATTGAAAAGCGTGACATTTTCTGTCGACAACTCCTGCTTACAACGATGAGGCATTAAAGGCTTCCGCCTTAAAAGAAAATTGCATGGGCCTGCCTACTGGCTCGAGCCAAGACAACAGCGCTGCCACGTGCAGATAGAGGAGAGTTAAAAGATGAGGAGAGAAAAAGGAAAGAAAAGACGCGCGTCGCAGCAACAACTGCGTCCGCCGGAGCGGACGCTGCTGAAAAACAGATAAGCCGCCGAAGCCGCGCTCAGCGAAGCGAGGACATACCGGTTGGTTGCGACTGATAGAAGAATGAAAAGTAAAGTGCACGGGCCTGCCAACTGGCTCAAGACGAGCCGCCACCGCTGCCACGTGCAGATAGATGAGAGTTGAAAAATCAGAGGAAAGAGAAAAAAAGAGAGAGTAAAGACGCGCGTCGCAACAACCGCGTCCGCCGGAGCGGACGCTGGCTGAAAAAACAGATACATGGCCGTAGCCCGAAGGCTGCCGACCTCGTCACCACCTCCTCCCGCGAGGACATGTTGTTGTTGTTGTGACTGAGAGAAGGATGAAAAGGAAATTGCACGGGCCTGCTTACTGGCTCGAACCGAGCCACCACCGCTGCCTCGTGCAGACAGATGAGAGTGAAAAGATCAGAGGAAAGAGAGAAAAAGAAAAGACGCGCGTCGCAGCAACAACTGCGTCCGCCGAAGCGGACGCTGCTCAAAAAACAGATAAACGGCCGAAGCCGCGCTCGCCGAAGCGAGAACAGATTGTTGTTGTTGTTGTTACTGAGAGAAGGATGAAAAGGAAATTGCACGGGCCTGCTACTGGCTCTAGCCAAGCCACCACCACTGCCACGTGCAGATAGAGGAGAGGTCAGAGATCAAAGGAAAGAGAAAAAGGCAAGAAAAGACGCGCGTCGCAGCAACAACTGCGTCCGCCGGAGCGGACGCTGCTGAAAAAATCAGATAAGCGGCCGAAGCCGCGCTCGCCGAAGCGAGGACAGATACTCTATGAGAACAGATTGTTGTTGTTGTTGTGACTGAGAGAAGGATGAAAAGGAAATTGCACGGGCCTGCTACTGGCTCGAGCCAAGCCACCACCGCTGCCTCGTGCAGATAGAGGAAAGTCAAAAGATCAGAGGAAAGAGAAAAGGAAAGAAAACACGCGCGTCGCAGCAACAACTGCGTCCGCCGGAACGGACGCTGCTCAAAAAACAGATAAACGGCCGAAGCCGCGCTCGCCGAAGCGAGAACAGATTGTTGTTGTTGTTGTTACTGAGAGAAGGATGAAAAGGAAATTGCACGGGCCTGCTACTGGCTCTAGCCAAGCCACCACCGCTGCCACGTGCAGATAGAGGAGAGGTCAGAGATCAAAGGAAAGAGAAAAAGGCAAGAAAAGACGCGCGTCGCAGCAACAACTGCCTCCGCCGGAGCGGACGCTGCTGAAAAAATCAGATAAGCGGCCGAAGCCGCGCTCGCCGAAGCGAGGACAGATACTCTATGAAAACAGATTGTTGTTGTTGTTGTGACTGAGAGAAGGATGAAAAGGAAATTGCACGGGCCTGCTACTGGCTCGAGCCAAGCCACCACCGCTGCCTCGTGCAGATAGAGGAAAGTAAAAAGATCAGAGGAAAGAGAAAAGGAAAGAAAACACGCGCGTCGCAGCAACAACTGCGTCCGCCGGAACGGACGCGGCTCAAAAAACAGATAAGCGGCCGAAGCCGCGCTCGCCGAAGCGAGAACAGATACCCTTTTATGAGAACAGATTCCGCTCCGTCAAGCGCGTTATATACTCGCGGCGCACCCTCCTCGCGCATGCGCAGTAGCGCGTGGCGCATCTGTCGTAAACACGCGGACCGGCTAAGGTCAGGCGGCGGCGGCCGTGGCGAGGAGGCGACGCACATGCGCCTCTCGTGACGTCACTTGGTTTTCGCACATGCGAAGCACTGGCAGCACCCGCACACGTGAAACTCGGCTCTAACCCGTGTAGTGTAGCTTTTCGCTACAATACGTAAGTGGTGCCTCGTCATAAACATTTCAGTCTCCTGTTTTGCGGGAACGATATAAAGTTCCGAATTCACATGTTTTTCCGCAAGCAATATTTAAAAGCTAAATAGCTTTTGCTATTTAACAAACTTTGAAAAATAAAAGAATACGAAGGCTAGCTCATACGACCCTCAACAGCTCTCAGTTCTCGCATAAAACACCGAGCCTAATTTAAAAACGCTTACATTTATCCCCTGCACCCGGCATGTACATTTTCAACATGCCCTTTGTACTGTAGTAGTAATAATTATTGTGATAATTCTTTCTTCAGGTATTTGCTGATTTCGAAACTATCAATATACCTGCTGGGCCAGATAAATGTAATCGAGCTTCTTAAAACCTCGGCTACATTTCGCTGGGACACCTGGTATATAATGATTTTCCGCTGCGATGTGACCAGAGCTCATTATAAATGCTTCACCTTGGCCTTAAGAATCTCGGCTGCTGTGTCAGCCATACAGCCACGTGACGACAGCCTTCCAGACAGGGCCGGCTCGGTGAGCCATGCAGCGGCCGCTTGCACCAGTGGTCCTCCCTGGCACGAAAGCAAGCAGGACTGTGAGGAACCATTTCATCACACGCTGGCAATGGGTGCTATGTCGAACACTTGCAAACACTTAGAATTTTATCCCACGTGATCACTTTTTATTTACTTCTTTTCAGGAAGCGCACTGAGCATGTCTTCCAGCAGTTCTCAGTTCCTCCCCAAGACACACAGGTTATCGGCCCCAATATTGCGCATCTATGGTTTTACTCTGATCCTGTGTAGGACCGACCTTTGCCAATGCGTTTCCAACACTGGGCCGATTACCTGTTCTGCTTGAGCGATCCATAAGTGTCTTTTCATTGTAGCGTACATGCGCGACTTGCGCACAGCTTTGGTATCAGAAATATGAAAAACAATTCAGAGAAGCGCGCATGCATTTCAGGTGCAGTGTTTCCGCGGCGTCGCATGGTTTACACCAAAATCTAAGGTTCCTCTCATGGCTTATTGTTAACCACAGAAAACAAGCTTTCTTGTTTGTTGAATAAGAGGTAAAACTGGCCGCTTGATTTTTCACTTTCACTAACCGAAATCGAAGGGCGTCTCTCATAGCCTCAGTCGCTTTGGGACGTTAAACCCCATAAACCAAACCGAAATTGAAGAAACTCCGTACGTTATAGGGTTAATTCACAGCACGGAAGGATCCTCTCCAATCGGACACGCCTCGCAAGCGTTTGATAAGGCTGATTAAGTGGGTGCTGAGTTGGGTGCAGAGATCTTCAAACTCGGGCAGATTACGAGCAGTCCACCATGTCCAAGAGCCTAAACTATGGCTGCCTTTGTGATTCCGACGAACTGCGCTCATTTACTGATTTGAGAAGGAAGGTTATGAACTGAGGTCAGTGTATCACTTGTCGTGCGCATTTCAATAATCGCGACTTCCTATCTTTCAGCCACCTGCGCGACAAGTTTCAGTGAAGTCAATGCCCCTCTTGAATGAGTGTAGGCATGTACACTGTGCCTTACATTAAACCCGTAGGAAGGAGGGACGATGGAGCAATGGCCGCGTCAGTCTTCCTTACCTTCAGCACGCCTTTTCCGATGCAGTGGGCAAGAAATGGGTGCTGGGCAGGATTTGGAGCTCAGTGGCGCCCACGTGATGATAACGGTCCAGGCCCAGAAGGCGCATTTTGCGCCTTCGTAAGTCATTCATGTCCCTTTAATGGTGGTCACAACGTGAGGCTGACGTTAAACACGAGCAGTCATCTACAGAAGACAAGATATGATATTAGCAGGTGTGTTATCTCGTCTGAATTAAACACTGCCAAAAGCGAGATTTGCCTAAGCGCTTTGCCCTCGACCAGTTCTGGATAGTAGCTGAACAGAGGTCAAGAGTACCCCAAAGTAGCCCATGGTTTTCTTTCGGCGCCAGATTGTCCCCACTTATGAAGCCGCGGAGAAAATGGTTCATCTTTATTTTCTGTAGAAGGTTCCTGGGAACCTCAAAGGGTGACTAAAGTCTTTTCTGCAGCCGCAACCTGAACTACCATCTGAAAACTATCACAAGTATTTCCATTCTCTTCCCACGCTCGGTTTCCGTGAAGGTGACATGCCAGAAAAAAGCGGCAGTGGCACAACTCAGCTCAGCAAGGATACAAAGACCGAAAGCTCTGTTAAGCAGGGTTACAACACGATTTACCTTTGGTTCATCTTTATCGTTTCAAGACTTCAGTGAGAACGAATTATTTCACCGAGCGCAAATCACGTGAGGCACCACGCACCACAAGCGTCAGAGCAAGCGTCTAGAGCGGCAGTCGGCGCTGTGGAGGAAGTGACTGCCAAGCTCAAGAACGAATCACGTGACACATCACATGCCACAACTGGCGAGGAGGAGCGGCCGAGCAGCAGCCAGCGCATCGGCGGACGAGACTGCGATGCGCGCAGCTGTGGCGACAAAGGTGAAGATGATGCACCTGCTACGCGCGATTTTGCGCATGCAGCGTGCCTCCCATTAGAGGTCAAATCTAAGAGGCAGATGACCTTCAGGCTCATCATGAGAGGAGTAGAGCTTTTTGCTCTAAAAAACGTCCCGAGTAAACTTTTCAAACCGGACGTGACGAGGCCTAGCTGACTTGGAGCTGAGTGGGCTGGCTAGAAGCTGTCGAAGTAATGGCATAATATACACCGAGGTTTCAGATGTTGCAGGCCTCACAATGCGCACAAGTCACAGCATTAGCCAGATCAGAAAGTTTCCTAGGCGTAAGCATCCGGTTCAGTCGCAGCAAGGGACGCCCGCGTACTCAGGCTGGCCACGCGATTGGGGAGAGGTTGGAACTGGGCAAACATTTCATGGTCCTCCTCACCCTGAGCATTCACCCTCACTTTCTTTTGTGATGGCGAGGTAAGCGACCGTCCGCTTCTTCGATGGCACCCACGTGATGACGGAACTTCCGCCCGTGAATCCTCTGCCTCGGCATCGGGGGAGGGGGGTCCAGATGCCACGGGTTCCCTGACTGCTGCCTGCGTCGAGGGTAACAGGTTGCCACTGGCGTTCAGGCTAGTATCCTGGTCTCGGAGATGCCCACAATAGCTTTCGAAATCCAAGGTAGCCACGAAAGCTTAATTTCGCCTCCGCCTGGAACCACGCGCGCGCTACTAAAGAAAGCTTAATGATGCTATAACCTCATACAAGCGTAGTTACAAAATATACAAATATACACGTTATACAATGTCATACATTGTTGATACATTGACACATTGCGATACATTTTGAATAATATATTTGTTATAACTAAGCATTTTGCTGACAAAGCGTGTAGAAGGTCATTGCATCACAGATTTTTGATGCTTTTAGGAGCCGATTACATAAAAAATGCCTTGCGGTTTGATAAAGCCACGTGCCGCCGCGGTGGCTCAGTGGCTATGGTGCTCGGCTGCTGACCCAAAACACGCGGGTTCGATCCCGGCCGCGGCGGCTGGAATTTCTTTGGAGGAGAAATTCTAGATGCCCGTGTACTGTGCGATGTCAGTGCACGTTAAAGAACCCCAGGTGGTCGAAATTTCCGGAGCCCTCCACTACGGCGTCTCTCATAGCCTTAGTCGCTTTGGGACGTTAAACCCCATAAACCAAACCAACCAACCATAAAGCCACGTATCGCGCTGCAACATGCCGAACTGCACGTTTGTTCCTTCTCATTACAGAGTTCCTTCTCAATACAGTTTACTCTGACTACCTTTAAAGCTCTACAGGGACGATATTCCAGAGGTGTTCTCCAAAAAGAATGTATCAAATGACGATGCCGCAAACTGGGTGCGTTCGGTTCCCACCTACTCCGTCCCCCCCCCCCCCTAAAAAAACAAAAATAAAGAAAGGCTAACCCACCGATATTTCTGTTAGCGTTACTGCTTTGTATCAAATACACTACTAACACTCATTGAACAGCAAAGTCTGGGTCAGCTGAGACGACACCCGAAGGGAAAGGCACGGCCACTTTCCTCGCGCACTTCGTGTATCCAGCACGGACTCAGTGGACACGGGCGCCGATCACTCCCTCTAGAAGACCACCGCCATAGTCCTGATGTGCTCATGAAATGTTCGACTCGACCTGACGTGAGCAGGCTATAAACAAGGGGCTCAAACTCGGCAATTTTTTCGAGCATGAGCATGCATGCTTTTCGAGCCTTTACTCTCAAGCATTATGCCTTCTGCTACCGTCCACTCTTTCCGATGAGGATGGTCAGATTTCACGACCATAATTTAATGCACTCACCCCGTTACAGCCAGCTGAGCGGGCACGGCAGCGCTCTGAGTTCAGGACGAATAAGCCGACTGAAGACGCCAGGAGGGCTGCGTCGAAGGGAAACACTCAAATCACTGACAGCTTCTTCTGCACGGGGCATCCAGACATAAGTCACAGGACAACCCACAGCAACCATGTTAAACAAATAAGGGCGATCGTCATTCGTAACTTCGATTCCAAACTGATATTTTATTCCATTGGGGCTTGAAAAGAAGCATTCTAAACACCCTGCCGAATGTATCTTAAAATTAATAAAAGTTCAACATATAAATAGTGCATGATATGCGCAAATAAATCCAGTAATGTGAGTTACATTCATGGCTTTATATAAATGACTAATTATGCGCTCTATAATTAAAAGTACTAACAGCAAACATTTTTTACTATTGAGTACTAGATTTCAAAATGGTAATAGAAGTATGAGCGAGAAAATTCCTGCAAAATACTACGAGAACGCTCTTGTGTGCAGAAAGAGGAAGCCGAAAGCCTCACACCGTACACAGACACTCACCCGTCAATTGGCGGACGTCAGCCTTCCAGACGATGGTAGCGTCTTCATTTGTTCGGTGAGCTCACCGACGGCCGCTTGAGTCATAGGCCCCCCCAGCTGTACGGAGGGGAAACCACTGTTAGAAATCACTTCGCTTTCGACAAGAAACTAGAAACAGATGCCATTTATTAATGGCGAAAATTAATTTTGCTAATCTTTAGATAATACGTTTGGTACGTACACTCCCCCGAAGTTCTTTGTTCCTTCATATGCGACCTCTTGGTTCGGCAGACACAGCTTATTAGTAGCAAATGATGAACGTATTCGAAAAGTCGTACTCCGACCAGTCACGCCGCGCTAGTTTTTGAAAGCTAGTCGTATTGCATCATTATGTAAATCATGCCCCCTCGATTGGTTTCCGTGCACAGAACTAGGCCAAGCTGATGAGAGTAGCTTTTATACTTTCTCAAAGCAAAATTGAAAAAAAAGCACATCTCACCAGAAAGGTGTTTGGCGTCGATTGAGCAATTTCGTAAGTACAATGATTAAGCTGAACAACGGATGCGGGTATTTAGAATACGGGCGTGCTCAGAGACATTTGCCGAAATGAAAACCTATGTTTTACCGCCTCTATAATATCTTGGGTCGAACTAGGTGGAGAGCCTTTATATTTGAGCCACAACTATGCACGCTTATTACAGTGAGTAAAATACCAGATTAGTGCAGTACAGGTCAGTGTAGGGCAGTACACGCCCCTGATAACTAACGGTTCGCGGAAACCTGGGCGCACTTGCACCAAGCAAATAAGACAGGATAGCTCCCAGTCTAGCCTTATTCGGAATCTAAACTTTCTCTTGGTTTTGCTTCGTGCAAGTGGGCCCTGATGCTGAGTGTTGTGCATCGGATTTCAAGGTAGTACCAAATTACGGATATCTCTAGGCTTGTCTTCAGTTCTTTAGTTAGGGCCTTCAGACAAAGGACTTTGGAGTCGTGTTCGCGTCCGCTACGTGGGCAAAGCCATGGGCAGTCGTTCTCACCTTGGGACTGTCTGCTGCCGCAGAGCGGGCTGCTGGATGAGAACCGGGCGTCGGTGGCACCCACGTGACGATAACACTCCAGGCACAGGCTAAGGTTCGAGCTGCCAATCAGAACGAAATAGAACAGAACGTTATTGACTCAGTTGCGATACACCCGTCCGCTATTCGAAAAAAAATAAAATTTGGCAGAGGCTTAGCTTGGTTAAGCCCGGTAAGTTGCGAAAGCATGAGCCCTGGCTGCGCCTGGTTAGCCTGGTGGTGTGTCTTGGTAGTGCTCTTAGTAAAGCTGATTTATGAAAGTTTTGCCCATTTGTTTTACATGGCATTATACTCACCACACGAGGGCCCCCACGTGCTGGGAGATTTATGCGTGCCTCGGTCGCCAAAACGAGCGGCTGACGCTAACGGATGATTGTGCAGAAGGTTCCCTCTTCTTTCACTCCCACTTTCTCCCTTCCTGTACGGTGCGGTTCGGGGGGTCCACCGAGATGACAGAGAATTTCCTTTCCTCAAAAAGCGTTGCGTTCAAAGGGCAAGGCATCGCGCCGAACGGGTGGCGTGTTCCTCCCTTCCTGTGGTTCGGGTGTCCACCGAGATGACAGAATTACTGCGCCGTGTCTTGCCCTTTGAACGCACAGCTCTTTGAGGAAAGAAAATGGCGCAGTAACTCTGTCATCTAGGTGGACACCCGAACCGATCGCTAAGCGCGCCGCGCGCGGCAGGAGCGGGTTTTAGGCCGCGCCTGGTAGCTGCGGCCTCGCTACGCGACGGCGCGAGTTGGAGCCCCGCTCTTGCAGCTCTGACGTCAGACCGCTAAGCGCGCCGCACTTGCAGGAGCAGGAGTTAGGCCGCGCTTGGTAGCTCGCTACCAAGAGGCTACAGGCCTCACTACGCGACGGGCTTAAAGTGCAAGCAGTATTGCTTTCGCAATAAAAAATTGGTATATTAAGGCCAAGCCTTTTCTGTGAATCCGGAGCACTTGGTAACGAAAATGCCATACCCACTCCCCATAACCACGTGACTCAAGTGAGCCTGGGAACGGCCGAGCTGTTCTCCTCACCTGATGGCGTGGTCGGACTGCCACCGCTGCCTGGTTGCCGAGAGTGCGCGGCACAGCAGCTTTGTAACACCCACGTGACGAAGTCGCATGCGAACTGCCGACCCGTGCGCCCTCTGCATCTGCACCGAGGGCCCCACCGCCAAGGCCTCCTGCGGATGCATGAGAAGACAGTAGTCCTCCTCTAGCCAGCATTCCTTCTTTATGAGTGCCAAACGAAACTTCTTGAGTAAAGAAAAAAAAGAAAAATTCATCGGTCGATCACCCATTTCCGAAAGCGTTCCGCAACAGCTTATGTGGTGCGTGTGAAGTGCTCCACGTGTCGTTTCGTCGTATCGAACACGACCGAAAACTTATTAGGCGCCACACAGGCATCGGTTCCAACAGGGCCCCGCAACACGGGGCACCCTGTCGTGGCAAGATCAGCGAGACGCGTTCGAAGTGCCACTTCGTCAAAACCGAGACGACAAAAAATTCTATTCAATTCTGTACTACAATTCTGTAACAGAAAGACGCCGAGTTAATACAGGGCTCTGTAGCACGGGGCACCTGTCGTGGCACAATAACCGCGAAGCGTTCTAAGTGTCCCTTCGACGTATCGAACACGATAAAAAATTTACCGAAGACACTTTGGAAATTCTTAAGTGTGCTTGGCGAAAGCCTTGTGGTCAGCCCACTGCCGCTTCCCCGGAACCGCTTGGCGCGGAATCACTGGGCCGCTTCGGAGCCATGTGTCGCACGCACTCGACTGCGACGAGACGTCTGGCGAAGGAGCGTCGGTGTAGCTGCCACCGCCGACGCGCGCGCGCTCGTCTACCACTAGTGTGACGTCATGGTTGCTATGCAAAGCTGCGTCCCGCACCAGCGCGCCGGTTGCTAAGGAGGGGAGGAGGTTGCGCCGCTGCGCGGAGGAGAGACCACAGTTGGCACAATTCCAGCGCAAGGACGGATGCCGCGAGCATGAGCCATGAAAGGCTTTGGCCTTAACAATTCTATTAGGCGCCACACAGGCATCGGTTCCAACAGGGACCAGTAGCACGGGGCACCCGTGGTGGCACAATCAGGGAGACGCGTTCGAAATGCTACTTCGTCAAAACCGACACGACAAAAATTCAATTCTGCACTACAGTTCTGTACAAGGCACCGAGTTAATACAGGGTTCTGTAACACAGAGCACCTGTAGTGGCACTATAACCGAGAAGTGTTCTAAGTGACCGTTTGTCATACCGAACACGACTGAAAACAACGCGGCGCCCGACAGGCAACAGTTGTGTCGTTCGGCGAGGAATCCAGCGCGGCGCAGTCACAGAGACGTGCTCTAATTCGAGCTTCGTTGCGTTATTCACGAGAACAATCTATACTGCTCGAGAGACGCCAGAGCTGATAAGGCTCGGTACCAAGTGCGCCCGGCGCAGAAAATTCACGGTAATGAGAAATTCTACGCAGCGCAAGAGACGCCCAGTACGCAAGGACCGGGAGATACGGCCGACGCGGCCCAGTCAAGGAGACGCGCTCTATGTCCCACTTCGCCTCCTGGAACATAATATCACGCTGTAAGCGACGCCAGACGCGGCGTGATTAAGGATCAAGAAAGTGCGTCTGGATGTGGCGGAACCGCGGCCTAAGCCTCGCTTCGTCGTCACGAACACATTTTGAGACCCCACATACGCGTCTGCTTCGTACGGCTAGGCAACCCGAGGCATTCTGGTGTGGCAGAACCACGGACGCGCATTACAAATCTTGTTTCGGTGTGTCGAACGCGATAAAATTTATGCGACGCCACGGCACATGTGCACGTAGCCACGTTAAGGCCCTGCCTTGCCTGGCATAACCATGGAGACGTGCCGTCGTGTCTCGTGTCATGTCTCTTCCTCGTGTCCAACACTGCCAATGAACGCGCGGCACGCGCTTTGTTCACGAGGGCCCGTATCACTGGGAGCTGGTGCAGCTCCTTCAGATACCGCATACGAATGCACACCTAGCACCAGCATATCGAATAGTCCTCAGGTAGAAAAAAGAAAGCTCATCTGAAAATTTGCGCATTACCTGTGGAGGGCTAGCGAAAAATGAGTTGTGTAGTTGTGATAGGCTTCAGTAGCACGCTTTTTAAAGCACTCCCCATCACAAAAGTGCAATGCACTCACCACTGAACGCTGACCGGGAAGACCGAATTTCTCGGAGCTTGGCACAGAATTTCAGGCGACGCTGGGTGGCGGCCGGCGTTCACGAATGCCCGGAACAATCCTCCTACCCAACGCTCTATGCTGACGACTCCTTCCTCTCGCGTTCTTCTTCCTTTTATAGCTTCTGAGTTCGATGATGACGATGTCGCTAAGCCTCCTCGTCGTCGTTAGAGAGCACCTGGCGGCCAAGTGGAAAACAGTGAAGACATCTTGCCTTATTTAGTGTTTCACACAGTGATGCCATTCATTCTGATGGCGTACGTCATCAGTTTTCGTCAATGCGCCTTAAGATTTGTCAAGCAGTGCCATGTCTCTGCTCCGGCACAGTCGCTGTCTATTTTTCTTTCGGTCCCACTTATGCACTGCCACGGACTCGCCAGCACGTATTACAACAGACGCTCGCCTCAGCGCTGTAAAGCGTAAAGGGCAAGCGGTATTAGTTTAGTGCATTGCACCTCTCCACCTTTCCCTCATTAAAATTCCTTTCTCTCTCTTTTTGCACTAAACCTTTTGTCTTAGCTTGCTTTAATAAGTGTTTGATAAGCGTTTATTTCATCCTGTGTACAGTGCGATGTCAGTGCGCGTTAAGTACATCAGGTGGTCGAAACTTCCGGAGCCCTTTACTACGGCGTCCCTCATAGGCTGAGTCGTTTTGAGACGTTAAACCCCATAAACCAACCGAAACGTTATTCTGGACATCATATAGTACTACCTCCGAACCAATACTAAAAAGAATGTCCTGCATTCTTTTTTGAACAGAAACAATAAATGCGAAGACACTCTCAAGTGGGAGCGCGTCTATTGCGTCTGTGGGACGCGCAGGAACAAGATTGCGCTTTTTCTTTCTGCGGTTCATTCAACTTCTGTGCGATTACAGGGGCTCCTAATTCTTGCGAGACGCATAACTCGGGTGAAGCAGGACGCATACACATTCTGGCATTATATTTTTGAATTGCCGCATACGCAAGGTCTTGGCCAAGCCGAGCAGGGGCAGTGCCTGGCCGGAGCTGCAATCAAAGCGTGCGGCTCTCGACTCAGAAGCAGTTTTTCGTGATGTCGATTAGAAATTAGTGTCACATGTTCTCTGCAGCCTACGCATGAGGTGCCAAATGGCTTGTGCTTCGCCTGCAGTTTATTTTCATGGTTTATGGGTGTGTAACGTCCCAAGGCGACTCAGGATGATAGGGACGCCGTAGTGAAGGGCTCCGGAAATTTCCACTAGCTCGAGTTCCTAACGTGCGCTGACACCGCACAGTAAACGGTCCTCTCATGTTTCTCCTCCATCGAAATTCGACTGGCGCGGCCGGGATTGAACCCGGGTCTTTCGGTTCCGCAGCCGAGCGTCGTAATCAATGATGATGATGATGAAAACTTTATTTGTAACAAGGGAGTTTTGGACACGTCGGTCCTTGGGCCCCCGCACGGCCCCACTGCACTCAAACGTTCATGTCCCGGAGGCTCATGACGCTGGCAGCCCGGCCGGTGGCGATGGCTTGCTTGGCCGGGTCCTCGGAGCGCAGTAGGGTCTCACCACGGCGGCTGTTTAGTTTGCGTCCTGTTGCAGAGCCAGAGGTGGAGGGCCCAATATCGATCACGGGAAACGGATTTTGGTTGGGCCGAAATGGATAATAAACTCCTTTGTGCTGACATTTTGGTGAGCGTTGGAGAACGTCATGTGGTCTAAACCAAATTTTTAATAGCTATGTTGGGGCGCCTATTACAAGCTTAGACTCATAAAAGAGAAAAATATATGACCGCTCCACTTCATCCGATCCTCTGCCCTTACGAGTGGACCCATTGAGGCCCATATGGAACATAAGACCAAAGTTGGTAGTCAACAGTGATGAGTAGAAGTTTCATGTTTTGTGTATGCCACATTTCACCTTGATGAGAATTGACTGCGGAGGAACGGTCCAGTAGCCTCCCACAGGACGCCACAAAAACGCCGTCAGTAACGTCCTTCATGCCTCAGAAAGTCGATAATAGTTATAGCCAGAAAAAGGAAGCACACATGTTCAGAGGATATATTTAGTTCAAGGTGAAGTCCCCCAAAGATGCCCATCCTCTAAGCAGACAAAAGCCTGACATGCCCATGGAACGCTGAGAGCTGGCTACAACGCTGACAACGCTGCTCCAGGAACTCCCAATGCTACGGCTGCAGATACGATGCGCAGTCGAGGCGTCCCTAACTCCAAGCCTCAGGATGGAATCTATGAACTTGGCACTGCTGACGTTTTAACACTCCAGAATTAATTTTTAGCTGTATATTGTAAATGCAGAGTACACCCTGCGGCTCTCTTTGCATGTATTCGGGGGTGTGCGTTTGAAACGCAGTCGTGAGCGTCGCATGGTGGTGGTGGTAAAACTTTAGTTCCCACAGTAGGGGTCCTGAAGGACACTCGGCTAGGCGCCAGGTGTAGAGGGCAGCTCCCACGTAGGCTCAAAGAGCCCGAAGCTCTCCGCCGCCAAGCGTTCTCCTTGTGCAGTGCGAGTGTAAGCGTTCGTTGTTGTTGCGACTGAAGGAAGGATGAAAAGGAAAGTGCATCGGCCTGCCCACTGGCTGGAGCTGAGCCATTGAATTGAAAAACATTTATTTCGTCAAGAAGAGCTTGGTGATCGGAGGGCCGTGTTAGGTGGCCGCTAGTCCGTAACTATTGGCGACCTTGTTGGCCCACTCGACGGCCCGGACTTGCGTCTTCGGGTTTGAGCTGGCCAGCACAGCCTGCCACCGCTCGAGAGAAGGGATTTGTACTAGCTCTGCCGGAGGCGGCTCTTCCCTACAGTCCCATAAGATGTGGTCGTAAGTGGCGCGTTCGCCACAGCGGAAACATTGGGGTTCGTATTGAGAGGGGTACATGAGCGACAGTAGCGCGGGATTCGTGAGGGAGCGCGTCTGAAGCCGTCTCCACGTGGTTTCTTGTGCTTTGGACAGCGTTTTAGCCGGAGGGGGTTAAACTCGCCTGCTCAAGGTGTAATGGTGGGTAATGTCATGAAAAGAGGTCATGCCGTCTCTCGTAAACCCCGGATGAAGAGGCGAACTCCCTGCCCAGTTGACGAAACCTCGGGCTTTATGGTGAGTTGCCTCGTTCCCCGGATTGTCCGAGTGGGACGGCACCCAAATTAGTTCGACCTCTCTGGGAGGTTGCGCTGCTTTTGCAAGAATGCTGAGGGTGGCGGGTGCTATTCGGCCCCTCGCGAAATTGCAAACGGCGAATTTCGAGTCGCTGAAAATATCAGCGGTGGTATTAGTTATAGCTAAAGCTATTGCCGCCTTCTCCGCGATCTCAGAGGAGCTTGTTTTGATAGTCGCGGCAGCGAGCAGTCCGTCGGGCTCATCCACCGCCACCAACGTGTAGGCCTTGCTGTGTTGGTACTCCGCAGCATCCACGTACACCGCTCCCGAGTGCTGTTTGTACTTTTCATGCAGAGCGCGAGCTCTGGCCCGACGACGTCCCTCGTGGTGCACGGGATGCATGTTCTTGGGGAGGGGTTTTATGAGCAGGATCTTCCTGATATGTTTCCGTAGCTGCGTTTTCGCGTCTCCGCTAGGAGGTGCGTTGCCCATTCCTAGTCGCGAGAGAATGGCTCTGCCCGCACTAGTACGAGAGAGTCTCTCAGCTTGCGTCGTGAAGTGTGCCTCGCAGAGTTCATCTAGCGTGCTGTGTATGCCGAGCCCTAAGAGCCTCTCTCAGCCAAAATTGCTGCCACGCACGGACAGAGGAGAGTTGAAAGATGTGAGTAGAAAGACTGAAACAACAGACGCGCGTCACCTAAGCATTCGGTTACCGCACTGTACTGCACTCTTGGTTTAATGGGGGGGGGGGGGGGGGGGGGTTTAACGTCCCAAAGCGACTCAGGCCATGAGAGGCGCCGTAGTGAAGGGCTCCGGAAATTTCGACCACCTGGGGTTCTTTAACGTGCACTGACATCGCACAGTACACGGACCTCTAGAATAATACAATAATAATAATAACGCCTCCGTCGAAATTCGACTGAGAGAATGCCCCTTGATTTTGCAAAGTCAGTGCATATCCAAGAACCTGAGACAGTCTAAATTATGCCGGGTCTACTACTGCAGCATCTGTTGTAACCCCGGTACACTTAACTACATAACTCCACATATCCACGTGTTAGTTCACATCTGCACAATCCCGGCCGCGACGGTCGAATTTCGATGGAGGCTAAATTCCTGAGGCCCATGTACTTAATGTGCGAGGTCAGTGCGCGTTAAAGAATCCCAGGTGGCCGAAATTTCCGGAGCCCTTCACTACGGCGACCCTCATAGCCGAATCGCTTTGGGACGGTAGAAACCCATAAATCAAACTAAATCAAACCACATCTCCAAACATAAGCTGACGCATTTGTCCGAAGCAACATATAGCGTGCGTTTCCGGGACGGCCACGCATGATGCACCGTAATGGGGAACGCTATAAATGGGGAACGCGTTTGCCGCGTAATTGTTTTTGAGGAAAGGAAATAACGCAGTAAATGACTCGCATATCTCGGTGAACACCCGAACCGGCCTAAGGGAAGGTATATAGAAGGAAGTGAGAGAAGAAAGGATGAAAGCGGTGATGTAGCGGAGGTCTCGGAATAATTTCGACCACCTGGGAATATTATGCGAAGCATATTACTCGCACAACCAAGCACTTCCTTGATGCGCCGCGCACGGACACGTAGCTACCACTTGACCTACATCGGCGCACCACGTGATATGACGTCACAACAGCTGTGAAAGCTGGGGCCTCGTGCGCTCGCTTGCGGACGCGCAGCCTCCGCCGGCGGCCTAACTCCCGCTCCTACCGCTAGGAGATACTGACGTCAGGCAAAAGGCGACGCACTCGTTTAGTCAGTTGAGCAGCGAGGTGTCGGCCAGGGAGAGGGCGGCTCGCCAGACCGCAAAACTATGCTTCGCATCCTAGGCTTAACCATAAGCTAAGCCAGGCCATTTTTTAACGTGCACTAACATCGCAAAGCACCGACACCACCTAGAAGGACTGTTGTTGACAGCACACGGAGGGGGTGACGAAGCGCTGGTACGGCCGCTTATCTGTTTCTTCAGCCAGCGTCAACTTCGGCGGACGCGCTTGTTGCTGCGACGCGCGTCTTTTCTTTCCTTTTTCTCTTTCAACTCTCCTCTATCTTCACATGGCAGCGGATGTGGCTCGACTGGAGTCAATTGGTAGGCCCGTGCACTTTCCTTTTCATTCTTGTCTCAGTCGCAACAACACAGCACACGGGCGCCTTTTGCGTTTCGCCTCCATCGAAACGCGGCCGTCGCGGATGGGTTCGAACCCAGATACTTCGGCTCAGTAGACGCACTGCATGAGTTCCAGTATTGTTTTTTTTTTAGTTTGAATAATATGTAGCATCCGTTTTTTTTTTCACGTTCTCGTTGGGCTAACCACGTTGGCCATGCAGAAAGGAAAGGCGCATTAACGAAAGGCGCATTAACTGTCTCGCACAGGTTGGACACCCGAACCACGCTTTGAGTGAGAAATGGAGGAGAGGGTTAAAGAAGGCTGACGGAAATAACCGCCGTTTTGAAGGACTGCCTATTGATTTCGACCATCTGGGGCTGTTTGTCGTGCACTGACACAGCACTGCAAAGTAGCAGGATTACATTCCTTGGCCTCGTGCTCAACTAATTCCCCGGCAGTAATGCAATTCCGCTGCTTTTTTGTGTCTGAACTTTTATGCTTTCCGGAACAAATCTCTAATAGCCATTTTTTAATTTTTTTTTACTTCAATGATTGCGTTTTTTTTGTGGTTGCAACGTTTTTGCTATGTACTGGAAGTCTCAAATTCAGTTCTCGACTACAAGGTGCATTCCAGAAGATGTATTTTTCAAATAGATATAAAGATCAGGATGTGTATTTTTGATGGTTGGTTGGTTTACGGGGTTTAACGTCCCAAAGCGACTAAGGCTATGAGAGACGCCGTAGTGGAGGGCTCCGGAAATTTCGACCGTAAAGCTAACTGAATCTGACTTTCTGGTCGCGTGGTAATTGCGCATCTGACAGTCAGCGCATTCGAGAGAAAGTGACGAGATGAAGAACAATACACCGCACTTAACGCTGTGAATTCCTCGCCGCGACTTACGGTGAAATGTCTGCGAGATATTTTAATGGTTATAAAACAGTCCGGAATTCCGCCAAAGACGCTAGCGTCCTGCTAGTGTCTATGCCATTTTTATTGCGAAAGCAATACTGCAAGCACTTTTCTGCCGTCGGTGGAGGTCGTTCCTTCGCTCCGGCGCAGCTGCGGCGCACGACCACGTGACAGCGTGACGTCACGACCAGAGGAGAGCAGGGGCCCCAACTCGTCTCTTCGGCCGTAGTCGTTCCTTCGCTCGGCGCGGCGGCTACCACGTGACGGCCTCCTCGGCCCGCCGCGTGAGGGCGCTCGCTAGGAGAGGATAAACGGGGCGCCGCAGGCGCGCTCCGCTTAGTCATGTCTGAGGAGTTGTACAAGGAGTCGCTGGAGCGACGTGCTGCGCGCAAACGCCGGCACCGTGCCGAGGAGACAGATGAAGAAAGGCAAGAGCGGTTGGCTAAGCAACGCTTTTAAGCAACGCGCCTATGCCGCAGAATGGGGAGCCCGGCGGCGTTCTACAAGTAATTACAAGTGTTCAGACCAACAGTCACTACTTTACGGACCACCAAAGCATGTTCATTGGAATAAACAAACAGTAGAAACCATGTTGTGTCCAGAGTAAATCCTTTAGTTGCACAAAAGGCGAAGCCATGCCAAACCACCAGCAGAGCCAAGCGCAGACAGGGAGCTATTGCTTTCGCAATCTCTCAGGCTTAACCAGAGCTAAGCCACAGCTAATTTTGTTATCATACGTGCGGTAAAACATTTGTTTCGTTAAGCTTAGACAGTACGAACATCAGTCACTACATGATGTGCTCAGTCAAGGACCTATGCTACTGACCGTGTCGTTCACACCAATTAAGGTTGGCACTGAGTAATGGTATAAATACACCTTTGTTCATTCCTTATTCACCTCGAACAGCACAAAACTGGAGCCGTCTTTCTCTCTACATTGTTGCCAACTGTGATACGACCTGATTTCAAATTATTTCAACATGAAAAAAAAACTTGCTCTGAAGCCATGTGTGATCACTGCTGGCCGCACAATGAGAATGGAAATGTGAGCAAACAAAATGTTAAACGTATACAAGTTAAAATGTAAATAATTATTCCCCGATGTAATGCCAGCTGGCCTCGCGCTGTGCTTAAACTACGAAACATTTCAGAGCTTTTTTACACTCGCTTTCAGCTACTGTCTGAAAGTTCTGGACCGTTATGCAATAGTAAAGAAATAAACGAATAAATAAATAATAGACTTGCACGATAGAATATTAGAAAAAAAGCAAGAGAAAAGCGGATAGGTTCGAGGTCTAACGCGGACACGTTTTCTTCTTCTTTCAGTCCAGCAATAAAAACAATCGAATATTCTTTTCAATCGGGTGATTCCGCCATCCCCGTGTCGTTTGTCAGCAGGAGCTCCTTGAAGCGGTCCGTGAGCCAGCGCACTCCGGCCACGCGGTCGAAAGGCCCGTACGCGTTGCCAGGGCACTCGTCGTGCACGTCTTCGAAGTCGACGTCGAAGAGCGCGAAGCTCATGAGGGGGCTCGCGTGGTGAGCCAGCACAGCCTGCGAACAAGCGCGTACGTAGATCAGAGCGCAAGGCAACGAGAAAAACGAAGTCGAGCCAGTTCGAGAACAACTTTTAAAGCGAAAGCTTTTAATGGCTCATACGTCCTTTAACAAAGCATGTAAAACGCGTTTAACTCGGGAACTAAGAAAGATCGAAGAAAATCAATGGTTGCTTCAGAGAGAGCATGAAAAAATGAACCTAGAAGCCAAGTTTGATGACTGCAGATTAATTAATTAATTATAGGAAAAAATGTCGATATTGCGTCGAAATAGCGTGGACGTCGACATAGCCCCGGGACTGTTTGACGTCACATCTACCGTAAGTCGTCACGGCATAGTTAAAATAGTCAAAGAATGGTCGAAATAACGTCGGATTTGTGTCAAATTAGATGGAAAAATGTGTAATTAAGCGTAATTAACACTTAAGATCCCCGAAAGGTGTATCATGTGTGTATCGATATAGCCACGGGAACGGTGTGACGTCACATCCACCGTATGTCGTCACGGCATAGTGTCCTAAGCTTTCGCCTCTCAACACTTTAGTTGCCAAAGTGTCCTCGCAATTTTCCCCTGTTTTCACTAACAGCCACACAAGCCGGCTTCGGCAAACTCAGTCCTCTTCAGCGTTCTTCCCCACCTTCCTGAGCTAAGGACCTTTGCTCAGCTCTCCCCATCGGTAGCCGCGGCGCGCTTGCTCCAAAGAGCCAGTGAAAAAAAAAGAAATGAGCTCCCTAAAGTCTGAATGCTGTATGGGAAATTAAGGAGCAGAATTTTTTCTGTTTAATGTGAAATAATTATATGGCTCACCGGCAGTGAAACCCGACGGCGTTGATTAGCAGGAAACCGCTTGAAAACCTCTGTGACGTCACCGTCGTTTCGCATGACGTCAGCAGTAGACTATAAGTAATGACGTCTACAGTAGACAAAAAATTTCTTCCGAAGACGTGGGGTACTGAACAAGAACCTTCAGACTGCGAGGCGAGCACACAATTTATAGGCCACAAAACCGCGTTGTTTCTTGGCGGATAAAGGTTAACCTAGTGTATACGTTTCCTTATGACTGTATGCTAATAACTAGGCATGTCACTGGGAAGGAAGGCATCTTTAATGATCGATGCTCGCAAAAGAGCTTACGATAAGAGACATGATTGGCCAGTGCAACTGCTGTGGCCAATCATGATGTGTGCCGGTATATTATGAACGGAATTCCAGATCCTTGTGCCTTTGACGACATAATCGCTGCAATGAAAATACTGCCACATGCACTCCATCTCAATGTCCTGCAGCCTGTATGCGCTGCACGTACCTTCTTCGTTATAGTCTGCAGGCTGTCGAAGGTGAAGGTGAGGCTCGTCTTCTTGTTGAACGTGTAATTAACAAAATGGCCTTCCTCAACGGCCGTAAGATTGTATCGGTAGTCAGGATGGCTGCAGACCTGTAGAAAAAGGTGCGGAGGTAAATTGACGCAGTCCTCGTAGAGAAAGCATGTGCATCCTGATTGCGTATGCGCTGAGAAATAACAGCATGCCTTCCTGTGAATCGCAACTGAAGTATGGTGGTATAAGGGCAGCTGAACTGGAAGGAACAATCGCAAGAAATACAAAACCTCCTCTACAGAGTCAACAATAGGGTTCTTGTGTTTCTTCGTGCATGTTAACTTATCAGATAGCTTAGCTTGTAAAATCACAAATAATTTTCGTGTTAACAAGCTAACCTTTAGGAAGAAGCACAAAACCCAGTTTGTTGACTGTGCAGAAGGCGTTGTATATTCCTTGTCACTGTCATGCGGTAAAGTCTGCATATGCCAAACCGGGAGGTGCTTAAGTGAAAGGCTATGCAAGCATAAGAAAAACCCCAAAAAATGGCAAAGGAAACCTTGCAGAGTAAGGTGAGGATCACGAGCCAGGCGCACGAAGTCCCATTTTCAGTCATTGCAAGTCACTAGCAGTATTAGAAAGCATCTAACACAAAGACCATGGAAGCTACACAAATAGGAAACTGAAAAGACAATTATGCGAGCACTCTCTCGGTACTGTTGTCGAAGACAGAGGTGGCTTTTCTTGATGGCGCGAGCAAAAGTTTGAAGGTGTGATAGAGAGGGAGGTGCTGTGTGACGGCATTGTGGAAAGTTATGTTCATGCTATCGCTGTATATAAACCCGTATTTGCATTAAATAAAAAAAAATTGCTGCGGCTTAGCTCAGCTAAGCCGGGATATACGTCGCAAAAGACACGTTAGGCACTGAGCATAATATGCTCGGTGGCAAATGGCAACCGGTTGCCATGGTTACGGCGCATGCGGAGTACCACAACCGCCCGAAATGCGCCGCTGACTAGCCCCAGTGTAGCTTTCGCTACAACAAAATAAGTCCAAAGTTAGCGGCAGTGATGTCCTCTTCGTTTCGTTCTTGTGTTACCAGGTCTACGTCTGTCGTTATGGTGGCATATGTTCACGACAGAGGACGTTACCGACGCGCGCAGTGTAGCACCAGTGAACTAGTGCGAACGGCGGCGAATAATTAGCATTGCTTAAAGTGCATGCTCAAACGGCTGAGTGAAAGGACCGCGCGAGCGAGAGTATACCTTGGCGTAGCTGCCCAGGGAGTCACTGATATTCATTTGGCAAGGGCTGCCCGGCGCAAAGTCCGAGTCCTGGTCGCCTTTCGTAGGTGTGTACCAGAAGCCCTTGAGCGAGAAGGACACCGACACCGGGATGGTCAGGTTCAGGTAGCCCCGCTCGGAGAGGAGCTCGACCGCGTCACGCTGCACAGTGCCGATGTATAAGCCGATTTTAGGATGGTTAAACAAAGTAGAAAAGAGAAAGGGGGAGTTGGAAGTCTCGAAGGGAGAGCTTGAACAAGCGAGCGAGAAAGGAAGACAAAAATTATAGATTCCCTTCAATTTATGCAAACGATACTGCACAACACATGAACGCGTCAGCGAAGGCGCCTTGTATGGAGAACAGAGGATGTTTATGGCTTGATGCTAATAGGTGATACTTGGCAGAAATGCATCCGCGTATAGCCATAATATGCAATGACATCCCACAGCACACGGGCGCATATGGCGTTTCGATAAAGGCGAAACGCAAGAGGCGCCCGTGTGCTGTGCGATGTCAGTGCACCTTAATGATCCCCAGGTGGTCGAAATTATTCCGGAGCCCTCCACACCGTGCCTATTTCTCTCTTTCTTCTTTCACTCCCACCTTCCTCCCTTCCCTTACGGCGTGGTTCAGGTGTCCTACGAGATATGTGCAACAGATACTGCGCCCTTTCCTTTCCTCAAAAACCAATTTATTTATTATTTATTATAGTCGATGCTGCTAGTGGTGAAAATTTCGACACGTAGACTTAATATTTGAAGCTTCTCCAGGTCTGTTGTTGGTAAAGCGCAATCAGGGCTCTGGAATAGTGAATTTCAGTGGTTACGAAACCAGGCTTTAGTGTGCGAATATTTTCTTTGCTTGTTTTGTTGTAATCAGGAGATAACTGGGATACTTGTGCGCTCAGGCACGACCGTTTCGTGAAGATTTATATTATCTTTTCAGACAATCTTTCTAGCAACCCATAGATGGACCAATAGCTTAGCCTTCATCTAATTATCGCCGAGGTTTTGGGGTTGAAATATTGGGAAGGTATTGCGAAAACATTCGCAGTAAGTGTCGGTAAACATGGTTGGAAGGTGGCGGCTTAAAAACGAGGTAGAGACCTTAACGCAGAATTTAGGCATTCAAAGTTGATGTAGATCAAACGTCCTTCGAATATGCACTAAAAAAAAGAAAATCAGGTTGATTATTATTTGTAGAGCAGTTGAAAATCTTACGAGTGTGGCGGCCGCCACCAGTGCTCTAGGACGCTGCTGGCGTATATGGATCCATCGTCACGCAGATTATTAAGATGGCAGTTTAAGTGGTTAATTTATTATTTTGTTAAACGGACTCTGAGGACTACGTCATCCAATTATTGATCTCAGTAAATATATATCCTGCGATAAATGCGGCAAAAACCACATTTATCGCTGACAGAACATGATTTCAAATTATTACCGCCAGTAAATTCCAACTCGCGTAATCCTTAGCGAAAAGGTCTGGTTGCCACTGTTTTTAAGTGAATGGCAGTGTAGCCTAATTTCTGGGATCTGCGCCCCAAAATCAGTGTCGACGTAACGCATTTCACTTGCGAAATCGGCCGTGGACGGCGGCATCTATATTTCGTTTTACAATTTTTCGTAACCTAAAAAAGCTCCGTTTTCGGTGAATGGTTCTTTTGCGATTAGAACGCGGTAACTTAACCATAGACTTAACCATAACTTAACTTCTGTTCCTCCTCAGTGTCGCTTTTAGAAGTGAGGCCTGTCGCGGATTTCGGTGTGGCTGTAACCAGACACACCGTCAAGCGTCCGTGACTGCGTAGAATTGAGAGAAAGCTTTGGGAACTTCGGTCTCCCCACTCACAATGGGATGCTCGTAGCGCGAGTACTTGTGGTCCCAGCTGGTAGGCCCCATGATTCGGCACGGGACGTCGGGGCCATGCGGCTCCCTAAGGTGGGTGTTCGCCACCAGCATGTCCACCTTGAAGTCCCTGCGGCACGAAAGGGCGAAGGCCGTTGATAGTCATTAAGCCATACTTGCGTGATTGATGAGTAGGCTGCACTCTATAGACGGCGCAAAAAGCGCTGGCTAGATGGTTCGACGACCGCACCTAGATCTGTTCAGACCGAACACGAAAGCACGTACATTTTTACGGCATGCTCAACGACCTCTAGTGTGCCATCTAGATGGCGCTTCTTGTAAGCTGTTGACAGGTGCTGCTTTGTAACGATAACTGCATGCAATTCTCTCCGGCTTTAAATAGAGTCGTCGTTGGTGTAAGCATCACCGCAGAGTGTCATAGCAAATGACTCTCGCGTTCTGTGGTTTACCAAATAAAATGGCACGTGATGGACCGGGACATGCCGAACGTAGCTGAGTGCATTCATATGCGTTGTACGAAGAGAATTCTGTCTCATTTTCCCTGGACAGGGGCGCAGTATGCATCGTTAATTTTTTCTTCGTCTATACTAAAGAAACAGTGGGAAAAAATACATTGTAACAGGCATAGAGGCGGAGCTAAAGGCTCGCTAAAATCTGGAAGCTTTTTTCTTCTCAGACCCATTCAATTTATCACATGATTGAATTCTGCAATAATTGTTAAAACAGGCATATAACTTATTGTTTAGTTTGCCATTTTACGTGCCAAAACAACCTGGTGGTTCGTGGAATGGCACCGGGTTAATTTGAACCACCTGAGCTTGTGTAACATATGCACTTATAGCACGGGCACTTTTGCGCTTCTATGCCTTTGCGATGCGGCCGCTGCAGCTCGGACAGAACACAGAAGCCTGAGTTCAAGAGCCAAACGTTGCAGCCCCTCATCATACCGGCGACTAAAGAATATCACCTGATAGCTGACAGCCAAACAGTGCACGACAGAGAAGAGACCAATCACGTCGCATTTTTACTATGTTCTGCGCTGTCACGTAGGTTAGCTAAGCTTGACGTTCTAATATGTCGACAGTGGCGAAGAGCTCACATGACAATGTCGTTGATGAGGTCAACCTGCGCCTTCGTCTGGTAAGGCGTCATCCTGACACCGAACACGATGCCACCCTGGAGGTTCTGGGCGTCGGCGTCTCTTGCCCGCTGCAACTGCCTCAGGATCTAGAGAAAAAATGTGCACCACACACACAATCATTCTCACCAAAACCTGCAACCACTGTGTTATTGCAAGGGACCACACTTTAAGAACCAGTATGCGCTTGGGCAGTGCGTTGTGGCATAAATGGAAATTAGACCAAGCAGCCCATGTAATCGTCCCAATATTGGAAATGGACGGTCTCACTGTGGTCCCTTGTAGGAGCGGCCTTTGCCAACACATTTCCAATACTCCAATACATTTGCCAATAAGTTTGTTCACGCATGTGGCCGCGGGTGCGCGGCCGTATCATTTTCTTTGTAACGTCAAATGCGAGCAGATTTCTGTGGCAAGATTACTGCCACCAGCAACTGCGTCTGCGGTGCTTGAGAATGTTGTAGCTGCCTTCCGTAGATTAGATCAAATTTTTATTCTGTCACCTTTAAATTGAGTGCTAGCGAGAGCGGCGGTGAATAAAGTCATCGATTGCCGAGCTCACTTCCCGCTGTCGGCGTCACCGAGTTGTTTCTGTTTGTGGGAACAATACCGCCCAATAAAGAGTTTTCTTTGAAAGCCATCAGCTGCCTTGCTGTTGCCGGACTACTGACAGAACCATGAGACAGCTATTCTCGAAAAATTAGAGTATTGTGGGGTTTTGACGTCTTGAAGCAACTCCGGCTATGAGGGACGCCTTAGTGGAGGGCTCCAGATTTTAACGCGCTGCAATCGTACAGTAAACGAGTGTTTTGGTGTAGTTAGCCACCATGACAATTGGGCCACCAGAAGAAGGATCGAACCCATCACCTCCGAAGAAGCAATACATTGCCAAAGCAACTGAGTCACAAGGGGGTTTAAGAGTGACTTTGCACGCATTTGCTTTTGCGACAGTAAGAGAGTTCTGTACGAATGGCAGCGGCTTAAGAGTAGACAAGATGTGAGCTAACATGACATTTTTTATTGCTCCAATTCGCACATAGCATTTATATGGCGTTAGTCAGAAAGCGGAGGCCGGCGAACAGGACAACCACTGACCTTGCATTTCAAGTCTTCTGTTCCAGTACTTCAATTTTATGCTTCTATATTGTACTATTTTAACCTGGGCACTGAAATTTCACTCCAATATTATAAAACTTCTTTTTCTTTATATAATTTAATATTGTAGTTTTACATTTTCATTACACCGATTGCTCCTCAGAAAACTTTCAGAGAACCTGGGTTAATTACCGGCGTTTTTGGAGTATTGCACCGCAACAAAAAAATCCAGTCTTCCGTCACCATCCCAACGACACCCACTGTATTTCATAGAATTCCCATCCACCAGGCAGAAGGGACAATACTGCTACAGCTGTTCTTTCGACGCACCTCTGGAAGGCCAGAGGTTTGAGAGTTTACTGTTGGTTTGTTGTCGGCGTTTACCGTTCACTACTTAATCTATTAAGTACTGGATTGAACAGTCCGTCGAAAAAATTCTCTGAGCGGGAGACGTGGTGGTGGCGTGGTGGGTCTCCATTCTTATCTTAGTATCATCATTGTCTGGGAACCTCTAGTACATCGCTTTTGAGAACTGGCGCATGAAACCATCACGCAATAATGGCGGCAGCAACTGCCTTCAGTTTTTGAAGGATCGAAAGCGGACAGACCTCAAGGCTTTCGGCGGCATTGTCCCTGCTCTTTATTTTTGTTCCGAGTTTGTGTACTTGTTTTAACTCACATACTGATGGACCCTAGTGTTTGGATGTGATACTGAAATTCAGAGGTCGACCTATACACGAGTAAACACGGTATCTTGGCTTTCAATAACGCCTATGGCACTGATGTCGTGTTGTAGATATTTAAGCGCGAATGTGCGATGCCTGTGAAGTCGCATGAAGTGATTCGGAAGTAACTTTAGACCAAGAAATATCAGAATACGCAAGGAAAGAGAATGTGGTTGTTCACATAACCTAAAATGGCCTGTATCAAACCAATCGGATGACAATAGTTATGAAACCGTCTTAACTGGAACAAAAATGTGTGCTCGACCCACCTCTATAGGATCCATTAGATCTTGCAGCCACTCTATCTGGTGAACCCTTGCTGAACTTTGGGGTCTCAGGAGGTCAACTCATTAGGGCACCTTGTTTAGGTGTAAGTATTTCTCAAACACACTCCATAGAGTTCAGTTTTTCTCGTTCAAGGCCCCTTCTAGTTTCCCTATTATTTTCTTCTATCTGCGTCCCGATTGCTAGGTAGCGCTGCTGACCGGAAATTGACGAACGAAATACCTAAAAACTAATAATAAGGCTTTCCGGATCTCTTTTCTTCCGTCATGTGGGCCTTACGTGACATTTCAGTAGACGTCATCTGGGCCTTACGTGACATTTCAGTAGACGTCATGTTTTACAGCATTGCCTGTTAGTAGCTCTTACCTCAGTTTTACTGGAAGCAAAGAGAATACAAAAAAGCAAGGGTGCGCTAAGGCCGAAAAAAAAAATCGCGTTACTCCCTCTTCACCATTCTTTGTTCTTTTTCGGGTTTTTTCCATGCGGCGACTGCATATGTCGCTTATGGCGCCTTCTAAAACATGCCATCGTCAGGAAACATTTTTGTAGTTTTTCTACTCTTACCCCACATGCGAGGCTCAGTGTTCAGCCCGGGTATTCACTGAAACGTCGACCATAACTACTGACATCTGCACACCATGGATCAAACGAGTTGCTCGCGTTACCGTACATGTGCTATCGTACTGAGGCAGGAAGGTAGGGCGAAGCCGGCAAGTGTTGAGTGTACTAACGTTGAAGAGATCCAGGGTGGCCTTGATGTTGTCCTCTGCGGAAGACTGCGATGTCTCGGCGTTTAGCACGCCGAAATGGAAAATCCCGTGTTCGTGGAATGGGGCAAGCGCTTCCGTTCCGTTCGCACCTGACAGCACAGCTTCGGCGACCTTAGCGTATCTGCACACGTGAATAATATGGGCAAGACGCACGGCACCATTCAGAAAAGCAGTGGGCGATGAGTAAGGGGTACCGTACAGAGGCTTCTATGTGGCTCATTTGTGCATAGATTTATCATCTCATTTATCTTAGCCACCCAATGGCCGTCGGACCTCGAAGTTCTGGGGAGTGTTCAGATGCACAAGGTACATGGTGCCACTAAGCACACGGTTGCATTAGGCACTAGGAGGAATTCTCAAGGGCAAGGTGCTCTGTTGGTTGGAAAAAAGAGCGTTACGTCTGTCTTGCGGACATTTGTGCGAATCGTGACTATTTCTGCCATTTTCGCACAATGGAATGGATCTTTCACACCGGAATGGATTTCAAGTAGATAATGGTTAACGTGGACCTGACCTGGTTTGCAAAGAAATCTCTGTGTACAGAGGTGAAACCCAGGACTAGAGCATTATCAGGGAGGCCGCCTTAAGGACCTGGCTGTCTACATTGGCTAGCAAGCAGACAGCGGAACTAAGCATCATTAAGAGACAGCTAGAGAAGCATGTAAAAAGAGAGTTCTGCCGGTTTTTACTTCTCAGTCATGGCGTTACAACCTTTTCCCAAAACCTTCATGCCCTAGTAGTACGTATTGTTGGGGCCACAAGGCATAGGACTTCATTCCTTGACCAAGCATACCATAATCACGGTGCCCTAAGCCGAAGACGGTAGCTTCTAATTCTTAATGGTCAGATCATATTGATGAGATGTATGGGGCGGCGGACTCGTCAAGTTGCCAAGTGGCAGTTTTTTTTCCGTAGCCCTCCATCTGTAGCACCGATGGAAATAAAGATTTGATTTGATTTCATTTGATTAGGAAGGGCAGCAACTGAATTTTCTTTTATGGTGTAGAACAATCTGAATAACAAATATTACTGCTATTGGCGCTAATCCTGCAGTACTACTGACTGCTGCAACCGCGACTGCGACTATAACTATGTCATTTGGGCTAAACTACTACTAGCACTACTACGAGCAAAACACTTTCATCACTTCTGCTACTACAGCAACTTGCCACCACTGCTGGCATCTCGACTACCAACAGTGTTACTGTTCGCTATTCGTACTGCTCCCAATGTATAGACCGCGATAAACTTCCGTTAGAAAGTAAGGCTTTAAGTCAACACGTGGTAAACTTTTGTTCTGCATGTGTTGTGCACTCCAACCTGTTCGCGGTATGTTTTGCTGTACTTCCTTGTTCTATGAACGAGCTTTCAACTTGCAACGGCCCTGTCGTGTAACGAGTATAATCGTCTCCGGGTGCGACTTTACAACTGATTTCAGTGAGGCCGATTAAGAGCATGTGACATCAAGTCCACGACGCATGTTCTATGCTGCAGGTCGATTCATAATAATAATTCAGGGGGCACTTTGACTCTCTAAAGTGCTGCAAGGCGAAAGCGTTTCCTGGCCACTGTTTGTTTTTATTTACTCTTTTATTTTTCATATTTTGCTTTTTATTTATTTTTTGCTCCTTTTCTTAATTTTACGGATTTTATTTTTATTTTCACATCTTATTTTTATTTTATTTTTATTTTTGTTTAATTTCTTCTTTTTATTTTTTATTTTCCTTTTCTTGCCTTTACTCCTTTCATTTTATTTATGAAGCCCATGCATTCACTAGATGCGCCTTTATTCATGCTGGAACCTTGAGCCTTTTAAGCAGTGACGCCGAAAGGCGGACGAATCTGCCGACGCGTCTGTCCACACGGCTGCCAACGCGTCTGGCGACACTCCTGCCGACGCGTCTGTCGACACTCCTGCCGACGCGTCTGTCGACACGGCTGCCGACGCGTCTGCCGACACTCCTGCCGACGCGTCTGTCGACACGGCTGCCGACGCGTCTGCTAACGACAGTATGAGGCATTAAAGGCTTTCGCCTTAATAAGCGCGTAATCAGAATAGTGAACTCACTCTATGTCGAAGGCGACGCCGAAGTCCGACCCCGCCCTCTCGCCGGCGCGCCGCATGAAGTTGGTGAGCCGTTCGCTGGGATCTGCGCCCAGCATGTCGCGTTCCTGATACCCGAGGGCCTCGTAGAAGATGATGGAGCAGTAGCCGATGGGGGGCAGCACGACCCAGTCGGAAAGGCTGTCGGCGCCCAGGGTGCACAGCACGGGCATCGGGTCGCAGATCACGTGGGCTGCAGGGGCGAAGAGGGAGATGAGCGCACATAGCGAATACGGGCGACAATACCAGACCACGTTGTTACGAATGAAAGCAAAACGGAGGGCAGAAACGAGCATGGAAATGTATGCAGAGTAGCCAGTCTGTGAGAGGTGCACAAGCCTGCTATAGCTAGCCATAGCGATTGCCTTGTAGAACCACAAGATCCTATTGGTTTGAACATCCGCCACATACGCTGAAAGTGCTGGACTTTATCACCAGTGCTATCAGATACCCACCGGCAGTTACAATGAGTACAAGCTTTCTCCTGACATGGTGCTCGGCTCTCTTTTGAATGAAATCTTTGGGAAAAGAGCCTTTAATGAAACCATTGCCTGGACAAGTCGGCGACTGTTTCACCGTCGAAAAGCTTGAGGCTATTTCTTGCGATAAACCCCGGTTTGTGTCCCTATCCGTTGTCCGGGTTCAGTGGTCATCGCGTTCGGCCGCTGGTCCCGAGGTCGTGGGGTCGAATGCCCTTCGCAGTGGAGGCAATGAAAAGGAGACAAACTTAAAAAAAAAAAAAACGCTCGTTTGCTGCGCGATGTAAGCCTTATAGAGCAAAGAACCCAATATTGTCTCAATTAATTCACAGCCCTCCCCCGGCGTCCTCATAGCCCATGTGTAGCTTCGGGACTTTACACCTCTTCATACCACATATCAGTTCTGGTATCGCTTATATGCCTCTTGGCACTTTGCAAAGTGACAGGATTCGATGGCGCAGGCTCTTTTCGAAGCCATTGACACATGTACGGCTCAACAATGGGCCGGGCCAACCTTGTACCAGTTTGAGGATCCCGTTGGGTAACCGATGGCTGTTAGAGCTTACCCATCCCCTCGCGTAGCCTGTCCGCTGCCTATAGTTCTGGTGTGTATTAGGCCTCGCGCTTTGCACCTGTCACTATTTTTAACCATTTAGTCCAAGCTTAGTGTGATTGGAAGCTTCTCGAGTTGGTATTGTTAATGGTGGAGGAAATAAGAGCACGGAAATATGTTGGACGAGGCGAATAAAGACAGAGTTCGAGTTCTTGGCGGAATCCAGTCTGCACCTCTAAACTGTGTGTTTTCCTCTATGGGACTGGCCTGTTTTGGAATTTACTACTGCCTGCTTCCAAATGATCAAGGAGTATCGAGAATAGCAGGGGATCAAAAATTCTGCGTGCAGTGGCAGTTTGATGTTTCACTAAATGAAAACTGAAAATAAAGCTCGCGTGAAAGATTAGTCTTTCAAGGAAAAAAAAATAGGTGCTTTTCGCCGTTGGCAGGGCAGTGAAAAGCAGCAGCACTCAGTCGAGCAGAAATACCAACTAAGAAAGCGCTGCCTATTTGCTGTAACTAATCCTGATCACATGTATTCTACACCGGCCACGATAGGCAGAATATAAGTTAGAGCCTTTACAAAAAAAAAATATTGTATGCAGTAATTATAAGTGGTCACCTTGGAGACAGAAACTTTGTATTTGGTTGCTTGAACTCAAGGTGAAATATTAGCAAGACCAGTTAAATCATATTCGCCTACAATCCGCGTCCTTGGGCTGATGGATGAATTTGACGGTCTTGCGTTTGATTGAATTAGCCCCAAAAGAGGAAACGATAGCAATTTGAGAGAGGATCGGAGGCCTCATAATTAGATATTTTAAGATACAATATGATCCTCGAGCGCGAAATACAGATGAGGAATGCTTGCTTGTGAAACCCACGTTTTTCGCATGGCAGTGGTGCCCGCTGCTTCAGGCGGAGAGCACTCCTCGACGTGGTAACTAATCCTGATCACATGTATTCTACACCGGCCACGATAGGCAGAATATAAGTTAGAGCCTTTACAAAAAAAAATATTGTATGCAGTAATTATAAGTGGTCACCTTGGAGACAGAAACTATATTTGGTTGCTTGAACTCAAGGTGAAATATTAGCAAGACCAGTTAAATCATATTCGCCTACAATCCGCGTCCTTGGACTGATGGATGAATTTGACGGTCTTGCGTTTGCTTGAATTAGCCCCAAAAGAGGAAACGATAGCAATTTGAGAGAGGATCGGAGGCCTCATAATTAGATATTTTAAGATACAATATGATCCTCGAGCGCGAAATACAGATGAGGATTGCTTGCTTGTGAAACCCACGTTTTTCGCATGGCAGTGGTGCCCGCTGCTTCAGGCGGAGAGCACTCCTCGACGTGGTGCGGACCAGGTGATTACCGGCTTGCATTCCTGAGAGGTCGGATCTGGACTGCTGGAAAAAACCTGCAGCACCGATACGCGGGGACGGAGTGTCGTACACAAGTAAAGTGGAAGTTGTTAGCCTTCCACACTAAATTGCACCCGCCACAAACATTGTCGATTTGTACTCTTCAAAAGAAAAACTCTGAACATACTAGCTGTAGAGTCCAGCACTAAAGTGTCGGGAGAAATAATTCATGCATGTGTGATGCGAATGCAAAAGCTCACCAGTTATGCTGGAATGCACTGTTTTTCTCTATATAGCTGCTTCGAAGTAAGCACGCCAACTTTGAAAGATTCATCTCTCCTTCCCCTTTAGTTCCTACTAAATCGCATCCGTGATGCCATTATGTTCTAAAGTTTAGAAGTAATATTTGTGCAGAGGCTTTCCTGCGGATTCAAAAGCATCGCCGTCGGCGCAGTGTGCCACAAGAAAAAAATCTAAAGTGAGCACCTGGCGCTCCCTCAATTTGATAGATTTAATAATCAGATTGGCGACAAGTTCGGCGTAGCAGCCACCACGTGCGTAGGCCAGAAAAGCGAAGAAACTCTGCGCGCTTCTGTGAATCGTCGGCAACAACCAGAACAAAACAAGTGTACGTGTCAGCGACGCCCGAAACGCCATGATTAAACTTTTCACCGCCGACAAAAGGCAGCTCTCGACGCCACCCTTTCTTGACAGCGCCGCGTTCGCACCTTGCAAGATGAAGTAGTAGGCGACGAACATGCTGCCGAGAACGGTCAGGGTAAACAGCCCGACAACGACCTGCGCGATGCTCTCACGGGAATACCTGCATGCCGCCAAAAAAGAGAGCAGCTTAGGACACTCCGGTGAGAATAGCAGATGCAGACACTAAGCAACATGCAATCTGCATGCCTAACATCAGCGGAAGGTTTCGTTGGGCCAGAAGTAGCACAGCTTGAGCAGCAAGTCATTGACGAAACTTGCAGTGCTTCAAAGACAGGGACAGATACGAAGCAGACAACTGGGCCTTACCCTACAAAGATTTTCGTGTCTGTCCGCGTCTTTCAAACGCTAAAAATTTTGTCATGACGAACCAGCTCACCCGAAGAGAAATCTTGATCAAGTAACTGCTGTATCAGCAGGGTACCTCTATTTACCTGAACTGAACTTCTGAATAAAAAACAATCCGTTGCGGGTGGCTAAGAGAAAAGCCTCTTGTTATACATGCAAACCTGAGTACGTGAAAACATGTTTTGAGGCGAGTCGATACAGGTCCTTATAATTCGTGTTGCCTGTGATAGCACAAGCTTACTAGAAAAGCAGTAGTAGGCGTTTGCAAGAATCCCTACGCACTTCCTGAGAGCAAGCTAAGTTACATGCATCTCACCCAATTTTCAGTTAAGAAAAAGCGGCACAGCCATGTTTCAAGGGAGCTTCAAGTGCGTGGTATCCGTAGGGAATTCAAGACCTATAAGGGACGGGCAGGACGAGCATAAAGGTGTACATGCGAGAAATATCCTGCATTTTCTTCGGCTTGTCGCCATTCAAGCTAGGCGGAGCAAAGCGGCGCCTCTAATTCCGGTACCGGGCAGCCACACGGCATGCATATTATTCATGTTGTAGGTTGAAACTACCCTCCTCTTTCGAAAGATCTCTGCTCCCTGTCGTCCATCGCTCAAACTTTATGGCTTTGATTTTCCTTCCCGAAGGCCTCCCTTCTTTATCCTTTCATTTGTTTCAACCCACCTTTCTTATCCGCTGCGGAGAATTATCCTCTACTCTTACATTGAAGGCTACACCGCCCGTACGTCACACAACGGCCATATAACGGAGAAGTTCTCCGAGTTGTCCATACAGAAGCTGTAATTTTAAAGCGGGGTCACATAAAAAACACACCACGTGTCTGCTCTTCTTTTTTTTTTGTCATTTCTGCTTGCACTGTAGATGTGCAATAGATGTATCAGTCTCGACAGTGTTGCGAGTGCGCTGCAAATTTGCAACACATTCACCAGTCTCGGCATTTTTGCGAGTTTAAGTTGATATAAGTTTGGGAAGGTCTCCTCGGCTGAGCGCACGACCGTTCGCAGTGCGATGTATCGGTAGCGCACACGCAGCTATCTTTTAAAATGAGGTTCAAGCTGGAAGTAAATGCTTACATTTTGACTGAAATGATGAAGGAAGAAAGTGTTACAGAAAATTAATCACTTCTTCTTCTAAGCAAGCAAGGATATTGTTAGCCACAATAGACACAACAACGCCACCATCTACATTAACGCAGTGTCTACAACCATGTGAACAGTGCAGAAAGATCGGTGAAGCGCTCTATATCCCATGCACAGCGAATTTAGGTTTTTCTCAAGTCTCGTACAATACGCTCGTTTAATATGTGTCGAGGATTCATGTTGTCGAGCCAAGGTTGTCCAAGAGGTACTGCCTTTTCGTGGCAGCGCTTCACAAATTCTTTTGACGCATTTCGTGTACGATACCTTTGAAGCTTTGTATCCTTGATGAAATGAAAGAAAGATATCGCGTTGCTGAAGAGTGGTTAAGGTTATTGGCTACAGCGTTCGGCTGATGAGCAAAAGAACATGGTATCGAAGCGTGGTGGTTGTGGCCACGTTTTTGTTTTTAATTCAAGCGAAATACAGCTGTGTACATTGCGATGTGAACGGAAGTTAAAGAACGCGAGGTTTTAGAAATTACCCGCTAGCTTTACCCCACAGGGGGGCGGGGGGGTATATGTCTTCCATTAACTCCCTTCTCCACTCCTTTCCTTACGGCATGGCTTGCACGTCAATCCTGATAGAGGGCGTTGCAGAACCCTTGGTTTCCTATACGCAATTATTACTACTGACATCATAAATTTACGTGCTTCCTGTACGACCTTCAGAGGTTAAGCTCAGAAATGAAACCAAGGCCGATGATGATGTTTGAGCAGACCGCGAATGACAAAGCGCGGAAGGTAACAAACTTAACGACGTAACAAAAGGAAACCAAAAGGGAGAGAAAAAGGTAAACCTAATTGCGACGAAGCCTACTTATGGAAGAGCATTGTAAAAGATTAACGAATCAATAAATAGGCAATTGCAATTCCTATTTCAAGCTAATCTCTCTTCCCAACACTTACGATCTTCCGTGAGTTCAAGGTCTTGCAGAGCTGTCTCACTCTTCCGTCGACCATAGTGGAGACCTGCGAAGACGTGGAAAAGAAAGAAAATGGAATCAAAACAAAAAAGCTGCCTTGCATCGTGTTCGAGAAACTGTGGGGCTCATGGACGAGTTGCTTTAAAGCACCCTTGTACACACATGTCTAACGCTTACCGAAAAGCTCATTGCATGGGCGTTTCACTCATATTTACACCAAGTTTTGATGGCCATTATGGTGCAAAGTGTACTGAAATGGCTATGCATTTAAATGTGCAAGTTAGTTTTCAATGAGTTCGAGTTCAGGCTTGTGCCAGCCTCTTTTCTAGCTGAATGAATTCACGCAGTTGGCAAAACGCCAGCCTCAAGGGACACTGTAGTGAAATTTCAAACTCCGCAAGTGGCTACGATAGATGAATAGAGTATTTCTCAGAAACACGGCCAACGTTTCTTCTTCGCAGAAACGAGCCTGCGTTGCTGAGAAAACTAGAAAGGAAACTGCAGACATCCTGCTTTCACAAGCACTCTTTCTCCGAGAAGGTTATGTCATTGTTATGATGTGCCTTCGGCGGAATCCTCCGGCCACACAAAGGTACCACTTCCGGGTGGTTCCGAAAGGTAGATGTTTTGAAATTTCTTCATGCAACGGCTACAACCAGCGCAGTGGCTGAGTAGCTGTAGTGCTCGGCTGCTGACCCAAAAAACACGTGCGCCCGATTCCGACCGCGGAGGGCGCAATTCGATAGAGGCGAAATGCCAGAGGCCGGCGTACTGTGCGATGTCAGTGTGTGTTATGAATACCAAGCGGGTGATAGCCCACGGAAAGATTCCGCTGGTTACCTCGGCGACCGAAAAGAAGTGGCTTACCTGAATTATCAGCGCTGTCCTCCGTTGACTCCATTGAAACGCTACGGGACGGCGGGATGAGCTGGCAGTGAGAATCCATGTTTCTCGCTAGAATAAGCCTCGGAATGAGCAGCGAGGGAGGGAGAGGCATGCGACCAAGCCACCGATGAGCGATCCACCAGAAGCAATAACGATGATGATGATGTCCTCAGGCTTACTGGCGCCTGTCTCGAGATCTAAGCGTTCCTGGCCGCTTCTTTTTCGTCTCCTTGTGCGAAATTCTACGTTTTCAGTGGGGCGTGACATTTGCCGGCGCATGATCTTCTCTACTGAGCATGCGTACGCGCAGGTGCAAAGTGCATAATTTCACTCCATCAACAGTCATCATCATCATCGTCATCAGCTCGTCTTGTTTGCTCTTCGTCCACTTCTTTAGCGCTCTTTATTTATGATATCATCATCAGCCTGACTACGCCCACTGCAGGGCAAAGGCCTCTCCCATGTCCCTCCAATTAACCTTGTCCTTTGCCAGTTGCGGCCACCATATCCTCGCAAACTTCTCAATCTCATCCACCCACCTAACTTTCTGCCTCCCCCTGCTGCGCTTGCCTTGACCTAGAATCCACTCCGTTACCAGCGGTTGTCTTGCCTTCGCATTACTTGCCCTGCCCAAGTCAGGTCCTCTCGCAACTTTTTTTTTATTGCGTCAATTCGCCCTTTGCCCTAAATTAAAGGAACAGGCTGCTTTCGTTGATGAATGCTATGAGGGCTCGATGCTGGGGCCCGTGTATCCACATGCGTGTGTTAGGCGGCCTATTCGGGTGTTAGCCCTGACTGCGCAGATGTCGTTAGTGTACAGCCTGACGTCTGGGGAAAGTTCCCAAAAGTAATACGTCACTACCTTTGTGGGGCAAGCGAAGAAGGGAAATATTAATGAAATTTTCTGCGACCCGGATACACGGGACGCTCTGACAAGAGGAGTAAGCACAGCGCCCACTCTAATTCTCCTCAGTGAGTCCTCCTCATGACGAGTTAGACCGCCTGAAAGGTTACATCCACGCGATAGAATAAAAGCACGCGAAGAGCACCGAAGAGGTTCCTTTTCTAAAAAGACTCTCTCGTGCGGAAAGCTTCAGAGATGGTAGCGGGTGTCTCATTCAGTGAACGAGAGGTATTATCAGCTTCATTGACGTTGGGTGTGGTGCGTCGAGTGCACGGAAATGATTCCACCATGTGGCTGGCATCACCCACAGTGTCCAGGGCCACTTGGCGTGGAGCCGTTAATGCTTGAACGTGGAGTCTGTACAGAGAAGCCTGCTCGGTGGCAGATCTTTAGGCGGTGATATCGGGTACAAGACGTATTAGAACGCCGCTAGAACCACCTTAGCGAAGCTTTCTAGAGTTACATGAGGTTTCCTGCAAGAAATGCGAGAAACTGATCGATGCTGGTTGCGTGACAGTTACTCACAGAATTATTAGAGGAGTTGGTGGTGGTTTTGAAGCAAAAAATAGGTCCTCGAGGGTGGGATCCTACCTGACCAGGAGTCCACGTGGCTAGGCTTCACGGAGAGCTCTTGTCCACTAGCAATGTTTAGACATCTGTTTGAGCAGCACGCACAACGGCCTTCCTGAGGAGGGGTGGGTGGGTTGGAGATGGGGTGTACTGCCACGGGTTGGAGGCATTCCCGCAGGCAGTGTATGAGGATGGCCTCTGCCATCCCGCATCTGGAGCAAAGCGGGAGGGTCAAGGTAGCGATGGAGAATGTAGGCCTAGATGGAGCAGTTTGTCTGAAGTTGCCGCCAGTCTGTACTTGTGAATTTAGTCTACGGTGAGGATGAGAGAGAGAAGTGGGCTGCACGCGTTAGAGCTGACAACGTTGTGGCAGACACGCGGCACTAATGCAATAGGCCGCAGGGTTCATTGGGTCAGCAAACTCTGACGATCAACCATTAACTACAACCTGCCAGGGTGGCAGGGAGGGTGTGCTGCACTGGGGTCCCGAACTAGGGACCTCCACCTAGTATTTGTAAGGGCTGGCCCCCTCTGGGTCAGCTCATGCATAACCTCCTGTATTATGCCTGTGCATAAATGTTTCAACCACCACCACCCTATCCAGTGTCCACTTATAGCTGCCCGATATGCCATAGCATTCTCTGTCTGCGCTCGTGAATGTCTTTTTTGTTCCTTCTTCTGTCCCTTGTACGTTTTTTGCGCTAAACTAGGTTCATCAGTATTTTAACCACAGCTAAATTTTGTAACGAGTAGCTATTTGATGCTATGTGAGTACAGAGGCCTCGAAATTTCGGGCGTGGGTTTGGCCGTCCGACCTTCTGGTGTTCGGTTGAAATAGCTCTTGGGTCGATACGAACGCGAAATTTGCCGGGTTTCAGGCTTGCGCGGGAAACCACGTGATTATTCTCTCTTGGGTAAACGAGCCTCTTAATGCGAGAATGCGTCGGGTCGTTGTGCGCACATTGTTTTTCGACAGTGGTTTTCTATGATTTCTCCATTTTTTTTACTTCCCTGCTTTTCCCTAATTTTTATTTTGACCCTTTAGCTCTGTTTTATTTTGAGTTGGCTTTAAGCCCGGCAAAGCGTTGCTGGTCCTGGCTCCTTTTCCTTTCCAGGCTGTTTATATTTTTCTGAAAGGACAAAAGTATGTGATAATGTTTTGCCGATATCGACGGTAAACAGCTTGGGAGTCTATATTCCGCGATGTTGGGATCTTATGCAGTGTACGAGCGCCAAGGTGATGGCCGCTCCCTCAGCCCCTCTCTACGACTGGCTCGGAGGGTGGCTGCGGCCCCGATGGTGCCATCCTCGAAGGCGGCGACTACGGTGTAACAGCCTGGATGGATATGTCGAGCCGCGTCCACGTATAGGATGTCGGGTTGGACTAATTACGAGACAGCATTGTAGGTGCCCGTTGGGAGTAAGTGATTGGTGCTGACTGTGGTAGGCGAAGTGGAGGGAAACGCCCAATTGTCAGCACCTCCTTGTGTTGCCTACTGCCGCCTGGTGTCCTTTGCGGTTATTCGTCCCTATTGGACGGTAATTACATAGACAGACGTACGCATCATTAACACTCCTATAGTTTAGCAAGAAGAGCCTGGCGTTAGCGACTCTGGTGGCCGGTGGTAATTTCTGCATGCTCTATACCAACTGTAAAATGTGTCTTAAGGCTATACTGCCGATACGTTTACACGTATGACAAACCTCAGGTTTAGCTGCTAAGTCATGTCCGCTATGTGGAACACCAAATTGATCACGTTCTATTATGATCAATATATAGGGACGCAAATAAGTAGGCGAGTGGACAACTGATTGATAAACTTTACGGACAGAAATTAGGATTACGGGTAGTGTTAACAGGAAGAGCCAGGCGTCAGAGACTCTAGTGGCCGGTGGGTAAAATTTCTGCGTGCTCTAGTCGAAGTATATAATGTGTCATAAGACTAGACTGCGCCGCCGCGGTGGCTCAGTGGTTATGGTGCTCGGCTGCTGACCTGAAAGACGCGGGTTCGATCCCGTCCGCGGCGGTTGAATTTCTTTGGAGGAGGAATTCTAGAGGTCCGTGTACTGTGCGATGCCAGTGCACATTAAAGAACCCCAGGTGGTCGAAATTTCCGGAGCCCTCCACTACAGCGTCTCTCACAGCCTTAGTCGCTTTGAGACGTTAACCCCATAAACCAACCAACCGACTAGACTGCTGATAAGTTTACGCGTATGAAAAACCTGAGGGTTAGCTGCTAAGTCATGTCCGCTATCATGCGGACATCAAACTGATCACTTTATATTATGATCAATAGTAGGAACGCAAAGAAATAGGTGAGTGGACAATTGATTGATTGATGAACTTTACTGACAGAAATTGGGATTACGGGTTGCGGGTTAAGACGTTGGTGAGGGTAGTAGAGGTTGGCACTTCTTGATCCAGGAGTCCATTGACCTAAGTTGGGGCTCGGAACCTCCGTACCAGCTTAAGCTGACGCTTCGGTTCCAGGTAGGCTAGGTCGTCTCACTGCTCAAGAAAAGGAACACACAAGTGAGTATCAACACAAGCAAAAAGGGAAAACTCGCATCCTACATTGTTGTAAGGAAATACTAGAAACATTCTTCTTGTACGTAAAAAAGGTTACTGTGATGATGAGAAATTTGCAAATGAAGTCCCCAATTTCCGCAATCATTTCTACGGGCACAAAATGACATGGGTCATTTTTGTGACGTTTTGCTGCCGACGAATGAGGCGAAACTAAATCTCCCCGCCAATCTCAGAACGAACGAAACCAAAACCGCTTTTCTGCCCACAACAATGGTAAAGATTTATCAACAGATGGTGGGATAGGACTGTTCCCTATAATGCTCAGTCAGTCTATCACGCTCACTGGCACTGAAGCGGATGCTACCGAGCGAAAAGGTCCTTTTCATAAGCAGCAGAACACAGAGCAGAACTCAGCCCTCGCCTGCCGTTATTAGTTTTCTTTTAAGACTTCGTATATTGTCAGCATACATTTCAAACGCACATTAACGGGAATTGACAATTTTCAACGCTGAAGGCAAAGAAGAAAGCTTTCTAAGTTCAACGAAGCAGTAATCAAACTTACGCCGAGTCCGGGACGGACAAGGCGACTGTAGTGACGAGTTCCGCTTCGTAGAGGGCGCACATCCAGAACGCCGATGCTACTGCGAAAAGCATCCATGTAAACCAATGAATATTTGTCGCTGTTTACGAAAATGCATCTATACTCTAGAAGACGAAATATTTAGGAGAAATTACTTTTTTGAAATATCGCTACAGCTCTTTTGTCATCTTATTAGTAGTAATCCAGTACCCAGATCGGGAACAGGCGCCGCCACATGCGGGCACAGTAAAGGGCCGGTCAAAAGTTCTCGGGACACACGGTCTGCTTTTGAGCCCCATAGTCGAGCATTTGCTACATCCCCGCAAGGAGCGCTGGTAGCCTTGATTTTGCTTGAACGACCAGTTTTGAGCCGACGCCCAGACATGGAAAAAAAAATTACCGACGATTACGTTACTTCCTAATGCGAAATTTGAGCGCAGCAAATAAGCTGTTTCACCTTTTCGATAGATTGAGGCAAAGAAATCGAGCAACACATGTATGCGCTATCACAGAATTTTTTTTTTATTTTTCACACGTATTCCTTTAACAAAGACTCCACTAACAGTTCTTGACAGTCATGAAGGAAGCTTTGTGGTCGGAGAAATAGACTGATATATGTTCGACTTGGTACACCAATCCTTGATTCTCAAAGACGAGATGTATACAAGTGCCTCGCGAGGTTGTCACAGCCGTGGGACGCGTTACGAGCGAGAGGAACGGGATGTTCTCCCGCATAAGTGTTAGGAAATTGCTGTTTGTCTTTATGTCAACATTAAAGTCCCCCACTACTAACATCGGTGTGGATCGATGGACGGTTAATGCGAGTTGCAGGAAGTGCACGACGTCTTTCGTGAGTGCGGTAGGGGCGAAGTAGGCAGCTACTACCAGCAAGCCGTTGGGCAACTTTGCGGCGCACAGTTCGCCAACTTCATGTGACGTGCCAAACATTTCGACTGGTATTGCAGAGAGACCTGTGCGCAAGTAGATAGCGACTCCCGCCGCTCTGTTGTGGTCTCTGCGAGCACCACAGCAGTATAGGAAATCTATGATTTCGAGAGGCTCTTCGGGATCCATCCAGGTTTCAGCAAAGCAAAGTACAGAGGAATGGCGCAGAATGTGATCGTGGTGTACGTCCTTGGCATGTGCGGCAAGGGAGCGTACGTTAAGAATGTGGTTGTGAATGATGAATCAAGTGCTGCCAGCGAATGACGCGTCCATTGGCTGTCTGCGTGTGTTACTGATGTGTGGTTAACATGTTAAGCTTCGCCTGTAAGAGTGGAACGCGACAGCGTCTTGCAACGCTGCCAGGGAGTCCACAGAACGCCATCGCCAATTCGGCTGTACGCCTTGCTGGACGGTAAATTTATTTTTTGAGGAAAGGAAATGTATCTCTCTCGCATATCTGGGTGGACACCTGCACCTCGCCGTAAGGGAAAGGGGGGAAGATGGGAGTGAACGAAGACGCCGTATTAGCTAGACGCGCCTTTGTTCATTCCAAACCATTCAGCTGGCATTACGGAGTGGCTAGCGTGCTCGTATCGCACTCCGGAGACCCTGGTTCGATTCCTCAACTCGACCAATTTCGTTCTCGGGTTTATTCATTGATGCGGTCTAACTAGAAAGGTTAATTAGGCTATTTCATATTTATATTATTGTATTTCTATCCATCATGTTCTGTCATTAACCTGTCAATTGTTGGAACTGTCTAGAATGTTCGACACAACGTATATGAAACGAGCAACGTCTTACTGAGTGGGGAAGTGCGTGGTGGTGGAGGGAACGCGGCTTCGTACTTGTTTTTTTTTCAGCAGCGTCTCCTTCCGCGGACGCTGTTGTCGCTGCGGCGCGCGTCTTTCTTTTCTTTTCTTCTGACCTCTTCATTCTCCTCTATATTAATTAGGGTGATTGATTAATTAAGCAATTAACTTAACTCAGTCCAACTTAGTTGCAGCATCACTATACGATCCCTTTGATTGGTTGCATGGTTACTAGCCAAAGTACAATTGGCCCCATTTGAAATTCGCGCACTTTGACGTCACGAGCATTTCGACCAATTGAAAAGCGTGACATTGGGGGCGGAGCTGGTTACGAGGCCGACGCCGACGCCGACGACGACGCGAAACCCAGGAACGGACGCCAAAGAGCTGCGCTCTAAAATTGCGAGGACACTTTGGCAACTAAAGTGTTGAGAGGCGAAAGCCAAGGACACTATGCCGTGACCACTTCCGGTTCGCGAGTCAATTGAATTGTTTATTCATGTATTCATTGGACGCTGTTCTTGACAGATGTCCTCCTTGGCGTCCAAACCACCCATAAAGTTTTGCCCGACGTATTAATCACGAAATGTTTCGGCTATGCTACGTAATGCTGTCGTTTGTTAGCACCTACGGCCGGAGCTTTTATGAACTACACACTTTGCGGCCACCTTCGCTACCACTATGACCCGATGCGCATGCACGGTCGTGACCCCCGCGCTGGTCACGTGACCGTGAGAGCTCGATGTGACAGGAACGGATGTTCATTGCCTACGTTGCGGAATTCTCTTTACAACAATATTGCTGACAAAATTCACTTCCCCGTATGTTAAAGGGCTACTGAAGCGGTTTTAGAATTCGATAAGTTTAAGGCTGGCGAATGTGCGAAACGTGCAGGTAAAGCCTGAAAAATCGTTTTGCTCTAGCGTTTGAAATGGTGGTGTAATAGCCGAATAAAGTCGTCGTTGGCGTTCAGCTTTCTCTGAAGTGCACAGCGACGAGCAGAGGCCCCGATAATGACGTCACGTATGACGGCACTACGTTTCCAGCGAAGAAACGGTTATTCCATGAAAGAAAACCGACGACATCGAAGGTGAAGCTCACGATGCATTGTTTGGCGCCATCTGACGACACACAGCAGCATGCAGGCGTAAGCAGCGGACATCTGAAATATCGGCAACAATGACGTCACTACCGAGTTTCCCCGCACTCCTCCAACGTAGTGAGAAGAAGCATAGCCATCGTCGCGGTTTTAATCGATGATTATGACACCATTTTAAGTGCTAGTGCAAAAATACTTTTCATGCTTTATCTAGAAGCTTGATAGATTCGAATTATTGAATGACCTCGAATTCTCAAAAAACCGTTTCAGCTTCCCTTTAAGAGAAGAGCTGCATGCCAAGCATTCTTCAGTGATAACGACAGTTGTCCAAGTGAGTGACCCGACCGTCTGGACAGAGTCAACCCTTCCCTTTTCTCCTCACCTCTTTGTCTTTGTTTCGGACCATCGCCATTGCGCCGAGAAATGACCGCCTTTTTGAGGGCTGCACCCACGTGACGACTGCACAGCCCACCCCGTCTGCACAAGTCGTCTGCTTCTGCACCGATGGTCCCAACAGCCGAGACTGCGCCTGCTGCTGCTGTACAAAGGCAGACATGCAAATTTCACTCATCGGCCACTGCAGCGTTAAAGGTGGCGACAAAATTATAGGAACAGGAGAAGAATAAAAGCTGCATTTCTTCGCTGCCTAGAAGTGTAGCCACATATCGAGCGTTGCGGTATGCTAGTCAGTGTGTGGAGCGGTTCATTCTGCACCCGGTGAAAGAATGTGGTAAATTTTTTCTGAGGTGTGCGCCAGCTATGGACTATACTACTTTAGAACTGCATTTGATGTTGCGAGAGGGTGACTAAAGCTCCTCAAAAACCAACAAATGCTACCAACATTGAAACCAACATTGAAACATTTTACAAGAAATGACGACGATATGCAGATAATGTTGCCACAAAAAAAAACAACAATCAAATACACTGGCATCGTAAAAACTCATCAAATGAGAAGGTGATGCTTAATGTAAGGAAAATATGAGGAGGCAAGGCATTCCATCCGATACAGTTCTAGGAAAGAAGCTATTTTTAAATGGGCCCTTTTCCTTGACCTGTGGGGTGAGGTTGGGGTCAGGGGTGATGCAAGGCCAATCCAGCTCTTGGTGGCTACCTCTAGCTGAGATCGGAAAGGCTGTATCCAGGGCGCAGAGAGAAGCTATTTCCTTCTTGCGTGGATTCGGGTCATTGGACGCAGGCAGCGCACAGGAACGTTCTCATCCGCGTCATCATTGTGTCTCCGGTAGTCACAGTGAGAGTTCGCTACAGCACACTGCGTGAGGAACACTGAAGCGGTTTTGTCCTCACCTCAGATGCCTCCGCCTTTAGACAGGCGCAGGTTTCCTCCTGGCAATCGTTTCCGCTGGCGCGAAGTGGTCCCCGCTGCCTGCCACTGATGCACTGCCTCGCGCTGTCACCTCCTGCCGGTGCCAGAGAGGAGGCGATCCAGCCCAGCTTTGGCTTCCAAGGAGGACACACAGCCCGAGCTGGAGAAGGAAGGGAGAGAAATTGCGAAGTATGTTGCGGAGTAATATATCTAGCGATAGAACAAGCGCTCTAGGTGGGAGGCCTAACATGAAGAGACGAAGTGAGAACGGTATGTATAGGCTGCCGATAACAGTGAGGGAAAGCAGCGCATTTTAGGCGCGCAGCAGTGAGAATGGGACCATTCCACGCCAACTGACTCTAGACTGTGCGCTCAATCATTATCCATTTGTTTAACGTAAATCATGGTTGATCGGCTTTCTGTGCGAAACGGAAAGGAGGGGCTTTCGATTAGTATTCACTTTGAATAGTATCCACTACGAAAGTATCAAAGTGGATACTAGTAGAAAGTAGTTAAATGGGATAGAGGAAGAAAATGAGGTGCTGTGATAAGTTTACAAAATGCATTGTGGGATGGCTTGTATAAACCTAAAGCACAGTGAAGCATGGCACAGTACGCCATATTTGAACAGTACGCCATATTCGAAAGCTACAGGGCTAATACGGGCAAGATCGCGTTTCTTTTCTTGGTGTTATCATTGACCCTCACTTAAAATTCCATCATCATGTAGCTGAAACGTGCAAGAAAATTTCTTATGGGTTACGCGCACTAATTAAAGCCCCAAGCTATTTTCCAGTCCAAACTTTATTATCTCTTTACTACGCATTCATCCACAGCCACTTAAACTACGGTATCTCATCTTGGGGTAACGCCTATCATATTCATCTCTGGCCTTTAATAAAACTGCAAAAGCAAGCAATGCGCATCATAACCAATACCCCTCGAATGTCACCCTCCCGCATTTTGTTCATAGATTTAAACGTTCTACCTATCTCGGCCCTTTATTTTTACAACCTTGGTATCCTATTCTTTAAGATTCTTCATCATTATCTCCCGCTAAGCATATTTTCTCTCGGCACGATCATGAGCAACATCGTCACACGTTTTGCGCTGCGTAATAACTTTTTACTACCTAAGGTCAGAACTAACTACGGCAAACAATGCCTTCATTTTTCATCCGTATCATTTTGGAATTCTTTGAACATAGACGTCAAACAAACTAATACGCTTTCTTTATTCAAGGCCAAACTAAAGCTTTTCCTTCTTAATTTGTGATTTTTTTGTTATGTTATTGATTCTATGTATCGCGGCATCTGTGTTTTATTTTACATTATCGTGCATTACATTGTTTGTATTTAAATATTTCAGTAACTAATATTACATTATGTGCCCATATTTATTCTGTTTCGTCGCTAATTAATGTGTTGTGTATTTTATATTATGTTGCATATTGAAATTTCTTTTCATGGGAGGTCCCGCCCGCGGTCTTGTACCATGGGACCTCTCGCTGTATACAATTGTAACATTTATTGCATTACTCAATAAACTTTCAACTTTCAACTTTCAAATGGGAAGTTTTTATTACATTAACGCGCTGACTTTGGAGGCTGCCTGCCAAAATGAAACTTCTGGAGGCAACGGCATAGGGCATTCGATTGGGGCTTCAGCGCTTGGTACAGGAGACATAACGAGCCCGCAAAAGCATGCGACGAGAACGTGAGAAGGAACACAAAGGAGCGCCACCTCAGCGCACTTGGTCTTCTAGTCTTCTCAGTGAAACGCGCCAATATTGGATAAACTGACCATCTATTCTAGATGCTGAAGGTAAAATTTTGGCGGTGACCCGGCCCAAATTTTGGAAACAACTCGGGCCGAATTCGGAGATTGCCATCGTGTCGGACACGCTGGACATCGACTTTGGTCGTAATCGGGGAGGGCCAAATTTGGAGGGTGGGTCTAATTTGGGCCGGGGAATCAGTTCGAAAGGACGGGTCTGTGCTAGATGACGATGAGCGGGTGGTGCGGCCGGAGAGAGCAGATGGAAATGGATGAGGAAGACTCACCGCAATGCATAGCGTAGCAGTGTGGTGCAGTTTAACATGAGGCATGCCACCACGGCAACAGCAAAAACAGCATGAGGCGTGTTCGGCTGTGGCGATAGCGTACAGGCCTCGCGCCTTCACGGATTCGGCTCCCATTCGTCTGCCTATTTTTTCTACTACCTAAGCACATTTTGTGCTTGTCTAAGGCTGAAGCTCAATTTATGATAGCGGACAGATTCCGCGGTGTTGAGCGCTGTTGGTGCATCGAGTAGAGCTATCGTTATGAAAATAAACATTCAAATTCAATAAATTTCTAACACATGGTGCACACGTTGAGGCGGTCGCACAGAACAAGCCGCTAAATGCACACTTTAGTGTCGATTTCATACACCGCACATAAATACATGTATATCTTTAAACTTCTGTAAAGGTTATGCTTCCCAAGGGTAACGGAGTGGATTCCAAGAGGAGGAATGCGGAGTAGGGGTCCGCAGAAAGCTAGGCGGGCGGATGAGATTAAGCAGTTTGCGGAAATACGGTGGGTGCAGCTGCCAAAGGACAGGGTTAATTGGAGAGACATCGGGGAGGCCTTTGCCCTGCAGTGGGCGTAGTTAGGATGCTGCTGCTGCTGATGATGATGATGAAAGATTAGGCTGATGAGAAAGACAGCTGAAGGGGGCTTAAAGCAAAATGAATGAATTGAAACGCGGCTAAGGCTGCAGAGAGACGTGCCTGAGGAGGATGCACTCATGAATGACCGGCGGAATACGAAGGAGGCGACTCCTTTGTGGTCGTGGCCGTGAACGACTCGGGTGAAACATTAACAGCCGGTTCGGTCAAAACAAAAAACTCAGGGACAGCGGAGAAGGCGGCTATCGCCATGGCAATGGCCAGCACCAAAGCAGTCACCATAATTAGCGACTCCAAGGTGGCTATAAACAATTTTGCGCGGGGTATGATCTCCCAGGACGCAGAACGAATCCTAAGAGATAAAGACTGGGACCAAAGAGAGGTAGAACTAATATGGGTGCCGGCACACTCGGGGAACAGGGGAAACGAGTTGGCTCACAGTATAGCTCGAGGTTATGTCAGCCGAGCAGTGAGCCGGGTTGAGTCCCCAAATTTCACGAGAGATGCATTCATATAATTTCACGAATACACCAATCAGTTTAAACTGGAAAGGAGGATCTATCCGCCACCAGACAAAAAGCTCGACAAAAGCCAGGAGGTAACGTGGCGTCGGCTCTAGACGCGAGCCTTCTTTAGCCCGTCGAGACTAGCACACATGTATCCAACACAATACAACGCTACTTGCAAACAATGCGGCGAGATAGCCGGATATGACCACATTTTATGGAGCTGCAGAAAGGCGCCGCCACCGGCGGACCTACTACCAGTCCCTTCTCTAGAGCGGTGGGAGGCTTTACTGGCCAGCTCAGACCCGTTGACGCAAGTCAGGGCCACTGAGTGGTCTCACAAGGTCGCCAAGAGCCATGGGCTCGAAGCCACCTAGTATAATGCCCACTAGGGCTCAGTGCTGACAATAAACGTTTTCCAATCCAACCTGCTTCGGCACAAGGGGTCCAGTCGCCACGGTCACGGCCCCTGCCTGCTACCTGCGTCGAGGGTTAACAGGTTGCCAATCGCGGTCAGGTAGCACCAAAGACGCCCATATAAGATGCTTTCGTGACTATCGTAACGTCACCGCTGCCTGGAAGCTCGCACGGCGCTGAAAATATCTATAGGATGCAATAACCTCTTACTGCACCCTAAACAGGAATAAGCCTGCATGGGTGTTTAAAGGGGGTAAGGTGCTCTCTAGCGTACTCCATTTTAGGGGCACGGTAGGCTGACCAAGTTCCGTAGTAGATTTCGATTTTATATATGCGCAGTGCCTACGTTGGGCAATGGCGGTACATTCCCACTACAAAGTATACGAACTTGGTGAAATTAGCAATGGGAGGAGGAGTTTTGGACCTGGCGCTGGAGGTCCTGAGGTTAGCGAATAGAGGGCATTGAAACCTCGGTTAAAAGATTGGTTGGTTTATGGGGTTTAACTTCCCAAAGCGACTCAGGCTATGAGGGACGCCGTAGTGAAGGGCTCCGGAAATTTCGACCACCTGGGGTTCTTTAGCGTGCACTGACATCGCACAGTTCACGGGCCTCTAGCTTTTCGCTGCACCGAAATTCGACAGGCGCGGCCGTGATCGAGCAGATTACGAAATGCTAGAACCTAGAATGTCTTGAAGAGGGGATTAGCTTCCTTTGCCAACCATATTTTTAGTGGTGAAAATCTACCTCAAGGCTAGACAAACATGCCCTATCCCTTAAAGGAAGAGTGCTAGAGGACAGCTTCGTTTTTTACTCTGTGTTTTAGAGTGTAGCGTAATCATAAAATATGCATATATCACGTGTCGCACAATCTCATATATTGTCAAAATCTCTGAATAATATCTTCATCTAGAGATACATGTGTGACAAAACTTACATACAGCTTTTGTTTTTATTAGAGGCGTTCTCAAACTGAGCGTTAGGTTGTACGAGTAGACCAGGAAGTTCCAGAAGACGCCGTGCAGTCTGTGCTGCATGTTAAGGCTGCCAAGAAATCATGCTTTGGAGTGGTTTCATTTTTGTGTGAGGTTTTTTGACCGAACGACAGTTAGGAGGAGATAAGGAGATACGATTCGTTTCAAGTATACTGAGTTTATGTTCTTTTCAACCCTCTGTGCTTGGCTCATACAAAGACACAGCCTTTCCAGACATCATCCTGGAGTCGCGCAGGGCGTTAATGACTCCACCATCTAAACCTGCGGAGAGACAGATGCTGGCCTGGCACCTGCACTGGGTACAATGTGCAGCGTCAACGTGAGCATACGCGTGGGTCTACGAAGCCATCGAGACATGCATAATTCCCCAAGTGGGAAATGGTATACCCAATCTATGCGAGCAGTTAGCCATACTTCGGCATGAACCTAATTTAGAGTAAACTAAGCAGCGAATTCGGACTACACTACATCACAATTTTTTCTTAGTCGCTTAGTAAAAATTCGTCACGGATGTCGAAACTACGTATCGTGCTGGGAAACTGCAGACTGCCGCATTGTTTCGACCTTGTGATAAAGGACAGCAGCCTGGTAATTTTACTGCAACCATTTTCAATAATCGGCGGGGCTGGCATTACGCAAGCGTCCACAATGTGGATATATCGAAAGGAGCTGCCGCAAGCAGTGCGCATTCTGCCCCCCCCCCCCCCCCCCTTTCCTTCCTCTGCAAGATATGTCTGTTGGCGTTACTCCTTTATATCAAAGGCAATATTTTCGTTTTTATTGTAATGTTAGGTCTTAAACTGCTATTTCTCATGGAGTGTAAGCTCTGCTTGAGCGCAGACGACGCTGGAGAGAATAGCAGGCTCACTGCCGTCGCCGCGTGGGCATATCTAGTGCACACCCAGTGGACACAGGCGACGATCACTCTAGAACGTGACCGCTCGGTTTCTGGTGTGGACATGAAATTTTCAAATCGAGCTCACGTAAGCAGGCTATACAAAGACAGGGCTCAAACTAGGGCATTGGTTCTTACATGAGCGTTTTATCTTTTTAAATACTTTCTTCGTAGAAATAATGTCGTTCAGTGCAATGCAGTCCTTCTAAAGAGCAAAGTCACATTTTGCGCCCTGAACTGAGAGCACTCTACTCCAAACAATTTTGGTATGCCATAAACCTACAAAAGTTCCCGCTGTCAACAAAAATATCGGCAGCCACTCACTCACCCCGTTACAGCCAGCTGAGCGGGCATTCCAGCGCTCAGCTCTCAGTTCAGGACAAATAAGCCGACTGAAGACGCCAGGAGGACTGCGTCGAAGGGAAACACTCAAATCACTGACAGCTTCTGCAGGGGGCATCTAGACATACGTACAACAACCATGTCAAACAAATAAGGGCCATCGTCATTTGTAGCTTCCATTCCAAACCGATATTTTATTCCATAGGGCCTTGAAGAAGAACATTCTAAAGACGCTAAATAATGTATCTTAAAATTAATAAAAGTTCAGCATATAAAAAATGCATGATATGCGCAGATACAGTCAATAATTTGAGTTATATTCATGGCTTTATATAAATTACTAATTATGCTCTCTATAATTAATAGTACTAAGAGCAAACATTTTTCACTGTTGAGTACTAGATTTCAAAATTGTTATAGAAGTATGAGCAAGAAAATTGCCGCGAATTACTAGGACAACACGCGCGTGTGCAGAAAGAGGATGCCGGAAGCCTAACCCCGAACTTAGACACTCACCCGACAGTTGGCGGATGACTGCCTTGCGGACGACGGTAGCGTCTTCATTTGTTCTTCGGTGAGGTCGCCGACGATCGCTTGAGCCATCGCCCCCCCGCTGTACGAAGGAGAAACCACTGTTAGAAATCACTTCGCTGTCGACAAGAAACAAGAAACAGGTGCCATTAATTAATGGCGAAAATTAGTTTTGCTCCTGTTTTACGTCGGGTACGTTCCCCAGCGGTTCTTTCTTGCCTAATCGGTGACTGTTCTTTGTTCGGAAGATGCACGATTGACCCACACAGCTTGTTAGTAGTGAAGGGCGAACACAGCAGAAACGTAAAACCCCGACTCTTCATGTCATACTAGTTTGCAATAGGTTGTGGGTTTGTCAGCACCTGAAAGCGGGCCCGCGGAGCCGCGCGTACAAAGCAAACACTACATACGCGAGTGACGGCACACCTAAGGGCGATCGCATGCCACGCGGCCAACCAAAGGGTTAAATAGCGCGCAACGCAACACGAGGGAGGATGGGGTATTCGCGGAGCACATCTTGATGACGCAGGTCGCACGTCAATGGCTCATCGCGCGCATTCACCGGCAATGGCCGGCGATCACGGAGACCCAGCCAAATCAGGCCCTCCCGAATCCGGAGCGCGTCGGCGCCGCACAGGCGGGCTACACGACTCCGGAGGTTCGGGCCTGGACTCAAGCATACATACTAGGTGCGCACGTTAAAGCACCCGCGCTCTTTGTTCCCCGGCAAAGGCCGAGGAACCCGGGAGCGAAACTCTGCGCACCTTTCTGCTGCCCGAGTGGGCTGCGATCTCGCCGTTCATTGCCCGCTCAGCGCCTCTCGCCGAAACAAAGCCCCCCATTGGTCACTCGGAGTGGCCCAATGGGGTCGCGAGGTCGAAGCGGGAAGAACGCAAGGGAGGCTGATTTACTGCGGTTCTCGAAAGAGCTTCCCTTGCAATGGGGGACAAACAGCGGGCGCACATTCCGCTCGCGTACACCCCCACGGGGGGTCTCTCTAACGAACGAAACGGCAGAAGCTGGCGCACACTCGGGCCCTGCCGCGGTGGCTCAGAGGTAAGGGGCCCGTGTACAGAGCCGGAGTACCCGGGTTCGAACCCGACCGCAGCGGCCGCGTTTCTATGGAGGCGGAACGCAAGAGGCGCCCGTGTGCTGTGTGCGATGTCAGCGCACGTTAAAGATCCCCAGGCGGTCGAAACTGGCACCTCTTTCTTCTTTCATTCCTACCTTCCTCCCTTTCCTTACGGCGCGGTTCAGGTGTCCGTCTCTGGTGTCCGCCTTACCCCCTTCCCTTACGGCGCCATTCAGGGGTCCGCCGAGATATGCGAGACAGATACTCCGCCATTTGCTTTCCTCAAAAACCAATTTACCAATTTTATTTTTACACTCGGGTAACCCAAGATGCTCAATGCCCTCAAGGTTTGGTTTGGTTTATGGGGTTTAACGTCCCAAAATGACTCAGGCTATGAGAGACGCCGTAGTGAAGGGCTGCGGAAATTAGAATTTTCTGCGCTTCTTTAACGTGCACTGACATCGCATAGTACATGGGCCTCTAGAATTTCGCCTCCATCGAAATTCGACCGCCGCGGCCGGGATCGAACATGTTAGGAAGTGCTAGAACCTAGAATGTTTCGAAGAGGGAGTTACTTTGCCAACCCTAAGTATTCCTAAGTATTCCTAGCACCATAACCACTGAGCCACCGCGGTACAACTACTTTTCAATAGTTCGTCCTGTTGTATCATCGGCCCCTTGCTTGGTCTGCAGTATTCCGAATGAAACAACACAACTGGGCGAAGCTGGTTAGTGTAGCTTTAACACTTGCTCCCAGAGAAACTAAAATAAAAGTGCCTTACGTTATTTAATAATCACGTCTAACCAGAGAGTTGTTCCGCACCGATTCTATAACTTTCACTTACGTAGTTGCAACGATTAAGCTGAACACAGGAGGTGAATATTTAGAATAAGGGAAGCTCAGAAACATCTACCCAAAGAAAAAGATTGCAAGCTTTGACGGCCTCTGTATTTCAGGCACAACCGTGCATGCTTATTGGAGTCAGTAAAATGTCACACTGAGTAGCGGAGTACTCGCACAGACGATTTGCGGAAACCTGATGCGAGTGTTCCGCACCGGATTTCAAGTTCATACGAAATTCTTTATATATTTGCGCATATCTTCACTGCTTCAGTTGTGACATTCAGACAATGCACGACGGAGTCATTTTCGCATCCGCTACGTGGGCAAAGCCATGGCCAGACGTCCTCACCTTCAGCCCTGTCTGCCGCCGCAGAGCGGGCTGCTGGACGACAACCGGGCGTCGGTGGCACCCACGTGGTGATAACGCTCCAGGCACAGGAGACGCCCGCCCCTTCCATGGAAGGCTGGCCTAGGGCTCGAGCTGCCAATCAGGGCGACATAGTGAGAACGTTAGTGGCCCAGCTTCTATGCTCTTGTACGTAATTGAAAAATAAATACGGGGGTATGGTACCTTGCGGCCGCCGCCGCGGTGGCTCAGTGGTTATGGTGCTCGGCTGCTGACCCGAAGACGCGGGTTCGATCCAGGCCGCGGCGGCTGAATTTCTTTGGAGGAGAAATTCTAGAGGCCCGTGTACTGTGCGATGTCAGTGCACGTTAAAGAACCCCAGGTGGTCGAAATTTCCGGAGCCCTCCACTACGGCGTCTCTCATAGCCTTAGTCGCTTTGGGACGTTAAACCCCACAAACCAACCAAACCGGTACCTTATGGTAGGGTATGGTATGGTACGCTACGGCATGGTATTGTATGGTATGCTATGGTACGCTATGATATGGTATGCTACGGCATGGTATGGTGTGGTATGGTACGCTACGGCATGGTGTAGTATGATATGACATGATACGCTGCGGCATGGTATCGTATGGTTTGGTTTATTCGGGTTTAACGTCCCAAAGCAACTTAGGCTATGAGGGACGCCGTAGTGAAGGGCTGAGGAAATTGCGACCACATGGGGTTCTTTAACGTGCACTGACATCGCACAGCACACGGGCCTCTAGAATTTCGCCTTCATCGAAATGCAACCGCCATAACCACCGAGCCACCGCGGGGGGCGCACTAATTGTCATGTAGCTACAAATGCTTGTGTAGACATTAGGAGCCGGGGACCATGCATGCAAGACAACAAGTGCACATTGCTCGAACGAGGGGGAAGCAAAACTTCGCAGAGTAGAACGATAATGATTTCTTGTGGGGAACACTGCCGCAAACCGGTTTGTCGACTGCATAGAAACTCGCGGGGCTAGTTTATATCGCTGCTGCAACCATCTCTGTTACACTGGCAATTGTTATATTAGTTCATATTGCGCCAGCTACATGGTTTGATTTCTTTGTTGCAGTCATGTGCGGCGAACACATATGCAGTCTTGTTGCCACTAATTCTAACATGGTTTGTGACCAACCATAACTTTATATCTAGTGTTGGGGCTTTTGTTAAAATCCATAAAATATTTTTATATAACTGCACTATTGCATTTTTGTATTTAGGATTAGGATCTGCGGATAGACTTAGAGAATGAGGGGAAATAATACTTTTTCATTTGAATTTTTTTTTGTACACGGAAAGCACAATATGTATAACTAGAACTGCATTATTAAGCTCTGGTTCAAACGAGACTTGTGGTTACGTTGAAGAGGGGGGTTTGAAAGCGGGTGTTCTCGTGGATAATATAGGAAAAATCATGGAACATGTTTTTCAGTGTGCAATACTTTTTTGCACTGGGCCTGTTCATTGTAGTAAGTAATAGCTGCCTTAACTTTTTAATAACGCGACTCTGAACGTTATGAGCACCGAATGTCTTCCTTTCTAGGTCCGGAACGAACAACACGCAATACGATTATTTTGAAATATTCTGCGTCGGTGCTTGACTGCGTAGTGCGCGCATATCGCTATTAGGAACGTCTTGCAAAGCTAACCTCGAGTCCATGGTCTGTTACTGTTACTGGTCTGTTTAAAGTATCAGCAATAGTATAAATCTCATGCCGTGAAAATCTCTCTACTTCGCTCTGTGCCAAGCTGCTTTGATTGGCGAGATGTCTGATATCTTGAACTACTATTTCCTACTACTAACTCCTGCAAAGCTGCTGAGCTGAGATAGTGCTCGACAGATATGAAAGCCTTTCTGAAATTTGAAGATGCGTTGCTCAATCAAGGACCATCTCCTAAAATGCCTATGAGACACGGACACCTAGCGGGGGTCGATGAATATAGGGTATAACCCTCATTCCACTGTCCAAAAATAAAGGAACCATAGCAACCCATGCAGTGCAGCCCCTCTGCATTTCATTGTCAGATTACTCGGCTGGAATTCAAACTCCTCCCCTTTTTATCTCCCTTATTGGCTTTAAGGCACCTAAAGTTAGTCTTCCAGGATAGCGACGTCCACACACTTACCCCTTTTGCATCCGGCGTTGCGTTTTGGGCAGTCGGCGGAATTCAGGACAGCCGAGGCGACTTGAGAATGCGCGCACATCCAAAACGGCGATGCGGCCTACGAAGAAGAACACGCATGCACACCGCTGTTTACGACCGTGAGTCTGTATTTAAAACGAAGAGTTATTTAGAGCAACTTAGTTCGTAACCACACATCCATACCTAGTTTTATTTGCAGCAACCCAGAAAGCGCTGTGTCCCCTCTGTGTCGCTTTTTGTTAGAGCCTGGATTTTTCCCAATGAACGTATACCAACTAGCTCAGCTTTCTGCCCTGTTGCCAGAAACCAGGTTGGGAACAGACAATTTCAAACAGATGCATGTGCGCATTCAAACCATAATGATAATATCAGGGTCATACCGGGGTCATGCCATGCAGGCTGGAATAGATATATGCGGCCTAATTCCGAGTGCAGCATTAAGTGGTAAAGAATTTAGATTGAAACACTGAACCGCGGATGCAAAGGAACGCCACTCCTTCGCCATGGTCGTGTTAAATAAACTTTTGACACCGGGGCCGGCTTGCACGAAACAAATAAGACCGGCTTATTTCCAGTCTAATCTTATTCGCGGTCTAGAAGCTCTCTCGGTTTTGAAGAAAGGAAAGGCGCATAGCTGGTTCATTTTGTCAGTGGACACCTCAAATGCGCCACAAACTCCGACTGAAAGTTCGGTAACTCAATGTTTTAGTCGGCGTTCGTGCCCACTTGAGGCACTCACCGACAAAGAGAACCATCAATGCGCATTTTCTTTTCTCAAAATCGAGAGAGCTTTTAGACCGCGAATAAGATTAGGCTGGAAATAAGCCGGTCTTATTTGTTTCGTGCAAGCCGGCCCGGGTCTTACGCACACAAACGTACACACTTCAAGCGCATAGCTTTATTAATTCCCCCTTTATTTATTATATCCACCTTTATTATTTCCCATGTCAAGACGACGTGTTATTCCATTGTACGCTTCCGCATATTTTGTGCTAAAAAGTGCTACTTAGGGAAAAGCTGACTACCTACTGAATCCGCTTTGAGCATCAACTACAAGGTTTTAAACACATATAATTTTCGCTCTTTATGTGCAGCATTGTCACAGGGATGGACACTTAATAAGAGTTTTCATTTTTGAGCATTCCATACCAAAGTGACCCATTGGCTATGAGTAGGCTGTCGCGGAGGGCTCCAGAATAATTCAGACAAGTTGAGGTTCCTTAATGTGCGCTGCATTGCACAGAAAATGGACACTTCTACCGTTAAGCACGTCGCTTCATCTCCCCCCTCCCTAACTCCACGACGTATACTGGCACTCTAGCCGTGTGTTGCCTCATCGAAGCCTCACTGACTCTCATAGCGCCGTACACACCGGCCCACCGACGTGCTTTTGCAGCGAAGCGTGGTCCCTGCGCCTCCACCCGTCGATTGGGCTTCGACGAGGGGTGTGGTGTCCACCAGAGAACACAGCTGGCATTGGACTCGAGAGAGCTCCGGCACTCAACTATTCGGGACCGACTGGCAGCCTGTGGCAATAAGTGATCGCCCTTTGGTGAACCCAAATGTAAATAAATTAGGGTCGGTAGGTTTTTGACAGCAGAATGTTCGCCAGTAATTAAACTATTGGTTTGACCTTCATGTTGACGGAATGATGCAGCGTCAATCAATATGAATGCAAAAAATGAGCCAGCAAACGAATACTACATCACCACCACCCTCATCATCAGCCTAACTACGCCCAATGCAGGACAGAGGCCTCGCCCGTATATCTCCGTTACTACTCACGACCAGCGGTTATCTTCGCTTCATATTACATGCCTTGCACAAGCCCATTTCTTCCTCTCGATTTCGAGTGGGATATCATTAACCCGTGTTTGTTCCCTCACCCACTCTGCCATTTCTAGTCTTTTCACGTTACACCTGTAATTTTTTTCGTAACTCGGTGCACTGTATATAACTTGTGTGTATGAATACTACACATCAGAGAATGTTTATGTATCCATGTAGAAAGAGTGCCTAAAGGGAAGTGAGGAAGGTTGTTGCAGTGGACATGTGGGCGTTGGACGAAGCCTCCCTCACCGAATACTTTAACGCATCTTCATGCACACTCATTTGAGGAAGGGGGGTACTACTTGGTTGGAGTGTGCGGAATGCGCGCAAAGAAGAATGAAGTTTGCGCGCGCGATTTTATCTACAAAAATAATGGCGCCTCCTGCCAAACCAGAGGGCATTAGCTGAAGTGGCGCCATCTCGCGACGCGTGGAGGAATTCCTCACCTACTACCACGAAAGGTGCGCGCGTGAACTTCAGCTGCTGCACACCGCAGCCTCTTGGAGCCGACCTTGGAGGCGTAGCTGGGAGTCGCAACCGCTGACGTGACGATGTCATTGTGAAAACCAGGAAGCCCATAGAAGTTGGCTTCCGAGAAAGACACCCAGTCTGGTGGAGGATAGAAAAGAAACAAAAATTTCAACACGCAACGCTGACTCAGCCGTTTAGTCCGTATAGCGCAATAAGAGAGACTGACAATATCGTCGGTTTTTCGCCGGTAATTGTACTGAGAGGAATTCCCTAAGGCGAGGTAGATTTGAAATACCTGAGTGGTTACTCATTAGCGCCCACACGACAGCAGATTTTAGGGCTGCATAGGAAATATAACAAGCAACTAACCTGCAATAAAATTTCTTTTTTCTTGTAGACTATAATAAAGATTTAGGACTCTGAAGCAGCACGCAGCCTATGAGCGAAACCTCAGTGGAGAGCTCCGAATTACTTTAGACCACCCGGCACTCTTGCCATGCAGTGACGTCGTACCAAAACAAACAGACTTTGCGCTTAGCCCTCTATGGAAATGTTGTCCCTGTGGGAGGGATTTCATGCTGGGATCTCGCGCTCATCAGCCGACCGCTATAGACACCCAGCCTCTGCTTGGGTCCATTTGTGACTTTTCTTTGTAGCGGACATGCGCCACTCGCGCACAGCTTGTTGGTTGGTTGGTTTATGGGGTTTAACGTCCCAAAGCAACTAAGGCTATGAGAGACGCCGTAGTGGAGGGCTCCGGAAGTTTCGACCACCTGGGGTTCTTTAACGTGCACTAACATCGCACAGCACACGGGCCTCTAGAATTTCTCTTCCAAAAAAATTCAACCTTTAGTCCCGGAAATACGAAAAAAAATAAACTGAGTGAAACAAGCATGCATTTCAGCTGCGGTGTTGTCGTGGCATGGCATGGATTACACCGCACCCACGTTTCCTGTCCTGGTTGATAGTCGTTCTAAACCACAAAAATACAATTTTTCTGTTGCTTGAACAAGAGGCAAAACTTACCACAAGATCTTTAGATCTTTCGCTTTCAACAACCGAAATCGAAAAAAAAAAAACTCCATGCCTTAGGGTTACGAGAGAACACGAGAAGCTCCTCGCCAAGCGCACACGTCTCGCATGCGTACGATTAGGCGGATTAAGCATCAACTTTGGCAGCGGAAATCTCGAAACACGGCCGCGTTACGAGCAGTCCAACATGCGCAAGAGCTGAAGCTAAGACTGTCTTTGTTGTTTCCGATGAAATTCGCGCATTTATTACATAAAAGGAAGGCTATGAATCGAGCACTTACCGCGCGCATTTCAACAATCGCAAATGCCCATCTTGCGCCGGCCTGCCCAACAATTTCCGTCGAAGTCGATGCCCATTCTGTACGAGTTGAGGCCAGTACACTGCGCCTTAAATTCCACCCGTTGGAGCAGAAACGATGGACAAATGGGCGCATCTAGTGCGTGGGCAAAGCAGCTGGCAGACTTCCTCACCTTCAGCATGCCTTCTTCGGGAGTGGGTGCATTGCGCCCCCTCGTGAAGTCATCTGTCCAGTCACCGTAGGCGCGCCTTGCTCAAACATTGGTGGCACACTGGCCACGGACTCGGGCTGCACATCCAGAGGGAGACCGTTAGTGTCGCAGAGACAGATGCAGTGTGTTGCATTTTAAAGAACAATTTCATCAAAAAAGGTTTTTACTGCTATATCAACGTTACTGGCTAGAACTGAAATCAAATTTAAAATGCGGTGTTTAACGTCCCGAAGCGACACAAAACGCTAGGAACACCGTAATCGAGAGTTTCTGAAGACTACTTGGGACTATTTTACGTGCGCTGACATTGCAGGGCACACACGCGCCTCTAGCGCAAAATGATTGATAATTATTCCGAACCGACATTCGTATATACTATACTGGAGGTTCTATAATACGGCATCACAAAGGAGGTGCATGCAGCAAGGAAATACAAATACACGGTCCAGGAAGGTCATCAACGTACCAGTCATGGTGGTCACTCCGTGAGGCTGATGTAAAACAGGAGCAGTCCTCTGCAGAAGACAAAATATGGTCTTAACAGCTGTGTTAGCTCGCCTGCATTAAACACACCCAGTAGTGAGCACTGAGCTGTTTGCCCTTGACCCGTTCTGAAGAGTAGCCATACAGAGGCCAAGAGTAGCCAAAAGTAGCCCATCGTTCTCTTTCGACGCCAGATTAATCACAGCTCGGCATACGATGCAATGGAGAATAATGGTTTATGTTCATTTTCTGTAGGAGGTCCCTGAAAGCCTCAATCGGTGACGAAATTTTGTCGTCCAGCCGCAATCTAAAGTCAGCAATCTGAAGTCCTGTCTCCGAACTGGCACAGATTTCTTCTGCTTGATATCGTTCCGATGTTCGGTTTATGTGAACCCAATCTGCGTAAAAAGGCTCTCCAACGGAAATTTGAAACTGTAGGTAAAAGGGGCTTATGGGGCAAGGGAAAGGAAATGGGTCCCCTCATCAATGGCAGGGTGCCTTTTTCAAATAGTTGATCCTGACCAAGAAAAAGAAAAAAGTTGTATGCTTATTAAAACTTTCATGGTATTTGAAGTGGTAAAACGGGGTCATACTCTTAGAGAAGCGAAGGATGAAGTATGTGATATAAAATTTTGGATGTGTGTGCGAAAATGCGCTTAATAAAAAGGTTTATAGTCTTATATATAAATAAGTACAGGTTAAAAGGATATGAACTGAAATCAGGCCACTGCAGTGCTCGAAAAAAGGTGGGCATTGAGATCACAGTGAGTACCGCAGACTCTACAGGTGGCCAAACAAGTGTTCGTAACAATGGGGTAATTCAGTTTTAAGGGCGATACTACTCTAACATCCGGCTGCCATTCAGCTCGAAAGGAAGGTGTCGCTTATATATGTGCAAGTGTGAGGACAGTGCACCGTTAGACGAGACAGCAGGTGTCTTCTGCGGTGGGAATGATTTGGCTTCGAGTAAAGATGAGACGAACGCCGGCAATGAGGTGCGTTAAGCATTGGCCGGGGTCTTCGTTTACTGTTTAATTCCGCCAAAATCAGGGCTGCGGGACACACACACGTGCCACGCAGAGACTACTAAAAAGTGAATTTTTTAAAATCGACCATGCTGTCAGTAACACGCTGAAATTAACGCAGACAAATACGACTGAAGATAAGTGTCGCAGGTGCGCGTTAACGCTGAACTCGAATATCACAGAAACCTACTGTCGTGCGGGGGTCAGCTCATAAACTCAAAATTTTTTTGCTCCGATTCGGGCAGCTCGTCGGCCTGCGCCGTAGCGTCGGTAGATGGGACTGGAAGTTAGTAGATTCAAATAAAAGTGTTTTGCAAGCGGAACTATCAGAATGAACATCTTTAAAACTGCGCGCGCTTTTTTGCTTCCGGAAACTGCAAGCACCCTCGTCTCTGGTGGCGTCCGGTGAATAGGAAGCTCCCGTCGCTTTAAATAAAAGAGAGCGCTTTATTTAAGCTCTCGGAGGTATATAATCCGAAACTATGTCTGCAGCAGGACAAATGGTTATCCTCTTTTCCTCCTATTTAAATTTACCGTGTTCAGTGGGAACACCTACCGCCCTTTATTTTGAAACTTAATATTTCAAACAAGAAAACTCTGTGTAGAGTAAAGAAAACAGAACCAAAGCCTATTAGTTTACGCGAATACTCCTTAGAAGTAAATGGCGTACTTTGGGGTAAGCGAAAACTGCCGCTTTCTACGGCTGAGGCTGAAACGAGTCTAGAAACGAACAAAATTTTCGGAGTCCTCCTCACATGCAGTCCTCATCGTCACTGCTGTCATCAAGTCCACGGCGGCGAAGAAGCAGCGACACCTACGTGGCGACAGCAATTGGCCCTTGCTCACGGCAGCCTCGGCACCACGGCCGCTTGCTGCTGTTTGAAGAAGCGGTTTCAAGATAGAAGCAGAACATTACTACACGTCCCGTCTGTGCACGAGAAGCATCCCTGGTTTAAACACAGGCCCTGCCGCGATGGCTCAGTGGTTATTACGGCGAAAGCCTTTACTTGCTCATACTGTCGTCCGTTAACAATGCGTATCACACGCGTTTAACTCGGCAACTAATAAAGATAAAAGAAAACCAAAGATTGCTTCAGATAGAGGAGGAAAAAAATGAACCTAGGAGTCAAGTTTGATGACTGTAGATTTATAATTAATTATCGGCGAAAATGCAAACTTTGGTCGAAATAGCGCGGACGTCGACATAGCCACGGGAACGGTGTGACGCCACATTCATCAGTAGTCGTCACGGCATAATGAAGATTGTCAAAGAATGGTCGGAAAAACGACGGGTTTTTGTCAAATTAGATGCAAAAATGTGTAATTAAGCGTAGTTAGCACTTAAGATTCCCGAAGGGGTGTATAATTTGGGTATCGATATAGCCACGGGAACGGTGTGACGTCGCATCCACCGGAAGTCGTCACTGCATAGTGTCCTCGGCTTTCGCCTCTGAACACTTTATTTGGCAAAGTATCCTCGCAATTTTTCGCGCTCGATCCCGGCCGCGGCGGAGGAATTTCAATGGAGGCGAAATCTAGAGGCCCGTGTACGGCGCGATGTCAGTGCATGTTAAAGTGCCCCGGGGTGGCCGAAATTTCCGGAGCCCTTCACTACGGTGTCCCTTATAGCCTGAGTCGCTTTGGGACATTAAACCCGTTTAAGTGAAACCTGGTTTGAACAAGAAAAAAGTTTTCACAAGAAACTGTTTCCTTGCAGCCTAGAAGCGCAGCTTGGAAATGGGAGTTGCGGTGCGCGAGTCGCCAAGAAGGGAAAAATGTAGATGATGACATCCTTCTGTTCCTTAGTTGCATGTTTAGACATCAAGGAAAAAAAGGTTTTCATTGTTTCATTGCTTTGAGAACTTAGTTTAAGGCAGGTGTGGAAACAGGCAACCAGGAAACATTGAGTTAAGCCCATTAATTGCCAATTTAGTTTAGTTTTGGGGGATTGAACGTCCAAAATTATCTCAGGCTTTGAGGGACGTCTTAGTGTAGGTCTCCGGAAATTTCGACCACCTGAGGTTCTTTAACGTGCACTGACTTCGCACTGCCATCGCAAAATTTCGCGTCCATCGAAATTCGACCACCTGTGGCCGGGATCGAACCTGCGTCTTTCGGGTCAGCAGCCGAGCACCATAACCACTGAGCCACCGCGGGGGGAGGGTCGCACTAATTGTCATATACCTGCAAATGCTAATGTGGACAATAGGAGCCGGGGACCACGCATACAAGAGAGCGAAGGGCCCATGTTCGAACGAGGCGGAAGCAAAACTTCGCAGAGTAGGAAGACAATGGATTCTTGTGGGGAACACGACCGAAAAACGGTTTTTTGCCTGCATAGAAACTCGCGGGGCTAGTTTATATCACTGCTGCAACCATTTCTGCCACACTGGCAATTATTGTATTAGTGCCAGCTACGTGCAGTTTGATTTCTTGCCCGCGTGTGCGGCGAACACTTACGCAGTCTTGTTGCCACTAATTCTGACGTGGCTTGTGGCTTTATAAGAATGCGTAAAATATTTCTAAATAACTGTACTAATGCATTTTTGTATTAAGCACCTGTCAGTTAACTTAGACAATAGGCGTAAATGAAGCAGATTTATTCGATTTTTTTTATTTTACACACGGCACAACATGAGTAACCAGATCTGCATTATTGAGCTCCGGGTCAAACAAGACTTGTACAGAAGCCGAGCAAGCGCTTCGAATAATCTCAAACGTGGTCACGTTTAAGACGTGGGTTTGAAAGCGGGTGTTCTCGAGGATAATTTAGGGAAAATCCTGCCACATCCTTTACCATGTGCTATACATTTTTTTTTGCACTGGGCCTGTTCGTTGTAGTTAGGAATAGCTGTCTTCGTGAACTTATCAATAGCGCTACCTGAACGTTATGAGCACCGAATGCCTTTTTTTCTAGGTTATGGAGGAACAAGACGCAATACAATTATTTTGAAATATTTTGTGTGGGTGCTTGACTGTATAGTGCGCGCATATTGTTGCCATCAAGTGATCGCCATTCGGAACATCTTCAAATGTTCACCTCGAGGTCATCGTTTGTTACTATTAATGCTGGGTTCTTTAAATATCAGAGTAGTCTAGAGCTCTTGGTGCCGTGAAAATTTCTCTACTTCGCTCTGTGCCAAGCTGCTTTTATTGGCTAGAAGCCTGATATCTAGAAGTACTAATTCCTACTACTAACTCCTGCCCAGCCGCTCAGCTGAGATAGTGCTAGGTAGGTATGAAAGCCTTTCTGAAATTTGAAGGGGTGTTGTTTAATCAAGGACAATCTCCTAAAATGCTTATCATACTTGGCCACCTAGCGGAGGTCGACGAATCTAGGGTATAACCATCATTCCACTGTCCAGAATTAAAGGCACCAAAGCAACCCATGCAGTGCAGCCCATTTGGATTTCATGGTGAGATTACTCGGCTGGAATTCAAACTCCTCCCCTTTTTATCTCCCTTGTTGCTTTTAGGGCACCTAAAGTTAGTCTCCCAGCATATCGACGTCCACACACTTACCCCCTTTGTATCTGGCGTAGCTTATTGGGCAGACAAGGCGACTTGAAAATGCCTGCACATCCAAAACGCCGATGCGGCCTGCGAACAGGAACACGCATGCACACCGCTGTTTACGACCATGCGTCTGTATTTGAAACGAAGAGTTATTTAGGGCAACTTGTTCCCAACAACGCATCCATACCTGTTTTTTTTTTTGTGGCAAGCCAGTAACCAGATTTTCGAACAGACAATTTCAAACATATGCATGTGTGCACTCGAACTGAAATCGTGATACCAGGCATGCTGGAATAGATATATAAGGCCTAACTGCGAGTGTAGCATTAAGTGGTAAAGAATTTATACTGAAACACTGAACTGCGGATGCAAAGAAACGGCACTCCTTCGCCAAGGTCGCGTTAAATAAACTTATGACACCGGATCTCACGTACACAAAGGTACGCACTTCAGGCGCATACTACCTTCCGCCTTTATTATTTCCCCAAGAGGAGATGTGTTATTCCCTTCTACGTTTCCGCATCTTTCGTGCTAAAAAAGTGTTACTCAGAAAATACTTGACTACCTACCTAATCCGCTTTGAGCATCAACTACAAGGTTTTAAAGACACATAACTTTCGCTGTTTATGTGCAGCATTTTCACAGTGATGTCGTCGACCTTCAATGGCTTATCATATTTGGCACTCTAAAGTTCGCGAGTGAATATAATTGTTTATTCCGGTTTTTATTGGACGCCTTTCATGATATTTCTACCCTGACAGCAAATCATTTTCTCCGGAAATTAGGAACGCACCTCTTTTTCTGGAGCAGGTGCTATGCGTTACCCTCGTGTATGTCCTTCCTTTGACAAATAACGTCACTTGAAATGCCTCGAACCACATGTCAATTGAGAAATTTCAACTTGGTACATCCAAGATGTCGTCGACCTTCAATGGCTTGTCATATTTTGCACTCTAAAGTTCGCGAGTCAATATAATTGTTTATTTCTGTTTTTATTGGACGCCTTTCATGACAGATGTCCTCCTTGGCGTCCAAACCACCCACAAAGCTTTGTCCGACGTGTAAATCACGAAGTGTTTACGCTATGCTACGTAATGCTGTCGTTTGTTAGCACCTACGGCCGGAAGTAAAAGTTTATGATCTACAAATTTTGTGGCCACCATCGCTACTACTATGATCCCAACGCGCATGCACTGTCGTGCCCTCCGCGCTGGTCACGTGACCGTGAGAGGCTGGTCACGTGACCGTGAGAGCTCGATGTGACAGGAACGGATGTTCATTGCCTACGTTGCGGAATTTTCTTTAGACAATATTGCTGACAAAATTTGTTTCTCGGTATGTTAGGACAATAGCTGCAGGCCAAGCATTCGCCAATGAAGACGACAGTGTGCCAAGGGACCCGACAGTCTGCATAGGGACAACCCTTTCTTTTTCTCCTCACCTCTTTGTCTTTGTTTCGCACCATCGCCATTGCTCCGAGATCTCTTCTTCCGGCTGCACCCACGTGACGACTACACAGCCCACCCCGTCTGCACAAGTCGTCTGCTTCTGCACTGCTGGTCCAATCAGCAGAGACACCATCTGCTGCTGCTGTACAAATGCAGGCATGCAAATTTCATTCAGCGGCCACTGCAGCTTTAGAGGTGACGATAAAAATTCTAGGAACAGAAAAAAAAACTGCATTTTTTCGCTGCCTAGGAGTCGCCACATATCGAGCGTTGCGGTGTGCTGGTCAGTGTGTAGTGCAGTGCTTTTTGCACCCGGTGAAAGCATGTGCGAAATTTTTTCTCAGGTGCTCACCAGCTATGAACTATACTAGTGTAGGACTGCATTTGTTGTTGCTAGAGGGTGACAAAAGCTCCTCAAAACCAACAAATGCTACGCTTGCAACAGATACGCTGCTCTCACACGCTCCCGACCTAATCGCTCAATACAGTGCGTCCTTAAAGAAGAGATGGAGTATACCCAGTTCCCATTCAGGTATGGGAGAACCAAAACCAACTACCAGCTGCAGTTTCCTGCGTAAACAATGGCACATCAAAAGGTTACTGTGTCTGGATATGTGTTCACCAGCACACCTTATGAAACGCCACCATTTTTCTGCAAGAAGCGGTCGTGACGGTCTCTATGCTCAGTCACCCGGAGCTCCCCGCTATACAGCGTCTTTCGTAGCTCGAGCTACTTTGGGATGTTAAACCCACCCCATAAACCACAAACGACCCCCAATCCTGTGTAAAACCACGGCTCTATCGTACTCCACCTTCGTCCTGCTCTCCCTACGTAAGGCTTCTTCCCGACAGAAGCGTCATCCCTTCCTGCCGACATGCACTTTTCAGCCGCGACATTCACCGGGGTCAACTCTGCCAAGTACACACAAACAGCTCTAAACAACAGGACCAGAAAGAGGAGCAGACAAACACGGTCTCCTCGTAATGGTCTTGTTGTTTAGCGCTGTTTGCATGTACTTGTCACCATGGAACACAAACTCGCCCAATCTGCTGTTCTGCCAACTCTACCTCTGGTTTTTTTCCTTGGGTCCTCTCTCCGTAGTTGATCATTGTCGTGTCCGGTCGCTGTGTTGAATGCAGCGAAAGACGCACACGGTACTTTAAGACTTCGTTTATTTAAAGCCGATGAGGGTGCGACCAGCGTCGACCGAGGCAGGAGCCGAACTGGCCGCCCGAAGAAAGGAGGGAGCGGAAAAGCGTCCACGGGAGGGAGTGGCTTCCCAGAAGAGGAGGAGGATGCGGGGGTGCGGGGGGCGCACCATGGGGGGGCATCTGGCGACAGCGTGCCAGTGGTCGTTAGGAGGGGCGAGTGGTCGTTAGGAGGAGGTCGTTAGGAGGAGGATGCGAGTGGTCGTTAAGAGGAGGGTGCGGGGGCGCACACACACAAAAGCGATAAGGGGACACAACACTTCCTTCCCCCTTAGAAAGTTGCCTGGTATCGTGCAGGGGGTCGGCGCTCACGCGTGGAGGCGCGCTGGCTTTGTGCGCTCGGGGGAGAAACACTTGTAGGCTGGCTGTTGTTCGCTGTGTCTCCTAGGTCTGTCCTGGGCGAAGTCTCTTCTTCCGGGAAGAGGGGCCAGGCTATGTGGGAAGATGGTGCACGTGTTCTCTCCGCTGGCGGACAGCTCTCAGACGGCGTCGTAAATCTACGCAGCTGGTTGAGATGTCGGCGTGTTACTGTGCCATGTATGTTGACGAGCCAAGAGCGCAGGCCTATGCGTCTGACAATTGTAGCTTCCTCCCAGCGTGGCTTTTTCAGAAACTGTCGGGCGAGGACGCGCTGCCCCTCATTAAGCGTGCCGCAGCGCGGAATTGCTTTTTCTTCCCGGAACGTCTCTGCCTTTGGCTCGGGGAGGATGGCTGTGAGCTGGGTTCGCATTTCACGCTCGAACATCATTTTCGAGGGGGTCTCGCCTGTTGTGCTCTGAACCGTCGTGTGCTGCTTGAAGAGAAAGCGCGCAAGGCGGCGCTGCAGCGAGCCTGTCTGATCTCTTTCAAGGGCGCGTTTTAGCTCGGCTACGTAGCGCTCGGCTTGTCCGTTTGTCGCTGGGTGGTAGGGGGCCGATGTAACTGATGAGATCCCGTTGTCGCGATAAAACTTGAGGATCTCCGCAGACACAAACGGTGTTCCGTTGTCCGACACTACCTTGCGCGGCAGGCCGAACGTTGCAAATAGTGATCGGAGGTTGTCAATGACTGCTGCCGAAGTCGTCTGTCCCATTTGCCTTATCTCAAGCCACTTTGTGTAGGCATCTACGACCACAAGGAAAGTGCAGCCCTCAATTGGTCCTGCAAAATCAATGTGCAGTGTGTGCCATGGTGTGTCTGGCTTTTCCCATTCTGGGACAGGAGCCTTCGGCGGGGCGCTCCGGCTGCTCTGGCAAGGCTTGCATTCTCGCACCACTGTTTCGATGTCGTTGTCAATGCCAGGCCACCACATGTAGCTTCTGGCACACTTTTTCATTGCAACGATGCCCCGATGTCCGGCGTGGATGAGAGACATAGCTTGTGCGCGTTGTTCTCTCGGAATCACAACTCGGGACCCAAATATGATGCAGCCGCGATGGGTGCTCAACTCTGTAGCTCGCCTGCGGTAAGCGTCGAAGTTGTCCCCTTTGAGTTTATGCACGTTGCCTTGTTGAACAGCTGTGTAAACTAGCCGGAGAGCTGCGCACTTCTGCGTAGATGCTGCAACTGTGCCTGCTGTAAGCGGAGGTTCTGGCAGTGCTTCGAACATCAGAACGTCTCCTGGTGGAAATGGTTCGTCAACAGTTGCGTCTAGTGGCAGACGGCTTAGCGCATCGGCGTTTTGATGTTTACTGCATATCATCACGCCTAGTGGAGAAAACCAGTTTCTCCCTAGAAGGCTTGATCCTGTGCCCTTCACAACAAGCAGAGGTAGCGTATGGGTCTGGCCGTTGTAGTTAACCTGCACGTTGGCAGAGCCCAATAGTGGCAGATTCTGTCCTGACCACGTTCGCAGGTGCGTGTCGTCTTGTTGCAGGGCGGGTGCGTCAGATGGCCATGAAGTTCGGAACGTGTCCTCACTGATCAGAGTACAGGCTGCGCCGGAGTCCACCTCGAACTTAATCAGCTGGTGATGTACGCTTACTTCTGTAAAAATCTTCGGTCGCGTGCCGAGATTCATGGTGTTCAGGTCGTACAACACAGATGGTGTTGCTGATGTTGTTCCATGGAGATCAGATAGCGGCGTATTCTCTGAGGCGTTGACGCTGTGATTAGGCTGGGAAGGTGACTTTATCTTGGCAAGTCTCCGTTTCGTAATGCATGCTCTTTCGATATGCCCTCGCTTGTGGCAAAAATTACACGTGGCTGACTGGAATCGACATCCCTGGGGGTTGTGTTGGTCGTCACACCGCCAGCAGCGTTATGCCTTTTTGACCGATTTTACAACAACAGAAGGCTTGCGCACCTGGTTGCTTGTCTGGTGTACCGGCTCGGTGTTCCGGCGAATCCCTCTCTGCTGGTGACCGGCGCTCTCCGCTCGAACGGCGATGTCGTAAGCTTTGCTGAATGTGAGGTCCTTCTCAGCGAACAGGCGCTGCTGCAGTGACTCGTCACTCAGTCCGCACACAAATCTGTCGCGTAACATCACGTCCAAGGGAAGCATGGTGGTGTTAGCAGAAGAAGCTGCGTCTCCCTCCTGCCCGGTAGCTGTTGTCGACAGCGTTCCAAAATTGCAGTCGGCAGCGAGCTTCTTGAGCGCGGCTACGTAGGCGCTCACAGTTTCTCCTCCCAGTTGATCTCGTCGTTGGAAGCGAGCCCGGCTGTAGACCTCGGATGGCCTTGGGTCGTAGTGCTTTTGCAGCGCTTTTACGATGTCGTCGTAAGACACTGCCGCTGGTGTGCTTGGCTGAATAAGAGCGCAGACAGTATCGTAGGTCTGCTCCCCGCACAGCGTCAGCAGGTTGGCCCTCTTCAAGGCTGGGTCTGTGATGTTGTTAGCTTCAAAGTAGAACTGAAGGCGTCCAACCCACGATGACCACGATGAGCCGTTGAATTCTGGTATCTGATTGGGAAACCCTCGCGTAGCCATGGCTTGTCAATAGCGTTGCGTAGCGCGGGTCGAATCCACTTTCTCGTCGCCACTGTCGTGTCCGGTCGCTGTGTTGAATGCAGCGAAAGACGCACACGGTACTTTAAGACTTCGTTTATTTAAAGCCGATGAGGGTGCGACCAGCGTCGACCGAGGCAGGAGCCGAACTGGCCGCCCGAAGAAAGGAGGGAGCGGAAAAGCGTCCACGGGAGGGAGTGGCTTCCCAGAAGAGGAGGAGGATGCGGGGGTGCGGGGGGCGCACCATGGGGGGGCATCTGGCGACAGCGTGCCAGTGGTCGTTAGGAGGGGCGAGTGGTCGTTAGGAGGAGGTCGTTAGGAGGAGGATGCGAGTGGTCGTTAAGAGGAGGGTGCGGGGGCGCACACACACAAAAGCGATAAGGGGACACAACAATCATGTAACCTCGAGATAGTAACAAGAGCTTCATTCATTCACAGTGTTGAATTTCCGTGTCTGCTCCCGTTGACCCTTCGTCATCAGATCGCGATCTGGAGATGGTAATCTATTTCAACTTTTTGAATACTATGTACAGGGACGCTGCCATGTACCATGTACCGGGATACCGTGTACAGGGGCCATAGGGTAGCTTTTCAACCATGCGAGCGGCATGCAGCAAACCGCCGAAGGCGATCATCTCTGGAGGGCGAGGCGGAACCTCATTCAGAGCCCAGAGGACTTTGCACTCTACTGCTTCTCATTTGATATTCACTGCGTGGCTGTTTTATTCTTGGCGCAGGTGGGGCTATTACGTTGCAAGCATCGGTCACTTGACCATACGGGGTCAAGTCATAGCGAGCAGCACGCAGCTCTCCCAATGTGGTCCACACTATCCGATCATGTGTCTACCAGACACTTCTGGTTGGTTCAACTACGAGCGTCCAAGCTAGCCGGACTGCTGAGAACAGGTCAGAACAGGAGAAAAAAGATTCGCGGGGGCAACGGACTCCAGGATGAGGTAACAGCGGGCTAAAGTTTCTGCCGTAATTATGCATCACCAGGCATCATCGTAAATGTTACCCACATTTCGTTCTTTTTATTTCAAATATACTGAGAAAATGTATGGCCCTAACAGGCAGGGCACATTAAAACATTTTACAAGAAATGGCGACCATATGCAGATAATGTTGCCAGAGCGAAACAAAAACAACAATCAAGTACACGGGCATCGCAAAAACTCATGAAATGAAAGGGTGATGCTCAATGTCAGGAAAATATGAGGAGGCAAGGCATTCAATTCGATACAGCTCCGGGAAAGAAGCTATTTCTAAATGGGTCCTATTCCTCGACCTGTGGGGGTGGGTTTGAGGCGAGGGGAGATGCAAGGCCAATCCAGCTCTTGGTGGCTACCTCTTCCTGAGACCGGAAACTTTCTTCAGGGGGCAGAGAGAAGCTATGTACTTCTTGCGTGGATTCGGGTCATTCGACGCAGGCAGCGCACAGGAACGTTCTCATCGGCATCATCATTGTGTCTCCGGTAGTCACAATGAGAATTCTCTACAGCACACAGCGTGAGGAACACGAGGCGGTTTGGTCCTCACCTTAGATGCCTCCGCCTTTTGACAGGCGCAGGTTTCTTCCTGGCTTACGCGAAGCGGTCCCCGCAGCCTGCAACTGATGCACTGCCTCCAGTCCGTGCCGGAGAGGAGGCGATCCAGCCCAGCTTTGGCTTCCAAGGAGGACACAGAGCCCCGGCTGGAGAAGAAAAGGAGCAACGTTAAGAAGTATGTTTTGGAGGAAGACATGTAGCGGTAGAACAGGCGTTCTAAATGGGAGGCCTAACGTGGAGGGAGGAAATAAGAACGGCATATATAAGCTACCGAAAGCAGCGAGGGAAGGCAGCGCATTTTAGGCGCACAAATCAGAATGGGATCATTCCATGCCAACTGACTCAGACTGTGTGCTCGATCATCATCGATTTGTTTAACATCATCAACGATTTGTTTAACGGAAATGATGGTTCATCACTAGAGCCCGGAACTTCAGGCATTTGCCTAAGCATGCCTATAAATGCCTTAACGGAGGATTTTTGCACTTGCCTGCCTTTTTCTCAGTTTTTAGGAAATACTGCCTATTTAACCACAATTGTTGCCTATAAATACCTAAATCCGGCATTTTGGTCCTCGGTGCCGTTTTTCAATTTTGAGACATCTAAGTATGGTGAAATGGGCGCGCCGATTCGCGTACAATAGACGCGGTTCTCGCCAAACGTTTTTCTCGAAGTGTAACTGGCGCAACCAAAGAGGTTATATAAGCTCCTACTGCCAGAGGCTTTCGGCGGTAGTGCGACAGCAAAGGAATTGTCATTTGCCATAGAGTTGTGTCAAGCATTTTTGGCGGCAGATATCCTATTGTGGAAACTTACCAACAGTGATCTTCGGAGCTTTCTGCGAAAGTACACCAAGCAGCATGTTCCAGATGAATCAACGCTTCGTAAGAGATGCGTAAAAGAGTGCTACGAGGATACTGTCTCCAAAATCGGAGATGAGATTGGGGACAACTACATTCGGGTGTCAGTCGACGAAACCACGGAGGCTAGCGGACGGTATGTGGCGAACTCCATCATCGGAACATTGACCCAGCCCAGAGAAAGCGGGAGGAGATGTTCTCAACGCAGATGTTCTTCAAAAGCTGAGCCATTCGACGATAGCATGTTTTTTCTCTTCATCTCTGAAGCTTCTATGGTCAGAAAATATTCAGTATGAGAAGGTACTCTTGTTCGTCACGGATGGGGCATCCTACACGTGCAAGGAAGGAAAGGGACTGACGCTTTTATACAACAATATGGTTCACCTGACCTGCGTTGTTCATGTAATGCATCTTGTCGCCGAATCTGTCCGGCTCTTTTTTCTCCAAGTGGATGCGTTAGTATCTAGCCCGCAACAGGTGTTTCTTAGACCTCCGTCATGAATTGCTGTTTTCAGCGCCATAGCAGCTGACATTCCTCTGCTGCCAAAGCCTGTTCCGACTCGATGGGGAACATAGATAAACGGTGAAGTATATTACGCACGGCACTTTGAAATGGTCAAATCTGTCTTTGAGGAAATCAAGGATTACGCTGCGTGTGTGATCAAAGCAAGAGCTATGTTCGAAGAGGCGAGTTTGGAAACAGACTTGACGGAAAGGATGACAAAGTTGGAAAAGGACTCTCAATAGATGAGTCATTGAAGGCAGTCGAAGAAGTACAAGCAGCACGTCGGTGACTGGAAGGAAAGGGCGCTACTGCTTCCACGAAGGTGCAAAAATTGGTGCAAAAAGAAGGTGCAAAAAACACAATGCACAACGAAATAATCACATTTCACCACAGAGTTGTTTCGCGTCGATTCCAGAACTTTAACTTCCGTTGTTGCAACGATTAAGCTGAACATCGGAGGCGGATATTTAGAATAAGGGAAGCTCAGTGACACCTGCCGAGAGAAAAAGCTTGTTAAGTTTTGACCGCCTCAATATTTAACTCGCAACCATGCATGCCTATTCGATTTAGTAAAATGTCATACTGAGTAGCCTAGTACTCGCACACTATCATTTGAGGATTTGCAGAAACCTGATGCGAGTGCACCGCATCGGATTTTAAGTTAGAACCAGATTCCGGATATCGTTGAAATCTGGATCAGCGCAAAAAACGTACACAGAGAAAGGAAACGACACACATGGATATGTCTAGGCTTGTCCTCAGTTCTTTAGTTGTGGCATTCAGACCATGGACGATGGAGTCATTTTCGCATCCGCTGCGTGGGCAAAGCCATGGGCAGTCGTCCTCACCTTGATCCCTGAGTTCTCCCGCAGAGCTGAGGCAGTAGGGTGCTGCTGGACGAGAACCGGGCGTCGGTGGCACCCACGTGGCGATAGCGCTCCAGACAGAGGCTAGGGCTCGAGCTGCGAATCGGGGTCACATAGGGCGTTAGTGGCCCAGCTTCAGCGCACTTGTGCGTTATTAAAAAAGAAACGGGGGTATGGTACAGTATGGTACGGTGCGGCATGGTATGGTACAGGAGGTTTGACGTATGGTATGGTACAGTAGAGTATGGGAGGTTTGACGTCCCGGAGCGACTAAGACTATAAGGGACTCCGTGGTGGTGTGTTCGAAATACATTTGAACGACCTGAGATGTGTAATGGAGAGTGACATCAAACAGCACATGGGCGCCTTTTTGTTTTGCCCTCGTCAAAACTCTGGCGCCGAGGGCGGACTGAACCCGAGTCCTGCGGTTCGGAAGTGGAGCGCCCTAGCAACCGAGTGCTATCAAATTAATTTTCTATTACTGCATGATCATGAAGAAATAGGGATGCCTTACAGACAATAAAGCGCAGCAGGTTAGGATATTTGCATGAACGATGAAATCACGCGCTTACTCGTGCGGATAAAAAGTGGGAACTGCCGCATGGTTCAGGAATGTAGTGGAGATTGGTTTATAGCATTCGTCAGTACGATCAACGTGAATAAAATATTCAGGGGGCACCTGAGCAATTCTTGTGTGTGAATGCAAAAGCTTTTGTACTCGTCGCTAAGAGTGTCGCTCAGTCGATGGGGGACTTGGGGCGTGAACATTGTTTTGCTACACGCTTCGCCGCGTTGCAACTTCTTCAGCAGTGACCTTGCCGCCTCCGTCTACGCTTTGCTGTCAACTCATGATATAAACGCGAGTGATTCAATTTCGGATTATAGGACTGCATAATCCGCGCTTACATGAATATGACACTGGGCAACGTATTTCCTAGCGTAACCCGCACAGACGATACGCCACTGCGTACATGTACCACATCAAGTCTGTCGGGACGGTGACCTATCGTTCAGTGCACGCGAGGGAGGGCTACAGCCGCCCCCATTTTGAGCGCAGTCTGCTTTTGTTATCCACCTGAGAGGGTACTGTATAGCCACTGCAGGGAGGTCGAGGGGCGACTCCAAATCTGTTTCAATAGATCATTAAAGTCGACTTGCCTTTCTGGATCGAGCCCTGTTTCGAGAAGGCTCCAGGAGGGGTGATGAGGTTGTTCGGAGTTCACTTTCCTGCTTTCCTGCTCACTTTCCACAGCTTTCTGCTGACGGCTGGGTTTTCGCACATCGAGCCAAGAAACGCTCTCGCCTTGAACGGTGAAATAAAAAAAATTGGCAGTGGCTTAGCTCTGGTGAAGCCTGTATATACAAGCGAAAAGCTTGAGCTACGCTCGTTTCCGGTCATGGCTGTCGCAGTTCGCGCACAATGCACTGGGAGCACCACGATAACGGTGGAGGCGTTCGGCCGTACACGCACAGGCAGTGCAGGAGGAGAGGGTAATCGGTGCGGTTAAAATTCAGGGGGCACTTTGGCTCTCTATACTCCGTTTCATACATCATGTGCAACGCGGTGAAGGCTACGGAAGTAGTCCGCAGAAAAAAATAGAGGTGTATCCCTCCGCGCTGTTTTGTGGCCGTGCGGTCTAACGCGTCGCTCCATCTTCCTCCCTTCCCGTTACGGCGAGGTTTAGGTGTCCACCGAGATATGACAGATACATTTCCTTTCCTCAAAAACCGATTTACCGACGAGCAAGGCGTATTTGTCCGCGTTTCAGATTGGTCCAAATTGTCGTCACGCCGCTGAGCTGGACGCCATTTTCTCAAAAGTAAAAGGGAGGCGGACAGAAAGAGTAAACACGGCGGCCAGCGGGGACAGCGAAAACGTGAAATGGAAAAAGACGACACACGCAAAATACAAAATCACAGATCTCGACCGATTCATTCGCAATATCATCGTTTTTTGTCACGCTGATGACAAATGTATTACCCACGAAGCCTGTCGGCAATGCATTTGTTATTTTTCGCTCACCACAAGCAACGCCCTATTTTCTGTCACGGATGCAGGCTGCGCAAAAAAGAGCGCTAGCTTTGACAGCGTTGCACCTGATGTATGAAACGGAGTTTAATGTGCTGCAAGGCGAAAGCGTCTCCTGGCGCACTGCTTGTTTTTTGTTTTATTTTTCATATTTTATTTTCTTTTTCATTTTTTTCTATTTTGGTTTTTGTAATTTTTAATTTTTTTCCATAATTTTTTCGTTTCACTTTTTATTTGTGTATTTCCTTATTTTTAGTGTTCTTATGTTTCTATTTTAGTTTCTTATTTTTCTTTCGTTTTTCTTAATGTTTTTACTTCTTACACGTTTTTATTGTTTTATTCTTAATTTCATTGATGAGAGCCATGCGTTCACTAGGTGCGCCGTTAATCATGCTCAAAGCTTGAGCATTCGTGGCGGAGTGGTAGCGCCTCTGCTTCAACTTCCAAAGGCCCTGGTTCGATTCCCAGCCTCGACGCTGTTTATTCTGAAGTAGGGCGCGACTGCATCGAAAGGTCAAACGGTGGCGAGGAGGAGCAGCGCGCGCAGCGGTAGCGGCGGCGCACATGCGCAGTAGCGCGCGGCTGCGGCCAAAGGTCCGGTTGCGGCCACCTGCGCGGCGTGTGCCGTCACTCGGTTTCGCGCATCGACAGAACTGGCAATTCTGTGCACCGGCTCAAGGCTCACGCGAAGCTCGGGTTCGACCTTCGTAGTGAAGCTTCTCGCTTCAAAAGTCCGACCTGTTACTGAACCAAGATTTTTTACGCCACGACGCAGCACAAGGACAAACGGCAATAAAACGAAGCATTGCGGTTTCTTAAGCACCCGAGGAACGGAAGCAAATCACCGACGTTAATGAAGGTGTGAAAATATTTCGCTGTGGCTTAGCTTGGTTAAGCCCGGTAATTGCGAAAGCAATATCCGTACCTACGCCATGGTTCAGCTGGTGGTGGTGCTTGTGGTTAGGCTTGTGGCGATGCATCGGTTATACAATCCAATCCAATCCAATTTAAATCTAATCTAATCTAATCTAATCTAATCCAATCCAATTCAGTCCAATCCAGTCCAGTCAGGCCGCCGTTCATGTGCACCGCCGTCGCACACGGACGGCGCGAGATGGTCGCCCAGCTCTTCAGCGTGACGTCACACAGAGGTCATGCGAAAGGTCATTTCATGAGCACCGCCATCGCACCGCAAAGGCTTGAAAGTGAAAGTAGTATTGCTTTCGCAGTAAAATAGTGCAGATAACCTACGCTTTGTCCATGGAGGCGTTCCAGGCACAGGAGCGAAATATATTTTAGCTTTGTCATTAAAGTACCGTTGGTTCCACGTACCACAGGACTCCTCCCTTCTCGCTAAGAAAACAAACTATGGGGGCACTTTGGAAGCCTAAAGTGGGCTGGTGCTTTATTAGTTCTAAACAATATATTAAATCCTCTGTTGCTTAATGCATTTGCCATCACTGGCGCCCTTGTCACACCGACCCGAAATAAAACACTCAAAATGAAATTATTAAGCAACTTACTTGAGTAATTAGATCACAGGGGAAAATTTTGTACCACTTTTGGCAAGCACATCGGCCCCACAAATGAAAGTTCTTTCTCCCAGGTTAATAACTGAGAGATTCCGTAAGATAGCGTCGTGCGTGCGCAAGCCTTGTTTAAGTCTAAGCCAAACATAGCTGTAGTGCCTTTGCCACGTTTCGGGTATATTACGTCTGCCTTGAGTAGCAGCATAATATACCCGATATCTTGGGCAGAAAGATTAGCGCTGAAGGCAAGCATAGAGTATTGAAATAAATTACTGCCCTCGGGTGAGGACCCGTTTCTGAAGAGAAAGCTGTTGCGAAAAACATGCTGCCGACCTACGGGGGCACTTTGGCAGCCTTAAGTTCGCTAGGCGAAAGCCCTTTTTGCGCTACTTAGACTGCCAATGACTGCCTATGTTTTACGGGCGCACTGCTTGGGAGCCATCCTCCTCCACTAGCTGTCGCGGTCGCAGAATCACCGTCACATCGGGTATGGATGCAGCAGCAGGGGAGGACGCCGGTTCACCTTTGACTACCTCAAACGCACCTTCACGCGCCTGCCTTCAAGAATGTCTTGCTCCCTTGCCCAACAGCCATGCAAAATCTTGCAAAGCGCGCTTCAGGTTTACATCTAGAGAGATTCAGTGACCGCATCCTTGCTTTCCTTATTAGCTCGGTCTCAAAGGGCTGGCAATAAACTACCTAATTTCACTAATGGTTTTGTTAGTGCCCAATTTTTCACGTTACATTTCTACAATTCCGCAACATGACAACGCATCTCAGAAAGTAAAGTAATCTGGTAGTGAGGTAGTTTCACTGAAAGAATGCGTCTTTTAATTGCACTTTATCCCAGTCACATGTACTCCTTCACTTGAAATACTCACACATATTGCTTTTCCTTCTATTCGCTAGCTTTAAAACAATCTGTACGGAATAAAAGAAGAGCAAACACCTGCTCTTTAGAAATAATAGCATCAACAGCGTAATTAGGGGTAAGAGAGACCCCCCCCCCTCCCGACCCCCCCGCACATACACAAACGTTCTTCAGCTGCTCACTTCACACCCATATTAGAGCGGGCCAAATTATGAGCGGTTCTGCTCACCTCTGAGCGCAGCCTTAGATCGCCCCTTGGTTGAACCGGCCAGGAATCGGGCAAACTTCTGCCGGCACCCACACGACGAACGAACGTAAGGCGGGCTGTCAACGCTCAGGCCCTCCGCATCCGCACTGAGGGTTCGATGGGCACAGGCTCTTGCAGCTGCTGAAGGACAGAGTAAAAAGGTGGGCATTGAGATCACAGCGAGTATTGCAGCTCTACAGGTGACCAAACAAGTGTTCTTAACAATGGGGTAATTCAGTTTTAAGCGAGATACTACTCTTTCGCATCCGGCTGCCATTCAGCTCGAAACGAAGGCGTCACTTATATATCTGCAAATGTGAGGGCAGTGCACCGTTAGAGGAGACGAGACAGCAGATGTCTTCTGCGGTGAGAATCATTTGGCTTCGAGTAAAGATGAGACGAACGCCGGCAATTACGTGCATTAGTCATTGGCGGGAGTCTTCGTTTTCCTGTTTTATTCAGCCAAAATTGGGGCGACGCGACGCACACATGTGCCACGCAGAGACTACTAAGAACTGAATTTTTCGAGTTGCACTATGCTGTAAATAACATGTGAAATTAATGGAGACAAATACGACTGAAAATAGGTGTCGCATGTGCGCGTTAATGCTGAGCTCGAATATCACACAGACCTACTGTCGTGCGCGGGTCAGCTAATAAACTCACAATTTTTTTTTGCTCTGATTCGGGCAGCTCGTCGGCCTGCGCCGCCGCGTCGGTAGCAGGGGGTGGAAGTTAGTAGATTCATATAAAAGTGTCCTTCAAGCGGACCTATCAGAATGAACATCGTTAAAACTGCGCGCGCTCTCTTGCTTCCGGAAACTGCAAGCACCCTCGTCTCTGGTGGCGTCCGGTGAACAGGAATCTCCCATCGCTTTAAATAAAAGAGAGCGGTTTATTTAAGCTCTCGTAAGTATATAATCCGAAACTAAGTCTGCAGCAGGACAAATGCTTATCCTCTTTTCCCCCTATTTAAATTTACCCTGTTCCATGCGAACAGCCACCGCCCTCTCTTTTGAAACATTCTTTCAAACGAGAAAAATCTGTGTAAACTAAAGAAAACAGAACCAAAGCATATTAGTTTACGCGAATCCTTCTTAGAAGTAAATGGCGTAATTTGGGGTATGCGAAAACTGCCGCTTTCTTCGGCTGAGGCGGAAACGAGTCTAGAAGCGAACAAAATTTTCGGAGTCCTCCTCACATGCAGTCCTCATCGTCACTGCTGTCATCAAGTCCACGGCGGCGAAGAAGCGGCGACACCCACATGGCGACAGCAATTGGCCCTTTCTCAAGGCTGCCTCGGCACCACAGCCACTTGCTGCTGCTTGAAGAAGTGGTTGCAAGATAAAAGCAGAACATTACAAAACGTCCCGTCTGTGCACCAGCAAGCACCCCTGGTTTAAACACAGGCTCCGCCGCGATGGCTCAGTGGTTATTACGGCGAAAGCCTTTAATCGGTCATACTGTCGTTCGCTAACAAAGCGTGTCACACGCGTTTAACTCAGGACCTAAAAAAAACCAAAACCATTGACCGCTTCCGATAGAGAAGAAAACAATAAACCTAGAAGCCAAGCTTGGTGACTGTAAATAAATTCATTAATTAGTTATAGGCAAAAATGCCGAAATTGCGTCGAAATAGCGCCGACGTCGATATTGCCGCGGGAACGGTGTAACATCACATCCGCCGGAAGTCGTCACAGCATAGTGAAAATTATCACAGAATGATGGCAAAAACGTCGAATTTCTGTCGAAGTAGATGGAGAAAGCTGTAATTAAGCGTAATTAACACTTAAGATTCCCGAAAGGTGTATAATTTGGGTATCGATATAGCCACGGGAATGGTGTGACATCACATCCACCGAAAGTCGTCACGGCATAGTGTCCGCGGCTTTCGCCTCTCAACACTATAGTTGCCAAAGTGTCCTCACATTGCAATTTTTTGCGCTCGTCTCCTGGCCCGAAAGACGCGGGTTCGATCCCGGCCACGGCGAACGAATTTCAATGGAGGGGAAATTCTAGAGGCTCGTGTACCATGCGATGTCGGTGCACGTTAAAGAGCCCCGGGTGACCGAAATTTCCGGAGCCCTTCACTACGGCGTCCCTCATAGCCTGAGTCGCTTTGGGACGTTAAAAACCCCATAAACAAAACCTGGTTTAAACACGATCGAATAAGTTTTCGCCACACGACCAAGCCTCTAATAAACTTTTCTTGCAGCCTAGAAGCGCACCTTTGCAATCGGAGTGGCGGTGTGCGAGTCGCCAAGGGCAAAATGTAGAGGATATCGTTCTGTTCCACGGTTGCATGTTTAGACAGAAAGAAAAAAAAAGGATTTAATTTTCTTGTTTTGAGAACTCAATTTGAGGCAGGTGTGCAAAGGTACAACCTGAAAACGTTCAGGTAAGCGCTTTAGCTGCCTACTTAGTTTATGGAGGTTTAAGGTCCCAAAGCGACTCAGGCTATGTGGGTCGTCGTAGTGAAGTGCTCCAGAAATTTCGATCACCTGCGGTTCTTTAAACGTGAACTGACATCGCACTGACATCGAAGAATCGCTTCCATCAAAATTCGACCGCCACGGCCGGGATCAAACCCGCGTCTTTCAGTTCAGCTGGCCAGCGTCGTTGAGCCACCGCGGCGGCAGCACTAATTGTCATGTAGCTAGAAATGCTCATAGAGGCAACAGGAGCCGAGGATCATGCAAGACAGTGAAGAGCACATGTTCAAACGGGGGGGGGGGGGGGGGGGGGAAGCAAAACTTCGCAGAGTAGAAAGACATTGGTTCCTTGAGGGGAGCACTACCTTAAAGAGAAATTTTCAACCGCTTGCTCGATTGCATAGAAACTCGCGGGTCTATCACTGCTGCGACCATCTTTGCTAAACTGGAAATTATTATATTTGTTCATATTGTGACAGCTACATGCAGTATTTGCAGGGCGTATTAACTATCTTGATTTCTTTGTTGCGTGCTTGTGCGGCGAACACACACGCGGTCTTGTTGCCACTAATCGCCAGGTTTATCTGGCTTTTGTTAAAAGGCATAAAAAATGTCTAAATAACGGTACTAGTGCATTTTTGTATTTAGGACCTATGTTTAGACTTAGAAAATAACAGTAAGTGATGCTGTCTTCTTTGATTTTTTTTTTTTTGTGCACAGACAGCAGAACGTAAGTAGCCAGAACTCCGGGTCAAACGACCTCCGGGTTAAACGAGACTTGCACAGAAGCTCCACCAAGCACGTTCGATAATCTCCCACGTGGTCATATTGAAGACGTGGTTTTGAAAGCGGGCGTTATCGTGGAGAATGTAGGGAAAACTCCTGAAACATCCTTTTCACTGTGCTATACTTTTTTAGGACTGCGCCTATTCATTGTAAGCTGCCTTCGGTAAACTTTTAATAACGCGATCTGAGTGCAATGAGCACCAAATGTCTTTTTTTCTGCGTTCTGAAGGAACAATACGCAATACGATTATTTTGAAATATTCTGCGTCGGTGCTTGACTGTGAAGTGCGCGCATATCGTTGCCATCAATTGATCCACGTTAGGAACATCTTGCAAAGTTTCCCTGGAGGCCATCGTCTGCTGCTCTTAATGTGTGCCTAGTGCACCGCAGGGCCCTTTTAAATTATGAGCTGTAGTCTAGAGCTCACGCCGTGAAAAGCTCTCTACTTCCCTCTGTGCCAAGCTGCTTTGATTGGCGAGATGCCTGATATATATTGAACTACTAATTCCTACTACTAACTTCTGCCTAGCTGCTCAGGCGAGATAGTGCTAGGCAGATATGAAAGCCGTTCGACCGTTCTGGATGCTTGAAAAAGCGTTGTTTAATATATGACCACCTCCTAACATGGCTATTGAACCAAAACACCTAGCGGAGGTCGATGAATACAGGGTTCAACCCTCTTTTCACTGTCCAGAATTAAAGGCACCAAAGCAAGCCATACAGTACAGTCCCTCTGGATTTCATGGTCATATTTCTCGGCTGGAATACAAACTCCTCCTAGTTTTATCTCCCCTGTTGCCTTTACGGCCCCTAATGTTAGGCTCTCCGGATAGCGACGTCCACAAACTTACCCCCTTTGTATCCGGCGTAGCGTTTTGGCCAGCCGGAACTCAGGGCAGCCAAGGCGACTTGAAAATGCCTGCACATCCAAAACGCCGATGCGGCCTGCGAAGAACACGCATGCACACCGCTGTTTACGACCATGAGTCTGTATTTGAAACGAAGAGTTATTTAGGGCAACTTGTTCGCAACAACACATCCATACCTGTTTTTTTTTTTTGTAGCAAGCCAGTAAGCAGATTGGGAACAGACAATTTCAAACATATGCATGTGTGCACTCGAACAGAAATGGTGATACCAGGCATGCTGGAATAGATATATAGGGACTAATTTAGAGTGTAGAATAAAGTGGTAAAGAATTTAGACTGAAACACTGAACAGCGGAGTCAAAGAAACGGCACTCCTTCGCCAAGGTCGCGTTAAATAAACTTTTGACACCGGGTCTTACGCACACAAAGGTACGCACTTCAAGCGCATGCCACCTCGCGCCTTTATTATTTCCCACGTCAAGAAGATGTGCTATACTCTTCTACGTTTCCGCATCTTTCGAGCTTTAGTGCTATTCAGAAAATACTTGACTACCTACCGAATCCGCTTTGAGCATCAACTAGAAGGTTTTAATCACACATAATTTTCACTCTTTATGTGCAGCATTTCGAAGTGACGGACACTTAAAACATTTCGGCCCTGAAAGCAAATTCTTTGCTCCGGAAATTAGGAACGCACCTCTTCTTCTGGAGCAGGTGCTATGCGTTACCCTCACGTATTTCCTTCCTTTGACCTAATCATGTCACTTGAAATGCCTCGAACCATCAATTGAGTAATTTCAGCTTGGTACATCCAAGATGTCGTCGACCTTCAATGGCTTATCATATTTTGCACTCTAAAGTTCGTGAATCAATATAATTGTTTATTCGTGTTTTTATTGGACGCTTTTCATGACAGATGTCCTCCTTGGTGTCCAAACCACCCACAAAGCTTTGTCCGACGTATAAATCACGAAGTGTTTACGCTATGCTACGTAGTGCTGTCGTTAGCACCTACGGCCGGAAGCAGGAGTTTATGACCTACACACTTTGTGGCCACCTTCGCTACCACTATGACCCCAACGCGGATGCACGGTCGTGCCCTCCGCGCTGGTCACGCGACCGTGAGTGCTCGACGTGACAGGAACGGATGTTCATTGCGTACGTTGCGGAATTTTCTTTAGAACAATACTGCTGACAAAATTCACCTCCCGGTATATTAAGACAATAGCTGCATGCCAAGCATTCTTCAGGGAAGACGACAGTTGGCCAAGGGACCCGACAGTCTACATAGGGATAACCCTTCCCTTTTCTCCTCACCTCTTTGTCTTTGTTTCGGACCATCGCCATTGCGCCGAGAAATGACCGCCTCTTCAGGGCAGCACCCACGTGACGACTGCACAGCCCGCCCCGTCTGCACAAGTCGTCTGCTTCTGCACCGATGGTCCCATCAGCCGAGACTGCGCCTGCTGCTGCTGTACAAAGGCAGACATGCAAATTTAACTCATCGTCCACTGCAGCGTTACAGGTGGCGACAAAATTCTGGGAACAGGAAAAGAATAAAAGGTGTATTTTTTCGTTGTCTAGAGGTGTCCGCACACATGTCGAGCGTTGCGGTGTGCTGGTCAGCGTGTAAAGCGGAGCATGTTGCACCCGGTGAAAGAATGTGCGAAGTTGCGCAGGTGCGTGCCAGCTCTTCTGGACTATACTACTGAAGGAATATATTTGATGTTGCGAGAGAGTGACTAAAGCTCCTCAAAACCAACGAATGCTACCAACATTGAAACCAACATTGAAACATTTTACAAGAAATGGCGACCATGTGCAGATAAGCGTGCCAGAGAGAAACAAAAACAACAATCATGTACACGGGCATTGTAAGAGCTCATGAAATGAGAAGGTGATGCTCAATGTCAGGAAAATATGAGGAGGCAATGCATTTTATTGGGTACAGTTCCGGGAAAGAAGCTATTTCTAAATGGGTCCTATTCGTCGACCTGTGGGGTGAGGTTGGGGCGAGGGGTGAGGCAAGGCCAACCCAGCTCTTGGTGGCTACCTCTTGCTGAGATCAGACACGCTGCCTCCAGGCCGCAGAGAGAAGCTATTTCCTTCTTGCGCGGATTCGGGTCATTCGACGCAGGCAGCCCACAGGAACGTTCTCGTCCGCGTCATCATTGTGTCTCCGGTAGTCACAGTGAGAGTTCGCTACAGCGCACAGCGTGAGGAACACTGAAGCGGTTTTGTCCTCACCTTAGATGCCTCCGCCTTTGGATCGACGCAGGTTTCCTCTTGGCTTGCGCGAAGTGGTCCCCGCTGCCTGCCACTGATGCACTGCCTCGCGCTGGCACCTCCCTCCGGTGCCGGAGAGTAGGCGATCCAGCCCAGCTTTGGCTTCCAAGCAGGACACAGAGCCCCGGCTGGAGAAGGAAGGGAGCGACGTTAAGAAGTATGTTGGGGAGGAAGACAGGTAGCGATGGAACAGGCGCTCTAGATGGGAGGCCTAACGTGGAGAGACGAAATCAGAACGGCATATATAGGCTGCCGATAGCAGCGAGGGATGGCAGCACGTGTTAGGCGCACAAATAAGAATGGGATCATGCCACGCCAACTGACTCAGACTGTGTGCTCGATCATCATCGATTTGTTTAACCTCATGACCGATTTGTTTAACGGAAATCATGGTTTATCACTAGAGCCCGGAGCTTCAGGCATTTGCCTAAGCATGCCTATAAATGCCTTAACGGGGGAATTTTTCACTTGCCTGCCTTTTTGTCATTTTTTAGGACATACTGCCTATTTAACCACAATTGTTGCCTATAAATGCCTAAATCCGGCATTTCGGTCCTCGATGCCGTTTTTCAATTTTGAGACATCAAAGTGTGGTGAAATGCGCGCGCCGATTCGCGCAAAATAGGCGCGGTTCTCGCCAAACGTTTTTCTCGAAGTGACTCTGGCGCAACCAAAGAGGTTATATAAGCTCCTACTGGCAGAGGATTTCGGCGGTAGTGCGACAGCAAAGGAATCGTCATTTGTCATAGAGTTGTGTCAAGCATTTTTGGCGGCAGATATCCTATTGTGGAAACTAACCAACAGTGATCTTCGGAGCTTTCTGGGAAAGTACACCAAGCAGCATGTTCCAGATGAATCAACGCTTCGTAAGAGATGCGTAAAAGAGTGCTACGAGGATACTGTCTCGAAAATCGGAGATGAGATTGGGGACAACTACATTTGGGTGTCAGTCGACGAAACCACGGAGGCTAGCGGACGGTATGTGGCCAGCTCCATCATCGGAACATTGACCCAGCCGAGAGAAAGGCGGAGGAGATGTTCTCAACGCAGATGTTCTTCAAAAGCTGAGCCATTCGACGATAGCGTGTTTTTTCTCTTCATCTCTGGAGCTTCTATGGCCAGGAAATATTCACTATGTGAAGGTGCTCTTGTTCGTCAAGGATGGGACATCCTACACGTGCAAGGAAGGAAAAGGGGCTGACGCTTTTATACAACAATATGGTGCACCTGACCTGCGTTGTTCATGTAATGCATCTTGTCGCCGAATCTGTCCGGCTCTTTTTTCTCCAAGTGGACGCGTTAGTATCTAGCCCGCAACAGGTGTTTCTTAGACCTTCGTCATGAATTGCTGTTTTCAGCGCCATAGCAGCTGACATTCCTCTGCTGCCAAAGCCTGTTCTGACTCGATGGGGAACATAGATAAACGGTGAAGTATATTACGCACGGTACTTTGAAATGGTCAAATCTGTCTGTGAGGAAATCAAGGATTATGCTGCGTGTGTGATCAAAGCAAGAGCTATGTTCGAAGAGGCGAGTTTGGAAACAGACTTGACGGAAAGGATGACAAAGTTGGAAAAGGCTGGACTCTCAATAGATGAGTCATTGAAGGCAGTCGAAGAAGTACAAGCAGCTCTTCGATGACTGGAAGGAAAGGGCGCTACTGCTTCTAGGAAGGTGCAAAAATTGGTGCAAGAAACAAGGTGCAGAAAACAACATGCCAAACATAATAATCACATCTCACCACAGAGTTGTTTCGCGCCGATTCTAGAACTTTAACTTCCGTTGTTGGAACGATTAAGCTGAACATCGGAGGCGGATATTTAGAATAAGGGAAGCTCAGTGACACCTGTCGAAAGAAAAAGCTTGTTAAGTTTTGACCGCCTCAGTATTTCACTCGGAACCATGCATGCCCATTCGATTTAGTAAAATGTAATACTGAGTAGCCTAGTACTCGCACACTCCCATTTGACGATTTGCTTAAACCTGATGCGGTTGTACCGCATCGGATTTTAAGTTAGAACCAGATTCCGGATATCGTTGAAATTTAGATAAGCGCAAAAGACGTACTCAGAGAAAGGGAACGACACACACGGATATGTCTGGGCTTGTCCTCAGTTCTTTAGTTGTGGCATTCAGACCATGTACGACGGAGTGATTTTCGCATCCGCTACGTGGGCTGAGCCATGGGCAGTCGTCCTCACCTTGGGCTCTGAGTTCATCCGCAGAGCTGGGGCAGTAGGGGGCTGCTGGACGAAAACCGGGCGTCGGTGGCACCCACGTGGCGATAGCGCTCCAGACACAGGCTGGGGCTCGAGCTGCGAATCAGGATTACATAGGACGTTAGGGGCCCAGCTTCAGCGCATTTATCCGTTATTCAAAAAAAAACGGCGGTATGGTACCGCATGGTACGGTATGGAATGGTATTGTAATGAAGGTTTGACATATGGTATGGTACGGTACAGTATGGGAGGGTTGACGTCCCGGAGCGACTAAGGCTTAAGGGACTCCGTGGTGGAGTGTTGGAAATAAATTTGAACGACTGAGATGTGTAATGGAGAGTGACATCAAACAGCACATGGGCGCTTTTTAGTTTTGCCTCCGTCCAAACTCTGCCGCCGAGGCCGGACTGAACACGAGTCCTGCGGCTGGGAAGTGGAGCGCCGTAGCAACCGAGTGCTATCAAAATAATTTTCTATTACAGCCTGTACATAATAGTGTTACATTAGGCGGTGCATGCATAAGGAAGGAAGAAGAAGCAGCTCTTGAGTTTTTGTGAAGAAGACGACGGTCGAGCTGTGTCGGTTGGTGCCTGCAGTAAACGCCTGTGGTTTTAAAGCCCTGTTTTCCGTGTCCGCTCTCTGCAATCGCAAGCGGAACTACCCCGTAACAATATAAAAGAAGCATACAACTATCGTATAGTATATATACAAGCTAACTACATATTGTCACGTTGTAGTGACGGCAGTCCAGCGGTCAGGAAGACACCAGAAATACTTGCAAATGAAGCTCTTTATTTGGGCTAACTTGCGCCCGCAAAAGAACTCAATCACTCGGTGGCGGCGTAAGCAACAAGCGTGCTCGTCAGTCGTCGATCTACGAATGCCCGCTGCTCGCGGCATCGTTCAATTTAAAGCCGGCAAGGAAACTTCAATATAACAGGTCGAGATCATCTAGAGTAATCTAGAAACAAGTAGATGCAGCTGTTCATGGCTGTAAACAATCGAGATTAGTCCGGTCGCTTCTCGCGTCACGAACAAAAGTGATAACAACCCTTTCCTGCAGCCTTGAGCGTGAACGAACAAACACTACAATGATACGTGGCATTATATGTTAAGCCCCAGATACCACAAATTGACATTCCGGTAACTAATACAAAGGAAAAACCTATAATCATCATCAGGATAGAGGAATGCATTACAGAAAATACACATCAGCAGGTTAGGATATTTGCATGAACGATAACATAACGCGCTTACTCTTGTGGGTAAAAAAAACGGGAACAGCCGAATGTTTCAGGAATGTAGTGTATATAGGTTTATAGCATTCGTCAGTATGACTGATGTGAATAAAATATTCTGGGGACACCTGGGCAATTCTGGTGTGTGAATGCAAAAGCATTTGTACTTGACGCTAAGAGTGTCGCTCAGTCGATGGGTGACTTGGGGGGTGTACATTGTTTTGCTGCACGCTTCGCCGCGTTGCGACTTCTTCAGCAGTGACCTGCCGGATCTGTCCGCCCTGTCCTGTCAACTGAAGATATAAACGCGAGTGATTCAGTTTCGGATGATAGGACTGCATAAGCCGCGCTTACATGAATAGGAAATTGGGCAGCGTATTTCCTAGTGTATCCCGCATAGACGATACGCCACTGTGTACATGTACCACATGAGGTCTGCCGGGACGGTGACCCGTCGTCCAGTGTACGCGAGGGAGGGGTACAACCACCCCGATCTTGAGCGCAGTCTGCTTTTGTTATCCACCTGAGAGGGTGCTGTATAGCTACTGCAGGGTGGAGGAAGAGGGGCGGCTCCAAATACATCACGAAAGTCGACTTGCCTTTCTAGATCGAGCCCTGCTTTGAGAAGGCTCCAGGAGGGGTGATGAGGGTGTTCGGAGTTCACTTTCCTGCTTTCCTGCTCACTTTCCACAGCTTTATGCTGACGGCTGGGTTTTCGCACATCGAGCCAAGAAACGCTCTCGCCTTGAACGCTGAAATAAAAAAATTGGCAGTGGCTTAGCTCTTGTTAAGCCTGCATATACAAGCGAAAAGATTGAGCTACGCTTGGTGTCAGGTCATGGCTGTCGCAGTTCGCGCACAATGCACTGGGAGCACCACGATAACGGTGGAGGCGTTCGGCCGTCCACGCACAGGCAGTGCGGAGTCGCAGGAGGAGAGGGTAAACGGTGCGGTTAAAATTCAGGGGGCACATTGGCTCTCTAATGTGCTGCAAGGCGAAAGCGTCTCCTGGCGCACTGCTTGTTTTTTGTTTTATTTTTCATATTTGATTTTCTTTTTCATTTCTTCTATTTTGGTTTTTGTTAATTTTTATTTTTTTCCATAATTTTTCGTTTCACTTTTTATTTGTTTATTTGCTTATTTTTAGTGTTCTTCTGTTTCTTTTTTAGTTTCTTATTTTTCTTTCGTTTTTTCTTAATGTTTTTACTTCTTACACGTTTTTATTTTTTTATTCTTAATTTAATTTATGAGGGCCATGCGTTCACTAGGTGCGCCTTTAATCATGCTCAAAGCTTGAGTATTCGTGGCGGCGTGGTAGCGCCTCTGCTTCAAATTCCAAAGGCCCTGGTTCGATTCCCAGCCTCGACGCAGTTTATTCTGAAGTAGGGCGCGACTGCATCGAAAGGTCAAACGGTGGCGAGGAGGAGCAGCGCGCGCAGCGGTAGCGTCGGCGCACATGCGCAGTAGCGCGCGGCTGCGGCCAAACGTCCGGTTGCGGCCACCTGCGCGGCGTGTGCCGTCACTCGGTTTCGCGCATGCACAGAACTGGCAATTCTGTGCACCGACTCAAGGCTCACGCGAAGCTCGGGTTCGACCTTCGTAGTGAAGCTTCTCGCTTCAAAAGTCCGACCTGTTACTGAACCAAGATTTTTTACGCCACGGCGCAGCAGAAGGACAAACGGCAATAAAACGAAGCATTGCGTTTTCTTAAGCACCCGAGGAACGGAAGCAAATCACCGACGTTAATGACGGTGTGAAAATTTTTCGCTTTGGCTTAGCTTGGTTAAGGCCGGTAATTGCGAAAGCAATATCCGTACTTACGCCATGGTTCCGCTGGTAGTGTAGCTGGTGGTGGTGCTTGTGGTTAAACTTGTGGCGATGCATCGGTTATACAATCCAATCTAATCTAATCTAATCTAATTTAATCTAATACAATCCAATCCAGTCCAATGCAGTGCAGTCAGGCCGCCGTTCGTGTGCACCGCCGTCGCACATGGACAGCGCGAGATGGTCGCCCAGCTCTTCGGCATGACGTCACACAGAGGTCATGCGAAAGGGCATTTCATGTGCACCGCCCTCGCACCGCAAAGGCTTGAAAGTGAAAGTAGTATTGCTTTCGCAATAAAATAGCACAGATGAGCTACGCTTTGTCCATGGAGGCGTTCCAGGCACAGGAGCGAAAAATATTTTAGCTTTGTCATTAAAGTACCGTTGGTTCCACGTACCACAGGACTCCTCCCTTCTCGCTAACAAAACAAACTATGGCGGCACTTTGGCAGCCTAAAGTGCGCTAGTGCTTTATTAGTTCTAAATAATATCTTAAAGCCTCTGCTGCTTAATAGATTTGCCATCAATGGCACCCTTGTCACACCGACCCGAAATAAAACACTCAAACTGAAATTATTAAGCAACTTTGTTGAGTAATTAGATCACACAGCAAAATTTTGTACCACTTTTGGCAAGCACATCGGCCCCACAAATGAAAGTTCTTTCTCCCAGGTTAATAACCGAGAGATTCCGTAAGATAGCGTCGTGCGTGCGCAAGCCTTGTTTAAATCTAAGCCAAACATAGCTTTAGTGCCTTTGCCACGTTTCGGGTATATTACGTCTGCCTTGAGTACCAGCATAATATACCCGATATCTTGGGCGGAAAGATTAGCACTGAAGGCAAGCATGGAGTCTTGAAGTAAATTACTGTCCTCGGGTGAGGAGTCGTTTCTGAAGAGAAAGCTGTTGCGAAAAACATGCTGCCGACCTATGGGGGTACTTTGGCAGCCTAAAGTGCGCTATGCGAAAGCCCTTGTTGCGCTACTTAGACTGCCAGTGACTGCTTAGTTTGTTACGGCTGCACCGCTTGGGAGCCATCCTCCTCCACTAATTGTCGCGGTCGCAGAATCACCATCACGTCGGCTATGGATGCAGCAGCAGGGGAGGACGCCGGATCACCTTTGACTACCTCAAACGCACCTTCACGCGCCTGCCTTCAAGAATGTCTTGCTCTCTTGCCCAACAGCCGTGCAAGATCTTGCCTCGCGGGCCTGAGGCTTACATCTAGAGAGATACAGTGACGCATCTTTGCTTTCCTTATTACCTCGGTCTCAAAGGGCTGGCAATCAACTACCTAATTTCACTAATGGCTTTGTTAGTGCCCAATTTTTCACGTTACATTTCTACAATTCCGCAACATGACAACCCAACTTAGAAAAAAAAAGTAATCTGGTAGTGAGGTAGTTTCACTGAAAGAATGAGTCTTTTATTTGCACTTTATCCCACTCACGTGTCCTCCTTCACTTGAAATACTCAAACACATATTGCTCTTTCTTATATTCGCCAGCTTTAAAACAATCTGTACGGAATAAAAGAAGAGCAAACCCCTGCTCTCTGGAAATAATAACATCAACAGCGTAATTGGGGGTAAGAGAGAGCCCCCCCACCCCCGAACATACACACACGTTCTCCAGCTGCTCACTTCACACCCATATTCGAGCGGGCCTAATTATGAGCGGTTCTGCTTACCTCTGAGTGCAGCCTTAGCTCGCCCATTGGTTGAAACGGCCAGGATTCGGGGGAAAACTTCTGCCGGCACCCACACGACGAACGAACGTAAGGCGGGCTATCGCCGCGCTGGCCCTCCGCATCCGCACTGAGGGTTCGATGGGCACAGGCTCTTACTGCTGCTGAAAGACAGAGTAAAAAGGTGGGTACTGAGATCACAGCGAGTACCGCAGACTCTACAGGTGGCCAAACAAGTGTTCGTAACAAGGGTGTAATTCAGTTGCAAGGGAGGTATCACAACCGGCTGCCATTCAGCTCGAAACGAAGGCGTCACATATATATATCTGCAAATGTGAGGAGCGTGGACCGTTCGAGAAGACAGCAGGTGGCTTCTGCGGTGAGAATGATTTGGCTTCGAGTAAAGATGAGACGAACGCCGGCAATTACGTCCATTAGGCATTGGCCGGGGTCTCCGTTTTCCTGCTTAATTCAGGCAAAAATTAGGGCGACGCGATGCACACAAGTGCCACGCAGAGACTACTAAGAAGTGAATTTTTCGAAGTGCACTATGCTGTCAATAACATGTGAAATTAACGCAGACAAATACGACTGAAAATAAGTGTCGCAGGTGCGCGTTAACGCTGAACTCGAGTATCACAGAAATCTACTGTCGTGCGGGGGTCAGCTCATAAACTCACGATTTTTTTTGCTCTGATTAGGGCAGCTCGTCGACCTGCGCCGCAGCGTCGGTAGAAGGGACTGGCAGTTAGTAGATTCAAATATAAGTGTCCTGCAAGCGGACCTATCAGAATGAACATCGTTAAAACTGCGCGCGCTCTCTTGCTTCCAGAAACTGCAAGCACCCTCGTCTCTGGTGGCGTCCGGTGAATAGGAAGCTTCCATCGCTTTAAATAAAAAAGAGCGGTTTATTTCAGCTCTCGGAAGTATATAATCCGAAACTAAGTCGGCAGCAGGACATGTGCTTTTCCTATTTTCCTCCTATTTAAATTTACCCTGTTCCGCGCGAACAGCCACCGCCGTTCCTTTTGAAACTTTTCTTCAAACGAGAAAAATCTGTGTAGATTAAAAGAAACCGAACGAAAGCCTATTAGTTTACGCGAATACTCCTTAGAAGTAAATGGCGTACTTTGGGGTAAGCGAAAACTGCCGCTTTCTACGGCTGAGGCGCAAACGAGTCTAGAAACGAACAAAATGCTCGGAGTCCTCCTCACATGCAGTCTTCATCGTCACTGCTGTCATCAAGTCCACGGCGGCGAAGAAGCGGCGACACCCACATGGCGACAGCAATTGGCCCTTTCTCAAGGCTGCCTCGGCACCACAGCCACTTGATGCTGCTTGAAGAAGTGGTTGCAAGATAAAAGCAGAACATTACTATACGTCCCGTCTGTGCACCAGCAAGCATCCCTGGTTTAAACACAGGCCCCGCCGCGATGGCTCAGTGGTATTTACGGCGAAAGCCTTTAATGGCTCATACTGTCGTTCGCTAACACAGCGTGTCACACGCGTTTAACTCCGGAACTAAAAACAATAAACTAAACCCAATGACTGCTTCAGATAGAGGAGAAAAACGTAACCCTAGAAGCTAATTTTGATGACTGTAGATAAATTCGTTAATTAATTATAGGCAAAAATGCTGAAATTGCGTCGAAATTGTGCTGACGTCGATATTGCCACGCGAACGGTCTGACGTCAAATTCACCGGAAGTCGTCACGGCATAGTGAAAATTATCTCAGAATGATTGGAAAAACGTCGAATTTGTGTCAAAGTAGATGGAGAAAGCTGTAATTAAGCGTAATTAACATTGAAGATTCCCGAAAGGTGTATAATTTTGGTATCGATATAGCCACGGGAACGCTGTGACATCACATCCAACGAAAGTCGTCCCGGCATAGTGTCCGCGGCTTTCGCCTCTGAACACTTTAGTTGCCAAAGTGTCCTCACATTGCAATTTTTTGCGCTCTTCTGCTGGCCCGAGAAAGACGCGGACGAGAAAGACGCGCAGCGGACGAACTGCAATGGAGGCGAAATCCTAGAGGCTCGAGTACTGTGCGATGTCAGCGCACGTTAAAGAGCCCTGGGTGACCGAAATTTCCGGAGCCCTTCACTACGGCGTCCCTCATAGCCTGAGTCGCTTTGAGACGTTAAAACCCCATAAACAAAACCTGGTTTAAACATGATCGAAGAAGTTTTCACAACACGTTCAAGCCTCTAATAAACTTTTCTTGCAGCCTAGAAGCGCAGCTTTGCAATCGGAGTGGCGGTGTGCGAGTCGCCAAGGGCAAAATGTAGAGGATATCGTTCTGTTCCATGGTTGCATGTCTAGACAGAAAGAAAAAAATAAGGATTTCATTTTGTTGCTTTGAGAACTCAGTTTTAGGCAGCTGTGCAAAGATACAACCAGAAAACGTTCAGTTAAGCGCATTAGCTGTCTGCTTAGTTTATGGAGGTTTAACGTTCCAAAGCGACTCAGGCTATGTGGGTCGTCGAAGTGAAGTGCTCCAGAATTTTCGACCACCTGCGGTTCTTTAAACGTGCACTGATATGACACTGACATCGAAGAATCGCTTCCAGCAAAATTCGACCGCCATGGCCGGGATCGAACCCGCGTCTTTCAGTTCAGGCGCCGAGCGTCGTTGAGCCATCACGGCGGCCGCACTAATTGTCATGCAGATAGAAATGCTGATAGAGACGACAGGAGCCGGGGATTATGCAAGACAGTGAAGAGCACATGTTCGAACGAGGAGGAAGCAAAACTTCGCAGAGTATAACGACAATGGTTTCTTGAGGGGAACACTACCCTAAAGAGAAATTTTCAACCGCTTGCTCGACTGCATAGAAACTCGCGGGGCTATAATTGTAGCCACCATCCTTGCCAAACTGGCAATTATTATATTAGTTCATATGTGCCAGCTACATGCGCTATTTGCAGGGCGTATTAACTGTCTTGATATCTTTGTTGCGCGGTCGCAGCCTTGTTGCCGCTAATCGTGAGGCTTACCTGGCTTTTGTTAAAATGGATAAAATATTTCTAAATAACGGTACTAGTGCATTTTTGTATTTAGCACCTGTGGGTACACTTAGAAAAATAAAAGTAAGTAATGCTGTTTTATTTGATTTTTCTTGTACACAGACGGCAGAAAGTAAGTAATCAGAACTCAGAACTCCGGGTCAAACGACCTCCGGGTCAAAGCAGACTTGCACACAAGGTCGACCAAGCGCTTTCGATAATCTCCCACGTGATCATGTTGAAGACGTGAGATTGAAAGCGGGCATTTCGTGGAGAATTTAGGGTTAAACCTGGAAAGCGCATAAAAACAACGGACAACAGAAAGAGACAGACACACGAGCGCTTACTTCCAACTGATTTTTATTTTCATGCGAGAGCAGAATATATGTACACTTCAGATCACCTGCGCATGCAAAGAAAACTCAAACAAGATAAAATATTATCTGGCTGCACATGCAAAAGAAGAAAGATATGCAATCTCTTTCTCAGACAGCAAAATTGACGCACCACTTACACATTCATCGCCAGATCGTGCTATCTCACTTGCCTCAACAATTTCACGCGTTGTTTTACAGTTGCTTTTATACAGAACTTTACATTGATGAAAGAGAGGACGACAATTCTTGCTTTTGCACTTGAGGCAATGAATGCTCAAATGCCCACCTTTTCTGTTTTCGACAACGTAATTGTGTTCACCTAATCTCTCATTCAGGCATTTACCAGTTTGGCCTATGTAATATTTACCGCAAGTCAAAGGCAACTTGTACACAACCCCTTCTGTGCATTTTACAAATGGTTTTTGGTGCTTGATCATGCAACCTGACTTCAGCCTGTTTTTTGACGTGCTCTGTTTGCTTAGCGCACTCAGCTTACTTGGGGCAGAGAACAACACATTTACATTCACTCGGTTACCAATTTTTCTTAGGTTGTGTGACAACCTGTGCTTATAGGGTATGACTGCAAACTTTCTTTTATCTTTTGTCTTATCCGGCTCTTGCTTTGAGTTAGCATTCCTTTTGTTTGTTTTTACAAGTCCTTCTGCAACAGACACCAGCATGTGCAATGGGTAGCCAGCATCTTGCAACTTTCTTGACTGTAAAAAGATGCTTTCTTCAACAGAATGTGGGCATGACTTTTTCAAACAGTTTATGAAACCTAAACGAGCTATGTTACGTTTAATGAGTTTAGAATGCGCGGAGCTAAAAGGTAAAGGCAATTTTCCATCTCTGGGATGATAAGTCCAGCAAGTATGATCTGCAAAAATGTTAATATGATGTCAAGGAAGCGTATACTATTGTTATCAGGGAGCTCATGTGTGACAACAAGTGGAGATAAACAATTCGAAAAACAATCTAAAACACTTCCAACGGCCTCATCGAGGGTGATTACAGTTGTGTCTAACAAAATTAAAAAGTCGTCAACGTAACGAAATACATTTACCACCCCTACGTCTTTCAGGCAGGCAAAGAGCCTTCTGTCACATTCAGATGAAAACAAGTCACTTAAAATGGGAGCCACACTGGACCCTATACAAATTCCTTGCTTCTGTAAAAACAGGTCATCGCCCCACCTAACAAATGTAGAATCAAGATATGTACCTAAAAGTTCTAGAAAAGCGCCAACACTCACACCCACTGAATTCTGAAAATCAATTACACCAGAGTTCTCGATACATCTTTCAACGCACTGCAGCAAACCATTTTGGGGCAAAGAATAGTAAAGGTCCTTTATATCTACCGAGAAAGCACTGAGACTTCTTCTTTCACTTTGCTTAAGAAAAGTAGTCACGCAATCGGAATTTTTTATTAAGAAGGGGTCGTCAACAACTAGCTGTTTTAGGCTCCTTTGCAGGAAGTCTGAGACTGATTTTTGCCACGTTCCCGCTTCTGAAACGATTATTCTTAAAGGACAATCCAATTTATGGGTTTTAGCAGAAAAAAACATGTCAAGACTTAGGCCTCTGGAATTTTCGATGGACTGAGCTAAACGGGTGAGATTGTGCGAAGTACACAACTTTTTTGCCTTCAGCCTAATTTTTGAAAGCTTAATGCCTTGCTGCTTGTGAAATACATTCTCAATCGCTTTGTCAACTTTTTCACCAAAAAGGCATCTTGGCATTACAGCAAAACCGCCTTCCTTATCAGATGGAAGAACACATAAGTTGTCTTCCTTGAGCACTTTCAAAACATTTGAAAGGGACACCATTGGCCTTGTCTTCGAACACTTCTTTAAAACGTCGATGCCCGTCGATGTCTAACCAACTCGCCCAAACGCAGCCATTAGAGAATTTAGGGAAAATCCTGGAACATCCTTTTCAGTGTGCTACACGTTTTTTGGACTGGGCCTCTCCATTGCAGTGAGCAATAGCTGCCTTCGGCAACTTTTAATTACGCGATCTGAACGTAATGAGCACCGCACATTTATTTCTAGGTTGTGAAGGAACAACACGCAATACGATTATTTTGAAATATCCTGCGTCGGTGCTTGACTGCGTAGTGCGCGCATATTGTTGCCATCAATTAATCCCCATTAGCAACGTCTTACAAAGTTTCCCTGGAGGCCATCATCTGCTACTCTTGATGTGGGCCTACTGCACCGCAGGGTTCTTTAAAGTGTCAGCTGTAATCTAGAGCTCACGCCGTGAAAAACTCTCTACTTAGCTCTGTGCCAATCTGCTTTGATTGGCGAGATGCCTGATATCTTGAACTACGAATTCCTACTACTAACTCCTGCCCAACTGCTCAGGCGAGATAGTGCTAGACAGATATGAAAGCCGCTCGACCGTTCTGGAAGCTTGAAAATGCGTTGTTTCATAAAGGATGACCTCCTAACACGGCTATCGAACACAGACACCTAGTGGGGGTCGATGAAAATAGGGTTTAACCCTAATTCCACTGTCCATAATTAAACGCACCGAGGTGACCCATGCAGTACACTCCCTGTTTATTTCATGGTCAGATTATTCGTCTAGAATTCAAACCCCTCCCCTTTTTATCTCCCTTGCTGCCTTTAAGGAGCTTAAGGTTAGTCTTCCAGGATATCGAAGATCACACACTTACCCCCTTTGTAGCCTGCATAGCGAATTTGGCAGACGAGGCAACTTGAGAATGCCCGCACATCCAAAACACCAATGCGGCCTGCGAAGAAGAACAAGCATGTACACCGCTGTTTACGACCATGCGTCTGGATTTGAAACGAAAAGTTTTAGGGCAACTTAGTTCCCAACAACATGCATACCTAGTTTTATTTGCAGCAACCCAGTAACCAGGTTGGGAAAAGGCAATTTCAAACAGCCGTGTGGGCACTCAATTCGAAACGGTAATATTAGGAACGAAATTTAATTTCACTGGGGTCACGCCACGCAGGAGGAAATAGATGTATACGGCCTCATTCCGAGTGCAGTATTCAGTGCTAGGAGCTCAGATTGAAGCACTGAACAGCGGATGCAAAGAAACGGCATTCATTCGTCACGATCGTGTTAAATAAACATTTGACACCGGGTCTTACGCACGCAATGGTACTCACTTCAGGCACATGCTACCTCCCAGCTTTATTATTTCCCATGTCAAGAACATGTGTTATTTCATTGCACGTTCCCGCATATTTCGTGCTGAAAAGTGCTACTTAGGGAATAGCTGACAACCTAATGAATCCGCTTTGAGCATCATCTACAAGGTTTTAAACACGATATAATTTTTGCTCTTTATGTGGAGCATTGTCAGAGTGATGGACACTTAATAACATTTATCATTTTTAAGGCGAAAGCCTTTAATGTCTCATCGTTGTAAGCAGCAGTTGTCGACAGAAATGTTACGCTTTTCAGTTGGTCAAACGGTCGTGACGTCAGAGTGCGCGAATTTCAAACGGGGCCAATTGTACTTTGGCTAGTAACCATGCAACCAATTGAAGGGATCGTATAGTGATGCTCCAAGTAATTAACTTTTCTAGTCAGGCCATATAAATAAATAATGCCGAGTAGGAAATTGGTCGAGCTCGGGAATCGAACCCCGGTCTTCGGCGTGCGAGACGAGCATGCTATCCACTCCGCCATGCCAGCTTGATGGTTTGGAATGAACGAAGGCGCGTCTAGTAGAGCACTGCACGGGCCTCAATCTGAGGCCCGAGCCCGGCCCGGGCCCGCGACCTGAAGCCAGAGCCCGGCCCAGGCCCGCGGCTTCAAGCCCGGGCCCGGCCCAGGCACGCTAAATTATCGCTCTAGCGAGCCCGGCCCGGCCCGTGAATCCCGGAGTGAAGCCCAGCCCGGGCCCGGCCCGGCCCGTTTCACAGTACCGCTTGAGGTATACTGCTCACTCTGACCAAGTAGACTGCTACTACTAGACCGATAAACTCGCCGACAAAGGTTCTGAAACCACAGTTTGGCTTGCAGAAAGCTGGTTCTTTTTGACCCAGAAGGAAGTGATTAAGAGTAGCTCTTGCCAGGCCCTCTTTTGGACACTGATCTCGTGTAGGTGCGCAAAGATAAACTCGAAAGTTCCGAGAGCCAAATAAAAAGGGCTGCATACTCGCGTAATAGACTACTTTGCATTCCTCCATGATCTTAATCAGTTATATTTTGCCGCCCACGAATTATAAACTTTAAAGCTGCCTAGCACGCAGTAGGATGACATTTTTTTAGTGAACGCGATCAAAAAGGTTGAACTCATAGCCGAACTAGTAGCCTTTCAGCACAAACGAGAAGCTAAAAAGCTTGAATATTTCGCGGTGTGTGTTTTGAAGACTATAAGCGTCCTAAACTAATATGTCCTTCCCGAATGCATTTCTAATAGTGTATAGGTATGTTTTGGGATTACGAACGATCAATGGCCAATTAAGACCGGTTAAATTATACTCTTGCTGGTGGAGCAGAAGATAACGCGCGAAGCACGTGATAACTTACAGGGCAAAACACTTGCCATGACAACCAGGCTGAAGAAGCGAGGAGGGATAGATGTGATTATGAGATGATATTTACAAACTCTAGTGAACTTTTGTGGCTATTTCATTTACGAGGCGTTCCGGTCAATCAAAAATAAAACCAAACGCGCTTTAGTTTGTGAATTTTCTCACATGACAAAAATATAGCTACAAAGCAAAAGCGATGTTTTTGGGGCTTAAGGGCCCAAGGGGAGTCAGGCTGTGAGAGACACCGAAGCAGAGGGCTCCGGATCATTTCTACCACCTGGGTTTCTTCAACGAGCAATGATACTGCAAAGTACATGGCTGTCATGCTTGCCGCCTAAATAGAAATGTGCCGCCGAGGCTATAGGAGCAAATCCTGGTTCCCCGGCTCAGTAATCAAGCGCCTTGACCACTAAGCCACCGCGGCGTGGAAATAAGGAAATAAATAAGTCAATGAATAAAGCTTAGTTTTTTCCTCAGCGCGTACTATAACCCATGGCTCACCTGTGTCGCTGCTCCAATGCCGCAGTTGTGTACTTCACTCTGCAATAGTGAATGAATAGTCGGACACCAGCCGTTTCTATACGGACCGAAGCCCGGCTCGGGTCCGCAGCTTTAAGCCCGAGCCCGGCCCGGGCCCGCAACTCCAGGCCCGGGCCCGGCCCAGGCCCGGCAAAACAAATCATAACACGGGCCGGGCCCGGGCTTTCGGGCCGGCCCGAGCCCGTGCAGTGCACTAGCGTCTAGTGAATACGGTGTCTTCGCTCACTCTCATCGTCCTCTGTTCCCTTCCGGCGAGGTTTAGGTGACCACCACGGTGTAAGAATATTTTAGGTGAGAGAACGGCGCGGAGGCGATGCTTCCCGGGGAGAGGAGAGTTGAGTTCTAGTGAGAAGAGCCCTCGAGAGGAGGCGCGCGAAACTAGCGCCCTAGCGCCTGCCTCTGCGCCTGCTCTTGTGATCGCGCGCACGTGTGTTTGTGCGTTGATCTGTTTGGTTGTTTAGTGTACTGGTATGCTGCGCGATGGGGAAGTGCTTTGTACCTTACTGCAACACAGGCTATAAGTCCTGTAAAGAGAAGTTATCGCTTTTTACGCCGCCGCACGACCAAGCCAGGCTCGACGCATGGAGACGTAAGGGCGATCCCTCGCAAAGACCGGGTACTGCAGCGCACGGACCTTGTCTGTGAAAAACATTTCGCTCCTCACTTCATACTGAAAACTTGGTCCGCAGCTATTGATGGCCGCGTTCTGATGTCGGGCAACAGGAGAGCGGGACTTGCCAAGGATGCTCTGCCAACTATTTTCGAAGGAGCGCCGAGCTACTTGTCAAAGAAGGTGAGAAGTCCTCGCAAGCAGTCAAGACGGCAGGCTTGTCGTGCAGCTTCCTCCGCGTGTACTTGCAGGACCAGCAGTGGAGGTACCGGATTTCAAACCCTGCCAGCAGCACCATCTGCTCAAAGCGCAGACGGCGAAGTCAACGAGAGCAGCGATGTTGTCGGGGCAAGTGACCTCTGCACTTCATCGCCGTTCGAAGAAATGTTCAACACAGCATCAACTCTGTCTTCCGACACCGTCCTGGGCTGTGCATCGCATCGACGCGGGAGGGTTGCGTGACCTCGTGTTCCACGACGCCTCTCTGCTACGCACAAGTGACGGTGCATGCGTGTTTTTTAACAGAAAGTCTGTGCCTGTGAAAAGTGACATGGGTTTGCATGTGTACATATTCGGCAAGCCGGTTGAATGCAGTGCTGTAGGCATAAAGAATTTTGCTGTGTCGAAATCTCAAGTTGAGGATGTTTGAAGTTTGAAGTTTGTTTTATTTACATCATAGATCTGGGTAGGTCCGGGTAAAAAGTGATCGCAGATCACTTCAGGGACCCCCGGACCTCTTTTACATGGCATACAGCAACAAACATAGGAAGATGGTCAAACGCTAGAGACAAAGACTTTTTAACCGACACAGTTATACATACAATACATTTTATACATCATAAAAAAGAATATACTTAACAACGTTTTCTTGCTTATTTAAACGCAGCTTTAATTTCGCGCAAGCTGCTTTTGGAAATATCGATATTCATGGATTGTAATTGGTTTAATAAGTATGACATATTGTATCTTAGCATCTGATTGCCGTATTTGGTGCGACAAAAAGGAATAGACCATTTTTCTGTATTGCGCAGGGTATAAGCCGGTACAGTTTGAGTGAGGCAGGTCATGTCTAGAAACGCTCGATTATTATATTGTAGAGATTTCTTGTATCTGGTTGCTAAGTAATATCGGTACAAGCTATGGACTGGTATAATCTGGTAGTGTGAAAATAAGTTATCAGTAGGGGCATGGTAGTCACCATTGGCAATGTAATGAACAGCTTTCTTTTGCAGCATGTAAATTTTATGCATATTTGTTTCTGATGTAGTGCCCCACACCAAAAAACAGTAGTTTAAATGTGACAAAAAATGGCGTTATATATCTTTCGCTTGACTGACACAGGAAGGAAGTTTCGAAATCCTGGATTGCTAAAAACCGTTCAGAACTTACACATTTGCAGTGGAGGACCTAATATGAAGGAGTTTCCTTCTGTGGCTCCTGAATGTGCTTTAGTTGACTGCCAGCGTAAATGGAGGCATAAAAGTTGCCCACTGCTTTTACCGGTGGGAGACATATGTCGTGCATGCAGTAGCCTATCGGATACTCTCAGAATCCATGCCGACCGGCAAGCTCTTTAGCAAATAATTGAAATTTATGATGTCAACGCCTTTTTGCCATCCACACAAATGTATGCATTCTTCTCATGAACAACACTATGAACTGTATGTATCTTAACGTAGGAATATTAAAGCACACACAGTATCGAATATGTAGTTGTCAATATCACGCCAACACAGCAGAATAAGGGTGCAAGGGTTATCACAGTTTATTAGCCGTTTTCTGGGCTGAAATGTTGCAACTGTTTCCTGTGAATTCCTTTTACTTTGACGCTTATCACCAACTTGCGGCGTTATTGCCATGACGGGCCACTCGATCGTGAGCGGTAGAATATAAGCTCGGTGTCGGTGTATAACAGTAGCTGCGCTTGACCGCCTACGACAGATGACTGGGGTAAGCGAAAACATTGCAGACGTTTATTCATGTGATAGCCAGTATCAGAGAAACTACCTAACGCATGCTCCAACATCGGCCGGACGAACGGGGCTTAGCCCCCCCCACTCGCCGTTTCGCCTTCGCTGCACATGAAACCGAACGCTAGGGGTTAACATGAAGCTGTTAATTGATGCTATTTATTTTACTGGACGATTTACTTTGGCCTCGCAACGATGACGTTGCAAGACCAAGCTGGTTTCTTGTTTACTTGTCGCACCTATTCTTATACCGTGACTTCGCCCACACAGCGACCGGGCACTACCAGGTCTGAGTTGGTAGCGCCATCTGTTGGAGAGCTGAGAAGCAGAGATTTGTCGCGAAACGGAGAGCAGCGGCGTCGTCTCACCTAAAATATTCTTACACCGTGGTGTCCACCGAGATATGAGAGACGGATACATTTCCTTTCCTCAAAAACCAATTTACCGACGAGCGAGGCGTAGAACCGAATGGGCGATGACGTTCTATAGACTCCCTGGCAGCGTTGCAAGACGCTGTCGCGTTCCACTCTTAGAGGCGAAGCTTAACATCTTAACCACACATCAGTGACCACAGTTTAGGTCAAAAAAGTGCCCCCCTGAATTTTGACGGGTGTCCTTCGAGATATGTGAGACAGTTACTGCGTGATTTCATTTCCTCAAATACAATTTTCATTTTCTTCATTAGGGCCCTCTTTGCCTTTTTTCAGCCCCCCCCCCCTTCCTCCCTACCCCTGCGGTGCGGTTCAGGTGTCCACCGAGATGATGCAGAATTACTGCGCCATTTCCTTTCCTCAAAAAGCGTTGTGTTCAAAGGGCAAGGCATCTCAGCGCTACAACACGCTGTCGCGTTCTACTCCTAAAGGCGAAGCTTAAGCGTGATTAATTATCAGTTAATTAGTATTCAGGCATTAATCAGTAATTAACCATTAATTAGTGATTTGACATCACTTAGTAGTTAATATTCAATTATATGTGACGCCACTAGTGCCACAGAAGCAGCGAAAGTGGTGCGGAAAACGCTTTCGCGTCTACGCACTTTAGACAGTCAAAGTGCCCCCTGAATTTTTTGAGTATGCCACCCCGAAGGGACCCATTGGCTATGAGTAGGCTGTTGCGGAGGGCTCCAGAATATTTCACATAACTTGAGGTGCCTAATGTGCGCAGCATTGCACAGAAAAACGGACACTTCAACCGCCAAGAACGTTCCTTCATCTCCCTACCTCCCCCCTCCCTCCCCTTCCTCCTAACACGACTTGTTTCTCCGTCCCCCCCGCTTCAGCTCTACGGCATGCAAGGGGATATACTACCCGAAAACACCAGACTTATGGCTAGTATAAAGGATTGATTCTCACGCAGTACTTCACTTTAGTTATCTTGTACCACAATGAAGATTCAAATAAAAAAAACCGGCCTTGCACAAGTTGTTGACGCCATTGAATTCGGCAAATAGGCTAGCGCACTAAAGTGGAGTATGAAATAGTCTGCAAGTGCATTGTAGTCAATTACTTGCGTTGTAATCGCACTTTAGCCTGGACTTTACTGATTGCCATAGAAAACCCCTGAACATATTACACGGGTGATGTGTGATCCCAAGCTTTCTTCGGTGTATCCAATCGCACTTTAGCCTGGACTTTACTGATTGCCATAGAAAACCCCTGAACATATTACACGGGTGATGTGTGATCCCAAGCTTTCTTCGGTGTATCCCTAGTACTTCGTAACTGAAGCACCATATCCTCTCCCGCTAGTCACGTGACGCAAGTGAGTCTGGAAACGGCCGAGCTGTTCGCAGACCTCCTCACCTGATGCCGTGGTCGGGCTGCCATCATTTCCTGTGGTGGCGAGAAAGCGGGCCACAGCTTCCTGTAACACCCACGTGACGAAGCCGCAGCTGGACGACCTAACACCCACGTGACGAAGCCGCAGGTGGACTGCCAACCCGTGCGCCCTCTGCATCTGCACGGAGGGCCCGACCGCCAAGGCCTCCTGCTCATGCAAGAGAAGACAGACAGAACATCAGTATTCATCCCTCTAGCTAGAAGCTAGGCTTTATGAGCTTCGGATCACGGAGAGAAAAAAATTCGTCTGACATTGATCCCTGTGGGAACGCTTTCTGGACGTTGACCCCGTCGGGAACGCAGTATGGAACAGATCAGATGATAAGAAAGTACAATTGCCTACGGAATGAGAATAAATTAAAATTCTAAATTGTGGGGTCTAACGTCCCAAAGTAACACGCAGGCTATGAGGGACGGCGTAGTGGAGGGATCCGGATTAATTTGAACCACCTGGGGTTCGTGAACTGACGCCGAAATCCCACAGCACACGAGGGGACTGGTTAGATATTCGGGGTGAATGGTGTCGTCCCATGTTTTCCGCTATACTCACAATAGCGCAACGGTAGGCACTGCGGAATTTCTCTTGCTGAGAGTGGCGGAGAGGCTATGCGGAGTAAATAGACACGAGGTGCAAGCGTTAGGGTTGTGTGTGTGAGTGAGAGTGCGTGCGTGCGTGCTGCACCAACTACAACGTGATTTCGAACAAAGCTTCCAGAGTTATCGCTGTAAAAGCTGCGTTTCTCAGCAAACTCGGTGTTGTGCCCTCCCCTATCACTATCAGAGGTGACAGCATAAATCTAGCACTTACTTGCATAAGTACGGCCTGCAGCCACCGGCTAATTACTTGGGAGTTTATTGGCGCTACAGGTCACCTTCCGGGCTACAGGTGACCTACAGGTCACCTACAGGTCACCTTGAGCCGACAGCCAAGGTCCATGGGCGCACCAGACGGTATGGGCAGGGGGCTGTGTGCGCACGTGTCTCGGATCGGTCGGGTCGCGTAGGGTTTGGTCGGCGGGATCAGTTCGTCGTGTCTTGTGTTTAGGGCGGAGGACGGGGCTGGGGCGAACGGCGAGCTCAGTTCCGGTCAGGCATGCAGGTGCACAGCCGGGCGGTGCTGACCAGGAACACAAGGCCGATGACCATGGCAGACTAAGCACGGCGAAGCTCCAAGACCAGCATGGCGAAGGTTTGGTTTATTGGGGTTTAACGTCCAAAAGCAACTCAGGCTATGAGGGACGCCGTAGTGAAGGGCTCCGGATTTTTCGACCACCTGGGGTTCTTTAACGTGCACTGACATCGCACAGCACACGGGCCTCTAGAGTTTCGCCTTCATCGAAATTGAGCCGCCGCGGCCGGGATCGAACCTATTCCCCAGAACCTCACACCTAATGGCACGTGACGGCAAGCCCGATGAAGACACGACTACATGATACATAAAGTTGATAAGATGCTAGGCAAGGACAGTACTGAGCCCTCCTCAAGTCGGTGGGCCTCTCCTGTGGTCCTAGTTAAAAAGGAAGATGGTACCTTGCGCTTTTGGTTTGATTACAGATACTCCAGCTGAATTACAAAAAAAGACGTCTATCCATTACCCCGTACACATGATGCCCTTGACTGCCCGTCATGGAACTAACCATTTCTTTTCTGTCGATCGTCGTTCCGGCTATTGACAGGTAGGTGTGGACGACATGAACTGAGGAAAAACGGCCTTCATTACTCCCGATGGTCTGTATCAGTTTAAAGTAATTCCATTCGTTCGATGTAATGCTCCGGTCACTTTCGAGCGTATGATCCACTCCCTTCTTGGAGGATTCAAATGATCAACATGCCTGTGCCAACCATCAGAGAGCACGTATTGCGTTTCCGAAGGCGCGCATGGTAACAGATATCAACTCCAAAGAAAAGCCATAGGGATGAAGACGTGCTCTAAGTCTCGATTAGATCCATGTGATTGCGAGAGAACTTTTTGTGCAATTCTGTACCGGCGTCCGGCCTGCAGTGAACCGCGCCATAGGACGCGAGGTGCAGATCAGTCAAGGAAACGTGGTCTACGTCTCACTTCGCTGTATCGAACATAGAAAATTCTGTGTTGTGCAAGAGACGCACTCATTTCATTAGATATCCTCACGGCGGCGAACCTGTGCGCTACAATTGCGAAAACACGCATAAAAAATTTCAGGGGGCACTTTGACGGTCTAAAGTGCGCAGAGGCGAAAGCGTATTCCGCACCACTTTGACTGCTTCAATGGCACTGGTGATGTCACCACTGTATGACGTCCCTCATAATTAAGTACTAATTACTTAGTTGTTTGGTTTCGTTGGTTTATGGGGTTTAACGTCCCAAAGCGACTAAGGCTATGAGAGACGCCGTAGTGGAGGGCTCCGGAAATTTCGACCACCTGGGCTTCTTTAACGTGCACTGACATCGCACAGTACACGGGCCTCTAGAATTTCTCCCCCAAAGAAATTCAACCGCCGCGACCGGGATCAAACCTGCGTCTTTCGGGTCAGCAGTCGAGCACCATAACCACTGAGCCACCGCGGTGGCTAATTACTTAGTAATGGCTAATTACTGATTAATAACTAAATAGTTATCAGTGACTAAATACTCGTTAACTGCTAATTAATGACGCTTAAGCTTCGCTTTAGGAGTGGAACGCGACAGCGTGCTGTAGCCCTGCCAGGGAGTCCACGGAACGCCACCACCCGTTCTGCGCGATACCTCGCCGGTTGGAAACACATTTGACAGCAACGTTTTTCGAGCGGTCGATGTCATTGAGCGCCATGTAGCCGCAGCCGACCTCTCGTGCTCCCCTGAGAATTCCGAGCTGCTGCTCATCCGAGGTCAACCCGGCCTCTACGGCCATCCTCCCATCTGCATTACTGCTAGTGGTCAGCCCATACGCGAAGTATCCACCATTAGGGGCTCCTCATCCAGAGCAATCGGAAAAACACCGACACTCTAGCTAAACTTACAGTCTCTGTATCGCAGACCATTCGTCTAATTCGTCGCATTGCTAATAAACATAGAGGCATGCGAGAGTGTGACCTCCGACGTCTTGTTCAGGCGTTTGTTATCAGTCGCCTCACATATACCCTCCCTTACCTCTACCTTAGCTGCCAGGAACAGGACCGCGTTGACTGCCTTATTCGACAGGCATACAAGGCGGCACTTCATCTCCCCCACCGGACGCCCACGTATAAACTACTGGCATTAGGGGTCTACAACACTGTGGCGGAGCTCTCGGAAGCTCATCTCACTTCTCAGTACGAGCGTCTCACTCACACCTCCACGGGACGTCACATACTCGACAAGCTTGGAATACGCTTCGAAACAACCACACCCGACAGGGTCCAGCTTCCACACTATATCCGCAGTAACCTTATCGTTACCCCTCTTCCTAAAAATATGCACCCAGAGTATCATGTCGCTCGCCGGAAGCACAGGGCTAAGTCTCTGCACAAAAAGTATTTAACAGATCGGACAGCAGTCTATGTCGACGCCGCCGAATACCCCGACCGCGAAGCTTTTTCGCTCGCGGTTGTAAACCACTGCGGACGGCCGCTAGTTGCGTGCTCCATTCCCGTCAGATCGCCTGAGGAGGCCGAGGAGGCGGCCATAGCCTTGGCGATGGTCTCCACCTCTGCAGAGACCATCTTAAGCGACTCTAAATCTGCGATTCGTAATTTCGCCAAAGGCCGGGTCTCCCCTGTCACCCTCTCTCTCCTCCACTGGACCAAACTAACTCCGCCCGATCCAATTGATCTGGGTCCCTGCGCACTCGTCGCATCCATGGAACGAGGCTGCCCACAATTATGCCCGAGGATTCGTCGACCAGGTTGTGGTGTCGTCCGTCCTGCGGACGGCGAGAGATCGTATGGTCACATTTCATGACATAACCATGCACTACCGCTTAGGTAGACTTCTATATCCCCCCGCACATAGTTCTCTCACCAAACCCCAAGAAGTTGCGTGGAGGCAACTCCAAACGAACACCTTCCTCAACCCCGCGATATATGCCCGTATATACCCTGGGGTCTACTCCCCTTCCTGCCAAATGTGTGGCCAACATGCCACTCTATCTCACATACTCTGGGCTTGCCCTCGGGACTACCCACCTAGAGGCTTGCAGCTCTCGAATCCAGACCAGTGGGGGGCCGCATTGCTCAGTTCCGACTCGGACACACAGATCCGGGTTGTGACAAGAGCCCTAGAAGTCGCCGAACGCCACGGGCTCATGGCCACTTGATGGGGCTCTAACCCCACACCGTCAGATACATTTGTCGACGGAAATAGTTTATCCTCCTCCTCCTCGAGGAAAGAAAATGGCACAGTAATTCTTTGTCACCTCGGTGGACACCCGAACTACACCGTACAGTAAGGGAGGAAGTGGGAATGAAAGAAGAAAAAGAAAGAGGGGGCCATAATGATGAAAAAGAAGATTGTTTTTGAGGAAAGAAAATTTGTATTTATCACAGATCACGGTGGACACCCGTCATCCGTTTCGTCAGCTGGGCTCGTCGATGAGTCCCCTCAGGCGCTAGATGTGACGCCGGACGGTCGGGGGAATGAGCCATTAAAGGCTTTCGGCTTAATACCTCGCTTCGTCGATCATCTCACATTCAATATTAAGCTCTAGGTTTGCTTTGGTTTATTGGGGTTTAACATCTCGAAGCGACTCAGGCTATGAGGGACGGCGTAGTGGAGGGCTCCGGAAATTTTGACCACCTGGGGTTCTTTGAAGGGGCTGCAAAACACTGCCTGGGGGAATACCGGCTATACTTCAGGTGGGTTCTTTATGTCACACAGATGCTGACTTAAAAAGAATTACAAGAATCGATGCACAGGAACGGGAGTTATTCAGTGAAGAAAGTTCAAAATACAAGCAAACAAAACGCTGCCCTCAACTCGATTTTGGCGGGGCTTCCCACTCCTATTTCGCTCTCCCAATGACGGCACCTGGCGCAACCAATCAAAACAGCCAGCCAGAGCACGTCGCGGAAGTTTGTATTCAATGGTTGCCTGCTCTCTGTAACTCGTTCTTGCTCAGACTGGCAGCGTTGGATGGATGGATGGATGGATAGGAGCGCCCCCTTTGGAACGGGGTGGTGGCAATTGCCACCATGCTCAGCTTTTCTTTATTTATTATTTTTTTTTGTTTACTGTGCTGGCAATTCTCATTAAGATTCTCCATCACCTTTGCCTACGGTTTCCTACTATTCTAACCTTATGCCACATCTCTGCTTTTCAGCCACCAATCCTCCAATCGCTTTTTGCTGACTTCCACTATAGATTTATTTACATGACCATTGTTATCTTTAAACCCTAGGGCCTCAGAAAGAGTGACTGTGCCTGCATCGACATCCGGATGGATACCATCATGGATACATTTCCATGCCAGAGCGCCCCTGGTGGTGTATTTTTATTTTACTTGCTTTGCAGGGCTTTTATCAAAAAAGTTGTTTTAGAGCGCAGCTCTTTGGCGTCCGTTCCTGGGTTTCGCGTCGTCGTCGGCCTCGTAACCAGCTCCGCCCCCAATGTCACGCTTTTCAATTGGTCGAAATGCTCGTGACGTCACAGTGCGCGAATTTCAAATGGGGCCAATTGTACTTTGGCTAGTAACCATGCAACCAATCAAAGGGATCGTATAGTGATGCTGCAACTAAGTTGGACTGAGTTTAGTTAATTGCTTAATTAATCAATTAGCCTAATTAATATAGAGGAGAATGAAGAGGTCAGAAGAAGAGAAAAGAAAGACGCGCGCCGCAGCGACAACAGGAAGGAGACGCTGCTGAAAAAAACAGATAAGTACGAAGCCGCGTTCCCTACACCACCACGCACTTCCCCACTCAGTAAGACGTTGCTCGTTTCATATACGTTGTGTCGAACATCCTAGACAGTTCCAACAATTGACAGGTTAATGACAGAACACGATGGATAGAAATACAATAATATAAATATGAAATAGCCTAATTAACCTTTCTAGTTAGACCGCATAAATCAATAAAACCGAGAACGAAATTGGTCGAGTTGGGGAATCGAACCAGGGTCTCCGGAGTGCGATACGAGCACGCTAGCCACTCCGTAATGCCACCTGAATGGTTTGGAATGAACAAAGGCGCGTCTAGCTAATACGGCGTCTTCGTTCACTCCCATCTTCCCCCTTTCCCTTACGGCGAGGTGCAGGTGTCCACCCAGATATGCGAGAGAGATACATTTCCTTTCCTCAAAAAATAAATTTACCGCCCAGCAAGGCGTACAGCCGAATTGGCGATGGCGTTCTGTGGACTCCCTGGCAGCGTTGCAAGACGCTGTCGCGTTCCACTCTTACAGGCGAAGCTTAACATGTTAACCACACATCAGTAACACACGCAGACAGCCAATGGACGCGTCATTCGCTGGCAGCACTTGATTCATCATTCACAACCACATTCTTAACGTACGCTCCCTTGCCGCACATGCCAAGGACGTACACCACGATCACATTCTGCGCCATTCCTCTGTACTTTGCTTTGCTGAAACCTGGATGGATCCCGAAGAGCCTCTCGAAATCATAGATTTCCTATACTGCTGTGGTGCTCGCAGAGACCACAACAGAGCGGCGGGAGTCGCTATCTACTTGCGCACAGGTCTCTCTGCAATACCAGTCGAAATGTTTGGCACGTCACATGAAGTTGGCGAACTGTGCGCCGCAAAGTTGCCCAACGGCTTGCTGGTAGTAGCTGCCTACTTCGCCCCTACCGCACTCACGAAAGACGTCGTGCACTTCCTGCAACTCGCATTAACCGTCCATCGATCCACACCGATGTTAGTAGTGGGGGACTTTAATGTTGACATAAAGACAAACAGCAATTTCCTAACACTTATGCGGGAGAACATCCCGTTCCTCTCGCTCGTAACGCGTCCCACGGCTGTGACAACCTCGCGAGGCACTTGTATAGATGTCGTCTTTGAGAATCAAGCATTGGTGTACCAAGTCGAACATATATCAGTCTATTTCTCCGACCACAAAGCTCCCTTCATGACTGTCAAGAACTGTTAGTGGAGTCTTTGTTAAAGGAATACGTGTGAAAAAAAAAAAAAAAAAATTCTGTGATAGCGCATACATGTGTTGCTCGATTTCTTTGCCTCAATGTATCGAAAAGGTGAAACAGCTTATTTGCTGCGCTCAAATTTCGCATTACGAAGTAACGGAATCGTCGGTAATTTTTTTTTTCTTGATCTAACAAGACGCAGACAGGTGACAAATTGTGTCTCTATTTATTTACACAATTTGCAGTATATTTACTGTTTGTCCGATCATCAAGCTCGCGCCAGGTGATGTCATATCCGCTGCTACAAACCCGCCACTGTGCGGCGACACCATCAGAGCCATGAAGTTGTTTTTGGGAGGACATTAAAATATTAAAAAACGGAATATACGCGGTATTACCGACGCTAATAGCACCATTATAACTCACTGTATGCAATCAACAGGCAAAACAGTTAACTAATATTGTGATTCTGGGCCCCTTTAAGGTGCACTGACATCGCACAGTACATGCGCGTCTAGACTTTTGTTTCCATCGAAATTCTGCCGCCGCGGCAGGGATCGAACCCGCGCCTTTTGGGCCAGCTGCCGAGCGCCGTAACCACTGAGCCACCGCGGCGGGTGAATAAGTTTTATAGTAACACCACAGAAAATGCAATATGGCGCCAGAAAAGCGTCGGTTCAAAAAATTGGAAAACTAAAGCTTCGCGCCTAGGAGTGGAACAGGACAGCGTGTTGAAGCGTTGCCAGGGAGTCCACGGAACGCCTGCGACCGTTCGGTGCGACGCCTTGCACTTTGTAAACATTTCCAGTATTGAACGGCAAGCATTTTGAGGAAACGAAATGGGGCAGTAACTGTGTCACATTTCGGTGGACACCCGCAGCAACGATTATAGCTCGCGGTTCGAATTTCTGCCACAAGCTAGGGTCCAACTAGGTGAGTTTATGCTGCACGGAACACTGAATCGTACTGGACCACCCGGAAAATTCTGCGGCAAACGATTGGCATGATACGATTTTTTTAGAGCGCAGCTCTTTGGTGCCCGTTTCTGCGTTTCGCGGTAACGCCGTCGCCGTTGTCCGTTGTAGCCAGCAGTGGACACCTTAGTCGCGCTTTAAGCTGTGAAACCAAGTGCGCGGGAGCTTGGAAACAGAGCAAAATAGGTAAATTGGTTTTTGAGGAAAGGAAATCGCGCACTATCTGCTTCAGACATCTCGGTGGACGCGTGAACCAGGTGGAAGAAGCATAAACCATGCTTTTAGCTAAGTGGCGGTAGTGCCAGGTGTGCTGCATGCGTTGGCATTGACAACGTTGTGCCAGAAACGCGGCGCTGAAGCCATAGACCTTCGTCGTTCGTTGTGTTCGTTGGCGTTGGCGTTGACGTTTTACACTCCGATCATTTTAAGGAAAGGAAAGGTGCGTGTATCTGGCTCCCTGGGTCAGCGAACGAATGAATCGCGCTTATAGGTACGTAGGGTGATGGGAGAGAGATGTAGGCTGGCCGTATGCGTTACCGCTGACAACGGTAAGCGAACTCTCGCGACCAACCAGTAACTGCCGCCTAGCTGCCAGGGTGGTAGGAAGGGTGCAGACTTTAATGTAGATGTAAAGACAAACAAAAGACAAACTGGAATTCCTTACCACTCATGTGGGTCAACATCCCGTTCCTCTCGCTCGTAACGCCTCCCACGGATGTGGCAACCTCGCGAAATACCTGCATAGACATGTTCTTTGAGAACCAGGCATTGGAGCAGCAAGTCGGGCATATATTTATCTATTTCTCCGACCACAAAGCTTCGTTCATGAAAATCAAGAACTGTTCGCAGAGTGTTCCTTGAGGAAGGAATATATGTGAAAAATAACAAGTCTGTAATCGTAAACACACGTCTAGGTCGAATTCTTTGCCTCAATTTATCGAAAAGCTTAACAGCTGATGTGCTGCGCTCAAATTTCGCATTAGAGAGTTAAGTAGCCGTCGGGAATTTTGCTGCAACTACCACTACGACTAAGACTACGACTAAGCTGTGGCAACTACGACAGCTGCAACTACCACTACGACTAAGACTAAGACGACGCTGACGGCCTTTCGACTACGAGCTGTATACGGTATCGAGTAATAGGGTTCCGTAACGTGGAACACGCGTCGGTTCAAATTGAGCTTCCTAACATGCATACCCTTCATGGCACAATCAAAGAGACGCGTATTAAGCATGGCTTTATCGTATCGAACGGTACTGAAAATTCTGTAATGCCAGAAAGGTGTTTCAAATAGGGCTCAGCAACACGGAGCACCCGTCGTAGAACAATGAGGAAGTTGCGTTCGAAGTGCCGCTTCATCTTATGCAACGCGTCTGAAAATTGCACAAGGCGCCACACTGGCAGCGCTTGAGAAGGGCGCCGTGAAACGACGAACCCGGCGAGACGCAGTCAGAAATGCGCTGGCTTCGTCGTGTTAACACTACTGAGTAGCCTAAGGAGCTCGAAAGACGCGAGGGCCTGTTAGGGGTCGCTTCTACGGTGCGTCCGGCAGGAAAAATTTACTGAGACGCGGTCGCACTTAATCGTGTCGAACACACAAAAAAAAATTTGCGCTACACCAGAAGGTCGTCCACTTAATACACGAGTCCTTCCGTTGTGGCAAAATCAGGGAGTCGTGCTTGAAGCTACTGGTTTATTGATTTATCCGGGTCGAGAGACTCAGGCTATGAGGGACGTCGTAGTGAAGGGCTCCGGAAATTTCGACCAACTGGGGTTCTTTAACGTGCACTGACATCACACAGTACACGGGCGTCTAGAATTTCGCCTCCATGAAAATTCGGCCGACCGCGAAGCGTCGCTTCGTCATATCGAACCCGAAATGGCTCGAGAGACGCCAGGGCTGATAAGGTGCGGTGGGCTTGGCAACAGAAAATTCTATGAAACACAAGAAACGCCAGGGTAGGTATACGTGTGGCCCTGCAGACGTGCCCTAAGCGGCGTAATGGTACTTTGAAGCGCGCTATAGGTCCGACTTCGTCACACTGAACAACTAGCACACAGTATGCGAAGCCAGACGCGGCTTGTTCATAATGCTTCTCAAGAAGTAGCGTCTGGGTGCGGCGGAATCAAGGCCTAAGCGTCGCTTCGTCGTCTCGAACCGAGATTTGATGGACGATAGATGCGCGGTTCATTCGGTTTGGTTTGGTTTCTTGGGGTTTAACGTCCCAAAGCAACTCAGGCTACGAGGGACGCCGTAGTGGAGGGATCCGGAAATTTCAACTATCTGGGGTTCTTTAACGTGCACTGACATCGCACAGTACATGGGCCTCTATAATTTCGCCTTCATCAAAATTCCACCACCGCGGCCGGGATCGAACCGGCGTCGTTCGGGTCAGCAGCCGAGCGCCGTAACCACTGAGCCACCGCGGCGGGGCAACGCGCGGTTCGTTCGTCGGGCTCGATAACACAAGGCGTCCGGGTGTGGCGGAACCACGGAGGCGCACTTCAAGTCTTGCCTCGGTGCATCGAACAGGATAAAAGTTCCTATGAGACGCTAGACACGGCCACGTGGCCACCTACGAGGATCTGCCCTGTCTGGCACAGTCATGGAGACGGGGCCTACGTCTCGTTTAGGTTTTATTGCTTTGTAGGATTTTACGTCCCGGAACGACTCAAGGCACGAGAGGCGCCGTAGTGCAGGGCGGCGGAACATCGCACTGCACATGGGCCTCTAGCATTTCGACTCCATATTGAGAGGCCCGTGTACTGTGCGATGTCAGTGCACGTTAAAGAACCCCAGGTGGTCGAAATTTCCGGAGCCCTTCACTGCGGCGTCTGTCATAGCCTTAGTTGCTTTGGGATGTTAAACCCCCATAAACCTGAACCTAAAACCGAAACGCGAAAACCACTGCCGAAATCGAAGCCGTGTTTTTCGGGTTAGTGGCCGAGCACCATGACCAGTAAGCGACTGCGGCGTCCTACTTCGTCGAGTCCAACAGTGCAAAAACGCGCTCACACGCTTTGTTCATGCAAGCCCGTAGGAAGGGGAACGGGAACTCGTGCAGCTCCTTGAAACATTGAATGCAGACGCATATCTGCCGTATAGAACGGAATATTCAAAAGGAAAACGCGTTTTAAAGCACTCCACATCCCAAAACTGTAATGCACTCACCATTGAACGCTGACTGGGAAGTCCTCATATCTCGGAGCCATTCACTGCGGTCAAGTAGACGGCTTCCTGGCAGGGCATATCAGGCGTCTATGGGCGGCCGGTGTTCCCGAACTACTACCAGAGGGACTGAGCAGAACTTAACAGAGTAAAGTATGAACGTTTGACTACCACCACCTTTTGGGTTCTTCCTTTTATAGCTCTGGCGTTCGACAACGTCTCTTCCCCTCGTTCTCGCAGAAACCTGTTGGTGATGATGACGATGTGGCTAAGCCTCCTATTGCTGTCTTTGAAGAGTTCCTGCCGGCCATGTAGAGACCGGTGAGCACATCTTATTTAGTTTCTGGTTTATGGGGGTTTTAAAGTCCCAAAGCGGTTGAGGCTATCAGGTATAGCTACTTCCCTCGCGATGCTCTGCCCGAGTTGGTTCTAGTAACGTTGGCTCTGCCTGCAATTTGAACTGCTTGTGGCATTGCGACACCCTCCCCACAAGCGTTTTCCCACTTATTTAATTTCCGTACATTTTAATGTTTAATTTTATATACTACTGCTTTGCGTTATATATTCTGTACTATTTGAATTATCTGACGCTAATTGCACGTCAAACTTGTTATTACTGTTATTTTTGTTATGCTTTTTTTATGTTTACATGCCTTTGTATGACCGTTTCACACCACTGTCTTACCCCCCCCCCCTTATGTAATGTCCCAGACGGGATCTTTAAAGGGTCAATAAATGTTGATGATGATGATAGTGGAGGGTTCCGGAAAATTCGGCCTTCTGGGGGTTTTAATGCGCACTAACATCGCACAATACACGGAAGTCTAGAATTTTTGTCTTCGTAGAAATTCGACTGCCGCGGCTGGGATCGAATGCTTACACACAGTGATTTCAGTGATACTGATGGCGTACGTACAGTACATTATCAGTTTTGTCAGTGTGCCGTAAGATTTATGAGCAGTAGTGCGCTGTTGTGGGCCGGCACCGTCGCTATTTTCATTACGCGACAGCGTATACAGCTCGTTCGGTCGCAAAGCCGCCGACGTCGTAGTTGTTGTTGGCACCGCGCGTCGGAAAAAAATCGTATCATACCAACCGTGTGCCGCAGAATCTTCCGGATGTTGCCATATCATTCAGGGTTTCGTGCAGCATAAACTTACTAGTTAAGCTAGAGCCTAGCTCGCGGCAGTGAGTCGAACCGGCGATCTATAATCAGGCGGTGCTAAAAGAATGATATTATGCGTGGTTGGCGTGTCCACTATAAGAGAAGTGAGAGTGTTTATGCGTCATTTTTTTTCCTGAAAATTTTCCATTTCTCTAACGGTCGTCGCGCCGAACGGGTGATGGCGTTCCGTTTAATCCCTTGCAGCGCTGCAACACTCTGTCGCGTTCCACTCCTAAAGGTGAAGGTACAGCGTCCGCCAAATTTTTCTCAGAATCATTAATAAGGAATCGCCGCAAATACTAAAAGGAATCTCCTGCATTCTTTCGTGAACACACACAACGAAGCCCTAGGCCGTCGGCATTCATTGTGTTCATTGGCGTGGGTGGTGGTGGTGAAAACTTTTATATTGTAAAAAAGAGTTTGGGAGCCACAGAGTGGCCCCGCTACATGGTCGGCGTCCCTAGTCCGGGACACCGCACGACGAGGCCCCGTCTCTCGCCCGTTTCACCAGAGCCCTTTGGGACTCAAGCGAGGAGCAGTTGAGGAGGGCAGTCTCCCATGCCTCTCTGGAAGGGGTAGGGGAAGGGGGGAGGTGGGGATTTTGAGTACATGCCCACACCATGTGGAAGATATCACAGGTCTCCCCACAGTGTGGGCATCGCCCATCCGTGTTAGGATCGTAATGTTTTATTATTGCAGGACAGAGTAGAGTACCTGTCTGCAGGCGCCTTAAAGTTCGCTCCTCCGTCTTACTCAGCCCTTTTGCAGGGGCCGGGAAAAGGCGGTGGTTGTCGCTATAATGTGTTAATATTTCCCTGAATCGCAGCAGCGGCTGGTTAGTCTCCGAGCCAGAAGAGCTGGGATGAGGAGCCCGGTGAGTAAGCGCTCGGGCAGCCGCGTCAGCGGCCTCATTACCTCGTAAGCCCTGGTGGCCAGGAGCCCAAATGATTCGTTTGGGTGTTCGATCAGTGGCAGTCCGTCGTAGAATACAAGCAGCTAAGGGGGAGATCTCCCCTCCCAAGTAATGTTCACATGCTTTTCGGGAGTCCGTGATGATTATTCTCGAATTGGCGTGGGCGGCAGCAAGCGCTATCGCTACTTCCTCGGCCCGCATTGAATTCGGGGCTCGAAAGGAGAGTCCATCAACGTGCATTTCCTGGTGAACGACAGCGGCCGAGTAAAATCCCGTGGGCGATGGCCCTGCTACGTCTACATAATATACACCGGGTCGGGAGCCGTGTTGTCTCTCAAGAGCCCGAGCCCGCGCTTGTCGTCTGTTTTCATGCATGTCGGTGTCCATGTTACGGGGGAGCGGGGAGACCCAGAGCATATGGCGCCATAGTACTGGGATACGCTCCGCCTCCTCTGGAGTGCAGTCGTGTTGGATGTGTAAGCGGTTTAGCAGGCGGCGCCCAGGAGCCGTCTGCGTGAGCCGCGTGTATTGGTTCACGAGGTGGGCCTCCCGCAGCTCCTGGTAGGAGTTGAGCACCCCCAATGCCTTGAGTTTGGCATTAGAGGTAGCCACCGGGAGATCCAGGGCTCGCTTAGTTGCCTTGCGGATGATGGCGTCTATTCGCGCCTCGTCTTGCTTAGTAGTGCGGAGATATGGCACGGCGTAGAGGATCCGGCTAGTCACGAAGGCATAGACGAGCCGAAGCGCGTCCCTGCCCCGCAGACCACCCCGCTTGTTGGAAACGCGGCGGATCATGCGCCCTACCTGTTCGCCTACTCTCTTGAGTTTCGCAATAGTGGAGTCCGGTCTGAGTCTCTGGTGAATGAAAAGGCCCAGGATACGGAGCTCCTCCACCTCTCTAATAGGACCTCCTGACAGAGAGATGTGTATTGCTGTCCTATCCTTTGGGTTCGCTCTGACATGCAGAAGCTCTGATTTCGCCGGAGCACATTGGAGCCCACAGTCATTAGCATACGCATCGACTATGGAAGCAGCCTGCTGAAGGCGGTCCTCCATGTCTCCAAGGCTCCCCTGAGTGGTCCAAATTGTAATATCATCTGCATATAACGCGTGTTGAATGCCTTCCACCCGGGCCAATTGGCTTGGGAGGCGCATCATAGCAATGTTGAACAGGAGCGGTGATAACACTGCTCCCTGAGGGGTACCCCGTGTTCCCATCATGTAAGGGCCGTATTCCTCGCCCTCAATCCGAAGAAAGGCCTGGCGATTAGACAAGAAATCTCTTACATACGCGTAGGTCCTAGCCCCACAATCGGTAGAACTCAAGTTGGCCAGGATGCTTCCGTGTTTCACATTGTCGAAAGCCCCTTTCAGATCAAGGGCGAGGATGGCTTTGTCATTGTGTTGCATAGTTGTGGGTCGTATTACATCCCTGTGCAGCTGGAGAAGGACATCCTGTGCAGACATGTGGGGGCGAAACCCGAACATGGTAACTGCAAAGAAGCCCTTACTCTCCAGGTATGGAGAGAGGCGATCCCGAACCATCGTCTCCATAAGCTTGCCCGCACATGAGGTCAGTGATATGGGCCTCAGGTTGTCCGTATTCACGGCCTTACCTGTTTTAGGGATAAACGTCACAAGTGACGTTTTCCACTCGGGAGGGAGTGGACGCCCGTCCCAGATCTGGTTGATGTATTCTAATAAATGGAGGTAGGCTGAGTCCGGTAGGTTCGCCAACAGGTTCACTGTTATGTGATCCCGTCCCGGAGCCGTACCCCGGCGCATTTTTGCTAAGGCCGCCTTAAGGTCGTGCAACTCAAAAGGGGCATCAAGTGTTTCATTAGGCCTGCCAGAGTACATGTACTCAGGCCCAGGCGGGTCCTCCGTACGACAGAGATATCTGTCGCACAGAGTGTCCGCAAGTTGCGCCGTCGTACCTTGATACCCTTGCAGAGCCCGCCGGAGCTGCTTTTGCGTCTCCCCTCTCGTTTGGGAGGGGTCGATTAGACTGCGAAAGAGACGCCACGTCCCCTTCGAGCTCATCTGATGAGCTGCGGCGTCGCAGCGTGCTATCCAATTTGAATCTGAGAGCTCGGCAGCATACGCTGCAGCCTGCTCTGTGAGTTTGGCTATGCGGTCGCGTAATTTGCGATTAGTTTTCTGCTTTTTCCACCGTTTAGTTAAGCTCCGGCGCGCCTCCCACAAATGCAGGAGGTGGGTGTCCACTGCGGGGATCTCTTCGGTGGTTTGTAGTGTTGTGACGTGTTGTTTCTGAATGTTGTATATGTGGTTAGCCCATTCCGCGTAGCCGCCGGAAAATAGTACGGGAGGGATAGTGTGATTCCGGAATTTGTGCCAATCGGTCAGCTTGGCCTGACCCCATTTTTTGCGCGCTGCCTTTGCCTCGAGTGTAGTCCGGAGAAGGAGGTGATCGCTGCCTAGAGAATCTCCCAAGTTCTCCCATGCAGCCGCTCTAGCATTTTTAACGAGAGAAAGGTCTGGACACGTGTCGCGGGTTACCGAATTCCCCACTCGAGTGGGATACGCCGGATCCGTGAGCAACGTGAGGCTGAGGGTGGAGATGAGCTCCGCCAGCTTACGTCCTCTTGCCTGTTCGAAGTGGTAGCCCCAATGAAGGCTGGGAGCATTGAAGTCTCCAACGATCACTAGAGGCTCTTTGGCTGCCAATTTTATCGCGCGAAGGAAGATTTCATTGAAAGTTACGCGCGGCTTACGCGGAGGGCAGTATATGTTGAGGATATGTATTGACGGGTCGCGGCGTCTGAGAGGCAATACTCGGACCATTGTATATTCTTGCTCGGTACTCAAGTCTAAGTCGACCTGAACCACGGTGTAAGCCTTATTCACCAGGATGCACGTAGAGGGGCCCCCCTGAAAGGTGCTGTAGCCTGATAATTTAGCGTCTATGCCGGGCTCCTGTAGGGCAATGAGCGCCGGCATGTCACCTAGGGACTGCAGGTAAAGCTGGAGGTGTGACCGCTTTTTCCAAGATCTGAAACCCCTGCAGTTCCATTGGATGATCTGGAATTTTTCAAAGTTTTTAGCATTCCTATTACATCTGCTAGCCATCTTGTCGTATTTATTTAAGGGTGATCGGAATAGCTCTGGCCGGAAGCCGGCGCAACCCCAGTGAGGGGCCGCACCGACCCACCAGCTGCCGAGCCTGAACCATGTTCCTCCGCTGCCTGACGGAAGGCTGTCTTACGTTTGAGGTGATGCGATTCGCAGCTTGTGGCGTTCTTAATTTGGGTGCTGACCCAGGGCTGCACGGCTTTAAGGACCGAGTCAGTGACCTGGGCCATAAGGTCGGGAAGTGCTTGCGTTAAAGCTGCCTTGAACATATCCTGGAAGGACTCGCTGACTGCTGACATGATTTGGTTCGGGAGGGCCGCCACTTGCTCCTCCAGTTGCTCGGTTTGGCGCTGCAGTGCCTCTAGGCCGGCGACGCGACCAGCTGATCCAACTACCGTGTCCCCGCTCTGCCGCGAGACGCTAGTGAGGCAAGATGTTACGGATGATCCGTCATCCTCGTCGTCTGGCTCAGCTTCTTGCATTGGTTCAGATGACCCGGCCTGTTTGGCCTCTAATTCCTGAATTTTGAGCGCTAGAATTTGGTTCTGGCGCCTGAGCTCCTCTACTTGCTGCTGTAGGGCGGTTTCGGTAGGGGAGGGACGGGTAGGGGAGGGACGGGTAGTGGGCCCGGAGACTGCCCTACTCCAACTGCTCACCTGTGGTTGGACGGGTGCCAAGGGCGGGAAGTCCCTGGCGTTGAGGACCGGGGGCGCCGCCTGGGTCGCGGACTTGACAGGTTTCGATGGCCCGGTTTTGGCCTTGGTTTTCTGATCGGCTGACGCTTTCTTGGCCTTGGGCGGAGGAGCCTGCTTGGGCCCCGTCTTTGTCTTCGGTTTGGATCCTGATGGGGAGCTGGGTTTGATGGGTTTCCGGAACCGCCCGGCACAGCCAGGAGCTCCGGTAGGGTGGCCGCCTCCGCAGATGAGGCAGCTCGGAACGCAGTCATGTTCCGCCGGGCCGTCAGGAGTGGCATCGGGAACCTGGACTCCGCAGCGTTTGCAGCGCCCCGGCTGCGGTCGCGGGCACGCATCGGCCCGATGGCCCACTGTGCCACAGCGGTGGCATGCAGGCACTGTTTTCTTGTACAGGCGAACAGGGAGCCGTTCGTAGCTGTACAACACCGTCCGTGGCACCTTAGTCCCCGCGAAGGTGATCACCGCAACCGGGGTTCCCCCCAGCTTGCGCACAGACACCACATTTGGTTCCGCACAGAGTTTTCTTTTAACGGTTTCAGACGTTTCGTCAGGCGAAACACTCACGACGCCGCGACAGAACGCACCGGAGAGTTTGGGGTGTCCCCGGAACGGTAGCTCGCGTTCCCCAACCCGCAGCACAACATCCCGGAGTAGCTTCTCCGCGGCGTCGACTGATTTCAACGCACATACCAGCACGTTTTGGTCCCAAACAGGCCACACCGCAAGTCCTGCATTTGCGTCGTCCCCGAGGATGCTGCGGATTGCAGCGCCGGCTTGTCCGGGACCAAAAGTTGCTCTGAGGTCGACCGTGTTTCGCGGTTTCAGCACCACGACGATGTCGTCTTTTTCGATACGCGGCGTGTTCTGCGGCCGCCACCGGAGTTGCCTGGAGCGCTTCGAGGTTGCGTTCGAGGTTGCGTTCGTAGAGCTAGCCGGCGCCTGTTGCTGGGTGGCACCAGCACCAGCGTCCCTCGATGCCGCCGCCGCGTTCTTCTTTCCGCGCCAGACGCGGACCATATCTTCAAGGTAATCGTCCTCGGTTGGTAGAGGATCCTCGCCTTGAGTAGTACCCTCGGTTTGGTTTGTATCCATTGTTACGATCCGCAAGGACTGTGGGTCGTACCCGGTGACGTGATTTGGAGCCGCCGAGGCCGAGGGATCGCCGACCGGGGCCATCGCAGGCCCCGGCGCCGTTAGGCTTAGCACCACCGCGGCGTGACGAAAGCTTCAAATGACCGAAAAGTGGTCGAAAATTGGCCCCACCTTAACAAACGTGGTGTAGACGGGTGCCGCTGAGGTTCCTGGAGACGATAATACCAGGCTTGCAGGGGAAAAAGTTGGTGTATCGCAATTGATTGCGATTTGTCACGGAGCCGACGCGGTATGCGACCGCTCCCGTCACCGACGCTAGCGCCCCCCCTTGGCGTGGGCGTTGTCAACGTTTTACGCTCCGATCATTTTAAGGAAGAGAAGGCAAGCGCGTGCAGCAAGGCACGCCAGCTGTGCGTAGTGACGTCATTTGCTCCTCGCGCATGCGCAGCACGGCTCTCCGGGAGCCACGCGAAACTGCTCAACCTCGGCCAGTGTAGCTCACGCTCCGAAAGGCTGTTTTCGTTGATGAATGCTATAAGGGCTCGAGGCTGAGGCCCGTGTATACACATGCGTGTGTTTGGCGGCCTGCTTGGTTGTTATCCCTGGCTGCGTAGACGTCGTTAGCGTGCAATCCCATGCCAGGGCCGTGTTCCCAAAATTGATACATCGCTACCTTCGTGGCGGAAGCGAAGATAGGAAATATTAAGGCGAAAGCCTTTAATGCCTCATTCTTGTGTTAGTAGCCGTGTCGGCAGGTGTGTCCGCGTTTTGACGGGTGTCCACCGAGATATGTGAGAGTTACTGCGCAGTTTCCTTCCCTCAAATACAATTTTCAGTTTCTTCATTATGGCTCCTCTTTCTCTTTCTTCTTTCACTCCCACTTCCTCCCTTCCTGTACAGTGCGGTTAAGGTGTCCACCGAGACGACAGAGTTACTGCGCCGTTTTATTTCCTCAAAAAGCGTTGCGTTCAAAGGGCAAGACATCGCGCCGAACGGGTGGTGGCGTTCCGTGGACTACCTGGCAGCGCTACAATACGCTGTCGCGTTCCACTCCTAAATGCGAAGTTTAAGTGTCGTTAATTAGCAGCTAAGCACTTAGTCATTAATCAGTAATGACTAAGTTAGACCGCCGGAAACATTACATCCACGCGATAGAATAGTTGTTGTGATGGGTTTTATGCCTATGTGCCATAAAACCCAACACAACAACTATTCTATCGCGTGGAGGTAATGTTTCCGGCGGTCTAACTTAGTCATTACTCATTAATGACTAAGTGCTTAGCTTCTAATTAATGACACTTAAACTTCGCCTTTAGGAGTGGAACGCGACAGCGTATTGTAGCGCTGCCAGGTAGTCCACGGAACGCCACCACCCGTTCGGCGCGGTGTCTTGCCCTTTGAACGCAACGCTTTTTGAGGATTGGATTGGATTGTAAAACATTTATTGCGTCGAGAGCAGGTTGCGGAGGCACGTACTAGATGGCCGCTAGCCCATGGCTAGCGGCGACCTCGTTGGCCCGCTCGATTGCCCGCACTTGGATCTTGGGGTCCGAGCTGCCCAGCACGGCCTCCCACCGCTCGGGAGAAGGGAGCTGTGTCAACTCCGCCGGAGGCGGATCATCTGCGCAATTCCACAGAATGTGGTCGTAGGTGGCCCTTTCACCACATTTATGAGGAAATCAAATGGCGCAGTAACTCTCTGTCCTCTCGGTGGAGATCACGAAAGCTTGCACTAAGCGGATGGTGTCCCTTTCCTTCATGTACGGGACGGCATTCCTTAACCTCTCGAGGTCGGAAATTGAAAAGTTGGAGACACTCATCAGGAAAGCCTCCAAGACGGCACTGGGGCTACCGAACTCCACGCCAACGGCCAAGCTCATGGCTCTAGGAATACATAATACCCTCAAAGAGATGTGGGAAGCACAATGGCTCTCACAACTCAATAGGCTCGCACTCACAACACCCGGCAGAGAACTGCTCGAGAAGATCCATGTTAATCAGCCCTTTACAATTGACCAAAGGGAAGAGGTCCCACGCGATGTAAGAAGACGCATCAACGTGCACCCCATTCCGCGGAATATGCATCCCGCATATAACATCCAGAGGAGGAAGGCAAGAGGGGAAGCCCTGCAGAAGAAATGGGACAAGCAGACTAACACCCTTTACGTGGACGCAGCAGGACCACAGAATGGAGTCATGACTATTGTAGTCTCAACGCCTTCAGGGTCGATGGTGAACTGCGCCTCGGTGAAAACATCTAACCCCACTCACGCAGAGGAGGCAGCTATTGCATTAGCTCTAGCATATAACCCCAACGCCGTTGTGCTCACTGATTCCCAGAACGCCTGTCGCAACTTCAATTCCGGATTAATTCATAAGTCAGGGTTGTCATTGCTGACTAAGCATCCACCCAATCAAGCCTCAATCATCTGGTTTCCCGGTCACCTGGAACTACCAGGAGGAAACGAAGCCGCTCACAGGCATGCCCGAGCTCTTCTATACCGGGCGTCTCCCCCTGATGACCATGAAGGGTGCCGTGACCTGATAGGTTTAGCAGTGTATACTGACAATCTCGCGCCGTACAGAACAGCCAGAAAGGAGTACCCAACACCACACAAATCCCTCAATAAGTTAGAAGAGAACACCCTTAGGAGACTACAAACCAACACATACCCAACACCAGCTAAATTACACCTGTGGTACCCTACACTATACTCTCCGCAGTGCCCACACTGTGGAGAGGTAGCTAACCTCTACCATATGGTGTGGGCATGCCAATTTAATCCCTTACTTGACCCCATTCCCAACCCCTCGGAGGAGCAGTGGGAGGCTATTCTGCTCAGCGATGATCCTGACCGTCAGCACTGGCTGGTGGGGAGGGCCACCGCAGCAGCAGCAGCCAATGGACTACCGGACTAGGCGGCCCACCCACATGTTCTGAAAATACTGAATAAATAAAGATGTTTTCAATCAATCAATCAATCTCGGTGGACACCTTAACCGCACTGTACAGGAAGGGAGGAAGTGGGAGTGAAAGAAGAAAGAGAAAGAGGGGCCATAATGAAGAAACTGAAAATTGTATTTACATCCACGCGATAGAATAAAAGCAAGCGAAGAGCGCCGGAGGTATTCCTTCTGTAAAACGGGTGTGTCTCGTGCGGAAAGCTTCAGAGATGGTGGCGGGTGTTTTTCATTCAGTGAATTAGGGGTATTATCAGCTTGGTTGACGTTGGGTGTGGTGAGTATAGGGCACGGATATGATTTCACCATGTGGCTGGCATCACCCACAGTGTCCAGGGCCACGTGGCGGGGTGCCGTAAACGCTTCTGCATGGAGTCAGTATAGAGAAGCGTGCGCGGTGGCGCAGATATTAAGGCGAAAGCCTGCCATGCTCAGGGTGTCCGTCCTTGCGCTGAAAACGTGCCAACTGTGGCCTCTCCTCCGCGCAGCGGCGCAACCTCCTCCGTAATTTCCTTTCCTCTAAATCATTTTCTTCACTACAGGCCCCCTTTCTGTTCCTTCTTTCACTTCCACTTCCTCCCTTTCTCTGCAAACGGATGACGGGTGTCCACCGAGAGATGCGAGACAGTTACTGCGTAATTTCCTTTCCTCAAATAGAATTTTCATTTTCTTCACTACGGTCCCTCTGTACGGCGCGGCTCGGATGTCCACCGCGACGGTTGCTAGGCAACGGCTCTTGCAGCCGCAACAACAACACAAAAGTGTGATTGATTCAGGCGTCCACTGACCCAGGGAGCCAGTTATGACCGCTTCCTTTCCTTAAAATGATCGGAGTGTAAGACGTCAACGCAAGCGCCAATAAACGAAATGAACGCCGAACGGACAACGGCGCGGTGGTGGTGGCGAAAACATTTATTTAATCATAGGAAGAGGTGTTGGGGGTCGTGACCTGAAGGGTAACCCCCTTACAACCACTAGGTGGGATGCCTAGTCAGGCACCCCAATGGCGTTTGCAGCAGCCCGGGCGCGCTGCCCTTTGGGCCTCGATGGTGCAGCAACCGGACAGTGTCGCCTCCCAGTCCTCTCGGGTGGGGTTTGGGATAGGGGGCAGGGATGGGTTCTGCTGGCAGGCCCACACCATGTGGCGGCGCCGCGCAATGGACGCCAAAGAGCTCGCTCTAAAAGGCTGAAGACCGCAGTCACCAAAGAATAAAAACCTCACATGCGGGAAGCCCGCGACGCGCCAAGCGATGGTACACGGCCGTAGTCGTCCACCAATCCAAAACAGTGAACGGCCTTACTTTCCGAGCCCGTGACATAACACACGCGGAGGAGGTCGCCATTGCGTTGGCTGCATCTGATTTCAATTCAAAAACAGTTATTTCCGACTCGCGAGGGTCATGTCGGAACGTCGAGCAGGGCTGGGTACCATATCTAGCCTACCGCATTCTCCAAAACGGAGGAACGCGCGCGTTCGCACGGGGAGTCAGACGTGCTGCTCGTCGGCTCCGGCGATTTTCAGCCCGAGCAGCGGAAGTTTCCGCCTGACCCTAGCAAGATCATCCCCAACGTGCACCGAAAGCTGTCGGGAACATCTGGACACCAGTTTTTTTCCAAGGTGGGCCCGGTTAAACCCCTTTTTCGGGCAACACATGGCCCGATTGGGCCGGTGGCGCGGCTAGGCCTAACGGCCGAACCGGTACCCGGCACATCGGGGCCTCTGGCCACTGACGCCAGTATGGCTGCTGCGCAAATCTCCTGCCGAGGCTACGACCCCGAAAACATGCACTGACAACGGTTAACCCAGCGGCAACCGGAGGCCCAGATTCGGCAAGATTTCGCAGCGCCGCGTTGAACGCCGCAGTGCTGCGCCGAGCGCAAGACCAAGCCTTAAAGCCGGCGTCCGTAGACGCGGCCGGCGTTCACGCCGGAAACCAGCAGTCACCCGCCCCGCGCGCGGCGGGCCGCAGTCGGCGACTGCTCACGAAGTGGAAACCGCCTGTTATTCCCAAGCCTGCTCCAGACGACTACGTCGTCGTCATCAAGCCCCGGACCCGCGTCTCGTTGTACGAGACTTTCCAGGAGACCGGCCACGGCCGGGCGTTCACGGCTCTCCTGGGCACGCAACCCGCAACAGACCTTACCATAATACCGGTAAGACACCAAAACCTCATTATTGTTCAGACTGCGAAACCTGAGCTAGCCGACCGTATCATCGGCGAATTTGAACTTAATGGACCCGACGGGAGGGTCCCCCTTGTGGGGCACCTGCGCCAAGACTGCAAGGACGTCTGCTACGGCGTCATTACCGTCCGTAACTCTGAAACTACGGACTCGCTCCGTACTAGGCTCCAATGGCGCTACGGCACCATCGTGGAAGTGCGTAAATTTGGGACATCCAACAAAGCGAGACTGACTTTCGCCGGAACAGAGAAGCCACGTTTCGTGCACTACGACTCGGAACTTGTACAAGTTAGGCCTTACCAGCGAACCATTCCAGCCTGCCGACATTGCGGTGTGGTCGGCCACCGCGTGGACGCCTGCCCCGGCCAGAGGCTGGACCGGTGTGGCCTGTGTGGACAGCAGGCTCTACTCGTTGAGGGGGTGCGGGCCCCTCACCAGTGCAACCCAAAGTGTTCAGTGTGCGGCGGGGCCCATGACACGGGGGGCCCTGCGTGTACGGCTAAATATCGCGCTATCCAGCCCCCGCATGCCGAGCGCGGGCGTAAATCGAAGCGGAACCGACGCAGGCGTGGCAAGCGTCGCCCGGACAAGCTGAAGGCCAAGGCTGCCGACCAAGCCATGGACCAGCCAGTGAATTCCTCTACCGGGAGCCAGGGAAAACCTCCAGCTGCGCCACCGCCGCCTCAAGCCGGTACAGCGAAGCCCCTCGGACCTCCCCAGAACGGCGGCTCCAAGACGTGGGCAAACGTTGTCAAGCAACACTCCCAGGTGAGCGGCGCGGGCAGGGCAGCTTCTCCCTTCCCTCCCCCTTCCCAATCCCAACCACGGACTATCTCTGCCGAACAAAAAGAAATATCTGCTCTCCGCGAGCAGGTAGCAAATTTTCAAAAGCGCTTCGCAATAGCGGAGGCCCGCCAAAATTCCCCCAACCACACCTCTGCCTCACCCGCAGCAGAGGCAATGGAAAGCGACGCAACCCCTTCAGGACAGGCTGCGCATGCCCTCACGGCACTCGAGGCGAGAGTGAGCGCGCTCGAAACTCAAGTTAACAACAGAATATCCGCATTGGAAACGCAGGTCAATGCCACACTTACGGCGGCACTCAACAAAATTAGCCACCTTGCGGCATCTATCCCAAACCTCATAACCGCTCAGTTCGCTCAACTCACCCGCGCTCCCAAGCGCGCTGGCCCGCTCAAAAGCTTCGCAGGCCGGCAGTTCAAAGCGTCTAGGCATCGAATCGCCGGAGAAGAAGAAGAGGTCCCCTGTGCCATCCCCAGTATAGAGAACGCTCCTCTCTTTGGAGCCACTGGCTCTCAAGCCTCCTCTCTCCAAACTCACAACTCTACCCTTGATCATGGCGGGCGCCCCTAGAAATCGGAAGCATCCGCGAAGCAATTCGATCCCTATTCAAATTGTACAGTGGAACTGTCGCGGATTCAAGGCACGCACAAAGCGAGCCGATCTACGCCTTTTCCTTACAACTTTCCCAGAATTACCTGCTGTGGTGGCCCTTCAGGAGCCAGGAAATGGCGCCACCCTTGCCAGTTACACGGTGTACCAGCAGGATGCGCAGAGCTGCCTCTGCGTACATAAAAATTACACGGCCTCCCAGGTTGACCTGGATCTTAGCGCTAATTTCTCCTATGTAATGGTGACGATCCTTCCGCTACGCAAACAGGACCCCCCATTGCACATACTCAACATTTACTGTCCCCCAAAGCTACCAAATGTTACATTCGCAGATGTCTTCAGCCGAGCTTTGAAGGTCGCGAATCGGGATCCCCTCATAATCGTTGGGGACTTTAATGCTCCCAGCACCTTATGGGGGTACACACGTGAAGAGAAACGCGGACGCAAGTTGGCGGAGCTTGTTTCCACACTGGGCCTTACTCTTCACACGGATCCCGCGCAACCCACTCGTATAGGTAACTCCGTTACACGCGATACGTGTCCGGACCTCACCTTTACGAAAAATATTCGCAAAAACGAAAAATATTCGAAAAACAGCAAAACATTTTCGCAGACACCATGTACGGTTTCCGCCCACACCGGTCCGCACAAGATGTCCTGTTGCAACTTCACAAGGATATTCTCGACCCCGTCGAGCACCCCAGCAATGATCAAGTAGTCGTCGCACTTGACCTGCGGGGGGCTTTCGACAATGTGACCCACGAGATCATCCTATCCCACTTGTCGCAAACAGACTGTGGGCGCAATACTTTCAATTATATCAAACAATTCCTTACAGATCGCCAATCCTATATCCGGCTGCAAGACACAGAATATGGCCCATATCAACTTGGCACACGAGGGACCCCACAGGGAGCTGTCCTCTCGCCATTACTATTTAATCTGGCCATGATGAAGCTCCCAACCCAGCTGGCGGAGGTCGCCGGTGTGCAGCACGCTCTGTATGCGGACGACATCACCCTCTGGGCAACACAACAATCGGTTGGAGAAATCGAGACCAACCTGCAACAAGCGGCAGCTATTGTGGACGAATACGCTCGTCGCTGTGGTCTTGAATGCTCCCCGAGCAAATCGGAATTTGTGCACATACGCCCCAACTCAAAGTGCACAACCAAAATTGCCCTTTCCCTACTTAGCGGACCGATACCTGAACACGAGGAGATCCGGGTACTGGGGCTTTTCATTCATCATAGGCGCAAGATAGACACTACCCTAAACAAGCTACGTAAGGTGGGGGACCAGGTGGGTCGGATGCTCCGCCGGGTGTCCAATAAAAGGGGGGGACTACAATGCAAAGATGCCCTGCGGCTGGCCAATGCATTCGTGACCAGCCGGATTTTATATTCGGCTCCCTACCTCCACCTACGCAAATGCGATGAGAATGCCTTAGAAGTAGTTCTCCGCAAGATTTATAAGAGAGCGCTCGACCTCCCCATAACGACGTCCAACAAGCGTCTCCTCGGTCTGGGGATGACCAACACCTTTGGGGAGTTACGAGAAGCTCATCTTAACAATCAATACTTGCGCCTAAGCAAAACACCTGCGGGGAGCCGCCTTCTGACCCGCTTACACATATCCTACGCAACACATACAGAAGAACGGGTCCGCATCCCTGAAGCCTGGCGCTTTGCACTCCAGGTGCGACCCCTTCCGAAGAACATGACTGCAGACACCCATGATGGTCGCCGTCTCGCGCGGGTGGAGGCTATTTCTCAACAATATGGCCATAAGCCAGGTGTCTTCTATGTGGATGCGGCCGGCCCACACCATGGGGGATGGTACACGGCGGCCGTCATCCACCAAAACACTACAGTTCAGGGCCTTACTTTCCGTGCCCCAAACATTACATTTGCGGAAGAGATCGCCATTGCACTGGCCGCCGCAGATCCAGAGTCCCGAGTCATTATTACGGACTCCAGGGGCGCCTGCCGCAATATTGAGCAAGGGTATATTCCAGACCGTGATTTCAAAATTCTCCACGCATGCGAATACACAGGGTTTCCGACCCATCGTACCATCGTGTGGGCTCCGGCTCATGCGGGTCTTGAGGGGAACGAGGGAGCCGACGCTGCCGCCCGCGCGCTTACTCACCGGGCGTCGCCTCATCCGCAGCCTGATCCGGAATTCAAATTTCAATCCGGCCATCACCTTTAAAGAGATCGCCTCTCTTTATCAAAATTTTCATGGTCTCTATCCCCCTCCCTGTAAAGGCCTCACCAGGGTGGAGGAGCGCTGGCTTCTCCGCCTCTATACCAATACTGTACTGTGCCCGGCAGTACTTAAGCACTTCAATTCTTCTTTCTCGGGCGCGTGCCCACACTGTGAGGAGGAGTTTTCGGACACCTACCACATGGTGTGGGCATGCCCTTCCAATCCTGCCTACCCACCCCACCTCCACCCCACTCGAGAGGACTGGGAAGCTGCCCTGCGCGGCTGCTCCGAACTCCATGCCCAACAGGCATTGGTAGCTAGAGCCCGGGCCGCTGCGGAAGCTACAGGGATCCCGGACTAGGGATCCCTCCTAGTGTTTGTAAGGGGCGGGCCCTTCCGGCTCGCCCCATTGACCTCTCACTGTAAATAGAAATAAAAGTTTTCCTCCTCCTTCTTCTCCAAAACAGCGTCTACACCGGGGACCCCGCTCACCGGCGTATCGTTTGGGCTCCTGCTCACATGGGCCTTAAGGGAAATGAGGCAGCTGACGCCGCCGCCCGCGCGCTCTCTCACCGGATTCCCCTCCGTCCCCGACGATCAGGAACTCGAATTCACTCCCGCTTACTCCTTTAAAGAAATTGTTTTACATTATTAATCTGGCCATGGTCTTTATCCCCGCCCGTGTAAAGGTCTCTCAAAGGCGGAGGAGCGGCTTTTGCTTCGCCTGTATACCAATACTTTGCTGTGCCCGGCAGCTCTCAAACACTTCGACCCTTCTTTCTCGGGCAGCTGTCCACACTGTGCGGAGAAGTCTTCAGACATTTACCACATGGTGTGGGCCTGCCCCTCCAACCCTGCTATCCCCCCTCACCCCAAACCCAACCCGGGAGGACTGGGAGGCGACCCTGCTCGGCCGCTCTGACCTGCAGGCCCAACGGGCCTTGGTCGCACGAGCCCGGGCGGCGGCCGACGCCACTGGGGTCCCGAACTAGGGACCTCCACCTAGTACTTGTAAGGGCTGGCCCCCTCTGGGTCAGCTCATGCAATACCTCCAGTAGTGCATGTGTAAATAAGTGTTTTCCACCACCACCACCAAGCGGTTCGGGAGAGCGGCGGCGGGTTGACCACAAGGCTTTCGCCAAGCACACTAGGATTTCCAAAGTGTCTTCGGTAATTTTTTTCGGCGGCGATGGCGGGTCCAAAACGTATTAGAATGATTTCAGAGAACGCCGCTAGAACCACCTTAGCGAAGCTTCATTGAGTTACATGAGGTTTCCTACAAGAAAAGGGGGAAACTGAGGAACGTTGGTAGTGTGACAGCCAAAATTACTAGAGAAAGTGGTGGTGGTGTTGAAGCAAAAATATTGGCTGCGGTTTAGCTCTGGTTAAACCTGGAGGATTGCGAAAGCAACATCTGCGCGTATCCATATATTGTTGCGTGAGCTACTCTGCCCACAGCCTCGCCGTTTCGCGTGCTCTTGCACGACCATACTGCGCATGCGCGAGGATCAAGTGACGTCAGTATACGCACAGCTGGCGTGCCTCGCCGCGCGCACCCCTTCCTTTCTTTAGAATGATCGGAGTGCAAAACGTTGACAACGCCAACGCCAATGAACACAATAAACGCCGACGGCCTATGGCTTTAGAGCCGCGTTTCTATCACAACGTTGTCAATACGAATGCATGCAGCGCACGCCTGCCACTACCGCCAATTAGCTTAAAGCACGGTTGAGGTGTCCACCGTTCGAAGAGGGCAGTGAAGTGCCTTCCCTCTGGTTCAGGTGATCACCGAGATGTGGACACTTCGCCCTCACCTCAGGCTACGTATATCCTGGCGTAGCAGAGCTAAGCCACTGCCAATTTTATATAACGCGTGTTGCGCAAATAAACGCGCGCGGTAGAATGCTTCTCCCAGTTAAACGGGCGCATTGTTAGAGCTGAAATGTCGCAGAGAAGTGGCATTTGGTCGGCAGAACTGTTTTATACCAGTTTGCTTGGGGTACTTACCTGATTCCAACAGAATAAGTCGGATAGTCACATCGTCTGCGGGGACGACAAAGGAAATCAAGCTGTTCTGTCGGCGATCGCACCGGTGGCGCCATCTCGTTTGTTGGCCGTAAAGATTCAGCAATGGAGCGAGGTTCGGGAGGTTTGAAGACGCTCTTTCAACTGATCTTTTAATGGTCACAGAAAACTTAGCTTGCTGAAAACTTAGTTTTCTGTGACCGGTAAAACACCAGTTGAAAGAGCGTCTTCATACCTCCCGTGTACCCCTCCTTTGCCGAATCTTCACCACCAACACGCGAGATGGAGCCACCGGTGCGATCGCTGACAGAGCGGCTTAATTTCCTTCGGCGTCGCCGCAGACAATCTGAATATCCTACTTATTCTATTCGAATCATGTAAGTACCCCAAGCGAACGTGGTATAAAACAATTTTGCCGACCAAATTCCACTTCGCTGCGAAATTTCAGCTCGAACAATGCGCCCGTTTAGCTGGGAGAAGCATTCTATCGCGCGCGTTTATTTGCGCCACACTATTTACACCACGAACCACGCAGTTGACGATGCGCAATCGCTACTGCGCATCAGAGAGGGAGAGAAAGAGAGACTGTCGGCGAGGCGACGGAGTGCGCACGGCGGCAGAGAGCAAGCTGACCTCACGCGTCGCCATAGCAACGGAGAGGCTGACGTCACACCATCTGTTCAGCGCGGCGGCGGCTCCTCGAGGAGCAGGGGGGTCCACGGACCACGCGACGAGTGGTTGGACCTGGCGCAGTATTGCTGTTGCAATAAAAATAGGTCCTCGAGAGTGGGCTCCCGCTTGACCAGGAGTCCACGTGGCTAGGCTTCACGGAGAGCTCTTGTGTACCAGCCATGTTTAGACAGCTGTTTGAACAGCTCGCAGAGCGGCCTCCCATGAGGAAGGGGGGTGGCTTGGGGATGGGATGTACTGCCATGGGTTGGAGGCATTCCCGCAGGTAGTGCATGAGGGTGGCCCTTCGTCATCCAGCATCTGGAGAAAAGTGGGTGGGTCAGGGTAAGGTGGTAGCAATGGAGGAGGTAGGTCAGATGGAGCAGTTTGTCTGCAGTTGCCGCCAGTATGTACTCGTGAATCCAGTGTACGGCGAGAAGTAGCAGTTTTTGTAATGAATCGCAATTTGTTGGTGTGGGGCTATCGATACCGCGAAATTTCTTGCGTGGGCTTGGACGTCCGACCTTCCGGTGCTCGGTTGGAATAGCTCTTGGGTCAATACGAACGCGAAGGTTCTCGGGTATCGAGGTTTGCGCCGGAACACCCGCGATGATTTTATCTCGGGTAGCGAGCAGCTTTGTGCAAGGAGAGCTTTGTGCAAGAATGCGTCGGGCAGTTGGTGCGTACATTTGAGTTTAGACTGTCGTTTTATGGGTTTTTTTGCTTCCCTGCTTTTCCCTAATTTTTATTTTGAGCGTTTTCCTTCTTTTCATCCTTTTCATCTATTTGGAATTGGCTTTAAGCCCGGCAAATCGTTGCTGGTCGTGCCTCTTTTTCCTTTTCTTGCTAACAAGGGAGTAATTACTCATTGACATACACCCGAGCGCAGCCATACGGCTACGAAGGAAAGGCATACAGCTGTCTCATAAACTTCGTAAAGAAAAATTTGTCCTGGGCCGAGGTTCGAACCCGGGTCCACCGCTTCGCCGAAGCGGTCGCTCTACCAATTGAGCTAACCGGGACGGCAAGCTTGTGGTAGAACAAGACCGAATAGATCAATAACTCGAAGTAGGAACTGCGTCGGTCAAATATTTAGGGGAATCCCCCAAGGTGAAGTAGATTTGTTATAAGGGAGTAATTACTCATTGATATCTGTCCTCTCCGGGCTGTTTATATTTTTCTGAAAGGACAAAAGCCGCCACGCATCTTGGGAGCCGGTATTCCGCGATGTTGGGATCTTATGTAGCGTGTACGAGCGCCAAGGTGATGGACGCTTCCTCAGCCCCTCTCTACGGTTGGCTCGGAGGGTGGTGGTGGTGGTGAAAACTTTTAATTGTTGAAATAGAGTTTGGGAGCCACAGAGTGGCCCCGCTACATGGTCGGCGTCCCTAGTCCGGGACACCGCATGGCAATGCCCCGTCTCTCGCCCGTTTCACCAGAGCCCTTTGGGACTCAAGCGAGGAGCAGTTGAGGAGGGCAGTCTCCCATGCCTCTCTGGAAGGGGTAGGGGAAGGGGGGAGGTGGGAATTTTGAGTACATGCCCACACCATGTGGAAGATATCACAAGTCTCCCCACAGTGCGGGCATCGCCCATCCGTGTTTGGATCGTAATGCTTTAAGATTGCAGGACAGAGTAGAGTACCTGTCTGTAGACGCCTTAAAGTTCGCTCCTCCGTCTTACTCAGCCCCTTTGCAGGGGCCGGGAAAAGACGGTGGATGTCGCTATAATGCGTTATAATTTCCCTGAAGCGCAGCAGCGGCTGGTTAGTTTCCGAGCCAGAAGAGCTGGGATGAGGAGCCCGGTGAATAAGAGCGCGGGCAGCCGCGTCAGCGGCCTCATTACCTCGTAAGCCCTGGTGGCCAGGAGCCCAAATGATTCTTTTGGGTGTTGGATCAGTGGCAGTCCGTCTTACAATACAAGCAGCTAAGGGGGAGCGACAAGCGCGGGTTCGCACGCTTGAGAGGCAATATGGCTATAAAGAGGGCGTCTATTACGTGGACATCACAGGGCCGTCGCCCGCGGGATTCTCCACGGCTGCCGTAGTCCACCGGGGAATGAATGTCGATGGGCTATCGTTTCGGGCCCCAAATTCAACACGAGCGGAGGAAGTCGCAATAGCTCTCGCTGCCGCCGATCCAAAATTGAAAACGGTTATCACAGACTCTCGCCGGGCCTGTGAACATTATCTTGCAGGCGAAATATCACCTCTGGCCTCGCAAATTCTAAGACGCGCTCTCGTTGATCCAACTCGCACAAAAGTGATCTGGGCTCCTGGCCACCAGGGTCTACGAGGCAATGAGGCCGCTGATGCGGCCGCCCGAGCGCTCACACACCGGGCTCCTCATCCTAGCTCTCATGGCTCAGAAGCTCATAAACCGCTTCTGCGGTTCCGCGAAATCCTAATTTATTATTGCGACAGCCACCGTCTCTACCCGGCACCTGTCAAGGGGCTGAGTAAGGCGGAGGAGCGAACTCTGCGGCGCCTGCAGACAGGAACCCTTCTCTGTCCTGCAATAGCAAATCACTTCGATCCGAACACAGATGGGCGCTGCCCGCACTGTGGAGAGATCTGCGATATCTTTCACATGGTATGGGCATGTACTCAGAATCCTCACCTTCCCCCCTCCCCCACCCCCACCCGAGAGGCATGGGAGACTGCCCTCCTCAACTGCTCCACACTGGAGTCCCAAAGGGCTCTGGTCAAGCGGGCGCGAGACGGGGCCTCGTCATGCGGTGTCCCGGACTAAGGATACCGACCATGCAGCAGGGTTATTTTTTTTTCTTTTTTTTTAACCCTCAAGCTCTCTTTGATTAAAGTTTTTCACCACCACCACCACCCCTGCCAAGTAATGATCACATGCTTTTCGGGAGTCCGTAATGATGATTCTCGAATTGGCGTGGGCGGCAGCAAACGCTATCGCTACTTCCTCGGCTCGCATTGAATTCGGGGCTCGAAAAGAGAGTCCATCAACGTGCATTTCCTGGTGAACGACAGCGGCCGTGTAAAATCCCGTGGGCGATGGCCCTGCTACGTCTACATAATATACACCGGGTCGGGAGCCGTGTTGTCTCTCAAGAGCCCGCGCTTGTCGCCTGTTTTCGTGCATGTCGGTGTCCATGTTACGGGGGAGCGGGGAGACCCAGAGCATATGGCGCCACAGTACTGGGATACGCTCCGCCTCCTCTGGAGTGCAGTCGTGTTGGGTGTGCAAGCGGTTTAGCAGGCGGCGCCCAGGGGCCGTCTGCATGAGCCGCGTGTATTGGTTCACGAGGTGGGCCTCCCGCAGCGCCTGGTAGGAGTTTAGCACCCCCAGTGCCTTGAGTTTGGCATTAGAGGTAGCCACCGGGAGATCCAGGGCTCGCTTAGTTGCCTTGCGGATGATGGCGTCTATTCGCGCCTCGTCTTGCTTAGTAGTGCGGAGATATGGCACGGCGTAGAGGATCCGGCTAGTCACGAAGGCATAGACGAGCCGAAGCGCGTCCCTGCCCCGCAGACCTCCCCGCTTGTTGGAAACGCGGCGGATCATGCGCCCTACCTGTTCGCCTACTCTCTTGAGTTTCACAATGGTGGAGTCCGGTCTGAGTCTGTGGTGAATGAAAAGGCCCAGAATACGGAGCTCCTCCACCTCTCTAATAGGACCTCCTGACAGAGAGATGTGAATTGCTGTCCTATCCTTTGGGTTGGCTCTGACATGCAGAAGCTCTGATTTCGCTGGAGCACATTGGAGCCCACAGTCAATAGCATACGCATCGACTATGGAAGCGGCCTGCTGAAGGCGGGCCTCCATGTCCCCAAGGCTCCCCTCAGTGGTCCAAATTGTAATGTCATCTGCATATAACGCGTGTTGAATGCCTTCCACCCGGGCCAATTGGCTTGGGAGGCGCATCATAGCTATGTTGAACAGGAGCGGTGATAACACCGCTCCCTGAGGGGTACCCCGTGTTCCCATCATGTAAGGGCCGTATTCCTCGCCCTCAATCGGAAGAAAGGCCTGGCGATTAGTCAAGAAATCTCTTACATACGCGTAGGCCCTAGCCCCACAATTGGTAGAACTCAAGTTGGCCAGGATGCTTCCATGTTTAACATTGTCGAAAGCCCCTTTCAGATCAAGGGCGAGGATGGCTTTGTCATTGTGTTGCATAGTTGTGGGTCGTATTATATCCCTGTGCAGCTGGAGAAGGACATCCTGTGCAGACATGTGGGGGCGAAACCCGAACATGGTGACTGCAAAGAAGCCCTTACTCTCCAGGTATGGAGAGAGGCGATCCCGAACCATCGTCTCCATAAGCTTGCCCGCACATGAGGTCAGTGATATGGGCCTCAGGTTGTCCGTATGCACGGCCTTGCCTGTTTTAGGGATAAAGGTCACAAGTGACGTTTTCCACTCGGGAGGGAGTGGACGCCCGTCCCAGACCTGGTTGATGTATTCTAATAAATGGAGGTAGGCTGAGTCCGGTAGGTTCGGCAACAGGTTCACTGTTATGTGATCCTGTCCCGGAGCCGTACCCCGGCGCATTTTTGCTAAGGCCGCCTTAAGGTCGTGCAACTCAAAAGGGGCATCAAGTGTTTCATTAGGCCTTCCAGAGTACATGTACTCAGGCCCAGGCGGGTCCTCCGTACGACAGAGATATCTGTCGCACAGAGTGTCCGCAAGTTGCGCCGTCGTACCTTGATACCCTTGCAGAGCCCGCCGGAGCTGCTTTTGCGTCTCCCCTCTCGTTCGGGAAGGGGTCGATTAGACTGCGAAAGAGACGCCACGTCCCCTTCGAGCTCATCTGATAAGCTGCGGCGTTGCAGCGTGCTATCCAATTTGAATCTGAGAGTTCGGCAGCATACGCTGCAGCCTGCTCTGTGCGTTTGGCTATGCGGTCGCGTAATTTGCGATTAGTTTTCTGCTTTTTCCACCGTTTAGTTAAGCTCCGGCGCGCCTCCCACAAATGCAGGAGGTGGGTGTCCACTGCGGGGATTTCTTCGGTGGTTTGTAGTGTTGTGACGTGTTGTTTCTGAATATTGTGTATGTGGTTAGCCCACTCCGCGTAGCCGCCGGAAAATAGTACGGGAGGGATAGTGTGATTTCGGAATTTGTGCCAATCGGTCAGCTTGGCCCGACCCCATTTTTTGCGCGCTGCCTTCGCCATGAGTGTAATCCGGAGAAGGAGGTGATGGCTGCCTAGAGAATCTCCCAAGTTCTCCCAAACAGCCGCTCTAGCATTTTTAACGAGAGAAAGGTCTGGAAACGTGTCTCGGGTAACCGAATTCCCCACACGGGTGGGATACGCCGGGTCCGTGAGCAACGTGAGGCTGAGGGTGGAGATGAGCTCCGCCAGCTTACGTCCTCTTGCCTGTTCGAAGTGGTAGCCCCAATGAAGGCTGGGAGCATTGAAGTCTTCAACGATCACTAGAGGCTCTTTGGCTGCCATTTTTATCGCGCCAAGGAAGATTTCATTAAAAGTTACGCGCGGCTTATGCGGAGGGCAGTATATGTTGAGGATATGTATTGACGGGTCGCGGCGTCTGAGAGGCAGTACCCGGACCATTGTATATTCTTGCTCGTTACCCTTATAAAAATTTGTATAGACAGTCCATAGACTGTCTATAGACTTTAGTCTATGAAGTCTATAGACTGTCTATAGACAAATTCTTTAGACTGGTCTATAGACAGTCTATAGATTTATGGTCATACACTTTTAGTAGACTTTTGTCTATAGACAGTCTATAGACAAATGTCTACTGAAAGTCTATAGGTCTATAGGAAGTCTATAGACACAGGTCTATAGACAGTCTATAGACGATCTATAGACTTATGGTCATACATTTCCTATAGAGCTTTCTATAGACCGTCTATAGACACTTGTCTATAGACGACCTATAGACTTATGGCCATAGACTTCCTGTAGATTACTGTCTATAGACAGTCTACAGACAAAAGTCTACTGGTCCAGTAGACATATGTCTATAGACTGTCTATAGACATTCCATAGGTGTGTGGCGTGGCAGTGCTATAGACCTTTGTCTATAGACAGTCTATAGACCTCTGTCTACTAAACTATTAGTAGACCATTATCTATAGACTGCCTATAGACTGTCTACAATAATTGAAAAAGGTCACCAGACAGAGTTCACACATGAAACAATCAATATACTTACAAATTTAGTTTATTTCCAAGCTATCCAGGCTGGGAATATGCAATACATGCACCATAAAAATGCACCACAGTAACATAAAAGTTGAAAGTAACAGTCCGGCTAGTTTCCTCAGAAGCATTCTTGTGGCCTGTTGTCTGCAGTAAATAATCCGGCATGTTCACCTGTACAGCACAAAGAAAAAAAATAATATAAGAGGAACTGAAAAAAAAAATTCCCATTCCATCTCTACACATGTGCTTTACAATGCAAGGCATATCCTGGCTATACCATTCTAGAAAGGCAGTCTTGATCTTTTGGTTTGGTTTTATGGGGTTCAAAGACCCAAGGCGACACAGGCTACGAGACGCTGAAGTGAAAGGCTGGGGAATAATTTCGGTCACCTGTGCTGAGTACACAGGCCTTTAGCATCTTGCCTCTATTAAAATGCGACCGCCTAGGCAGGAATCGCACCTGCATCTTTCAGGTCGCCACGATAGCCACTGAGCTATCACGAGGGCTCAATCATTTCAGTAAATACACGACAGATTGTAAGTGTCGTCATAAAACATTGTAACAAAGACCCCTAATCCCTGGAGCACTCTAACTCTGAATCCAGTACTAATACTGATTTCTGTATGGCAATACTGTTACAGCGAATACTGACCTCTTTATGGCAACCCTTTTACACTATTTGTAACAGAAGACTTCGAACAATTGTGCCCCATATCTGCATTGACTCGCAAGGAGCTGTTAAGAATGCCACCTCCATAAAATACAGATTCAGTGCACCTTACACAGGGATCCAAAAAGGAGATATTGCAGCATTTATTCTTATAACCGCTATAGAAGAAGCGCTTCAGAATACCCTGCATGAATTAAGCCTGGTACACCCGGCCAAATTTTTAACTGGCTCGGGTGTTGCATCGCAAAATGCACCTTGTAAAAAAGGTGCCTTTCGGCTACACTGCTGGCATATTCATGCTGTAATTTAACGAGTGAAATGTCATTTCGTGGTTCCTTTTTGTTCATATAATGTTTGAGTGCACTACTTGCGTGTTTAGATCAACGTTATCAGAAACATTCGTCTGCCACTACGAACAGCTGAAACAAGCGGCATACGCAGCAATGGCTCTGGTCCACATGGCCTCATCCTCTGGGTAAAGTACCCCTCCTTTCATGGCGGACAAGTCGTTTACCCAGATTAGTGCAAATGCGCCACCAGAACCATGGCTGCGTATTCCGCTTGTTTCGGCTCTTCGTAGCGGCAGACGACGAATATTTCTGATAACTTTGACCTAAACATGCAAGTACTCCACTCAAACATTATATTAACAAAAGGAAACTATGAAATGCCATCTCACGCGTCAAATTACAACATGAATATGCCAGCAGTGTAGCCAAAAGGCACCTTTTTACAAGGTGCATTTAGCGATGCAACACCTAAGCCAGTTAAAGATTTGGCCGAGTGTACGTAAGCCGATACCCAAACGGGCACAAGCTATACAAAACCAGCAGGTAGAAGCAACCAGTTTACCACAGATTTGCACCTAAAACTTGAAGCACAAAGACGGAACAGCATACTCATACATCTGCGCGCGCTCTTAGAAACAAGCGGGTTGCAGCGCTTCCATGCCGCGCTCATTATTCAGGAAACTAATACAGCACACAGAGGCTGCAGCTGCGCCGTTTCAAAAGCAGTCGCGAGATTGAGACAGCAAATTACTGTCACGATAAAATACCGTCTGAAATTCACTTAGTTTTTCCTTCAAGTGCAGCTCCAACAGCGCAGTAAAGAGGTGTTTCTTCCCTTAAGGCAGCCTAACCCAACGCTGTTAGAAAAATCAGCGAAAGCATTGAACGTGCTCAAAGTAGGAAGTATTTCAATGAAACAATTAACTCCTTCAACAGGCGCAGCTATAATAACACGAGAGCTTCATTTAATTTTAGGCGCGAGTAAGCGGCGAGTCACATCAGCGCTTTCGTAACGTAGCAGTCTGAAATCAGAAACACATACTTTGCCTCTCGCGCAAATGGTATTCTAGAAATCTGTGCACGCGTGAGCGGGATTCATGAACGAACCACTCGGAACGAAATGTAAGCAGTGATGCCAACTCAGGTCAACGTTTTCTCCCTAGATTGAACCCCCAAAATTCCCTACATTGAACAAAAATCCCTAGCCTATAATGGTTTAATTTTTAATGCGACCATTTGAGCTTCAACAAAGTCTCACCGCAGTTCACTGTTTCGTCCATTAGTTATACATTTTTTCAGACATAAATAAAAGCGTGTTAGCCACAATTGTACCTTTTTTTTGTTCTTTTGTAGATTTACCTTACATAGAGGGCCCTCAGATGGCGCCAGCTTTTACAGAGACGTGTGGTCACTGGAGAGAAAGGCAGTGAGTAACGACGCTCACGAGCAGACGACTCCCGTTTCACCGAATCAGTTTTTGGTTTGTTTGGTTTGTTGGGGTTTAATGTCCCAAAGCAACTCAGGCTATGAGAGACGCCGTAGTGAAGGGCTCCGGAAATTTCGACCACCTGGGGTTCTTTAACGTGCACTGACATCGCACAGCACACGGGCCTCTAGAATTTCACCTTCATCGAAATTCAGCCGCCGCGGCCGGGATCGAACCCACGTCTTTCGTGTCAGCAGCCGAGCGCCGTAACCACTGAGCCACCGCGGCGGGGAATCGGCTTTTGAGCTGCTCCTTCAGCCGGCTTATCTTTACGCGCAAAGAACCTATGCAGCCCTTTGAAAAATAAATGCAGTTGATACCAAGTTGAAAGAGCTGGCATTTTCTGCTAAGCCCCGTCAACACATGAAAGTATTTTATTCAAACACCATTAAGGATTGTTTTTAGGATTGTTTTAAGAGGCACACAGAAAGACGAAAATGTTTGAATTAATGAAAGACCTCTTCTCGCCTCATAGAGAGCATTAAGAAGCGGTGAAATGGCGTATCTCACCGCACAGTTATTTATTAATCATAGTCGCAATCAAAGACCGTCAAATAGTTTTGGAGCTACTAAGGACTGACGTCCCGAGAAACTGACATAACCAACAATGTAATCTTGTTATAGTTACACAGCAATGATACAGACGTAAGATTGGTAATTACAAAATCAGAAAGTGATTCCTTACAACTTTGAATGTGTTTTTTGGTTGAACATCACGTTTAAATCAAGTCGTCTAGCATACGTGGAGAATGCGAACAATTGTGGCACTTTTTGGTAAAGGTAAGCGGCGAGCGTAAACGTAGTGCGTTGATCCAGGCACAACAAGTCAAAATTCAACTTCGTCTTTTGTAGAGGAGCAGTCACTCGAAGCGCCAGAGATGGCACGCACGTTAAACAGTTTGAAATTCACATGGTTTCGTTTTCCTCCTTGTGCAGCAGTCGATAATTTCGCGTTGCAGAACTGCTTCCACCCTCTCTCGGCTCGGCAGAATACTAAAAATGAAGGAGTAGTAATTAGCATTTTTCAGTTTTTTCTCTTCCAAGCGCAAAATAATCAGCTACACCTGCCATTAAGCCACTTAGAGTAGCAATTCTACGGCTTCTCAAAATCCCTAGATTTCACAAAAAGACGCTAGATCCCTGAAGAAAAGAAAAAACCCCTAGATCTAGGGATAAATCCCTAGGGTTGGCATCACTGAATGTAAGCCACCTCTTGTCGAGCTGACCTTTACCCAGCTTTCAAAATGAAGTGCCCGCAATCCAGCGGCGGCGGCCAACGGCTCTGATGACAGACACGGACGAATCCATACGTGTGCAACGAAGGGGAGATGGGATGGAGCTCGTGGGTTCTTCGCGGTGTTTGAGCACGCCGGCCATTCGCGCCGGCAACGAATTTTATTCACCCATCACACTACAAGCATTCCTCCAGCGCCGCTTGAATACAACTTTGACAAACGTCTCGCCCTCCAGTCTATAGCGTTACAAGACACCTTTGCTGAAACGTCGGCGTCCACGACGCGCACCGAGTGAGCGTCCATACGTAGCAAGCAATGCACACCTCAAAAAGAACAGCACTCCATGGTCCGGACAGGCGATAACGCAAAGATAAGAAAATAAATGTAATCCACCACTGAACGAGACTGTATGTAAGTACGTTTTCGGAGGTGCAAAGCAAATTGAGCTCACACGGCGCTAACTAACTCACAGTTCCATTTCGGCCGTCATTCACAGGCTAAACGACATTTCTGGCCGCGCATCTACTTTGAAACACGAAACATCTAGTAGACAGCTCGCGAGGAGCGTCGTATCAAGGGCATCGCACAGACTGCCTTTTCGAGCGTTAGTAAAGACAGCGGGACAGAGATGAGCAGCATTAGTCGAGAACCCGATGGCTTCCGCCTTAGAAACGAAGATAGGCACACATAATCTGTTCTGCACACACAGCTCTGCTTAGAGTGGTTTAGGAGACCAAATGAATAAAATATAAACGTGTAGACTTACCGTAAGCGGACGATGAAGCTGGATTTTGAAGAAAACGCAATCCGCGAAACACACGCCAACGCAATTGATGCAGCCATGCACAGTGTTGTTTGCAGCCCGAATGATTTTCCGCCGTCTCGCGGTAAAATGGGTAAAACGCGAAACAGAAACCCATTTCACGGTTGTATCTTTATCGCTCGCACTCTTGCCGTGTGCAGCTTGATCTGATATCCAAGTCCACAGAAGGCAATTGGTTTATAAGCTTAAATTCTTCGCTTACCCTCTAAAAATCTTATTGTTTTCGTGAAAACAGAACCGAAATCTAACTTCTTGTCGGTATACGCGTCGCATCTCCCACCGAATAGTATGTGGTACAATTCTCAAATAATAATTATAAGGTTGCATAGCATAACGTCTTTTTTGCGTGTGTTCGTGTTTAGAAAACTGATATGCGCAACATCAGCGTGTCATCGGCTCCGAAGCAACAGGTGCAAGGGTAGGAACGAAAAAATACTGGCTTTGTGATTGTTGCGTCGCAGCACTTATTCACGTGAATACAAACTGCAAAGGTAGAAATGGCAGATGTTAATCGCACAGAGGACCAGGCTCTTCGAGATTAATCTAAGATGTTTCTAAGGGATGGGCGCTTCCTTGAATTCTCACACCCGTATTTCCCCCTTTATTTTCAGGACGTTTTAAAGAGAAATGTAGAACCGTTGATGAAATGTTTCTGATTTCAGCGCGTTGGACAGTAACGATCGAAAGATGGAATGGAATTGTGTAGAGCGATTCCTTTAAGGGAAAGCGTATTCGTTCGACGCAGTACAGTTTGCGGGCGCCCTTACTTCAAGAACGGCTGCGTTTCCTCGGCTTACTTGTTAGCACTAAATATCTAATTGTACTGACAATATACGTCACGGTATAACGAAAAGGAGCTTGTCAAGGCTCCTGAAAACAATATACAAGAGGGTGTTGTAATGGCCTTACGCAATACTTTTTAATTTTCGTAATAGCGAAGGAAGTGGGGGACTCCCGACATAGTTGCGGTCACTAGATGCGGGTCCCCTCAACATGCAGTGCAAAAAGAAATTGACATTGTTCTGGACTTAGTCGAAAGTCAGTGTATCGAACATTGTTAGATAAAATTACGATTGTTATAGACTGGTCTATAGGCAGTAGACTATCTATAGTGTACAGTCTATAGACGAAAGGAAATTGAGGTAGTTGTAGACTGTAGTCTATAGGGAGTCTATAGACCGTCTATACACAAAAGGAAATTGAAGCAGCTATAGACCGTAGGCTATAGAGAGTCTATAGACCGTCTATAGACGAAAAGAAATTGAGGCCGCTATAGACCTTGGTCTATAGAGAGTCTATAGACCGTCTATAGACGAAAGTCTATTGTGGCAGCTATAGACCTAGTCTATAGACCGTCTATAGACGAAAGGAAATTGAACCAGTTATAGACTTTAGTCTATAGAGAGTCTATAGACAAAAGAAAATTGAGGCAGCTATAGACCTTAGTCTATAGCGAGTCTATAGACCGTCTATAGACGAAAGGAAATTGAAGCAGTTATAGACTTTAGTCTATAGACAGTCTATAGACAAAAGGAAATTGAGGCGGCTATAGACCTTAGGCTATAGCGAGTCTATAGACCGTCTATAGACGAAAGGAAATTGAAGCAGTTATAGACTTTAGTCTATAGACAGTCTATAGACAAAAGGAAATTGAGGCGGCTATAGACCTTAGGCTATAGCGAGTCTATAGACCGTCTATAGATTAAAGGAAATGGAGGTAGTTATAGACTTCAGTCTATAGAGAGTCTATAGACCATCTATAGACAAAAGGAAATTGAGGCAGCTATAGACTTTAGTCTATAAAGTGTCTATAGACAGTCTATAGACAAAAGGAAATTGAGACAGCTATAGACTTAAGTCTTTAAAGTGTCTATAGACAGTCTATAGACAAAAGGAAATTGAGACAGCTATAGACCTTAGTCTATAGAGAGTCTATAGACAGTCTATAGACGAAAGGAAATTGAGGCAGCTATAGACCTTAGTCTATAGAGGGTCTATAGACAGTCTATAGACGAAAGGAAATTGAGGCAGCTATAGACCTTAGTCTATAGAGAGTCTATAGACCGTCTATAGACAAAAGGAAATTGAAGCAGCTATCGATTTTGTCCATAGATTTTCTATAGACTGTCTATAGACAAAAGGAAAAGTCTATAGGATGGCTATACAGTCTATAAAAGTCTATAGAAAGTCTATAGACCATTTTTATAAGGGTACTCAAGTCTAAGTCGACCTGAACCACGGTGTAAGCCTTATTCACCAGGATGCACGTAGAGGGGCCCCCCTGAAAGGTGCTGTAGCCTGATAATTTAGCGTCTATGCCGGGCTCCTGCAGGGCAATGAGTGCCGGCATGTCACCTAGGGACTGCAGGTAGAGCTGGAGGTGTGACCGTTTCTTCCATGCTCTGAAACCCCTGCAGTTCCATTGGATGATTTGGAATTTTTCAAGGTTTTTATCATTCCAATTAGATCTGCTAGCCATCTTGTTCTATTTATTTACGGGCGAGCGGACTAGCTCTGGCCGGGAGCCACCGCAACCCCAGCGAGGGGCCGCACCGACCCAACAGCTGCCGAGCCTGAACCGTGTTCCTCCGCTGCCTGGCGGGAGGCTGTCTTACGTTTGAAGTGAGGGGATTCGCAGCTAGTGGCGTTTTTAATTTGGGTGCTGACCCAGGGCTGCACGGCTTTAAGGACCGAGTCAGTGACCTGGGCCATAAGGTCGGGAAGTGCTTGCGTTAAAGCTGCCCTGAACATGTCCTGGAAGGACTCGCGGACTGCTGACATGATTTGATTCGGAAGGGCCGCCACTTGCTCCTCCAGTTGCTCGGTTTGGCGCTGCAGTGCCTCTAGGCCGGCGACGCGACCAGCAGATCCAACTACCGTGTCCCCGCTCTGCCGCGAGACGCTAGTGAGGCAAGATGTTACGGATGATCCGTCATCCTCGTCATCTGGCTCAGCTTCTTGCATTGGTTCGGATGACCCGGCCTGTTTGGCCTCTAATTCTTGAATTTTGCGCGCTAGAGTTTGGTTCTGGCTCCTGAGCTCCTCTACCTGCTGCTGCAGGGCGGTTTCGGTAGGGGAGGGACGGGTAGGGGAGGGACGGGTAGGGGGCCCGGAGTTTGCCCTACTCCAACTGCTCACCTGTGGTTGGACGGGTGCCAGGGGCGGGAAGTCCCTGGCGTTGAGGACCGGGGGCACCACCTGGGTCCCGGACTTGACAGGTTTCGTAGTGCCGCGTTTGGCCTTGGTTTCCTGATCGGCTGGCGCTTTCTTGGCCTTGGGCGGAGGAGCCTGCTTGGGCCCCGTCTTTGTCTTCGCTTTTGATCCGGATGGGGAGCCAGGTTTGATGGCTTTCCGGAACCGCCCCGCACAGCCAGGAGCTCCGGTAGGGTGGCCGCCTCCGCAGATGAGGCAGCTCGGAACACAGTCATGTTCTGCCGGGCCGTCAGGTGTGGCATCGGAAACCTGGGCTCCGCAGCGTTTGCAGCGTCCCGGCTGCGGTCGCGGGCACGCATCGGCCCGATGACCCACTGTGCCACAGCGGTGGCATGCTGGCACTGTTTTCTTGTACAGGCGAACAGGTATCCGTTCGTAGCTGTACAACACCGTCCGTGGCACCTTGGTCTCCGCAAAGGTGATCACCGCAACCGGGGTTCCCCCTAGCTTGCGCACAGACACCACATTTTGTTCCGCACTGAGTTTTCGTTTAACGTTTTCCGACGTTTCGTCTGGCGAAACAATCACGACGCCTCGACAGAACACACCGGAGAGTTTAGGGTGTCCCCGGAACGGTAGCTCGCGTTCCCCTACCGGCAGCACAATATCCTGGAGTAGCTTCTCCGCGGCGTCGACTGATTTCAGTGCACATACAAGGTCGTTTTGGTCCCAAACGGGCCACACCGCAAGTCCAGCATTTGCGTCGTCCCCGAGGATGGTCCGGACTGCAGCGCCGGATTGTCCAGGACCAAAAGTTGCCTTGAGGTCGACCGTGGTTCTTGGTTTCAGCACTACGACAATGTCATCTTTTTCAATGCGCGGCGTGTTCTGCGGCCGCCACCGGAGTTGCTGGGAGCTCTTCGAGGCTGCGTTCAGCGCACTCCCGCCCTGCGTATGCGCAGAGCTAGCCGGCGCCCGGTGCTGGGTGGCACCAGCACCAGCGTCCCGCGATGCCGCCGCCGCGTTCTTCTTTCCGCGCCAGACGCGGACCATATCTTGTAGGTAGTCGTCCTCGGTTGGTAGAGGATCCTCGCCTTGAGTCGTATCCTCGGATTGATGGGTATCCATTGTTACGATCTGCAAGGACTGCGGGTCGTATCCGGTGACTTGATTTGGAGCCGCCAGAGCCGAGGGATCCCCGACCGGGGCCATCGCAGGCCCCGGCGCCGTTAGGCTTAGCACCACCGCGGCGTGACGAAACTTTAAATGACCGAAAAGTGGTCAAAAATTGACCCCACCTTAGCAAACGTGGTGTAGACGGGTGCCGCTGAGGTTCCTGGAGACGATAATACCAGGCTTGCAGGGGAAAAAGTTGGTGTATCGCAATTGATTGCGATTTGTCACGGAGCCGACGCGGTATGCGACGGCTCCAGTCACCGACGCTAGCGCCCCCCCGGCTCGGAGGGTGGCTGCGGCCCCGATGGCGCCATCCTCGAAGACGGCGACAGCGGTTTAGTAGCCTGGTTGGATATGTCCAGCCGCGTCCACGTAGAGGATGTCCGGTTAGAGGAGTTACGAGACAGCGTTGTAGGTGCCGGCCCTTATGAAAATGGTCTATAGACTGTCTATAGACTTTTTATAGACTCTATAACCATCCTATAGACTTTTCCTTTTGTTTATAGACAGTCTATAGAAAATCTATAGTCTAAAGTCTATAGCTGCTTCAATTTCCTTTTGTCTATAGACAGTCTATAGACTGTCTATAGACTAAAGTCTATAGCTGCCTCAATTCTCTTTCGTCTATAGACGGTCTATAGACTCTCTATAGACTAAGGTCTATAGCTGTCTCGATTTCCTGTAGTCTATAGACGGTCTATAGACACTCTATAGACTAAGGTCTATAGCTGCTTCAATTTTCTTTCGTCTATAGACTGTCTATAGACTCTCTATAGACTAAAGTCTATAGCTGCCTCAATTTCCTTTAGTCTATAAACGGTCTATAGACTCTCTATAGACTGACGTCTATAGCTACCTCAATTTTCTTTCGTCTATAGACGGTCTATAGACTAAAGTCTATAAGTTTTTTCAATAGCCTTTTGTCTATAGACGGTCTATAGACTCGCTATAGACTAAGGTCTATTGCTGCCTCAATTTTCTTTTGTCTATAGACTCTCTATAGACTAAAGTCTATAACTGCTTCAATTTCCTTTCGTCTATAGACGGTCTATAGACTCTTTATAAACTAAGGTCTATAGCAGCCACAATTTCCTTTTGTCTATAGAAGGTCTATAGACTCTCTATAGACCAAGGTTTATAGCTGCCTCATTTTCTTCTCGTTTTAGACGTTCTATGGACCAAAGTCTATAGCTGACTCAATTTTCTTTCGTCTATAGATGGTCTATAGACTGTCTATTGACTAAGATCTATAGCTGCCTCATTTTCTTCTCGTTTTAGACGTTCTATGGACCAAAGTCTATAGCTGACTCAATTTTCTTTCGTCTATAGATGGTCTATAGACTGTCTATTGACTAAGATCTATAGCTGCCTCAATTTGCTTTCGTCTATAGAGGGTCTATAGACTTTCTATAGACTACGGTCTTTATGTGCTTCAATTTACTTTCGTTTATAGGCGGTCTATAGACTCTCTATAGACTACAGTCTACAACTACCTCAATTTCCTTTCCTCTATAGACTGTAAACTATAGATAGCCTACTGTCTATAGACCAGTCTATAACAATCCTAATTTTATCTAACAATGCTCGATACACCGACTTTCGACCAAGTCCAGTACAATGTGAATTTCTTTTTGCACTGCATGCTGAGGGTACCTGCATCTGGTGACCGCAACTATGTCGGGAGTCCTCCACCTCCTTCGCTATTACAGAAATTAAAAAACTATTGCGTGAGGACATTACAACACCCTCCTGTATATTGTTTTCTGGAGCCTTGACAAGCTCGTTTTCGTAATACTGTGACGTATATTGTCAATACAATTGAATATTTAATGCTAACAAGTAAGAGGAGGAAAGGCAGCCGTTCTTGAAGTAAGGGCGCCCGGAAACTGTACTACATCGAACGAATGCGCTGTCCCTTAAAGGAATCGCTCGACACAATTCCATTCCATCTTTCGATCGTTCCTGTCCAACGCGCTGAAATCAGAAACATTTCATCAACGGTTCTACATTTCTCTTTAAAACGTCCTGAAAATAAAGGGGGAAAGACGGGCGTGAGAACTCAAGGAAGCGCCCATCCCTTAGAAACACCTTAGAATAGTCTGGTCCTCTGTGCGATTAACATCTGCCATTTATACCTTTGCAGTATACCTTTGCCATTTATACCTTTGCCATTTATACCTTTATAGACTGTCTATAGACAGGTCTACTAAAAGTGTATGGCCATAAATCGATAGACTGTCTAAAGACCAGTCTAAAGGATTTGTCTATAGACAGTCTATAGATTTCACAGACTAAAGTCTATAGGCAGTCTATGGACTGTCTATAGAAATTTTTATAAGGGGGAAGTGATATGTGCCGATTGTGCTAGGCGAAGTGTAGGGGAAGCGCCCAATTGCCAACACCGCCTTGTGTTGCCTACTGCCGCCTGGTGTCCTTTGCGGTTATTCGTCCCTATTGAAGGGTAATTACATAGGCAGACGTACAGATCATTACCGCTCCAATAACTTAACAGGAACTGCTGGGCGTCAGCAACTCTGGTGGCCGGTGGTTATAATTTCTGCATGCTCGATTCGAAGTACAATGTGTCATAAGCTACACTGCTAATAAGTTTACACGTATGACAAATAAGGCTACGCTGCTGATAACTGTACACGTATGACAAATCTCACGGTTAGCTGCTAAGGCATGTGCACTATGTGGGACACCAAATTGGTACGTTCTATACTGATCAATATGTAGGAACGCAAAGAAGTATGGAGCGGACAACTGATTGATTGATAAACTTTACTGGCAGAAATTGGGATTACGGGTAGTGGGCTAAGAGGACGTTGGTGAGGGTAGTAGTGGTTGGCACTTCTTGATCCAGGAATCCATTGGCCTCAGCTGGGGCTCGGAACCTCCGTACCAGCTTGAGCTGACGCTGCGGTTCCAGGTAGGCTAGGTCGTCTCACTGCTCAAGAAAAGGGACACACAAGTGAGTAACAACACAAGCAATGAGCTTAAACATCTTACATGGTTGTACGGGAATACTAGAAACATTTTTTTTGTACGCAAAAAAGGTTACTGTGATGATGAGAAATTTGCAAATGAAGTCCCCAATTTTCGCAATCATTTCCACGGGCACAAAAAGACAGTGGGTCATTTTTGTGACGTTTTGCTGCCGACGAATGAGGCGAGACGCTGAAACTCCCCGCAAATCTCAGAACGAACGAAACCAAAACCGCTTTTCTGCCCACAACAATGGTAAAAATTTATCAACAGATGGTGGGATATTACTGTTCCCTATGATGCTCAGTCAATCTGTCACGCTCACTGGCACTGAAGCGGATGCGACGGAGCGAAAAGGTCATTTTCATACGCAGCAGAACAGAGCAGAACTCATCCCTCGCTTGCCGTTATTAGTTTTTTTTTTTGAGATTTCGGATAATGTCAACTCAAATTTCAAAGACACATTTCTAACGGAATTGACCATTTTCAACGCTGAAGGTAAAGAAGAAAGCTTTCTAAGTTCAACGAAGCAGTAATCAAACTTACCCCGGGTCCGGGACGGACAAGGCGACTATAGTGACGAGTCCCGCTTCGTAGAGGGCGCACATCCAGAACGCCGATACTACTGCGAAAAGCATCCATGTAAACCAATGAATGTTTGTCGCTATTTACGAAAATGCATCTATACTCTAGAAGAAGAAATATTTAGGAGAAATTACTTAGTTTGAAATATCGCTACAACTCTTTTGTCATCTTATTAGTAGCAATCCAGTACCCAGATCGGGAACAGGCGCCGCCACATGCGGGCACAGTAAAGGGCCGGTCAAAAGTTCTCGGGACACATGGTCTGCTTTTGAGCCACATAGTCGAGCATTTGCTACATCCCCGCAAGGAGCGCTGGTAGCCTTGATTTTGCTTGAACGACCAGTTTTGAGCTGACGCCCAGGCATGGGAAAAAAATTGCGAGGACACTTTGGCAACTAAAGAGTTGAGAGGCGAAAGCCAAGGACACTATGCCGTGACCACTTCCGGTTCGCGAGAAAATTGAATTGTTTATTCGTGTATTCATTGGACGCTGTTCTTGACAGATGTCCTCCTTGGCGTCCAAAGCACCCATAAAGTTTTGCCCGACGTATTAATCACGAAATGTTTCGGCTATGCTACGTAATGCTGTCGTTTGTTAGCACCTACCGCCGGAGCTTTTATGAACTACACACTTTGTGGCCCCCTTCGCTACCACTATGACCCGATGCGCATGCATGGTCGTGACCTCCGCGCTGGTCACGTGACCGTGAGAGCTCGATGCGACAGGAACGAATGTTCATTGCCTACGTTGCGGAATTCTCTTTACAACAATATTGCTGACAAAATTCACTTCCCCGTATGTTAAAGGGCTACTAAAGCGGTTTTAGAATTCGATGAGTTTAAGGCTGCCGAATGTGCGAAACGTGCAGGTAAAGCCTGAAAAATCGTTTTGCTCTAGCATTTGAAATGGTGGTGTAATAGCCGAATAAAGTCGTCGTTGGCATTCAGGTTTCTCTGAAGTGCACAGCGACGAGTAGAGGCCCCGATAATTACGTCACGTATGACGGCACTACGTTTCCAGCGAAGAAACGGTTATTCCATGGAAGAAAACCGACGACATCGAACGTGAAGCTCACGATGCATTGTTTGGCGCCATCTGACGACACACAGCAGCATGCAGGCGTAAGCAGCGGAGATCTGAGATATCGGCAACAATGACGTCACTATTCAATTTTCCCACGCACTCCTCCAACGTAGTGAGAAGAAGCATAGCCATTGTCGCGGTTTTAATCGATGACTATGACACCATTTTAAGTGCTAGTGCAAAAATACTTTTCATGCTTTATCTAGAAGCTTGATAGATTCGAATTCTTGAATGACCTCGAATTCTCAAAAAACCGTTTCAGCTTCCCATTAAGACAATAGCTGCATGCCAAGCATTCTTCAGTGATAACAACAGTTGGCCAAGTGAGTGACCCGACCGTCTGGACAGATTCAACCCTTCTCTTTTCTCCTCACCTCTTTGTCTTTGTTTCGCACCATCGCCATTGCGCCGAGAAATGACCGCCTTTTCAGAGTTGCACCCACGTGACGACTGCACAGCCCACCCCATCTGCACAACTCATCTGCTTCTGTACCGATGGTCCCATCAGCCGAGACTGCGCCTGCTGCTGCTGTACAAAGGCAGACATGCAGATTTCACTCATCGGCCACTGCAGCTTTACAGGTGGCGACAAAATTATAGGAACCGGAAAAGAATAAAAGCTGCATTTCTTCGCTGCCTAGAGGTGTAGCCACATATCGAGCGTTGCGGTATGCTAGTCAGTGTGTGGAGCGGTTCATTCTGCACCCGGTGAAAGAATGTGGTAAATTTTTTCTCAGGTGTGCGCCAGCTATGGACTATACTACTTTAGAACTGCATTTGATGTTGCGAGAGGGTGACTAAAGCTCCTCAAAAACCAACAATTGCTACCAACATTGAAACCAACATTGAAACATTTTACAAGAAATGACGATGATATGCAGATAATGTTGCCAGAAAAAAAACAACAATCAAATACACTGGCATCGTAAAAACTCATCAAATGAGAAGGTGATGCTCAATGTCAGGAAAATATGAGGAGGCAAGGCATTCCAGTAGATACAGTTCTGGGAAAGAAGCTATTTTTAAATGGGTCCTATTCCTTGACCTGTGGGGTGACGTTGGGGCGAGGGGTGATGCAAGGCCAATCCAGCTCTTTGTGGCTAGCTCTAGCTGAGATCGGAAACTCTGCCTCCAGGGCGCAGAGAAAAGCTATGTCCTTCTTGCGTGCATTCGGGTCATACGACGCAGGCAGCTGACAGGAACTTTCTCATCCGCATCATCATTGTGTCTCCGGTAGTCACAGTGAGAATTCGCTTCAGCACACAGCGTGAGGAACACTGAAGCGGTTTTGTCCTCACCTTAGATGCCTCCGCCTTTTGACGGGCGCAGGTTTCCTCCTGGAAATCATTTGCGCTGGCGCAAAGTGGTCCCCGCTGCCTGCAACTGATGCAGTGCCTCCTGCTGGTACCTCCTGCCGGTGCCGGAGAGGAGGCGATCCAGCCCTGCTTTGGCTTCCGAGGAGGACACACAGCCCGAGCTGGAGAAGGAAGGGAGAGAAATTGCGAAGTATGTTGCGGAGGAAGATATCTAGCCGTAGAACAGGCGCTCTAGGTGAGAGGCCTAACATGGAGAGACGAAGTGAGAACGGCATGTATAGGCTGCCGATAGCAGCGAGGGAAGGCAGCGCATTTTAGGCGCGCACCAACGAGAATGGGATGATTCCACGCCAACTGACTCTAGACTGTGCGCTCAATCATTATCGGTTTGTTTAACGGAAGTCATGGTTGATCAGCTTTCTGTGAGAAACGGAAAGGAGGGATTGAAAGAGGCGGTCAGCAGAGCAACGTCAGGAATCGCTTTTCCATTGAAATGCTTTCGATTAGTATTCACTTTGAATAGTATCCTCTACGAAACTATCAAAGTGGATACTAATAGAAAGCAGTTCATTGGGATAGAGGAAGAAAATGAGGTGCTGTGGTAAGTTTACAAAATGCATTGTGGGATGGCTTGTATAAACCTAAAGCTCAGTGAAGTTTGGCACAGTACGCCATATATGAACAGTACGCCAGATTTGAAAGCTAAAGGGCTAATACGGGTAAATGGGAAGTTTTTATTATATTAACGCGCTGACTTTGGAGGCTGCCTGCCAAAATGAAACTGCTGGAGGCAACGGCGTAGGGCATTAGATTGGGCTTCAGCACTTGGTATAGTAGACATAAGAAGCCTGCAAAAGCATGCGACGAGAACGTGAGAAGAAACACAAACGAGCGCCATCTCAACGAACCTGCCCTTTCAGTCTTCTTAGTGAAACGCGCCAATATTGGATAAATTGACCATCGATTCTAGGTGGTCAAGGTAAAATTTTGGTGGTGGCCCGGGACAAATTTTGGAAATGACCTGGGCCGAATTCGGAGATCGCGATAGTGTCGGGAAAGCTCAATTATGGCTGGACATCGAGTTTGGTTCTAATCGGGCAAGGGCAAACTTCGGGCCGTGAGTTCTAATTTGGGCTGGGGAATCAGTGCGAAAGCACCGATCTGTGCTACGAAGAAGACGACGATGTACGGGCAGTTCCACCGGACAGAGCAGATGAAAGTTGAAGACGACGACTCTCCGCAATGCATAGCGCTGTAGTGTGGTGCAGTTTAAGACGAGGCGTGTTCGGGTGTGGCGATAGCCTAGCAGTCTCGCGCTGCGTCCTGTAAAGCTTATCTGTTTGCGCTGCCGTGGATTCGGCTCCCTTTTGGTTGATAGTCTGAATAATTTTTGTTTTCTACTACCCAGGCACATTTTGTGCTTGTCTACGGCTGAAGGTCAATTTATGACAGCGGACAGGTTCCGCGGTGTTGAGCGTATTTGGTGCACCGAGAAGAGCTATCGATCTGAAATAAAGATGCATTAGGCATTGGCGGGGGTCTTCGTTTTCCTGTTTAGTTCAGCCAAAATTAGGGCGACGCGACGCACACCCGTGCCACGGAGAGCCTACTAAGAAGTGAATTTTTCGAAAATCGACTATGCTGCCAGTAACATGTGAAATTAACGCAGACAAATACAGGTGCGCGTTAACCCTGAACTCGAGTATCACAGAAACCTACTGTCGTACGGGGGTCACCTCATAAACTGACAATTTTTTTTCTCTGATTCGGGCAGCTCGTCGGCCTGCGCCGCAACGTCGGCAGAAGAGACTGGAACTTAGTAGATTCAAATAAAGTGTCCTGCAAGCGGACCTATCAGAATGAACATCGCTGAAACTGCGCGCGCTCTCTCGCTTCCGGAAATTGCAAGCACCCTCGTCTCTGGTGGCTTCCGGTGAATGGGAAGCTCCCATCGCTTTAAATAAAAAAGAGCGGTTTATTTAAGTTCTCGGAAGTATATAATCAGAAACGAAGTCTGCAGCACGACAAATGCTTTTCCTATTTTCCTCCTATATAAATTTACCCTGTTCCGCGCGAACAGCCACCGCCCTGTCTTCTGAAACTTTACTTCAAATGTGAAAAATCTGTGTAGACTAAAGAAAACAGAACCAAAGCCTATTAGTTTACGCGAATCCTTCCTAGAAGTAATTGGCGTACTTTGGGGTATGCGAAAACTGGCGCTTTCTTCGGTTGAGGCGGAAACGGGTCTAGAAACGAACAAAATTTTTGGAGTCCTCCTCACATGCAGTCTTCATCGTCACTGCTATCATCAAGTCCACGGCGGGGAAGAAGCGGCGACACCCACGTGGCGACAGCAATTGGCCCTTCATCAGTGCTGCCTCGGCACCACAGCCGCCTGCTGCTGCTTGAAGAGGTGGTTGCAAGATAAAAGCAGAACATTACTATACGTCCCCTCTGTGCACCAGCAAGCATCCCTAGTTTAAACACAGGCCCCGCCGCGATGGCTCAGTGGTTTTTACGGCGAAAGACTTTAATGGCTCATACTGTCGTTCGCTAACACAGCGTGGCACACGCGTTTAACTCAGGAACTAAAAACAATAGAATAAAATCAATGACTGCTTCAGATAGAAGAGAAAAAAGTAAGCCTAGAAGCCAAGTTTGATGACTGTAGATAAATTCGTTAATTATAGGCAAAAATGCCGAAATTGCGTCGAAATTGCGCCGACATCGATATTGCCACGGGAACGGAGTAACATCACATCCGCCGGAAGTCGTCAGGCATAGTGAAAATTATCAGAGAATGATGTCAAAAACGTCGAATTTCTGTCAAAGTAGATGGAGAAAGCTGTAATTAAGCGTAATGAACACTTGAGATTCCCGAAAGGTGTATAATTTGGGTATCGATATAGCCACGGGAACGGTGTGACATCACATCCAACGAAAGTCGTCCCGGCATAGTGTCCGCGGCTTTCGCCTCTCAACACTTTAGTTGCCAAAGTGTCCTCACATTGCAATTTTTTGCGGTCTTCTGCTGGCCCGAGAAAGACGCGGGTCCGATCCCGGCCGCGGCGGACGAACTTCAATGGAGGCGAAATTCTAGAGGCTCGAGTACTGTGCGATGTCAGTGCACATTAAAGAGCCCTGGGTGACCGAAATTTCCGGAGCCCTTCACTACGGCGTCCCTCATAGCCTGAGTCGCTTTGAGACGTTAAAACCCCATAAACAAAACCTGGTTTAAACATGCCCGAATAAGTTTTTACAACACGATCAAGCCTCTGATAAACTTTTCTTGCAGCCTAGAAGCGCACCTTAGCAATCGGAGTGGCGGTGAGCGAGTGAGTCGCCAAGGGAAAAATATAGAGGATACCGTTCTGTTCCATGGTTGCATGTCTAGACAGAAAGAAAAAAATAAGGATTTCATTTTGTTGCTTTGAGAACTCAGTTTTAGGCAGCTGTGCAAAGATACAACCAGAAAACGTTCAGTTAAGTGCATTAGCTGTCTGCTTAGTTTATGGAGGTTTAACGTCCCAAAGCGACTCAGGCTGTAAGGGTCGTCGTAGTGAAGTGCTCCAGAATTTTCGACCACCTGCGGTTCTTTAAACGTGCACTGACATGACACTGACATCGAAGAATCGCTTCCACCAAAATTCGACCGCCACGGCCGATAACGAACCCGCGTCTTTCATTTCAGCCGCCCAGCGTCGTTGAGCCATCACGGCGGCTACACTAATTGTCATGTAGCTAGAAATGCTTGTAGAGGCAACAGGAGCCGGGGATCATGCAAGACAGAGAAGAGAACATGTTCGAACGAGGAGGAAGCAAAACTTCGCAGAGTATAAAGACAACGGCTTCTTGAGGGGAACACTACCCTACAGAGAAATTTTCAACCGCTTGCTCGAGTGCATAGAAACTCGCGAGGCTATAATTGCAGCGACCATCTCTGCCAAACTGGCAATTATTATATTAGTTCATATTGTGCCAGCTACATGCACTATTTGCAGGGCGTATTAACTGTCTTGATATCTTTGTTGCGCGCTCGCAGCCTTGTTGCAGCTAATCGTGAGGCTTACCTGGCTTTTGTTAAAATGGATAAAATATTTCTAAATAACGGTACTAGTCCATTTTTGTATTTAGGACCTGTGGGTAGACTTAGAGAATAAATGTAAGTTATGCTGTTTTATTGAAAGTAAGTAATCAGAACTCCGGGTCAAACGACCTCCGGGTCAAACCAGACTTGCACACAATGGCGACCAAGCGCTTTCGATAATCTTCCACGTGATCATGTTGAAGACGTGAGATTGAAAGCGGGCATTATCGTGGAGAATTGAGGGAAAATCCTGGAACATCCTTTTCAGTGTGCTACACGTTTTCTGGACTGGGCCTCTCCATTGCAGTGAGCAATAGCTGCCTTCGGTAATGAGCAACGAACGTCTTTCTTTCTAGGTTCTCAAGGAACAACACGCAATACGACTATTTTAAAATATTCTGCGTCGCTGCTTGACTGTGCAGTGCGCGGATATCGTTGCCATGAATTGATCCACATTAGGAACATCTTGCAAAGATTCCATCTTCTGCTGCTCTTAATGTTTCTCTGCGCCACACGGTTCTTTTAAAGTATCAGCTGCAGTCTAGAGCTAACGCCGTGAAAAACTCTCTACTTCGTTCTGTGCCAAGCTGTTTTGATTAGCGAGAAGCCTGGTATCTTGAAGTAGTAATTCTTACTACTAACTCTTGCCCAGTTCCTCAGGCGAGATAGAGCTAGGCAGATACGAAAGCCGTTCGACCGTTCTGGAAGCTTGAAAATGCGTTGTTTAATAGGATCACCTCCTAACATGGCTATCAAACCCAGACACCTAGCAGAGGTCGATGAATATAGGGTTTAACCCTCATTTCACTGTCCAGAATTAAAGGCACCAAGGTGAACCATGCAGTAAACCCCCTCTGCATTTCATGGCCAGATTACTCGGCTATAATTGAAACTCCTCCCCTTTTTATCTCCCTTGTTGCTTTTAGGGCACCTAAAGTTAGTCTCCCAGCATAGCGACGTCCGCACACTTACGCCCTTTGTATCCGGCGGTGCGTATTTGGCAGACAAGGCGACTTGAGAATGCCTGCACATCCAAAACGCCGATGCGCGCCCTGCGAAGAAGAACACGCATGCACACCAGTGTTTACGACCATGCGTCTGGATTTGAAACGAGGAGTTATTTAGGGCAACTTGTTCCCAACAACACATCCATACCAGTTTTTTTTTTGTACCAAGCCAGTAACCAGAATGGGAACAGACAATTTCAAACATCTGCATGTGTGCACTCGAACAGAAATGGTGATACCAGGCGTGCTGCAATAGATATATAGGGCCTAATTTCGAGTGTACCCTTAAGTGCTAAAGAATTTAAACTGAAACACTGAGCTGCGGATGCAAACAAACGGCACTCTTTCGCCAAGGTCGCGTTAAATGAACTTTTGGCACCGGGTCTTACGCACACAAAGGTACGCACTTCAAGCGCATTATTATTATTTCTTATTTCTTTATTATTTCTTTATTATTTCACCAAGAAGGTGTGTTATTCCCTTCTACGTTTCCGCATCTTTCGTGTTAAAGAAGTGGTACTCAGAAAATACTTGACTACCTACCGAATTTGCTTTGAGCATCAACTACAGGGTTTTAAACACGCAATTTTCGCTCTTTATGTGGAGCATTTCCACAGTGATGGACACTCCCTCTCCACGCACTCCACGCACCTGTTCTTCTGAAGCAGGTGCTGTGCGTTACCCTCACGTATTTCCTTCCTTTGACCTAATCATGTCATTTCAAATGCCTCGAACCACATGTCAATTGAGAAATTTCAACTTCGTACATCCAAGATGTCGTCGACCATCAATGGCTTATCATATTTTGCACTCTAAAGTTCGCGAGTCAATTTAATTGTTTTTTCGTATTTTTATTGGACGCTTTTCATGACAGATGTCCTCCTTGGCGTCCAAACCACCCACAAAGCTTTTCCCGACGTATAAATCACGAAGTGTTTACGCTATGCTACGCAGTGCTGTCGTTAGCACCTACGGCCGGAAGTAAAAGTTTACGACCTACAAAATTTGTGGCCACCTTCGCTACCACTACGATACCAATGCACATGCACGGTCGTGTCCTCCGCGCTGGTCACGTGACCGTGAGAGCTCGATGTGACAGGAACGGATGTTCATTGCCTACGTTGCAGAATTCTCTTCAGAACAATATTGCTGACAAAATTTGTTTCTCGGTATGTTAGGACAATAGCAGCAGGCCAAGCATTCGCCAATGAAGACGACAGTTGGCCAAGTGACCCGACAGTCTAGTTAGGGTCAACCCTTCCTTTCTATCCTCACCTCTTTGTCTTTGTTTCGCACCATCGCCATTGCGCCGAGATCTCTTCTTCCGGCTGCACCCACGTGACGACTGCACAGCCCACCCCGTCTGCACAAGTCGTCTGCTTCTGCACCGAGGGTCCAATCAGCAGAGACTCCACCTGCTGCTGCTGTACAAAGGCAGGCATGCAAATTTCACTCATCGGCCACTGCAGCTTTAGAGGTGACGATAAAAATTCTAGGAACAGGAAAAAAATAAAAGCTGAATTTTTTCGCTGCCTAGGAGTCGCCACATATCGAGCGTTGCGGTGTGATGGTCAGTGTGTTGTGCAGTGCATTTTGCACCCGGTGAGAGCATGTGCGAAATTTGTTCTCAGGTGCGCGCCAGCTATGGACTATACTACTGTAGGACGGCATTTGATGTTACGAGAGGGTGAGTGAAGCTCCTCAAAACCAACAAATGCTGCGCTTGCAACAGATACGCTGCTCTCACACGCTCGCCACCTAACCACTCAATACAGTGCGTCGTTAAAGAAGAGATGGAGTACAGTCTAGCCCGTTTATAACGAAGCCACTTATAGCGAAATAGCGGTTATAACGAAGGGATTTCAATTTCCCATTCCCATTTTTGCATTTTCAATACATTTTGGGCCCGGTTTTAACGAAGTAATAAGAGCGCGTCAGCGGATATAACTGAGAGATTTAATACCAACCGAAAAATAATCTGCCAATCAACACATTTTTGCGTCCTTGAGGCGATTTTTTCCGCGAAAATAAGAGCAAAATTCGGCTGACGGCGTCCTTTCGTGGCGTCGTCTGCTCTCCTCCGGAGCGAAAGGTTGCTTCACTGCATCGCATGGCACGGCAGTCTCGTGTTGCGCCGTCCTTGAACGGCGTCACGGCGTCACGGCGTAGAGCGGTAGAGCACGCCGCACAGGAGAAAAATGTAAAAAAGAACAGAGACGATTTTTTTTTTTTCGATGACGTCGCAGAGAGCGGCCGTCTTGGCCAATCGCGGTTCTCTATTTCTCCCAGGCAGTGCCACGGCTGGACTGCAGTCTGCAGGAGGTGTGGCAGCGCGCGCTTTGTTTTATGTCGGTGCCGCGGTGCGCAAGCCAGGGAGAAAGCGCGGCAGCATTGTGCATGTTGGAAGCGTGGCTCATTTTTATCGTTATCGCGGATCGTTGTATGCTGTTTATAAGGACAGAGTTATTCGACTTGATCTAGCTGGTGAACGGACAACTGAGCGCAGTGTCGCACTGTTCCAGGTTGGGAGCACGGCGAACGCTACTGAGATCGCGCGTGACGCCATTGTCACTTGTTTTCTGCCCGCATTGACGCCCGCATTGACGCCATCACGGTTTCCTGTCTTGTCCCGCTTCTTTTTATATTTCGTGACCGCTTCGCCTCAGCGAAGTCCGCACTCGCGAAACGTGTTCAGGGGACGCTGTACGACTTCTTTCAGCGGCAATAAATCGGCATGCCGATGTTTGCAGTTTTTTCCGTAGTCCGCATATAACGAAATAGCGGATATAGCGAAGTGATTTCCGATTCCCGCCGACTTCGTTATAACCGGGCTAGACTGTATACCCAGTTCCCATTCAGGTATGAGAACCAAAACCAATTACCACCTGCGGTTTCCTGTGTAAACAGTGACACATCAACCGGTTACGGTGTCTGGATATGTGTTGACCATCACACCGTATGCAACGCCACCATTTTTCTGCAAGAAGCGGACGTGACGGTCTCTACGCTCAGTCACCCGGAGCTCCCCGCTATACAGCGTCTTTCGTAGCTCGGGCAACTTGGCGACGGTAAACCCACCCTGCAAACCCCAAACGACCACCAACCTGTGTAAAACCACGGCTCGATCGCACTCCACCTTCGTCCCGCTCTCCCTACGTAAGGCTTCTTCCCGACAGAAGCTTCGTCCCTTCCTGCCGACATGCACTTTTCAGCCGCCACATTCACCGCGGCCAACTCTGCCAAGTACGTACAAACAGCTCTAAAACACAGGACCAGAAAGCGGAGGAGACAAACACAGTCTCCCCTTTCTGGCCCTAAGCAAACAAGGGAAGGCGAATGAGGGGCTCGTTATAAATATGAAAGAAGCCAACAGCCACAGAAACCAAGGGGCACAGGGTTTTTTTTTTAAATTAATGTATTTAGTTTGTGATGTTGATCAATTTAGAGTATTACTGAATAGAATATGTTATCGCTGAAAGCTAATTGAAGAAAAGCAGAAGAAAAAACAACCACATACCGCCGGTGGGATCCGAACCCACGACCTCCGAATTACGCGTCCGGTGCTCTACCTATGAGCTACGGCGACGGCTGTCAAATCTTCTGCTTTCGGGGGTATTTATGTTTACAAGTAACCTAACCTTGAGAGGTTTCATCAGCGCCACCCACGTTCATAAGCGGCGGACGTAGAACGTCCTGAGTTACCGCAGGTGTGACGTAGAACGTCATCGAACGGAGAGGGTGGAAGCTGCGTGAGAACCCTCTTTTGCTTCCTATGGCGTCAAGGCTGCCAGAACCGAGACCCTCGCTAAGCAATGCCTGTCCTGTTGTTTAGCGCTGTTTGTATGTACTTGTCGCCATGGAACACCAACTCGCCCAATCTGCCGTTCTGCCAACTCTTCCACTGGTTTTTTTCCTTGCGTCGTCTCTCCGTAGTTGATCATGTAACCTTGAGATAGTAACAAGAACTTCATTTCACCGTCGTGAATTTCCGTTTCTGCTCCCGTTCACCCTTCGTCATCGGATTCCGATCTGGAGAAGGTAATCTATTTCAGCTTTTTGAATACTATGTACACGGACGCTGCCGTGTGCCATGTACAGGGATACCATGTACAGGGGCCACAAGGTGGCTTTTCATCCGCGCGGGGGGCATTCAGAAAACCGCCGAAGGTGAGAATCCCTGGAGGGCGATGCGGAACCTCATTCAGAGCCCAGAGGACTCTGCACTCTAGTGCTTCTCATTTTGATTGATTTATTTATACTGTTAACCTCTGTATGAGGGTCATTACAGGGAGGGAAACATATACAGATACAAGTGCAATTCTCTTCGCTAAGAAACACTCAAATACACAGAATTACAGATTTGCACAGCAATTTTCCAGGAACGCGTTCACACCTATCACAAATTTGTCTACATCTGTTTGGTCCACAACGTCACTTGGTAGTTGATTCCAAATTTCTACAGCATCGGGAAAAAAGGAGTAGCGATAGACATCAGTACGTGCAATAATAGGTTGTAATACCTTACTGTGATTTTTCCGTGGACATCGCTTCAGGGGAGGTGTAACATTGTGTTGTTCATTAACTTTGACTTCATCATTCATTATCAGAAAAACAAACTTAATTTCTGCTTTGTTCTTCTTATTTCTAGTGATTCTAACTGACACTGTTTTAGCATTGCTGCGACTGAATCAGTGCGGCGGTATTTAGAGCATATAAAACGTGCTGACATCCTTTGCAATCTTTCCAGTTCTCGTTTTAAACCCTTTTGATGAGGACTCCAAACTGCACTTGCGTACTCTATGATTGGCCGCACGAACGTCTTGTACGCTATCAATTTAATATCTTTAGTCGCATTCGGAAACTTCCTCCTCAGGGAACAGAGCTTCTGGTAGGCTTTTAAATAGACATTTTCAATATGGGTGCGCCAGTCAAGATTATTTGTCGGTGTCACTCTTAAGTATTTGAGACACTTTACTTTATCTAAGGAATTATCACCGATATTGTATCGAAACATCATAACATTCTGGTTGCTTGTTACTTGCATGTAATTAGATTTTTGGTAGTTTATTTCCATACCCCATTTCAGGCACCACGAGTTTAACGACTGAAGACACCTATTTATTTATGTTCATATGATCTGCCGGGGAAGCCACAGGAGAGTAAATTAAACAATCATCGACAAAAAGTTTCATTCTGACAGGTGATTCGACGATAGCAGAAATATCACTTATATACACTAAAAACAAAAAGGGACCTAGAACGGAGCCCTGTGGCACCCCCGACAGAACTTCACGCCTATCTCATACTGCACTTTCTATTTCGACGACTTGACAACGGTTACTTAGATAGGCCTGAATCCATAGTACTGAATTCATAGTACTATTTTATTCCTGGCGCAGATGGGGCTATTACGTTGCAAGCATCGGTCACTTGACCTTACGGGGTCAAGTCATAGCGAGCAGCACACAGCTATCCCAGTGTGGTGCACGCTATTCGATCATGTGAATACCAGACCCTTCTGGTTAGTTCAACTACGAGCGTCCAAGCTAGCCGGACTGCTGAGAACAGGTCAGAACAGGAGAAAAAAGATTCGCGGGCGCAACCGACGCCGGGATGAGGCAACAGCGGGCTAAAGTTTCTGCCGCAATTATGCATCACCGGGCGTCATCGTAAATGTTACCCACATTTCGTTCTTTTTATTTCAAATATACTGAGAAAACGTATGGCCCTAACCGGCAGGGCACATTAAAACATTTTACAAGAAATGGCGGCAATATGGAGATAATGTTGCCAGAGAGAAACAAAAACAACAATCAAGTACACGGGCATCGTAAAAACTCATGAAATGAGAAGGTGATGCTCAATGTCAGGTAAATATGAGGAGGCAAGGCATTCAATTCGATACAGTTCTGGGAAAGAAGGTATTTTTAAATGGGCCCTTTTCCTCGACCAGCGGGGTGAGGTTGGGGCGAGGGGTTATGCAAGGCCAACCCAGCTCTTGGTGGCTACCTCTTGCTGAGATTAGAGATGCTGTCGGCAGGGCGCAGAGAGAAGCTATTTCCTTGTTGCGTGGATTCTGGTCATTCGACGCAGGCAGCTGACGGGAACTTTCTCATCCGCACCATCATTGTGTCTCGGGTAGTCACAGTGAGAGTTCGCTACAGCACACAGCGCGAGGAACACTGAAGCGGTTTTGTCCTCACCTTAGATGCCTCCGCCTTTTGACAGGCGCAGGTTTCCTCCTGGCTTACGCGAAGTGGTCCCTGCTGCCTGCAACTGATGCACTGCCTCGCGCTGGCACCTCCCGCCGGTGCCGGAGAGGAAGCGATCCAGCCCAGCTTTGGCTTCCAAGGAGGACACAGAGCCCCGGCTGGAGAAGAAAAGGAGCAACGTTAAGAAGTATGTTGGGGAGGAAGATGTGTAGCGGTAGAACAGGCGCTCTAGATGGGAGGCCTAACCTGGAGGGAGGAAATCAGTACGGCATCTATAAGCTGCCGATAGCCGCGAGGGATGGCAGCGCATGTTAGGCGCACAAATTAGAATGGGATCATTCCACGCCAACTGACACAGACTGTGTGCTCGATCATCATCGATTTGTTTAACCTCATGATCGATTTGTTTAACGGAAATCATGGTTTATCACTAGAACCCGGAACTTCAGGCATTTGCCTAAGCATGCCTATAAATGCCTAAACGGGGGATTTTTGCACTTGGCTGCCTTTTCGTCGTTTTTGAGGAAATAATGACTATTCAACCACAATTGTTGCCCATAAATGCCTAAATCCGGCATTTCGGTGTTCGGTGCCGTTTTTCAATTTTGAGACATCTATGTATGGTGGAATGCGCGCGCCGATTCACGCACAATAGGCGCGGGTCTCGCCAAACGTTTTTCTCGAAGTGTAACTGTCGCAACCGAAGAGGTTATATAACCTTCTCGAGTGTAACCCGCTACACGCACCGGTGCCGTCCAGCCGGGGACCATCGCCTCAACGCGCTCCGGAGCCTACCCCTCCGCAGAGCGTGGCCACTTCTTTGCCTGCCGCTTCCAGAACGCGCGGTTTGAGCGGGCTCACAATCTTTGCTTTGTCAGCGCTTTCTATTTCATTTCGTATTGACATGACGAAAGAAAAGATATCGTGAGGCGCTCGTTGCAGGCAGTGAGTTTCACAGTTTGGAGATGTTTCTTTTAACTGACTGAACTGTGCTTTTCTGCAGAGCGCGCGAAACTTCAGTATCAAGTGAGAAGCGATGCCATATAACGCAACACGTCGCTACCAACAAGCATATTGCAAACCTGAAGCGAACGAAATAGGGGGCCATCGCAGCTCCTACTGACACAGGCTTTCGGCGGTAGTGCGACAGCAAAGGAATCGTCATTTGCCATAGAGTTGTGTCAAGCATTTTTGGCGGCAGATATCCTATTGTGCAAACTAACCCACGGTGATCTTCGGAGCTTTCTGGGAAAGTACACCAAGCAGAATGTTCCAGATGAATCAGCGCTTCGTAACCGATGCGTAATAGAGTGCAACGAGGATACTGTCTCCAAAATCGGAGATGAGATTGGGGACAACTACATTTGGGTAACACTTGTTGTTGGGCTAGTTGGTAATACATACTTCTGAAGGAACCAGCGCACAAAACACAACGGACAAGAAAAAGGCGGAACACGACGGACAGGAGCGCTGAACTTACAACTTTATTTCGGAAGTACAAATGCAACGTATATATATATATAGCCATGTCAGGGGGGCGTGCCACACAAGGAAAGAAGGAACAAGTGGAATCTACAAGGTCATGAAGAGACAAGCGACACAAGCAAGCCCAAAGATCTTAAATAATATAACAAGTGAAGGTGAGAAGTTTCAATGGAGGCAAGAAAAACAACAGGGAAAAAAAAACAAGGAAAAAAAAACAAACGCCAGACCTCGTGAAGATGAAGATTGATACTGATAATAAAAACAGATAAAAACAAAAAGGTAAAAACCAATAAAAGCGATAAAAGCAATAAAGTTAACAGGGCAATGGAAATGAAAAAGAAAATGCCAACAAGTAACACGGCAAAAATACTAACAGCTAAAATTAAGAAAACACCGCGGAAAAACTAACAGCTAAAAGGTAAAACCCACAGAAACATAAAGTTAAGTCTTGTGTATCAAATAGCGGAATAAAGTCCGCGGGAAAAAGACGGATGCATAAGGTGGGAAGTTAAAATGCTAGTGCCTCGAATTTTTTGCCAGATAGGCGAGTTCTTTCTCAGATAGCGACACTGAAGGCTGGCTAATGCACTGTCCTTTTAACGCAGCTATTGTGATTGCCTCACCTATTTCACGGGGCCTCGTGTTTCTGATTGTGGCCATTACCCGAGTTTTTTCAAAGTGTGGCACACATCCTGTTTCTACATCTTTGCAGTCCCGACAATGGATACCAATGTGACGGCACTTTTGGGCATTTGCGTTGTAATCGTGTTCTTTTAGTCTTTCATTTAAACAACGCCCTGTCTGTCCAATATACTGCTTTCCACAGGACAGAGGGATGGAATAAACAACTGAATCGGTACATTGCACAAAATTCTTCTGGTGCCTGACATTGGTGCCTGAAAGAGAGTATATGCAATGTAAAGTTAACAGGGCAATGGAAATGAAAAAGATAAAATGCCAACAAGTAACACGGCAAAAATACTAACAGCTAAAATTAAGAAAACACCGCGGAAAAACTAACAGCTAAAAGGTAAAACCCACAGAAACATAAAGTTAAGTCTTGTGTATCAAATAGCGGAATAAAGTCCGCGGGAAAAAGACGGATGCATAAGGTGGGAAGTTAAAATGCTAGTGCCTCGAATTTTTTGCCAGATAGGCGAGTTCTTTCTCAGATAGCGACACTGAAGGCTGGCTAATGCACTGTCCTTTTAACGCAGCTATTGTGATTGCCTCACCTATTTCACGGGGCCTCGTGTTTCTGATTGTGGCCATTACCCGAGTTTTTTCAAAGTGTGGCACACATCCTGTTTCTACATCTTTGCAGTCCCGACAATGGATACCAATGTGACGGCACTTTTGGGCATTTGCGTTGTAATCGTGTTCTTTTAGTCTTTCATTTAAACAACGCCCTGTCTGTCCAATATACTGCTTTCCACAGGACAGAAGGATGGAATAAACAACTGAATCGGTACATTGCACAAAATTCTTCTGGTGCCTGACATTGGTGCCTGAAAGAGAGTATATGCAATGTCAGGCACCAGAAGAATTTTGTGCAATGTACCGATTCAGTTGTTTATTCCATCCCTCTGTCCTGTGGAAAGCAGTATATTGGACAGACAGGGCGTTGTTTAAATGAAAGACTAAAAGAACACGATTACAACGCAAATGCCCAAAAGTGCCGTCCCATTGGTATCCATTGTCGGGACTGCAAAGATGTAGAAACAGGATGTGTGCCACACTTTGAAAAAACTCGGGTAATGGCCACAATCAGAAACACGAGGCCCCGTGAAATAGTTAGGCAATCACAATAGCTGCGTTAAAAGAACAGTGCATTAGCCAGCCTTCAGTGTCGCTATCTGAGAAAGAACTCGCCTATCTGGCAAAAAATTCGAGGCACTAGCATTTTAACTTCCCACCTTATGCATCCGTCTTTTTCCCGCGAACTTTATTCCGCTATTTGATACACAAGACTTAACTTTATGTTTCTGTGGGTTTTACCTTTTAGCTGTTAGTTTTTCCGCGGTGTTTTCTTAATTTTAGCTGTTAGTATTTTTGCCGTGTTACTTGTTGGCATTTTATCTTTTTCATTTCCATTGCCCTGTTAACTTTATTGCTTTTATCGCTTTTATTGGTTTTTACCTTTTTGTTTTTATCTGTTTTTATTATCAGTATCAATTTTCATCTTCACGAGGTCTGGTGTTTTTTTTCCTTGTTTTTTTTCCCCTGTTGTTTTTCTTGCCTGCATTGAAACTTCTCACCTTCACTTGTTATATTATTTAAGATCTTTGGGTTTGCTTGTGTCGCTTGTCTCTTCATGACCTTGTAGATTCCACTTGTTCCTTCTTTCCTTGTGTGGCACGCCCCCCTGACATGGCTATATATATACGTTGCATTTGTACTTCCGAAATAAAGTTGTAAGTTCAGCGCTCCTGTCCGTCGTGTTCCGCCTTTTTCTTGTCCGTTGTGTTTTGTGCGCTGGTTCCTTCAGAAGTACATTTGGGTGTCAGTCGACGAAACCACAGAGGCTAGCGGACGGTATGTGGCCAACTCCATCATCGTAACATTGACCCAGCCCAGAGAAAGCTGGAGGAGATGTTCTCAACGCAGATGTTCTTCAAAAGGTGAGCCATTCGACGATAGCGTGTTTTTTCAATTCATGTCTGGAGCTCCTATGGCCAGGAAATATTCAGTATGAGAAGGTACTCTTGTTCGTCACGGATGGGGCATCCTACACGTGCAAGGAAGGAAAAGGGACTGACGCTTTTATACAACAATATGGTGCACCTGACCTGCGTTGTTCATGTAATGCATCTTGTCGCCGAATCTGTACGGCTCTTTTTTCTCCAAGTGGACGCGTTAGTATCTAGCCCGCAACAGGTGTTTCTTCGACCTCCGTCATGAATTGCTGTTTTCAGAGCCATAGCAGCTGACATTCCTCTGCTGCCAAAGCCTGTTCTGACTCGATGGGGAACATAGATAAACGGTGAAGTATATTACGCACGGCACTTTGAAATGGTCAAATCTGTTTTTGAGGAAATCAAGGATTACGCTGCGTGTGTGATCAAAGCAAGAGCTATGTTCGAAGAGGCGAGTTTGGAAACAGACTTGACGGAAAGGATGACAAAGTTGGAAAAGGCTGGACTCTCAATAGATGAGTCATTGAAGGCAGTCGAAGAAGTACAAGCAGCACTTCGATGACTGGAAGGAAAGGGCGCTACTGCTTCTACGAAGGTGCAAAAATTGGTGCAAAAAACAAGGTGCAGAAAACAACATGCCAAACGTAATAATCCCATCTCACCACAGAGTTGTTTCGCGCCGATTCTAGAACTTTAACTTCCGTTGTTGGAACGATTAAGCTGAACATCGGAGGCGGATATTTAGAATAAGGGAAGCTCAGTGACACCTGCCGAAAGAAAAAGCTTGTTAAGTTTTGACCGCCTCAATATTTCACTCGGAACCATGCATGCCCATTCGATTTAGTAAAATGTAATACTGAGTAGCCTAGTACTCGCACACTCCCATTTGACGATTTGCTTAAACCTGATGCGGTTGTACCGCATCGGATTGTAAGTTAGAACCAGATTCCGGATATCGTTGAAATTTGGATCAGCGCAAAAGACGTACTCAGAGAAAGGAAACGACACACACGGATATGTCTAGGCTTGTCCTCAGTTCTTTAGTTGTGGCATTCAGTCCATGGACGACGGAGTCATTTTCCAATCCGCTACGTGGGCTGAGCCACGGGCAGTGGTCCTCACCTTGGGCTCTGAGTTCATCCGCAGAGCTGGGGCAGTAGGGGGCTGCTGGTCGAAAACCGGGCGTCGGTGGCACCCACGTGGCGATAGCGCTCCAGACACAGGCTGGGGCTCGAACTGCGAATCAGGGTTACATAGGACGTTAGGGGCCCAGCTTCAGCGCATTTATCCGTTATTCAAAAAAAAAACGGCGGTATGGTACCGCATGGTACGGTATGGCATGGTATTGTAATGGAGGTTTGACATATGGTATGGTACGGTACAGTATGGGAGGTTTGACGTCCCGGAGCGACTAAGGCTATAAGCGACTCCAGGGTGGAGTGTTCAAAATAAATTTGAACGACCTGAGATGTGTAATGGAGAGTGACATCAAACAGCACATGGGCGCTTTTGCCCTCGTCAAAACTCTGCCGCCGAGGCCGGACTGAACCCGAGTCCTGCGGCTCTGAAGTGGAGCGCCCTAGCAACCGAGTGCTATCAAAATCATTATCTATTACAGCATGTACATAATATCAAAGAAGCATATATCTATCGTATAGTATATATACAAGCTGACTACATATATGTTAAGCCCCAGATACAACAAATTGACATTCCGGTCACTAATACAGAGGAAACACGAGAAAAAATCTATAATCATCACAAGGAAATAGGAATGCTTCAGAGGCAATACAAAGCAGCAGGTTGGGATATTTGCATGAACGATAACATAACGCGCTTAATCATGCGGGTAAAAAAAGCGGGAACTGCCGCATGGTTGAGAAATGTAGTGCATATTGGTTTATAGCATTCGTCAGTATGATCAATGTGAATAAAATATTCTGGGGTCACCTGAATAATTATTGTGCGTGAATGCAAAAGCATTTGTACACTTGTCGCTAAGAGTGTCGCTCAGTCGATGGGCGACTTGGGGGGTGAACATTGTTTCGCTGCACGCTTCGCCGCGCTGTAACTTCGTCAGCAGTGACCTTGCCGCCTCCGTTCGCGCTTTGCTGTCAACTGATGATGTAAACGCGAGCGATTCAATTTGGGATGATAGGACTGCATAAGCCGCGCTCACATGAATACAACAGTGGGCAACGTATTTCTATAGTGCAACTCGCACAGACGATACGCCACTGCGTACATGTACCACATGAGGTCTGTCAGGACGGTGACCCGTCGTCCAGTGTACACGAGGGAGGGGTACAGCCGCCCCCATCTTGAGCGCAGTCTGCTTTTGTTATCCACCTGAGAGGGTACTGTACAGCCACTGTGGGGAGGAGTAGGAGGGGCGCCTTCAAATCTGTTTCCGTACATCACGAAAGTCGACTTGCCTTCGTAGATCGAGCCCTGTTTTGAGAAGGCCGGTAGCTCCAGGAGGGGTGATGAAGATGTTCGAAGTTGACGTTCCTGCTTTCCTGCTCACTTCCCACAGCTTTCTCCTGACAGCTGGGTTTTCGCAGATCGAGCCAAGAAACGCTCTCGCATTGCAAGCTGAAATAAAAAATTATCAATTGTTTAGCTCTGGTGAAGCCTGGACATACAAGCGAAAAGCTGCAGTTATGCATTGTTTGACGTCATGGCTGTCGCAGTTCGCGCACAATGCACTGGGAGCACCACGATCACGGTGGGGGCGTTCGGCCGTTCACAAACTGCCTGCATTGAGGTGGAGGAGGCGGTAATCGGTGCGGTTAAAATTCAGGGGCACTTGGCTCGCAAGTGTGCTGCAAGACGAAAGCGTATCCTTGCGCACTGCTTGTTTTTTGTTTCATTTTTCATATATTGTTTTTTATTTCATTTTTTTCTATTTTAGATTGATATTTTTTATTTTTATTTTTCATAATTTTTTAATTTCTTTTTATTTCTGTTTATTTCCTCATTATTATTGTTTTTATGTTTTTGTAGTTTATTTTTTATTTCTTTCTTTTGTTTTTTACATGTTTTTATTTTTTATTCTTTTAATTTCATTTATCAGAGCCATGCGTTCACTAGTTGCGCCTTTAATCATGCTCAAAGCTTGAGCATTCGTGGCGGAGTGGTATCGCCTCCACTTCAAACGCCTGAGGCCCTGGTTCGATTCCCAGCCTCGACGCAGTTTATTCTGAAGTAGGGCGCGGCTCCATCGGAAGGTCAAACGGTGGCAAGGAGGAGCAGCGCGAGCAGCGGTAGCGGCGGCGCACATGCGCAGTAGCGCGCGGCTGCGGCGAAAGGTCCGGTTGCGGCCACCTGCGCGGCGTGTGACGTCACTCGGTTTCGAGCATGCGCAGAACTGGCAAATCTGTGCAGCGGCTCACGGCTCATGCGAAGCTCGGCTCCGACCCACTTAGTGAAGCTTCTCGCTTCAAAAGTCCGAGCTGTTACTGAACTAAGAATTCTAATGCCACGACGCAGCACATGGACAAACGGCACGAAAACGAACAAGTGCAGTCTCTTAAACACCTGAGGAATAGAAGCAAAGCACCGACGTTGATGACGATGTGAAAATAGTACAGTTAACTCCTACGCTTTGTCCATGGAGGTGTTGCAGGCACAGGAATGAAAAATATATAAGCTATGTTATTGAGGTACCGTTGCTTCAACGTACCACATGACTTTCTTCCATCTCGCTAACAGAAAACTATGGGGGCAATTTTGGCAGCCTAAAGTTCGCTAGGCGAAAGCCTTTGTCGCGTTGCTTCAACTGCCAATGACTGCCTATGTTTGTTACGGCTGCAGCGCTTGGGAGCCATCTTCCTCGACTAGCTGTCGCGGTCGCAGAATCACCATCACGGCGCCTCTGAATGCAGCAGTAGGGGAGGACTCCGGATCACCTTTGACTACCTCAAACGCACCTTCACGCGCCTGCCTTCAAGAATGTCTTGCTCCCTTGCCTAGTAGCCAAGCAAAATTTTGCATAGCGCGCTTCATGTTAACATCTAGAGAGATACAGTGACTGCATCTTTGCTTTCCATATTACCTCCATCTCAAAGGCCTGGCAATCTCATTTTTAATTGCACCAATTGCTTTTTAGTGCCCAATTTTTCACTTTACATTTCTACAATTCCGCAACATGACAACGCAACTCAGAAAAAAGTAATCTGGTAGTGAGGTAGTTTCACTGAAAGAATGAGTCTTGAAATTGCACTTTATCCCAGTCACGTGTTCTCCTTCACTTGAAATACTCAAACACATATTGCTCTTTCTTCTATTCGCCAGCTTTAAAACAATCTGTACGGCATAAAAGAAGAGCAAACTCCTGCTCTCTGGAAATAATAACATCAACAGCGTAATTGGGGGTAAGAGAGAACCCCCCCACCCCCGCACATACACACACGTTCTCCAGCTGCTCACTTCACACCCATATTCGAGCGGGCCTAATTATGAGCGGTTCTGCTCACCTCTGAGTGCAGCCTTAGCTCGCCCATTGGTTGAACCGGCCAGGATTCGGGGGAAAACTTCTGCCGGCACCCACACGACGAACGAACGTAAGGCGGGCTATCACCGCGCTGGCCCTCTGCATACGCACTGAGGGTTCGATGGGCACAGACTCTTGCTGCTGCTGAAGGACAGAGAAAAAAAAGATGGGCATTGAGAGCACAGCGGGTACCGTAGACTCTTCAGGTGGCCAGACAAGTTTTGGTAACAAGGGTGTAATTCAGTTTCAAGGGAGTTATCACATCCGGCTGCCATTCAGCTAGAAACGAAGGTGTCACTTATATATCTGCAAATGTGAGGACCGTGGACCGTTAGAGAAGACAGCAGGTGTATTCTGCGGTGAGAATGATTTGGCTTCGAGTAAAGATGAGACGAACGCCGGCAATTACGCGCATTAGGCATTGGCGGGGGTCTTCGTTTTACTGCTTAATTCCGCCATAAACTTAATTTTTTTGCTCTTCCACAGCCACCGCCCTTTCTTTTGAAACTTTACTTCAAACGTGCAAAATCTGTGTAGACTAAAGAAAACAGAACCAAAGCATATTAGTTTACGCGAATCTTAGAAGTAAATGGCGTATTTTGGGGTAAGCGAAAACTCCAGCATTCTTCGGCTGAGGCGGAAACGAGTCTAGAAACGAACAAAATGTTCGGAGTCCTCCTCACATGCAGTCGTCATCGTCACTGCTATCATCAAGTCCACGGCGGCAAAAAGCGCCGACACCCACGTGGCGACAGCAATTCGGCCTTGCTCACGGATCCCTCGGCACCACAGCCGCCCGCTGCTGCTTGAAGAAATGTTTTCAAGATAGAAGAAAAACATTACTATACGTCCCCTCTGTGCACCAGCAAGCATCCCTGGTTTAAACACAGGCTCCGCAGCGATGGCTCAGTGGTTTTTACGGCGAAAGGCTGTAATGGCTCATACTATCGTCCTTTAACAATGCGTGTCACACGCGTTTAACTCGGGAACTAAAAAAAGATAAAAGAAAACCAATGGTTTTTCAGGTAGAGGAGAAAAAAAATGAACCTAAGAGCCAAGTTTGATGACTGTAGATTATTAAATAATAGGCAAAAATGCCGAAATTGCGTCGAAATAGCGTGGACGTCGATATAGCCATGGGAACGGTGTGACGTCACCTCCACCGGAAGTTGTCACGGCATAGTGAAAATTGTCAAAGAATGGTCGGAGAAACTTCGGATTTGTGTCAATTAGATGAAAAACATGTAATTAACCGTAATTAACACTTAAGATCCCCGAAAGATGTATAATTTGGGTATCGATATAGCCACGGGAACGGTGTGACATCACATCCAACGAAAGTCGTCACGGCATAGTGTCCTCGGCTTTCTCCTCTCAACTGTGTAGTCGCCAAAGTGTCCTCACATTGCAATTTTTTGCACTCGGCTGCTGGCCCGAAACACGCAGGTTCGATCCCGGCAGAGGCGGACGAATTTAAATGGAGGGAAATTCTAGAGGCCCGTGTACTGTGCCATGTCAGTGCCCGTTAAAGCGCCCCGGGGACCGAAATTTCCGGAGCCCTTCACTACAGCGTAGCTTATAGCCTGAGTCGCTTTGGGACATTAAAACCCCATAAACAAAACCTGGTTTAAACATGCCCGAAGAACTTTTCACAACACGACCAAGCCTCTAAGAAACATTCCTTGCAGCTTAGAAGCGCAGCTTTGCAATCGGAGTGGCGGTGTGCGAGTCGCCAAGGGAAAAATGTAGAGGATATCGTTCTGTTCCATGGTTGCATGTCTAGACAGAAAGAAAAGAAAAATAAGGATTTCATTTTGTTGCTTTGAGAACTCAGTTTTAGGCAGCTGCGCAAAGATACATCCAGAAAACGTTCAGGTGAGCGCATTAGCTGCCTGCTTAGTTTATGGAGGGTTAACGTCTCAAAGCGACTCAGGCTATGTGGGTCGTGGTAGTGAAGTGCTCTTTCGACCACCTGCGGTTATTTAAACGCGCAGTAACATCGCACTGACATCGAAGAATAGCTTCCAACAAAATTAAACCGCCACGGCTGGGATCGAACCCGCGTCTTTCAGTTCATCCGCCGAGTGTCCTTGAGCCACCGCGGCGGCAGCACTAATTGTCATGTAGCTAGAAATGCTTACAGAGACGACAGGAGCCGGGGATCATGCAAGAGAGCGAAGGGCACATGTTGGAACGAGGGGGAAGAAAAACTTCGCAGATTAGAAAGACAAAGGTTTCTTGACGGGAGCACTACCCTAAAGAGAAATTTTCAACCGCTTGCTCGATTGCATAGAAACTCGCGGGGCTATCACTGCCGCGACCATCTTTGCCAAACTGGCAATTATTATATTAGTTCATATTGTGCCAGCTACATGCACTATTTGTAGGGCGTATTAACTGTCTTGATATCTTTGTTGCGCGATTGTGCGGCGAACACACACGCAGTCTTGTTGCCACTAATCGCGAGGTGGCGACCCAGCAGAACTTTAAAATATATCCGCGGATTTTGTTAAAGTGCATAAAATATTTCTAAATAACGGTACTAGTACATTTTTTAATTTAGGACCTGTGCGTAGACTTAAGTAATGCTGTTTTCTGTGATTTTTTTTTTGTACGCAGACGGCACAACGTAAGTAACCAGAACTTCGGGTCAAACGAGACTTGTACAGAAACTCGACCAAACGCTTTCGATAATCTCCCACGGGATCATGTTGATTCAAGACGTGGTTTTGGAAGCAGGCGTTATCGTGGAGAATTTAGGAAAAATCCTGGAACATCCTTTTCAGTGTTCTATACCTTTTTTGGACTGGCCCTCTCCATAGCTGCCTTCGGTAACTTTTTAATTACGCGATCTGAACGTAATGAGCACCGAACATCTTTCTTTCTAGGTTCTGAAGGAAGAACACGCAATACGATTATTCTGAAATATTCTGCGTCGGTGCTTGATTGTAGAGTGGGCGCATATCGTTGCCGTCAATTGATCGCTATTAGGGACATCTTGCAAAGTTTCCCTCGAGGTCATCATCTGCTACTCTTAATGTGTGCCTACTGCGCCGCAGGGCTCTTTTAAATTATCAGCTGTAGTCTAGAGCTCACGCCGTGAAAAGCTCTCTACTTCCCTCTGTGACAAGCTGCTTTGATTGGCGAGATGCCTGATATCTTGAACTACTAATTCCTACTACTAACTCCTGCCCAGCTGTTCAGGCGAGGTACTGCTAGACAGGTACTGCTGCTGAGGTACTGCTGTTGTGACTGCCGTGGCCCGCCCACAAGCGCTTGCGCTTCTGCGGGCACACGCTATGTACTGTGTATATATATCTTGCAATAAAATGCATGTGTGTGTGTGTGTGTGTGTGTGTGTGTGTGTGTGTGTGTGTGTGTGTGTGTGTGTGTGTGTGTGTGTGTGTGTGTGTGTGTGTGTGTGTGTGTGTGTGTGTGTGTGTGTGTGTGTGTGTGTGTGTGTGTGTGTGTGTGTGTGTGTGTGTGTGTGTGTGTGTGTGTGTGTGTGTGTGTGTGTGTGTGTGTGTGTGTGTGTGTGTGTGTGTGTGTGTGTGTGTGTGTGTGTGTGTGTGTGTGTGTGTGTGTGTGTGTGTGTGTGTGTGTGTGTGTGTGTGTGTGTGTGTGTGTGTGTGTGTGTGTGTGTGTGTGTGTGTGTGTGTGTGTGTGTGTGTGTGTGTGTGTGTGTGTGTGTGTGTGTGTGTGTGTGTGTGTGTGTGTGTGTGTGTGTGTGTGTGTGTGTGTGTGTGTGTGTGTGTGTGTGTGTGTGTGTGTGTGTGTGTGTGTGTGTGTGTGTGTGTGTGTGTGTGTGTGTGTGTGTGTGTGTGTGTGTGTGTGTGTGTGTGTGTGTGTGTGTGTGTGTGTGTGTGTGTGTGTGTGTGTGTGTGTGTGTGTGTGTGTGTGTGTGTGTGTGTGTGTGTGTGTGTGTGTGTGTGTGTGTGTGTGTGTGTGTGTGTGTGTGTGTGTGTGTGTGTGTGTGTGTGTGTGTGTGTGTGTGTGTGTGTGTGTGTGTGTGTGTGTGTGTGTGTGTGTGTGTGTGTGCGCGTACGTATGTACGTACGTATGTACGTACGTACGTACGTATGTACGTACGTATGTACGTACGTATGTACGTACGTATGTACGTACGTATGTACGTACGTATGTACGTATGTATGTACGTACGTATGTACGTATGTATGTACGTACGTATGTACGTACGTATGTACGTATGTATGTACGTATGTATGTACGTACGTATGTATGTACGTATGTATGTACGTATGTATGTACGTATGTATGTACGTATGTATGTACGTATGTACGTACGTATGTATGTACGTATGTACGTACGTATGTATGTACGTATGTACGTACGTACATACGTACGATGTATGTACGTATGTATGTACGTATGTACGTACGTACATACGTACGTACATACGTACGATGTATGTACGTATGTACGTATGTATGTATGTACGTATGTATGTATGTACGTATGTACGTATGTACGTATGTACGTATGTATGTACGTATGTATGTACGTAGATATGTAGATATGAAAGCTGCTCGACCGTTTTGGAAGTTTGAAAATGCGTTGTTTAATATATGACCACCTCCTAACATGGCTATTGAACCCAGACACCTAGCCGAGGTCGATGAATACAGGGTTCAACCCTAATTCCACTGTCCAGAATTAAAGGCACCAAAGCAAGCCATGTAGTACAGTCCCTCTGGATTTCATGGTCAGATTACTCGGCTGGAATACAAACTCCTCCCCGTTTTATCTCCCCTGTTGCCTTTACGGCACCTAAAGTTAGTCTCTCCGGATAGCGACGTCCACAAACTTACCCCCTTTGTATCCGGCGTAGCGTTTTGGCCAGTCGGAGCTCAGGGCAGCCAAGGCGACTTGAAAATGCCCGCACATCCAAAACGCCGATGCGGCCTGCGAAGAACACACATGCACACCGCGTTTTACGACCATGCGTTTGCATTTGAAACGAAGAGTTATTTAGGGCACCTTAGTTCTCAACAGAGAGAGAGAGAAATAACATTTATTGACACCCGTCAAAAGGTTGACCCGGATCCGAGTCGCAGCTCGGTCCCAGCCATGTCCTCCCCCTTAACCGTCGACCGGAATCTCCTGGACCTCGGCAGCGGCCAGGGCGAGACGGATGACAGTGCGTTGTTCTTTTTCGTCTTCTTTCAGAAGCAGTGCCTCCCAGGACTCAGCAGTTCTGTAAGGCTCTCCAAAGCTAGGACATGTCCATATCATATGGACCATGTCCGCTATGCCCTCGCAACGCTTGCACCTGGGGCTGAAAATCTCCGAGTGCCACTTACTATAGAGCTGCGGGTTCGGGAAAACTCCAGTTTGAAGCTTGCGCCACACGACCTCTTCGCTTTTAGTGAGTTGTCTATTCGGTTTTGGAAATGTCGCTCTGCCTAATTTCTAATGATTTAGAATTTCTTGGTATGTATTAAGAATCTCATCGAACCGTAGGGGCTCTTCATCTCGCGAGGGGGATGGCGTTGCGTATGAGACGCCCCTGGGATCCCGGAAGGCAGCTAATCCTCGGGCCAGTGTGTGCGCTTTCTCGTTCCCCCTCAACCCCTGGTGCGCCGGTGTCCAAATGGGCGCGACCTGTTCTGCCAGTGGTGGGGCACCGGCCAGCACTCGTGCTGCTACAGCTGAAATGCAGCCCGCGTCAAAATTTCTGATCGCTGACTTTGAGTCACTGACAATAATTTTGACCTGTTTTTGAGATAGAGCCAGCGAAATGGCCAGCTCTTCCGCCTCCGTTGCGGTCGAGTTTCGGGTGCTGCAGCACGCTACCGGGCCCTCGTTTTCCCTTGTTACCGAAACGCGCCCCGTACCGTCCGCGCATTCTGCGGCATCTGTATACAAGACGTCCTGTCTGCCATCAAATCGGGCTTGCAAAGCTACTGCTCTATCCCTCCTCCGGCTCTCATGCTAGATGAGATGCATGTTTTTTGGGAGTGGAGGTATTTTTAATTTGTCTCTGACCTGTGTAGGAACCTTTTCAGTACGTCTGGAGCATGCTCGTGGCTCATGCCGTAGCTTCTCCAGAATGGTGCGACCGGTACGGCTGCGCAACAGTCTCTGGTATTGCGAGGTTGTTGCACCCTCAATGAGTTCTTGGAGGGTATTGGAAACACCCAGTCTCATAATCCTGTTCGTCGATGTATTGGGTGGTAAACCTAGTGCCGTTTTATCCCTTTACGAATGAGAATGTCAAGTTTGTCTTTTTCTCCCTTGTGAAGCCGCAGATATGGCGCCACGTAGACTGTCCTACTGATTACGAAAGATTGGACTAGCCTGAGGAGGTTAGCTTCTTTCATGCCTGCATGTTTGTTTGCAAATCCGTTTCAGGAGTCTACAAGTTTGACTTGTGCTGGCCTCTAGCCTCTGAATAGTTTCCGAGCTCCTGCCGTTGGCCTGAATTCGTAGTCCAAGAACTCTAATGCTTGCCACCGTTGGTATAATGTTACCGTTGACCCTGAGTGTGATTCCCGGGTTATATGGTCCGTCCTGCTTTATACGCGGACGCTGGGGCGATCGCATTGGGGGGAGAAAGAGCGCTTCCGATTTTTCTGCTGAACACCTCAGCCCGATCAGTTCTAAGTACCTTTCTGTAACATCGATTGCTCGCTGAAGCGTCTGTTCAATTTGGCCGTCGCTGCCCCTGCACATCCACAGAGTCAGATCATCTACGTATAATGTGTGGTTCAGCCCCGGGATTTAGTTCAGTTGTGCGGGGAGGCCAAGCATGGCGATATTAACCAAGGTCGGGGATAACACCGATCCCTGCGGTGTAGCTTTGTTGCCCAGTCGAATACCCTCCACTGTGTGTCCCCCCATACTGATAGTTGCCGTTCTGTCTGTGAGGAAATCACGTATGTAGTTGTAGGTGCGAACTCCTACGTCTAGCGCACCCAGATTCTCCAGAATGGCCGAGTGCTTCACGTTATCGAAAGCTTTTGCCACATCAACAAATCTATACCTGCTTTTATTTGTAGCAAGGAAGTAACCAGATTGCGAACAGACAATTTCAAACACATGCGTCTGTGCACTTAAACCGAAACCGAAACGATAATATTAGGAAATAAGTTTAATTTCACTGGAGTGATACCAGGCAGGCTGGAATAGATATATACGGCCTAATTCCGAGTGTAGCAAAGAATTTAGATTGAAACGGCACAAAGGTACACAAAGGCACACAATGGTACACACTCAAGCGCATACTATCTCCCACCTTTATTATTTCCCACGTGAAGAAGATGTGTTATTCCCTTCTACGTTTCCGCATCTTTCGTGCAAAAAAAGTGCTGCTCAAAAAATAGCTGACTCCCTACTGAATCCGTTTTGAGCATCAACTACAAGGTTTTAAACACATGATGTAATTTCACTGTGTCTAGCATTGTCACAATGATGGGCACTTAATAAGTGTTTTCATTTTTAAGTATGCCACCCCGATGGGACCCATTGGATATGGGTAGGCTGGAGTCGAGGGCTCCAGAATAATCAGACAACTTGAGGTGCCTTAATGTGCGCTGCATTGCACCTACAACGGACACTTCAACCGTCAAGCACGTCCCTTCATCTGCCCCCCCCCCCTACCCCTTAAACCCCACTTGTTTTTCTCCCCCCCCCCCCCCCCCGCTACCGCTCTACGGCATGCAAGGGGATATGCTACCCGGAAAGACCAGGCTTATGGCTGGTATAAAGGATTTATTCGCACGCAGTACTTCACTTTAGTTATCTTGTACCACAATGATGAATCAAATGAAAAAAAAAACCGGCCTCGCACCAGTTGTTGACGCCATTGAATGCGGCAAATAGGCTGGCGCACTACAACTGTGTATGAAATAGTCCGTAAGTGTATTTAGTCAATTACTTGCGTTGTAATCGCACTTTAGCCTGGCCTTTACTGATTTCCATAGAAAACACTTAAACATATTAGACGGGTGGTGAGTGATCCCAAGCTTTCTTGGGTATATCCCAAGTACTTCGTAACTGAAACACCATATCCTCTCCTGCTAGTCACGTGGCGCAAGTGAGTCTGGAAACGGCCTAGCTGTTCGCAGTCCTCCTCACCTGATACCGTCGTTGAGGTGTTCTCATTGCCTGTGGTGGCGGGAAAGCGGGCCACAGCTTCCTTTGTAACACCCACGTGACGAAGCCACAGGTGGACTGCAGACCTAACACCCACGTGACGGAGTCACAGGTAACTGTTGACCCGGGCACACTCTGCCTCTGCAAGGAGGGCCCGACCGCCAAGGCCTCTTGCTGATGCAAGAGAAGACAGACAGAACATTAGCTATCATCCTCTAGCTAGAACCTTGGCTTTATGACCTTCGGATCACGGAGAGAAAAAAATTCGTCTGACGTTGACCCCTGTTGTAACGCTTTCTGGACGTTGACCCCGTCGGGAACGCACTATGGAACAGCTCAGACGGCACGACATGACAATTGCCTACGGAGTGACAATAAATTAAAATTCTAAATTGTGGGGTCTAACGCCCCAAAGTAACACGCAGGCTATGAGGGACGGCGTAGTTGATGACTCCGGACTGATTTGAACCACCTGGGGTTCGTCAACTGACGCCAACATCCCACGGCAGACCAGTGGACTGGTTACATATTCCGGGTGAATGGTGTCGTCCCGTTTATTGCGCTATGCTCACAATAGCGCTACGGATACGCACTGAGGAATTTCTCTTGCCGATAGTGGGGGAGAAGCTATGCGCAGCAAATAGACACGATGTACAAGCGTGAGGGCTGTGTGTGTGAGAGAGAGAGGCGTGCCTGCTACACCAACTACGACGTGATTTCGCGAACAAGGCTTCCAGAGCTATCGCTGTAAATGCTGCGTTTCCCAGCAAACTTGGAGTTGTTGCCTCCTCTATCACTATCAGAGGTGACAGCATAAATCCAGCACTTACTTGCACAAGTACCGTCTGCAGGCTTTAGGTAATTAATTATTTTGGAGTTTATTCGCGCAAGGACGACTAAGGCCAAAGATCGCCAGACAAACTTTTGCTTAAATTGCTGTTATATTGCGTAAAACGGGATGGGACGATGATGCGCTATATATTAAAAAGCAGACTAGTTTGGTTCTGCCAAGAGCAAGAAAGCGAGGGGTTCCCTCCCACCGCGCTGGGGTACAGCACCTCTTGTTAGAGCCAGGTTGCTCTTTTGAATAAATTATGCTGATTCATTCTCATTAAAATTCCGATTCTATTAAAATACTGGATGACGTCGTCACTTGGTACACTGCGGTCACACTGTAGTAAAAGAGGAGGTTGGTATATTGGTTCATTGAGGTTTAACGTTCCAAAATGACTCAGTCTATGAGACGCCGTAGTGAAGGGCTACGGAAATTTCGACCACCTTGGGTTCTTTAACGTGCACGGACATTGCACAGTACACGGCACGGGCCTTTAGAATTTCGCCTCCATCGAAATTCTGCAGACTCCGCGGCCGGGATCGAACCCGCGTCTTTCGAGACAGCCGAGCGCCGGAACTACTCAGCCACCGCAGCGGGTATAAAATAGGATGATGAAATGGTATGTGCTTTTCGTAAAATTTCCCAAAATGCATGTGACGATGCGTTCTGCAAATCTGACACGTAAAAATAATATTGTTACGTGACGGCAAGCCCGATGACGACCGGACAACATGACATATAGCGAGGAATGAGTTAATGGCGGCGAGCAACGCGAGCGCTCCATGCCGCGCCTCTGCCCACTTTGTCGTCTCCTATTCCGTGACAGTACCCGAGGCTACCGAGTGATCGTCCCATTCGCGCGAACTAGGAGAACAGCAGTGACGATGAAATACAGGAAGTGACGATGGGCGTGACAGGGGGATGAACACGGAGAAGAAGATGATGAAGGGCTTGCCGTCACGATGAAAGAGATGAGCAGATGATGACCGATGAGCGCTGGTCCTGGAAACTTCCGGGCTACAGGCCACCTTGAGCCGACGGCCAAGGTCCATGGGCACACCAGACAGCATGGGCAGGGGGCTGTGTGCGCACGTGTCTCAGATAGGTCGAGTCGCGTAGTGTCTGGTCGGTCGGCTCGGTTCGTCGTGTCTTGTGTTTAGGGCGGAGGGCGAGTTTGGGGCGAACGGCGAGGTCAGTTCTGCTCAGGCGGGCAGGTGCACACACAGCCGGGCGGTGCTGACCAGGAACACAAGGCCGACGACCATGGCAGACGCAACACGCTGAAGCTCCAAGACCAGCATGGCGATGATTCCCCAGCACCTCACACGTAATGTTACGTGACGGCAAGCCTGATGAAGAGTAACGACTACATGGCACAGAAAGTTGGTATGGTAGGCAATGACATTACTGAGCCCTCTTCAAGCCTGTGAGCCTCTACTGTGGTCTTAGTTAAAAAGGAAGATGGTAACTGGCGCTTTTGCTTCGATTACCGCTACCTCAGCAGAATTACAAAAAAAGACGTCTATTTATTACCCCGTACAGATGATGCCCTTGACTTCCATCATGGAGCCCACTATTTCTCATCTATCGATCATTGTTCCGGCTGTTGGCAGGTCGTTGCGGACGACATGAACCGTGAAAAAACGGCCGTCATTGCTCCCGACGGTCTGTATCAGTTTAAAGTAATGCCGTTCGGGTTATGTAATGCTCCGGCCACTTTTGAGCGTATGATCGACTCATTTCTTCGAGGATTCAAATGATCAACCTGTCCGTGTTGCCTGGACGAGGCCTTGCACCACATCGTTGTCGAGTATTGCACAGTTCTCTCAGAATTAAAATGGATGCACACGAATCCAGGACTTGTGACCCTCTCAAGGTACAAAGGGGAAATAGTGACACACCGCCGGACATATTTCGTTCATGTACCCGTACTAGAGTTATGATGTGCTGCTCATTTAGAAAAAGAACTTTTAGTCAGAGAATTAACACTGAAATATCAGCAAATAAATGGCAGAATGGTCCTGAGGAGACGCAAATCTACGGCCCTCCACTCTGACGACAGCGTAGGAGAATGACTAACAAAAAAGCAAAAAATTGTGAGGCACACACAATTTCCACCTAACCACAGGAGGGAAAGCAAAAGTTACCCGTTTGTCTGAGAATTAGTAGTACACGTACAATAAAAGATATCACAGGAATGAGCTTCCCTCGCAGCTTCCAGCAGCATGGCTTAGCGACGTTGTGCTGACACGCCAATCATCAGAGAGCACGTATTGCGTTTCCGAAGGCGCACACGGTAGCAGATACCACCACCAAGGAAAAGCCATACGGATGAAGACGTGCTCTAAGTCTCCATTCGACGTATGTGATTGCGAGAGAACTTTTTGTGCAAATGCGTACCGGCGTCTGGCCTGTACCGAACCGCGTCATAGGACGCGGGGTGCAGGCCAGTCCAGGAAACATGGTCTATGTCTCACTTCCTTAGGATATTAAGTGTTGCACGAGAGACGCACCCATTTCATTAGGCTTCCTCACGGCGGCGAACCTGTGTGCCTCAATCGGGAAACACGCATAATACCTCGCTCCGTCATCTCACATTCAATATGATTCTAGAGGAAGACCATACAGACGCCGGGTTCATGTACTACGGCTCTTTAACACAGGGAAACCGTCGCGACACACTGATCGAGACGCTTTTTGCGTGTCACTTAGTCGTAGCAAACAGGACAGAAAATGCTATGTGGCGCTAGAAAGGCGTCGGTTCAAGTAATGATGCGTACCACAGGGCAACCGGTTTTCGCACTGAAAGACGCGGGTTCGAAACCGGCCATGGTGGTGAAATTTCGCTCTAGGAGAAATGCTACGCTCCCGCATACTGTGCGATGTCAGTGCACGTTCAAGAACCCCAGGTGGTCGAAATTTCCGGAGCCCTTCACTGCGGTGACCCTCATAGACCGAGTCGCTTTGGGACGTGACACCCCCCATAAACCAAACAACCACCGAGACGACCTTCGTCCTGTCGAACTCCACAGAAAATGCAATTTGGCCCCAGAAAGGCGTCGGGTCAAGAAATTGGAGGACTAAGCTTCGCGCTAGGATTGGAACACGATAGCATGTTGCAAGCGCTACCAGGGATTTCACGGAACTCCACCGACCCCTATTCGCCACGCCTTGCCTTTTGGAAGCATGGTTTGGTTTGGTTTATGGGGTTTAACGTCCCAAAGCGACTAAGGCTATGAGAGACGCCGTAGTGGAGGGCTCCGGAAATTTCGATCACCTGGAGTTCTTTAACGTGCACTGACATCGCACAGTACACGGGCCTCTAGAATTTCTCCTCCAAAGAAATTCTAGCAGCCGCGGCTGGGATCGAACCCGCGTCTCTTGGGTCAGCAGCCGAGCACCATAACCGCTGAGCCACCGCGGCGGCGCCCTTTTGGAAGCATTTCGAGCATTAAACGCAAAGGATTTTGAGGAAAGGAAATGGCGCAGTAATCGTCTCACATCTCGGTTGACACCCGCAGCCCCGATTATAGTTCGCGGTTCGAATCCCAGCTACAAGCAAGGCTCCGACAAGTTTATGCTGCACGGAACGCTGTAGAACATACGGAACACTCTGCGGCAAACGATTGGCATGATATGATTTTTTAAGGCGAAAGCCTGTAATGCCTCATACTGTCGTGACCTAGACGTGTTAGCAAATTTGTCCGCGTTTCAGATAGGTCCAAATGGTCGTGACGTCACTGCGCGCGAATTTTGACGGGTGTCCACCGAAATATGTGACAGTTACTGAGCAATTTCCTTTCCTCAAATACAATTTTCGACTGGTGTCCACCGACATATGTGAGACAGTTACTGCATAATTTTCTTTCCTCAAATACAATTTTCATTTTCTTCATTACGGCCCCTCTTTCTCTTTCTGCTTTCATTCCACTTCCTCCCTTCCTGTATGGTGCGGTTCAGGTATCCACCGAGATAAAGAGAATTACAGTGCCATTTCCTTTCCTCAAAAAGCGTCGCGTTCAAAGGGCAACGCATCGCGCCGAACGGTGGCGGCGTTCCGTGGACTCCCTGGCAGCGCTACAACACGCTGTCGCGTGCCACTCTTGAAGGCAAAGATTAAGCGTCATTAATTGGCAGCTAATTAATGCACCAACCGAATGTGAAGTGAACAATCGCGTAGCAAAATGCAGCACTCAGGCTTTCGCCTTTCACCACTTTAGCCGCTGAAGTTCCTCGTAATTTTTTTCTTCAGAGCGCAGCTCTTTGGCGCCTGTTTCTGCGTTTCGTGGTGTCGCCGTCAGCGTTGCTCTTCGGCGTTGTCCTTTGTAGCCAGCAGTGGACACCTTAGTCGCGCTTTAAGCTGCGAGGCCAATGGAACGGGAGCTTGAGAAGCAGGGGGCAAAATGGGTGAATTGGTTTTTGAGGAAAGGAAATGGCGCACTATCTGTCTCACACCTTTCGATGGACACCTGAACCAGATGGAAGGCGCATAACTGCCCTCTTGGAGCCGTGGACAACTCAATCGTGGTTTAAGCTACGTGCCGGTAGTGAGAGATGTGCGCTGCATGGTGGTGGTGGTGAAAATATTTTAATGAAATGGTTTAAGAGGTTGTAGCGGTGGTTGGAGCTCTCAGTCCGGAACCCCATTGGCGTAGGCTGCTGTCCGGGCTCTTTCGATGAGTTGCGCTGCATGCGTTGGCATTGACACGTTGTACCAGAAACGCGGCGCTGAAGCAATAGGCCATCGTCGTTGTGTTCATTGGAGTTGGCTCTGAACGTTTTACACTCCGATCATTTTAAGGAAAAGAGGGCACATAGCTGGCTCCCTGGGTCAGTGGACGCCTTAATCCCGCTTATAGGTACGTGTGGTGATGGGAGAGAGATGGGGGCTAGCCGTATGTCTCAGCGCTGACAACGGTGAGCGAACTCTCGCGATAAACCATTAACTGCCACCTGCCAGGGTGGCAGGGTGGGTAGGGACTTTAATGTAGATGTAAAGACAAACAAACAGCAATTCCTTACCACTTATGCGGGAGAGCATCCTGTTCTTCTCGGTCGTAAGGCCTCCCACGGCTGTGCCAACCTCGCGAAGCACTTGCCGAGACTTCGTGTTTGGACCAGGCATTGGTGCTGCAAGTCGAGCATATATCCATCTGTTTCTCCCACCACAAAGCTTCCTTTATGACAATTAAGAACTTTTCGCTGTGTTTTTCTTGAACAAGGAACATATGTGAAAAATAAGAAGTTGTCGGTAATTGCACACATTTCTTGCTAGAATTCATTGCTTCAATCTATCTATAAGCTAAAACAGCTGATCAGCTGCACTCAAATTTCGCTAGGCAGTAACGTAATCGTCGGCAATTTTTTTCTGACGCGCGGTGCCGAGAACTACAGCTGCAACTACTACTACCACTACTACTACTATTACTACTACTACTACTACTACTACTACTACTACTACTACTACTACTACTACTGCGCGTCGACGCTTTTCCGACTGAACAAGTTGTATACGCAGTCGCGTATTAGGGTTCTGAAACATGGAGCACGCCTCGGTTCAAACTGCGCTTCCTAACACGTAGCACCCTTCGTTGCACAATCAGGAAGGCGCGTGTTAAGTGTCGCTTGGTCGTATCGAACGCTACAGAAAATGCTGTGGTGCCAGAGAGGCGTTTCAAATAGGGCTCGGTAACACGGAGCACCCGTAGAAGCACAATCAGGGAGACGCGTTCGAAGTGGCACTTCATCTTATGCAACGCTTCTGAAAACTGCACGACGCGCCAGAGTGGCAGCGCTTGAGAAGGGCGCCGTGAAACGACGAACCAGGCGAGACGCAGTCAGGAACGCGTTGGCTTCGTCGTGTTGAACACGGTTGAATAGCCCATGGAGCTCGAGAGACGCGAGGGCTTGTGAGGGCTCAGATGCATCGCCCGGCAGGGAAAATTCACTGAGACGCGGTCTCGCTCCATCGCGTCGAACACAGTAAAAGAATTTGCGCTACACCAGAAGGGCGCCCAGTTAATGCAGGAGTCCTTAACACGGGGACCCGTCGTGGCACAATCAGGGAGGCTTGTTCGAAGCGTCGCTTCGCAATATCGAACAGGAAATGATCGAGAGACGCCAGGGCTGATAAAGTGCGGTGCGCCCGGCAATAGAAAAAAATTCTATGCAACGCAAGCCGCGAGGGCACACCTTACAGATGCGCTCGTAGCGGAGTAATTACTGAGACGCACTTTAGATCCGACTTCGTCACCTTGAACTAGCACACACTACGCGACGCCAGACGCGGCTTGTTCATAAGGCTTCTCAAGATGACCCGTGTAAGTACTGTGCGATGTCAGTGCACGTTAAAGAACCCCAGGGGGTCGAAATTTCCGGAGCCCTTCACTACGGCATCTCTCATAGCCTGAGTCGCTTTGGAACTTTAAACTCCAGAAATCAAGCCAAAGCAAGCTTCTCAAGATGGAGCGTCTGGGTGTGGCGGAACCAAAGACTAAGCGTCGCATCATCGTCTCGAACCTGAGATTTTATGCGACATTAGATGCGCGTCTGGTTCGTAGGGCCCGATAAAACAAGGCGTCCGGGTGTGGCGGAACCACGGAGGCACACTCCAAGTCTTGCTTCGGAGTACGGAACAAAATAAACGTTCTTGCGCGACGCTAGACGAAGCCACGTGGCCACGTACTAGGACCTGCCCTCTCTGGCACAATCATGGAGACGCGGCCTATGTCTCGTTTAGGTTTTATGGTTTCCTAGGGTTTTACGTCCCATGCGACTCAAGGCGTGAGGGGCGCCGTAGTTCGGAGCGGCGGAACATCGCACTGTACAGGGTCGTCCACTCTTAGTTGGAACGCGCTAGCGCGTGGCCGCACTCTTCAGAGAGCCACCGCATGCGACACAGTCGCTCATCGCAGCAAAGTGGCGCAGGAGAAGGTTTACCTGGACATGGTGCTTCACGCCATCTACCACTTCGCTTCGATGCGCAGCTGTTTCGGACGCAGTGACCATCCAAAGAGCACGGCCATGCGCTAACGCATTCTAACTAAGAGTGGATGACCCTGTACATGGGCGTCCAGCATTTCGACTCCATATCGAAACACGAACGCCATGGCCGAAATCGAAGCCGCGTTTTTCGGGATAGTAGCCGAGCAGCAAAACCACTAAGCCACCGCGGCGGCCTACTTCGTCGAGTCGCACACTGCAAAAACGCGCGCCACGCGCTTTTTTCATGCAAGCCCGTATGAAGGGGAACTCGTGCAGCTCCTTGAAGCATTGAATGCAGACGCACATCAGCCGTATACAACGGAATATTTGAAAGAAAAATGCTTTTTAAAGCACTACGCATCACAAAAGTGTAATGCACTCACCATTGAACGCTGACTGGGACTACCTCATATCTCGGAGTCATTCATTAAGGTCAAGTGGACGGCTTGCTGGCACGGGATATCAGGCGTCTATGGGCGGCCGGCGTTCCTGAACTACTACCAGAGGGCCAGAGGAGAACTAAAGAGAGTAAAGTGTGAACGTTTGTATACTGACGACTACCACCTTTCGGGTTCTTCCTTTTATAGCTCCGGCGTTCGACGACGTCTCTTCCCCTCTTTCTCGCACAAACCTGCTGGTGATGATGACGATGTGGCTATGCCTCCTGTCGCTGTCTTTAATGAGCGCCTGGTGGCCAAGTAGAGAACAGTGAACACGTCTTATTTAGTTTATGGTTTATAGGAGGTTTTAACGCGCCAAAGCAGCTGAGACTGTCAGGGACGTCACAGTGGAGGGCTCCGGCTACCTCTAGGTACACATAGAGGCAAGGAACAGGTTAATAATGAAGACAGAAACAACATCCGCGTAAGACCAATACCACGACACATGGATCCGAATTTACATCATGAAAGACGACAAGCCAGAGTCCGAGCACTCACCAGGGAACTCAGCGACAATCCGAACGTAGTCTACACGGACGCAGCAAGTACCGATGCCAACGCAAAACGATCGCCGTTGTAACAGACGAAGAAGGGCAAGAAATAACCAGCGCAACGATAAACAACCCCAACATAGAAGCAGCTGAAGAAGCCGCCATTGCTCTGGCAGTATCGCACGGCAACGCAACAGGCCACAGCCTCACTATAGTGACGGACTCCAAACAAGCATGTAGAAACTACACTAGAGGCAGGATCGACAGCATCGCCAATCATATTCTACACATGACGAGAAGACACAAAAACACTAAACATAGTATAGTGTGGGTTCCGGGACATGAGGGGATGAGGGGCAACGTGGCAGCAGACGAGTTAGCTCGAGGACACGTCAACCGAGCAGACTCAGCACTTTGCACCACAGGCACCTTTGACCCAGTTACCGCCACATGCTCAGATATACTCGACCATTATAGGGGTCAGCGGAAACGCTACCCAGCCCCACACAAAAGGCTCACCAAAGAGGAGGCGGTATACTGGCGCAGACTACAAACCGGTACCTACCCACACCTGCACAAACTACACAAGTTTTCCCCTACACAATATGCCGACGAATGTCCGTGGTGTCAGGGTAAACATACACTAGAACATATCACATGGACCTGCCCTAAGGCAGACTTAGAGCCAAGAATAAACCCGAGTGTGATGCAGTGGGAGCACTTGCTGGCCAGGGAGGACGAGGAAGCGCAACGATTCCTTGTGCGCCGAGCCCCGATGGCAGCAGTCAAGTGTGGCATCTTGGACCAAGGATCGACCACGGCGCCCAGTGACCCGTAAGGGTCAAGAACACCAGTTTATTGACAATAAAGTTTTTTCCATCCATCCATCCATCCATCCATCCATCCATCCGGAAATTTCGACCTTCTGATGGTTTTTAACGTGCACGGACATCGTATAATACACGGGAGTCTAGAATTTCGCATCCATTGAAATTCGACCGCCGCAGCTGGGTACGAATGTTTACACACAGTGATTCCAGTGATACTGATGGCGTGCATCATCAGTTTTCGTCAATGAGCCGTAAGATTTATGAGCAGTGTCCTGTGCGCTCCGGCACCATCGCCATTTTTATTACGCGACAGCGTATACAGCTCGTTCGGTCGAAAAGCCGTCGACGTCGTAGTTGTAGTTTTTGGTACCGCGCGGAGGAAAAATCGTATCATGCCAACCGTTTGACGCAGAATGTTCCGGATGATGTCACGATCAAGCGTTTCGTGCAGCATAAACTTACTGTGTTGTTAGAGCCCAGCTCACGGCAGCGATTAGAATCGGCGACCTATAATGGAGGGCAGCTAATAAAAAATTATATTATGCGCGGTTTGGGTGTCCACCGAGACAGGTGAGACTGTTACTCCGTCATTTCTTTTGCTCAACGTAATTTTCCATTTGTCTAACGGACGTCGAGCCGTACCGGCGATGGCGTTCCATGGACTCCCTGGCAGCGCTGCAACACGCTGTCGCGTTCCACTCTTATAAAGGCGATGGTTAAGTGGCCTCCAAATTTTTCTCAGCATTATTAATAAGGAATCCGAGCAAATACTGAAAGGAATCTCCTGTATTCTTTCTTGAACAAAAACAATGAACCCGTCCATGGCGGCCGGATTTCAATGGAGGCGAAATGCAAATAGGCGTCCTTGTGCACGTTAAAGATCTCGAGGTGATCGAAACTACTCTCGAGACCTCCACTACGGCACCTTTCTTCTTCCGCTCCCTACTTTATCCCTTCTCTTACGGCGCGGTTCGAGTGCCTACGAAGGTATGCGGCGTTTCCTTTCCTCAAGAGCAATTTTCAATTTTTTTTTCATGACGTCTGTCAATGAGACCGTGTCCGTCCCGTCCCTGGTTTTAAGCCGAAAGCCTTTAATGCCTCATGCTGTCGTTAGCAATCCGTGTCGGCAGCCGTGTCTGCGTCCGTGTCGGCAGCCGTGTCGACAGTAAATTGGTAAATTGGTTTTTCAGGAAAGGAAATGGCGCAGTATCTGTCTCACATATATCGGCGGACACCTGAACCGCGCCAGATGTGTCCGCGTTTTGACGGGTGTCCACCGAGATATGTGGGACAGTTACTGCGTAATTTCCTTTCCTCAAATACAATTTTCATTTTCTTCATTACGGGCCCTCTTTGTCTTCTTTCACTCCCACTTCCTCCCTTCCTCTACGGTGCGGTTAAGGTGTCCACCGAGATGACTGAGAATTACAGCGCCATTTCCTTTCCTCAAAAAGCGTTGCGTTCAAAGGGCAAGGCATCGCGCCGAACGGATGGTGGCGTTCCGTGGACTCCCTGGCAGCGCTACAACACGTTGTCGCGTTCCACTCCTAAAGGCGAAGCTTAAGCGCCATTAATTAGCAGTCAATTAGTGATGAGTGATTAATCAGTAATTAGTCATTAATTAGTAATTTTTCATTATTTAGTCATCAGTTATGTGTGACGACATTCAGTGGTTACGTCACCAGTGTCCCATAGGCAAAGTGGTGCGAAAATGCTTTCGCCTCTACGCGCTTTAGACAGTCAAAGTGCCCTCTGAATTTTTTTTTCCTGTGCTCACTCACAAGAAATCTGTCTCACTGTGGTTCGTTCAACTCCTGTGTGACGGATGAGCCTGCAAAATCTAGCGAGGGGCACAGCATGGGCAAACCACGGCGATGAATTATTCTGGAATTTCATTTTCGAGTTGCCGCAAATGCAAGCTCCTGGCCAAGCCGAGCAGGGGCAGTGCATAGCTGGAGCTATAACCACGAGTGGCTATTCACCTTATAAAGCAGTTTGCATAATGCTGGCTCGAGGTTACCGTCCCATGTTGACTGTGCTGTACCTTCGGCCATGGGTTAGTGACATCGGCGTTCAGCTGCAGAGGCAGGCCTAGGGCTGAATCCTGGTCGCGGTAGCCGCATTTTGATTGAGCCGAAGTGGTTAAACGCCTGACATCTTGTTTAGCGTTCGAGAACGCCAGATGGTATAAATGGATTTTTTGGACCTATGCAAAGGCGTCTGTCAAAATGACTGAAAGCTTCGGCGCATAAAAGAGAAAAAAAATTCAGGGGGCACTTTGGCTCTCTAAAGTGCTGCATGGCGAAAGCGTTTCCTGGCCACTGTTTGCTTTTATTTACTTTTTATTTTTCATATTTTGGTTTTTATTTTGTTGCTCGTTTTCTTAATTTTATTGTTTTTATTTTTATTTTCACATCTTACTTTTATTAAGTTTTTATTTTTGTTTATTTCCTTTTTTATTGTTTATTTTCCTTTCCTTGACTTTACTCCTTTTATTTTATTTTTGAAGCCCATGCATTCACTAGATGCGCCTTTATTCGTGCTGGAACGAATCTGCCGACGCGTCTGTCGACACGGCTGCCGACGCGTCTGCTAACGGCAGCATGAGGCATTAAAGCTGCCTTAATATATGACAGCTCTACTGCATCCAATCCTGTGCCCCTATGAGTGGACCCATTGGGGCCGATGTGGACCATAAAACCAAATTTGTTAGACAGTTAACCGCGCCGACTATAAGGTTGATATTCCGTTTATACCTCATACAGCCATGATGACATGTGGCAGCAGAAGGACGCACGCTCCAGTAACCGTTCAAAGGGTGGTACAGAAACGCTGTCAGCAACGTCCTTAAATAAGACCTCAGAAATTGGATAATAGGTGCTGGAAAAGAGAAGCAGACGTGCCAAGAGGCTGTATTTTAGTTTGGTTTGGTTTGGTTTATGGGGTTTAACTACCCTAAAGCGACTCAGGCTATGAGAGACGCCGTAGTGTGTTTTAGTTTTTCCTCTTATGATGCTCTTCTTCTAAGCGGACCAAAGCCAGATGCGTCCGTGGAACGTTCTCGTGTGTTCACTGCGACGCCATGCCCGCAATTTTAAATGTGACAGCCATGGCTTTGGCGCACAATCATGGCGTTCCTGACAACTCCAAGCCTGTGGACGGAAACTTAGAGCATGTCACTGCTGACGTTTAAGAACTGTTCGTATTCTATAAGCGGTCCATTTTCCATTGTTCATTTTGAGTCCGTGCGATCCTCTGTCAGGTGTCACTCAGATACAACCACGGCTTGCAAGCGGCTTGCAAGAGTCGTTTGCGTTTACCAGCATCTCGGTGGGATTATTTTTATTGTATTAAAAAACTCTCAAAGTGGTGCCACGTGTTCCGGGAGAGGTCGGTCAGAAAGAAAAAAGAACAAATACGCCAGCGCTGGCAGAAGCAAACATATTTGATGCAGGCAGCGAGATGAGCAAACACAAAAAAAAACTAGTAAGTTTACGCTGGTAACTAGTAGCTGACTCGCATGACACCATCCGGAACATTCTGCGGCAAACGGTTGACATGATACAATTTTTCCGTTGCGCGGTGCCGACAACTACAACTACTATGACACCGACGGTAAAACTATCACACAAGAAAAACTACAAATCACAAGCACGTGCGAGCGCGGGCAAGCGCAAGCCAAAAATGCGTGATCGAACGGCAAATAGAATTCATGATAGAGAATTACACTCGGCGCTTTCGAACAAGAAATCAATTTTTTCAGTGAGCTCAACCACACAATGTTCAATTCTTGGTACCTGCTCTGCAAAAGAGAGCAAACAAGACAGTAGCGGTGGTGGAAAACAATTATTGAAGGCTGTTTACAGGAGTGAGTGGGGACTGGCGTTAAGGGCAAGACCCTTACAATTTCTAGTTGGGTGCAACGCTCGACGGAGGCGAAACGCCAAATGCAGCCGTGTGCTGTGCGATGTCAGTGCATGTTAAAGATCCCCAGGTGGTCGAAATTATTCCGGAGACCTCCACTATACGGCGCCTCTTTTTCTTCTTCCACTCCCAACCTTAAACATGTCAGTGGCATTTATTCCAAGACCTAACAAGAAACTCAATGTGGGCAACCGAAGACCGATTTGGTTTAGTTGATGTGGTTGTTTAAAGTACCAAAGCGACTCAGGCTGTGAGGGACGCTGTAGTGAAGGGCTGCGGAAATTTCGACTACCTGCGGTTCTTTCACGTGCACTGACATCGCACAGCACACAGGCCTCTAGAATTTCACCCTGATCGAAATTCAACCACCGCGGCTGGGATCGAACCCGCGTCTTTCGGGTCAGCAGCTGAGCGCCATAACCACTGAGCCACCGCGGCGGATAAGACCCATTTCCCTCACAACCTCCCTCGGGAAGCTCGTTAGAGTGGGACTACACCGAAGACCACAACGTCCTGCCGCACTCCAGGGCGGTCTTCGGAAGAGGACTCTCCACCAAAGACGTCACGCTTGTAGACATCGTACTGCCCAAGACGTCATTCTCGACCCCCTCCATTAAAAACACAAAAGCAATATTAGTACTAGATCTCAAAACGACAAATATTTGAGAACCTATCTCACAATACCATCCTGAAACACCTAGTCGACCTTAAACCAATCGAACGGGCGTACAAACACATTACAGACTTCCTTGAAGACAGAACGGTACAAAACCACCAGCGGACAAATAAAACAACCCAGTCAACCTCGGCAGCAGAGGAACACCGCAACACACAACAATTAATATTTTTTATTCGGGCATTCTTTGGTACAGTGTTTCATGATTACGGGAAAATAAACACCACGAAATTAAAAGCCTAAGAAATTGGAGACACGACAGAAGCGACTGATGTTTTTTGCAACTATTTTATTCCTTGCGTTTTTGCCGTCACCGTGTTACGAAAGAGGTGTGGTAAATCCAAATTCAGAGAAGATTTTCTGGAGAAGAGGCCGGGCATTGTCCGTCATATTTAGGTGCGTATCATCCTCCGTAGAGGTAGGAACATTTAAGAGAGGTGGAATGAAAGCGAACGGGCGTGAGGTACAAAATGAACCTTTTCCATGACAGTCCATGACATTTAAAATAGAAAATCGCGTGCCTAATTGCATAAAGACCGGCCTGTAGCTTGAAAGAGGAATGTAAATGGCGCTTGTGTCCGCTACTTATCGCACTCTTTTTCGCCATTGGACTTTCTGTAATCAAACTTGAAAACGGTCTAGCACAGGCTAAGGCGGACCGCAAATCAACAATTATCAACCGAACGAATTTCAAGGCACAGTCGAAGACAAGCCTTTTGAGACAAATGTCGTCCTCCTTTTGAGCTTCGTTGTGTATTCACCAGCTTAACGTGTACTGTAATAAAGTTTCCAGATTTTTGCCCTGATGAATAAACAAATGAATGAAAAAGGCAGTAATTATTAAACGAATACAAATGATTATATAAATAGGAATTAGACAAATAAGTAATCTATTCGCAACCGAAGCTGCAAATTATTACATCAAGAGCAAGCTTTAACGCTTGCACGTTTGAGATCTAATACGAATGAATCTTTTCTTGTGTCAAACGTTCAAAATATTCCAAGATTGCAGTGCTTCTGGGCGCGGACCTTGACAACGGCCGGCTCAAAATACAACCGAATTCGTCTCCAGTGAAGCGGACGATGTCGTCGTCCCTTCGCCGGCGGCCAGCTGTGCTTTGAAGCGGTCCGTGAGCCAGCGCACTCCGGCAACGCGGTCGAAGGCGCCGTATACATTTCCGGGGCAGTCGTCGTGGACGTCCTCGTAGTCGACGTCGAACAGGGCGAAGCTGACGTGTGGTTGCATGCTGTGCGCTAGGGCCGCCTGCATATGTGCGCGCCGTCAGAATACAGGGACACGAAAATGAAATACTAAACCAAGCTGGAGAGTTCATGCGGTAACAATAGCGCAAAAGGAACGACGCAGACAGGAGCTTGTCTGCATCAACGTTATCCAACTTGCCGAACTTTCGGTTTTTGCTCAAGGTAGAGAGACAGATTAATGCCACGAAGCAGATACGAAGCAAATACCACTCATTTTCGTTACTTTCCATTCGCGCAGCTGGAAATGTAAGCTGCTTTATTATGGTTTATAGTTTGAAGGTTTAGCGTCCCAGAGCGGCTCAGGCTGTGAGAGACGCCGCAGTGAAAGGCTTCGGAAATTTGGATCACCTGGGGTTCTTAAACGTGCACTGACACTTTTTCCCGTCTACATTAGGAGTATCTAAATGATCCATTAGTCTCTAGATGTGTTGATATCCGGTTATTTAAAACTGCGTACCATTCGTAGAAAATTTCCCCTTCCTTCGTGTCCGAATGATCCAGCTGTCATTTTTGTCGAGAGCAAAACTACTTTGGTTGACAGAAGTTCGCGAAGAAGTGAAGGGAATACGATGAAACTAAAGCTTTCCCCGTTGAGAGGTAGTGTAGGCTTTCGGCGTGGTGCGACAACGAAAGACCGCGCCGACTGGATCCATCACCACACGAGGTGCGCTGGGATATTGCGGACCCTGGTGCCTTGGGGTCGTACCCAGGCGTGCTTTATAACAATTACTGACTTAATCAGATACCTGAGACTAACTACTCGGGCTAACTCTCCCAAAAGAAGCCAGCCTGTTCACCGAGGTTTCTTCACTGAAAGACGAACGTACTGGGTTTCGCGCTATTGAGGACTAACGCGAAACCCTGTTTGCAGTCATAATACTTTTTGCTTTCAGTGAAAAAACCTGAATGCACCGGCTAGTTTTCTTTGGGAGAGAGAGCCCGATTGATTGATTGAAACAACGTTTATTCCTCATTAGAATGCGCCGAAGGCGCTACGGTGGAAGGGGAGGGGGTATTGTAAAGGAGAAGGGGTAATGCTGCCTCCGTGTTATTAAAACTTCCTGGAGGCGGCTAAGTGGAGGCTGCGTGCCTATCGTGAGCACTGTGGAGCTGATCGCCGACCAGCGGCGCCTCCGAGTCCTGGATGGACATGAGGAGTGCCCTCCAAAGTCCGAGGAGTGCGTCTCAGATATATCCGATTAAGCCAGGAATCGTTACAAGGTTTCGCCCTATTGGGTACTATCCGGGTTGGATTCCGGCCGCGGAGGCCGTGTTTCGATGGAGGCGAAACGCAAAAGGCGCCCGAGTGCTGTTCGATGTCAGTACCTCTTAAAGATCCCCAGGTGGTCGAGATTATTCCGCAACCCTCCACTACGGCACCTCTTCCTTCGTTTTTTTTTTATCACTCCCTCCATTATCCCTTATACATTGGCGATGACAGCTGTTGATGATGTATGCTAGGACAGAACAAAAACTCAGTGTCGTGCAGATGTGTATGCTTTATAATAATCTTCGGCTGCCCGTATGCACTGCACGTACCTTCTTCGTTATGGTCTGCAAGCTGTCGAAGGTGAAAGTGAGTCTCTTCTCTTCGTTGAACGTGTAATTAATGAAATGGCCTTCGTCAACAGCCGTGAGATTTTCACGGTAGTTGGGGTGGTCGCAAACCTGGAGAAAAAAGAGAAAGGTGTGGATATATAGTTATCCAGCCGTATCATTCAATGAATACGAATGTAGATTTCATGCAGTTTGAAATCACGTCTTGTCTTCTTTCGAATCGGCCTTTAGGGAGCTGTTGTACTGACGATGGTAGACATCTGGACACTGACAATTCCGGATATAGGAAGCAAATGGCTGTCTCTACCCTGTTCAATCTGCGTACAAGTATGCGTGTTTAGCTGCTCATGCATAAGCTGGAAACGATATGCATTTTAGTAACCTGTGAAAGTCAACCGAAGCTCATATCTCAGTTCACAATTCACCTTCAGTTCACCTTCAATTCACCTATGAACTTTGTGTGGTATATAGAACATGGCGGAAAGCTGTGATGGTACTTTATGTTTATAGAATAGATGAAAAAATTACCGACGATTACGTTACTTCCTAATGCGAAATTTGAGCGCAGCAAATAAGCTGTTTCACCTTTTCGATAGATTGAGGCAAAGAAATCGAGCAACACATGTATGCGCTATCACAGAATTTTTTTTTATTTTTCACACGTATTCCTTTAACAATGACTCCACTAACAGTTCTTGACAGTCATGAAGGAAGCTTTGTGGTCGGAGAAATAGACTGATATATGTTCGACTTGGTACACCAATGCTTGATTCTCAAAGACGAGATCTATACAAGTGCCTCGCGAGGTTGTCACAGCCGTGGGACGCGTTACGAGCGAGAGGAACGGGATGTTCTCCCGCATAAGTGTTAGGAAATTGCTCTTCGTCTTTGTCAACATTAAAGTCCCCCACTACTAACATCGGTGTGGATCGATGGACGGTTAATGCGAGTTGCAGGAAGTGCACGACGTCTTTCGTGAGTGCGGTAGGGGCGAAGTAGGCAGCTACTACCAGCAAGCCGTTGGGCAACTTTGCGGCGCACAGTTCGCCAACTTCATGTGACGTGCCAAACATTTCGACTGGTATTGCAGAGAGACCTGTGCGCAAGTAGGTAGCGACTCCCGCCGCTCTGTTGTGGTCTCTGCGAGCACCACAGCAGTATAGGAAATCTATGATTTCGAGAGGCTCTTCGGGATCCATCCAGGTTTCAGCAAAGCAAAGTACAGAGGAATGGCGCAGAATGTGATCGTGGTGTACGTCCTTGGCATGTGCGGCAAGGGAGCGTACGTTAAGAATGTGGTTGTGAATGATGAATCAAGTGCTGCCAGCGAATGACGCGTCCATTGGCTGTCTGCGTGTGTTACTGATGTGTGGTTAACATGTTAAGCTTCGCCTGTAAGAGTGGAACGCGACAGCGTCTTGCAACGCTGCCAGGGAGTCCACAGAACGCCATCGCCAATTCGGCTGTACGCCTTGCTGGACGGTAAATTTATTTTTTGAGGAAAGGAAATGTATCTCTCTCGCATATCTGGGTGGACACCTGCACCTCGCCGTAAGGGAAAGGGGAAGATGGGAGTGAACGAAGACGCCGTATTAGCTAGACGCGCCTTTGTTCATTCCAAACCATTCAGCTGGCATTACGGAGTGGCTAGCGTGGTCGTATCGCACTCCGGAGACCCTGGTTCGATTCCCCAACTCGACCAATTTCGTTCTCGGTTTTATTGATTTATGCGGTCTAACTAGAAAGGTTAATTAGGCTATTTCATATTTATATTATTGCATTTCTATCGATCGTGTTCTGTCATTAACCTGTCAATTGTTGGAACTGTCTAGGATGTTCGACACAACGTATATGAAACGAGCAACGTCTTACTGACTGGGGAAGTGCGTGGTGGTGGAGGGAACGCGGCTTCGTACTGATCTGTTTTTTTCAGCAGCGTCTCCTTCCGCGGACGCTGTTGTCGCTGCGGCGCGCGTCTTTCTTTTCTTTTCTTCTGACCTCTTCATTCTCCTCTATATTAATTAGGCTAATTGATTAATTAAGGCTAATTGATTAACTAAGCAATTAAATAAACTCAGTCCAACTTAGTTGCAGCATCACTATACGATCCCTTTGATTGGTTTCATGGTTACTAGCCAAAGTACAATTGGCCTCATTTGAAATTCGCGCACTGTGACGTCACGAGCATTTCGACCAATTGAAAAGCGTGGCAATGGGGGCGGAGCTGGTTACGAGGCCGACGCCGACGCGAAACCCAGGAACGGACGCCAAAGAGCTGCGCTCTAAAAAAAACTAACGTAGATGATAGTAGTTGTAACTCCAGCCATCAGTAGTCAAACTGCATGAAAAACGTAACATGGAAGCCTTCGCCTTTCCTGGTATCTTTTGCAGTATCAGAACGTAACTGAGCATTCCGACCGTATTGCAGTGGTGGTCACTGTTTCTCTTTGGCGCGAAGTGGCGGAAGAAACGTTACCGCTTGCGGGGAAGAATGTTACAATCCGGCGATATTTTTGTGACGCCTTTTAGATAACGATATTGAGCGCAAGCAACGGGAGTTATATTTCCCGGCCGACAACTTTTGCAATACGTGCTCGACGACACGTTCACTATGCCTTCGTTTCATTCGTTTACTGATTTTGTGCGGAAAAGAAGATGAAAGGGAAAAATTCATTAGAATCCGGGCAAAGAAAAGTTTTGAAGTACCGTATTTTCCGGTGTATAAGACGCACCCTTGTATAAGACGCACCCTTGTATAAGACGCACCTGCCATATATGCAGGCTGTCATTGAAAAAGTTAGTATATAAGACGCACCCGTGTATAAGACGCACCCCAATTTACTCAGTTAGGCTAGTGAGGCTTAATTAAACATGCTTGTGTGACCATCGTGAAATGCACCGCACCAGTGAGTTCTTAAGCAACGCTAAGTGATCGATAAGGCAACACTCATGTCATACCCGCCCACATTTGAGCAAAAAAAAACAGCGAAAGAACTCTCATTTATGTCCATAAGAACATTTTACTTAAAACCTTCGAAGTGTTCATCTTCGGAAGCGCTACCAAAAAGTTTGCCCGTTTCTGGAGGAAATGCAGCTGAAACATTCTCTTTGCACAACGCACGTACTACGTACACAGCAAAGTTGCAAAGGGAGACTAAAAAAAAAATGCCGGCTTGTCTTGGCTTGTCCTGGCAATGGCGAAAAGCGCGATTGTCGCCATCTTTTGACGTTTCACATTACTTTTGCTTGGGGCCTCCGAAATGGCCGCAGGGTTTATGATCCCGGAAGTCATCATCCCCGACGTTTCATGATACAGTTCACCTAAATAAGTTGCGCATGGCGGTCCCGTATCATAGCCGTGTTACAACCGCGTTATTGGTAGCGATATTTTTCCGCTGAAAAAAGCTTGAACATGAACCTGAGTAATTTCTGAACTCACAAAAAAAAAAGCCGAAAAATTCGCATATAAGACGCACCCTTGCATAGAACGCAGAAGCAAGATTTTTGAAAAAAAAGCCGCGTCTTATACACCGGAAAATACGATATATGAAACATATGCGTTCTTTAGGAGTTGCATTTTACGCCCACAGGCATAACTATATGTATCAGCAGCGCGACGCGAACACAACACAGGAAGAAGAAGGAGAAGATAGTACAGAGCGCTGCTAACTTTTATTTGAACAAAACTGAACCCGCACTTATATACACACACCAGGTAAAATCCCACCAGGGGTAGAAGTCAAGGCGTGCGATCGAACTGGGACCCACACGAAGTCCAGTGCATCAAAAAGATAAGTAGAATCGCACTATACAATGAGTTCCATGAAATGAAGCACGAATGACTTGCGGAAAACAAGAGAATGTAAAAACAACGTTTAGTGTGCGCAAATGGAAAAATGGGAAAATAGAGTTGAGGGCGCGAATTTTGCTAAAAAACACGAGAAGGCGAGAACACGGTAAAAAGGCAAGCGATACGAAGGGTGACCACCAACAATTAACACGGCTAGAACGAAAATGCAGCATGTGAATAGTCCCCTAAAAACTAGGTAAAATCACATAAAACCAGAGAGAAAGGTGATTTCTTTTACCTGGTGTGTGTATATAAGTGCTGTTCAAGTTTTGTTCAAATAAAAGTTGGAAGTTCAGCGCTCTGTACTATATTCTCCTTGCTGTGTTGTGTTCGCGCTACTGATACATATGCCCCTTCACGGGCATGCACACACACGCTGTCCTCAAAAGAGCCGACCAGCGAGAACACGTACCTCGGCATAGCTGCCCAGTTCGCTCGCGATGTTTACGGTGCAGGGGCTGCCCGGTGCGAAGTCCGAGTCCTGCTCCGCGTGCATGGGTGCGAACCAGAAACCCTTGAGCGAGAAGGACACTGACACCGGGATGCTGAGGTTCAGGTAGCCCCGCTCGGACAGCAGCTCGACCACATCACGCTGCGTGAGGAGCAGACACATGAGCAGCAGTCAGCACGGGGAGTATCCACAGGACAATATATGAGGACAGATGTAATGATTAGAGCCTAATATTGATCCCGCTTGAGGTCCGTTTCCTACGGGAGCTATCTTAAGCTCACACCCTTAGACAAGCTGCATAACTTACTATTTCTGTGCAAACTTTCCAGCTGCGTGTTGGTGGCGAAACAACTAAGAGAGTTTACAGTCGAAGAACGTCGGCTGATAATTGGGGAAAAGAGGTCAGAAATATTTCCAACGAAAAACAGAAATCACAGTGGAATAATAATAATGGAGCGTTGAACTTAAGGTCCAGCCGTCAAAAGGCGTAGGCGGATTAAATTCGTAGGGATATGAATATAGAACCTGTTATAAATGGAACCTGAAATGAGCAAGGAATCGTTTTATGAATATTCAAGATGCAGTGTTTGATTCCGGAAAAAAATCTTGATTTGTTTAGGCATAATCTTAAGGCCAGGGCATCTTGGATGGCCTCAGAGGTTGGGCGACGCGGCAGGTTCCAGGCAGGTTAAAAAAAGCCGGCCTTTATGCCCGACCTCGGTGGCCATGTCTTATGGGTAGCTATCGCCCGTCTCGTGCACTGAGATGTGGCGAAAATTTATTATCTTCCGTTATCAACAGCAAAAGCTGCTTTTTCTATGCGCATAACTTCATAATGATAACGCGTTAATACACTGACTACGTCTTGCTACCCCCCAATTGTATACCAGTGTTGCGTCTTGAGCAAATACAGACGTAACTGCGAAAGCAGCCCCTCCCTGTTTCTCACCACTGCTCACTGAATATTCGCACAAGTAGCGCATATTCATAAAAATACTCGATTCGTATTCAGTTCTGGTCTCTCACTAGTGGATTTGCATTCAATTCGGTTGTTAGCTAAAATATTCGTATTCGATTCGGTAGCTTTGGTACACTACTCGTATTCGATTTGGCTTGGAATAATTAGTTTTCCCGCATTCCTGTAAAAGAAACGAAATACAGGTGCCGTAGTCATCGGCCATTTTCGCAAGCAAAGTGCGGTAAAGTGATGAGAGTTTCTTTATCACGGATCTGTGAAGCTAGGTTACACTGTCATTAATTTCCAGTGAGAGACCACGGAGTTCTTTTCGTCCGTGACTTAACGAGTTTGAATCGACTGGCGGAACAAAAGCATAGAATTATACAGAGAGCAATAAAAAATGAGCCGCTCCTGAGACAACGCAGTGTTTGCGTACATTTGTAAAGCAACAAAGACCAATGAATGAATGAATGAATGAATGAATGAATGAATGAATGAATGAATGAATGAATGAATGAATGAATGAATGAATATCGAGCGTTAACACACCTAACACAGGTCGCCGGTTCGAATCCCTACCACGAGCTTGACTCTAACCTAACAAGTATGTTTATGCTCCACGAAGCGCTGAATCGTATGACACCATCCGTAACATTTCAAAACAAAGAGACGCCGACCAGTAAGATGAAAAAATTGTAATTGACGTTTCGGCGCCCAGAACGGGGGCCTTGCTCACAATTTTACTGGTCGGCATCTCTTTGTTTTGAAATTTATCCCCCCGGCCAGACGGGATTCCGTCACACTCTCGACTTCATCCGTAACATTCTGCGGCAAACGGTTGGCCCCCAAATTTTACACGAATGTCGAGATTAAGTGGCCTGACTTTCACGCCTGCCAGAGAGGGATATATGTACCGGATCGGTATCGATCGTTATCATTTTATTACATTATGAAATCACTTTGGTTATCATGGCAACCACTAGATACAATGTCGTTACTATGAAGGCCGCCATCTTGGATTCTATCCGTGGAATCAGCACAACTCTGAGGCTCGAAACGCGACCAGTACAGCTGACGCTGTAAAATAAAAACAAAAAACAGTCCCCACGGTCCCCTCAGGACATGTGGCTGACAGCAGTGGGTGCAACCTGACCATCTCATGCACAGCTTCAATTCTTTGGACCTACACAAAGCTGTGCCAGTGTCGCGACGCGTTCTCTCATGATGACTCACGATGGGGTGCTCGAAGCGCGTGTACTTGTGGTCCCACGTGGTAGGCCCCGTGATTCGGCACGGGATGTTCAGTCCGTGTGTCTCTCTGAGGTGCGTCATCGCCACCAGCATGTCCACTTTGAAGCCTCTGCGCACAAGTGAGCAACAAGGCATATTGAGAGATATAAAGCGATAGTTATGTGGGGACTAGTTGATATTCCATCGATAGCAAAATGCGCTGCGCTGATGAGAGAGAGTAGTTTGTACTATTGGGACAGTGGTGGAGCATAGTGTCTGGACTCAGTAAACAGAGCTACACTGGGAAAAGAGGATGAGATAAACAATGACGCTGTCTCGTGTTTGTCTTCGCTCCCGAACGATCAACTGTTTCCGGGTAAGGTGACGAGGAAACCTGGATCTTTCAGATGGAACACTAGAGAAGCGAGCGCTCTGACTCCTTGTCTTTTCTATTGTATGTGCGTTTCATGATGCCTTTAAATGATTACAGTGAACAGCTATCCACTCTCCCAACAAGAAGTTTTAGAGAAACGAAGCACGAACACTTAGTCGCTGCGCTTAAATGCCTGATTTGTTCTTCTCTCTTTGTGAGCATCATCTTGTGGGTCGTCTAGATATCACTGTACGTCAGCGACGGATAGGTGCTGAGGATCGTGTTTGTCTGGACTGTTGAGTTTCTCATCTTAGCAGCTTTCGCAGAACCTCCAGACACAAAAAAGGAGAACAATACACAGATGCTTTAGGATGATGGCTGTGAATGGAACACATTCCGGGTTAAAAGAAATCTACAAGTGTAGAAGTTAGGGCGAGTTGCTTGTTCATGGTAAGGGCTGTCACAGCGGGAAAGGAACAGCATGAACAAGAACCTGACCGACACAGCGCTGCTGTGTCCGGTTCTTGTTCATGCTGTAAATTTCGCGCTGTGACGACACTTGCAATTAAAGTAAGTCACAGTTCAAGGGAGTGTCCCGGACTTGCGTCGTAAAAAAAAGAAAAAGAAAAAAAGAAGCTCCCATTTTCTTGACGGCCAAACTTGCTGGGTATAAACTTCTGTTTGTGCCAAGGTGGGGGGTAACAGGCCTGTTAGTATTTTCTTCGTTGTCACCGGAGAGACATCGAAAAAGAATACATGGTAAAAAGCATACGTGCTCAGTACAGTTCTCGTCAAGCTCTTGAGGGTTTTCCTCCTGGGCCGCCTAATCTTTTCACATGACTGAATGCTGAAAATATTTCCAAAAGCCAGAAAGAGTGCTGCATTATATCATGCTACATTAGCCATTACATCATAGGGGTCTTTCACTTTCCAGTGGAACACACAAGGCTCCAATGTACCCGGTTGTGAAAGGCCATTGAGTAATTTGTGTAATTTGGGCACCATGAGCTTCTTTAAGAAGCCTTGCAATGTTATACGTAGGCACTTTAGAGCTAATCTGCCATTGCAGTACCGCCACCGTAGTTTGGACCGAACCGGCAAAAGTACGCTCTGAGGTCGTGCGGCATAACTACTCAGGCAGGTGAAACACATCACCTGGTAGCTATTGGACTTACAGGAGCTGACACAGAACAATCCAAAGACTTCAGCTTCTCAGTAATTTTTCTTCTTATCTGTTCTTTGCTGTCGCGCCTTGGAGTCACATGCTTCGTGCTATAATGTACCGTCCTTTGGAGTGGGGCTTACATGACAACGTCGTTGATGAGGTCGATCTCCGCATTTGTCTGGAGCGACGTCATTCTGACGCCAAACACGATTCCGCCCAGGAAGTGCGGGGTCTCGGAGTCTCTCGTCCTCTGGAACTGCCTCAGCACCTAAAAAAAGTTCCGTCTAGAATGTACAGTGGTGCTCGTTATTAGATGCAACACAAGAGATTTTGCAGGTGCGTTTACTTAAAGGGCCACTGATGACAATTAGGAATTGTTGCCTCTAAGCTACAAAAGACCTAAAAACAAAATGCGGATGTCGCCGTCCCCTGGCCGGTTCCGAAAACAAAATTCTTGCGTGAACATTGACTTTCTTGCGCGCATTCTGGAGGCTACGTATTACTGCCATAAATTTGAAAATGCTGGCAATCTGTCTTTTTCGTTAAGGACGCCACGAAATTGAATTACTGGCGGGAAGTTTTGAAAATCCTATTTTGCGAGCCATCAATATATCTTTTGCTGCCAGAGAAACGTCGAAATAGCCAGAAAAAGACCGAGAATCAATTTTTATTCACGAAAGATATGTAATGGAGATCTCATCGTCCCTTTCAAGAATCAATATGCGTAATGACCAGTGCCACCATGCAGCAAGTCAGGGGAAGTTGAAAGTAAAAATTTTTGTTCACAGCTGTGAATGCTGAATGAACATATTTCTACAAATTTACTCATATTTTAAACATCGGGTAACATGTAGCGTTGGAAAGCACAGCAAGCAGAAATACGCTAGAGGGCGTTCATCTGAAGCCAGCCACCAGATTCAGATGTACAGAGCATACGCTTCCCACAAATTTCGCGAGACCATTTGCTACTGTGTTTATACACCTGAGGAATCTTTTTTGCTTGCTTTCCGGCACTATATTGTGAAGCTAGCCTTGCTGTAATAATGTGGTACTATTTTATTTGTTCAGTTTTATTTTTACAGCAAAATACTCTCTGCGGTGCCAGCCGAGTGCTCGGCATCGGTGCCTTGGTATACTGAAACCGGTATATCCAGCTTTCACTTGGATGACATTCTAGTAGTAGTGTTTTTCAGGTTGGGAGAGTGTGAGGCACTTACGGTGTCATGCTCTGCGGAGGCATGCGATGTGCAGGGTGATCCACTCTTAGGGGGAACAAGTAAGTGTATGGCCGCGCTTCTCGGAGCGCCCGTGCACTCAACACGGCCGTGGATGGAAGCAAAGTGGCTTATGGGAAAAAAGATCTGGAGGTGCTGTTTTACGTGTTCTGCAAGTTCGCTTTGATGCGCAGCTAGGACGGATGCATGGGCGCGCAAGAAGCGTATCCATACATTTGCGATTCACTTTAAAAGCGAATCACCGTGTACAAACAAACACAAACACAAGTCTTTCGGGAGGGCGTTCACTCCAGCGATGGTCATGTTGATTAACCTCCGGACACTAGTGAGTCTGGAGTGTCCTGAGTTCACGTGCACACGCGATCGTACAAGCGAAGAATGCAGCTCGAAGCGGCCAAATACGGTTTGTACTAACATTGAACAGATCCAGGGTGGCCTTGATGTTAACCTCGGCAGGAGACGGGGACGTCTTGGCGTCGAGCACTCCGAAGTGGAAAATCCCGTGCTGGTGGAATGGAGCCAGCAGTTCCGTTCCGTTAGAGCCTTCCAGCATTTCTTGGGCCTTCTTAGCGTATCTACACATGGAACAAAGGAGCGCAGGTTGCGCGGGAAGTCAGTAAAGCAATAGACTGTGACAGAAATAGCCTTTGTTCTTGCTTGTATGGTGTTAAGTTTCGCCTACTCATCTTAGCTTCGCTTAGCTACCTGCCCATACCGAGCAGCGCCTAACTACAAAGTACTAACGTGTTCCCAGAGGCAGCAGGTACCCGGTGTTACCAGGCACCATGCGCATGGTGTACAGGAGCAATACAGTCTCTGGTTTGCCTGCTATGTTTACCGGGTTATTGTTTTGAACGGCCAGGAGAAGTTTGCGACTCGCATTTTGTATTGAGGGTCACCCTACATATCTGGCAAGTGACTTGCTGCGCGACTGCTGCCCTTTGGCGGAAGAGACAGGTTTGTCGCAGGTAGGGAATTTGAGGGTGTGTGCTACTAAACCCAAAGTAGTTAGATGAGCGCAGTGTCTTCGTCTGTCTACGTTCATTGGGTATTGTGAGACAACAGGAATAAACTGATTTTTTGGTTCTGAAAATTTTCAAGCTTAATAATAAATAGCATTGTCTCATCGTTCCTCGGCATAAATACTCCCCAACAGCAGTAAGACAGTAACCACAAATATTGGCAATTACATTAAAGCCGCCATTTTTTTAACGTGCGATCAGCGTCAGCTACTCTTTACTTAGTAACAAAGAACGCGGAGGTCCATTCAAGGCTAGCAATAGCATTAAACGATATTTTTAGCTGTGTTTGGAGATCTGCAGTGACTTCTGCTGCGAGCCTTAACTTACTCGTGAACAGAGTTAGCACGATAAAATGCAGACAGCTGCGGGAAAGTGCGGCTGAAATGTAAATCTATTGGAGACTATTACAAGGACTTTATGCGACATGAAAGGATTATGGTTCACACACACGGCTGCCGAGGAAACTTCTAGGAACATGCAGGCTCAACCGCGGCACCATCCAGTGGGGTCGCTCCGAAATAGATCAACAGGTGAGCAGGTTTACTGATATACGGCTAGAATTGAAGTGCTGTAATATAGCCGTGCTTCTGTCGTTATTCAGGGTTATTTTGACAGCTGCATCTCTAACGCCTCCTTTCTGAAGCTCTTTCACGACAAAATGTTGGGGTATATTGTTGAGCTAGGAATACAGCGCCTCTTGTGTTCACCAGCCCTGCCTCTTGCCCGCATTTCTTTACCCCACATCTTCTGAGGGTTCGCGGGAGCATTGCAGTCGTAGACTGTACAGTACTGTACAGTGCGTGCATTCATAACTTCGAAAACATAGCGCAAAAAGGACACGGGACGACACAGAAGTGAAAAGGACAGGAGCTATTCCTGTCCTGTAGCGCCTGTCCTGTCCACTTCTGTGTCGTCCGTGTCCTTTTTGCGCTATATTTTCGAAGAACTGTTACCAACTAGCCCAAACCAAGCTACGGGTGCATTCATAAACCAGCCTAACTGTACGAATAGACTGAGATGAATTGCAGAAGTGAAATGAAGCGCAATTGGCACGCATGAACACGCAGGTATGTTCTGGATATATAAGCAGGCTCTAATGAAAATAGTTGACTTACCCGAACTCGAAGGCAACGCCAAACTCCGACCCCGCCCTCTCACTGGCTCGCTGCATAAAGTTGGTGAGCCGTTCGCTGGGCTCCGCGCCTAGCATATCGCGATCCCGGTATCCTATGGCTTCATAGAAGATGATGGAACAGTAGCCGATAGGGGGCAGCACGATCCAGTTGGAAACGCCATCGGCGCCCAGGGTGCACAAGACAGGCATCGGGTCGCAGATCACGTCCGCTGAAATGGGGACGAGGAAAAGACGTAGATGAGCATACAGAGCGAATACGAGTAACAGCATTGGGCGTGCTGGTTGCGAATCAAAGCGAAACAGGGACTAAAACAAGGTGCAGTGACGCTAACTGTAGGGTCACTCCGTTCATGTTAAAATGTTTCGAAGGGACAAGGAAAACAGAAGTACGCAGACACAAGAAGTAAGCGGTTGAGAAGGGAAAATGCTGACTATAGGAGTGCGTCTGTGTTGAGGGCAGATAAGATTTTAGAAGAAGAAAAGAGAACTAAAATCGTACCAAAACACGTGTTTTAAGTGAGCAGGAGGAGAAATAGCATTTATTCAATCAATTTCAGATTCGTGAGTGAATGGTCCCTATTGTCTACGGGTGGTGTGCTCAGTCGAGGACTCCTCCGGCTGTCGCGATAACCGTCGCACTCATACAAACAACCGTTGCTGACCTTGTGGGTCTGAGCTCGACAAAGCAGCCTCTTAAAGAGAGAATGTATGGTTAGCGATGTGCGGTTGGTTGATGCCCCGGTGGGCTTGGACGTTTTCCATGCGGAGGAGATGAAGGTATGGAAAACTGGGAAGAGGGGGGGGGGGGGGGGGGCGAGTCAGAAGTTTTTTTCTTTATTAGAAGATTGCTAAAGCGTATGCCTGAAGCCGGTGCCAGGCCTTGGTGTCCGCTATGTTAAGGGATTTCTATGGTGATGGGAATGTTGTTCTGCGGTGTCCATAGTGTGCCACCGTGGATGCAACTGCGCTTGCATGGGCAACCTTGATGGCTATATTTGTTTTATTAAAGCACAGTTGTAGTCTAGCGTTTATCCCTGTCAATCGCCGGCTTGCTGTGTTTGCGTCTTTGCGTTTTGCTGGTACCCTCTCAACAACTCGACTGAAACGAACAACAGCACCGCCTAAAGCCTCCCAGAGTCCTCGATATTGTACTTCGTTTTGTCGCACTGCTCATATGCTGTACTATTAATCAACGAGCCCCAGTTGAGCATAAATGGAGAGCTGCGCGAATTCATACTGAACCATGCAAAAAAATAAGCAACGCAAAATGACTTGGTAGGAGATGAACGAACGCATAGAGCAAATTTTTTCTTCAACCTGCATCCGGTTCGGGCATTTTTCGTTCCGGGTATACGTTCTTGTTTGATTCAGCACGCTCTGATTACAACATTACGAAGATTAGAAAAAGGTGCATGCAGCGGCGGTTTCATGTCGGACTAATGTGGAACTATAAGACTAGGCTTTTTAAAACACGCGATTCGTATATTGACAATTAACGTAGGAAAAACTTAGTCGTAACAGCGCTAGATAACGTGAATTGTTCACAGGCAATGATTTCTTGGACTCATGTTCCAGAATTTCGGACATTTCTAAAATTAGAAACTTGTCAGATACTTTTATGGAAATATTGAAGGTAATGGCTCATTCTTCTGATATGTAGCAAAATCGCTCTTAAGGTGTCTCCATCGATCGCATCCAACTGTTAAGACTCCCATAGGAAACCAATGGAGAATGATTTTGACGGCAGCAAAAACGTTAATATAAAAAAAAATGCAAGACTGCGGTCGGGTCATCTGCGGATCTATTGACTGTTATAGTGGAATATGACACCGTAAGAAAAGATTGCGTTCATAAAAGTTTTCCGGCTCAAAAATGCTTTTGTGTAGAATTATTGCGTAGGTATGCTCAAGAATTTGCAGAGAAACTGTGCCCTGCGGGAAAGTGCTTTACAGATTACCCTATAAGATTTCAATCTACGCTGAAATTGAAGTCGGAAAGCTGGCACAACAACGTTAATGTTATGTCGGCGTCTCATCCTCCTTAATAGTTCGAGCGCTGTCGCGACTGGCGTTTGTAAACAAGTGATTGTGTCTTCGTTTTGTTATTGGATTGGCCAGAACACAGCCAACGGGAGTATAAATGGCTAAGACATTGGGCACCTCATAATTTAGAAACCTCCTAAAGTGTATTGTCATTTCTCAACGTAAAAAAAAAAAACATAGTCTGTTCTTTGTCATTTTGTGACCATAGATTGTGCTGGCGCTTGTTTTTAGTTCACCTTGAAGTGAACAGGCGGGGGAAAGATTTTCTTAGGCACACGTGTCTGTGTCGCTCACGTTTTTCGCAGCGCAGCGGTGCCCGCTGGTTAAGACGGAGAACCCTCCTCGACGTGGTGCGTGCCAAGTGACGGGGGGCTTGGAATTGGGACAGGTCGGATCCGTATTGCTCCAGAATCCCTGCGGCAACGGGGCGAGGGGGGGGGGGGGGTGTCGCGCCCATAAATAAAAAGGACGTTATTTTTCGCTATACACAGTCGCAACTCATCATGCTGCAAAAGAATACTGTAATTCAGTAGGAGTGCAAAAAACATCACTGTGCAGATGATTTATTTACCTAACATGCGTTAGTTTCAATGCACACTTTCACAATGTTAAAAGTGGGGTGTTTGAAATATGAAGAACATTTTCCAGGAACATTTTTCCGTGGTACGGCGGACATTCGTTGTTAGCGACCGCACCATTCGCCGCGGTGGCTTAGCCATTATGGTGCTCGGCTGCTGGCACAAAAAACGTGGGTACGATCCCGGCCGTGGCAGTCGCATTTTGATAGAGGCGAAATTCTAGAGGCCCATGTGCTGTGCGATGTCAGTGCACGTTAAAGAACCCCAGGTGGTCGAAATTTCCGGAGCCCTTCACTACGGCGTCCCTCATAGACTAAGTCAGTTTGAGACATAAACTTCATAACCCAATGCAGTAACCACACTAATTACCTGGCCGATTAAGTGAAGTTTACTAAACATTTAAATTAACGCAGTGTAATGGCCAGTGTCAGTGGTCTTTTGGTTGCATTGCACAGGGCGATGCGAAATCAGTTTTTCAAAAGAAAACAAAATTGTTCTCTAGAGGTCTGCAGTGTGGGGCAATCGGGTGATATTTTTTCCGCACAAAACTCACACCTAGCGCATGACGCGTTCAGGTAACTCAGTACCAAAGATACACTACACGCAACGCGATGAAAATAATACGCCACCGAATTAGTACAATTGCAGAACGGCCTGAACTTCCTGTTGCCTCGCCAGTTTCGAAAATAGCTATCACGTAGGTGTTTTTCTTGCGCCAAGTGAAGTTCAAAAAAAAAAAAAAGCGCATGCCGCAGCGGAACAGCGGCTCCGTATGCCCTCAAACACGTAACCAAGGGTCGTAATCTATAAGCTGTCCATTTTTACATTTTCCATTTTGCGTCCATTTGTTTTTCTGTCACTGATCACTACCCGCTGCTTTCAGGCGTCTGTGGGAAGCGACCGGACCATTGGATGGTTGGCGGCCGGACCTCACCATGTCACAGCCTATAGCAGCCAGTGATGAGAGCAGGTCGCCAACCACCAAATGACCTGGTCGCTTGTGTAATGAAAGCGAACTGGGCAATGCAAAATGGACAGGCTATACAATATGACGCCAAAAGAAATTGCCGCAGCAATGAACTTCCTGCGCGCCTGATTGCCTACGCTGTTGTTTAGAGGTTGAAAAAGGAACGCATTTTCCTTGATCTGCATGGCTTTTTTTTGCATGGCGTGATTTTTGCTTTTTTTCGAAAAGGGACGTTCCATCGCCTTGACCATTACTTCGAATTCGCAGTTACTCCTAACCGGCAGATTACGCTAATTTAAAGGTTTGTAAGTTAAATTAATTGCCAATAAATTAGGATGGTTTTATATTCAGTTACGTCTGCAGCGGCTGAGAGGTTATTTCCTGTTATTTTTTCAATCTATTTTAATTTCCCTGGTTTTCAAAATTTTTTAAGTTTTGTGGTGAGACACCCGCTACAGGGGACACGAACGCTCAAGTTAATCGCGAATGCTCGAAGGCACTACTTTTACTTTTTTTTTACAGCCAATAAAGCACCTCCTGTGATTTGTAATTCGAATTTGCTTTCTCCTACAAATCTACTTCTTCCTTCCTGTCATTGATCTGATTGCTAGTTCCAGAATGATATTAGTAGATACCAGCATTTGCTGGGTGACGTATCCGGCTTGCTGTCGTATGTTCAAACCGCAAGCAGCAGGGGGGACATAGAGACCTCAGTTTTTTAGATTTTGGAGTTGCCATTATTAGAATTAGACATTCAGTATAATTGGTCGACCATGCAATCATTTCATAGCGGCCTCTACGTACTGAGGCCAGAGAGGTGACAAAATTCTGCGCGCCCCATTGAATAGTCAGCAACTACCAGAGTTATAAGAGCTACAAGCAATGCTTAAATGCGATGTGCTTGACGCCACGTGGCCACCATCTACTGTAGGCTCAGAGCAACAGCCGATGCCACCGCTTGTACGCAGTGTGGTGACCCCACCTCGCCAGATGAAGAAGTAGGCGAAAAACATGGAGGCGAGGACACTGAGGGCAAAGAGAGCGATGACGACCTGCCGGGTGTTCTCGTGGGCAGACCTGCACGCAGCAAGAAAGGAAGAAAGTCGCTTTGGACGCTGCGTGGGGAAGGTTATGAGCCGATGGGAAACGAAGCACCTTCGGTGCGCCTAAAGTCCGCAGCCGCTTCTGTTGAGTCAGTACACCCGCAAATGTAGGGGCAGCTAAACGTGTGGACAGGGTGCGTGCAATAACTTCAGCGAAGCTTATGAATAAAAAATCTCTTTGGCCTTTGATTACATTAAGAGTCGGCAGTGCGATAGCATTGCAGCCTGTTGATGCCTTCATATAGAGTTTCGTCTCATTAGTGCTGATGATCTTTGCGGACCCCGCACGTGTGACTGCGCATAAGTAGACATTCCTGCTGGTCATCTTGCGGACGGTTAGACGCTGCCCCCGGGGTGTCTAGACGTGGTGTCACGGACGTATTTTTGTCGTTTCGGTCTCATGACGTCAGTTCCTTTGAGCCAGTGTGAATTATCATGTCTGGCAATGTCACTTCCCTACAGGCAACACCGACACCGACAACATATTTCTATCCCCATTAGGGTTCCTATGATATCGCATTAAAACCACAAGTTAAGCGCATTCAGTAGAGGCACATAATATTGAGCACTGGTATGAAGGCGAAATTACGGTTCATGGAGTCTCAAACACATGGCCTGCTGGTACTAAAGACTTATGCCTTTCTTCCGGAAGTGCCGTGCCACTAATATCTTGATTTCTGGCCCATTGGTAGGGCATCTATAAGACATGCAGAACTTTTGCTTGTAAGGAATAAGTTGGTTCAGCAATGAGGTACACTACATTCGGACTCAAGCGTCGCGCTACCAAAAAAATAGCTGAGGCTTAGCTAAGGTTAAGCCTAGTCAGATGCGAAGCATATTGATGGCTAGGCTTGGTAATACATGGCTTTCCTTGGTTAAATACTTGGTCATTTTAATACAACCACTAGAAGTGTAGCAAGGATTGCCGTGGCAGCTATATACGGGATCATCGGTGAATTCAATGCAGAGTGTACAACCGCTGCCCCAGCACCGGCTACAACAGCATTCTTAGCACCCATGGAAAGCACATCGGAAACACCCTTAGTTATTCCACCACCGCCACCATTCCCTATAGACTGTATTGATGTACCCCCAGCAGCAGCAGCAGGCAGCGCCTCTGATGTGGAGCCTCCACCGCCGCGGCCGACCGCGCGAGCCGGCAGCCCATCTCTCCTCTGCTGTGACGTCATGTTGTCACGTGGTCAGCCGCCGCGCCTCTGATGTGGAGCCTCCACCGCCGCGGCCGACCGCGCGAGCCGGCAGCCCATCTCTTCTCTGCTTTGACGTCATGTTGTCACGTGGTGTCACGTGGTCACGCTAAAGGTCAATGGTAGCTCCACCGCCGCGCTCGACGGGCTGTAGTGTAGCTCTAGTAATATGCTTCGCATAAAAGAAACACTTCCTCCCCCCCTCTCCTCCTTGTCGAATGTCCTCTGTTCTACGCATTTCACCACAACAGCCGTATTGCTTCGGTTTCCCATTCAGCAGGTGACTTTCTAACCTCTATCAATAGCTTGACCATTATGCTTAGCTCCTCTGTTGGCGAGAATCACCCTCTGCCAATTTTAAGAGGGCTTCACCAGGCGTCACGCAACGGGCGTAATAATGCAATGCTTTTCAAGCAAGACCACAGATGGAACGCACGATGGCTGTGTTCCTTTGCGTATTTATTTCCGCTCGTACTGCGTCTGTGCTATAAACAAATTTGCAGCTGCTGGAATTAAAACCAACTGGAGCATTTGCGGGCGCTGCATAGTTACGAATGACGTTTGCTGCGCACAGAAATACTCCAATCAGTATGCAACCAACTCCCTCCACGGAAGGTTTTATTAACTTTAATTGAGTGAAAAGGGCCTTCATGGTTGACCACACGATTGTTTACTAGGCGATGTTCAAGCATTCTACTCGTAGCGCGATCTTCAAAGAAAGGTATTCAAGCTGGACGTAAATGCTTACATGTTGACTGAAATGTTGAAAGAAGAAAGTGTTATGAACCGGCAGTCACTGATTTTTCAAAGAAGCAAGGTTCGCGTTAGCAACAGTAATAGTAACCACCAACATGAATATAGTGCCAACAGCCACGCGAACAGCGCGCAGAGATGAGATGATGTTCCATGCACTGCGGTTGAGCCTTTTGTAAAGTTTTGTACAAATGGCCCATTGGTAGTGTATGCATGCTTTGAAAGGCAAAAGTCAATGTCTCTTCAGCGATACCGCTTTTTCCAACTACATTTTCATGAACGTCTGTGTATATCGCGTTTTATGTACGGTGCGCTTCAAGTGTCCTATCTTTTCCTTCAGGCGGGCAAAGTGTGGCGTCGCGAAGTAGCATATCTAGCTAAAAGGTCGCTTTTAGGTGATAAGCAAGAGGTTCTGGGATCGAACCCCGGTATCCGTATCTGTATTTCAGTAAAGGCGAAATGCAAAAAGTCTCTCGTGTAGTGTGTCAGGGTTAAAAAACCACAGGTGGTCAAAGCTAAACCCGAGCTTTCTGCCGCAGCGACTCTCTTTATGCCTTCTCTTCACTCCCCATTAAGTCTCTTTTCTGACGGCATGGTATAGGCGTCCATTGGAAGAGTCGTAATGAGCCTTTTCCTTCCTGTTAATCAATTAATACTACGGAAATTATACTTTCGTGAGTTGTCTATACAGCCTTAGGAAGTTCAAAGTGGAAAGAAAAGAAAACCAGATAGTCTATTAGAACATCGCTATGGGATGTAAGAGTGACCAAAGAGAAGAAAACAACAAACGAAAGGCCATTCCGACATTAAAAATAAATAAAGACAAGCAAAGGTGGTGTGGAGGCAACATGATAAAATGACATATTAATGACAGAATGAATCAGTAAATCGGCGATTCAACTGCTGATATCGAATCCCTCCCCGATTTCAGCACTTACGATTTTTTGTGAGTTGAAGATCTTGCCGGACTGCCATCAACTTCCATCGAGTGTATTGGAAACCTGCGAAAACCACGCAGTTAAAAAAAAAAATCATTGAGGAGAAAAGCTGCCTTGCTTTGAGTTCCAAATTATTCATGATCACGCGTGACTTGCGCAAACACCTTGTGTAGAGAGGTCAGTCATTTCTGCAGGAATTTTCTGTGCATGCAACGATATGGGTTATACACGTACAAAATATGTTTAAACGTGCGCATAGTTGAAAGCAGTGGGTGCTTTTTGCATGATTCGTGCGTTACACGTAACTAAGGCTTGAGCGAGCCTCTTCATGTATTGAATTCAAGCTGTTCCGTGTGTTACTGTCCTAAATGCGCTGGATGCCGCCGCCCGGCGATATTCCCTTACCCTCGCTGCATTCACTGTGGAAGCCGAAAATCAAAGGGCTTTTATTGTTACCATATGAATCTCCTGCCGAAAAAAGCTGAAAATAAAGCTGAAAATAACTAAAGCTGAATAAAGCTGAAAATAACTTGGAATAATATACACCAAGAAGGAACTAGTTAGAAAGTAGGAAGGAATTCGATTGTCGCCGATAATGATCCACCGCCACCATCATCATCATCAGCCTGACTGCGCCCACTGTAGGGCATAGGCCTCTCCCTTGTCTCTCCAATTAACCCTGTCCTTTGTCAGTTGCGGCCACCGTATCCCCGCAAACTTCTTGATCTCATCCACCAACCTACTTTCTCCCGTCCCCTGCTACGCTTGCCTCCTCGTGGAATCCACTCCGTTACCCTTAAGGACCAGCGGTTACCTTGCCTTCACATTACATGCCCTGCCAAAGCCCACTTCTTTCTCTTGCTTTCGACTGGGATGTAATTAACCCGCGTTTGTTCCCTCACCCACACCGCCTGTTTCTGATCTTTTAACGTTACACCTAGCATTTTTCTTTTCATAGCTCGCTGCGTTTCCATTAAGCTCAACCCAGTAATCATTATATGAATCCCAAACTCCGTTCTCCTTCACACTGGTGTACTCTGCGCTAGGACGTCTGAGAGGAAAGAAACAAATAAAATTCCATTACTTTTTTTCCTTAAAATCTCATTACTTTAGCTTCACAGCACGATCTAGGGCCCTTCATAAAGCACATGCTGGAAAATATTTACAACAGGCGCAGTAAATTTAAAGCATATTTAGAGTAGAAACGCTCCGAATTCATTCCTGGTCATCTTCAATGCCAAGCCACGCCAGAGCTGCCTTCAAGAAAACGAAGCATTGGCATCTTAGATTCCAGAATTCAAGATCTGACCCTGTGCACAGCACATGACACTGCGGTTGCGCAAGCAGTGCCATTTAGGCGGCACTCTGATGCCCCAACTCAGTACGATTCCCTCGGTTACCTTACCTGAATCGCGACTGTTGCTCTCCGTGGATTCCGAATCGCTCGGAGACGGCGGGATCAGCTGCGCTTGGGAGTCCATATCTCTTGTGGCAAGATGCTTAACAGTGAAACAAGGGCGGAGAACCTGTGCGGAGCAGAGAGCCGTCAGCGGTGAAACTGCCGGTGAAAGTGAAACTGCCGGCGTGTCGACCTCTCGACGTTGCTCGATGCTTCTTTTTCTTCTGCACGTGCAAGATGCCTTCATGTCGTTTTCTAAGCGGCTAGCCGTTGGTGCTGACCCTAAGGTATCGACCAAGAATCAGATGGCGCTGGACGACTAATCAGCCGGACGAAATTTTTACGAAAAAGTGGGAAATGATAGAGGACGATACGTGTCGTTCAGGTTATCATGTAGCTTGACTGCCTAGGTGGTGGAGACGAAGATGAGGTGGTGGCTAGCACGCGCCTAAGGAAATACAGAGAAAACGACAACAACAACGCTCCCCGCGGCCGGTCTCAGCAGGAGTCACCTCTTGAGCGCCTGTCTCGCCACCTGTAAAAAAATGCGGCCGACGTTGCCGCATTAATCCATGCTGCGGTACCACAGCATGTAGGCCTAAGAGAAGAGGCGTGGGTTTTCATTACATTTCATTTAATTACCTGAAAGATAACTTTCGTGGTACAACATAAGGGTGAACAACAGCGCTACCTGGACGAGACAACAAAAAAAGACGAAGAAGGAACGCCACGCTGTGGTGAACTCTTTTGTGTCTCCCTTGGTTTCCAACGTTTTTAACTTTTATGAATGTGCACAAAGTAGCCTAAACTTGCGCTGTGGTATTACATAAGCAGTGGGTTAATCATCAAGGTTGTCTACAAGTTGTCACGGCGATGTTCGACTTTCAATATTGGTGTTAAAAATGAATGGGATTAGTGGAGCGAGAAAGGCGTTTCTGTCTTAAGCTGCTCGTGTAGAGAAGGAAGTGTACAAGAGTACGGTATGAGCACGGAAGAGGAGTACGGAAGGAAGAGAAGCGCGGAAGGAAAAAATCTGTCACACATGTCTGCGCACGCTGCCATACCGTGAAAGAAGCGAAGCGCCGCACTACTTAGCTGCGTTAACCCTAGTCTCACAATGCTGCAAGATCAACGGAGACCCCCAAAACCAAACTGCCAAAGCTGACAGCACGACCAAGTCAGGCACCAGACCCACCTCGACCACCATTGCCAGTAAAGCGCCCTATATTACCCCCACCGACCAAGCTTCCACGAGAGGATCCTTCACCGAATTACGGCTTGCCGATGATGCAGCGCATCCCTGCAACAAGGAACCCATCCAGCGGAGCAAGTCAGGAGGGCCAGGCCAGAGCAGTGAAGGCCACTGCTACGCTTTAAAATCTTATTCACGTGAAGTACTCGCCGAACTCTCCTCACGTCTCATTCTAAAACCATCATCGCCACCCAACTCCAAAAACGCCATCACCAGGCTATACTTAGCACCTTCAGTCGTTCGTGAAAATGCTGGATAGCTTGCTATCTCTCATCTCCCCTTGAGTAGCAAAAATGTAAAACCTTGAACAAATCTTTCTCACTCTTATAATATTGGTTGAACCCACATGATGGGCGGTTCCATCAGCCGGCGCGGACACATGCCACAACCAAGGCGGCGCAGCGTAGACTAAGTTACCTGAAGACTGATAGCTTTTTTTTTTAATTTTACGCTGTTTCCTTCATAAATTTAGGAAAGACCAATGACATTGCTTATCCGGAGTTTATCGATTAAAAGTAGCACCGGAGGCCTACAGTGCATAGGGGAATGAGCACCAGAAAATGCGATAATTACAGGGAGTCGCAGTGATTAGAACCACGAAGATAACTGAATGGCTGCAAAGTTGTGCCGGATATCAGTCGGCTTTTCTTTTGTTTAAATTTATAACGGTGAAATGCGGCTACCCCGCTGTGGAGTGGGATAGACCATCCTTGTAAACAGTGGTGGACATGACGTCGACAGAACAAGTGGTGCGGAGGAAAGTTTCATTCCAGTCCGTAGTAAACTCAAAGAAAATAGTGCAGCAGGATTCAGTACAGAAGGTTGGGGTGGGGGAAGAGGGGGGGTGGGGAGGTGGGGAGTTGGGGGTTGGGGGGAAGAGATTGTGAAATTTGGATTGTAGGGTGGCACAGAATACACAGAATAGGGCTATACCAGTACACTGCACCCGATTGTTTTTCTTTGATTATAGCAAACAATTTTCATTCTATAATTCTATAATTACAGTGCCCATGGAGCGCTTCAATATAAAGAAATAACGCAAACTTCTGTTGAATTCTTCACGTAGTTCTGTAATTTCTATCGTTGTTAGTGGAATATTTCCATTAGCCAGTTTTTTAATTCTGTAAGAACCTGTGTAGAGAAGCACAACTGCAACTGTCCCTCCTTCGGCTCGACGTTGGCGACACCTTGGTGGCATCTTGAGGTAAATCATTTTGAAAGAAACCTAGAATGTCTTCTCTACTTTTCTGCTACAATAATAAAAAGCTTACATTTGTCACAAGCGCCAGTGAGGCTCCTTAAGAGATCATTAAGCAGCAGGCCTTCGAAAGCTGCCCTTCGACAGAGGTTAATTAATTAAGGACAGTAGCTTCGACTTCAATTAGGCAACAATAAACTCTGGCTAGTTCAACGATGGTAGCATACAGTGGAAATTGAAAAGCGAGTTTAATAACCGAGTAGTTTTTATTTTGCACTGCAAGCAGAGTAGAAGTTATTTGCTAAATTTCGCGGATACTTGTTGAGGGTTTCTTGAGAACTTTTCTTTGTAAATAATTCAACGTGTATTCGAAAGAGCACAATCGGGAGGAAAAGTGGCGTAAACAACGTGCGGCGTCATTACGAAGCATTACCACCCGCACTTTCCTCGAGCTCTTTCAATCAAGACGGGAGGCCGAAGTTAATATTCCGAGTCACAGACGTGTCACTTTCTTCGTTTCGATCTAGGGTGCTCCTGCTTCGCCAACGCCGCAAAGTGTCGAAAGAGCATGAAGTCATGCAAACGCGACTTTTAAACACCCCTCTCCAGACCGCACACGTGGAGCAAATGTTGTTTCATTATTCAAGCTGCCTCTGCTCGCAAGTGAATGCATGATCCTGAGACAAAAACTGCGGCCGTGCAAGCCGCATGCGAGTGCCGGTGAAATACAAAATAACTTGCATGCTGAGAGATGTCGCTGTTCGTGAAAGCGGCAGTGTATTAAATTATATACACGACATTTTGTTTTCTTGTCTTTCGAAAGCTCACTGCCGAGCCAAGTGGATACCCGACTGTTGAGATAAGAAAAATGTTATATTGATTAAAAACGTATTTTTTTTACCGGAATGACCCTTTCGTGTGGCTGTAGGTTTCTGCATACGCTGCCATTAGAGACCTGGCGACTCAACGTCGCCTAGGCAGCTGGCAGTCCCAGTAATGAGTGTGATATTTATAGAGATGGATTGGTTTTATTGACTGTATCGTTCAGCGCTAACGCGGTATTAAAACCACTATCAATAAGAGTAGTGATATGTACTACAGATATGAGTCACGGCTTTCAGTGAACCGACACTAAAACCCGCAATATCAGTTTTTGCCGACGTTTGTCCGAAGCCTCCAGCACGTGGCCCACCTGCCCAAAGTATTGTGGGCAACCTACCAGTAGGCTTTATAATAAACTATACAAAGCGGTTTATGGCAAAGCACTCTATGGCTGCGAGTGGGGTTTCGAACCCTCGGCGGCATGAACAGATCCGCTTAACTAGGCATTGCATAAGACCCCACGTCCTCGCCGCAGCAGATCATCCAGCGTGTTTAACTGCCAGTTTCTCGAGCTGTGTTCTGTACGACGTTTTCATCAACTTCCATCCGTGCGCAATGTATTCAGAACCTACAGCGGTGACGCTGTCCTCTTAAACGGAGCCCCGAAACAAACGGTAGTGAAAACCGAAGTGCAAGCGCACAGAATTCGCATTCCGCGCAACCGCATGAAATGGTCCGTAATTTTTTTAACAGTAGGAGCACTGTCGATGGCAGAGCCACTGTCTGTATAGTGGTGGTCTTCGCTTGAAAACATTTTAAGAGATGTTGCGAAAAGAGAAAGAGATAGCTTTATTTTCAGCGTAACTCCGAGCCTCCTTAGTCGCCAGTTTCATGGGCGCCAGGCGGGGACAGAGTAGGGTAACGTGTCTCTTGATGTGTCGGATGTGGGCGACGAGGAGCGGCCAGACGACGGACTGCAGAGAGGTTGGCGGAGCAGTGATGATGAGAAAAGATTGTTAAAGCGAGCAAGGAAAGATAACTAGTTGCAAGATAAAAAAATAACACTGGCCTTTGAAGTTTCTTCCAGCAAAAAAAAAAGTGGCTGTGGCTCAACTTAGCTGAGCCACGATACATAGAGTGAAAGATGTGTCAAGCATGGTTAGGCACGGTTTGGCTCTGGTTCATCTTTAGAGCAAAACGAATTAGAGGTTCATCTTTATGTTTTCATGACTTCAGCGAGAGCTAATCACGTGATGCATCACGTGCCACAAGTGCAAGAGCGAGCGTCCAGAGCGGCGATTAGCGCAGTGCCAGACGTGACTGCCAAGCGCAAGAGCGAATCACGTGACACATCACATACCACAACCGGCGAGGAGGAGCGGCCGAGCAGCAGCCAGCATATCGGCGGACGTGACTGCCAAGCGCGCAGCTATGGCGTCGATGAAGAACATCGAGGCACCTGCCAAGCGCGATTTTGCGCATGCGACGGACCTCCCATTAGAGGTCAAATTTAAGAGGCAGATGACCTTAAGTCTCAGAATGATAGGAGTAGAGCTTTTAGCTCTAAAAAAGATATATTCCGGGCTCAGTCCTATTCATAAAGTGTGTATGCTCTCCACGCAACTAAACCCAACGAAGCATGCACAGCTGCGAAATTTGAACACAGCAAGGCGCGGCCTGTTGTGTCTGCTTGACTTCCGCCTATTTAATATGTGCATTTTGCCATACTGCAATTAATGTCGTATTGCCATCACTGCCAAAGATTCATGAACATATATATGCCTGCATATTTATGATTGTCCTTCACGAATTACAGATTAAGGTCAAAGAGTTTGCCCGCTTCACTACTGTTGTCGGATCTGCCTTTAAATATCCCAGCTGATCGATATTCATCCTGACCGCTCCTGAATAGTGCGACTGTTTTTGGCGACTTCCTTTTGTTGCCTCCTTCATTTCGTTACGGCATGGTCAAAGTATCGCTTAAATATTGGACAGTTTCAGCTCTTTCTGTTTTCATTATCTTCGCGAGGAAATATCATGGTAGCAGTTATTCTGTTGCTTTAAATTTAGCAAAAAAGGCATTATGTTCTATTGATAATGCCACGCATGCCCTAGCGACCTTGATGGAAGTGATGGCAAAATGACCTCATTGATCATTTATCAAAGCTGGCGCCGCAGGCAGCTCACAGCTTCATTTGCCAACGTCAAAGATACGAGCGAAACGCAGAGCAAGCGATAAATAAAAACGACTTCTTTGACTTTGGTCGCTGTGCGATGCTCCACGTGTGCAACGACTATTCCGCAATAGAAATCAGACGTGCCGCTTTAGACTTCCTTCTCAAAGCAAATAACGACAAAATGAAGAAAAGATACGCATCAAGTGTAAAATTATTTTATCCACGCCTTAAAAACATTCCAAGTGCTTATCTTGCAATGGGCTTCCAGTTGTTATATTGGCATAAAATATAGCATGATAAGCGTGAAAAACTAGTATTAAAACGAGAGCTCCCCCAGATGCTCATTTTCTTCTTTTCTTCTTCAAAGTCCACCTGAAAAACATTAGGGCAACATAGGGGGGCTTATAATGCAATTAAATATCTTTCCTGCTCTAGCTCAAGCTTGGGCTCTTAAGATAATCGTATGCATTAGGCATAGTCGTGAAGGATCCATTAAACCGATTAGAAATAAATAGAAATTCCCATGACTAATTGAAACTTGCTGTTAAGATCCATAAAATTAACCTTATGTTTCAAGAGTGGCGGTGAATTAGGTCAGCCCAGAATAATTTAGTCAGAAAGCCCATTTCTCTGAAACTTCATTTAATATTACCATTCGAATACCGAATAAGCGCAGTGTCATCTTTGCAGTGGAGATTGATTTGTTTCATCCTTAGCGGCAGTAATAATGTTGTTTCATCGTGTGAAATACCAAATCACATAGGAACTGAAATAATGGCATCCATAATCTGTCGTATATTTAAAATTAATCCAACATTTTTTACACCTCTAGGCAGCTCTTAAAGTTGTATGGCAGCCCATCCGAACATTTTACTTTTCTCAAGTAAAAAACTATAAAACCTAGATCTTGCTGTATAAATAAAATGGAAGTGGTCAGCTGTAGTAAAGATGACTAATCGAAGCATGGAATGCTATGAATTCCGTTTTTTTTATGCTACTTTAGCGCCTAAAGTAACGCGTACTAACAGAGAGCAACAGAAATGTTCGAACCTCTAGAAACAGTTTCTTTGAAGGAAACTAAATCAGGTAGACTTTTGTGCCTTGAACCTTCGCTGCTGGCCGTTCATTTTCATTGTCGTTCAAGACGAAAACTACACCGATGGAAGGAAAGACTTTTCGCAGTTTGCCGGCGCAAAGTGCGGACAGGAATACCTGCACTGCACCGCGAATTATAACTGCTAATAAGGAAGGCGCAATGAAAACGACGACAGTGCAGGTTAGAAAACTACAGGCGGTCCAAATGAACTAAGAGGCCTGCTCTACGAGACCTACCGTAGCTCATATACGATTATAGGCCAAGAGGTCCTAACAACTTGAGTACTTGTGTGGCCCGTGTGAGGCCACTACGGTGAAGGTCCGCCAGGAAATATAGTTATCGACGAGCGGAGATAATGGGGAGTTTAGAAATTTGTACAGCAATGGCGAGCTCGTGTAGGCCGCCGAATGCCCCGCATACGGATATCAGGGTAAAAGGAATAAAACAATTTGTTGGCAATAAACGATAGATAGTACCTTTGAAAAAAATAAAAATAATATTCAAAAATTTATAGAAGCGTTTTATGTGAAAAAGGTTTTGAAGCGCTTAAGAATTTTGAAACAAAATTGTCTTTTACTGAAGAGGTCAATGTCATCATTGTGTTATGAGATAGATAGAATGTTTGGGTACCTGCCACTACCAAGCCGAACTAATAGTAAACCTTGGTTTAAACTTTAGCTTGTCTTCTAGAATAACATATATCTACCCTATGAGTTATAATGACTATAACGTTAAGACCCAAGCTGCTTCGGAGGATAGGAGTAACTAAAGTTTGTCTCTTTGTTGGTTACCTACATATAGACTTCGGCTAAACAGCTGTATGTTACAAACAGGTTTGATAGTTTTCAGGCGCCAATTTAAGCGAAATGTTCCTTTACTGTGGCAACGTTTTTATTAGCAAAAACTACTGTCTTTTTTGAGCCCTGATCGCAAAACTATGCGATTGATTGGGCAGGAATTCTGCACCAGCACCACCACAGCGGGCACGAGGAATGAGTGGAAAGCTTTTGTCCGTCGTATATTGCATAGTAATTCGTCAACCTATCTTATTCTAGGTCTATTAAGGTAAATTACCAGAGTTCAAGATATAAACACTGAATTCTTTCCCGCTATGTCCCAGAACATTGTAGGCTGGGTTCCATTCATTAGTAGATTGAAAATGGTAGGAATAGTTAATGTACTGCGTGCCATACCCAGCATAAAATGACGTGAAAACTGCGGATGCATAGCATCGCCAAAAAAGATCATTCGGCATCGCACGATCTCTACTTCTGGTGGCCTCGGTCAGGGTTTGGATGAAAATGCGGAGCAATTCGACAGCATCCAAGACTTTACAAACAACGATGCTTCTGGTTATTTTGGTGCAGTGCTTTTTGGACAAGAAGGTAATCAGCGCGAACAGGTGCGCTCTGTGTCAGTTGTGCACGCTAGTTGACACGGAGCATGACAACTTTTTAGTAAATCTTAGTGTAAGAAACAATCACTTGGGGTAGTTTTTCATTGTTCTGCGTTATCTCTAACTGGTGTACTATGAATGCTTGCTACGCAGTAATTATCAATGATTGTACAGAGAATCGCATTGAAACATGGTTCGTTTCACACATCTGCCCAATGTAAAGTAGCAAAAAATGCTGAGGTAAAAAGCCATTCGTTTTGCAAAATATAACAAAAAGGAACTGCGAGTACATTTAAATATGTGACGTTTAAGCTACACAACACGAGAAATTTGTTGATATTCAGAGCAGATATTTTTTGCAAACGGACGTTGAAAATGGCAAACGATTTTAATATATAAGCAGATAGGTCACGCTTCGATGTTAGAAATGAGGCGTTGCTTCCGCCTCTATAGAACAAACTTCATCAATAAAAATTAAGTTATTTCAAGGATGTCCTGAACGTAGCGAATTTTTTTTCTAGCTAGAACTTGCCGTTATTACATATCAGAGATAATTTCTCTTATTATGCGTATACGGATGTGACAACCGTCATTTTTCATCTAAAATGTCAACAGAAGCGACTTGTGTGATATGTATATTAATACTGGATTCAAAGTGAAACGCTTCCGAGCAGCCGCACGTCCGGATAATTAGCAATTAACGAAAAAAACATACTATGGAAGATAGAAGCTAGCGGGAGATCGCGCTTTAGTGTCATCATTTATGCGAGTTGTAGCGGAGGGAGCGCGTTGCAAATGTCATAAAATATCATGCTTCTGTAATGTTCAAAGGGGCAAAAAGAGATCTGAAAGCGGTTGCGGTGCATCGTGGGATGTGTTGAGTGGTAAACCAAAGAAAAAATCAAAATGTAATTTTCCTGCCTGCGACACCTACCACACAAGGGGCTTATATGTTCGTGCCGAAGAAAATGTTCAATAAAAAACAAAAAGATGTACCACCACCCGAAAACTTAATGCAAATCCTCGAGCGTTTTGCTTGAAGGAAATTAACTCCGCGCGGCGTTGGCCACTTGGTTCGAGGCTATGCAGTGTAGTGTAGTTGTGCCGGCTGACGGTAGCGTGTAACCTGTAACTTTAGCATGTTCTCGGACACAGCGGCCAAAGCTACGCGACAGTAATGTCGGTTGTTGTTGTTTCATAAGAGACGTGTCGGCTCAAGCCGAGAGCTCGATAATTCAGGTTATTTTGTCGACAGCGGTGCTGATTTCAAAAATATATCACGTTTTCGCCACACGACATTACACATGCCAGAAAATATTTTGTTGAAGGAGAAAGAAGCAGAGCGACAAATTTTGTGTTCCGATGCAAATCAATGTAGTGTAATGCCAGGAACAAACTTCTAAACTTAAGTTACCATGTGCTGTGACTAAACACACAGTGGCTAATTTCACTGGAAAAAATGACACATTTTGTGCTTGCTGCATTGTACGCTACCACTGAAACATTGAACAATATCACTGCTAAAGAGAACAGAATGCTTGAAATATGTCAAATTGTAACGTTTTTATTTGCAAAAAAAATCTGGAATTTAGACTTTAGTGCGAAATAAGTGACTGATTAGGCTAGATTTTTGCAATAGCACTATCAGTTGACAGTAAAGCGGGCTAACTCTGTCGTTTGTCTTGCAGTACGATTCAGGGTTGGCACAGCACAGAGTTTGAAAGCTTCAAAGTTTATAAACTTCTATAAGGTCTAGTTTGCACCGAAGAGTTATTCTTTTCCTTCGATACGCACCAGTTTGCAGCTTTGGTGGCTAACGAAGAAGCACGCGATAGAATAAGGGCGTGTGGATTTGGTAACGTTTCACACGATTTTTATGCTGTGTCCGCAGTAAAGCAGATAATGACTTCAGCGTATGTGCACAGTTACACTTCGTCAATTTCACCTGCGGCATTAATGCAGCGTTAAAATAAGAAGTACAACAGGCTGAACTTCATTAGTGTGCTCAGCTCTTACCAGCTCGGACGAAACGAGTAAAAAAGAACTCATCGAAAGAGCCCAGACAGCAGCCTACGCCAATGGGGTTCCGGACTGAGAGCTCCACCCGCCGCTACAACCTCCTAAACTATTCCATTAAAATATTTTCAGCACCACTTCCTGGTATTAAACAAGGTACAGAAAAAAGATACAAAAAGGGAGCGCTAGCTGTGAACTGACTTACTGCGCGGAATTTTTTATAGGAATTTTTTATGTTGTTCATGTCTTTTGAAGACATGAACAACATAAGACCCGCCGCAGTGGCTCAGGGGTTACGGTGCTCGGCTGCTGACCCGGAAGACGTGGGTTCGATCCTGGCAGCGGCGACCGAATTTCTATGGAGGCGGAATTCTAGATGCCCGTGTACTGAGCGAAATCCGTTCGCGTCAAAGAACCCCAGGTGGTCGAAATTTCTTGAGCCCCTCACTACGGCGTCCCTCATAGCCTTAGTTCCTTTGGGACGTTGATCCCCAATAAACAAAACAAAAAAAATGAAAAACACATCGAAAACAGATTATACGAGCTTATGTAAACCGAGTTCCTGCGCAATAGAATTCAAACGGCAGTTTACTCTGCCTCCGTGTGTTTTTTTTTTGCCTCTTGTTGTTTCGTACCCAGAGCAGCCCGCTTTCAAAGCTAAGCATGAAAAGTCAACAAAGCCAATTTGCAGCTTTACTCAGTGCAGCATTTCATGCGCTATGCTTCCCATTTATTCAATAGATTCATATAGGTAATTGCAGCAGTGTCAAGGAGGAACTGCATTTTCCCGACGGCGTGCCCTAAAGCTGCTGCCATATGCCGTTTGAGCAGTTACAAACGTGAGACCATATTCTGAACGATTAGAATTGCGCGTTTATCTGATAACGTTCCTTGCCTATGTACTATCGCGCTCAATATGAGTTGCAACGCGCGGTCATCGACCGGGGCTCGTTCCGTGGTGTGTCTCCTCCAAACAGTCGCTCGGAATTCTGGCAGAAACTTTTTCCTGAGCGGGGGTGCTGTTGTTTCCTGGAACAGCAGTTTCTCCCAGAATTCCGAGCGACTGTTTAGAGGAGGCACACCACGGAACGAGCCCCGGTCGATGACCACGCGTTGCAACTCATATTGAGCGCGATAGTACTTTCGACGTAAGCACAGCTAGGTGACGCCTGCCAAGTGAACGAGAGCGCGGGAGCTTTTGTATATTAGCGCTAGCAGAGGCAGGGGGAAATCACAACGGATGTGCTTAAAAAATTGTCTCTTACCTCCCTAGGCTATGTGTTGCGGCTCTTGGATGGACAAGGCAGATTGCAGCGCAGTTTGCCTGTTTTTTCTTTAAGTGCCCCATTTATTTGGTGAATAAAATTCGAAAGCATGAAAAGAAACATTAACTTTCGTCAATGTTTTATGTGAAACAGGCAATACTTTATTATATAATGTTTACAAAGAATTTCAAAAACCTCTTGAAATCTTGGGCAACATTCGAAGCTTTTCCATTCCCACGCGCCAAAAAGAAATTAAAAATATTAAACTTACTTAACCGAAAATGCAGTATTTTAAGTTAAATCCGATGTGATATATTCCATTCAAAAAATTTTCCACTTTGCAGAATTCTGTACTAAATATTTCTCCCGACGAGAAAAGGCAATCTGGGCATGTTTTCAGGGAATTTTTAGACATTAGCAGAGAAATGAGAATGTTACGAAATGAGCCGACAGATTACAGGTCTTAATGCACAGAATGGTTGGCAGTGTTGTTTTCTGGGTTCCACACCAAACATTAATGCTATTAAATTCTCTTAGAACATAGGACCTCATCAGCTGGTGGTCAATACCAAAAGCGATTTCGAAATGCGCATTGAAATCGACCAAGACAAGAACTAGAAGCTGCTTGCTGTGTTGTTTATTAGATAAGCCGGTGGTGTGCTTCGAGGGTCATGCACGCGGATGTATGTTCATCCATATTCAAGCATCTTTTTTTCCTCCGAAAACTGGAGCGACATGTGTCGTCTGAGTAAACAAGAGTGATGACCTTGAAAGAAGCTCGTAGGCTCCTTAAAGGTCGCGCACTACTTGCAGCCAGCGAAAACACGAGTTGATATTATTCAATGTCTCATAGTCGTGCGTCGGGTGTTTGTCCACAGGACAGTCTCCTGCATTACTGATCATAGGCTAAGATGTCTTATGCGCCTATAACGCTGCACTCCTCAAGCCATTTCCAGTAAAAGTGCCCCATTTACCTAAAAAAGGAAAACCTCAAAGGAGTAATGGCCAAAGTTTACCAACTCTTCCGCCATTCGGCTGCAGCAAGCAAACTCAGAGGAGGTGCGACGCAGTTGCTTGGTGCAGCCGAATGGCGGAAGAGTTGGTAAACTTTGGCCATTACTACTTGTGGTCAAAGTCAAAGAGCGGTCAGCGGTGCAGCTAAAGAGAAAACCGTTCAAGCTCTCACTGTTGCTCATTGCTTCTTTTTTATCTACTCGTGCAAAATGCGTTTATTGTGTTTTTCTATAAAAGCGTCAAAAGCCGCATGTTGACACTGAAGTATCGGGCGAGAATAGGACTGGTTTGTCCATCTAATGAGCAGAAAGAAATTTCTACGAAAAAGTGGAAAGCGTCGTTCATTATAGTAAGGTAACGCGATGAATCGAGAAACGTCTGGTCGCATCTCGCGCGGAAACCAAAATGCAAACAGCTCAGCCGGTGACTGACAGCCGGAATGGCTAGCCTGTTGTACGCAAACAATCTAGGTTCTGTTTAGAACTTGTCTACCATGCCGAAATGCTTGATGTTTCAGGCAAGGTTCAAGCACCAGTTCGTTATGTCTCCATTTACTTCTTGCGAATGAGGTCAACACAAGAGATTTATTCGTTTCCTGCCTTTACTTTTTGGATATAGGATAGGAAAACTTTTAGTGTACAACAGAAAGAGGGTAGCTAGAAGGATACATGCCTAGAGGACAGGTCTTTGCTCTTGGCGGTGGCTTCGGCCAGTCTGACGAGTTGTAGCTGAGTCTCTGAGTCGGAGCTCAGTAGTAGGGCCTTCCATCGGTCTTTCGGCTTCATATTGTCACGTTGTAGTGACGGCAGTCCAGCGGTCAGGAAGACACCAACAAATCTTGGAAACGAAGCTCTTTATTTGGGCTGACTTGCGCCCGCAAAAGAACTGAATCACTCGGCGGCGGCGTAAGCAACAAACGTGCTCGTCACTCGTCGAACTATGAATGCCCGCTGCTCGCGGCATCGTTCAATTTAAAGCCGGCAAGGAAACTTCGAGATAACAGGTCGAGATCATCTAGAGTAATCTGGAAACACGTAGATGCAGCTCGGCATGGCTGTGATCAATCGAGATTAGTCCGGTCGCTTCTCCCGTCACGAACACAAATGATAACACCCCTTTCTAGCGGCCTTGCGCGAACGAACGGACATTACAATGATACGTGGCATTACTCCCCTCCCAAAGAAGCATCGTCTCGATCCCTTAAAATGAAAATAAACGCGGAGAATGGAAACTTTGAGTCCTTTAGCGTTCATAATGTGGCTTCAGGCGTACGACATGTACGACTTCCGAGCGTGTGCGGCGTCGCTGAGGTGCTGTCGTGCAGTCGGGGATGACTTCATAGTCGAGGTCACCGATGCGACGGAGAACCCTGTACGGGCCAAATTAGCGTCGCAGCAACTTTTCACTGAATCCACGGCGGCGAACTGGCGTCCATATCCAAACACGATCACCTTGCTTGTAATGCGTGTCTCGTCGGCGCAGATTGTAGCGTCGGGCGTCGGTGTGCTGCTGGTCTTGAATGCGAAGCCGCGCAAGTCTTCGGGCTTCCTCGGCGCGATGAAGGTAGGCGGCGACGTCGAGGGTGTCTTCGTCAGAAACGTGCGGGAGCATTGCGTCGAGTGTTGTCGTGGGCTTCTTGCCGTATATCAGCTGGAATGGGGTAAACCTGGTTGTCTCCTAGGCGACAGTATTATAAGCGAAGATCACGTAGGCCAGAATGGAGTCCCACGTCTTGTGTTCGGCGTCGATGTACATGGAGAGCATGTCTGCGATGGTCTTGTTCAGACGCTCTGTGAGTCCGTTGGTTTGTGGATGATAGGCAGTTGTCCTCCGATAGCTTGTCTGGCTGTAGTTTAAAATGGCTTGCGTCAGCTCCGCTGTAAACGCCGTTCCTCTGTCTGTGATGAGCGCTTCGGGGGCGCCGTGTCGCAGGAGAATTTGTTCGACAAAAAATTTCGCAACATCTGTTGCGGTACCACTAGGCAACGCTTTTGCTTCGGCGTAGCGGGGCATGTAGTCGATGGCCACGATGATCCACTTGTTACCTGATGATGAAGTCGGAAAGGGGCAGAGGAGGTCCATCCCCATTTGCTGAAAGGGCTTAGTTGGCGGTGCAATGGGGTTCAGGAGTCCGGCTAGTCTAGTCGGAGGTGTTTTGCGTTGCTGACACTCACGTCACGTTTTCACGTAATCGGAAATGTCGGTAGCTAGCCGCGGCCAATAGTATATTGTCACGGCTTCATATTGTCACGTTGTAGTGACGGCAGTCCAGCGGTCAGGAAGACACCAACAAGTCTTGGAAACGAAGCTCTTTATTTGGGCTGACTTGCGCCCGCAAAAGAACTGAATCACTCGGCGGCGGCGTAAGCAACAAACGTGCTCGTCACTCGTCTAATTATGAATGCCCGCTGCTCGCGGCATCGTTCAATTTAAAGCCGGCAAGGAAACTTCGAGATAACAGGTCGAGATCATCTAGAGTAATCTGGAAACACGTAGATGCAGCTCGGCATGGCTGTGATTAATCGAGATTAGTCTGGTCGCTCCTCGCGTCACGAACACAAATGATAACACCCCTTTCTAGCGGCCTTGCGCGAACGAACGGACACTACAAAGATACGTGACAATATGTCGCCCCTCCTGGATGGGGTGGTGTTGGGAGGGGCTTGGTATCTGTTTAAGAACCTATCCGCTGGAGGAAGTCTAGCTCTTTGAAAACGATAGCGCTGTGTAATTTCTCTCTAGGTCACCATGCGATCCCTGTCTGAAGACCACCTCGCTCGGGTCCACCCGGAAGGAAGAAGCCTCGAGCGAACTCATGGGCCGTCTCATTACCAGGCAAGGATGCATGTGCTGGTGTCTAGAGTAGGCTAATTTTTCGGTCTATTACGTGATGACTTAGGATTGTATGTCAGCGATTGCCATTGAAACTGAGGTGTTAACATAATGGAATAAAATATTAACAGGCGGCAGCGTGATGTTGAACACCACAACTGAAAAATAAACTATGTTGATCTAGTATATATATATAACGCTGTTTCGCAGGCATCAGAGTCGGGCCACTTAGTCCCGACATTCGTGTAACATTTTTGGGACAAACGCATGCCACAGAATGTTCCGAATGATGTCATTCGATTCACCGTTTCGTGCAGCATAAACATACTTGTTAACTTACAGCCTAGCTCGCGGCAGGCACTCGAATCGGTGACCTATGTACCCCCAATTGCACGTCTTTACGAATCTTCATATGAACATTGCGGCGAAATCGTTTGGTGCAGAGTGTTCGGGGTGGTTTCATACGATTTCACGTTTCATGCAGCATAAACTTTTCAGTTACGTTATGGTATAGCTCACGGCAGTGATTGGTACCACCAAAGAATGTTAGGAGTGTTATATCCGATCACTGCAGCCTTAGCGTCTGCAAATTTTTCGGCTACCTAACGCAGTGATCATATTTCAAGTATGACGTTTGATCATGTGTTTGTGTTTTCTTCCTTCCTTACTGCATGGTCTTAATTATTCTGCGTGCACCAACCCAAGTAAATGTGTGGAAAAATATTGTCTCGAAAATCATTAGTCTCTGCTGCCGTCCTCATCCTTATTCGTATGGCTTCTCTGCTAGAACTTACCAAAAGCCTCAAAATATTGTTTCGAACGACCGAGTTGGGAATGTATTGCATATAGTATATCAATTTATTAAATGCGCTCGTTTACTTGAACAATATTGCTTTCTCGTGATCATCATCATCATCATCATTGTCAGCCTGACTATGCCCACTGCAGGGAAAAGGTCTCTCCCATGTCTCTCCAATTGACCCTTTCCTTTGCCAGCTGCGGCCACCGTACCCCCGCAAACTTCTTAATCTCATCCGCCCACCTAACCTTCTGCCGCCTCCTGCTACGTTTGCTTTCTCTTGAAATCCACTCCGTTACCCTGAAGGACAAATAAACGGAGGAATAGTAAAATAACTTGGTAGACATTGCAATAACCCAGTTGCACTTTGTCACGGGGAAATATCTGCCTTGTGAAGTGAAAATACTCCGGCGAAGTTTTTGGGTGTCATTGCTAAGAGCTTCAAGAGGCGTGCTAGCTTTGTCCGTGTTGCATGTTGAGTGTGACAAGTAGTGTTTGACCTTTCTAGCTGAGATCGCAATAAAAGTATTTAGTAATTTTTTCATCTTTTATTCCTATACCTTACTACTTGGCTATTAGTGCTCAATGCAAAGCAATTCGAGAGGCGTCCCTCATAGCCGGAGTCGCTTTGGGACGTTAAGCTCTCATAAAACGATAAACAACATCCTCACATATTGTACATGATAGTGCTGAGAAAACGCAGTTTGTTTTGGACTCATCTTAAATATAAGTTGCTCGAGTGTAAAAAAGTTTGAGGATTATAAAGCCATAGAATTGCAAAATATACAAACAAATGAGGTGTGAAGAACTTGTAAATATTTTATTTTTAAGCTTTTGTGCTCCTGGTCAACTGTCTGCGTTCATAATAGGTGCACTGACACAGGAGGCCTCCAATATATCTTTCCAGTTAACGCTGTCCTGCAGCTGGAACACAACAAAGTTAATTGGAGAGTCATGGGAGAGGCCTTTGCCCTGCAGGGGCGTAGTCAGGCTCACGATGCTGCACTTTTCGTGCCTGTGTCGCCGACGCCAGGCAGGAAAGAGAAGGAGACGTGCCTTTGTCCCCGTGAAGCGGATAGTGGGTGGTTCGTTGTAGAGGTGTTGAGGCATAAAGGGGGGAATGCTGGGGCAGGGTAAGCGCCATGTGCACTCTTTGGCTGCAGAGGAATAGAAAGATGATGAAGAGTATAACCTAGGAGCCCTTCGTATGAAACCAATTTCTCCCAGTTGAGAGCAGCATTTTTTTTCTGCACGAAGCTGAGAATGTCAAGTGCTTTAATTATATGCGCAGATGTGTCAGTTTTCCTCGCGAGAAGAGACGTGTGAGTAATGTGTTTACAGAACGAAATACATGAGTAAAAATATATGCTTTCTTAAATAACCTCAAAGAAGCGTACGTTCTCCGAGAACTTTAATTCGTTACACGGTACAGAAAATTTTATATTATGTGTATACTGAAACAAAAAATTAAATTAGGGCATGCGACAACCGGCGCCTTTTTCATATCAACACGAGTAACTCATAACGTGTCGAATTATTAATGCAAGTGAGACGAAACTTTGTCGAGTTGGCGCATGGTAGGGAAATTGGCAAGAAGGAAGGACGTGTAGGAGGGGAAAGAGAAGTTAGCCTCACTCCGCGCGGTTCTGTCGCCAATTCTGTATGCAGCGAAGGAATTGCGCTCGAGAGGTCATAAAATATCACGGGTTCGCAGCGTTTCATGAGGGCGAAAGGAAATCTCATATCGATAGCGGTGGATTTAAGGGCCTTTCACATTCAAGCCACCCAGAGTAAAAATTAAAAAAAGTAGGCTTGCCTGCGCCACCTATGGCATAACGGACTTGAATATTAGAGCTGAAGGACCTGTGCCAAAAGAAACGGAAATGTACCACTGCCCAAAAACTTATCACCAAGGCTTGAGCGCGTGGCTTGAACCGGAATTAGCGCCGCGGAGCGTTGGTCGTAGGGTCAGAGACCATGCTGCATGATTTGTTTGTGCCGTGTGCCGATTGCGCGTGCCCTGCAAGCACGGCACCTTGGTCTCGGACCCAGAGGCCTATGCATAGCGGCGCTAATGTCTTTTCATGCAACGTGCTCGAAAATTCGTGCTCTTTGCTAGGGGCGATACTGATTACATAATTACAAGATATTTTTGATATAAATTGCAATTTCTTGAAGAAATGCAGAAAAGAAATCATGCCTGCCTATAAATATTTTTTAGGAACACAGAGATGCAGTGTGAGAAGTTTCATATTCGCATGCTAATCGCTGTAGTTCTGCACAGCATTTCGTACTTCGGTTGCGGTTTTTGCCCTTTATATAATTTTGAGAATTTTTGGTTTGTGTATTTTTTATTCGAAGGTGATGTGTAGATAGACATCTTGTGCGTATATTGGTGGATATGTTTGGCGCAGTAGGCAAGCCTTTGCGACTTGGTACTGACGCACGCCAGCTGCCAGTGGTCGCAAGCGAAGAATTGTTTTTCCCTTTCCCGCGACCTACATGTTGGGCGCCATTTTTACGGCCGATCCGTGTCGTCGAGGGTACACAGACGGACTCATGACCATTGTAGATATAAAGTTTGTCATTAACCCTATAGCGTTAAAACGGACGTTCGGATGAAGAGCCATGCGTGGTGTCACAATAATTCAGCATTTGTCGAGAGGGTTTTGACATCACCCGTTGGGCTACCGAATGCAAATGATTCAAACTCGACTTAATTCGTGACTATGAAGCCATAGCAGGATTGCAATGACAATATGCCTGAGATCAGGATGTGAAGTAAATTAATTACGCTGAACTGAAAATTGGGCTATTAGTTGAGCATCGACAGCACCAACATTGGTGGTTGAGAACTGAGGTGCGCTCGTTGGACTTCATTAAAGGGATACTTTGGGTGTCTTACGGTGCATCACGTCGTCCAGGATTACTAGTGATGTATTGTAATAAATGCGCGCAGTTAGAAATAGATACAAATTTAGAAAGAAAGCAGCAAATAACACTTAGGGCTGTCGCGTCTGACCTGTAAGGCAGAGCCCAAGTCTGAATAAGGTCGACAATAGACCATACTCACGCTATCAATAAGGTGATAGAGCAATGCTCAAAATATAACTTACCTATATATAAAGCTTTCACAGGTTACGAAAAGAGAGGCATCTGATTCGGTCGAAACCTCTGCAGTCATGCAGGCATTGTGGAATCAAGGCCTAGAAGAGCATTATGCAAAAATACTGGAGGATTTCTATAGCGGGTGTACAGCTACAATGGCCTTCCATAAAGTCAGCAATAAAATTCCGATAAGAAAGGGTATCAGGCAGGTAGTCACGATCTCACCTATGCTATTCACTGCCTGTTTACAGGAGGTATTCAGAAGCCTGAATTGGGAACAGTTGGGGATAACTATGAATGTAGAATACCTTCGTAATCTGCGATTCGCTGGTGGCATTGCCTTGCTAAGTCACTCACGAGATGAAATTTAGGGCCCTTCAGAGAAGATGACAACTGCTTAATAAATCACATCAAAGCACCAAACCCCGTACCTTTCCGTCGTGAGCGCGTGGCGGATGGAAAAAAACCAACCACATCTTGCTTTTCCTGTGCGGAGACAAGCTTCGAAGATACATAAGATACCTGGTCAGCGTCATTGAGGTCTTCCCTTTCAAAGAGAAGCCCTGAAGCTTGCTTCAACTGCCGCAAACTCGGCCAACAATTTGAAACGATGTGGTTTATGGTTTATGGGGGCCTAATGTCTTAAAGTGACCCAGGCAGTGAGGAACGCCGTAGTGAACGACTCCGGAAATTTCTACCATCTGGGGTTGTTTAGCATGCACTGACATTGCACAGTGCACGGATCTCAAGAAATAGACCTGCACCGAAATTCGACCACCGCGGCCGGGATCGAACCCGCGTCTTTCGAGTCAGCAGCCGAGCGCCATAACCACTCAGCCACCGCGGCGGCCTGTTCCAAGATATCAGAGGTAGAAAACCTCCTTACATATCAGAACTCAGGAGCCTTCTGTCCAGTTCACAATGAAACGACAGAATTACCACGCCTTGCCATTCCTTTGTGCCCTTACTAGAACAAACGGAAAATATGTCTTTTGAGCGGTGGGAGGCGCTCCTGACCAGCGATAACCAGGGGGACCAACGGGCCCTCATACAACAGGTCCGGAGAGCAGCTCAAGCTAGTGCTGCCCTGAAATGAGGACCCCACTCAAAAGTCGTCGCACAGACCCCTTTTCTGTCATAAAGTTTTTCCTCATCCTCTCATATCTGCATTCTTGGCCTCCACTTACAGGACACGGGGAAAACAACCTTACCTTGAAAGCACTAAAACAGGCAACTTAATCCGTCATCCATCTTCTTAGAAGGTTTTACATTCATGAGCCGGTCTAGACGAAGCAGACAATCTTAAGGTGCTGCATGAGTTTTTGCTTAGTCGCATTCTTAATGCTTCTTCCTACCTGAACCTCTACTATGCTAATAAAGATAAAATCAATGCTTAAATTCGCATGTCTACAAAATCAGCGCTCAACCTACCAAAGAGGACTAGCACGGACAGGCTCTCAAAATTAGGAATGCACAACACTATACAAGAGCTTATAGACGCACATCGCCACACACAGTACCTTTGTCCGGCTGGCACAGAAACAGGACGGCATATACTGGACTCTCTGGGAATTCGCATACCCGCACACGCTAGAGACTTAATCTCTCTTCCTCGCACCATGCACGCCGCACTTACCATCTAATCCCTTCCTAAGAATGTACAGCCTTTGTCAAAACTTTGGAGACCAGGGGGTTTGCTTCTGAGCCACAGTGTGTGATTCGTAATGCATCTCCAGCGCTTCAAATTTCCTGAAGGTAAGAAGATTTCTGGTCCTGCCTCCTCCAATGGGTAGGGCTGCCACGAATTCTTCAGGAGTCCCACAACAAGGCTTAGAAGCAAACCCCCTGGGCTCTAAACTTTTGACGAACACTGTGCACCCTGAATACCATCAATCCAGCTGATTCGCGCGTGCCAAAGATCTCCATAAAGAATATGGCATTTCAGAGGATGTGCACTTGGTGGACTTCGCGTGTGGTCCGGAACGTTCAGTAGCTGTGGCTTACAATTCAACAGCACCCCCCCCCCCGCCCCCTCACTCACTTCATAGATCCCCCCCTGAAACTCGGAAGAAGCAGAGGAAGCAACTATAGCATTAGCCATCGCCCAAAACAAGGCGGCTTATACAGTTACCGATTCTAAAACCGCCGTTCTTAACTTCGCCAGCGGACGCGTTTATCTCCCCCTTGTGGCAAATATCGAGTATTTGCAAACTCAATTTTGACAGACGTATTGAGCTCGTGTGGGTGCCGGCTCACTCTGGTAATCCCGGAAATGAGGCCGCCGATCAAATATCCCGGGGATGTATTTGCCATGGCGACCCCAGCCGGGATTTCTCGAGGGAGCGGGCACACACGTTCTCAGAACTCACAGAACAAGCACGCCTTGCCCGCCGACTCTTCCCCCTTCCCCACTTCGCCTATCTCACTCCGAACAAGTTCTCTGGAGGTGAACCCACACCCAAACTCTTCCGACACCTCAGCTTCAATCCTTCTTCCGCCCCGTTTCTCCAGAGTGCTCTCTCTGTGGAGAATTCCATGCAACCCTGGACTACATCCTCTTCGGCTGCCCTGCCGACCCTCCCCCGCAGGGACAGCTCGGCATCGAAATATGGGAGGAATGGGAAGCCCTCCTTGCGTCGCAGGACCCGGACACCCAACTTCGCTGTGTGAACTGGGGTGCCGTTCCATGGCCCTACGTGCCCTGGACACATGCGCGTAATGTGAGGGCTGTGCGGTGGTCCTGAGACCTTAAGGGTCCAAACTCATTTGCAAATGAAAGTTTTCCGTCCATCCTTCTATGCACATGGGATTTTATTTAATTTTTTTCGTGTCGACAGGACTAGATGCCAGAGAGGCCAGTCACCACTGACGCAACGAAATGCACTAGCAATGCGTGGCTTCCGCGGCGGACCGGGCTCAAGCCCCCAGGGCTTGTAGGGCCTGGAGGTTGGAGCCACTGAGCGGGGCAGCCTCCCAGTCCTCTCGGGTTGGGTGGGGATGGGGTGGAAAAGACTGATTTGAATGGCAAGCCCACACCATGTGATCGGTGGCCACAAACACCTCCTCACAAAGTGAGCACTTCCTTGAGAATTCCGGATTGAAAAGTTGTAGTACTGTCGGGCAGAGTACCGTGCTGGTGTATAGGCGGAGAAGCCAGCGCTCCTCCGCCTTTTTTAGGCATTTACAAAAGTTAGGGCAGTGACCGTGAAAATTTTGATAGAGGACGGAAATCTCACGGAAAGTAATAGCTGGTGCGAGTTCCTCGTCCTGCTCTGGTTGTAGGTGAGGCAATGCCCTGTGAGTGAGCGTGCGGGAGGCAGAATCAGCTGCCTAATTCACCTCAATGCCTATATGCGCTGGGGACCATACAAGGGTGCGGTGGGTTCGAAAGCCCTGGTAGTGGCAAGTTTTTAGAATTTTGTAGGCTTTGCATGGGATGCGCCTTTGTTCAATGCGCCGGCAGGCGTTCCGAGAGTCGGTGATGATGACTCAAGACTCCGGATCCGCGGCGTCCGAGGCGATGGCGATTTCCTCTGCATGAGTAATGTTTGGGGCGCGGAAGGAGAGGTCCGGAACCGGTTTGCCTTTGTGGACGACGGCTGCGGTGACCAGCCTCGTGGTGTGGGCCACCCGCGTCCGCGCAGAACACTCCCGGCTTAGTGCCGTATTGTTGTGAGATGGCCTCCACCCGCGCGAGACGGCGTCGCTCATTAGTGTCCTTTGTCATATTGCTAGGGAGGTGGCGCACCTTCAAAGCGAAGCGTCAGGCGCCCGTGTGCTGTGCGATGTCAGTGCACGTTAATGATCCCCAGGTGGTCGAAATTATTCCGGAGACCTCCACTACGGCACCTCTTTCTCTCTTTCTTCTTTCACTCCCACCTTCCTTCCTGCCCTTACGGCGCGGTTCAGGTGTCCACCGAAATGGGAGACAGTTACTTGACCATTTCCTTTCGTCAAACGCCAATTAATAAAAAAAACAATTTTAAACGATCAGTGGCCTTCTAAAACTGCCAAAATATCACCTAACCAAGAAAAGAAACAACTCGGCGTTGTCAGCAAACTTCCAATCTCTGAGTGCCCGGCCTCATACATCGGGGAGGAAAAATATCTTTAATCTGAGAATCAGGCAACACAAATACGTGGCCGGATTAACGAACGAAGAATGCAACCCTCTCGCCGAGCATTGCAAGCGCTCTGAACACGAACTCGCCTTCGAAAAGGTGAGCGTGTTGGCCTGCGAACGTAATCCGCTCAAGCGGCGTCGCGTTTAGTCATGGAGCATAAAAGCGATGGTAAAAAGGAATGCAGGAACGCTGCCCTCCGCGTATGTTAAAGACCCTCGCCATGTGCTAAAAAAAGTGGAAGCGAAGGCTGCTCAATCACCGCTGAAGAAGTAACGGACCGAGATGGCCCGAGGCATTGGGCTGGAAATAAATCATTGGTTGAAGTGTGTATTTGTCAAATTTCAATGTCTTGAAATGCCATCGTTTCCTCCTCTTGTCCACATCCGTATTTCCGCCGTTTGTGCGCTGAAAATTATCATAACATTGGCATATTTCGAACCAACAGGTTTCAAAACCTTGCATATGGCGTGAAGTTTTTTTTTTTTTTTTACACAGACATCGTCGAATCAAAAAATGGCTTTCTCTGTCTTCATCAGAACCAAATGTCAGTTTGAAAGCTAATTTTCACCTAAATTTAAAATAAACATTTGAAGGCAAGCCAAAATCAACCTTTAATAAGACTACGTCAGCATAAAAATATGCACAGAAAAAAAGTGAAGGCGCTCAGCCTGTAACGGTTGTAAAAAAAAAAGAAAACATAATGAGTGCCTCAATTGAGCACGAAATAATTCAAAAATTATGCAAACATTATTTCTTTTGGTCTTCTTTTTATTCTCGCGTTGCTATACTTCGTCATATCATGTGAGAACTTTGGTATAAAAGAGCGCAGCGCTTTCATCTAGATCGTGTTCGAGTAGAGGCCAAGTACCTTGAAGAGCTCTCCCAAAATGCGTGCCCTGGTAGTCTGCCTTGCCCTTTTCCTGGCTTTGGCCGTGCTTCACTGCGATGCGAAGAGGAAGAAGAGAGATGCAGAGAATAAGGAGGGTATGGTGAAGATCTTTCTAACTTTAGCTTTCAGGCGCACTAATATCGATTTTTTGTTTTGATGCATATGCAACCCTGTTGTTAATTTCCTAAACTCATCGATCGCTAGCGTAGTGTTCAAGATTTGTGTTACGCGGACGTAAATAATTTCAGCTGTGCCTGAGTCTGAACCAATTCCTGATCCTTCCCACAGTGTGGTAACTTTTGGTCCGTACAGACTATTTAATGATGCATCTGCAGTGATATCTGAATAGAACCACCAATGGTGCACGCCGACACGCTGATGCGAAAGTGAGGCTCACGGCTCACCCGTTCAATGAAGTGCCCATGTCTCGTATTCATAAAGTTTATTTTGCAACAGGTGTATTTACTGACGATTGGGTTTTCTGCGACATCTAAATATACCACGCAAATAAATATGACAGATGGAACTTGTCGGACCAGCACATTTGCTCCTATATGGAACGCCTAGTGGGGCAGGCGTTTTGTGTTCATTCGGAAGGACAAATTATTGCCCTGCGTGTGTATCCTCTGTTAACATTTGTTACGACAAGAGAAGGGATGTTCTACGCCAGAAATGAGCTTGAATATTGTCAAGTAGTTTTAAGGTTCCTGGTTATTTTTTGCTGAATTTCTTTGGTGAGTGGAGTGTCATAAAACCACAGGATGTCCGTAGGACCTCATTGGCTTTGCCTTTTTTGTAACATTTTAAGGCTGCTAGTTCTAACAGCCCTTCCGACGAAATACGGCACGATGTAGCACTGCTGCGGAGCAGTTCGCCAGTTTGCTGCTCTAATTTTCAGCGTGGATGCCACTGCATTATTAGCACTAAAACAGGTTGACTGCTTATAACATAAATGACAAACGCTTTCTACACAACTTCCGATAGCGTTGGCGCAAATATTAAAGTGAAGAAAGCCTACTGCTTAGATACACTTATTCCTTCGAGATGATATCTGTTGAAGAAAATCGATTAGGAATATTTAGAGGATTTGTTGGGCAAGAAAGTCCGTAACAGGCAAAATGAAGATAGGAAAAAAATCTTTCTTTTAGCCGCGCCCTGCTGCTCAGTGGTTATGGCGCTCGGCTGCAGACCCGAAAGACGGGGGTTCGATACCGGCTGCGGTGGTCGAATTTCAATGGAGGCGAAATTCTAGAGGCCCGTGTACTGTGTGATGTCAGTGCACGTTAAAGAACCCCAGGTGGTCGAAATTTCCGGAGTCCTCCACTACGGCGCCCCCCATAGCCTGAATCGCGTAGGGACGTTAGACCCCACAAACTAAAATTAAACTAAAGTAAACAAAAAAAATCAATTTTCGCGTGCTATCGGTGTCATCATGCTTTATAACTAAGAGTAAACTATTACAGGTGGCTGCACCTACAAGGAGCATAGAATTGGGGAAGGAAAAACCAGGCGCCTGCAAGTGCCCTGTGAGAAGGTGACGTGCACCGGCGGTGTAGTGAATGTCACCACGTGAGTATTTGCATTCCGTATTCTTGTTGCCTTTTCTAAACGCTCAATTTGTGGAGAATACCAAAAGAAAGAACTGGAGAGGACACTAAAGCTCCGCCTTAGTGGTATGACGCGATAGCGTATTGGCTTATGCTTTCCATTCTGAGCAGTTTGACACCTTTAAACGCATTTTTAATTATTTTATAACTGTTTCAGTAATTAAATTATGAATTATACCCTCTGAGTTTTCTTAATTAGCATCATCAAACATTGGCTTTTCATTCTGTGAATTTTGACACCTATGTAGCTTTGGACCACTTTTTTCCATTTTTTTCACTTCTTTAATTAATCAATTAATTACAAAGCTTTCATCAACTCTTCATCGGCGGTCACCCACCAAACAACCATTAATCACTATAACCAAAAAATTACCACGATAATGTTTTCTTTTACGCAGCCTCGATTATTTCCGATACGTGGTGCCGACTACTACTACGCCGACGGCTTTTCGTACGAACCAGCTCTATACTCTGGCGCGTAATAAACATCGGAGGCTGGAATGAGGCATAGTATTATTTGCAAATTGGTGCGGATATGATAAACAAGGCAGGGACGTATAGAAAAGGTTACTTATAAATCGCTGAAAGGAATAGCCTTTTCGAGTAGTATTTGGCAGGTTAGTGAAGATATGTTTGTGCGGGTAAACTTTATAGCTCTTTTTTACTAACGCGAGTCTTTTCGAACAATGGCAGCTCATGAGTAATGGTATAACATTTATATTTATTTTTAATTTCTTACCTAATAGTGCTGAACTATTTATTCCTCAATGCTTTCTTGAGCACCATTCAGTAAAAAAGCACTTTTATTACCTCATTACTCTGGAAGCCGCACAACAGTACTTAGCCTTTGAATCACCACACGAATTTACGTTGGTTGATTGCCTCTAAGAAGTCTAGGGAATATGTAGCGATCATTTTTATAAGGGCGAAGTCCTCTGCCTACTTTCTTAGAGACGCGGTGCGTGGCGGTTGCTTCGGGTGTGTTGCAAGTCCTACCCTTCGGCCGGCCCGTGGCAGTCTCTCGGTTTTGTGGTGCCCGTGCGAACGCGGTTCAGGGAATACAGCATTGCCGTGCGGTGAAGTAATACACATTCCTCCTTGCCGCGCTCCTCGGTGTGCAAACTACCTCAAAGCGGCCACTAACCCCTCTTTCTCCGCATATAATTTAAGTTGAAAACCTTCTGATTATTTTAAAGAAGAGGACGTGCTTATTAAAGGTGCATCAAGCCTTAAAAAAATGCAATGTTAGAGATACATGCATCCCTGAATTCTATATATATTTTTTTTCCTCTAGGTGTGAGTCGCGATCCCAGAGTCGAAGGAGGCGTTCCGCAATAGGAAAGAAAAACAAGGAAGAAAACGAAGATCAGGACGAAACTGAGGAAGAGAGGAAGAATGTTTTCCCACGTTGCTGTGAGACGGAGCAGGACTGAATTCGACCTGCGCCATCGACATCAGTGCATGCAGAGCACAATGGAGGCTCAGGACGGCACTCAGTTTTGGTAGATGGGAGCGGTGAACCGCTGCTACTATAAGAATAAAATTATGAAAATGAACACGGTTCATGATCTCTAGGTTTAAAACGGAAACATCAGTCTGCTAATGAGCCCGAAATTTGTCATATGGCTCTTTCACAATGCCCAGCTCTGATTGAGGAACAACAAAAGAACGATCTCAGCGCGTCTTAGGAAGTGGGTATCGAACCATTGTCCCGGTGGTCCACTGGCGCAGCATTCGTGCGCACTGCCGTTTTAGCTACACCCGCTTTTTTTCTGTTGCTCTCATGTTCGTTGTCATCATTTGTTAATCTGATAGGCCGCTCCTTAAAAAAAGAAACTAAGCAATGTTGGACTATTAAAAAGCAGCCGTTTTACCGTAATGAAGGGCGGCTGACTGCGCTGGAGTTTGGTACTTTCGCTTGCAGATATTTATTCTTCGGTACGCAGGACAGAGCATTGTACAATTTTGTATTTGTAATCATACTGATGCAGATATTTGCGAATACCTGTACATCACCATGAGCCACACAACACCGTCGCCGTGTGTCTGCGTGCTAGCCGATCAGCTCGCGATTCAAGAATAGACTTGAAGATTGCGCTGGAGCGGTTTACATGTGTTTATAATCACAATCTTCTCCACTGTATCAGAGTGAAGCAGCTGCTGCGTAGATGATGCGTAGAACTCCTACAGTCGACGAATATCTAGGGAAATCCCTCAAGTTGAAGTACATTTCTAATAATGGAGTAGTGACTCATTAATATAAAATCAAGCGCAGCCATACGCGTACAAAGGAAAGCTATACAGCTTTCCTTTGCAACCGTATGGCTTTATGTGGATAGGTGCTAACGAATAGTTAGTCCATTTGTACGACTCCTAACGTGTCTTCGAACGGAATATGTATTCGTTAGCATCAAAAGGTAAGGACGTTGCGCTCGGAGTGCCCTACTTTTGACTGTAATCACAGTCTACTCTATTATTTTAAGGTGGTGGCAGTTGCTATGGAGGTAATGCATGCAACTCCTAACATCGCCCATTGTTTAGACGAATCCTCTTAAATGGAGAAAATTTCTAATAAGGGAGGTGAGATTGATTAGCGTCACCCCAAGCGCAGGCTTACGGGTACAAAGGAAATCTATACAGCTTTTCTTCGTTAACATCAGAAGGATGGGTCCCCAAAATAAAACAAATGGACCCATTCTGCTATGCTCCTTAGTTTCGGTGGCTGTTGGCTTCCTTCATAGTATGATACGTCGGATATAACGTCGTTTCGTACGATAACCTCGAATGTAACGAAACTTAGGGCTCTACGTCGGGTACAACGAACTTAAGTGTTTTAACCTCGGTTATACTGAACGTACAGGGTCGTCCACTCTTAGTTTGAACCCGCTAGCGCATGGCCGCACTCTTCAGAGGGCCACCGCATGCGACACAGTCGCTCATCGCAGCCAAGTGGCGCAGGAGAAGGTGTACCTGGACGTGGTGCTTCGCGTCATCTGCCACTTCGCTTCGATGCGCAGCCGTTTCGGACGCAGTGACCCTCCAAAGAGCACGACCATGCGCTGGCGCATCCTAACTAAGAGTGGACGACCCTGTACGTGGGCCACCTTGGATGTAACGAACTTTCGCGCTTAACCGCGGAGGTAACGAAATTTCCTGTGTTGCCTCGGATATAAAGAACCCAAGAATACCACCTAGATATAAAGAACTTGCATGCCTGGATCTTGGTTGTAACGAACTTGATTTGTGGGCCATTCTATTCTTCTTTTGTTTTTAATGAAAATCTCCTGTGTTGTTTTTTGTGCTTTGAGGAGGTTTTTCGGATTGCAAGAGAAGCTTTTTTTTCAGAGAAAGTTGAATTGAAAAATATTGCTGCCACTCAAATTATTTTCGTTGCACAGGCAGCAGTAATGACCCATTATCCCCTTTAGCACCTCTAAACGCAGAGCACTTTGCTCATGAAAACTGCTAGTTGTGAGCACGTGCACTGTCGACCGCAAAAGTTTGCGGGATCTGCGATGCGTGTCGGAGTAAAGCAAAACTGCGTTGCTGCGCCATCTGCCGCCACTGAGCTTGCTTTCTAGGCTCACGGCACACCTGGTGCGGCAGTACTGGAAGTGAGGCTCGGCAGCAGGCTTGCAGATGGCGCAGCAATGCAGTTTTGCTTCACTCCGACACGCATCGCAGATCCCACAAACTTCTGTGGGTGACAGTACGTTACAGGACAGTAAACCTGCCCTTTCGGTGAACCGAGCGCCTTTATAGGTAGAACGCGGTAATGATAAATACAGGTCAGCTTTACTTTCTTTACAATGTCTCTGTGAGTTTTCGTCTGTGCTTATAGATGGGTAGATTTTAGTCATTGTCACTTAGAGGAGCCACGCCAGGCGACGAACGTATTCGCGCTTTCTTTGCCCGTTTCCTCTTTCCCTCAGCAAGTGGCGCTCTTGACGGGCCTATAATGAGCTGGAATGCCTTTTGGCCCTGCATTTTCTCATGAGAGCTCGAGTCATGCTGTAAATGAAGGTGATACGTCTTCTGCAGGCACGATTCACCGTTTTGGCTTTATACGAATACAAATGCTTGGCCTGAAGTACACTACGAGATCCCATACAAAGACTATTGGGTGTGAGGGCATGGCAACTCTAAATATGACGCAGTTCCATCCCATGAGTAGCTCGAACAAGGGAAAGTGAGGCAGCTAGTGCGGAGCAACATTGTCCCGAGGAGGCTGAGGCGCAAGCCAGAAAGACGCCCGGTGTGGCGCGTGGTGAAGAACACCGCCCTGGAGGATAAATGGTCCCTGCTCGAGCGTTCAAATGAGGAATTTGTGAGAGAAGGGCGGCTGCTGTGATTACTTCTCTTCACTTCGCACAAATGGCGCCTTAAACTTTGCCGACATTCAAATTCAGTGTCTTTACAAACTTTCTGAAATGATTGTTTGCCGGATTAATTTTCAGATTACAATTAGGAAACCGCACCAAACAGGTGGTTAATAACTGTGAAATTGAGCAAGTGTCCCGTTTCCAGTTTCTTGCTATGTATTTCCGCAGTGATATGCGGCGGGCAGGTTATGTGGATAGCATTGAACAAAACTGTCCAGAACTTTTTGTACACACTAATTGAACAAGAGAGGAAAGAGCCTCTTAGTGCTGGCCGACGTTTCGAAAAGTGGGCTGGGCTTCGTCTGGGCAAAGCGTTCATTCATCAATGGCAGGGTTTAAAGAAGGCCTTCCGTTCAAGAAGGAAGGCCTGTTGAGGTGGAGGAGTTCGTGAAGTGGGAAAGGGTTTAGAATAGAAAATATGAATCTTGTGCAGCCCCTATGGCATCTGAATCGAATTAGACCGCTGCCCTGCAAAACTGTGGAAAGAAATACGCCAGCTCAGCAACAAGGAATCCAGAGCGTGGGGAGGCTGGAGAGACAGCGAAGATGGGCAGGAATGCCTCTGTGTCGACGTAGGGAGAGCTGTGGCAGGTGTCATGGTATGACTGTTTAAGCTTACCTGGATAGATCAGAACACAAATGGACAGTAAGAACGAAGGAAATACCGGGAAACAAAGACAAAAAAAGGGGTGCCGAGAATGAATGAAAGAATGGGTAAGAAGTATGAAAGAAAATGGTTCCTAAGAAATGATAGCAGGTGGTATAGAGCTTAAGGTCCAAGTAGGTAATGAATGCTAATAAAAGAAATGGAAAAATAAGAAGAAGAGAAAGGGTAAACAGGGGAGTAGGGTGAATGAACGAATAGAGAGGTGTAATGCAGCTCGGATAAAACTGGTGTAATATCTTTTGTCCAACCATGAGCAAGACCTTTTTAAAGAACTACGTCAGTGCCGGAATGTGCGACAGAGGTAAGCAAACAGTCAAAAAGTACAGGAAAGAAGGGACGCATTCATTAGGAGGATGGTGCAATACGGCGGACAGATTGCCGCCATTTTTCGCGCAAAGTATTTCGTAGACTTCAGTATTAAGGCTACAGTCATTTAAAATTTGGCACTATGATAGCGAGGTGTGGATGGATACGCCCCTCCCGTCCTATTTTTTTTTCTTTGCAATTTAAATAGTAGAGGTGATAATCGGGAGGAATGAAATAATCTGAGTTTTGATTGCATGAGGTCTAAGTAAAAAAAAATAAGATCAAAAGTAAAGTTTCAATACCTCCGTAATGCAGATTTATCTTATTTTTCGACAGGACGGATCTAGCATTTAAATGCAGCAGTTTGAAACACGTCTCTATGTTTTTCGTCCAACTAGTTTACTAACATCTTGGGGATGGATAAAGTTGCTTGACATGGTTGATATTTTTTCGGGGATGGGTTTATTTACAGGGTGAGAAGAAAATGGGTGAAAATCTTCACGCATGCCCGTTGGAACTGCAGTTTTAGCATCAAGGGCTATTTCATCCAGAATAGAATCATATGTCTGACTGATTATTAGCTTTAACAAAACTTCGTGCTGGGCTAGTTGGTGGGACATAGTTGAAACTTGGTTCAGCGCGAAAGACGAACACAAAGAAAGGAAACGACACACACGGAGCGCTACTAACAACTGATTTATTGATATATGCAAGGAACACATTTATAGTCTTCAAACGCATGCGCACAATCGGGCGGCTCCAGGCTACTTTAACAGTTTTAGATGGCTCACACTTATCTAAGCTCTCATTATGTCACTGAGGAAAGCGCGGGAACCAGATAAGAAAGATAACTCTGAACATGAAAATGACAAAAGGAAAAAATATATGGATGGGATATGACCAAAACATTTCGAGAATCGACAGGCGAAAAAGACACGGGCCAGGAAGTTACATGACGTTATATGACGTTGTCCAAAAACATACGCTCAGCTGAGTACAAACTTATGGAAGGGTCGCTGATGCACTGCCTAGACTTTTTATGAATATGAAAGGCCTCCAAAATGACTCTTGATGTTGTGCTTTTACTCCTGCCTAAAACCTTTGCTTCTTTGAATCGTGGCGCGCAGCTGCACCCCATTACGTGCGAAACAAGATTCGCAAGCTTATCTTGATTTATCAAATTTTGAGCATGCTCCCTTAAACGGTCATTGATACAACGCCCTGTCTGCCCAATGTAGCACTTTCCACAGGACAGGAGGAACTTGTAAACCACTCCTAAAGCACATTTGACGAAGGCTTCTTCGCGTTGCTTTTTGCAACCGCGCTCACCATCGCCGCAGATGCGGGAGCACAGCTTCGCGAACTTATTTGGCGCGGAGAATACAAGAGGCACTTTGTGCCTGCTGGCCACTTTTTTGAGATTATGTGACACCTTATGAATATAAGGTATCCCCTCAGGTTTGGGCTTTCCGAGTTCAGTTGCAGCCACGTTTCGTCGAGGGCGAAACTTCTTCAGGAGGGTTTCGGCTACTGCCGAAACCTGTACCTCTGTACCTGTGCCTCAAACTGAACTGCTCGTCGCCGTGATGGATGCTATTGAAAAGTCCGGAGAACTTTCTTTTCGGTCCTCAGCAGGTGTGTCACTTGACGATTTTTTAAGCCTTTTAGAATTTTATTTGAGTGTTACTTTTATCCTTTTTGACAAGCAGCCCTTTTTGCAGCGCAACGGAATTTGCATAGGGACCTGTGTGTCTCCTATTTTATGTGATATATTTTTAGCTTATGTTGATCGCCTTTTGCAGCACGCTTTTAATGGAGGCCCGGTTTTAAAGGCTTTTAGATATGCCGATGATTTTTTAATCTTTTTAAATGCCCCTTTTAACTCAACCATTGAGGCTTCCGTTGGTGGTATCTTAAGAGCTTTTAACGAGCACGGTAAACGCCTGACCTTTACGCATGAACTTCCCCAGAACGGTGAGATACGCTTTTTAGACCTGAGGTTGAGGTTTGGTGCGGGACACACCTGTTGGGCGTATTTCCCACGCGCGAAAAATGAACTCTTGTCCTATGATTCGTCTCACTCTAAGACCATTAAGAGAGCAGTAGCAATGCTTTGCCTTGAATCCGCGCTTCGGAAATCGTGTCCGCACGAGATGCACGGCAGTTTCGACCATCAGGTGCGCAGGCTTTCGGCCGCAGGCTTCCCTTGCTTGGTCCTTACGGCAGTAGCCGAAACCCTCCTGAAGAAGTTACGCCCTCGACGAAACGTGGCTGCAACTGAACGCGCAAAGCCCAAACCTGAGGTGATGCCTTATATTCATAAGGTGTCACATAATCTCAAAAAAGTGGCCAGCAGGCACAAAGTGCCTCTTGTATTCTCCGCGCCAAATAAGTTGGCGAAGCTGTGCCCCCGCATCTGCGGCGATGGTGAGCGCGGTTGCAAAAAGCAACATGAAGAAGCCTTCGTCAAATGTGCTTTAGGAGTGGTTTACAAGATCCCCCTGTCCTGTGGAAAGTGCTACATTGGGTAGACAGGGCGTTGTATCAATGACCGTTTAAGGGAGCATGCTCAAAATTTGATAAATCAAGATAAGCTTGCGAATCTTGTTTCGCACTTAATGGGGTGCAGCTGCGCGTCACGATTCAAAGAAGCAAAGGTTTTAGGCAGGAGTAAAAGCACAACATCAAGAGTCATTTTGGAGGCCTTTCATATTCATAAAAAGTCTAGGCAGTGCATCAGCGACCCTTCCATAAGTTTGTACTCAGCTGAGCGTATGTTTTTGGACAACGTCATATAACGTCATGTAACTTCCTGGCCCGTGTCTTTTTCGCCTGTCGATTCTCGAAATGTTTTGGTCATATCCCATCCATATATTTTTTCCTTTTGTCATTTTCATGTTCAGAGTTATCTTCCTTATCTGGTTCCCGCGCTTTCCTCAGTGACATAATGTGAGCTTAGATAAGTGTGAGCCATCTAAAACTGTTAAAGTAGCCTGGAGCCGCCCGATTGTGCGCATGCGTTTGAAGACTATAAATGTGTTTCTTGCATATATCAATAAATCAGTTGTTAGTAGCGCTCCGTGTATGTCGTTTCCTTTTTTTGTGTTCGTCTTTCGCGCTGAACCAAGTTTCAACAATTATTAGCGTGTATAGATTTTCCCACATCTTATTCGAATTCCCGCAACAAGATTCAGACAGAGCATAATAATAGCAATTTCTAGCCTCTCGTAATTCCTTATTGAATCTGTTTCTATCAGTTCTAAACTTTGCAAAAAATGATGGCTCACGTATTTCGATGAAGGTTTTAAACATATTTCAATCTTGCGCAGTAGTTGTGCACCAATCCATTCTTTGCGTGGTTTATTTGCTGTATCATGCTGACTTGGAAAGTTTGTTTCGCAAATGTGAATAATTTTTTTCAAAAAATCTATTGTATGCCATTTCTGCATCAGCAAAATTAACAACATTATGGAAGTTAACATCTGGAGACGCTTCTTTGAAAACTGCAAAGCTTCTGTGTAATGCTTAGAAATGTACGAGGGTACCGTTGAGCGTTGTTCATACTTGCTTTAACCGCGAACAGGATTGGAAGGTAGTCACTGACCTCGTAGCAAAAAATGTGGAAAGGAAGTTTTAAATATCAAAATTGTTTATAAAAAGGTCAATTAAAGAGTGGCTGTGGAAGTGATTCTCGTTGATTTGTCATACGCTTCTGCGCACCCATTTGCGTAAATGAGACAAAAAAAATTTAACTGCCTCATCGTGTGCCAGCAGGTTTATAATAAAGGCACCTCCTAAAAACGGATAATTCTTATTCGTGTTTATAAAGTTCAGAAAGCAGTCCAAAAAATAAGAAATGCCCCAAAACAGCCCTTGGAGGAGGATAACAGGCAGCAAATACCATATTGCCAGATATCAAAGGGATGATTTCAGAGACCGGTATTAATAAAGGCAACCTGAGTACCTGAGCATACTCCCTATTTTTACTAAGTGAAATACAGGCACCACCATCACGCTTGTTTGCGTGGTTTACAAAATATGTGCTGCAAGTTCGTATCGTCATCAAGTCTTGTCATTAGCGTGCCACGTTTCTAAGAGAATAAAGACTTCTATCACGTTTAGTGTTATCTGCCCCTTTACACGGGTTCGCTACTGGCTTGGTCGCAATGGCGCTCTGCGTGTGCGCACCCACGCGAAGCCATGATCAGGCTTAGTGTCACTGACCTTATACATTGACAACATAATGGTTTGATTTGCTCGCTCTGATTGAGAAGATTTGATTTACCATCTAATCCCGTCCGAAGAATGTACACCGGACCGTTCAGTAGCTGTGGTTTACAATTTAGCAGCCCCCCCCCCCCTCCCCTCACTCACTTGATAGGCCCCGCCTGAAACTCAGAAGAAACAGAGGAAGCAGCTATAGCATTAGTCATTGCCCTAAACAAGGCGGCTTATGTAGTTACCGATTCCAAATCCGCCGTTATTAACTTCACCCGCGGACGAGTCTATCCCCCCCACGTGGCAAATATCGAGTATGTGCGCACTAAATTCTGACAGGCGTAATGAGCTCGTGTGGGTGCCGGCTCACTCTGGAAATGCCGAAAATGTGGCCGCCGAGAAAATATATCGAGAATGTATTTTCCATGCAAATGGCGACCCCAGCCGGTATTTCTCGAGGGAGTGGACACACATGTTCTGAGAACTCACAGAACAAGCACACCTTGCCCCTCGATTCTTCCCCCCTCCCCACCTCGCCTATCTCACTCCCAATAAATTCTCTGGAGGTGAACCCAGACCCCAACTCTTCCGATCCCTCAGCTTAAATCCTTCTTCCGCCCCGTTTCTCCAGAGTGCACCCTCTGTGGAGAATTCCATGCCCCCCTGGACTACATTCTCTTCGGTTGCCCTGCCGATCCTCCCCCGCAGGGACAGCTCGCCACCGAAACATGGGAGGAGTTTGAGGCCCTTCTTGTGTCGCAGGACCCGGACACCCAACTTCGCTGTGTGAACTGGGGTGCCAGTGCCATGGCCCTACGTGCCCTGGACACATGCGCGTAATGTGAGGGCTGTGCGGTGGCCCTGAGACCTTGTACGGTCCAAACTCATTTGCAAATTAAAGTTTTCCGTCCATCCATTTATGCACATGGGATTTTATTTCATGTTTTTCGCGTCGACAGGACTAGACGGCAGAGAGGCCAGTCACCACTGACGCAACGAAATGCACTGGCAATGCGTAGCTTCCACGTGGCTTCCGCGGCGGACCGGGCTCAAGCCACCAGGGCTTGTAGGGTCTGGAGGCTGGAGCAACCGAGCCAGGCAGCCTCCCAGTCCTCTCGGGTTGAGTGGGGACGGGGTGGGAAGGACTGATTTGAAGGGCAAGCCCACACCATGTGATAGGTGTCCGGAAACAGCTCCTCACAATGTGAGCACTACCTTCAGAATTCCGGATTGAAAAGTTGTAGTACTGCCGGGCAGAGTACCGTGTTGGTGTATAGACGGAGAAGCCAGCGCTCCTCCGCCTTTTTTAGGCCTCTTCAAAAGGTAGGGCAGTGGCCGTGCAAATTTTGGTAGAGGACGCAAATCTCACGGAAAGTAATAGCTGGTGCGAGTTCCGCGTCCTGCTCTGGTTGTAGGTGAGGCAATGCCCGCTTAGTGAGCGTGCGGGAGGCAGAATCAGCTGCCTAATTCCCCTCAAGGCCTATATGCGCTGAGGACCATACAACGGTGCGGTGTGTTCGAAAACCCTGGTAGTGGCAAGTTTTTAGAATTTTGAAGGCCCTGCATGGGATGCGGCTTTGTTCAATGCGCCGGCAGGTGTACCGAGAGTCGGTGATGATGATTCAAGACTCCGGATCTGCGGCATCCAACGCGATGGCGATTTCCTCTGCATGAAAAATGTTTGGGGCGCGAAAGGAGAGGTCCGGAACCGGTTTGCCTTGGGGAACGAGGCTGCGGTGTACCAGCACCTGTGGTGCGGGCCACCCGCGTCCACGCAGAACACTCCCGGCTTAGTGCCGTATTGTTGTGAGATGGCCTCCACCCGCGCGAGACGGCGTCGCTCATTAGTGTCCTTTGTCATATTGCTAGGGAGGTGGCGTACCTTCAAAGCGAAGCGTCAGGCGCACGTGTGCTGTGCGATGTCCGTTCACGTTAGAGATCCCCAGGTGGTCGAAATTATTCCGGAGACCTCCACTACGGCACCTTTTTCTCTCTTTCTTCTTTCACTCCCGCCTTCCTCCCTGCCCTTACGGCGCGGTTCAGGTGTCCACCGAAATATGTGAGACAGATACTTGAGCATTTCGTTTCGTCGAAAGCCAATTAAAAAAACAATTTTCAACGATTAGTGGGTTTCTAAAACTGCCCAAATATCAAGTAACCAAGAAAAGAAACAACTCGGCGTTGTCAGCAAACTTCCATCCTCCGAGTGCCGGGCCTCATACATCGGGGAAGAAAAACATCTTTAATCTGAGAATCGGGCGAGAGAAATACGCAGCCCGATTAACGAACTCAGAATGCAACCCTCTCGCCGAGCATTGCAAGCGCTCTGAAAGCGAACTCGCCTTCGAAAAGGTGAGCGTGTTGGCCTGCGAACGTAATCCGCTCAAGCGGCGTCGCATTGAGTCATGGATCATAAAAGCGATGGTAAAAAACGAATGCGGGAACGCTGCCCTCCGCGTATGATAAAGACCCTCGCCATGTGCTAAAAAAAGTGGAAGCGATGGCTGCTCAGTCACCCCTGAAGAAGGAACGGACCGAGACGCCCCCTAGAGTTTGGGCTGGAAATAAATCATTGGTTGAAGCGTATATTTGTCAAATTGGAATGTCTTGAAATGTCATCTTTTTCTCCTCTTCTCCACATCGGTATTTCCGCCGTTTGTGCGCTGGAAATTATCATAACATTGGCATATTTCGAACCAGCAAGTTTCAAAACCTTGCATGTGGCGTGAAGTTTTTTTTTTTTTTACACACACATCGTCGACTGAAAAATGACTTTCTCTGTTTTCATCAGAACCAAATGTCATTTTCAAAGCTAATGTTCGCCTAAAATTAAAATAAACATGTGAAGGCAAGCCGAAATCAACCTTTAATATGACTATGTCCCCATAAAATTATGCGCAGAAAAAAAGCGAATGCGCTCAGCCTGTAACGGTTGTAAAAAAAAAAAAAAACATAACGAGTGCCTTGAGCAGGAAATAATTAAAAATTATGCAAACATTATTTCTTTTGGTCTTCTGTTTATTCTCGCGTTGCTATACTTTGTCATATCAGTGAGAACTTCGGTATAAAAGTGCGCAGCGCTTTCATCTAGATCGTGTTCGAGTAGAGGCCAAGTACCTTGAAGAGCTCTCCCAAAATGCGTGCCCTGGTAGCCTGCCTTGCCCTTTTCCTGGCTTTGGCCGTGCTTCACTGCGATGCGAAGAGGAAGAAGAGAGATGCAGAGAATGAGGAGGGTATGGTGAAGATCTTTCTAACTCTCGCTTTCAGGCACACTAATATCGATTTTTTGCTTTGCTATGGGTATGCGAGCCTGTTGTTCATTTCCTAAACTCATCCATCGCTAGCGTAGTGTTCAATATTTGTGTTACGTGGAGGTAAATAATTTCAGCTGGGCCTGAGTCTGAACCAATTCCTGATCCTTCCCACAGTGTGGTAACTTTTTGTCCGTACAAAGTATTTGATGATGCATCTGCAGTGATATTTGAATAGAACCACCAATGGTGCACGCCGACACACTGATGCAAAAGTGACGCTCATGGCTCACCCGTTCAATGAAGTGCCCATGTCTCGTATTGAGAAAGTTTAGTTTGTATCAGGGGTATATACTGACGATTGGGTTTTCTGTGACATTTAAATATACCTCGCAAATAAATATGACAGATGGAACTTGTCGGACCTGCACATTTGCTCATACATGGAACGCCTAGTGGGGCAGGCTTTTTGCGTTCATTCGGAAGGACAATTTATTGCCCTGCGTGTGTATCCTCTGTTACCATTTGTTATGACAAGAGAAGGGATGTTCTACGCCAGAACTGAGCTTGAATATTCTCAAGTAGTTTTAAGGTTCCTGGTTATTTTGTGCTGAATTTCTTTGGTGAGTGGAGTGTCATAAAACCACAGGATGTCCGTAGTAGCTAATTGGCTTTGCCTTTTTTTGTAACATTTTAGGGCTGCTAGTTCTAACAGCCCTTCCGACGAAATACGGGACGATGTAGCACCGCTGCGGAGCAGTTCGCCAGTTTGCCGTTCTAATTGTCAGCGTTGATGCCACTGCATTAGTAACACTAACAACGAGTTGACTGTTTATAAGATAAATGACAAACGCTTTCTACACAACTTCCGATAGCGTTAGCACAAAGATTAAAGTGATGAAAGCCTAATGCTTAGATACACTCATTCCTTCTAGATATCTCTTGAAGAAAATCGACTAGGAATATTTAGAGGATTTATTGGGCAAGAAAGTCCGTAACAGGCAAAATGAAGATACGAAAAAAACCTTTCTTTTAGCCGCGCCCTGCTGCTCAGTGGTTATGGCGCTCGGCTGCAGACCCGAAAGACGGGGGGTCGATACCGGCCGCGGTGGTCGAATTTCAATGGAGGCGAAATTCTTAAGGTCCGTGTAGTGGGAGATATCAGTGCACGTTAAAGAACCCCAGGTGGTCGAAATTTCCGGAGCCCTCCACTACTGCGTCCCTCATAGCCTTAGTCGCTTAGGGACGTTTGACCCCACAAACTAAAATTAAACTAAAGTAAACGAAAAATTCAATTTTAGCGTGCTATGGGTGTCATCATGCTTCATAATTCAGAGTAAACTATTACAGGTGGCTGCACCTACAAGGAGCATAGAATTAGGGAAGGCAGAACCAGGCGCCTGGAAGTGCCCTGTGAGAAGGTGACGTGCACCGGCGGTGTAGTGAATGTCACCACGTGAGTATTTGCATTCCGTATTCTTGTTGCCTTTTCTAAACGCTCACTTTAGGGAGAAAACCAAAAGAAAGAATTGGAGAGGACACTAAAGCTCCGCCTTAATGGTATGACGCGATAGCGTATTGGCTTATGCTTTCCATTCTGAGCAGTTTGACAGCTTTAAACGCATTTTTAATTATTTTATAACTGTTTCAGTAATTAAATTATGAATTATACCCTCTGAGTTTTCTTAATTAGCATCATCAAACATTGGCTTTTCATTCTGAGAATTTTGACACCTATGTAGCTTTCGACCACTTTTTTCCATTTTTTCACTTCTTTAATTAATCAATTAATTACAAAGCTTTCATCAACTCTTCATCGGCGGTCACCCACCAAACAACCATTAATCACTATAACCAAAAAATTACCACGATAATGTTTTCTTTTACGCAGCCTCGATTATTTCCGATACGTGGTGCCGACTACTACTACGCCGGCGGCTTTTCGTACGAACCAGCTCTATACTCTGGCGCGTAATAAACATCGGAGGCTGGAATGAGGCATAGTATTATTTGCAAATTGGTGCGGATATGATAAACAAGGCAGGGGCGTATAGAAAAGGTTACTTATAAATCGCTCAAATAGCCTTTTCGAGTAGTATTTGGCAGGTTAGAGACGATATGTTTGTGCGGGTAAACTTTATAGCTCTTTTTTACTAACGCGAGTCTTTTCGAACAATGGCAGCTCATGAGTAATGGTATAACATTTATATTTATTTTTAATTTCTTACCTAATAGTGCTGAACTATTTATTCCTCAATGCTTTCTTGAGCACCATTCAGTAAAAAAGCACTTTTATTACCTCATTACTCTGGAAGCCGCACAACAGTACTTAGCCTTTGAATCACCACACGAATTTACGTTGGTTGATTGCCTCTAAGAAGTCTAGGGAATATGTAGCGATCATTTTTATAAGGGCGAAGTCCTCTGCCTACTTTCTTAGAGACGCGGTGCGTGGCGGTTGCTTCGGGTGTGTTGCAAGTCCTACCCTTCGGCCGGCCCGTGGCAGTCTCTCGGTTTTGTGGTGCCCGTGCGAACGCGGTTCAGGGAATACAGCATTGCCGTGCGGTGAAGTAATACACATTCCTCCTTGCCGCGCTCCTCGGTGTGCAAACTACCTCAAAGCGGCCACTAACCCCTCTTTCTCCGCATATAATTTAAGTTGAAAACCTTCTGATTATTTTAAAGAAGAGGACGTGCTTATTAAAGGTGCATCAAGCCTTAAAAAAATGCAATGTTAGAGATACATGCATCCCTGAATTCTATATATATTTTTTTTCCTCTAGGTGTGAGTCGCGATCCCAGAGTCGAAGGAGGCGTTCCGCAATAGGAAAGAAAAACAAGGAAGAAAACGAAGATCAGGACGAAACTGAGGAAGAGAGGAAGAATGTTTTCCCACGTTGCTGTGAGACGGAGCAGGACTGAATTCGACCTGCGCCATCGACATCAGTGCATGCAGAGCACAATGGAGGCTCAGGACGGCACTCAGTTTTGGTAGATGGGAGCGGTGAACCGCTGCTACTATAAGAATAAAATTATGAAAATGAACACGGTTCATGATCTCTAGGTTTAAAACGGAAACATCAGTCTGCTAATGAGCCCGAAATTTGTCATATGGCTCTTTCACAATGCCCAGCTCTGATTGAGGAACAACAAAAGAACGATCTCAGCGCGTCTTAGGAAGTGGGTATCGAACCATTGTCCCGGTGGTCCACTGGCGCAGCATTCGTGCGCACTGCCGTTTTAGCTACACCCGCTTTTTTTCTGTTGCTCTCATGTTCGTTGTCATCATTTGTTAATCTGATAGGCCGCTCCTTAAAAAAAGAAACTAAGCAATGTTGGACTATTAAAAAGCAGCCGTTTTACCGTAATGAAGGGCGGCTGACTGCGCTGGAGTTTGGTACTTTCGCTTGCAGATATTTATTCTTCGGTACGCAGGACAGAGCATTGTACAATTTTGTATTTGTAATCATACTGATGCAGATATTTGCGAATACCTGTACATCACCATGAGCCACACAACACCGTCGCCGTGTGTCTGCGTGCTAGCCGATCAGCTCGCGATTCAAGAATAGACTTGAAGATTGCGCTGGAGCGGTTTACATGTGTTTATAATCACAATCTTCTCCACTGTATCAGAGTGAAGCAGCTGCTGCGTAGATGATGCGTAGAACTCCTACAGTCGACGAATATCTAGGGAAATCCCTCAAGTTGAAGTACATTTCTAATAATGGAGTAGTGACTCAATAATATAAAATCAAGCGCAGCCATACGCGTACAAAGGAAAGCTATACAGCTTTCCTTTGCAACCGTATGGCTTTATGTGGATAGGTGCTAACGAATAGTTAGTCCATTTGTACGACTCCTAACGTGTCTTCGAACGGAATATGTATTCGTTAGCATCAAAAGGTAAGGACGTTGCGCTCGGAGTGCCCTACTTTTGACTGTAATCACAGTCTACTCTATTATTTTAAGGTGGTGGCAGTTGCTATGGAGGTAATGCATGCAACTCCTAACATCGCCCATTGTTTAGACGAATCCTCTTAAATGGAGAAAATTTCTAATAAGGGAGGTGAGATTGATTAGCGTCACCCCAAGCGCAGGCTTACGGGTACAAAGGAAATCTATACAGCTTTTCTTCGTTAACATCAGAAGGATGGGTCCCCAAAATAAAACAAATGGACCCATTCTGCTATGCTCCTTAGTTTCGGTGGCTGTTGGCTTCCTTCATAGTATGATACGTCGGATATAACGTCGTTTCGTACGATAACCTCGAATGTAACGAAACTTAGGGCTCTACGTCGGGTACAACGAACTTAAGTGTTTTAACCTCGGTTATACTGAACGTACAGGGTCGTCCACTCTTAGTTTGAACCCGCTAGCGCATGGCCGCACTCTTCAGAGGGCCACCGCATGCGACACAGTCGCTCATCGCAGCCAAGTGGCGCAGGAGAAGGTGTACCTGGACGTGGTGCTTCGCGTCATCTGCCACTTCGCTTCGGTGCGCAGCCGTTTCGGACGCAGTGACCCTCCAAAGAGCACGACCATGCGCTGGCGCATCCTAACTAAGAGTGGACGACCCTGTACGTGGGCCACCTTGGATGTAACGAACTTTCGCGCTTAACCGCGGAGGTAACGAAATTTCCTGTGTTGCCTCGGATATAAAGAACCCAAGAATACCACCTAGATATAAAGAACTTGCATGCCTGGATCTTGGTTGTAACGAACTTGATTTGTGGGCCATTCTATTCTTCTTTTGTTTTTAATGAAAATCTCCTGTGTTGTTTTTTGTGCTTTGAGGAGGTTTTTCGGATTGCAAGAGAAGCTTTTTTTTCAGAGAAAGTTGAATTGAAAAATATTGCTGCCACTCAAATTATTTTCGTTGCACAGGCAGCAGTAATGACCTATTATCCCCTTTAGCACCTCTAAACGCAGAGCACTTTGCTCATGAAAACTGCTAGTTGTGAGCACGTGCACTGTCGACCGCAAAAGTTTGCGGGATCTGCGATGCGTGTCGGAGTAAAGCAAAACTGCGTTGCTGCGCCATCTGCCGCCACTGAGCTTGCTTTCTAGGCTCACGGCACACCTGGTGCGGCAGTACTGGAAGTGAGGCTCGGCAGCAGGCTTGCAGATGGCGCAGCAATGCAGTTTTGCTTCACTCCGACACGCATCGCAGATCCCACAAACTTCTGTGGGTGACAGTACGTTACAGGACAGTAAACCTGCCCTTTCGGTGAACCGAGCGCCTTTATAGGTAGAACGCGGTAATGATAAATACAGGTCAGCTTTACTTTCTTTACAATGTCTCTGTGAGTTTTCGTCTGTGCTTATAGATGGGTAGATTTTAGTCATTGTCACTTAGAGGAGCCACGCCAGGCGACGAACGTATTCGCGCTTTCTTTGCCCGTTTCCTCTTTCCCTCAGCAAGTGGCGCTCTTGACGGGCCTATAATGAGCTGGAATGCCTTTTGGCCCTGCATTTTCTCATGAGAGCTCGAGTCATGCTGTAAATGAAGGTGATACGTCTTCTGCAGGCACGATTCACCGTTTTGGCTTTATACGAATACAAATGCTTGGCCTGAAGTACACTACGAGATCCCATACAAAGACTATTGGGTGTGAGGGCATGGCAACTCTAAATATGACGCAGTTCCATCCCATGAGTAGCTCGAACAAGGGAAAGTGAGGCAGCTAGTGCGGAGCAACATTGTCCCGAGGAGGCTGAGGCGCAAGCCAGAAAGACGCCCGGTGTGGCGCGTGGTGAAGAACACCGCCCTGGAGGATAAATGGTCCCTGCTCGAGCGTTCAAATGAGGAATTTGTGAGAGAAGGGCGGCTGCTGTGATTACTTCTCTTCACTTCGCACAAATGGCGCCTTAAACTTTGCCGACATTCAAATTCAGTGTCTTTACAAACTTTCTGAAATGATTGTTTGCCGGATTAATTTTCAGATTACAATTAGGAAACCGCACCAAACAGGAGGTTAATAACTGTGAAATTGAGCAAGTGTCCCGTTTCCAGTTTCTTGCTATGTATTTCCGCAGTGATATGCGGCGGGCAGGTTATGTGGATAGCATTGAACAAAACTGTCCAGAACTTTTTGTACACACTAATTGAACAAGAGAGGAAAGAGCCTCTTAGTGCTGGCCGACGTTTCGAAAAGTGGGCTGGGCTTCGTCTGGGCAAAGCGTTCATTCATCAATGGCAGGGTTTAAAGAAGGCCTTCCGTTCAAGAAGGAAGGCCTGTTGAGGTGGAGGAGTTCGTGAAGTGGGAAAGGGTTTAGAATAGAAAATATGAATCTTGTGCAGCCCCTATGGCATCTGAATCGAATTAGACCGCTGCCCTGCAAAACTGTGGAAAGAAATACGCCAGCTCAGCAACAAGGAATCCAGAGCGTGGGGAGGCTGGAGAGACAGCGAAGATGGGCAGGAATGCCTCTGTGTCGACGTAGGGAGAGCTGTGGCAGGTGTCATGGTATGACTGTTTAAGCTTACCTGGATAGATCAGAACACAAATGGACAGTAAGAACGAAGGAAATACCGGGAAACAAAGACAAAAAAAAGGGGTGCCGAGAATGAATGAAAGAATGGGTAAGAAGTATGAAAGAAAATGGTTCCTAAGAAATGATAGCAGGTGGTATAGAGCTTAAGGTCCAAGTAGGTAATGAATGCTAATAAAAGAAATGGAAAAATAAGAAGAAGAGAAAGGGTAAACAGGGGAGTAGGGTGAATGAACGAATAGAGAGGTGTAATGCAGCTCGGATAAAACTGGTGTAATATCTTTTGTCCAACCATGAGCAAGACCTTTTTAAAGAACTACGTCAGTGCCGGAATGCGCGACAGAGGTAAGCAAACAGTCAAAAAGTACAGGAAAGAAGGGACGCATTCATTAGGAGGATGGTGCAATACGGCGGACAGATTGCCGCCATTTTTCGCGCAAAGTATTTCGTAGACTTCAGTATTAAGGCTACAGTCATTTAAAATTTGGCACTATGATAGCGAGTTGTGGATGGATACGCCCCTCCCGTCCTATTTTTTTTTCTTTGCAATTTAAATAGTAGAGGTGATAATCGGGAGGAATGAAATAATCTGAGTTTTGATTGCATGAGGTCTAAGTAAAAAAAAATAAGATCAAAAGTAAAGTTTCAATACCTCCGTAATGCAGATTTATCTTATTTTTCGACAGGACGGATCTAGCATTTAAATGCAGCAGTTTGAAACACGTCTCTATGTTTTTCGTCCAACTAGTTTACTAACATCTTGGGGATGGATAAAGTTGCTTGACATGGTTGATATTTTTTCGGGGATGGGTTTATTTACAGGGTGAGAAGAAAATGGGTGAAAATCTTCACGCATGCCCGTTGGAACTGCAGTTTTAGCATCAAGGGCTATTTCATCCAGAATAGAATCATATGTCTGACTGATTATTAGCTTTAACAAAACTTCGTGCTGGGCTAGTTGGTGGGACATAGTTGAAACTTGGTTCAGCGCGAAAGACGAACACAAAGAAAGGAAACGACACACACGGAGCGCTACTAACAACTGATTTATTGATATATGCAAGGAACACATTTATAGTCTTCAAACGCATGCGCACAATCGGGCGGCTCCAGGCTACTTTAACAGTTTTAGATGGCTCACACTTATCTAAGCTCTCATTATGTCACTGAGGAAAGCGCGGGAACCAGATAAGAAAGATAACTCTGAACATGAAAATGACAAAAGGAAAAAATATATGGATGGGATATGACCAAAACATTTCGAGAATCGACAGGCGAAAAAGACACGGGCCAGGAAGTTACATGACGTTATATGACGTTGTCCAAAAACATACGCTCAGCTGAGTACAAACTTATGGAAGGGTCGCTGATGCACTGCCTAGACTTTTTATGAATATGAAAGGCCTCCAAAATGACTCTTGATGTTGTGCTTTTACTCCTGCCTAAAACCTTTGCTTCTTTGAATCGTGGCGCGCAGCTGCACCCCATTACGTGCGAAACAAGATTCGCAAGCTTATCTTGATTTATCAAATTTTGAGCATGCTCCCTTAAACGGTCATTGATACAACGCCCTGTCTGCCCAATGTAGCACTTTCCACAGGACAGGAGGAACTTGTAAACCACTCCTAAAGCACATTTGACGAAGGCTTCTTCGCGTTGCTTTTTGCAACCGCGCTCACCATCGCCGCAGATGCGGGAGCACAGCTTCGCGAACTTATTTGGCGCGGAGAATACAAGAGGCACTTTGTGCCTGCTGGCCACTTTTTTGAGATTATGTGACACCTTATGAATATAAGGTATCCCCTCAGGTTTGGGCTTTCCGAGTTCAGTTGCAGCCACGTTTCGTCGAGGGCGAAACTTCTTCAGGAGGGTTTCGGCTACTGCCGAAACCTGTACCTCTGTACCTGTGCCTCAAACTGAACTGCTCGTCGCCGTGATGGATGCTATTGAAAAGTCCGGAGAACTTTCTTTTCGGTCCTCAGCAGGTGTGTCACTTGACGATTTTTTAAGCCTTTTAGAATTTTATTTGAGTGTTACTTTTATCCTTTTTGACAAGCAGCCCTTTTTGCAGCGCAACGGAATTTGCATAGGGACCTGTGTGTCTCCTATTTTATGTGATATATTTTTAGCTTATGTTGATCGCCTTTTGCAGCACGCTTTTAATGGAGGCCCGGTTTTAAAGGCTTTTAGATATGCCGATGATTTTTTAATCTTTTTAAATGCCCCTTTTAACTCAACCATTGAGGCTTCCGTTGGTGGTATCTTAAGAGCTTTTAACGAGCACGGTAAACGCCTGACCTTTACGCATGAACTTCCCCAGAACGGTGAGATACGCTTTTTAGACCTGAGGTTGAGGTTTGGTGCGGGACACACCTGTTGGGCGTATTTCCCACGCGCGAAAAATGAACTCTTGTCCTATGATTCGTCTCACTCTAAGACCATTAAGAGAGCAGTAGCAATGCTTTGCCTTGAATCCGCGCTTCGGAAATCGTGTCCGCACGAGATGCACGGCAGTTTCGACCATCAGGTGCGCAGGCTTTTGGCCGCAGGCTTCCCTTGCTTGGTCCTTACGGCAGTAGCCGAAACCCTCCTGAAGAAGTTACGCCCTCGACGAAACGTGGCTGCAACTGAACGCGCAAAGCCCAAACCTGAGGTGATGCCTTATATTCATAAGGTGTCACATAATCTCAAAAAAGTGGCCAGCAGGCACAAAGTGCCTCTTGTATTCTCCGCGCCAAATAAGTTGGCGAAGCTGTGCCCCCGCATCTGCGGCGATGGTGAGCGCGGTTGCAAAAAGCAACATGAAGAAGCCTTCGTCAAATGTGCTTTAGGAGTGGTTTACAAGATCCCCCTGTCCTGTGGAAAGTGCTACATTGGGTAGACAGGGCGTTGTATCAATGACCGTTTAAGGGAGCATGCTCAAAATTTGATAAATCAAGATAAGCTTGCGAATCTTGTTTCGCACTTAATGGGGTGCAGCTGCGCGCCACGATTCAAAGAAGCAAAGGTTTTAGGCAGGAGTAAAAGCACAACATCAAGAGTCATTTTGGAGGCCTTTCATATTCATAAAAAGTCTAGGCAGTGCATCAGCGACCCTTCCATAAGTTTGTACTCAGCTGAGCGTATGTTTTTGGACAACGTCATATAACGTCATGTAACTTCCTGGACCGTGTCTTTTTCGCCTGTCGATTCTCGAAATGTTTTGGTCATATCCCATCCATATATTTTTTCCTTTTGTCATTTTCATGTTCAGAGTTATCTTCCTTATCTGGTTCCCGCGCTTTCCTCAGTGACATAATGTGAGCTTAGATAAGTGTGAGCCATCTAAAACTGTTAAAGTAGCCTGGAGCCGCCCGATTGTGCGCATGCGTTTGAAGACTATAAATGTGTTTCTTGCATATATCAATAAATCAGTTGTTAGCAGCGCTCCGTGTATGTCGTTTCCTTTTTTTGTGTTCGTCTTTCGCGCTGAACCAAGTTTCAACAATTATTAGCGTGTATAGATTTTCCCACATCTTATTCGAATTCCCGCAACAAGATTCAGACAGAGCATAATAATAGAAATTTCTAGCCTCTCGTAATTCCTTATTGAATCTGTTTCTATCAGTTCTAAACTTTGCAAAAAATGATGGCTCACGTATTTCGATGAAGGTTTTAAACATATTTCAATCTTGCGCAGTAGTTGTGCACCAATCCATTCTTTGCGTGGTTTATTTGCTGTATCATGCTGACTTGGAAAGTTTGTTTCGCAAATGTGAATAATTTTTTTCAAAAAATCTATTGTATGCCATTTCTGCATCAGCAAAATTAACAACATTATGGAAGTTAACATCTGGAGACGCTTCTTTGAAAACTGCAAAGCTTCTGTGTAATGCTTAGAAATGTACGAGGGTACCGTTGAGCGTTGTTCATACTTGCTTTAACCGCGAACAGGATTGGAAGGTAGTCACTGACCTCGTAGCAAAAAATGTGGAAAGGAAGTTTTAAATATCAAAATTGTTTATATAAAGGTCAATTAAAGAGTGGCTGTGGAAGTGATTCTCGTTGATTTGTCACACGCTTCTGCGCACCCATTTGCGTAAATGAGACAAAAAAAATTTAACTGCGTCATCGTGTGCCAGCAGGTTTATAATAAAGGCACCTCCTAAAAACGGATAATTCTTATTCGTGTTTATAAAGTTCAGAAAGCAGTCCAAAAAATAAGAAATGCCCCAAAACAGCCCTTGGAGGAGGATAACAGGCAGCAAATACCATATTGCCAGATATCAAAGGGATGATTTCAGAGACCGGTATTAATAAAGGCAACCTGAGTACCTGAGCATACTCCCTATTTTTACTAAGTGAAATACAGGCACCACCATCACGCTTGTTTGCGTGGTTTACAAAATATGTGCTGCAAGTTCGTATCGTCATCAAGTCTTGTCATTAGCGTGCCACGTTTCTAAGAGAATAAAGACTTCTATCACGTTTAGTGTTATCTGCCCCTTTACACGGGTTCGCTACTGGCTTGGTCGCAATGGCGCTCTGCGTGTGCGCACCCACGCGAAGCCATGATCAGGCTTAGTGTCACTGACCTTATACATTGACAACATAATGGTTTGATTTGCTCGCTCGGTTTAAGAAGATTTGATTTACCATCTAATCCCGTCCGAAGAATGTACACCGGACCGTTCAGTAGCTGTGGTTTACAATTTAGCAGCCCCCCCCCCCTCCCCTCACTCACTTGATAGGCCCCGCCTGAAACTCAGAAGAAACAGAGGAAGCAGCTATAGCATTAGTCATTGCCCTAAACAAGGCGGCTTATGTAGTTACCGATTCCAAATCCGCCGTTATTAACTTCACCCGCGGACGAGTCTATCCCCCCCACGTGGCAAATATCGAGTATGTGCGCACTAAATTCTGACAGGCGTAATGAGCTCGTGTGGGTGCCGGCTCACTCTGGAAATCCCGAAAATGTGGCCGCCGATAAAATATATCGAGAATGTATTTTCCATGCAAATGGCGACCCCAGCCGGTATTTCTCGAGGGAGTGGACACACATGTTCTGAGAACTCACAGAACAAGCACACCTTGCCCCTCGATTCTTCCCCCCTCCCCACCTCGCCTATCTCACTCCCAATAAATTCTCTGGAGGTGAACCCAGACCCCAACTCTTCCGATCCCTCAGCTTAAATCCTTCTTCCGCCCCGTTTCTCCAGAGTGCACCCTCTGTGGAGAATTCCATGCCCCCCTGGACTACATTCTCTTCGGTTGCCCTGCCGATCCTCCCCCGCAGGGACAGCTCGCCACCGAAACATGGGAGGAGTTTGAGGCCCTTCTTGTGTCGCAGGACCCGGACACCCAACTTCGCTGTGTGAACTGGGTTGCCAGTGCCATGGCCCTACGTGCCCTGGACACATGCGCGTAATGTGAGGGCTGTGCGGTGGCCCTGAGACCTTGTACGGTCCAAACTCATTTGCAAATTAAAGTTTTCCGTCCATCCATTTATGCACATGGGATTTTATTTCATGTTTTTCGCGTCGACAGGACTAGACGGCAGAGAGGCCAGTCACCACTGACGCAACGAAATGCACTGGCAATGCGTAGCTTCCACGTGGCTTCCGCGGCGGACCGGGCTCAAGCCACCAGGGCTTGTAGGGTCTGGAGGTTGGAGCAACCGAGCCAGGCAGCCTCCCAGTCCTCTCGGGTTGGGTGGGGACGGGGTGGGAAGGACTGATTTGAAGGGCAAGCCCACACCATGTGATAGGTGTCCGGAAACAGCTCCTCACAATGTGAGCACTACCTTCAGAATTCCGGATTGAAAAGTTGTAGTACTGCCGGGCAGAGTACCGTGTTGGTGTATAGACGGAGAAGCCAGCGCTCCTCCGCCTTTTTTAGGCCTCTTCAAAAGGTAGGGCAGTGGCCGTGCAAATTTTGGTAGAGGACGCAAATCTCACGGAAAGTAATAGCTGGTGCGAGTTCCGCGTCCTGCTCTGGTTGTAGGTGAGGCAATGCCCGCTTAGTGAGCGTGCGGGAGGCAGAATCAGCTGCCTAATTCCCCTCAAGGCCTATATGCGCTGAGGACCATACAACGGTGCGGTGTGTTCGAAAACCCTGGTAGTGGCAAGTTTTTAGAATTTTGAAGGCCCTGCATGGGATGCGGCTTTGTTCAATGCGCCGGCAGGTGTACCGAGAGTCGGTGATGATGATTCAAGACTCCGGATCTGCGGCATCCAACGCGATGGCAATTTCCTCTGCATGAAAAATGTTTGGGGCGCGAAAGGAGAGGTCCGGAACCGGTTTGCCTTGGGGAACGAGGCTGCGGTGTACCAGCACCTGTGGTGCGGGCCACCCGCGTCCACGCAGAACACTCCCGGCTTAGTGCCGTATTGTTGTGAGATGGCCTCCACCCGCGCGAGACGGCGTCGCTCATTAGTGTCCTTTGTCATATTGCTAGGGAGGTGGCGTACCTTCAAAGCGAAGCGTCAGGCGCACGTGTGCTGTGCGATGTCCGTTCACGTTAAAGATCCCCAGGTGGTCGAAATTATTCCGGAGACCTCCACTACGGCACCTTTTTCTCTCTTTCTTCTTTCACTCCCGCCTTCCTCCCTGCCCTTACGGCGCGGTTCAGGTGTCCACCGAAATATGTGAGACAGATACTTGAGCATTTCGTTTCGTCGAAAGCCAATTAAAAAAACAATTTTCAACGATCAGTGGGTTTCTAAAACTGCCCAAATATCAAGTAACCAAGAAAAGAAACAACTCGGCGTTGTCAGCAAACTTCCATCCTCCGAGTGCCGGGCCTCATACATCGGGGAAGAAAAACATCTTTAATCTGAGAATCGGGCGAGAGAAATACGCAGCCCGATTAACGAACTCAGAATGCAACCCTCTCGCCGAGCATTGCAAGCGCTCTGAAAGCGAACTCGCCTTCGAAAAGGTGAGCGTGTTGGCCTGCGAACGTAATCCGCTCAAGCGGCGTCGCATTGAGTCATGGATCATAAAAGCGATGGTAAAAAACGAATGCGGGAACGCTGCCCTCCGCGTATGATAAAGACTCTCGCCATGTGCTAAAAAAAGTGGAAGCGATGGCTGCTCAGTCACCCCTGAAGAAGGAACGGACCGAGACGCCCCCTAGAGTTTGGGCTGGAAATAAATCATTGGTTGAAGCGTATATTTGTCAAATTGGAATGTCTTGAAATGTCATCTTTTTCTCCTCTTCTCCACATCCGTATTTCCGCCGTTTGTGCGCTGGAAAGTATCATAACATTGGCATATTTCGAACCAGCAAGTTTCAAAACCTTGCATGTGGCGCGAAGTTTTTTTTTTTTTTACACACACATCGTCGACTGAAAAATGACTTTCTCTGTTTTCATCAGAACCAAATGTCATTTTCAAAGGTAATGTTCGCCTAAAATTAAAATAAACATGTGAAGGCAAGCCGAAATCAACCTTTAATATGACTATGTCCCCATAAAATTATGCGCAGAAAAAAAGCGAATGCGCTCAGCCTGTAACGGTTGTAAAAAAAAAAAACATAACGAGTGCCTTGAGCAGGAAATAATTAAAAATTATGCAAACATTATTTCTTTTGGTCTTCTGTTTATTCTCGCGTTGCTATACTTTGTCATATCAGTGAGAACTTCGGTATAAAAGTGCGCAGCGCTTTCATCTAGATCGTGTTCGAGTAGAGGCCAAGTACCTTGAAGAGCTCTCCCAAAATGCGTGCCCTGGTAGCCTGCCTTGCCCTTTTCCTGGCTTTGGCCGTGCTTCACTGCGATGCGAAGAGGAAGAAGAGAGATGCAGAGAATGAGGAGGGTATGGTGAAGATCTTTCTAACTCTCGCTTTCAGGCACACTAATATCGATTTTTTGCTTTGCTATGGGTATGCAAGCCTGTTGTTCATTTCCTAAACTCATCCATCGCTAGCGTAGTGTTCAATATTTGTGTTACGTGGAGGTAAATAATTTCAGCTGGGCCTGAGTCTGAACCAATTCCTGATCCTTCCCACAGTGTGGTAACTTTTTGTCCGTACAAAGTATTTGATGATGCATCTGCAGTGATATTTGAATAGAACCACCAATGGTGCACGCCGACACACTGATGCAAAAGTGACGCTCATGGCTCACCCGTTCAATGAAGTGCCCATGTCTCGTATTGAGAAAGTTTAGTTTGTATCAGGGGTATATACTGACGATTGGGTTTTCTGTGACATTTAAATATACCTCGCAAATAAATATGACAGATGGAACTTGTCGGACCTGCACATTTGCTCATACATGGAACGCCTAGTGGGGCAGGCTTTTTGCGTTCATTCGGAAGGACAATTTATTGCCCTGCGTGTGTATCCTCTGTTACCATTTGTTATGACAAGAGAAGGGATGTTCTACGCCAGAACTGAGCTTGAATATTCTCAAGTAGTTTTAAGGTTCCTGGTTATTTTGTGCTGAATTTCTTTGGTGAGTGGAGTGTCATAAAACCACAGGATGTCCGTAGTAGCTAATTGGCTTTGCCTTTTTTTGTAACATTTTAGGGCTGCTAGTTCTAACAGCCCTTCCGACGAAATACGGGACGATGTAGCACCGCTGCGGAGCAGTTCGCCAGTTTGCCGTTCTAATTGTCAGCGTTGATGCCACTGCATTAGTAACACTAACAACGAGTTGACTGTTTATAAGATAAATGACAAACGCTTTCTACACAACTTCCGATAGCGTTAGCACAAAGATTAAAGTGATGAAAGCCTAATGCTTAGATACACTCATTCCTTCTAGATATCTCTTGAAGAAAATCGACTAGGAATATTTAGAGGATTTATTGGGCAAGAAAGTCCGTAACAGGCAAAATGAAGATACGAAAAAAACCTTTCTTTTAGCCGCGCCCTGCTGCTCAGTGGTTATGGCGCTCGGCTGCAGACCCGAAAGACGGGGGGTCGATACCGGCCGCGGTGGTCGAATTTCAATGGAGGCGAAATTCTTAAGGTCCGTGTAGTGGGCGATATCAGTGCACGTTAAAGAACCCCAGGTGGTCGAAATTTCCGGAGCCCTCCACTACTGCGTCCCTCATAGCCTTAGTCGCTTAGGGACGTTTGACCCCACAAACTAAAATTAAACTAAAGTAAACGAAAAATTCAATTTTAGCGTGCTATGGGTGTCATCATGCTTCATAATTCAGAGTAAATTATTACAGGTGGCTGCACCTACAAGGAGCATAGAATTAGGGAAGGCAAAACCAGGCGCCTGGAAGTGCCCTGTGAGAAGGTGACGTGCACCGGCGGTGTAGTGAATGTCACCACGTGAGTATTTGCATTCCGTATTCTTGTTGCCTTTTCTAAACGCTCACTTTAGGGAGAAAACCAAAAGAAAGAATTGGAGAGGACACTAAAGCTCCGCCTTAATGGTATGACGCGATAGCGTATTGGCTTATGCTTTCCATTCTGAGCAGTTTGACAGCTTTAAACGCATTTTTAATTATTTTATAACTGTTTCAGTAATTAAATTATGAATTATACCCTCTGAGTTTTCTTAATTAGCATCATCAAACATTGGCTTTTCATTCTGAGAATTTTGACACCTATGTAGCTTTCGACCACTTTTTTCCATTTTTTTCACTTCTTTAATTAATCAATTAATTACAAAGCTTTCATCAACTCTTCATCGGCGGTCACCCACCAAACAACCATTAATCACTATAACCAAAAAATTACCACGATAATGTTTTCTTTTACGCAGCCTCGATTATTTCCGATACGTGGTGCCGACTACTACTACGCCGGCGGCTTTTCGTACGAACCAGCTCTATACTCTGGCGCGTAATAAACATCGGAGGCTGGAATGAGGCATAGTATTATTTGCAAATTGGTGCGGATATGATAAACAAGGCAGGGACGTATAGAAAAGGTTACTTACAAATCGCTCAAAGGAATAGCCTTTTCGGGTAGTATTTGGCAGGTTAGTGACGATATGTTTGTGCGGGTAAACTTTATAGCTCTTTTTTTACTAACGCGAGTCTTTTCGAACAATGGCAGCTCATGAGTAATGGTATAACATTTACATTTATTTTTAATTTCTTACCTAATAGTGCTGAACTATTTATTCCTCAATGCTTTCTTGAGCACCATTCAGTAAAAAAGCACTTTTATTACCTCATTACTCTGGAAGCCGCACAACAGTACTTAGCCTTTGAATCACCACACGAATTTACGTTGGTTGATTGCCTCTAAGAAGTCTAGGGAATATGTAGCGATCATTTTTATAAGGGCGAAGTCCTCTGCCTACTTTCTTAGAGACGCGGTGCGTGGCGGTTGCTTCGGGTGTGTTGCAAGTCCTACCCTTCGGCCGGCCCGTGGCAGTCTCTCGGTTTTGTGGTGCCCGTGCGAACGCGGTTCAGGGAATACAGCATTGCCGTGCGGTGAAGTAATACACATTCCTCCTTGCCGCGCTCCTCGGTGTGCAAACTACCTCAAAGCGGCCACTAACCCCTCTTTCTCCGCATATAATTTAAGTTGAAAACCTTCTGATTATTTTAAACAAGAGGACGTGCTTATTAAAGGTGCATCAAGCCTTAAAAAAATGCAATGTTAGAGATACATGCATCCCTGAATTCTATATATATTTTTTTCCTCTAGTTGTGAGTCGCGATCCCAGAGTCGAAGGAGGCGTTCCGCAATAGGAAAGAAAAACAAGGAAGAAAACGAAGATCAGGACGAAACTGAGGAAGAGAGGAAGAATGTTTTCCCACGTTTCTGTGAGACGGAGCAGGACTGAATTCGACCTGCGCCATCGACATCAGTGCATGCAGAGCACAATGGAGGCTCAGGACGGCACTCAGTTTTGGTAGATGGGAGCGGTGAACCGCTGCTACCATAAGAATAAAAATTATGAAAATGAACACGGTTCATGATCTCTAGGTTTAAAACGGAAACATCAGTCTGCCAATGAGCCCGAAATTTGTCATATGGCTCTTTCACAATGCCCAGCTCTGATTGAGGACCAACAAAAGAACGATCTCAGCGCGTCTTAGGAAGTGGGTATCGAACCATTGTCCCCGTGGTCCACTGGCGCAGCATACGTGCGCACTGCCGTTTTAGCTACACCCGCTTTTTTTTTCTGTTGCTCTCATGTTCGTTGTCATCATTTGTTAATCTGATAGGCCGCTCCCTAAAAAAAAGAAACTAAGCAGTGTTGGACTATTAAAAAGCAGCCGTTTTACCTTAATGAAGGGCGGCTGACTGCGCTGGAGTTTGGTACTTTCGCTTGCAGATTCTTCGGTACGCAGGACAGAGCATTGTACAATTTTGCATTTGTAATCATACTGATGCAGATATTTGCGAATACCTGTACATCACCATGAGCCACACAACGCCGTCGCCGTGTGTCTGCGTGCTAGCCGATCAGCTCGCGATTCAAGAATAGGCTTGAAGATTGCGCTGGAGCGGCTTACATGTGTTTATAATCACAATCTTCTCCACTGTATCAGAGTGAAGCAGCTGCTGCGTAGATGATCCGTAGAACTCCTACAGTCGACGAATATCTAGGGAAATCCCTCAAGTTGAAGTACATTTCTAATAATGGAGTAGTGACTCATTAATATAAAATCAAGCGCAGCCATACACGTACAAAGGAAAGCTATACAGCTTTCCTTTGCAACCGTATGGCTTTATGTGGATAGGTGCTAACGAATAGTTACTCCATTTGTACGACTCCTAACGTGTCTTCGAACAGATTATTTATTCGTTAGCATCAAAAGGTAAGGACGTTGCGCTCGGAGTGCCCTACTTTTGACTGTATTCACAGTCTACTCTATTATTTTAAGGTGGTGGCAGTTGCTATGGAGGTAATGCATGCAACTCCTAACATCGCCCATTGTTTAGACGAACCCTCTTAGATGGAGTAAATTTCTAATAAGGGAGGTGAGATTGATTAGCGTCACCCCAAGCGCAGGCTTACGGGTACAAAGGAAATCTATACAGCTTTTCTTCGTTAACATCAGAAGGATGGGTCCCCAAAATAAAACAAATGGACCCATTCTGCTATGCTCCTTAGTTTCGGTGGCTGTTGGCTTCCTTCATAGTATGATACGTCGGATATAACGTCGTTTCGTACGATAACCTCGAATGTAACGAAACTTAGGACGCTACGTCGGGTACAACAAACTTAAGTGTTTTAACCTCGGTTATACTGAACGTACAGGGTCGTCCACTCTTAGTTAGAACCCGCTAGCGCATGGCCGCACTCTTCAGAGGGCCACCGCATGCGACACAGTCGCTCATCGCAGCAAAGTGGCGCAGGAGAAGGTGTACCTGGACGCGGTGCTTCGCGTCATCTGCCACTTCGCTTCGATGCGCAGCCGTTTCGGACGCAATGACCCTCCAAAGAGCACGGCCATGCGCTGGCGCATCCTAACTAAGAGTGGACGACCCTGTACGTGGGCCACCTTGGATGTAACGAACTTTCGGGCTTAACCGCGGAGGTAACGAAATTTCGTGTGTTGCCTCCGATATAAAGAACCCAAGAATACCACCTAGATATAAAGAACTTGCATGCCTGGATCTCGGTTGTAACGAACTTGATTTGTGGGCCATTCTATTCTTCTTTTGTTTTTAATGAAAGTCTCCTGTGTTGTTTTTTGTGCTTTGAGGAGGTTTTTCGGATTGCAAGAGAAGCTTTCTTTTCAGAGAAAGTTGAATTGAAAAATATTGCTGCCACTCAAATTATTTTCGTTGCACAGGCAGCAATAATGACACATTATCCCCTTTAGCACCTCTAAACGCAGAACACTTTGCTCATGAAAACTGCTAGTTGTGAGCACGTGCACTGTCGACCGCAAAAGTTTGCAGGATCTGCGATGCGTGGCGGAGCGAAGGAAAACTGCGTTGCTGCGCCATCTGCAGCCACTGAGCTTGCTTTCTAGGCTCACGGCACACCTGGTGCGGCAGTACTGGAAGTGAGGCTCGGCAGCAGGCTTGCAGATGGCGCAGCAATGCAGTTTTGCTTCACTCCGACACGCATCGCAGATCCCACAAACTTCTGTGGGTGACAGTACGTTACAGGACAGTAAACCTGCCCTTTCGGTGAACCGAGCGCCTTTATAGGTAGAACGTGGTAATGATAAATACAGGTCAGCTTTACTTTCTTTACAATGTCTCTGTGAGTTTTCGTCTGTGCTTATAGATGGGTAGATTTTAGTCATTGTTACTTAGAGGAGCCACGCCAGGCGACGAACGTATTCGCGCTTTCTTTACCTGTTTCCTCTTTCTCTCAGCAAGTGGCGCTCTTGACGGGCCTATAATGAGCTGGAATGCCTTTTGGCCCTGCATTTTCTCATGAGAGCTCGAGTCATGCTGTAAATGAAGGTGATACGTCTTCTGCAGGCACGGTTCACCGTTTTGGCTTTATACGAATAGAAATGCTTGGCCTGAAGTACACTACTAGATCCCATACAAAGACTATTGGGTGTGAGGGCATGGCAGCTCTAAATATGACGCAGTTCCATCCCATGAGCAGCTCGAACAAGGGAAAGTGAGGCAGCTAGTGCGGAGCAACATTGTCCCGAGGAGGCTGAGGCGCAAGCCAGAAAGACGCCCGGTGTGGCGCCTGGTGAAGAACACCGCCCTGGAGGATAAATGGTCCCTGCTCGAGCGTTCAAATGAGGAATTTGTGAGAGAAGGGCGGCTGCTGTGATTACTTCTCTTCACTTCGCACAAATGGCGCCTTCAACTTTGCCGACATTCAAATTCAGTGTCTTTACAAACTTTCTGAAATGATTGTTTGCCGGATTAATTTTCAGATTACAATTAGGAAACCGCACCAAACAGGAGGTTAATAACTGTGAAATTGAGCAAGTGTCCCGTTTCCAGTTTCTTGCTATGTATTTCCGCAGTGATATGCGGCGGGCAGGTTATGTGGATAGCATTGAACAAAATTGTCCAGAACTTTTTGTACACACTAATTGAACAAGAGAGGAAAGAGCCTCTTAGTGCTGGCCGACGTTTCGAAAAGTGCGCTGGGCTTCGTCTGGGCAAAGCGTTCATTCATCAATGGCAGGGTTTAAAGAGGGCCTTCCGTTCAAGAAGGAAGGCCTGGTGAGGTGGAGGAGTTCGTGAAGTGGGAAAGGGTTTAGAATAGAAAATATGAATCTTGTGCAGCCACTATGGCATCTGAATCGAATCAGACCGCTGCCCTGCAAAACTGTGGAAAGAAATACGCCAGCTCAGCAACAAGGAATCCAGAGCGTGTGGAGGCTGGAGAGACAGCGAAGATGGGCAGCAATGCCTCTGTGTCGACATAGGGAGAGCTGTGGCAGGTGTCATGGTATGACTGTTTAAGCTTACCTGGATAGATCAGAACACAAATGGTCAGTAAGAACGAAGGAAATACCGGGAAACAAAGACAAAAAAAGGGGTGCCGAGAATGAATGAAAGAATGGGTAAGAAGTATGAAAGAAAATGGTTCCTAAGAAATGATAGCAGGTGGTGTAGAGCTTAAGGTCCAAGTAGGTAATGAATGCTAATAAAAGAAATGAAAAAATAAGAAGAAGAGAAAGGGTAAACAGGGGAGTAGGGTGAATGAACGAATAGAGAGGTGTAATGCAGCTCGGACAAAACTGGTGTAATATTTTTTCGCCAACCAAGAGCAAGACCTTTTTAAAGAACTACGTCAGTGCCGGAATGTGCGACAGAGGTAAGCAAACAGTCAAAAAGTCCAGGAAAGAAGGGATGCATTCATTAGGAGGATGGTGCAATACGGCGGACAGATTGCCGCCATTTTTCGCGCAAACTATTTCGTAGACTTCAGTATTAAGGCTACAGTCATTTAAAATTTGGCACTATGATAGCGAGGTGTGGATGGATACGCCCCTCCCCTCCTCTTTTTTTTCTTTGCAATTTAAATAGTAGAGGTGATAATCGGGAGGAATGAAATAATCTGAGTTTTGATTGCATGAGGTCTAAGTAAAAAAAAAAGATCAAAAGTGAAGTTTCAAGACCTCCGTAATGCAGATATATCTTATTTTTTCGACTCGACTGATCTAGCATTTAAATGCAGCAGTTTGAAACATGTCTCTATGTTTTTCGTCCAACTAGTTTACTAACATCTTGGGGATGGATAAAGTTGCTTGACATGGTCGATATTTTTACGGGGATGGGTTTATTTACAGGGTGAGGGGAAAATGGGTGAAAATCTTCACGCATGCCCTTTCGAACTGCAGTTTTAGCATCAAGGGTTATTTCAGCCAGAATAGAATCATATGTCTGACTGATTATTAGCGTTAACAAAACTTCGTGCTGGGCTAGTTGGTGGGACATAGTTGAAACTTGGTTCAGCGCGAAAGACGAACACAAAGAAAGGAAACGAGACACACGGAGCGCTACTAACAACTGATTTATCTATATATGCAAGAAACACATTTATAGTCTTCAAACGCATGCGCACAATCGGGCGGCTCCAGGCTACTTTAACAGTTTTAGATGGCTCACACTTATCTAAGCTCTCATTATGTCACTGAGGAAAGCGCGGGAACCAGATAAGGAAGATAACTCTGAACATGAAAATGACAAAAGGAAAAAATATATTGATAGGATATGACCAAAACATTTCGAGAATCGACAGGCGAAAAAGACACGGGCCAGGAAGTTACACGACGTTATATGACGTTGTCCAAAAACATACGCTCAGCTGAGTACAAACTTATGGAAGGGTCGCTGATGCACTGCCTAGACTTTTTATGAATATGAAAGGCCTCCAAAATGACTCTTGATGTTGTGCTTTTACTCCTGCCTAAAACCTTTGCTTCTTTGAATCGTGGCGCGCAGCTGCACCCCATTACGTGCGAAACAAGATTCGCAAGCTTATCTTGATTTATCAAATTTTGAGCATGCTCCCTTAAACGGTCATTGATACAACGCCCTGTCTGCCCAATGTAGCACTTTCCACAGGACAGGGGTAACTTGTAAACCACTCCTAAAGCACATTTGACGAAGGCTTCTTCGTGTTGCTTTTTGCAACCGCGCTCACCATCGCCGCAGATGCGGGGGCACAGCTTCGCGAACTTATTTGGCGCGGAGAATACAAGAGGCACTTTGTGCCTGCTGGCCACTTTTTTGAGATTATGTGACACCTTATGAATATAAGGCATCACCTCAGGTTTGGGCTTTCCGCGTTTAGTTGCAGCCACGTTTCGTCGAGGGCGAAACTTCTTCAGGAGGGTTTCGGCTACTGCCGAAACCTGTACCTCTGTACCTGTGCCTCAAACTGAACTGCTGGTCGCCGTGAAGGATGCTATTGAAAAGTCCGGGGAAGTTTCTTTTCGGTCCTCAGCAGGTGTGTCTCTTGACGATTTTTTAAGGCTTTTAGAATTTTATTTGAGTGTTACTTTTATCCTTTTTGACAAGCAGCCCTTTTTGCAGCGCAACGGAATTTGCATAGGGACCGGTGTGTCTCCTATTTTATGTGATATATTTTTAGCTTATGTTGATCGCCTTTTGCAGCACGCTTTTAATGGAGGCCCGGTTTTAAAGGCTTTTAGATATGTGGGTGATTTTTTAATCTTTTTAAAAGCCCCTTTTAACTCAACCATTGAGGCTTCCGTTGGTGATATCTTAAGAGCTTTTAACGAGCACGGTAAACGCCTGACCTTTACGCATGAACTTCCCCAGAACGGTGAGATACGCTTTTTAGACCTGAGGATGAGGTTTGGTGCGGGACACACCTGTTGGGCGCATTTCCCACGCGCGAAAAATGAACTCTTGCCCTATGATTCGTCTCACTCTAAGACCATTAAGAGAGCAGTAGCAATGCTTTGCCTTGAATCCGCGCTTCGGAAATCGTGTCCGCACGAGATGCACGGCAGTTTCGACCATCAGGTGCGCAGGCTTTTGGCCGCAGGCTTCCCTTGCTCGGTCCTTACGGCAGTAGCCGAAACCCTCCTGAAGAAGTTACGCCCTCGACGAAACGTGGCTGCAACTGAACGCGCAAAGCCCAAACCTGAGGTGATGCCTTATATTCATAAGGTGTCACATAATCTCAAAAAAGTGGCCAGCAGGCACAAAGTGCCTCTTGTATTCTCCGCGCCAAATAAGTTGGCGAAGCTGTGCCCCCGCATCTGCGGCGATGGTGAGCGCGGTTGCAAAAAGCAACACGAAGAAGCCTTCGTCAAATGTGCTTTAGGAGTGGTTTACAAGATCCCCCTGTCCTGTGGAAAGTGCTACATTGGGTAGACAGGGCGTTGTATCAATGACCGTTTAAGGGAGCATGCTCAAAATTTGATAAATCAAGATAAGCTTGCGAATCTTGTTTCGCACGTATTGGGGTGCAGCTCCGCGCCACGATTCAAAGAAGCAAAGGTTTTAGGCAGGAGTAAAAGAACAACATCAGGAGTCATTTTGGAGGCCTTTCATATTCATAAAAAGTCTAGGCAGTGCATCAGCGACCCTTCCATAAGTTTGTACTCAGCTGAGCGTATGTTTTTGGACAACGTCATATAACGTCATGTAACTTCCTGGCCCGTGTCTTTTTCGCCTGTCGATTCTCGAAATGTTTTGGTCATATCCCATCCATATATTTTTTCCTTTTGTCATTTTCATGTTCAGAGTTATCTTCCTTATCTGGTTCCCGCGCTTTCCTCAGTGACATAATGTGAGCTTAGATAAGTGTGAGCCATCTAAAACTGTTAAAGTAGCCTGGAGCCGCCCGATTGTGCGCATGCGTTTGAAGACTATAAATGTGTTTCTTGCATATATCAATAAATCAGTTGTTAGTAGCGCTCCGTGTGTGTCGTTTCCTTTCTTTGTGTTCGTCTTTCGCGCTGAACCAAGTTGCAACAATTATTAGCGTGTATAGTTTTTCCCACATCTTATTCGAATTCCCGCAACAAGATTCAGACAGAGCATAATAATAGCAATTTCTTGCCTCTCGTAATTCCTTATTGAATCTGTTTCTATCAGTTCTAAACTTTGCAAAAAATGATGGCTCACGTATTTCGATGAAGGTTTTAAACATATTTCAATCTTGCGCAGTAGTTGTGCAGTAATCCATTCTTTGCGTGGTTTCTTTGCTGTATCATGCTGACTTGGAAAGTTTGTTTCGCAAATGTGAATAATTTTTTCAAAAAATCTATTGTATGCCATTTCTGCATCAGCAAAATTCACAACATTATGGAAGTTAACATCTGGAGACGCTTCTTTGAAAACTGCAAGGCTTCTGCGTAATGCTTAGAAATGTACGAGGGTACCGTTGAGCGTTGTTCATACTTGCTTTAACCGCGAACAGGATTGGAAGGTAGTCACTGATCTCGTAGCAAAAAATGTGGAAAGGAAGCTTTAAATATCAAAATTGTTTATATAAAGGTCAATTAAAAAGTGGCTGTTGAAGTGATTCTCGTTGATTTGTCACTCGCTTCTGCGCACCCATTTGCGTAAATGAGACAAAAAAAATTTAACTGCCTCATCTTGTGCCAGCAGGTTTATATTAAAGGCACCTCCTAAAAACAGGTAATTCTTATTCCTGTTTATAAAGTTCAGAAAGCAGTCCAAAAAAGTAAGAAATGCCCCAAAACAGCCCTTGGAGGAGGATAACAGGCAGCAAATACCATATTGCCAGATATCAAAGGGATGATTTCTGAGACCGGTATTAATAAAGGCAACTTGGGTACCTGATCATACTCCCTATTTTTACTAAGTGAAATACAGGCACCACCATCACGCTTGTTTGCATGGTTTACAAAATATGTGCTGCAAGTTCGTATCGTCATCACGTCTTGTCATTAGCGTGCCACGTTTCTAAGAGAATAAAGACTTCTATCACGTTTAGTGTTATCTGCCCCTTTACACGGGTTCGCTACTGGCTTGGTCGCAATGGCGCTCCGCGTGTGCGCACCCACGCGAAGCCATGATCAGGCTTAGTGTGACTGACCTTATACATTGACAACATAATGGTTTGATTTGCTCGCTCGGTGAGAAGATTTGTTTGCTGATGATATGACAGAAAATATTAGCTGTGATTCAACCCAGCTGAACTTAATAAAACCAGCGAAAGCACTGTTAAGCTCGGTTAGACATGATTTAGCTTTGATCAAACTTTACTGGATATTAATGGTTTGGCTTGGGTGTCGACAATGCATCCTCAAAGCAATAGTTCCGACACGTTGCTTATCCATGGCTTTGTGTGAAGGTAAGCACACGCCACACGCTATTATTTAGCGAACGGCGCGTCGCGGAGAGTTCGGGCAGTTGCGAGAGTGCCGTCGCCTCCGGATACGCGGCTGTGGCGAGGCGCAGCGAGTCACGTGATTCGATAGTTGAGAGGCGAGCGAGCGCCGTTGGCTCAACGCACGCAGCTGTGGCGAGGCGCGGCGAGTCACGCGGCATGACGTCAGACCCAAGAGACTACTCCTCCTGGTTTCAAGGCCAAATTTCATAGCCACATGACCTTCAGCTTTGTATAAGAGAAGCAGAGCTTTCGCTCCGAAATGATGAAATTGAGAACCTCAGAAATAGAAGGTCTCATATAGGACATGGGTAGTGAACTGGCAGCCTCGGTCACCAATGATCACTCGAGGATCTGTGAGGCGGAACACAGTGAGCGTGACAAAGCAAGCACACATCTTGCGCAGTTGTCAAGCGTAAGAACTCCCTCTCACAGCACCGAGTGAGATATTTTACACAGTGGATGATTCACTGGTTCCTGTAAGTAAATTTGGAGAATGGGCCGAATAGTTCGGCGCCCATTTTCTGCAATGATACTCAGTATACGCCCACTTTTTTTTTCAAGAACAGTAGGCAGAGTGCCTGTAGGACAATTGTAACGCTTCCATTGAGTGGTGCCATTCCTCTTGATCATGGCACGCAATTTGGGTCAATAGATTCATTCATCAGCACTGGAAAAGGTCCAAGCTGATTCTATATAGCCAGAAGTAGCATTATCATGCATGGCACCCGAGACGCAAGAACAAAGGCTCCTCGGGACTGTTTGGAAGAATATTTTAACAGTAGAGGAGCAGTTTATTTCCTTTGGCACATCCACGCAACAAAACTCGATATCAGCTCAAATATCCAGCGCCGCATTAAACAAAAGCTTAAGGGTTTGGTATTTTACTCCATCCAGCATAACCATGCTGTCAACAGTAAGAGCAAAGGATACCAACCGAAAGATATCTGCACACGCACTAAGTAATTCTTTTGAAGCCACTTGTCATGAATAGTTTGTTCTTTCTTGGCTGTTGGCTTGCTTCTATGGTTGCCTGTGAGACGTTGAAAGTCAAGCCGTGAACTTCAGGACGTGAACTCGGGATACCATGGCAACACTAAAAGTGTCAACTGCGTGAAAAATGGTAATTCGGAGAAATGCGCACTATAAAAATGCATTTTTTGGTACCCACTCTGACAGAGCGGGGTTAAGCAATTCATCGGAGAATTCGGCTTGCCGTTGGAGACACTTCACCAGAAGCTCTGTCTAAGCTAGCGCAGAAAATCTGCTTTCATGGTGCAATAAAATGCTGTAGATTGTTTGCGCAAAAAAAAGCTCATACATCATCTGGATGGCACGCACAAACGAAGTTTCGTGGTCTTTCGCACGTGGCATGGTCGTTGTCCGTAGGCAACAACCATTAATAATGCATTTGACCCGAATCTCTGTCGAGTTGGCACATCACGGAAATTCACCAGAAACGAAGGAAATGTAGGAGCGGAAAGAGAAGTTATCCGTTCTCTCACTAATTTTGATGATTGGTGCGATAATAGAGCTTTGAAAAGATTACAAAATATCAAGCTTCTGCAGCGGTTCAAGGGGCCGTAAAGAAATGTCTAATTCGCATTTTCATAGCGGGAAATTTAAGGGCCATTCCTTAGGCTAGCGGCCCTATCTAAAAATAACAAAATTGTCCTGTATGTGCCGCCTATGTTAAGAAAAGGCTTTAATATTAGGGCTGAATGGCATGTGCAAGAAAAAACAAAAAAGGAAAGGCACCACCGCCCGCAAAGTTAACACGAATGGTTTGGTTTCGTTTATGGGGTTTAACGTCCCAAAGCGACTGAGGCTATGAGAGACGCCGTAGTGAAGGGCTACGGAAATTTCGACCACCTGGGGTTCTTTAACGTGCACTGGCAATGCACAGTACACAGGCCTCTAGAATTTCGCGTTCATCGAAATTCAGCCGCCGCGGCCTGAATCGAACCCGCGTCTTTCGGGTCAGCAGCCGAGCACCATAACCGCTGAGCCACCGCGGCGGCTTAACACGAATGATTGAACGCTTCGCTTGAACCGAGATTAGCGCCGCGTAGCGTTGGCCGCAGGGTCAGAGGTCATATTGCGGGGTGTTTTTGTGCCGGCTGGTTGTAGCAAATGCACTGCGACCACACTACCTTGGCCTCGGATCCACCGGCCTCCGCATAGTGGCGCTAATAAAGTTTGAAGCCACGTGCTGACAATTCATGCTCTTTTCAGGCGGCTGTGCTGCTGGCTGAAATATACCATGTTTGCACTATACATTAGAATTTCCTGATGCATTAGAGAAACGAAACCAGGTTTGCAAGAAATTTTTATTTAGAAGCAGAGACAGGCAGGTTGAGAACTTTAGTACCTGCATGTAAATCGGTGTAGTCTTGTACAGCATTGTTCGGGGAGCTTGGTTTTTACTTTGGATAATTTGTTGCTTCTTATATCTTTTTTGTTTTTGTTTTATACATAATGTTGGTTGCCATGTTTGGCGCCCTGAGTTAGTCTTTGAAACGTACTGCTGACGCGAACGAGGAGCGGTCATGCGCGAGGAACTGTTTTGTATTTTCCGGCGACCACATGATGAGCGCCATTTATGTGGGTGATGCGTGTGCTTGAGGGCCCACAGACAGTTACTCACGGAAATTGTAGATACAAAGGGTTCTGTTGGAGAAGGAGTATTTCCCTCTCCTGCCTGTGGACACTTGTGGTGGCCTATTGCTAGAGGAGGGGTGGTGACGTCATTTGCGGTCCGCGTTTCTGCCATGCGTGCCTGTCACAGCTTTCTGAGGACGTCGAAGTTTTCGCACAACGAGCCTAAGAATGCTTTCGTATTAAAAGAAAAATTTCGTTGCATGTGGTTCACCTTTCTATCCGACCACTAGTGCACTCTCGAGAGCGCCCATCTCGTCCGAAAAGCAGCCGCATCATCCGAACACCTTATATGGATTGGAAAACGCTATACACAGACCGAGATGCGGAATTTGGGCAATGAACAACAACCATGGAGGTCATAAACAACACACAGTGGTGACTTTCAACCATCTACTCAAAGACGAGTACGCATGCACGAAAACACACGCGTACCCCTCGCTCTAAGCCCCACCGTATACACACGCCCGCACCACAGCAGAGTAGGACTGTCCTTTCTCTTGTTGTTACTGATATGTATTCTTTTGGCAAAGGGTGTTAATGCTATGTGCTGTCTTTGACAAGGGTACGAAAGGAATGCGGTTTGCTTCTCATCCGTGCAGGGGAGACCTGAAGGCTCGCCTAACGACCAGAAGGTTTCGAAAAGTAAAGACCGAGGTTCTGCTTACCTAACACAGCTCGAGAGCTTAAGTGGCGCCAGAAGTGTTCTACAACATGGCTAGGAAACAAACTACATTACCGCCCCGCTGCGGTGGCTCATTGGTTACGGCGCTCGGCTGCTGACCCGAAAGACGCGGGTTCGATCACATCTGCGGCAGCCGAATTTCGATGGAGGCGAAATGCTAGAGGCCCGTGTACTGTGCGATGCCAGTGCACGTTAATGAACCCCAGGTGGTCAAAATTTCCGCAGCCTTCACTACGGCGTCCCTCATAGCCTGAGTCGCTTTGGGTCGCTACACACCCATACACCAAACTCCATTACCTATTGACTTTTGGCAGAGACGATACTAATAGATAGTTCGAAGGGAGCGTGTTGTGTTTATTAACCACTTCATAGTTCCACTTTATGACTCTTTTCTGCCTTAGTGTCACCCAGCAACTGACCCATTCTTCCGCATTCAACATTCTCTCCCTGTTGCGACTTTCGGCAGCAGCTAATCTTCTTCAGCCATTAAAGGAGACCGAGCGCGTAATGTACAACGGCAATATTCATTCCATCTTCCCTTCACGTTCCTTTTCTACGTACAGAAGCTGTTGTAGTCTGGGGCTCGAGACCACTGTGACATTGAGACCTAGATTCCTCGAGCGAAACTCGCAGATATTGACACATAGCCACCATGTATTCAACACGAGCGGAGGAAGTCGCAATAGCTCTCGCTGCTGCCGATCCAAAATCGAAAACGGTTATCACAGACTCTCGCCGGGCCTGTGAGCATTATCTTGCAGGCGAAATATCACCTCTTGCCTCGCAAATTGTAAGACGCGCTCTCGCCGATCCAACTCGCACAAAAGTGATCTGGGCTCCTGGCCACCAGGGTCTACGAGGCAATGAGGCCGCTGATGCGGCCGCCCGAGCGCTCACACACCGGGCTCCTCATCCTAGCTCTCCTGGCTCAGAAGCTCATAAACCGCTTCTGCGGTTCCGCGAAATCCTAATTTATTACTGCGACAGCCACCGTCTCTACCCGGCACCTGCCAAGGGGCTGAGTAAGGCGGAGGAGCGAACTCTCCGGCGCCTGCAGACAGGAACCCTTCTCTGTCCTGCAATAGCAAAACACTTCGATCCGAACACAGATGGGCGCTGCCCGCACTGTGAAGAGATCTGCGATATCTTTCACATGGTGTGGGCATGTACTCAGAATCCTCACCTTCCCCCCTCCCCCACCTCCACCCGAGAGGCATGGGAGACTGCCCTCCTCAACTGCTCCACACTTGAGTCCCAAAGGGTTCTGGTCAAGCGGGCGCGAAACGGGGCCTCGTCATGCGGTGTACCGGACTAAGGATGCCGACCATGCAGCAGGGTTTTTTTTTACCCTCAAGCTCTCTTTGATTAAAGTTTTTCACCACCACCACCACCACCGCCATGTGTACATTGGCAAACTGGTTTTTGAGGAAAGGAAATGGCGCAGTATCTGTCTCACATATCTCGGTGGACACCTGAACCAAGCCGAAACGGGAAGGGAGGAAGATGGGAGTGAACGAAGAGAGAAAGAGATGCCATCGTGGAGGCCTCCGGAATAATTTCGACCACCTGGGGAACTTTAACGTCCATTGACATCGCACAGCACAAGGGCGCCTTTTGCGTTCCGCCGCCATCGAAACGCGACCGCCTCGGTCGGGTTCGAACTCGGGTACTGGTGGTGGTGGTGGTGAAAAACTTTAATCAAAGAGAGCTTGAGGGTTAAAAAAAAATAAATAACCCTGCTGCATGGTCGGTATCCTTAGTCCGGGACACCGCATGACGAGGCCCCGTCTCGCGCCCGCTTGACCAGAGCCCTTTGGGACTCCAGTGTGGAGCAGTTGAGGAGGGCAGTCTCCCATGCCTCTCGGGTGGGGGTGGGGGAGGGGGGAATGTGAGGATTCTGAGTACATGCCCACACCATGTGAAAGATATCGCAGATCTTTCACAGTGCGGGCAGCGCCCATCTGTGTTCGGATCGAAGTGTTTTGCTATTGCAGGACAGAGAAGGGTTCCTGTCTGCAGGCGCCGCAGAGTTCGCTCCTCCGCCTTACTCAGCCCCTTGGCAGGTGCCGGGTAGAGACGGTGGCTGTCGCAATAATAAATTAGGATTTCGCGGAACCGCAGAAGCGGTTTATGAGCTTCTGAGCCATGAGAGCTAGGATGAGGAGCCCGGTGTGTGAGCGCTCGGGCGGCCGCATCAGCGGCCTCATTGCCTCGTAGACCCTGGTGGCCAGGAGCCCAGATCACTTTTGTGCGAGTTGGATCGGCGAGAGCGCGTCTTAGAATTTGCGAGGCCAGAGGTGATATTTCGCCTGCAAGATAATGTTCACAGGCCCGGCGAGAGTCTGTAATAACCGTTTTCGATTTTGGATCGGCGGCAGCGAGAGCTATTGCGACTTCCTCCGCTCGTGTTGAATTTGGGGCCCGAAAAGATAGCCCATCGACATTCATTCCCCGGTGGACTACGGCAGCCGTGAAGAATCCCGCGGGCGACGGCCCTGTGATGTCCACGTAATAGACGCCCTCTTTATACCCATATTGCCTCTCAAGCGTGCGAACCCGCGCTTGTCGTCTGCCTTCATGTGAAGCCATGTCCATGTTATGCGGGAGCGGAGCGACCAAGAGCATGTGGCGCCACAGCACCGGGATGTTCTCCGTCCCCTCTGGTATGCATGTGTGTTGGATGTGTAAGCGGTTTAGCAGGCGGCGCCCAGGCACCGTCTGCGATAGCCGCGTATATTGGTTCACGAGGTGGGCCTCCCGCAACTCCTGATAGGAGTTTACCACTCCCAACGCCTTCAGTTTGGCGTTGGAGGTAGCCACCGGAAGGTCCAGTGCTCGCTTTGTTGCCTTCCTGATGATGGCGTCAATGCGCTCGTCTTGTTGTTTGGTGGTGCGTAGGTACGGCACGGCGTAGAGGATCCGGCTGGTCACGAAGGCATAGGCGAGCCGTAGCGCGTCCCTGCCCCGCAGACCACCCCGGTTGTTGGAAACACGGCGGATCATGCGCCCTACCTGTTCACCTATGCTCTTGAGTTTCGCTATAGTAGAGTCCGGCCTAAGTTTGTTATTGATGAACAGACCCAGGATCCGGAGCTCCGCCACTTCTCTGATGGGACCGCCTGACAGAGATATGTGTAGAGACGTGTTGTCCTTGTGGTTTGTCCTGACGTGTAGAAGCTCTGATTTGGCGGGAGCACATTGGAGACCACAGTCGGCAGCATATGCTTCGACTATGGTGGCGGCCTGCTGAAGGCGGTCCTCTATCTCCCCAAGGCTCCCCTCGGTGGTCCAGATTGTAATGTCGTCTGCGTAGAGTGCGTGTTTTATGCCATCTACCTGAGCCAGTCGGCCGGGCAGGTGCATCATGGCGATGTTGAAAAGGAGCGGTGATAACACCGCCTCCTGTGGTGTACCTCGTCTACACATAGAGTACGGGCCGTACTCCTCGTCCTCGATCCGGAGGAGTGCCTGACGAGCAGAGAGGAAGTCTCTGACATAGGCGAAGACCTTCGCCCCTCAGTTAGTGGTGTTCAAGTTAGAGAGTATGGTGGCATGTTTAACATTGTCAAACGCCCCCTTAAGATCGAGGGCGAGAATGGCCTTGTCGTTTTGTTGCATGTCTGTGGGTCGTATTATGTCCCTGTGTAGTTGGAGTAGGACATCCTGTGCAGACATGTGCGGGCGGAACCCGAACATAGTGTCTGCAAAGAGGCCCTTACCCTCCATGTATGGAGAGAGGCGATCCCGAACCATCGTCTCCATGAGCTTTCCCACACACGAGGTTAATGAGATGGGTCTCAAGTTGTCCGTAGTCACGGCTTTACCTGCTTTGGGGATGAACGTTACAAGGGATGTTTTCCATTCGAGTGGGAGCGGACACCCATCCCAGATCTGATTTATGTATTGTAGCAAATGGAGATATGCACAGTCGGAGAGGTTCGCCAACAGTTTCACTGTTATGCGATCCCGACCCGTTGCCCCACCTCGGCGCATTTTAGCCAGGGCCGCCTTAAGGTCATGCAACTCAAAAGGGGCGTCTAAATCCTGATTTGGCTTGCCGGAGTACGTGTACTCGGGCCCAACCGGGTCGTTTGTGCGGCAGAGATACCTGTCGCACAAAGTGTCCGCAAGTTGCGCCGTCGTACCTTGGTACCCGTGCAGAGCCCGCCGGAGCTGTTTTTGCGTCTCCCCTTTCGTTTGAGAAGGGTCGATGAGGCTGCGCAAGAGACGCCAAGTCCCCTTCGAGCTCATCTGACGCGCTGCCGAGTTGCAGCGTTCTATCCAATTGGTGTCTGTGAGCTGGGCGGCATATGCCGCAGCCTGCTCCGTAAGTTGTGCAATACGAGCTCTAAGCTTGTGATTCGTCTTGTGTTTCTTCCATCGTTTTGTTAAGCTCCGGCGCGCCTCCCACAGATGCAGGAGGTGATTGTCCACTGCGGGGATCTCGTCGGTGGTGTGAAGTGTTTGCGTGTGTTGTTTCTGTATGTTGGTGACCTGTGTTGCCCACTCCGCATAGCCGTCAGAGAATAGTACCGGAGGGACGTCCTGAATTCGAAATTGGTGCCAATTGGTTATTTTCGCCTGGCCAGATTTTTTACGGGCTGCCTTCGTCAAAAGCGTGATGCGGAGAAGGCAGTGGTCGCTGCCCAGGGTATCCCCCAGGTTCTCCCATGTCGCGTTTGTAGTGTTCCTAACCAGAGATAAGTCAGGACACGGGTCACGGGTGACCGAGTTGCCCACACGTGTGGGGCAAGACGGATCCGTGAGCAACGTAAGACGAAGGGTGGAGATGAGCTCCGCCAGCTTGCGTCCCCTGGATTTCTCGAAGTGATAGCCCCAATGTAGACTGGGTGCGTTGAAATCCCCAATGATCACCAGGGGTTCATTGTCAGCCGACTTGAGAGCACGATAGAAAATTTCGCTGAAAGTAACACGCGGCTTATGCGGGGGGCAATACACATTAAGCACATGTATTGACGGGTCGCGGCGCCTGAGAGGCAGAACCCTCACCATGGTGTATTCTTGCTCAGTCTCCAGATCAAGATCGACCTGAATCGCGGTGTATGCTTTATGCACCAGGATGCAGGTCGAGGGGCCCCCCTGAAACGAGCTATACCCAGAGAATTTAGCATCATTGCCGGGCTCTTGCAAAGCAAGAAGCGCCGGCATGTCACCAAGGTACTGCAGGTAGAGCTGGAGATGTGACCGTTTTTTGCAGGCTCTGAAACCCCTGCAGTTCCATTGAATGATTTCGAATTGGTCTAATTTTTTAGCTTTCTGAGAAGGTTTGCCAGCCATATTGATGTTTTTATTTTACAGTGCTGGGTAGCCACTCGGTTCGGAGGCCGGCGCAGCCCCAGGTAGGGGTTGCATCAACGCCGCGGCTATCGGCCCGGAACCGCTTTCTTCCGCTGCCTGTCGAGGAGCTACTTTACGTTTTAGCTGCGGGGAGTCGCAGGAGAGATAATTTTTTATTTGGGAGCTGACCCAGGGTTGCACCGCCTTAAGGACAGAGTCAGTCACCTGGGCCGCAATGTCGGGAAGCATTGTAGCAAATGCGGAACTGAACATGTCCTGAAACGACTCGCGGACCGCAATCATAATTTGGTTCGGGAGCGCTGCCACCCGGTCCTCCAACTGCTCGGCTTTACGCTCTAGGGCCTCGAAGCGGCCGGCGTCCGCGGGGGCCGAATCGACCACCGTGTCCGCGGTTTGCCGCGAGACGCTAGTTAGGCAAGATGATACTGAGGATCCGTCATCACTATCCTCGGGCTCAGCGTTCTGCATGGGCTCGGACTGCCCGGCCTGCTTAGCTTCTAATTCTTGAATTTTACGGGCGAGAATTTGATTTTGGCGCCTGAGCTCCTCTACCTGTCGCTGTAGGGCGGATTCGGTGGGGGAGGGAGGGGGGGTGGGCCCAGAGACTAACCCACTCCAACTGCTCACCTGATTTTGGCGCGGTACCAGAGGTGGGAAATCCTCGGCTTTCAGGACCGGTGGCCTCGTCGGGTTCCCGGACTTCACAAATTTTGACGGCCCGGACTGGGCCTTCTTGGGTTCGGGCTTGGGCCCCGGGGCCTGCTTGGGTCCGGCCGTGGGCGTCTGGGCCTTTTTGGGTCCCGGCGTCTGCTTCTGCTTTGGGGTGTGTGGGCGTCCCGGCTTGACGACCTTGCGGTACTTGCCCGCGCAGCCAGGCGCTCCGGTGGGATGGCTGCCTCCGCAGATGAGGCAGCACGGGGAGCATTGATGTTCAGCTGGGCCACCGTCAGGAGCAGCAGCAACCTGAGCCCCGCAGCGTTCACAGCGTCCAGGCTGCGGCCGCGGGCAGGCGTCGGCCCGATGCCCCACCGTGCCACAGCGAGGGCAGGCAGGGATCGTTTTCTTATAGAAGCGGACGGGGAGACGCTCGCAACTATAAAGCACGGTCCGCGGCACCCTTGTCCCCACAAAGGTGACCACAGCAACCTGCGTTTTGCCCAGTTTGCGCACGGATAGTACGTTGGGGTCCTCACTGAGTTTTTTCTTGACAGTCTCAGATGCCTCGTCCGGGGAGACGGTGATGACGCCCTTGCAGAATTCGCCGGAGAGCTTAGGGTGGCCCCGGAATAGCAGCGTGCGGCCTCCGACCGGCAGCATGACGTCCCGGAGCAGCTTCTCCGCAGCTTCCACTGATTTCAGTGTGCACACGAGCACATTTTGCTCCCACACGGGCCACATTGCAAGCCCCACACTTGCGGCGTCCCCGAGGATGCTGCGAAGGCAGCGCCGGCTTGTCCGGGACCTAAGGTGGCCTTCAGGTCGATGGTTTCTCGTGGCTTAAGCACCACAATGATTTCGTCTTTCCCGATGCGGGGCGTGTGTTGCGGCCGCCACCGGTGCTGTTTTGCTTGTTGCACAGCTGCATGTTGAGCGTTCTCGCCCTGCACATGTGCAGAGCGTCCCGCCACCCGTTGCTGGCCGGCGTCCGTGTTGGCGTCCCTGGAGGCCTTAGTCTTCCTGCGTCCGCGCCATACGCGGACCATGTCTTGGAGGTATTCCTCCTCGCTGGGAAGAGGCTCTTCATGTTGAACGGTTTCCATGTTAGCGATCCCTATGGAGGTGGGATCGTATCCGGTGACTTGGCCTTGGACCGCCATTGCCGAGGAATCCCAGAGGAAACCCCGAACGCTGCCGGCGCAGGCCTTGCCACCGTCAGGCTTAGCGCCGCAGAGATGGGGCGAGGTCTTCAAAGCACTGAAAATGGAACAAAATTCAGCGCACCTTGGCAAATGTGGTGTCCACGGATGCCGCTTAGGTTGCCGGAGACGATGGTGCCAAGCTTTCTACGGGAAAGAGTTGAGGACCGCAAATAACAGCGATCATTGGTAGAGCCGACGTGGCGTGCGACCGCTCGCGCTGCCTGCCACCGGCGTTCCAACTCGGGTACTCCGGCTCGTATGTCAAGCAACATATATCAACCTATAGTAGCTAGATAGGCAGGCAACCTATCGGAGTGTTAGAACTGGTCGGCTATGCCGGGATGCAAGACTCCTTTTAGGTAAACGTCCAACAGAAGGTCGTTATGCCTCCGTTTGTTTCTTATGAAGGAGGGGAATGCGAAAAAATGGGCGGAATTCCTTCCTTTGATCGCGGCCATCTGGCTGCGTTCAAACGCTGCTCGAAAAGTGGGCACATTGTTCGGCCCGTTAGTATTAGAGAATTATAAGGCTTGAGAACTGGCTCTAACAGTCAGCATTACTACCTATTGCCTTTACTGAAAAGGAGAAGTTCCTGCTGTAAATGAAGATGCAATAACGCGATTTCATGTAAAGATTTGATTTAACTAACTGAACGTACTTTATTTTCGCCATATGGTGAGCTTTTTGTGTTTTTTTTCGCGTCATGGCATGCATGTTGGCCGTGGAACGTAATCCATTCATGAGGCGTCACGATGAGACAGGGTACGATGGGCTCACGAAGGCGACGCTACACATTACTGCAGGAATGCTCCCTTCCCCGTATGTGATGGCCTTCGCCACGTGATAAGAAAGGGAAAGCGAAAGCCGCTCCCTTCTGCTGCTTGCTCGCTACAGAGTAGCCATGAAGAAGGAACCAAATAGGTACCGAAATATTGGGCTAAAAATAACTTACCGGTTGGTGTTAGAATTTCTCAAATTTCATTTCTAACCCAACTAGACGGACTTCGGTTGAAGATATTATCGTTCAAATCATTACCCCTTGATTTCGGCCAGCAGACAGCACAGCTGGACAAACGCATCGTCACCTGCTCCCACATTGTAGCTTTGCGACAGGCACCACCTGTATTTCACCAAGACCTAAAAAGATATGCAACTAGGTCCACAAAGCTTTCGCTGGAAGCGTCTAGTCCACACACCGGAAGTCAAGGGGATTGTCGCCCAGGCTGAGCGACTAATTGTACATCAAAGGATACATGAGTTCCATGTCCCCCTGAGACGGGAGGAGCTAGACCTGTTCTTTTGCCGACACTTTGAACTTTCACTCCCGGATTTATCCTGCTCATAAGCGCATTCGCTGAAAGTGCCTCCTGCGCAACTGCAGAAAGACAAAATTCATCGCATGCAGTCAAACTCTGCAAGCTGCGAAAGGAAGAAGACAAGGAAAGTAAGCCGCCTTGTGACGTCTCAAACTGCCAGCAAACTGTCAACGAGATAACTATATGGAGACGATACGACTGCCTTGGCGAAAGGCCGCGGATTAACACTACGTCAGTGAAACAAACCGCCTCTCACATAGCTACTTGCTGTTGTGGACATTAAGCATGTTGAACCTTCCGCTAGTGAAGACTTCGGCCAAAAGCGATCAGTGTCCTATTCAAGCTATCCGGTCGCAAGCCACGAAACCTTTCCGAAGGAGAAATATCAGCTCTACGAGAGCTTCCTGAGGACAATAACATCGTCAACCTCTAGGCCCATAAAGGAAGTGCAGCGGGGGCCCTTCTTATCCAGGATTGCGAGCAAGTGAAAACATTTCTCGACGGCCAGCCTGCGAAAAATTACGAAAAGATCCGTCTTCTCAACTTCAGGACAAAATTAACAAACGTTTGGCCACACCTTCAAGCGCTACCTTGAATCAAAACGCCTCTACGCACGTCTGAACGGCCGAAATTGCTCAATATCGGCCTTTACGGATTCCAAAAACTGCACAAGAATGGTGTTCTGCTGCACCCCATTGTCGCCTTCATTTATTCACCGCTTCGGACTCTTTCGGCCTACCTCCATCGAGTCCCCTCCCCCCGCCAGGAAACATATCAACCCACGTGCGCAAATCTAACCACTTGGTCGAAAGTCTTTTCCGGGTGCGACTGGAAACGGCGAGTGCACGGTATCATTTGACGTGGCCTCGGTCTTTACCTGGGTTCTTGTGGCTGTCGCCGTCGGCGCAGCGAAAAAAGTCCTCGAGGCGGACGCTGCCCACGGCGCCAAGACAAGCCTCAAATCGGAATGACTCTACCGGCTATCAGAGTTTTGCCTCAATAGCATGTCTTTCTCCTTCAATATGAAGGCGTTGAGACCACAATAGTCATCACTACATTCTTTGGTCCCGCTCCGTCCACGTAAAGGGTTGCTCGGGTTTGCGCGTCAGCAGTGGACTACGGACTAGGCGGCCCACCTACATGTTCTACAAATATTGAATAAATAAAGATGTTTTCAATCAATCAGTCAATCTTTCAATAAGACAATTCTCCAAACACACCAGTGGCACTGCTATTCTACAGGCAGGCATTCTACAAAAATACGACATCTGTGTGGCTGACAAGGTCGTTCCAACGATCAGTCGCTTTCGAATACAGCCCAAAAACAGCGCACCCAAGGAATAACATCCGGGCGTTGTCTGCAGAATTTCATGCTCCAAGTCTTGGCCTGATACATCGGCAAGACAAAAAAAAAAAAAAACTCAGTCAGGGAATTGGGCAACACAAACATTGCGTTCACTTATTAAACTCATTACGAAATTTCTTCCCCGAGCACTGTGAGGCCTCCGGCCACCAACCCCGCTTCGAGGAACTGAGCGTGTTGGCCATTGAATGTAATCTGTTCTAGTAGCGTTGTGTTGAGTTATGGTGCATTCGAAATTTCCGGAGCCCTTCACTGCGGAGTCCCTCATCGCACGAGTCGCTTTGGGACGTTAAACCCCAAACAACCAAACCAAACCAACTTTCGGATAACAAAGGCGACGATAAACAAGATTGCGGGAATGGACCACTTCGTGTATGTAATGTACTTCACCACATGATAACAAAGGGAATGCGATGGACGCTCCCTGCTGCTAATTATTCTCTAGCCTGCTCTCTGAGTCATCGCTGAAGAAGGAAGAGACCGAAATGGTCTCCAGGCTTTGGGCTGAAAATAAATTACTGGTTGGTGCATTTCTAAACTTTGAATATCGTGAAATATAACCATTTTCTTGAGTTGTCCGCATCCGTATTTCCACCGTTTCTGCGCTGAAAATTATCATACATTGGCAATAGTTCGTGCCATCAATTTTCAATGCCTTGCATAAGCATATATTTTTTCTAAAAACATCCCTTGTCTTTTAAAAAAATGAATTTCTGTCATGTCATCACAAACAAACGTCAGTTCGAGGGTTAATGTGCGCATAAAGTAAAAATAAGTAGCATAAATACAGCCACTAATAAGGCAGTACATCAGCATAACATGATGCAGAGACAGAAAAAGCCCAGGCACTCGGCTTGTAATTATTGTCGAGAAAAAAAAGATAATGAGAACCTTGAGTACGAAATAATTCAAATCTAACACAAACTTTTTTTCATCTTGTTTTTGTCCTGGCGTGACTTTACTGCGTCACCTCTAGTGAGATCCACGGTATAAAAGTGCGGAGTGCATTCATCCGGATCGTGTTCGAGTAGAGGCAAAGTACCTTGAAGAGCTCTCCCAAAATGCGTGCCCTGGTAGCCTGCCTTGCCCTTTTCCTGGCTTTCGCCGTGCTTCACTGCGACGCGAAGAGGAAGAAGAGAGACGCAGAGAAAACGCAGGGTATAGTGAAGATATTTATAAGTTCAGTTTTGCGCCACACTGATATTTGTGTGAATTTTCACTGTTTCTTTGCTGTGCATTCTGCGAGCCCGTTGTTCATTGCCTAAACTAAGACATTGCTAGCAAAGCGCTCTAGGTTTTTTTTTTTTTTAACGCGGACGCGAATAATGTCAGCGGTGCCTTATTTATACCAAGTGCTGAGTGCTGATCATTTCCACAATGCGGTGACTTTTGCTCCTGGTGGAGTATAGAGAGATGCACCTGCACGGATATCTAAAAAGATCTAACAAAGGCGCAAGCGGGCATGACCACAGAAATGTCACAACCATGGCAGCCCCGTTCAATGAACTGCCCATATCTCATACTGAGAGAGTTTATTTAGCAGTACGTATACATACTGAGGATATAGTTGTTTGTGACATTTAAACACACGTTCTTGGTTAATACTTGTTTCGACAAGAGAAGAGATGTTCTACGCCAGAGCAGCTTGAATACTGTAAAGTAGTTTAAGGTTCCTTGTTATTTTGTGTTCAGAATTTTTGCTGAGTACAGTGTCATGCAAGCACAGCATAGCCATGCTACTACTTTGACTCCTCTTCATTTTATAAACCTTTGCTCTTGCAGTTCCTAACTGCACTTCCGACGAAAGCCGTGGTGATATAGCACCGCTGCTCAGCGGTTTGGCAGTTTGGCGTTCTAATTGTCAGCGTGGGAGCCACGGCCGTAGTAACCCTATAGACGGGTTCACCATTTATAAACTAAACGGCAAACGCTTTCAACACAACTTCCGGTAACAGGCACGAGGATCAAAGTGAAGACTGTCTACTGCTTCGATACACTTGTTCGCTCGAGCTGATATATGTTTCAGACAATTGACTAGCAGCATTAAGAGGCGTTGTTGAGCCAAATAGTCCGCAGTGTTGAAAATGACGAGAGGAAAAAAATCCCTTAGATTTCCCGCGCTATCTATGCTATCATGCTGGATAATTCTGAGTAACCTATTATAGGTAACTGCATCTACGATGGAATTAAAATTGGGGATGGCAGAACCAAGCGCATGGAAACACCGTGTGTGAAGGTCACATGCAGTGGTGGTGCAATGAATGTCACAACGTGAGTACCTTCATTCTTTATTCTTTTCGCTTTTCCTGCACGATCAATTTCCTGCACGATCCTGCACGAGTAGTTTTTGGTAGGTTGGCGACGATTAGTCAGTGCAGGTCTACTTTATAGCTCGTTTTCCTGAGTCGAGTTTTTGCGAACCATAGAAGCTGAATTGCAATAATATTTAATTTTTTTTTCAATTTTTGTCTATAGGCCTGTAGTGCTGCTGCATGTCGTTTGGTTTGGTTTATGGGGTTTAACGTCCCAAAGCGGCTAAGGCTATGAGAGACGCCGTAGTGGAGAGCTCCGGAAATTTCGACCACCAGGGGTTCTATTGCGGAATCATTTTTCAGAACCATTAAAGAAAATGCTCACTTTTGTGCTCATTACTTAGGAGGGCACAGGAAAGTACATATCCGCTTCAGCCACCACACGAGTTTTAGTTGATCGAGCAGAATTTCTTACAGCGTCAGCTGTTAAACTGATCTTTCCCCGCCTGCGTGTCGAGCGACTGCGGTGACGTTATAACGCCCGCAGTCACATTACAGCCTCGATCCCAAAGGCAGTGACTCGCCATATCTTTGCCGGCATCAGCTTGGAGGCGAGATTGTAACAAGACGCTACCAGAAGTCTCCAAACGCCTCTAAACAAACTACCGTGAAAAGAAGGGATCGCAACTCGTGTGCTTTGCGGAAGCGACATGGATCCAGCCGAATTAGAGTGCCATGCGCTAATCGCTGCAGGTATGCGGTAGACCGATCTACAATCCTGATGAGGGCTGAAAAGAGGACGAACCTTCTATGGACGCTGAGCTCAAACCAGCTGCTGGAAAAGACGTGGCATTTCGCGCCAATATGTTTCTCAAAACAAGAATCACTAGTAGTAACCTTCCCAAATTGAAGCACAGTCACCCCTATCTAGTGCTTTGCAGCTTCACTGAAAGAAGTGCAAGAATTCAAAACGCGAGGTGGACTTGTTGGCGCTGCACTTCCACATTACCTCCGCAGAAATCGCTATTTTGCCACCGCGTGCTCATTGGTAAAAAAATTGGTACAAGCTTTCGCCTGCCCTGAAATCAGTTTCTCTGGGGTGAAATGCTTGAAAAACGGGTCTCTGACTCACCTTGAGCAGAAGAAAAAACCTTGTGGCATGGCACGCTTTAGCCCCAGATGCCCTTGCGCCAATAAAATTCGTTATCATCATCATCTTCGCCATCATCATGATCATCCATAGAAATCGCTATTTAACTCTTAACACAGAGTGTGATGCACGTTTCCCTCTCCAGTATCTCTAGGTACGTCATGGAAATAATGAGTGGTTGAAACAGCGTCTCTACAAAACTGAGGAGGACAAGGAAAAACTTTATTTTATACAAATTTATTCAGCGACTCTAGAGAGGACCCTTTAGTCCAGGAGCCCCCAGGCTCCTTCCTCCAGCATGTTTCTGGAAGTTTTGACGTGCAGTAACCAAACCGTCACATATTCATTCAGTTCATTTCTTAAAAAGCGGTAACTTTAGTGATCTCCACGACTGCGCGCACCAGATGCATTACAACCGAGTTCTTAAAGGCCGCGATTTCGAAGGGGAGTCGATCGCTGCAGCCGCCACCGTAGTCGCCCCTTCGGAGAATGTGGTGGTGGTGACGCAAGTGCTCGGATCAGTCCTTTGAAATGTCACTGTATTTTATTGCGAAAGCAATACTAGTTGCACTTTCAGCCCATCGCGTAGAGAGGCCGGTAGCTACCAAGCGCGGCCTAACTCCTGCTCCTGCCACGCGCGGCGCGCTTAGTGGTCTGACGTCACAGCTGCAAGAGCGGGGCTCCAACTTGCGCCGTCGCGTAGCGAGGCCGCAGCTACCAAGCGCGGCCTAACTCGCGCTCCTGCCGCGCGCGGCGCGCTTAGCGGTCTGACGTCATACCATCTGCCGCAAAACCGGGCGTGCAGCGCGCCGGCGGCCAGACTTGCAATGCCGCCTACCGCCCAGAGGTCTGCATTAACCTCACCAGCAACCAAGTGCATCATTGCAGCCACAGTACTTCTCGCCTCGCTACTAGTTGTACATAGAATAACCAGGTAACACCTTTAATTAAAACACCATGCCGTATCCAGATTGAATCACTGTATAACCGATGCATCACCACAAGTCTAACCCCAAGCACCACCACCAGCTACAGTACCAGCTGAACCATGGCGTAGGTACGGATATTGCTTTCGCAATTACCGGGCTTATCCAAGCTAAGCCACAGCCATTTTTTAAAACTCCTGTTTGGGCGCGGTATTCACAGTATCCTGATGTGAGCCTGTAGACCGGCACTCATGCTGTCATTTCTTTTCTCCATCTGGTCACAGTAGCACGGCTACAATATTGTGTTTCGGGGTATGGTATTTTACGCATCTGCGCAAGAGATGCAAGTACAAGAGATGCAAGTGCACCGAGGAAACGACAGTCGTCGTTCTCGCTTTAATTCAGGCAACAGCTGCGACGGGCGTTCAATCGTTTCTTCTCTGCATTTGTTTTTTGGCAGTAGGAGCTGTATCTGCTATGTTTCTCCCAAGGTGACTATAGGCCCGTTCACCCCGGAAACCCATGCTCGCGCTCATTACGGGTGGCCCGCTCCGATTACGGGTGGCCATGACAGCTCATAGACGAGGGCATAAAAGCCCCTTGTAAAGGAAAGCTTTTTATGGTTTATGGAATTTTAACGTCCCGAAGCAATTCAGGCTATGAGGGACGCCGTAGTGAAGAGCTCCGGAAATTTCCACCACCTGGGCCTCTTTAACGTACACTGACATCGCACAGTACACGGGCGTCTAGGATTTTGCCTCAATCGAAATTCGACCGCCGCGACCGGAATCGAACCGTCGTCTTTCGGGTCAGGTGCCGAGCGCCACAACCACTGAGCCACTATGGCGGCTAAAATGAGAGTTTATGCTACGAAGGGTCGTTGGCTGAAGCGTGTTTAGAGGGGCCCGAAGTGAATGCGTTGTAGTGTGTATGATGGTAAAGTGTGTTGGGGATGTGTACTGATGTTAGACAACGACGACTTGCAAAAAAAGTTGCTGCCGTCATCCAACTGTAAACTAGCAAGTGTCACGTGACAACGATGACATGCAAAAAAAAGTTTTCTGACGTTCAAACGCAAACGCTTTCGCATTTCTCCAATTCAAACGACTGCTCTCGAAGTTTTTGTTTTTTTTTTCACACAAGACGTAGTAGCTAAGTATTGCACTATGGGGGGCCAATATTGTTCCGTTTGGACGGTGTGTTGTCGGCTTTAGTCGTTGAGATCACGGCACACCCCAGAAAACTTATTTCAGTTCCATCAATGTTCACGTTTTTCCTTAAACTGACGGAAAAATGCGCCGGAGATTGATTCGAAGCAAGGTCTACTTGCAGGAGAGGCTGATCATCTCCATCAACGCCGTTGCTGCATCCCTTGTACATCGTTTTGAAAACCGGGGACTTGATAAATAACATACCGAACGCATGCAAAATACATTTTACGAAATGATGAGCTTCGCAGCTGAGCTCCATCGTTTTCTTGCTGACCGATTCTAGCACCAGTAATAATGCCTATCTAGCCCGAATTTCTTGTGTCGCGTGCGGACCCAAAACAGAAAATGATTCCATAATTATTAGGGAGGTACGCCCTGAATTTAATTTCTTTGAGAAGTTTTTTTTCGAGCTATTTCGGTACTTTGACCGAATTTTAGCGTATCCGTTTACGAAACTAAATCCTGTTATTTAATGCTCCAAACGCAACTAAAGGGCTCTCTTGACGCTTGCATATATACTATCATGGCGGTAAAGTATCTGTATAAAACGGAAATGAAAAGAAAAGTTCTTAAAGGGTTAAGGTAAAGTTACATAGATGGTATACATTAAAAGTATTTTTCAATAAAGCGCACCGTTTTAAATCTCGAAGTAGCTCAACTGCTCTTTTGCTTCAATTCGTATGGTGGTGGTGGTGACACATTATTTATAGCGGATACAGAGGAGCGACCCGAAGTCGTCCCGCGCTTAAATGGCGGCCGCTATCCCTTGGGCAGCGGCGGCGTCTTCAGCAAGCTGGAGGAGCTTGATCTGTGTCCCCGGGTCGGGGCTGAGCATTAGAGCCTCCCAATAGTGAGATTCGGTAATGAAGTGACTCGCGGGAACGTACTGCGGGCAGTTACACGTATGATTTAGATCGGCTTTGCTATCTCAATATTTGCATTTGTGTGAATAAAGTCCTTGCGAATAGAAGCTACACAATTGGGGATTTGGATAGGTGTTAGTTTGAAGTTTACGCCAGGCTTTGGCCTTTTGCTTGGAGAGCGTTTTATCTGCTGGGGGGAATCTGAGTCTTGCAAGCCCGTAGTTCTGCAGGATTTCTCTGTAAGAAAACAACCTATCCTTGTCGGAGTATAGGGCACAATATTTTACACGCACTTAATGTCGGCCAGTGTAATCCCCGCGGTGACCAAGACCGAGTAAGCTGATGGGAGTTACTGGGATAGGCTTTGTACAGTGAGATCATTGTGTGAGAACTGACCACTTATTATGATCAAAGAAAATAAAGACTCGTGCTTTCCTTTGTGCTTTAAATTTCTTCGAGCCCCGCCGCAGTGTCTCAGTGGTTACGGCGCTCGGCTGCTGGCCCGAAAGACGCGGGTACGAACCCGACCGGGGCGGTTGAATATTGATGGAGGCGAAACTTTAGCCCGTGTACTGCGCGATCTCAGTGCACCTTAAAGAGCCCCAGGTGGTCGAAATTTCCGGAACCATTCACTACGGCGTCCCTCATAGCCTGAGTCGCTTTCGGACGCTAAACCCTAATAAATCAATAAGCCAATAAAATTCTTCCAGGCGTTGCTGATCCATGCCTAAGACAGGCAAACCATTTCTATGTTGCTTTCTTCTTGAAGAAATTGTTGTTGAGTGTGAGCCCTAAGCAACACAGTACAATGGCTTTAGACATGCGCATTTAAAAACGCATGTGAAGTTTTCCAGCATATTTAGACGTGCAGACTTTGCAGTGAGCCTTGAAGACATTGTCGAGCGATTGCCTATATTGCACTTGGCTGGTTTGCTAGCAGGCTTATGCTGTGTTATTTCAGCATAAGTTCAATTGAAAAAAGCGTTTCATCGGTAGTGTGTATTATTTTAAACGAATTTTTAACAGTATAAGCACAAACATGAGGATTGCAAGATAATTCATGTTTTTCAGTGCGTGTTTGGTGCATGCTAACCTACCAACCAATGCGACATTTTTATTTGCTCATACGTTTTGTGTAATTAGCACTGGAACTCAGGTTTGGGCTGCTTCAAACTATTAGGAAAAACTTGAAGCTCGAGGCAGCTGGAAATAAAAATCAATCGATAAAAAAATTATGCATACCAAATCTGGAGCACTTCTAGCGTTCTATTTTACTTTTAAGTTCTATGGAGTAGTATATAGTTAATCGAAGCGGCAGCGCTACAAATCTTAATATTTTTAAACCGCACCCTTCATTGGGCGTTTACAGTAAATGTCTAAAAACCAACAGCGTGAAACAAATGCTGTTCACCCTGCAAAGTTTCTTTAATCGTTCGTACCCTCAATATGACCAGCTCCTCTCGAAAAGTAATCAGTCCCCTTTCACAGCCATACGCAACTCCGTACTACACTTCTATCTCCAGACAACAAGTTTTGTGGAGCCGTACTTCTGCAGTTTGGGAACTATCGTTTTGCGAAGCCGCAGCAGAACCAAACCGAAACCACTGTCTTTAACAAATTTCATTGTATTCACCGAGTTGAATCTGTAACTTCTTTCCTGACATATGGTGCCTAAGTAAAACTTTCTTGCGTCTTGTGTGTGGACAATTGAGTGCACCTGGACTAAAGGCACAGGACCTAAGGAATATTTTTAAGCGCGGTGCGTTTCGAGTTGGCTCGTTGCATCTTGTTTAACTCCGTCTTTCGTGCTTTCACTGCCTCCTCAACCAGCATCCCTCCTCACATCCCCTCTCACTCTGCTCTTCACATCCTTTTTCCTGTCAACCGCAGTGAAATGTTTCTTATAGCCTTAGCGATAATTTCATGTTCTTTACAACATAGAACATGCGGTTCCCACAGAGACTGCACCGACAGCACATACCTAAAAGTCTTAATTTATGTAGCTTCATTGTAATGTTATGATAATCCTGACGATCGAGGAATCATGTGGAAACTAATTCGATAGGCTATTAAACACAAAGGGAGAAGGTATAGAAAGCATGCAGCTTTCTTACAGTTCGGTTGGTTGGTTTATTAGTGTTTAACATCCCAAAGCGACTCAGGCTATGAGGGACGCCGTAGTGGAGGGCACCGGAAATTTCAACCACCTGGGGTTCTTTGACGTGCGTTGACATCGCACAGTACACGGGCGTCAAGAATTCCGGCTCCATCGAAATTCGACCACCACAGCCGGGATCGAACCCGCGTATTATTGCGAAAGCAATACTACTTGCACTTTTACGCCTTTGCCGTGCCGCGGCCGTGACCACCATTGACCTTCATTTGACCTTGATTGGATTAGATTGGATTAGATTAGATTAGATTGAACTGGATTAGATTAGATTACATTAGATTAGATTGCATTGGATTGGATTGCACTGGATAGGAGTTGATTGGATTGGATTGGATTCGAGTGGATTGGATTGGAGTGGAGTGGATTGGATTGGAATGAATTGGATTGGATTGTATGAGATTTGATTGGATCGGATTGTAGTGGATTGGAGTGGAGTGGATTGGAATGAATTGGATTGGATTGGATGGGTTTGGATTGGATTGGATTGCATTGGATTGTATAACCGATGCATCGCCACAAGTCTAACCACAAGCACCACCACCAGCTACACTACCAGCTGTACCATGGCGTAGGTACGGATATTGCTTTCGCAATTACCGGGCTTAACCAAGCTAAGCCACAGCGAATTTTTTTGGGGTCAGCAGCCGAATGCCATAACCGCTGAGCCACCGCGGCGGCTTTTCTTACAGATTGATTTTTAACCTTAAGATACTTTTATTTTAAAACTTCTGAGGGATACGTCGATGCCGTATTTTGGGCTTGATTGTGCGGCAGGGCGGACAATATGTACCGTCCTTGACGAAAGTGACCAGGCTACCGCAATGGTGGCGGCAGCGGGTTCGCGGCCGAGAAGCGGCACTGAGGTTGACGAAGCAAAAGGGCTCTCTCCGGCTGCGAGCGTATCCTGGGTGACAAAGGCCTGTTCGCTCGCTCTCCTTCACTAAATCATCACAAGGTAGCATGTACCATGCATTCGGAGCACTTTCTTTAGTGATAAGCGAGGACACTGCTCACGGGAAAACGCTCTTTCGCTGCTTTTCGGAGAGCACCGCGAACATAGTATGCATAACATTTTCAGCTAGCGAACCTGACATGCTTAATTTCAGTGCGCCATTCCTGTCACTTGCAAGAACAGAAATAAAATGCGCTTTTCTGGACGTTTGGAGCGTCGCCAAAATAAAGTGGCGTACTGCTATCAAAACTACCTTCCCATGTTACCGCGTTGCCTTCTGTACCGTTCTGAAAATGAAGCAAGCCATTTAACCGTTTCAAGCAGGCTTCGTCGCCTGTCTGAATTATGTAATTGCTTGTTTTAACACGACATCGTTAAGGAGCCTGCGCCACAGAAAATCAGGCGCCGTCGTCGGCGTCGTTGGCCATGAGGGAAGTACTGGCGAAAAATCCGCAGGCAGGCAACCTAGGGGCCAAGTGGCAATCTTCCCAGCCTTCCCATCTAACCTTCCCCCCTGTTGCGCTTGAAACAGAAGTTTCAAGCGTAAGCCGATGCAATTCATTAACAAAAAAGAGAGAACAATATACTATTTTACGCAGTACGAAACCTAGTGACTGAAAGTCATGGCCGCAAGCGGAATAAAGAATGGGACACGTGCTAGAAAGTTTTCAACAGCTTCATTTCTCTTTCGGAGTAAACTGAATGCCTCGCCAAAAACTGCGCCTTTGGAGCAGCGTTATACTTCTTAATTTGCTTACTTCCAAACATGCAGAAAAGCACTCCATTAGCAATACATTTCACTGAACGGAGCTGTGTACTAAAATTTACTCCGCGAGGTTTCCACGCGTACAACACAACGCATATGATCTCGCCATGAAAACAGAGCAGCGCGTTTTGCTGCCCACAACACCCACGCTCAGAAGCATAGCGCTTCGAATACGTCAAAGCTCACGTCGCACATGCAATCCAGTGATATTTTATCATCCAGAGCAGCACAGCCAGGACGCATGTTTACGTCACCGTGACTGCACTAGTAAGCGCCGGAGACCACAGCGTCGACGATCGGCCGCTAGCCTGCACCCATTGCAGGCGCGGCAGCCTGGTTACTTTTGGAACAGGTATTGGTATATGGGGCTTAATGTCCCAAAGCAACTAAGGCTATGAGGGACGCCGTAGTGAAGGGCTCTGGAAATTTCGACCACCTGGGGTTCCTTAACGTGCACTGACATCGCACAGTACACGGGCCTCTGGAATTTCGCCTCCATCGAAATTCGACCGCCCCGGCCGGGATCGAACCTGCGTCTTTCGGGAGAGCAGCCCAGTGCCATAACCACTGAGCCACCGCGGCAGCTACTTTTGGAACAGCCGGGACCTATTATGGATCAATAATTTGATGATTAGTTATCTTATACCAAGTAACAAACTTTTATTTGTGATATTAGCGGGCTAGGTTCTACTGCGCAATTGATAGCCGTAAGCACCGAAGGCGAGCACAGTTTGTATATATCTTTTCAAGAATGTTTTCGAAATGTCGGAATAAAAATATAGATTTGAAATCACTCTGATTTGGCTTTCTCCCATTCCAAGTTTATAAAATGGGTGTCTCTCGCACTTCTCAGGCACCATATACAGACGAACTTGAAGTATTTGATACTGTAGAAGCTAACTTGATTCTGGAGGCGATACTCCGCGCAGCGACGCAATTTTATAGTTAGGAAATGTGGGAAGACAAATTGAACTAGTTTCAAGTGCGTATCTTTGACGTGGAAGTTTCAAACCACATTTCCGATCAAGACTAATAAAAAAAAGCGTCAGTAGACATCTGTGTCCAGATAAAAAAAGCCGTGCCTTGCATAAGCAATGCACCATATTTACATACTTCAGCCGAGCTATTTAGTCAGCATCATGTTGTCAATAGCCAGCCTCTTTATAGTTACCGTCTTCTCTACCACTTAAATTTTGCTAATGAAAAGTATCAAGAATTCCTAATGATATTCTCAAGTGCTACGTTACACTGCAATATTTCCAAAACATGTGCCCTTGAAAAATGTCTGATTCCACACCATTGAAGTAGTACTTACCTTCTGCAGTCATCAAGCTATACTGTGCCAGCGTTACTAAATAAGCCGAGTCTATCTAGTTTTATTAACGCTGTAATAACACGAAAAATTGTGCGTTCAATATTTCTAGAGTGACCAGTGTTTGCTGCTTCTGGCGTAAAATGGAACGCATGCAATAGGCACGTTTTTACATTAGTCTGACAATTGTGAAATTATCGGTTTTCTAGTAATATGATGTGCATGTTAATGCAAGCCTTTGTATAACGCATTACTAGCTTTTTATACATTTACTTCTCTTATTTTTGTAAATTTATGATAAAATGTGTCTTTTTTATTTCTAACAATACATGTCTTCTATAGAATATTTTCTGCTGCTGTCTATGTTGCATGCCGCCGATTCCCAGGCCCCGTCAAGCTGTTCCTACAGCTTTTTGCCTGGGAGGCCATCAACATTGTGAAATGTTGAAAATAAAGGTGAACTGAATTGAATTAAAAAAAGGATTCACCTTCTATGCTGACGGCCATCAATTTAGCAATATAACATTGCCCCATAAAATAAAAATAAAAAGTTTTTCAAGAATTTGAAGCTCATCATCATCATCATTATCATCAGCTTCACTATGCCCACGGCAGGGCAAAGGCCTCTCCCATGTCTCTCCAATTAACCCTGTCCTTTGCCAGAAAGTAAATATCCACACTTCTCTTACATACAGCTTAGTTGACGACAACAATCTATCTCTCACAGAGACTTAAAAAATAAAATCTGGAAAGGTCAAAAAGAACACCCTGCTTGATTTCGAATGTCATCCCGGCTGTGCATGTTTAGAATCCCATATAAACTATTCATATTAATCGCTTAAGTAGGGCATAAAGAATGCACGCTCCATGCCAATACTGTGGAAAGTCCTAGTCAGCTCATTTTACGCCTTTCATTGCATATGATCTGTATTTGCAAGTGCCTTTGAGAATTTCAGTAGCTGTTAAAGCACAACGAAAAGAAGCGTGTATAGGAACACAAAGGAGTGAAGCAATCCCACTCCTCATTGAAGTAAAAATAAAATAGAGCGAAAAGTGGCAAAGTGCAATAAAATATACCCTATTGATGCCTCGCACTGCTGAATTCCGCAGCTTACAGGTCGAATGAAGGGAATTTTCCATTTTCGTTTCGAAATCATTCTTCATAGCACAAGTAAGAGTGAGGGTATCCTTCAAAGTAAACGCACAGCTCCGCTCTATATTTTGTTTCAAAATTATGAATGTCCTAGAATTACTAGTCAGTTAATGACACGCTAGCTGAAATCAAGAGGAAGAAACGGACTTGGGCAGACATGTAATGCGAAGGCAAGATAACCGCTGGTTCTTAAGGGTGACGGAGTGGATTCCAAGAGAAGGCAAGCGTAGCAGGGGGCAGCAGAAAGTTTGGTGGGCGGATGAGATTAACAAGTTCGCGAGGATACGGTGGCCGAAACTGGCAAAGGACAGGTTTAAAGGACAGGTTTAGAGGCCTTTGCCCTGCGGTGTAATCAGGTTGACGATGATGGTGAGATTGCATGCGACTTCACAACACTCAAGAAAGTTTCGACATTTGGTATTGGCGGAAAACCAAAATTATAGCACAAAAGCAAGTTTATAAAGTGTTCTTTGCATAAAAACATTTATTTAAATTAGATGCTGCTGAATTCTGACAAAAATCTATGCTCGTCTCAAATCAGCCTTTAGGCGAGGAATCTTATTTATCGGTACGAAATAGAAGAGGACTATTGCATTATGAGAAATACTACAGTGACAATATGCTGCGCATTATATCCGCGAGAAGGTCCAGCACTTCTAGGAAAAAGAATACAATACGTGAAGTTCAGAAATGTTCTTTGCTCCACAAACGCGCTTTCTGTTGAGGATTGCCTTTATTCAATCAAAATGGAATATATAAATTATTCCCTTCAAGTAGGGTTCTTGCAATTCCCAAAGAAAATACTAATTTTTTAAGATGTATATTATAGTTTGGTAAGAAGATATGATTTTGACGTATATAGGGAACTTTTCGAATTAACCTCTGGGAAGTCCCCTTACAACCATTCAGAAGATTATTTATTAATGATGAGAGTTCATTTTACTTTCTCAGGGAGGAGAGTATCTTTTAGTGTTTGATATCTCAGTGTCCTTTCTTGAACAGCAATCCTGGAACTTTTGAGGAAGGGTTGGAGTGGTCGAAGGAAACATATTTTACAGTGCACATGATACTTTGTTCAATATTTCAAGAAACAGGAATGTACGTCTTGAAGGCGCAGTGAATGAAAAAAAGCGGTTTTGTTTACTATTCCGGAGATGCTCGCGTGCAATTATTGCAATTATCTTCAGCCACTGAGCTGAGGCATTAGGATAAGTATTGAGGCAGGCTGAAAAAAGGACAAAAAAAAACTGAGCAGAAAACATTGTAAAATATCCACTAAATTTGAAAGACTTGCACACACCACACAGCAATTAAAACCTTCTTCAGCAGAAACGCACCAGATGTGCACATGGATACGCCGCACCACATGCCTTGTTGCCGTAAAGAACTATAGCACACATGCATTTTGAATTGAGAGAAAATACTATCACTTGATATACTGGTTTCACTAAATTCACTGGAGCAGCATTCGCGCTCTGAAAAGAAGAAAGCATTCAGAAAATATTTTTTACATAAGGCGGTACGGCAGTCATTGAATTTTGATACAAGGACCCAGGCATCCTGTTACAATGGCACATAAACCGGTTAATAGCAGCCGTTAGATTTCGCTTATAGATTTTTTGGTTTACTTTTGAAAAAATTCAAAAAATTCCTGGACAACGATGATGGGGCTCCATTCAGAGCACAAAGGTTTGAAGGCATGGATTCGTCAAACTTGACCACAGGAGCAGAGTACCATTATTCCTTTCTTCTCCAGCCTTCGGTGTTACTGAGGGCAAAACTTGTGTTGCTTGAGACAACTGTCCTGAGATGACCTTGCAAGAGCTTATGAGAAAATTTCATCTACAAATCACTATTTGTCTGCTTTAAAACTATGAACGCACGAAAGATTACAAAGAACCCTTTGAGAACGAGCTGCGTAGGTATGATTATTTAAATCAGTAGCTTTGCATCTCCATCAGGAGAGAGCTTGGAATAATCGACCTGACGTTTTGTTCAAGTAAATATAACGGCTAAAACCCAACGGGGAAAAGAAATTTTGAGATATTTACGATAAATGACCGTAGATATGTTACCCCAATTTTATTTCGCAAATTACATTACCTCAAACTTCTCGTCAGACCATCAGACATGAACGCAGTACGGGTCTGTCTTTTTATTGGTTCTTTTCTTTCAGTGGCCTAATTTGCGCTGTGTTTGACATCTCTTCCTCTCAGGTATTTTCGACGACGGTCTTCGTCACGCAGTCATAACACGATTGCGACAAAGGGCTCAGCGTGACAGATGAAATGGCTACAGGCCTTCAAATCGAAAAACGGACAGTACGGAGTGCGACAGCAGCCTCTAAGGTGGTACTTCAGAGATGTTTTTAGCCTCATTGGCTCATCGTTTTGGTGTGCTGAGTCGTCGGCACGTCAGGCGACAATATTAGAACCATAGTAGTATTAGTTGATGAAGACCACGATGTGCACTGCACAGCGCGAGAGTGTGTTGCAGTTTAAGACGAGACACGAGTGCTCTCCTGGACTGGCCAGCGAAGCTGAAGGTTTTCGCGCCTCCGTGGGATCAAATCCCCGTCATGGCATTTTTTATTCTATTTGTTTATTTCTTTGTGCTTCCGTCAAGGTCACCCTCAATGCCAATCTTCACACAAACTCATCGAGCCGGTTTGATCTCGTCAAACAGTGCTTTCGCACTAAAGTATGATGGCGTTTCTTAGCAGTGCTCAAGGATATAAAACATTGAACACTTTCAGTGTTATAGTGTGTGTTGAGATGCATGGCTAGATATTTTGAAATCTACGTAGATGGCCGGCAGATGGAGCTCTTGAAGAAACGGAATGTATGCATCAATAATAAAGCACACACCGAGCAGCACAATAGTGACGAACAATACGTTTCTGGGGCAAGTACTGGTTCAGAGCGCTTATGATTCGAAATGTGTTCTCCTGAGCGTACCGGAAAAGATTCCATTGAAGAACAATGAAATGGACACGTGTTCTTTTACACGGCCCCAAATTACAAAGTGGTGTGGTTGCTAGCTCCTCAAATAAATCCAACATCAAAAACCCACAAACACTTCTCCGAGTCCATTCTTTAGTATTGTATTGGCGAGGCTTGGACGAACTTGAAGACTAAACCGAGCGGCAACCATCATTTTCGTTTCCCCAAGAATGCGTTGGGTACGAAACATTCGCCAGTAAACGCCAGGAGCACACGTTTTCTTTAAGTGCCGGTGATTGATATCGGTGGAGATGAAGCGCATTAGAAACGTAGTTAAAACTTCACGAAAAACAAATGACACCAGCTAGCTGGAAATGCTTTCACAGTGTCTGCCACTTAAAACGCCATAATCATTAGTAATTATGTATTTGTTTTAAACCTTACAAGGAGTGTTGCAGGAAAAAACGAGATATGCAATAAATGTCCGTAATTAAAAGCAGAAAAGCTTTTACAAAGACAACAGCGGAACCGACTAATAAAACGAACGGAAAAACGGCTTCACTAATGCAGAGATATCATAAACAGATGAAGAAAGTTAGCACTCTTATACTTACTGTCTAGATGAATACACAATATAAAACTAGAGCGTGAATAAATAATTGCACAAAGAGCACATTTAACATTTTCTCCACCTTTCTTTCCTTCTTTTTTTTTTGTCATCTCATGTACCAGTTAAAGTATAAAAGGAGCGCATAATTTCACTTCCCAAAGGGCATGAGAAGCTGCTCAAATGCAACTAAAAATGGTGGCCGATTTGCGCATTTAGTCAAATGTGAGTTAGGTGGGCTAGCACTTGTGTTTTCACTCTTCTTCTGGAGTTCAGATTCAGTGTTCACTTGAGGCTGTTGTTCGGATAGCGATGACGGATTTATGCCTGTCTATGCGCAATTGGTCATTCCCTGCTTTACATTTATAGATCCCTGGGAGTCCTCACACAAATTCCAGGGAAGTGGCGCAGCTTATAAGCAATGAGCCACCGCCCTGCTATGACAGGTGCTGCTGTCGGAGTGACTTGGGTTTCTTGGGTTAGAATGAGCAAGCTCTCGCGATTAAGTGAACTGGCACCTGCCACGGTGGGCAGGTTGCTATCTATATTATTCTCACGAACCAGAAGGGCAGCCGCTGACGTAGAAGGGGACCTCAGAGCGGCCCAGTTTAACTTCAGAAAACCTGTTTCCTCTTCGTCGCCATGGTGACAAACAAGGGTTGTTCGGCGATTTAGCTATGCCATAATTGAAACCCTCTTTCACTTCTGCGCTAATAGCCGCTAGATCCCTGGAGAGACACAATAAGGCAGCTGGTGTACTGGGTGTGCACTATCATGCGTCGATATTCGGTGTTTAGCGATTGCCTTCTGACGTACAGTCTTTGTCAATAATAACCTGGCTGCATGGTTTTGCTTCTAAGTCGTTTATGCAAAATATTATGCGAGCCCTCAAGCTCTAAATCTCTGTATGATAAAGGGAACCCCTGTCTTCACCTTCAAAGAACTTTTCAACCTTATGGAAAGCTGTAGAGGCTCTACTATACAAATGAGAAGCGAACCATGCAGCCTGGTTACTTTTGACAAAGACTGTACCTTAGATTACGCGCTAAACCCCTTTTGAACAGGAGGAACAGTTCTTGCAATTTCCGGTTTTCGACATCATTGACTACCTCTTAGTGAATTCCTTCAGACGTGGTTTTCTTGGACGTAAAGCACTCTGCCACATCCTGAACCGGGTCGGCATGTTATATGACTCTACTTCGAAACAAATGCCGGTACTTATTGCTACAACTGATGACCAGCATTGCTGTGCGACCGTCATGGAGAAAAGCCAGCTGTCTCAGTACGCGAACACCCAGGATAAGCAAAAGAGAGGCATTCGGCTCCACAACAGGTTGTCCCCAATGTGGTTCATCGGTGGTGACCCTAGCCAATATATGTGCACGCGGCAACTTGCTCGCGTTCTTGGGCGTGTTGTGTCTTTATCGCTTCGAGGAGTACGCGGAGCGCGGCTAGAGTTATCCTGCCGTTCGTGTACTTGCGGCAGGCCGTTTGAGAGTCATTGAGGAGAATAATTTTTGAGCACAGCTTTAGAGGGAACTTACAGCTCACAGCAAGTTTCCCTTTTATGTGCCCTTTTCGGCACTGAATTTGATACATACGGTTATTTCGAATCCGTCTGTACGGCTAAGATGTGTTAAAGTACAAATGCCTCACTTTTTTGAGAATTTCGCGATATTGAAGGATTCAAATCTATGAACGCTGTAGGTAAAGCATGTCAAGTGTTTTTGCACTAGCATTTAAATTAGTGACGTAATAAACGAGTGAATTTTGCGGTTCTCTTCAATGCACCGGAGGAGTGCAGGGAAAATCATCGTGACGTCATGAAAGGTATGATTTCAAATTACCGCTGTCGTCAGCCACACGCTGCCCTGACGCGTTAGACGCTGCCAAACAACTCTCGGCAGGGTTCGACTTCGGTGGCGTTGGTTTTTTTCCTTCAAAGCAGGCGTTTGTGCGTTGGAAATGTACCGATACCTTCGATGACGTCATCATGCGCCCCCCCCCCCACTTGGCGTTGTGCTTTGCGGAGAAGCTTGAAGAGCGTCCGGATTTTAATCGGCGATTACTTCACTATTTCAAGTGCTAGCCCAAAAAGACTTCACATGCTTTACCTGTAAGTTTCACACATTCGACGCTTTTAAGCTAGTTGATTTATAAAACCTATGCAGTTTCCCTTTAATGAAGGCAGAAAGAAGCAAATTACATTTTATCTGAAAGAAATTTTCAATAATGAAACATAAATTTCTCAGTTTTTGCTTCAGTTTTCTACAGTAACTAACGGGAAATATATTAATAAGAATAAGCATCACGGTGCTGGCGGGAAGGTGTAATTTTAAAAGCGGACCAAACACTTGAAAATGTGGGGTATCAAAATTGGAAAAAAACTGTTTTTTACACCACGAACGGCGAGTTGTGAGCATATCCGACTTTCCAAACGGTGTATTTCGAATTTAAAAGGAAATAGGCCTGAATTAATAAACACTGCTTATTGACAATCCATACCAGCGCTCAAGGATATAAAACATATACTTTCACAATTATAATGTGTGTGGATGCCGGGGTGACTCGTTGATTACGGCGCTCGACTGCTGACCCGAGAGACGCGGGTTCGATCTCGACTGCGGTGGTCGAAATTCAATGGAGGCGAAATTCTAGAGGCCCGTGTGCTGTGCAATGTCAGTGCACGTGAATGAACCCCAGGTAGTCGAAATTTCCGGAGCCGTCCACTACGGCGTCTCTCATGGCCTGAGTCACTTTGGGACGTTAAACCCCCCTGAACCATAATTTTCATGTGTGTTAACATGAGAAGCTAGAGATTCTTTACAAAAACCTTGAATGTAGAATGATGGATGTTTTCGAAACAATGAAATGTGCGCAGAAATAATAAAGCATAGAACGATCCGCACAGAAATAAAGAACAATATATTTCAAGCTTCTAGTAGGGATGCATCGCTTATGGGTGAAATTGTATTGTTTGATAACATGTGTGGCGAGACATTCTTAAACCAACGTCGACTGCAAACTGATGTACCTCTTTGAAAAATAATGAAGTGTGTGCAGAAATAATAAAGCACACAACGGTCCACACAGTAGTGAAGAACAATATATGTCAAGCCTCTAGTAGGCAGGCATCGCTTATGGGTGCAACTGTACGCTTCTGCACCTACCACGAAGTTTGACAATAATGCTCTGCACCCGTTTTCTTTGTCAGTCTCAAATAGAAAAGTGGTGTGGTTGCTACGCGCCCAAATAAAAGGAATTTAATAAAAAAACACTTCGTTGCTTGCATTCCTCAGTGATGTGCTGATGGAGGCCGGGAGCAGCTTCAAAACAGTAAAGCAAAATGGAATAATCCTTGTCGTTGTCTCGGGAATGTGGTAAGTACGAACCCTTCTGCAGTTAACGTCAGAAGCATGTCTTGCCTTAAATGTCACCTGATTGATACCTGTGGAGAAGAGGCGCATTACGAACTTTGCTTGATGCTGAAGTAAAAAAAAACAATGCGAGCTAGTTAGAAATGCCTTCACACTTCCTCCGATTTAAAACACTAGAATAGCAAGTATTCACTTATTAATTTTTCAAGCCTTGCACGGAATGTTGCAGGAAAAAACAAGCTTTTTATGGTGCCTATCATCAATTGCAGGGAAGTCTGTAAATAAAATTAGTGCCGTGACGTTTGCTGGAAGGTAAACAATAAAAAGCAAGAAGTGTGAGATCTGTAAGACATATTGTCACGTGCTGATCGTGACCATGGCGTTGTATAAGTACAGCGCCGATACCTATACCGCTTGCATCAGTGTGCACTTCAATTGGTGCAGATGGGCAGAAGTGGCGTAGGATGGGGCCGGAGGTCAAAAGAAATTTCAGATGTCGGAAAGCTGCGTCACATTCGATGGTCCAATTAAACGGTGCATCTTTATGCAGCAAACACGTGAGTGGGTAAGCGATGTCCGCAAACCTAGCTATAAAGCGTCGAAAGTACGAGCAGAGCCCTAAAAAACTCTGCAGCTCTTTCACTGATTGAGGCACCGTAAAACTTTTGACAGCTTCAATTTTCTTTGGATCTGGTCGAACACCTTCTTTATCAACTAAATGACCAAGAACAATTGTTTCACGGTTCCCAAAATGACATTTCTTCGAATTGAGGATAAGGCCAGCTCGTTCCATGCAATCAAGCACAATATCCAGGCGGCTGTTGTGCTCACTAAACGTTTTGCCAAAAATTACAACGTCGTCCAAATAACATAAACAAATTTGCCACTTGAGGCCACGCAGGAATGTATCCATGAACCGCTCGAATGTTGCAGGTGCATTACATAATCCGAAAGGCATAACGTTAAACTCGTAAAGTCCGTCTGGTGTTATGAATGCCGTTTTTTCCCTATCTGCAGCGTGCATGGGGATTTGCCAGTAGCCGGATCTCAAATCAATAGAAGAAAAGTATGAAGCGGAGTGCAGACAACTATTACCTAAGACAATATATTACCTAAGAAAAATTTCTTTCCTCCTTCGCCCAAGTTGAGAGTTCTTAACGCTTCCACTTTGACGAATGAATTCACAAAGAATTCTCCTCGATGATTCTTGGCGATGCACAACATAATCATGCTTCCAATATTTTCGCAATGGTAATGCTTGGAAATGAATAGCCAGAAAAGAGTTGAAAGCAGTGGAGGTTGCAGAGTGGTGCAGCTCTACGAATGAATGAAATATATGCACGAAGAGTAAGTGTCACACATAAGATCTAAGCTGTTGAGCAGAATATATTTAAAGGTTTTGGTGCGTGCACAGCGCTTATATGTCGTATGGTGCACTTTAGTTGAATAGTGCACTGCAAAAAATGCATGTCTGTTAGGCCCTCTTGTTACATATGAATGTGGTCGCTTCTTGTTCACATGCCCTTTCCAGCTGCAGTTTTGCCATCAATGACTATCTCAGCCAGAAAAAAATCATAGGCCTTGCGCATTATTAGTGTGTATAGTTTTTCCCACATCTTATTCGAATTCCCGCCACAAACACGGCTTAACAATAGTGATTCCTATCCTCTCGTAAATTCGTTATTGTATCTGGTTCTCTCAGTTCTAAACTTTCCAAAAAAACCTGGCTCATGTATTTCGATAAAGTTTTTAAACATATTCCAATCTTGAGCAGTAGTTATGCAGTAATATATTCTTTACGTGGTTTCTTAGCTCTATCATGCTTCCTACTTGCAAAGTTTGTCCCGGAAATGTGAATAAATTTTTCAAGAACTGTATTGTATGGCATCCCTGCATCATAAAAATGCCAGTTCACATCAGGAATGACTTCATTGAAAGCTGCAATGCTCCTGCCAGTATTGCTTTGGAACATAGGAGGGTACCGCGGAGCGTTCTTGACACTTGCTTTAGCCGCAATGAGGACTGGCAGGTGGTCACTGATCTCGTAGCAAAAAACTGTGAAAATGAACTTTTCAGTGCGAAAATGTTTTATAGAAAAGGTCAATTAAAAGTTGGGTAGTGAAAGTGACTCGTTGATTGTCACGCACATCTGCGCACTCATTTGCGGAAATGGGACAACGAAAAATTTTTAACTGTCGCGTCGTCCGCAAGCAGGTTATGTCAAAATCACCTCCTAAAACCGGATAACTTATTCCTCTTTATGAAGTTCAGAAAGCAGTAGAATAAAGTGAAAAATTCCCCAAACAGCCCCGGATTAGGGTAACAGGCAACAGATAGCATATTGCCAGTTATCAAACATGATTTCAGAGACCGGTGTTAATAAAGGCAACTCTGGTACCTAATCATACGCCCTATTTGTACTAAGTAAAATACAGGTTGTATGTGTGGTTTACAAAATACGTGCCGTAAGTTTGTATCTTAATCACATCTTGTTCATTAGCATGCCCTGTTTTATGAGCATAAAGTCTTCTATCATATTTAACAGCGCGAACTTATGCTCCGCAGCAGCAGCCTTATTCACAGCAAATCTAACATTAAGGTGTAAACAACGAAAATAATTCCAGACAAAACCGAGTCATTTTCTGACTCACTTATAGTTTTGTATTTTTCTTGTGGCCATACTGCCTGAAAAACCACTGAAACATTTCCATCGGCCAGGCGTAATCGGATAAGTGCTCACAAGTCTTCTTTACAATTGATAACGTGCTTCGGTTACCGATCGTGGTGCCTGAACCACACGTGACCACCTCTGTGCCTAGCATACCGGCAATCATCTTCCATTGCCCACATTTTGCCCATTAACAGCCGGTTCCTGTTGTGCTGCGTCATGCTCTTGACAACCAACTATTTTATTTCAGCCTTTTCAGATTGTTCTTACTCTTCCGCCCGTTATCTGCAAGTTTCTTGGATGGCAAACGAAATGACTGTGCCACGCTGCTTTCCCTGTTTCGCTGGAAGCCTGCGTAGCGCAGCTTCTTTGGCCTGGAGTTCAGCGACACCATATTTCAATAGAACTTCAGTAACTTTCACAAGAAGACTCATTTTCTATTGGAAGAATTTCATAAATTTCAAGATTCTTCTTGCAGTTGTACCATTCAAGTTCCTTCAGTTCGCCTATGAGCTGTTTTACCGAAGCAGACAAATCATCTTCTTCAGCAACCTTGACACGTTTCTTCATGAATTTTTGTTCTGTGTTGTGTCTAGAGGCCTGCCTCATCACGTCGTCTTATTTGGTAGATATTAGCTCAATGAATTGTTCAATACTACCAACCGTATCCGCCCGTGGCATAAGCATTTCTAATTTAAGGCTTGAAATGAGTGGTTTGGTTTGGTTTGGTTTATTAGGGTTTAGCGTGCCAAAGCCAATCAGGCAATGAGGGACGCCGTAGTGAAGGGCTCCGGAAATTTCGACCATCTGGGGTTCTTTAACGTGCACTGACATCGCATAGTACACGGGCCTCTAGAATTTCGCCTCCATCGAAATTCGGCCGCCGCGGCCGGGGCCGAACCCGCGTCGTTGAGGTTTGAGGTTTGAGGTTCGAGGTTTATTTTCCTTCAAATACATGAAAGAGGGAACTGTGACAAAAGGCGGTAAGGCCTGACGAGGTCACAGTTCCCCAAAACAGTTCATGCAGCAGTGTGGAACACATAAATAACAATTTAAAGTAATATTATATTGGACAAAAAAACATTGCAGCAAGCGACAGTATTTCAATAACATATAAAACAAAGACAGTGCACCATAAATCATATCAAAGGTAGTATATAAACATGGCAGGAGGTCACAAAAGAAAACGCAAACATACAAACAATTTAACATGAAAACAAGAGATGCTACGCTAAGTAAAACCGAAATTATATTGTGTCAGTGCTGATTAGGAACCTTTTGATGTCTTTTTTAAACTTGTTCTTTGGGAAATCAAACATGACACTTAGAGATGGGTTATTGAGAACGACTGGAATCTGATATTCGAGCTTTTGTTTTGCGTAATTTGTCCTTGTTTTATGGACCAAGTTTCTGTGTTGCCGAAGGGGGTATTTACTAGGAGGGCGGTTCGGAGCAATGGAATATAAACGATTACGATGGATGTACAGTAACAGGCGAAATATGTAAACATGGTTTGCTTTAAGTAAATTATGCTTTCTGGTCAGCAGCCGAGCGCCGTAACCACTGAGCCACCGCGGCGGGGCTGACTTGAAATGAAAATAACCAACCAGAAAAAAGAACGGGAAAACAAAACAAAACACTCGCGAAAGGTCCAGAAGGGAACTAAAATAAGGGAAAGGCGCCCTCAAGGTTTTTTTCGTGTCCCAGGAATGAGCCTGGTGTGTTGCTGGTGCGTCTAGCGAGGAGGTGTGGCTGGGCGTCGGCGCAGTCTTTGGGCTCCTGTGGATGCCCTAACGGAGACGTGGTGTGGACGGCAGTCTCCCCGCCGGCGGCCGTCAGCGTCACAGCGTTGGCGTACGGTTGACGGCGCCGTCAACCACGTTCCAACACTTGCACGTTCCAACACTGAGCATAGATGTGTAGCTTTGCATTCGGGACTCATCTCGGCGCTTCGGTCTGAACTAATTGTGAGAGCAGATTTGAGGGTGTCTTTAAAGCGACTGTAGTTTACGAAGGAGCGCGGTTGTAGTTCGGAAAGAGTTAATTTACACGCAAGCTTGAAACTAATCGGTAGATGATCACTGTTTGTTGCACAGTCAACAGACGCCCAAAACATAACAGAGAGTCTTGGGGAGGAAAAAGTTAAGTCTAAGGCAGAGCGACATTGACCACGTACAAATATTGAGATTCCTGAATTGTTGCAGACAATGTTGTTGTCGCAAACCCAATCAAATAGTCTAGAGCCGAAGCAATCTGTTTTGAACCCCCACGTCACGTAGTGCGAATTGAAATCCCCAACTAATAAAACCTGAGAACTCCTACTAGACATGAATGAGCCAAGCGGCCGAGTGTCATGCACGCCTGAACGGAAATATGCATTAGCTGCAGTAAAGGGCTGTTGACCTGGGATTTTGAGATCAACCGCAAGGATTTCGCATTGATTGTCCGCATACTTAAAAGAAATGGATGCCATGTGGCAAAACTTTGAAGAAATTAGCACTAATAACCCTCCCCCTCGTGAAGACCGGTCAAGCCGGAACGAACGGTAACGTTTGAGCTGATAATTAAAATCTGTAGTAAGCCATGTTTCATGTAACGCAAATAAATCCGGTAGAAGTTGATTGCATAGACATATTAAATCTGTTGAACCTGAGAATATAGATCGGCAATTCCACTGGAGTACACTTAATGACCCTATTTAAGCGGGAGAGCTGCAGCGGCAACTGCCGCTTCTAGAATTCTGGTCTTGGGATTTTGACTAGCATGATTTTTCGTTCACTTGGACTGAGGACGAGATGGACCTGAAATACTCAACGGAGGCCCATTTCGTTTTGGGGCGCGGACATCAAGTTCCATGTCAACACATTCAAAAAAGGGTGCGTCTATAACGCTGTCAGGGAGAGGTATAAGTTCCGTCAAAAGTTCCAAGGCCACAGGGTTTGCTTTTGAGCAGCATAGTCGGGCTGTTCAGATACCCTCGAAGCTCAAAATATCTGTAGAGAATAGAAAAAGGATCGTTCTACCATCTGAGAACCTCGATAGCTCTATCGAAGTCTTAAGTGCCAGGATATACCGATGAAAAGCGGACCATGTGGCCTGGGAACTTTTGACGGACCCTGTACTTCAGCAGTCTATTGTTGCTTAGATTGACCTTGGCCCTGTGGAGCGCTATTGATGACCACAGATGGTGGAAGAGCATCCGAATCCACAGAGGACAAGAGCGGAGCGGTGGGTAGCTGCAGCAGATTGGTCATCTGGGTAGCTATGACCTGGGATACACACATGGATACGGTTTCCATAATGCATTCCATTGCATTTATCATTGCTTTTTCAACTGCCTCTGTGATTGCCTGTGACCAAGAAGCATCCATTACGGATGGACATTTGGCAGCCGCACTAGAATATCCAGAGGCTCTCTATTTGACTGCGGCAAAGGATTTTCGTCGCGTACATCGGCGTCTATCTATTAGCTCTAGAACCTGAATTTCTTGAGCTCGTGCAGGACAATCTGGCAAGTTGGCAGAGTGGGCACCATCACACAGACAGCATTTTTCTTGCTGTTGCGTGCAGTCTTCCCTAGCATGGCTTTTGCCGCATTTACAGCAACGTAAGCCCGATTTGCAGGCTTCGCCGCTTTGGCCAAATCTCCAACAGTTCTGGCATTGAAGAGGTCTAGAGTTAAGCACATCCACTTGAAAGACCAGTGGCCACACTTTGATCTCCGAAGGGCACACTATACCGGCAAATGTGGCTATGACGGACTCTGTAGGAATTTTTTGACACCCTCTACCATTCTGCTGCAACGATGGACAGCATTGACGCCCGCAGAGGAGAGGCTCTCAAGCGTCTCCAAAGGGCTTAATCGAGAGTCAACACCTCGGACTGAGTCCTTGGAACACGCCAGATGAGGCGGTATGCATGCGCTCACCGGGTGGTTGGCGAAGGAGGTCACATCAAGAGGTCGGTGACGCAATCCTTGTCCAGAGACCTGCACAATATCCCACCCCTGCCGAACTGCCGCACATCTGTGATCCGCATGTAGTGAGACGATGTAGCCTGAAGGGCCGCCTGTACTGCCTCCGGGTTGTTCAAACGGATCGCGCCTCCATCTGAAGGAACTAAAGCCACAGGAATGCTGGTGCGTCTGGTTGCCCCTGGTTGCTCTGGTTGCCCCTGGTTGCTCTGGTTGCTGGTTGCCCCGTGCTTCTCTAGCTGCAGTGTGGCGCTTGCTCCTTACACTAGTTTCTCCTTAATCCCATCCAGTATTATAAGAACGTCGCTTCTCACTTAGGACCTTTTGGGTTGGCCAGCGACCGTTGCAGTTTCATTACAACAAGGACGTTTCGATGCTTTTCACTCGGTTTCTTTTTTTGGAACGAAGATGCAGCTGTTATATACTGTTATCTTGGGGGTTACTGGTAAACTGCCATTCACGATCTGAGAGAAACTACCCCATGCGTATCACCCCATTCTAATTCTAGTTATTTCTCGCTCGTGATCCGGATCTGCGATCACTAGCTGCCCCAAGCAGATGCATGTCCTTACTACTTCCAGCGCCTCGCTATAAATATAAACTGCTCTTTCATTCCGATACTGTCGAGCATTTTAAGGCCAACCGTTCTGCTCTGCCTGTACAAGTAATTGGTCATTCTTTCAAACTCCTCCCCATAGTGACTTAGCAAGAAAATTTCATCAATGAATCATAAACTACTAATGTATTTTGTATTAATCCTTGTCCCCAAGTGTTCTACATCCTAACCTCAGAATACGTCCTGTTGGTTGGTTTGGTTGGTTTATGTGGTTTAACGTCCCAAAGCGACTAAGGCTATGAGAGACGCCGTAGTGGAGGGCTCCGGAAATTTCGACCACCTGGGGTTCTTTAACGTGCCCTGACATCGCACAGTACACGGGCCTCGAATTTCTCCTCCAAAGAAATTCAACCGCCGCGGCCGGGATCGAACCGGCGTCTTTCGGGCCAGCAGCCGAGCACCATAGCCACTGAGCCACCGCGGCGGCAGAATACGTCCTGTAGAGAGGTGGTGAATACCATTGGCGAGATTGTGTCTGCCTGCCTGACGCCCTTCCTTATCGGTATTTCATTGAAGCTTTATAGAGGACTGCACTGGCTATGCGGCAGTTACAGATATCCAATATTTGTACGTAAGGCTAATCACCATGATTCTGTAATGATTGCATGACAGCTGACGCTCAACTGAATCAAATGCTTTCCAGTATTCTATGAAGGCTAGATATAAGGGTCAGTTTATGCTGCGCATTTCTCCATCACCATGATTGTCAATATGAATATGGTCAGTTGTCGAGTAACGATTACGAAATCCTGCCTGATCATTTGACTGATTGAAGTCCGAGGTAGTCCTGACTGTATTAGCGATTCGCTTAATAAAAAAATTGTTGGCAACGGACAGTAAGCTGATTTGACTAAAATTTTTAAAATCCCTGTCTCCTTTGTCATGATTAAGATGATGCGAACGTTCTTCAAAGCTTCCGATTAGCTCGAAGTCATAAGGCATTGCGGACACAAGGTGGCTAGTTTCTATATTACAATCTCCCACGGTTCTTCAATAAATCTTCTTTGGCCTGAACCTCATTGCAAGATGAAAGACAGAACGTTTTCTTACTTCACATGACTAGTTGCGATGCACAGGGTCAATCACTCTTCTAGGGAACACAGCTCCTCGTGGGCATGTACCTGCAGAGTGCCATTGCTTTGCCCGTTCATGAATGAATGCTCAGTTGCGCACGGGAAGAAAGAGGCCGACATGGTGCTTCGTGTCATCTACCCCTTTACGCGGATTTGCTACTGGCGACCAACGGTGCTTCGTGTGTGCGCACCCACGCGGAGCAATGATCACGCTTATTATGACGGACCCTGTACATTGACAGCGTACTGGTTTCGTTTTGTTCGCTCGGTGAGACGATTTGTTTGCTGATGATTTGGTAGAAAAAAATTTGCTGTGGTTCAACCCCGTTGAGATTCGTAAAACCAGCGAAAGCACTGTTAAGCTCGGTTAGACATGGTTTAGCTTTGATTACTCTTTACTGCATATTAATGCTCTGGCAAGGGCGGCGACGAGACATCGTCGAAGCACTAGTTGCGACAGGGTGCTCATCCATGGCTTTGAGTGAGGTAAGCACATGCCATACGCCTTTATATAGCGAACGACGCGTCACAGAGATTTCCGGCTTCGCGTAGGAAGCTATGGCGAGGCACAGCGACTCACGTGATTCGGTAGTTGCAAGGCGGGCGAGCGCCGTCGGCTGAACGCGCGCTGCTGTGGCGGGGCGTGGCGAGTCACGGCGCATGACGTCAGACTCAGGACTCCGCTCCTCCTGGTTTCAAGGTCAAATTTCATAGCCACATGACCTTCAGCTTTGTACGAGAGGAGCAGAGCTTTCGCACCAAGAAGGACCTCAGAAATGGAAGATCTCATCTACGACGTGGGTAGCTAACTGGCAGCCTGGGTCACCAATGATGACTAGTGGATCTCTATACTAGAACGCAGTGAGCATGACAAAGCAAGCTCACATCTTACGCAGTTGTCAAGCGTAGAACACCCTCTTACAGCCCCGAGTGAGATATTTTATACAGTCGATGATTCACCGGTTCCTGTAAGTAAATTTGGAGAATCGGCCGAAAAGTTCGACGCCCATTCGCTGCAATGATACTCAGCATACATCCACTTTTTCTTTTCAAGAACACTTGGCGGACTGCATGTATGACAATTTTAACGCTTCCATTGAGTGGTGCCATTCCTCTTGATTGTGGCACGCAATTTGGGCCAATAGATTTCTTCACCAGCACTAGAAAAGGTCCAAGCTGATCCTAGATAGCCAGAAGCAGCATTATCATGCATGGCACGCGAGACGTAGGAATAAAGGCTCCACGGGACTATTTGGAAGAATAATTTGCCAGTAGAGGAGGAGGTTATCTCTTATGGACACCCCCACGCGCACAATACTCGATATCAGCAGAATTATTCAGCGCCGCATTAAACAAAAGCTTCAGGGTTTGGTATTTTGCTGCATCCAGCTTAACCATGCTGTCACCAGTAAGAGCAAAGGATACTAACCGAAAGATATCTGCACACGCACTAATAATTATTTTGAAGCTACTTGTCATGAAGTCTCTACCAGTGTCAGTTTTCTTCTTTCTTGGCTGTTGGCTTGCTTCTATGGTTGCCTATGAGACGTTGAAAGTCAAGCCGAGAACTTCAGGCCGTGAACTCGGGATACCATGACAACACTAAAAGTGCCAACTACGTGGAAAATGGTAATTCGAAGAAATTTGCACTAAAGAAATGCCTTCTTTCTTGTGCACTCTGACGAAGCAGGGTTAAGCAATTGTTCGGCGAGTTCGGCTTGCCGTTGGAGACACTTCATAAGAAGCTCTGCCTAAGCTAGTGCAGGAAATCTGGTTTCATAGTGCAATAAAATGTTATTGAGTGTTTACGAAAAAGAGTTTATACATCATCAGGATGCGCAAACAAACGAAGTGTCTGGGTCTTTCGAACACAGCACGTGGCATGGTCGTTGTCCGTAGGCAACATGTGCAGACACGAAGCTTGACAGCCTTAAGGGTGTTTTATTGCCCTTGATCGATAACATAAAGAATAATTTCTAAACAACTGCGCATGACTGAAGGAATCACACGCACGGAGAAAGTAAAAGAGAGCAGAGTGAAGCGCATAAGCCTTGTGCAAAACACAGCGCATACCAGTCTTGCTGTGTCTCATTGCTTAAATAATGTGATGAACTCGGCAGCAGTACAGACTTTTTTACACTTTGATTTTATTGAAAAGCTGCGAGTGAGGCAACCCGCAAAGTATTCAGGCATGACCGCTTCTCATTGTGCTTCAAAAATTGTGTACTCCTGGCTTTAGTGACGGATGGAAAAGCATGTATTCCAACCACAATGCTAGAGATTGTTTCAACTATCTAGATTGGTAGCCCTAAACCACGACATTGCTATAACTATTGGTTTGTTCATGAAAGAACACTGCTAGTCTAGCACCACTCGTTAAAGTCCTAGAGGTAAACTTTGCCAGGTTGAGTTTCCAATGGGGGCCTGCCCGAAGCCAGATATTTTTTAGGATACCTTGCTACTTGAGAAGTCTGCCGGCAGCCATGGTCAATACTTCAACAGCTGCTGGGGAAAGAGCGCCGGTGTATTTAATGAGAAAAAATTTAAAGCCTCATACAAAGCGAAACCAGGCAGCTGGAGTTATCCGCAAAATGTGTTAACAAAACGTACAGAAGTGACGCCTCTCACATGACCTCATTCTCAAAAAAGTTAGCCGGCATTGAAATTCGAACCAAGGACCTCTGCCTGCCATGCGGGCACGCAAGGCATACGCGAAGAAGGGTCTTTTTTTTCTCGATTGCATGAAAGTACACCCACCCTTACACCCTTCAAGCCCGACTTAACCAGGTCGCGTCCCGCAACCCGTCATACACAATCACACCAGCATCCTGCTCTCACTGAGTGCGGCTTCAGCGTCTAAAGTGGTACTTCAGGGATGTGCACTCTACGGAATACATTCCTTGGAGCGGACACTCTTGAGCAACAATATGTACTAGCTTTAATTTTCATTTGATTGCACTTTTCTAGAAGCTCTGGTTGAGCAATTTGAAGGAAAACAGCTTCATGGTTTAAGGGAATGTTTTCGGCGAGGATTTGCACAAAAAGGCTCATATGTCATCCGGCTCGCGCACACAGAACTGCCGGGGTCTTTCAAAGGCAGCATTTCATAGGCGCCTCTGTTGCTCGCGAACATGTGACACAACACCGCACAGACAGCCTTACACATATTTTGTAGGTCTTCAAAGAAAATAGAAAAAAAAATTGAAATAACCGACCAACACAACTTTTATACTCGGCTTCACGCACAGTAAAAACAGCACCGAGTGAAATGAATATTTTGTAGGTTTTTCAAACCAAATAGAATAAAAATTTGAAATAACCGACCAGCACAACTTTTACCAACGGCTTCACGCACAGCAAGAAGAGCACCGAATGAAATGTAGCAGTGCGCAGTAACATATACCGCGTTCGGTTCCTGCATTCTATGACAGGTTTCAGATTGAGCTACGAAGAATTCACGGTTTTATTTTTCGGTGTCGGTAATCATAAGGGGAATCTGACGGAGCACAGAATGTAGAGAAATCGAGGTGCCTGCTCACTATTACGCTTCAAAAAGAGTGGTTTCCTGGCTTTCAAAAAGCGTGCATAATCATGTGCTACAAAAAATAATTTTCAGGAATGCTTCTACGTACAAGGCTGATAGGAAACCAAACACTAGTTATTTACGATGTCAATCTACCCTGTGCCCTTACCATGCAATAACGAATAAAAGAAGCCACGTTTTGGTGATCCAGCTCGAATGATCCAAAGTTCGAGTTGTCGGATCCTCTTTTGCTTTGTTGTAGGGAACAGCAGGTCAGTAGAACTCAAGAGCGTAGTATATGCCCAGGAACATGTATAGCGTGTAAGGATGTGTCGGTTACAGATGAGGGTGGTAGGGCGGCCACTCCTAGTACCACATTCAGTCAGGTTTACAAACATTGCGAGTACATGTAGGAGCTTCCGAACACTCTTGTAGTTAATCTTTACACCATTCGTGACTCTACGCAAACTAGAACTAAAGCAATGTCCGTAAGGGAAGCCCCCATTTACTCATACTTTTTAACGGCTATTAAAAAACAAGTGAGTAACGATTGCAGTAGTCAGCCCTAATGAGATAAAAACTTGCATTACAAAAACAAGGAAACGCACCTAGATGCACTAAACACAAAAAGGATCCGAAAGTGTGTTGGAGCATATCAAAAGTACGTACACAACACCATGATCATCATCAGCCACTCTACTGTCCACTGCTGGAGAAAGGCCTCTGTCATATCTTTCTAATTCACCAGGTCCTGCGTCAGGTGCGGCAGCTTATCCTGGCAAAATTTGAAATCTCATTCGCCCACATGATTATCTGCTGTCACCAGCTAGGCCTGCCTTCCCTTGAAACGGATTCCGCTACCTAAAGCTACCATCAATCGGCTTATCTTCGCATTACATGCCCTGCCCAGCTCCATTCCTCCTTCTGCATTTCGACTTTTATGTCATTAACTTGACTTTGTTCCCAGACCCACTTTGATATCTTCCTTTCTCTTCCTTACATCTAATATGTTGACTTCCATAGCTCGCAGCTCTGCGTGAATCGAGGTCGACCTCTTCTGGTCTTATGCAGGGTGTTTCACTTATGACTTTATACAATTTTAAATAATAGGTTTTTATAGTTAGAAGTATGCTTTTTTCGGCATAGCATTGCGAGTGGTGTAATACATCCGAATACAGCAAAAACGTGCTAATTGGCCGGCTGGTTCGTAACACTGATCGAATAGTTAATGTTTAGTTCTTGGTGTTAGGCTTGTTTAATATAAAATAACTTGTCGGTCACCGTAAATAACGTCCATATCAGTTTTTAGGATTTGCAAAATGCGGTCACCCGCAGCGCTGTGGCCTAATAAATTTTGGGTACATCGCGCAGAAATACATGCGCTTTCGAGGTGCTTCCAGGAAAAGCAACGTTTCCAGTGTAGGTAACTCGTGGAAATAGCCAAAATTTGCTGGGCCACAACGCCGAGGATAACCGCGTTTTCTAAATTCTAAAAACTGATAGGGATATCAATTACGATGATTCCTGGGCGTTGCGATCGACCGAAACCTCTCTTCGACACCCGATGCTAAAAGCTCCGTGGGAGAATAGCAGCAGCATCACAAACCTTCATGTTCATGGGAGGAATATGTTGGACCTGCAAATGCCACTCTGTGGTTGTCCTTCGTAAGTCCCATTTTGATGGGCTTTTGCGATATAGTTTACGAAGTTTTCAAAAAAATGTCGCCAACAAATAAGAGGACGCTGGAGGCAGCGCTAAACACCTGCCTGCGGATCTGTCTTGGCCTGCCGAACAACTTATTCATCTCGGGAACAGTTAGGGAAGCAGGATGTCTGCCGCTCGAAGTCATCGCCGCACAGGCAACGATTCTAACCCAGTTACGTCATGTATTTGAGCGAATAAACATTTCCTGCATCGAGTCCATATAACCCACCGCAATTCCTCCTTTGGTCAAGCTGTGCAGCTATTGCATCTTCCTGCCATCAGTCAGCCACGTAAACTACTGGCTCCAACTTTTCCTCTTTGGGCACTCTCACTTCTTGTAATCAAACAGTTCATACCGGGTGCCACTGCGAGGAATGGCTTGCCGCAGGCTGCTCGGCTAACAAGCTGTTCTGAACTGCTTAGCTGAACAGTATTCGCAAGACACACACATCTTCACTGATGGCTGAACTTCTCACGACTCCTCATTATGCGGCCTTTATGTGCCCTCATCAAACCAAATGCTTTCATGGCGACTGCAGCGTAGGACACCCTCCATCATAGCCGAGCTATACGGAGTAAAATAAGCTGTCTCCTATATTCTGCGCCATATCCCGGGGCAGTTGGTAATCTTCACGAACTCTTAAGGGGCGCTACAAACTACGTCCACCCTACTGAAGAGAACAAACCATTAGGCAGTTTTTCATGAGATTAGATACCTGCACCACTTGGCTGTTGCCATAGGCTAGTGTAAAATTTTTCAACGGATTCCAGCTCACTGCGGCATCTTGGTCAACGAGAAAGCAGACGAAGCGAACAGCAAAGGTCTACAGCACCGTAACGGCAAGCGCATCTTCTTCACAAAATCAGGTGAGTCCCAATCCGCCAAACGATATACCCAGGATGAAAAGAACCGCCCCTGGAGCTCGCCAAGTCATCATTACCCCTTTCTCCATTCCGTCGACCCATAGCTCAAACCAAGACCACCACTCGGGCCTCCGCGTTATCTAAAAACAATTTATTATCGCCTTCGTCTTAATGTTCAATTCAGGAACAGTCCGCGATGCCTCTTCAAGCAAGCAGGCATTTCGTATTGTGACAACTGCGGCTCAGTTGAGACTGTACTTGATATTCTCCTTGAATGTCCAGCGTACACCAACGAACCTGCGCACTGTGAACCATGCACGCCGTCCTTCATCGAAGTGCCACTCACAGCGCACTCTATAATAGGTTCTTTAGGCTGCTACATAGATTAGCGACGTGCAATTACACCCTTATTTGCCTATTTGGGCGCTATTGGTGTTTTAGACAAACTCAAAATTTCCCGGACACTTGATCACCCCGCTGTACATGTACATACACAGAACTTGGCTTCGGTCTCATCCAAAGAAGCCATCATGCAGTAAACTGTCGCGTTGTAAACGTGTTCAATGACCGCACTCTTTTCTACCATACTTGTTCCATCTTTGCTCCCCTATTCTCTCCCGTAAGCAGAGTAGCATGTCAGCAAAGATTCACGCCGGCTAAAATCTGTTTTTCATTAAAGAGCTCTCTCTCGCTCTCTCTCTCTCTCTTGGTACTGTTAACAAGAATAATTTGCCAGTACAGGAGCAGTTTATCTCCTTTTGAACACCCTCACGCACTCAAAACTCAATAGCAGCTGAAATACCGAGCACCGTATCGAAGAGAGACTTCGGGTTTGGTATTTTGTCTTTATAGCTTAACCATGCTGTCACGATTAAGCGCAAAAGATACGCACTGAGAGATATCTGCGCACGCATGAATTCTTTAGAAGGCACGAGTCATGAAGACACCAGTGTAAATTTTCTTTTATTCTTAGCTTCTGGCTTGCTTGTATGATCATCTTTGTGATGTGTTTGCGCCTGAAGAACGCTCACGAAGGTCAAAATGAAGCCACCCTGTCACGACCATGATATAGCCTCTCAGGTGATAGATTAAACGAATTCAGGCTGTCAGCTCGAAGTACCATGACATCGCTTAAAGGGCCAACAGCGTGCAAAATGGAAATTCGGAGAAGTGCGCTCTAACAAATGCATTCTTTGTGCACACTCTGACGGAGCGGGATGAAGCACTTCTTCAGCGAATGGGGCTTAACGTTGGAGACACTTCATCAGAAGCTCTGTCTAAGCTAGTGCAGGAAAGCTGGTTTCATAGTGCAATGAAATAATATCAAGGGTTTATGCACAGAGAACTCATACATCATCTGGATAGCGCACGCAAACGAAGTGTCGGGATCCTTCGAGCGCTGCCCGTGGCATGGTCGTTGTCAGTAGCCAATATGTGAATACACGAAGCTTGACATCCTTAAGGGTGTTTCATGGCTCTTGAACGATAAGGAAAAGAAAAATTTCTAAACAACTGCTGAAGACGGAAGGAATCGCACGCACGCACACAAAAAAAAAAGAGCGTATAGCGAAACGCAGAAGCCTTCCACAAGACACATCGCATACCGATCTTGCTGCGCCTCATTACTTAAATAATGTGCTGAACTGAGCAGCATTACAGACTTTTTTCCACTTCGAGTTTACTGAAAAACTGCGTGGGAGGCACCCTGCAAAGTATTCGGGCATGGCCGCTTGTCATTGTGCTTTAAAAACCGGTCTCCCATCGCTTTAGTGATGGATGAAACAGCATGTATTCCAAGAACAATGCTAGATATTGTTTCCCAAATCTAGAATGGTAGCCCTCAACTATGACATTGTAATGACTATTAGTTTATTCCCGAACGAACACTGCTAGGCTAGGCTCATAGGGTAAGGTTCTAGCATGAAACGCTGCCAGGATAAGTTTCCAGTGGGAGCCTGCCCGAAGCCAGATGTTTTTAGGATCCCCTGCTACTTGAGAAGTCTGTCCGCAGCCAAGGTCAATTCTCCAACAGCTGCTGGGGAATGAGAGCCGTTGGTTGTGATGCGAAAGCATTTAATGCTTCATGCGAAGGAAACCCCGTCACCGGAAGCTGTATCCGCGGAAAGTGATACGTCTCACATGACGTCATTGTAAAAAAAAAAAATCGCCAGCATTGGAGTTCGAACCCAGGCTGTCTGCGTGCGAGGCGGGCACGCAAAGCATGGGTCTTTTCTTTTTTTTGTCTTTATTGCAAGCATGGGTCTTTTCACTTAGTGCTTTTTCTTCATTCCATGGAAGTACACGCGCTTATAGGCTGCAAGCACGACTTACCAGGTCGCATCCAGCAACCCACCATGCACAATCACGCCAGTATCCTCTCTCACTTTGTCCCAACAAAGAAATTCCGGGAGAAACACAAAAGCGCCGAGTAAAGGCAACCTGGCAGGAAGTCAATCCGGTGCAGCATATAGCCCCCGCAACATAGCAGACTAATGCGTGAACTTCGATGAACAAGGCGACTCAGCGTGGCGATCGGTCATGCGGCTTTTCTCCACGTTGAACAGTCTCATGAGCAGTAAATGATAACGTGGAGCCTTATAACCTTCCATCGTATGCAAATATGTTATAGTGCAGGGCGTAATTTTAAAGTTTTTTTTTGACAGTTTGCTAAAGAATGTCCCCAAAAATGAAGGCATCACGACCAATCTCAAACAACGATCAATAATTTGTGGCTGCTGGTACAAGCGACAGTTCACAAACCATGGCATGAAAGTCCACATGAAAGTCGTATGAAAGTGACGTTCTTACAGGTAAGTTTGACGTGTGAAAACTAAAAAAACAAAGTTTTTTATGGTTTATGTTCTTTTAACGTCCCAAATAAACTCAGGCTACGAGGGACGCCGTAGGGAAGTGCTCCGGAAATTTCGACCACCTGGGGTTGTTTGACGGGCACTGATATCGCACAGTACACGGGCTTCTAGAACTTCACCTCCATCGAATTGTGACCGCCTCGACCGGGATCGATCCCCCACTTTTTTGCGTTAGCAGCCGAGCGCCATAACTACTGAGCCACCGAGGCGACTAAAAAGAACGCATATGCTGCGACGCGTTGTTGGCTCAAACGTGTTCGAGGGGAAGTGCATGTGATGCTATGCCCCAAATTTCATTTATTTTAAAAGTTATGGTTTCCATATATTTCGGTGTTGTGTAGGAAAGTTAACGTATCTGTTTACGTAATTAAATTCAGGTATTTTATGCTCCAAAGACAATTACAGGGCTCTCTGGGAGCTTGCATATACACTATCATGCATGGCGGTAAAGTAGTTAAGTGCTTAGGTATGTAGGCACTTAAATACTGAAATAAATTATCTAAGTGCTTTCAATTTCTTCTTGACCTTGATAATCCATGCCTATGACAGGCAAACCATTTCTTAGTTTCTTTCTACTTGAAGAAATCGCTGCTGTGTTTAAGCACTTAGCAACGCAGTTCAATGCCTTTAGACACGCCGGTTTGAAAACGCATGCAATTAATTATCTGTGCATGTGAATTGTTCCAGCATATTTAGAAAACAGACTTTACTGTGAGCCTTGAAGACATTGTTCAGAGTTTGCCTGTATTGCGCTTGACTTGTTTGCTAATAGTACGCTGATGCAGTATTATTGCTGCATAAGTTCGGTTGACAACAGCGTTTAACGGCAATGTTCATTATTTTAAACGAATTTCTAACAGCAACGGCACATACATGAAAATTGCAGGATCATTCATGTTTTCCAGTATGTGTTTGGTGCATGCTAAGATACCAAGGAATGCGACATTTTTATTTAGTTATTATTTTTTTTTAATTCGCGCTGAAACTCACTTTTTAGGCTGCCTAGAATTATTAGGAGAAACTTGAAGGTTTAGGGTGCTAGAAAAACCGAAATCAATCAATAAAAATTTAGTCGAATTTGATGCTGATATGTTCCTAATAAGCTGCGTATGTTCTTCGCTTTAGTAGAACATAGAGGATGCACGCTTCATGTAAATATTGCCGAAATTACAAGTGTGTTCATTTTATGCGTTTCACTGTAGTAACCTGCTTCCGCAAGTGCCTTTCGCAAGTTCAGTAAGTCCTAAACCATAACGAAAAGAAACATGACTAGGAACCAAGAAGGCATGAAGAAATTGCACTTCTCACTGAAGTAAAAGGAAAATAGAGTGAAATGTGTCAGCGTGTAATAAAATTTATCTCATTCATCCCTCGCGTTGCTGTATTGCTAAACATTCAGCTAAGCTTGGGAGAATTAAACGTTATCGCCTGGAGATCATTCTTCATAGCAGCGGTAAGGATGAGTGAATCTTTCAATGTAAACAGACGCCTCCGCTCACCATTTTATTTTCAACATCAGGGACATCTTAGCTTTTCTGAGCGGTGAGATAACATGCGACTTGATAACACTGAAGAAAAATTAGGTATTTGGTAGTGACGGAAAACAGAAATTTAGCCACAAACGCAAGTTTTTGTGTTATATGTTATGAGGATACAAAAACGCTATTCAACCTAGACCCTGCTGAATTCTGACGAATATCTATGCTCTTGTCCAACCAGGCTTTAGGAAAGGAAGCTCATTTTTTGGTACTGAATAGAAGAGGCCTTTTGCATCACCAGAAGTAGTACAGTGATCAGACTGCGTATTCAGCACCTGAGCCGGTCCAGAACTGTTAGCAAAAAAAAAAAAACCAGTACGTGAAGGTCTCAATAGGCCAGCGGTCCACTAACGCACTTTCTGATGAGGATTGCCTTAATTCAATGAAAACACAATATATAAATTATTCTCTCCAAGGTTAGTACTTGCAAACCCCAAAGAAAATATGTATTATTTTCTTAAAACGTATTTACTGTGTCAAAGCATGTTTTATTGTGACGTATACGAGATAGTTTCCGGAGTCAACTCAAAGAAAAAAAAAGAAAAACTGAAATGAAATAATTTGTAAAAGATCGACTAAATTTGAAAGACTTGCACACGCTATATAGGCATTACAACCTTATTCAGCAGGCGAAACACAGCAGATGTGCCGTACGAAACTGAAAACTGCCAAATTCAAGCATAGAAGCAGAGTATCGTTACCTGTCTTGATGTGTCCATGTGAGAACTTTTGAGACAATTTAAACTACAGATCACTATTTTTCTACTTTAATCTATGAATGCGCAAAAGATTACACAGAACGCTTCGAGAATGAACAGTGGAGGTATGCATTATTTACATCAGTAGCCTTCCATGTGCGTATACAGAGACCTTGAAAGAATTAGCCTAACGTTTTGTTGTCGTAGTAAAAGCGGGTGAAATCCAACAAAAAAATTCAGATGTATACGACAAACGACCGCGGATATGTCTCGCCAGACCACCAGACCTGCGGACAGTACGAGTTTTTTTTATTTTTCATTCCTTCAGTGACCTCATTTGCGTTGTGTTTTACATCTTTCTGATTGAGGTACTTTCATTGACGGTCTACCTCAGGCAACCATGACATGATCGCGGCAAAGCGCTCCGAGTGACAGATTTAATCCCTACATACCTTTAACTCTAAAAACGGACAGCATTGAGTGGGACCGCCCTATCTAAGGTGGTATTTCAGGGATGCGGACTCTTGGGAATACATTCCTTAGAGTGCACGCCCTTCAGCAAAACTCTCTGCTGACCTCAATTCGCCTTTGGAGACACTTGTTTCGAACCTCTGGTTTAGAGGCCATTGTTTGGAAGCAGTTGGAAGGAAAACTAACTTCACGGTTTAATGGAATGCTTTCGGTGAGCATAATGACACAAAGGCTCATATATCATCTGGTTCGCGAAGAGAGAAGTGTCGGGGTCTTTCAAATAGATCCTTTGAGAGGCGTCTCTGTTGCTAGCGAACATGTGAAACAAAGCTGCACAAAAAGCGTCATACATAAAAGTGGTAGGCCTTAAACCATAATAAAAAAAAATTTAAAAAAAAACACCGAGCACAACCTATATCGCTTGCTCACACACCTTAGAAGAAAGAACCGAGTGAAATGTGGCAGTGTTCATTGAGATATAACGCATTCCGTTCTTGCATTCCATGAGTGCTTTCAAAAACTGAGCTGGGAAGAACTCGCGGTTATGTTCTTAGTGTCATTATTCACAGCAGGAATCTGAGCCAGTGCACGATTCAAGGAAATCGGGGCACGTGCTCACTATTCCGATTAAAAGAAAAGTGCTTTCCTGGCTTTAGAAAAGCGTGGGAGATGATGTGCTATAAAAAATATCTTTAAGAGTTCTTCGAATTACAAGACTGATAGAAAATCAAAAATTGAGTTTTTTCTACCATATAAATCGACCTTGTTCCCTTAAAGTGCAGCTACGAACCAGAGAAGTCACTTACGTTTTGATTATCCAGCTAACAATTTCTTTCAAATGAGTAGAGGCCGCGAAAGTTGGAGTTGTCGGCTCCTCTTCTAACGTGTTGTAAGGATCAGCTGGCCAATCGAACTCTAGCGTGTGCTAAATGCCCAGGAACAAGCATAGCTTATAAGGATGTCTCGGTTACAGATGTGGGTGGTATCACAGTCACCCAGGTATATACAAACATTGCGAGTACATGTAGGACCTCCCAAAGGCATTTGTAATTTACCCCGCCGCGGTGGCTCAGTGGTTACGGCGCTCGGCTGCTGACCCTAAAGACGCGGGTTCGATCCCGGCCGCTGCAGCCGAATTTCGATGGAGGCGAAGTTCTAGAGGCCCGTTTACTGTGCGATGCCAGTGCACGTTAGAGAACCCCAGGTGGTCGAAATTTCCGAAGCCCTTAACTACGGCGTCTTTCATAGCCTAAGTCGCTTTGGGACGTTAAATCCTAATAAACCAAACTAAATCAAACTTGAGTAATTTAGTTTTACGCCTGCAGTGATGCTATGGAAGCTATATCTAAAACAGTGTCCAAAAGTAAAGCACACATTTACACGGACTCCTTAGCGGCCATTAAAAAATAAATGATCAATGAATGCAGTAATCAGCACTCTTGAGATACAAGCTTGCACTACGAAAGGAATGAAACGCATCTAGATGCACTGGATGCAAAATGATCAGATGATTGGTCGAAGCAGGGCAAAGGACGTGACACAACACCGGGATCAACATCATCCTCTCTACAGTCCACTGCAGGACGAAAGTCTATACTATATCCCTATAATTCACCCAGGCCTGTGTCAGCTGCGACCTTCTTATTATGAAAAATTTTCAAATCTCATCCGTTCACATGATTAGCTACTGCAACCAGCTAGGCCTGCCTTCCGTTGCAATAGATTCCGCTACCTGAAGCTACCATCGATTATCTTACATTCGGTTTACATGCCTTACCCGAGCCAATTTCTTCTCCATTTCCAATAGGGTGTCAGTAACTCGAGTTTTTTTCTCTCTGACCCACTCTGATCTCTTTCTTTATCTTCCTTACACCTGATGTTTTCATTCCCATAGCTCACAGTGCTGCCTGAATTCAGGTCGAACTCTTCATCTCTTATCTAACTTCTGATTTAGATTTAATGCAGAACCACTGTTCTTAATGAGAGAGTGCCCGCCAGTGGGAATGTTCAAATAGGTTTAAAACAGGTGATGCAAATTTACCAGTTCATTTCCTATTCGCTCAACGTACAGTGAATGTTTGGTTTCATCTCACGAAACGTTTAGGAGGGGCGGCGAGGGGTACAGTATTCGAGTGGCCGGCTGCACCACCATTTCTGCGGAAAGTGAAATGTAGCTTTCAAATGACGTAATTTTTATTTTAATTCCACTAATATTTTTATGACCGATAGGCATGGCCTAACGAAAACCAAAATTTAGGAGGCACTTTGCTGACCTAGACTGCGGTGAGGCGAAAGCGTTTAGCGCGGTGTTGCTGCTTGTGTCACTGATGGGTGGTTAAGATGTTAATCAAGTGCACAAATGTTTGCAAGTCCTAATTGCTGGAGACACTGGAGGGCGTTTGGGAGGGATCCGTCTGATTCGACGCCTTTCTGCAAACTTTCTCCAGCGTCCTGGGCAAGGAGAACTACGTATGCGTTGGCAGGAAGTAGCGTAGCCATTAGCACGCTCGGCTGCCGAACTGAAGGATTGTGGTTGGAATCCCATCGTGCACAAACATTTTCTTCTGGTCTGACTAGAAAAGCGTGACACCTCTGCTGAGAACCTTCTTCTGACAACCTTCTGTCGACAACGATGAGGTGTTAACAGCTTTCGCTTTAAAATCAGTTACCACGGAAAATTCAGTCATTTGTAACCGAATTTTGCATGACAGATGTCAACCTGCTCAATATTCACAGATTTCAGAGGCTGTATCTCCACAGCTACCACAGAACGCGTACTAGCTATGCCTAGATGCTGCAAAAATTCAAAAACAATCTGAATAGTTGGTTGTATTCATCACCGTTATTTTTTGGTGCGGTCAGTTTTAGAAAAATAAAGCGCCACAGGTGTCATTCTTAGGCCGGCAACATGTGGCACTGCTGTGCATAAAACGGCAATTTGATGGTGAAACCAATGGTACCTGCTTCAATGAACGTCGATTATCACTTGCCACTGCCCACAGTATAATGGTCGAGTAGTAATCCATAAACCCGAACGACGTCGTGGATATGGATTGAACCGTCAATTGCCTACGAAAGTGTGAATAACAACTGTAGAACATCTCAGAAATTTCTCGCCGTCTAGAGTAAGTTAAAAGGGCGAAGCAACGTCTTCCAAGCCTGTCATGTTGGCTCGCGTGCGTGCGAACAGTGCACTCGTGGACTCCGTAGGCTCAGGCTCGTAGCTTCCACTCCGCTGCTTACAACTAATCATGTGTTGTACCGAAACATTACTGGTAGCCTTGCGGTGTTAGCTGATACAATTCAGGCAACCATTCAGTTGTACTTCTTCTATTCAACCTAAGGCTGCTCTTTACAGCTCTACCTTCTTTATTCAATCGCAGGCTCCTCTTCAATAAGAATTATGCGGGAAATATGCTTAGGTCAGTGTTTCGACAGTTTATTTTTCTACTCAGTACTTGTATTGAGTTCGCAAAAGATTAATACGGAGAATTGCTCACGTTCATTCCGTTTAGTTTAAATTCTATCCTCCCAAGACTGAACAGCTGGAGCTTTCTAAAAATGGCAACTTATGAAAACAATTTTCCGGCAAACTGGTATTTATCTAATCTACTAAACAAACCAAGCCCATTCGACCGAAGTACTGAAAATAATGTGCGGGAAGCGGAATGGTTTGGTTTCTTGGGGTTTAACATCCCCAAGCGACTCAGGCTGTGAGGGACGCCGTAGTGAAGCGCTCCGGAAATTTCGACCACCCGGGGTTCTTTAACGTGCACTGACATCGCACAGCACACGGGCCTCTAGAATTTCGCCTTCATCGAAATTCAGCCGCGGCGGCCGGGATCGGGCCCGAAAGACGCGGGTTTTATCCCGGCCGCGGCGGCTGAATTTCGATGAATGCGATGAAGATAGTTAAGTCTCAGCATCGGATCGTGTTTTAAAATCGGTGTCACTGTGATAACTCAAACCAAAACGTGAACTGAGCCACTGCCGACTATAGGGCTATGGTTTAAAATATCTTTACAAAGAACTGGTCTTTACATTGGTAGGCAAATCCAAGAGAGCACCCCATCTCTCGAATCCCGAAGCTTGCCGCTCTGCTTGTGTGCGTCGCCTGTTGAAGCCTTCCTGTTGTCGTGACCGGCCGAGAGCACTGGCCTGGACTGTGAGGAGTGCTTCGTAAGGCGGCAGACACATGTAGAACGGCAAGCTTCGGGACTCGAGAGAGAGGGAGAGGGGGCGGCCTCTTAATTTAGCTGAGAGTGTGGAGACCGCAGGGCACTGGCATGACACTAGAACATGTAGCCATAAAGGCACCTCGTAATTTTACCTATGCAATACGTTGCCAAACTTTCGCTATTATTGCTTTTTTTACCACAGTGTGATGTATGATCAGTTCATGTGGCATAAATGCCGTACTGTAGTCAAAAATACTGCTAGTTGCATTTTTGTTCAGTTCAGAGCGGATATATAAATATAAATTTCTGAGTTTTTGATTCTGTGTTGACCACATCACTTCACGATAAATATATTGAACAAATAGAGTATAAAATGGTTACGGCATAGTAAATGGATGCAAATCGCAGCAAGTGGAAGAAATACTGAATATTTTCATTTTTTTGCGGAAAATTACTCTTTTGCAGTTCCCACTTACTGCGTGTTTTTAACTGTTCGAATTTGCCCACTATTGGAGTTTGAGTATTAAAGAAAAATACGCTAAAAAATTGCATAGAACATTTAGTACCTTCGAATTGGTTCCAAAGCACTGATTTGTGCTAAGTGGCACAAGACGATGAGCGGGCAGTGCCACGGGACGGAGTGCTCATGCTAGGCCTGCTGCGAGCCCACAAGGCAGTACACAAAGGACGATTTATCACGGGTTGGTACCCATCGCATTAGAGCTTACGCAGTAACAAATAAATTCTCACGTTCCTGCGTTTTTGCGATGCTCAAGACAACAAAACTTAAAATACTTTCATAAATGTAATTTTTTGCCATTCGCGGCTCGGAATACGTAGAAAACGATGAAGATTGCTAAGTTGAGAGAGAGAGGGGGAGAGAAAACTTTAAATTATAATAGATTAATTCGCAGGAGCCGGATGGTCGGGGCCCCTAGGCTTGCTGGTCCAGGTTGTCGCTGGTCAGGACCTCTTCCCACCGCTCATGTGTCGGGTGTGGCACTATTAGCGTTTTGTCCGGTTCGTCCCTTCTTTCCCAAGGTGGATGCTAGAGCGTGGGGCTGGCTCAGCACCAAGGACAATAACTTGGGTATCGTGTGGGTCTGATCTTGTGTAAAATGCAAAGACGTGAATATGTGTTTGTTTGTATTCTGTTCCAGTCAATAGCACCTGAGGAGGACAGTTGTTTGTGTTGCGGTGAGAAATATCTGAATTTTCTGAGAAATGTCTGAAAAGGTATGAACTAATCCTTTAGAATCCACGAGTCATAAAGTCACTACCAGCGTCAATTACCTTCTTTCTTGGCTTCGGGATCGCTTCTATGATCGTATGTGTGGCGTGTTTGCGTCTCAAAGTCTGAATAACACTCGCTAAGGTCGGCATGAGGCAACCCTGTCACGATCATGATATAGACCCTCGGTGACAGATGAAACGACTTCAGGTCGTTAACTCGGGCTACCATGAAATCACTAAAAGTGCCAACTGCATGCAAAGTGGAAATGCATTCTTTGTGCTCACTCTGACGGAGAGCGATTAAGCACTTCTTCGGCGGATTCAGCTTCACGTTGAAGACACTTCATCGGAAGCTGTGTCTAAGCTAGTGCAGGAAAGCTGGTTTCATAGTGCCATAAAATGTTATCCATTGTTTATGTGCAGAGAGCTCATGCATCAACTGGATGGCGCACACAAACGAAGTGTCGGGATCCTTCGAACACTGCCCGTGGCATGGTCGTTGTCCGTAACCAATATGTGCAGACATGAAGCTTGACAGCCTTAAGGGTGTTTTATAGCCCTTGAACAATAAGCAAAAAAAAATTCTAAACAACTGCTCAAGACGGAAGGAATCGCATGCACGCACAGAGTAAAAGAGCGTATAGTGAAACGCAGAAGCCTTCCACGAAACACACCGCATATCGATCTTGCTGTGCCTCATTGTTTAAATGATGTTCTGAACTCAGCAGCAATACAGACTTTTTTCCACTTCCATTTTATTGAAAAACTGCGAGCGAGGCAACCTGAAAAGAATTCGGGCATGGCCGCTTGTCATTGTGCTTCAAAAACCGGTCTCCCATCGCTTTAGTGATGGATAGAAAAGCATGTATTTTAAGCACAATGCTAGATATTGTTTCCCAAATTTAGAATGGTAGCCCTAAATCATGATATTCTAATAACTACTGGTTTTTTCGTGAAAGAACACTGCTAGGCTAGCATCACTGAGTATGGTTCTAGTGTTAAACCTTGCCAGGTTCAGATTCTAATGGCGGCTTGCCCTAAGCTAGATATTTTTAGATCTCCTGATATTTGAGAAGTCTGCCTGCCTGCTTAGTCTATTCTTCAACAGCTGTTGGGTACTGAGCGCCGTTGGTTTTAATGCGAAAACATTTAATGCCTCATGCGAAGCAAAACCCGTAACCGGAAGTTGTTCGCTAAATGTGTCCACAAAATGTATCCACCGGAAGTGAGACATTTTACATGACGTCATTCGGAGAAAAAATAGCTGAGGCTTAGCTAAGGTTAAGCCTAGTCAGATGCGAAGCATATTGATGGCTAGGCTTGGTAATACATGGCTTTCCTTGGTTGAATACTTGGTCATTTTAATACAACCACTAGAAGTGTAGCAAGGATTGCCGTGGCAGCTATATACGGGATCATCGGTGAATTCAATGCAGAGTGTACAACCGCTGCCCCAGCACCGGCTACAACAGCATTCTTGGCACCCATGGAAAGTACATTGGAAACACCCTTAGTTATTCCACCACCGCCACCATTCCCTATAGACTGTATTGATGTACCCCCAGCAGCAGCAGGCTGCGCCTCTGATGTGGAGCCTCCACCGCCGCGGCCGACCGCGCGAGCCGGCAGCCCATCTCTCCTCTGCTGTGACGTCATGTTGTCACGTGGTGCCACGTGGTCACGTGGTGTCACGTGGTCACGTGGTGTCACGTGGTCACGGTGGTAGCTCCACCGCCGCGCTCGACGGGCTGTAGTGTAGCTCTAGTAATATGCTTCGCATAAAATTCCCCGCATTGCAGTTCGAACCAAAGGCTCTCTGCGTGCCAGGCGGACGGAGGCTCTTTTCTTCATTGCATGTAAGTACACACGCTCACAGGCTGCAAGCACTACTTAACCAGGTCCCATCACGCAACCCGTCATACACATTCACACTAGCGACACTCTCTCTCACTTTCTGCCACAGCAAAATTCAGGGAGACACACACATATGCGTCGAGTAAAGGCAGCCAGGCAGGAGGTTGGTCCTCCGCCGCTTATACCCCCCGCACCATAGCACACTGTTCTGTGAACTGCGATGAACAAGATGGCTCTGCGTTGCGATCTGTCGTGTGGCTCTTCCACAGGCTGAACAGTCCCATGAGAACTAAAACTCGCATGGAGCCTTATAATCTTCTCTGGTGCGCAAAACTCTTATAGAATAGGGCGTAATTTTAAGGTTATTTTGGAGAGTCTCCCGAAGAATGTCCCCAAAAAAGAAGGTATCGCGACAAAACACAAAGCAGTGATCAACAGTTTCAGGCTGCTGACACAAGCGACAGTTCACAGACGATGGCCTGAAAGTCCCCTTTTCACGAACGACTTCTGACAGGTAAGGTTGACGTGTGAGGATCAAAAAAGAAAGTTTTTATGGTTTACGCGGTTTAACGTCCCGAAGCAACTCAGGCTATGATGGACGCCGTAGTGAAGGGCTCTGGAAATTTCGACCACCCGAGGTTCTTTAAAGTGCACTGACGTCGCACAGAACAAGGACCTCTAGAATTTCACCTCCATCGAAATTCAACCGCCGCGACCTGGATCGAACCCGCATCTTTCGGGTCAGGAGCCGAGCGCTATAATCACTGAGCCACCAAGGCGACTAAAAAGAAAGCATATGCTGCGACGGGTCGTTGGCTCAAGCCTGTTAGATTGGTTCATTGGGGTTTAACGTCCCGAAGCAACTCAGGCTATGAGGGACGCCGTAGTGAAGGGCTCCGGAAATTTCAATCAAGCGCGTTAGAGGGGAACAAAGAGAACGCATGGTGATGCATGTGATGCTATGCCCTAAATTTCATTTATTTTAAAAGATATGGTTTCCATATATTTCGCTATTGTGAAGAAAATTTAGCGCATTCGTTTACGAAATTAAATCCTGTTATTTTATGCTCCAAAGACAACTAAAAGGCTCTCTGGGAGCTTGAATATGTACTATCATGCATGGCGGTAAAGTAGTTAAGTGCTTATGTATGCAAGCACTTAAATAAATATGTAAGTGCTTTCAGTTTCTTTCAGACCTTGCTAATCCATGTCTATGACAGGCAAACCACTTGTTTGTTGCTTTCTGCTTGTAGAAATTGCTTGTAGAAATGAGGAGAGGAAGCTTATTTATTAGTATGGAATAGAAGAGGCCTTTTACATCACCAGAAGTAGTACAGTAACCGGACTGCCAATTCAGCACCTCAACCGGTCCAGCACTGCTATAAAAAAAAATACATGAAGATCACAATAGGTCATTGGTCCACTAACAGAATTTCTGACGAGGATTGCCGGAATTTAATGAAAATAGATTGTATAAATCATTTCCTCCAAGCTGGGTTCTTGCTAACACCGAAGATAATATGTATTGTTTTCTTAAAGTATATTTTATGGTAGGCTAAGAATATTTGATTTTGACGTATAAAGGAAAGTTTTCGAAGTAATTCCTCAGGAATAGTTTTACAACCTTTTAAAAGAATATTTATTAATTTCGTGAGTTCATTTTTCTTTCTCAGGAAGTATTTCTCAGTGTTGTATGATCTCTGAGTGGCTTTTCTTGAACGCCAATCTAGGAGCTTTTCATGAAGCGCTGAAGTGGTCGAAGAAAACATATTATTGCACTGCACATAATACTTTGTGCAGCAACTAATGAAACCAGGAATGTACAGCCCATATCAACAGTATACAGCCCAAGGGGTTTGCTTCTAAGCTGCTTAGCGGGGCTCCGTAGCATATCAAGTAGTCCAAATCTTGGGAGGATTGAGGGCGGAAAGCCATTCCTCTTTCGAGAGACTTCGGTTGCCGAGGATGCATGACGAGCCATGCTGCAGGCCTCACCAGCAAACCCCTTCGCTGTATACTTTTGACGGGGGGTGTACGTCTTGCAGACACTGTGGATGGAAGGAACAGTGTTAATCTTTACTCTGCAGGAGATGCTCGCGTGCAATCAGTGGGCTGCAGCCTAGGATAAGTACTGAGGAAGGCTGAGAAAAGGAAACAAAAACTGAGCAGAGAAAATTTGTAAAAGGTCGACTATATTTGTAAGCCTTGCTCACTCCATACAGGCATTACAACCTTATTCAGCAGGCGAAGCGCAGCAGATGTGCACATGGATACGCTGCACCACACATCTAGCTGCCTTGAAGAACTCTAGCACTCCTATATTTTTCAAATCTTTTCAGAGAGAGGATGTTTATTTAAGAATAATATTTTTTACTTCAGATAATGGTTTTATTAAATTCATTCGAGCAGCTTTTCCATTAAAAAAAAAACATTCAAAAAATATTTTTTACAAAATGATGCAGTGCAAATTCATAAAGCTTTGCTACAAGACGCACTACCTCATGCTACCATGGCACATGAAACGTTGATTAGGAGCTGCTGGATTCTGCCTATAGCTTTAACGGGCTAAATTTAGACAAAATTCAGTGAATTCCCAGACAGCGATGATGGGGCTCCGCTCGGAATCCAAATGTTTAACGACATGAATTCGTCAAATTCGACTACAATAGCAGAGTACCGCTATTCCTCGTCTACTCCAGCCTTAAGCGTTACAGAAGAAAACACGTGTGTTACGTTGGTCAACGGTCCCTGCGAGAAGCTATTTAAAAAAAGTTACTCTACAAATCACGATTTGTCTGGTCTAACGCTATGAATGAACGCAAGATTTCATAGAATGTTTTGAGAATTAAATGCGCAAGTATGCATTATTTACATCAGTAGCTTTGCATCTATGTCCACAGAGAGCTTGAAATAGTTAGCCTGACGTTTTGTTCTTATAATAACAGGTGAAATCCAAAACAGAAAGAAATTTTGAGATATTTACGATAAACCACAGTGGATGTGTTACAGCAATTTTATTTTGCGAATTACATTCTCTGAAACACCTCGCCGGACCACCAGAGATAAATGTTGCACGAGTATATGTGTTTTTATCGGTTCTTTGCGTTAAGTGGAATTATTTGCCATGTGTTTTACATCCCTCCCGTTGGGGCACTTTCGACGGCTGTCTACCTCACGCAACTTTAGCACGCTCGCGGCAAAGCGCTCCGAGTGACAGATTTAATGCCTACAGGCGTTTAACTCGAAAAACGGATAGCACTGAGCGCGACAGCAGCGTCTAAGGTGGTACTTCAGGGACGTTTTCTCTAAGAAATAGATTCCTCAGAGCGCAAAATCTTAAGCAACACGCTTTACCAACTTCAATTCGCCTTTGGAAGCACTTCTTTAGAAGCTCTGGTTGAGCAATTCCAAGGAATAGAGCTTTATGGTTTAGTTGAATATTTTCTTCGAGCATTCGCAGGCAAAGGCTCATGCGTTATTTGGCTCGAGCAAGCAGAAGTGTCGGGGTCTTTCAAAGACAGCATTTCATAGGCGTCTCTGTTGCTAGTGAACATGTTACACGATGCTGCACAGACAGCCTTAAAGATATTTTGTAGATTTTCAAATATAGTACAATAAAAGAATGAAAAAAACCAAGCAGCAAAACTTTTATTGTCGACTTCACAAACAGTAAAAAGAACACCGAGTGAAATGTGGCAGTGTTTGGCGAGATATACCGCATTCCGTTCTTGCATTCCATGGGTGCTCTCAAAGAATTAGCTGAGAAGGATTCTCGTTTTTTTATGTTTTTATTCGTAGGAGCACTCTTAGCGAGTGCACAATGACGAGAAATTGGGGTGCCTCATTCCGCTTCAAAAACAGTGCTTTCGCGGCTTTAGAAAAGCGTTTGAAATCATGTGGTATAAAGAATCATTTTTAAGAGTCCTTCGACGTACAAGAGTGACATAAAACTAAAAATGCATTTTTTTTACAATATAAATCTGCCCTAAGCCCCTAAATTGCAGCTACGAGCCAGAGAAGTCACTCACGTTTTGATAATCCAGGTAACAACTTCTTGCAAATAAGCTGAAGCCGCGAAAGTTTGAGTTGTCGAATCCTCTTTCAATTTGTTGTAAGGAACAGCTGGTCAATCGAACTCTAGCGCGTGCTATATGCCCAGTAGCTTAGCATGATGGGTCGGTTACAGATGAGGGCGGCAATGCGGCCACTACTAATACCACATTCACTCAGGTATAGAAACATTGCGAGTAAATGTAGAACAACCCGAATAGTCATGTAATTCAGCTTTACACCACCCGTGATGCTACTAAATCTCTATCTAAAACAGCGTTCATAAGGGTTCATGCTTAAGCAGCGCAGAAAAAAGAACAAAAGGGATATTCGAGACGACACGAGCACTGGTGTCATCTCCCGTCTTCCTTTTCGCATGTTTTCTCCGCTGCTTAAGCATGAATGCACAACAACTCGCTCAGTTTTCCATTGTAGTGGTTCATGCGGGAAACCCACACTTACACACGCTCCTTAGCAGCCATGAAAACAAACAAACAAATGAGCAACGAATGAAGTAATCAGTCCTCTTTATAGAAGCTTGCAGTACGAAAAGAAAGAAATGCATCTAGATGCACTGGACACAAAATGATCGGACGGTTGGTCGGAGCAGAGCAAAGTCCCATACGCAAGGCCTGCATTATCATCACCCTATCTACTGTCTACTGCAGGACAAAGGCCTCTGCATATTGCTCCAATTCAACCGGGCCTGTGTCAGCTGAAGCTGTCTTCATGAAGAATTTCCGAATTTAATCCATCCACATGATTATCTGCTGCCGTCAGCAAGGCGTGCCTTCCCTTGAAATCTATTGCGTTACATGCAGTTACTATCGATTATCCTATCTTCGCTTTACATGCCCTGTCCGACCCCAATTCTCCTTCATTTCGACTCGGGTGCCATTGACTCGAGCTTGTTCTCTGGCCCCCTCTCTGTCTCTCCCTTACACCTATAATTTTAATTTCCATAGCTCACAGCGCTGCCTGAATTGAGGTCTCTCTCTTCAGCTCTCATATAACTTCTGGTTGAGGTGTAATGCAGAACTCCTATTCATATTCGGAGAGCGCCCACTAATTCTAATGTCGAAATAGCTTTAAAAAAGGCGATGCAAATTTGGAAATCTGGTCTCTATTCGCGTAAGGTACGTTGAACTTTTGTTCTCTTTTAACGAGGCGTTTAGGAGAGGTGACAAGGGGCCCCGTATTCGGGTAGCGGACTGCACCACCACTTTGCGGAAAATTAAAATTACGTTTCACAATCAAGGAATTTTTATTTTATTTCGATTACTATTTTCGTGATCCAATGGTAAAGGCCTACCAAAAAGAAATCAATGGGAAAGTCTTTTTTTTACCGCTTTTTGCATGACAGACCTCCACCTACTTGAATATTAAGAGCTTTGAGAGCCTTTATCTCAGCAGCTGCCACAGATTGCGTACTAGCTACGCCTAGATGCTGTGTAAATCCGAAAACGAAACGAAATAGTTTCTTATTTTTATCATTGTAAATTTTGGTGAGGCCAGTTTGAGAAAAATGCAGCGTTACATGCGCCATCTTAGGCCGGGGAACATGTGGCCCCATTGTGCGTAAAACGACTATGCGATGATGAATCCAGCGATAGCTGCTTGAATGGAGGCCGATTATGGCTTGCCATTGTCCACAGTAGAATGTTCGACTAGAATTCCACAAACCCGAACGACGTTATGGATATGCACTGAACCGTCAATTGCTTAGAAAAGTGTCAATAACAACATTGCATCATTTCATAAGTTTCTCGAAGTAAAGAGTAATTTAAGAGCGCGAAGCGACCGCTTACAGGCCTGTCGTGTTGGCTCGCGAGTGCGCAAGAACAGTGCACGTGAATAATCCGCCGGCTGACACTTGTAGCTGCCACTCCGCTGCTTACAACTAATCTTGTGTTGTATCAAAACATCATTGGTAGCCTTGCGGTGTTAGCTGATAAAAATCTCTAGCTACCACTCAGTTGTACTTTACTTCCTCCATTCAACCGAAGGCTCCTATCTACTAATAATCAGGCAGGAAATTTATGCTTGGGGCCAGTGTTGCGGCAGTTTATTTCTCTGCTGCGTACTTGTTTTGAATTCCCAAGAGTTATACGGAGAATCACTTTTCTTCCTCCATTCAACCGGCAGTTTATTTTATTTGTGTCATTTGTGTTTGTGTTTGTATTTGTGTTGTATTTGTGTCATTTGTACACTGTGCTAAGTTAGTGTAGCACCACCGCTACGACGCTCCCTACGTGAACAGTCTGCGTATGTAGCCAGCTCCATTTCATTATCATGTGGGAGAAAACCACGGGAATTGCCGAGTGGTTATAGAGGGAAAACACGCACCTCCTATTGAACATTGAACAAACAAACAATAACGTTTCACTGAGGCTTGAATCTTCTCGAAGGATATTCTACTTTGACCAGTTTCTAGTGGTGTTGAAGGTGGGACGGACAGAAATTGACGGACTAAGCAGGGATGAAAAAGTTGACATGAAATGCATTCCTGCATTAATATACTCTTTATCACCAGTTTCAAATAAAACGTGGCGCAAATGCACTATCACCTTCCCTGGACTGCTATGAATTTTTTTTTGCAGTTGAATAGCCAAATGAACTTCTGGAGCACTTTTTACTAACAAATACTGATCGTGCGGTGGCAAAGAGCATGTGATCTAGGAAATATTAGCACCGCTTTTATTGATGCAAAACATCAAAGAGAATGCTAACAAAAAATTCGAAAAGAATGCGAAAACAGTGTAAGATGACCGGTGCAGCACCGGTGCTGGTACGGATGAATTTGTGCGGTACAGGTGTGTCTCCGACAGACATACAGACTTTAAACGAACCATCGGATTAGTGTTTTCGAACTGATTGAGTGACTTTTGAGTGAAGAGTGATAACTGATTAGACCCCGCGACAAAAATGGCTCCTGCTTTCCTTCCTTAATGCACTGAAGCTCTTCTAGCCCTGCTGAATGCATCACTAGGGGAGTAAAAAAACTTCGATTTTTTTCTTAACTTTATAAACTGCTGTCGGATGTGAACCAGTAGTGAACGCAGCCCTGTTTAATAGACAGATTCTTTCAAGACACTTTGCCCCAATAACTCTCAATGTCTTAATTTGTTTTTAGAGTTCGAAGTAAGGAATTAGTCTTTGAACCCGTAATTTGCAGAAGATAACAAACAGGATTATTTATACAACTTATCTAAATATGCACAATTTGCCACACTTGTTTTTCATTATGCCCGTCTGAAGCATCGCAGTATTATTTTTTTTTTAATACGCTTGCACTGAGGGCTCTATATGCAAAACGCGTCGACCGAAACCCACTAATTGATGCTCATAATTTCAAATGCTTTACAACAAAGATGTACTTGCAAAATTTTTCGTACAATCGCTTAGCGTAGTCTCAGCACCAGGTCGTGTTTTAAATTTAGTGCCACAAGGATAACTCCCAACGACAACTTGAACTGAGCCACTGCTGACTTTAGAGCTATGTTCTAACATCTGTTGGCAAAAAACTGGCCTGTACATTGTAGGACAAATTCAAGAGAGCACACCGGCTTGTGCTCCAAAGCGTGTTGCTCTGCATGCGTGTGTCACCTGATGAAGCCCTCCTGTTGTGAAGACCGGCCCAGTGCGCCAGCATCGGCTGCAGGAGTGCTTCGTTAGGTGGCACACATATGCAGAGCGACAAGCTTCAAAATACGAGAGGGGGGGGGGGTTCGTCTCTTAGTTTTGCTTAAGAGAGTACAGACTGCAAGGCTTTGTCATGACACTAGGCTATGTAGGCTTAAACGCGCCTCGTAATTTTACCTATGCAAGGCGTTACCCATATTTATTACACTGCTGTACATCAGTCAAAAGGGATGAATTCAATCGAGAGCGCGCATCTCTCCCCTTTCCTTTTTATTACCATCCCTCACATTTCCGTCGATTTCAGGAGCATGATGATGATGATGATAGGGAATTTTTTAAGGCGCAAGGGCATCTGCGGCCAAACAGCGCCATGGCACAAGGTATTTTCGTTTCTTCAAGGTGGTGTCAAAGACCCATTTCCCACGCATTTCACCCTTGTTAAGGTGAGCATCAGGCCAGGGGAAAGCTCGTACCTATTGTAATCACCGGTGGGTACGCGGCGGCACTGGGGATCGAACCCCGGACCTCCCGCATGCGAGAGATTTCAGGAGCAATCAACCCTGTGTCAACTGTACCACTGGGGTCTCTAGTGGAATGGTGTTGCCAAAAAGAGTTTCCGTTCACACGAAGATAAGCTTTTAGGAGCGCAAAACGGCAGTTTTAGCAACTTTTCTTCATCTTTTGATTGGTGCATAAAAAAGTGAAATACACTGACTGTTATGTGGAATTTGCTTACAGTTAATATAGTATAAATCATACTGAATTGAGACCAATTCATACTCATGCGTCGGTAAACAACATTGACCTAAATGCGCCTGAACAATGCAGAGTGATACATTCACTACGTTGACGGTTAATTTACTTACGTACCTTACGATATCCTACCTCAAAAGACCGAATCAGAAGGTTTGAAGAAACGGCTGAAGTCACCAGGATACTTGCACTAAAATATGAGTGTCTCAGCCACATTTGAGTACAAGGCTGCATAGCGATTTCCTCTAATGATTCGCAAATGGGCCACTTTTAATCTTAGTCTTATTTATGTGTGACGCTTAGTGTGCCGTACGGCATAAAACATGGAGTTAGTGGCGAACGGTATAATACGTTACAAAAACTCATGAAGCCCGGTTGCGTGTAAAAAGTCACATAAGCTTCGGGTGTAAATGTTTTTCGTTAGCCACACGTGCAAACTAGAGTAATTGCTTTTATTCATTTATTTATTCAATACTGCCAGCCGCCTTTTGGTGGCCAAGGCAGGAGTGCGGATACAATTGCACAGTGCTTTGCCAACAGCAAACAACGAAAAAAAGGGAAAAAAAGAAGGCCTGCAGGTAGGCAACAAAATTTCTGCCGAACAACTCGAATAATAGACGAGTAACAAACACTTTTTATTAAAATACAAAACAACACGCGACAAGGGCAACACTCCAGAATCCAACCAAATACCCTAACTTGACCGGCTGGAGTTGATTGCAGATAAACATGTTTCGGCTGACGATAAGGTGACCAGTTCGCGAGGTAATGCATTCCAATCAGCTATCGTTCTTTGAAAGAACGACAGCTTGTATGCAGTGGTTCTGCATTTGGGAACTACAATTGTTTTAACGTGTTTGTGCCGAGTTTGTCGTGTTCTGTTATACTGCATATAAGTGTGAAAGTCTATTCTGGTGTGATTATTGACGATGTCGAATAACATTTTCAAACGATGCATTTTGCGACGACATTCCAAGGTGGGCAAACCGTTACGGCTAAGAAGATCAGATATTGATACATGCCTTCCGTAGGCGTTGAAAATGAAGCGTAGTGCTCTTCTTTGGACACGCTCTAAACTTTTGGCATCCGTTTTCGTATGCGGGTCCCATACTACGTCAGCATATTCGAGTAGTGGACGCACTAGGGAAGTATACGCCACAAGCTTTGTTTTAGTGGAAGCATGTTTTACCCGGTATCTTAATAGCCATAGTCTTTTAGATGCCACTGAGGTTATATTATTAATGTGGGGGCTCCAACTTAGATTCGAACTGATTGTTACGCCAGGGTACTTGAATTCATCTACCCGTTCAAGAAGGACGCTGTTAATTTTGTAAGAGTAGAGCAATGGAACTTTTTCCTGGTTATGGTCATTTGTTTGCACTTACTAACATTTAACGACATTTTAAAGTTGTTGCACCAATTATTAACAGCACCTAAATAATTATCTATAATTAGCTGATCGCTTTCGGAGAGAATTGTGTGGTAAATTACCCAAGCGTCTGCAAAAAAACGAGCCTGCACGGGAGAGCCGAACTTGAGGTCATTTATGCCGGGTGTTTCACCTTAGACTTTCTGCAATTTTTAAAAATAAGCTATTTGAATTAGATGCGCGCTTTTTCTGGCCTAGCATTGTCAGTGGTGTAGTACATCATAATTCAACTTAGACGTGCTAACTAGCAGGCTTGTTAACCAATATTTAAAAGTTAACTTTTAAACTATTACCGTTGGGCTCCTTAATTATTGAGAGGTATGTAGCCCACCGTAAGTAATGTCCATATCCGTTTTTAGAATTTCGAGAACGCAATTATTCTTGGCGCTATGGCCCAACAAATTTCGCGTACATCGCGCCAAAATACATGCGGTTTGAGAAGCTTGCAGGCAAAGCACCCTCTCCAGTGAACCTAACTCGTCGAAATAGCCAAAATTTGTTGGGCCACAGCGCCGAGGATAATCGTGTTCTCCAAATTCTAAAAACGGATATGGACATTACTTACGGTGGGCTACATGCCTCTCAATAATTAAGGAGCCCAACGGTAACAGTTTAAAAGTTAACTATTAAATATTGGTTAACAAGCCTGCTAGTTAGCACGTCTCAGCTGCATTATGATGTACTACACCACTGACAATGTTATGCCAGAAAAAGCACGCATTTAATTCAAATAGCTTATTTTTAAAAATTGCAGAAAGTCTTAGATGAAACACCCTGTATATATCAGAAAAAGAAGTGGCCCGAGGACAGAGCCCTGCGACACTCCTGAAAACACTGGATTGATCGACGAACTTGAACCAGAGATCTGCACGGACTGCTGCCGGTGGGTTAAGTATGAATCAAGCCATTGTAGAATTTGTTTATTTTGTAAGATGTGCTTAAGTTTAAGTAAAGTTTACAGTGGATTACTTGGTCGAACGCTTTTTCAAAATCCAGAAAAATGGCATCAATTTGTCCTGCTGTATCAAGAGTTAAGAAGAAATCGTTGGTAGAGTGTAATAACTGTGTCGTAGTAGATAACCCACGGCGAAAACCATGTTGAGACTCAGATAAAAAATTGTTTTCCTCCAAGAACGTTGTGATGTGTTTAGAAATGAACTTACTGCCTGACAGGCCTGCCTCATGAAGAACTCGAGCGCGCACCAGCGAAGTTCCTGGGCATGTCCACAGTAGGTGGGGGACATTGGTGTCGGGAGCGGGGGCTTCCGAAATCTCCAAGATGCAAGAACGCTAATAAAACTGGATCTCTGTTTCCGCTGTCAAGGAAGGATGGCCGGAGGCAGGAAAATACCAAAAGTCTGCCAAAGTGTCCATCCTGATAGCATTTCCGCTGCATTTCAGGCACTTTTCAAGCCCGTTGTTGAGATCTCAAACCACTTGGATACCGAAACTGTCAACAAAGAAGACAAAAGAATAGGTAAGAAGTACAAGAATTGACGTTACGCCCATTTGTTCGTTTTTGCTCTGGCTTTATACATAGTGTATTTCCCATACAGCATGTACCGCAGTCAGCGCTCCTGACACGTACAGCCGGCCAAATCTTCAACTGGCGTGCGTGAGGGCTGCTTTTTCCTTGCTCCTGCAGCTTATGATGAAGGAAATTTGCAAAAATATCAACTCTGAGCACAGGCTCACTAAAACCAGGCTTAGCATTGAGCTTTCCGCAAGTTCGCTTCGTCGTAAAGCGCAGGAGCGCTGAAAAAGCGGCTGTCACGCACGCGAGCTAAAGATTTGGCCGGCTCTACGCTCGCCAGCCTGGCTTGCGCTGACGCGAGCGCCGCGAATCGATGGTCGTTAGAGCTGAGACAATGCTTCGGCTTATTTGCGGCGGCTGTCGATGACTAGAGCGAAGTTTGATCTGACATAATATGACTTGTCTTTCACCTGTGTCTGACTGGCGGGGAGAGTGCGCGCTCTTGACAGGCGCCTTTAGCCGCGTTTCGCTCGAGACTCTGGTGTCACGCGCAAAGAATGCACGTTGCAGTTTGCTTATCTCGGCAGACCGACATGGCCTGTGACATTTCGCGCGTTCCGAGTTTGATAATAAACACCAGGCAAAGTGGTGAAACGGCGGCTTCGTGGTGTTTGTAGCGTTAGACAAAATAAATAAATCTGCCGTTTAGAGTTGCTCAGATTCTTGATGTCTTCATTTTCTGAAAGCGGGTACTGTACTGCAGCGTTCTTGATGGTAAGTGCATGGCTTTCCGCGTTGTCCACGCTGCTCGGGAGATCGTGCATTCTTGCATGTCGGTGCCGAAAAGCTGCGCCTGCCCTGAACAAGGAGAGCACGAACCTGCGTTTTCTCAGCTTTTCATAATGTGTATGTCTTTCAAGCACCTGCTTTGGGGCCAAACTCAAAGGGCACGCTTACAGTCGCATGCCATTTCGGGTGGCCGATGAAAGCAAACTATAAGTATTTTCTGTCGTCCTGTGAGACAGCAGCTACGAGCGAAATGGGCCCGTTAAGAGCGTGTATTGTTTCTGTCGGTCAGACAAAGGCGAAAGATATGTAAAATTGATCTGCACTCCAAAGCTTCAAGGCGCTTGCGTCAATAAACGCCTCGCTGTCGAGCGTTCGTGTTAAGTGTCCTGACGTCTGTACATGTCGAGCTTGAACTTTAGTAATTGCTTAATTTTATTTTTAAGGTTCTACGATGCCGATTTTGCTTTTTTATGATTTTTCGGGTTCGCTCTCCATTACGTGCATATTTCCTCCCATTTTACTGTGACCTTTTTATGCACGACTCTTTCCGCAGAATTCCTTGTATGGCTTGTAAGCGGAAATAATTAAATACTGTTAATTATACCTTAATAAATTGAAGGGACTCTGAACGCTTCATGAACAGTTTGATTGCTTGTTTTTAATTGAGTTTTATGCTATCTTTCCACATCATCCACATCATCTTCGATATCAATGACATTGTGCCGAAGCCAAAAACTAAGCTTCTGGCGCATGATGCCGAAGGCTATTGGTCCCCTCCATACTTCGCCATACGAGGCTAGCTACTCAATGATGGGTTTTAAATTTTAATAGTTTGATTTATTCCTGAGCCCGTAGCAACCACTTAACTTTCAAACTTTGAGGCCGTTACAAAGAAACCGCTTGTCCAATGCATTACACTTCGAAGGAAAATCCTGAACAAATTTGGTAGTGCTGAAGTCACGCGTAAGCCTTGCGCACCTACCATATTATATATGTACCCAAGCAGCACAGGTAACCGGCCCAGTATTGGGAACGCATTGGCAAATGCCGGTCCTACAAAAGACGAGGGTGAAACCGTACATTTGCAACATTGGGCAGATTAAATACGCTGCTTGAGTACGTTCTTCATCGCTATTGTTTGATAGGCGAGCACTTTTGTATCACTGTATATATTTGATATATACAGAGATCTCACTTGCTTAACAGTCTCCATTGTTGTTTTCTACACACTTCGTGCCACGCAAGGCAACACATAACATCAATGTTTGAAAGTATTTTAAGTTCTGTTGTTTTACGCATGAAGTAGGAATGTGACAGTAGGGGCCCGTCAGCACACTTCTTAAAAGCACCAAGGCATTACGCCTATGTTTGGTGATACCACCAATATGCCTAGGGCATGGTCAACAGTGTTAGATTCTTTAAAATTATTCTTCACTTTCTCTGCGTTCTTCCGTGCTCCTTCGTGTAACGTCGCCTAAATGGGGATGTTCTGTTGTTGTCCATGCCAGGCGGCAAAGAAGGTGTGGGCTGCAGACTTCCCTCATAACAACGCGAAAAGAAAATCAATAACACAACATTCAGCCTAGCGTTAAAACGCTGGTGTTTTGTCTAGATTGTTTCTTCATTCGAATTGCGCGCAGGAAATCATTGCTCAAGGATCACTACGTATACTTTCCCTGCCCGCAATGAATATTTCATAATTGAATTCCTGCCATAATATTGTTTTGCTGCCGGTTACAACACAAATCTGTGGCCATGACTGTACTGTGGACCGTTTTACGTGATGGGTAAGAGAACTGTACTATAATCATAAGTGACGTTTGTATTCGCTAGAACGCTGACGCAGCCTGCTTTAATGACATTAAAGGCTATGAATGATGTAAAAGGAGAGGTGCTTTATTGAATGGAAGCTCTTGTATTTTTCTTTTTTTCTGCTTGTTTTACTGTAAAGAAGCACTTCCTGCCCTGCTGGGTTCTTCATTAGGAGTACAAAATCGCTTCAGGTTGTTCTTTTCAAATTTCAGCTTTCGTAAATCGCTTTTGGGTGCAAGCGCCTCGCAGTCCGAGCACTCTGTATAGGAGGGCGTTTTAATGATGCTTTAATCATTTCAGTTGTTACTAGATCACAAAATGTTTAGCGCAGTTAGAAGTATGGAGTTCAAACTTCGCGAGGAATAAGAAGCAAGATTTCCTACACAGTAGTAGTCGTAGTAGGAGTATGCACGACTGCGAAAATGAGTAGGTGAGATTCTTCGGCCCAGGCGGGCGGCGTCTTTGGTCGGGGGTGCCGAAGGCCCTGGCCTTTCACCGCTCCCTGTTGGTGCTGGTTAGCCGGGGCTGTCACTTTTCTTCATAAGCAATTAAATATCCTAGATTTCATATACCGTTGTGTTTTGTTTCCCATTGCACTGAAGGTAGCATCGCAGTATTTCTTCCTCTCCCTTGCACCTTATTTTTCTTCCAGCAACCTGCATCAAAATTAATAAGAGGGAGGGAAGAAACTACTCAGATATAGATGTTTTTGTGTACCTCAGTTGATCTGACCCGCAATTTGACTTCATAGGCAAATTTAGGCTCAAGCCTGCTTGCTTACGGATCGAATCTAATGCATCACAAACTAGTCGCTTGTATTTTTAAAAATTAAGATGCAAGAACTGTATTGAACCCGGATTCTCGTTTCCATCTTGTAGAAGGGAAAGACGGATAATGCAAGGCAAACAGTAAAAGGCTATTTCAGGTGCCCTTTCTACTAGTATTTTTGATATAATTGAGTTTATTTTCATGCCTTATGATTATATTGTGCAGCTGTTTTATGCCCACATTGTCACACGAGATATCAATTAAGAATAAACGAATTTTAAAATTATTGCTATCATTGCCATGCAACTGGAAACAAAGAAATGGCGGGGGCTTAGCTTTGGTTAAGCCTGGTAGGTTGCGAAAGCAAAAGCGCAGCGCTTCCAACTGAAGGAACGCAGTGCGCCGCGTCTACAGGTCACGCGTGGCTACCGGCCGCCGCTGTGCGACGACTCAGAGCGTTTTCGGTAATTTCTTTTATATTTTGTTTTTGATTTTGTTGGGACTGAGAGAAAGAATACATAATCTACAGCTGGTATGACGACACAGCGGCAGTAGCGCCACAGGTGCGCAGCGCGGCAAACACACACCGTAACTGCAGCCGGGCTCTCTGAAGGAGCGAGTTGGTCGCCCATAATCTAGAGCTGGTATGACGTCACAGCGGCAGTGGCGCCACAGGTGCGCGGCACGGCGTAACTGCAGCCGGGCTATCTGAAGGAGCGAGTTGGTCGCCCATATTCACTCCGCTAAAAGTCAAACGTAACTGCGGCCGGGTCACGCGAAGGCTTGAAAGTGTGAGTAGCATTGCTTTCGCAGTAGAAGACCTCCATGGATCCCGCAAGACTGCCCCATCGAAGCTACAGAAGCTGCAGTTCTTGCAAGTGTCCCGTGAGCCGGTCCACAGTACCGTCATGGCCACCGTTTTTTGCTGACACCGGTAAGGAAACAACATTGTATCAGGAATTCAGTAATAAAGCATTCATCGCGTGTAGGGAAAGTTGGAGTGGTGATCCTTGAATAGTAATTGCCTATACACTGTTCGAAAGGAGAAACCATGTAGATAAAACATATCTTTAATGCTAGGCTTAAATCACGTTTCGTTGTTACCGTGTGCGCGTTGTTATAAGGGAAGTGCGCAACCTGCACCATCTTTGCCGCCTGGCACGGACAACATCAGGACATCATCAGTTAAGGCAGCGTAGCGCGAGGAAGGCGGGGAAAACGGGGATAAAGGCGGAGAATAATTCAACGGAATCCAACACTGCTGACTAAGACGTAAACAATTAATAATTGCGGGTATCGCTAAGCATACGAAAGATGCTTTGGAGCTTCCAAGAAGTGTGCTGAAGGGCCCTAGTGTCGCAACGCACTAAAGCATTGCGGCCTGCACTTGTTTTTTATTCGGAAAAAGGTTTGTGCAGGCGTTTAGCGGTAGTGGTAATGTGCAAGTTTTCGTAGTTAGTGACCTTCTCTGCAGCGAATCGTAACAGGGGTGCGATCTGTAATCAGTTTTGAGGCCAAATGCGTTATTGGAGCCAAAATACTGTTTCATATTTGTTTAGTACGATAAGAATTTATGAACATAAATTTTTGGTGTTTTGCTGCTCTGTTCCCCACAGCACTTAGGGTAAATATATTGAAAAAAAAATATATATTATAGAATGGTTGTGGCACAGTAAATGAATACTAATCCTATCAAATACAAGAAATATCAATTATTCAAATTTTTATGAAAAATTACCTTGTTGCAAATGCCGCTTACTTTGTGTTTAGAACATTTCCAATTTGCTCAATGCTAGAGTTTTAGTATCGAAGAAAAACAACCTGAATAACTAAAAGGTCGCATTCGTGGTTTTCTACGATGCGCGAGAAAAGAACATACAAATACTTCCATAACTGTAATGAGTTGCCAATGATGGCTGGAAGCGCATAGAAAACAATGGAGATTGTTGAGTACTTGAGCGCTACAAATAAATGAAATATATGCAAGGAATGTAAAGCGCTCGCCAATCACAAGAATAGCGATGAGGAATATACTCGTACTTGCATCCTATGCTTCTCTTGGTCGCGGGCTCAAATTTCAAATTGCAGTGGTTGCTAGGGGTTCACAGAAAAACAGAATAATAAAATTTAAGACAACATTGATATGCTCGCCTCCTTTCTTGGTGCATGAAAGAGACCTAAAGCTTTTTGCAGTGCACTATAGAAGCTTCAGTTTTGCTTTAGCACATTCTGACTGATGCCCAAAGAGATTACGTGCTTGAGAAACGTTGCTTGAAATTGCTCTTGAAAACCCGTTCTGGAAACTTTCAGTTTAAAGCACTATAATGTACAATTTCTTTGTTTTGCTTCTAAACCTTAAAAATTAGTAGGCACATAAAGAGCACAGTAAAAACGAAGAGCCATGGGCAGAAACAAGAAATAAATCGAGAAACAAAAGAAAACAAAGTAAGGGTTGATATAATCCATAAATATACTAGAAAGCGATTACTGATGATTACGCTCGGCATGTACCGCAGTGCGCTTTACTGACGCAGGCGCCTGGGAGCGTTGGCCGCTGTAGGATAACCTATTCTCGTTGTACGTTTTCGGCGCTGATGGAAGCTGGAGAGGAGTTTGAATTGAATTGTCTTTCGCCTTTGCCTGGACGACGGAGAGAGTGCACGCTCTTGATGGGTCCGTTTCACTTTTGGCTGCGACCTCACATGACGACAGAAAACACGTCGCAGTTTTCTCATACTAGCAACCCGAAATGGCATGCGACTGTAAGCGTGCCCTTTGAGTTTGGCCTCAAAGCAGGTGCTTGAAAGACACACACATTATGAAGAGCAGAGAAATCACAGGTTCATGCTCTTCTTGTTCAGGGCAGGCGCAGCTTTTCGGCACCGACATGCAAGAATGCAACATTTCCGAGCAGCGTGGACAAATCGGAAAGCCATGCACTGACCATCAAGCCACCCTGTATACGCAATGTCTTGTGACCTCGAGAGTACCAGAAGCTTGGAAGAACGCTAACATTATCTTAATTCATAAGAAAGGAGACGTCAAGGACTTGAAGAATTACAGACCAATCAGCTTATTGTCCGTTGCCTACAAGGTATTTACTAAGGTAATCGCTAATAGAGTCAGGACAACCTTGGACTTTAGTCAACCAAATGATCAGGCAGGCTTTCGTAAAGGATACTCGACAATAGATCACATTCACACTATCAATCAGGTGATAGAGAAATGCGCAGAATATAACCAACCCCTATATATAGCCTTCATTGATTACGAGAAAGCATTTGACTCAGTGGAAACCTCAGCTGTCATGCAGGCATTGCGGAATCAGGGTGTAGAAGAGTGCTATGTGAAAATATTGGAAGATATTTATAACGATTGCACAGCTACTATAGTTCTCCATAAAGTAAACAATAAAATTCCAATACGGAAAGGTGTCAGGCAGGGAGACACGATCTCGCTAATGCTCTTCACTGCCTTCTTACAGGAGGTATCCCGGGGACTGGAATGGGAACAGTTGGGGATAAGAGTTAATGGAGAATACCTGAGTAATTTGCGATTCGCTGATGACATTGTCTTGCTAAGCCACTCAGGACAAGAACTGCAAAGCATGATCAATCAGTTAGAAAGGCAGAGCAGAACGGTGGGGCTAAGAATTAACATGCAGAAAACCAAAGTAATGTTCAACAGCCTAGCAAGGGAACAACAGTTCGCCATTGGTAGCGAGGTGCTGGAAGTAGTAAGAGAATATGTCTACTTAGGGCAGGTAGTGACCGCAGATCCGGATCATGAGAGGGAAATAACTAGAAGAATAAGAATGGGGTGGAGCGCATATGGCAGGTTCTCTCAGATCATGAATGGTAGCTTACCAATATCCCTGAAGAGAAAAGTATACAACAGCTGTATCCTACCGGTACTCACCTATGGGGCAGAAACGTGGAGGCTAACTAAGAGGGTTCAGCTTAAGTTAAGAACAACGCAGCGAGCTATGGAAAGGAAAATGATAGGTGTAACATTAAGAGATCGAAAGCGGGCGGAGTGGGTGAGGGAACAAACGCGGGTTAATGACATCTTAGTTGAAATCAAGAGGAAGAAATGGGCTTGGGCAGGGCATGTAATGCGAAGGCAAGATAACCGCTGGTCCTTAAGGGTAACGGAGTGGATTCCAAGAGAAAGCAAACGTAGCAGGGGACGGCAGAAAGTTAGGTGGGCGGATGAGATTAAGAAGTTTGCGGGGATACAGTGGCGGCAACTGACAAATGACAGGGTTAATTGGAGAGACATATGGGAGAGGCCTTTGCCCTGCAGTGGGTGTATTCAGGCTGATGATGATGATGATGATGATGATGACCATCAAGAACGCTCCAGTGCCCGCTTTCTGAAAATGAAGAAATCAAGAATCTGAACAACTCTAAATGGCAGATTTATTTATTTTGTCTAACGCTACAAACACCACGAAGCCCCGGTTTCTGCACTTTGCCTGGTGTTTATTTTCAAACTCGGAACGCGCGAAATGTCACAGGCCATGTCGGTTTGCCCAGATAAGCAAACTGCTACGGGCATTCTGTGCGCGCGTCAAACCGGAGTCACGAGCGGGACGCGGCCAAAGGCGCCTGTCGAGAGCGCGCACTCTCGCTGCCAGTCAGACACAGGTGAAAGACAAGTCATATAATGTGAAATCGAACTGCGCTCGGATAAGCCGAGTGCATTGACTCGGCTTTAGCGGCCATGGCTTCGCGGCGCTCATGTCAGCTCAAGCCCGCAAGCCAGACAGTCAAGCGTTCGTCTTAGGCGCGCTGACTGCGGTACATGTCACAAAATAGGTAGGTCACAAAATACTGCCGCAATAATTCCAGAGAACTTGAAGAGTACGAACGAACAAAGCCTGTTAACCCTGCAAACAAATTCACCCTGTCCTTTGCCAGTTGCAGCCAACGTATCCCCGCAAACTTGTTAATCTCATCCACCCGCCTAACTTTCTGCCGCCCCCTGATACGCTTGCCTTCTCTTGAAATCCACTCCGTTGCCCTTAAGGACTAGCGGTTATCTTGCCTTCGCACTGCCTTCTCTCTGCAGACACTGCACCAAATCGGAGTCGCAGCGGCGGCCACACACTGCGCTTGTCCAGATGGAGGAATGAGGGGAGGGGGGGGGGGGGGGGCGTATTTTGCCAGGTATTTTGCCAGAAGGTATTCGCGGCCAAAGTTCACCCCATTAAGCTGCATTGTGTGGATATAAACGGGCTGATCCCTGATTGCCGCCAAATTTCTATTGATGCCAGGCTTACCAAATGCTTGTGTTGTGTATTTATAGGGGGCGCTACCAATCATTCATCTCATCTGTATATAAGCGACATTCATCGGAATAAAGGGGCGTTCCCGATACCCCGTCAATGTAGTCTCGTCTGGTCGCTCGGCTCTTTTGCCCCACCACATACTGCCTCAGTCGAGGAAAATAGGAACGAAGTGTTTGGCCTTAGTTTTCTGCTGCCGCGGTTCGTCCAAGGGGTTCGTGTGCGCGATGGAAGCGGTCGGACTGCTGCAATTACGGCCTTTTCTTGAGACGCCCGGGGACGCGACGATTTCTTGGGAGCAGACGTGATGATTTCACCAATTTTCTGCAAGGAACGGGGCTGGTGACGCAACCGCCCCTGCGGAAAAAGGCCATTCTGCTGCAATAACTTGGGGCTGAAGGACGCCGTGTTTTCCGCACTTTGGGTCCGGAGCCAGCACAAACGTCAGCCACAGAAAAGGACAAGGTAGAGGCAAGTGAAGGGAATTGTTATAGCAAGGCACTTGGCCTACTGGAGCATCATTTCTCAAGCACCGTGAACGTATTAGTCGAGCGACGTGGATTCAGGTCAAGGAGACTACCAAATGAGTCGATACGAGCATACCTCAGTGGGCTCCGGCAGTTAGCATAGACGTGCGACTTCGGGGATTTCTTGGAGTTGGCTTTACGGGACAAGGTTACTGACGGAGTACGAAGTACTGAGATGCGACAGAAACTACTCGTGAAGGGGTCAGAACTTACGTTGACAGAGGCGGTAGAAATTCTGCAAACGTACGAGCAGGCAGCGCAAGGTGCTGAGGTCTATGATAAAGGGCCACTACAACCGGACATAGTGCATCATGTTTCGAAAGGAGGGGGGCAAGAAAACGGCTCGACAACGACGCGGGTGCGAAAGTGTTACCGGTGCGGCTCTACAAAGCACCTGGCAAATTCACAACATTGCAGAGCGCGAGGGAAACGTTGTTCCAGGTACCACAATATCGGGCATTTTTAAGCGGTCTGCGGTATGTCGGCGGAGCGGCACGTACGAGTAATTGAGAACGACGGCTCTTGTGAAGACGATGGGCTGACCGTGCTGGCTGTCAGACAAGCGGAACGAAGGTTCCTTGTCATTGATGTCGTCATTGAGAGCGACAAGTTGCAACTGGTGGCGGATGCTGGGTCGTCTGTGTCTATTTTGCCAGAACCTCTTTACCGGGCCAAGTTTGCCAACAGGTTTCCTTTGGCTTCAACTACTTCAACACTGCGGGATTTTTCACACCGGGAAATTCCGGTCATTAGATATTTTGTAGCCAGAGTTGTGCGCAAAAACAACTTGACTTTCCTGCGCATTTATATTGTTCCTCAAGGCATGGCATTGCTCGGACTGGATGCTGTGCAACAGCTACCGTTGCATATCCATGGATCGGCGCTCTAGTGCCTGCAGATCACGACAGTTCGCAGTCGCTCCCTCCCGAGTTGTGTGGATTCTCATTTCTGTTTGCGAATAAGTTGGGGACTAGTAGAGAACTTTGTGCACTCTGTGAAGCTGCGCTCAGATGTCAAACCAGTAGCGGCGAAACTTCGACGATTGCCCCTGACCTCACGGGAGAAAGTAGTAGCTGAATTGCAAGACTGCTGGAAGCCGGAATTATAGAAAGGGTTAATGCTGCAGAATGGGTGTCTCCATTAGTGGTTGCACAGAAGAAGGATGGCAGTATTCGCCTATTTGTTGATTTGTGCGAGCCAAACAAAGCGGTGGTCGTTGATTGGTTTCTTTTGCCACACACAGAAGAACTGTTGCATGCGTTGAGTGGAGCAACATGGTTTTCGAAATTAAATTAGACCTTGCCTCAGCCTATCACGAAGTGGAATTAGCAGAAGAAAGTCGTGTCATTACGACATTTATCACGCATGAAGGATTATTTCGGTTTCGCAGGGTGTGTTATGGTCTCGCATCAGCACCAGCCGCCTTTCACCGAATGATGCAATAAATTTTGAAACGCTGCAAGGGTGTATTGTTCTATATCGATGAAGTCATTGTCTTCGGAAAGACTAAGAACGAACTTATAGCGTGCCATCGTGGTCCGGCCGCAGAAGAGGACGACCGTCCCAGTACGCCTGCCAAGCACGCGCAGACTGGATTTCGTGGCTGCTTAACTGCAAGGCCGGCGACGCGCTGTCCCGTTCCTGCCTGGCTGAGCGCGTCCAGTCGTATATATTTGTGGAGACCCGACGACGACTGGTGTCTACGATTCGTCTCCACAAATTTGATGACCCGGACGTGATGCGGTGCCAGCGGAACAAGGCCTCGATGGTGAGGAACCAAAGTTCCGAGTCCGATGACCAGAAGTCGGGGAGCTTGAGGGCGGAGACCGCAGACTCATGAGGTGGCAGCGTGAGAGGCTACGGAGACGGTGCAGGAGTGGAGGGATCCATGGCCATGGCTTACAGGATGGAAGGTAGGCGGGGACTCGAGCTCCGGGCAGTGGTAGGCCTGGCGAAGCGGCTGATGCAAGCGCAGGGCAGGAGGAGAAAACGAAGACGCAAAGTCCGGAGTCACCAAATACCGCATACTGGATTCAGAAACAAGCCTAGTCGTCCAAGGCGTCTCTTGCCGCGCTCCACCACTCCGGTTCCTCCAGGCACAGAGCACCGTTTCCGACCCTTGGTCCAGCATACTTGCCAAGTATCCAGATGTCTTCCGACCCCCGTCCCTTCAAGAGCCGGTCGCTCACGACCTGACTAATCATATTGTGACGACTGGGCATCACGTGTATGCTCGCGCTCGTCGCCTCGCACGGATCGCCTCGCTGTCGCCAAAAAGGAGTTTGAGCATATGCTAGAGCATGGCTTCATCCGTCCCTCCTCCAGTCCTTGGGCGTCTCCCCTCCACATGGCGCCCAAAAAGACCGGCGATTGGCGGCCGTGCGGCGGTTACCGGGCCCTCAACAAGGCCGCAGTCCCTGACCGCTGTCCGATTCCCCACATCCAAGAGTTTACATCGGCTCTACATGGCTGCACAATCTTCAGCAAAGTCGATTTGCGAAGGCATATCATCAAATTCCTGTGGAGCCGTCGGATATCCTGATGACCGCCATTATTACACCTTTTGGCATGTTTGAATATCTGAGGATGCCTTTCGGTCTTTCCAATGCGGCCCAGACTTTTCCGCGTTTCCTTGACCAAGTCCTACGCGGCTTGACGTGCTGCTTTGCCTATCTTGACGACATTCTCGTCTTCAGCCCTACGGCAGAGGCCCTCAAGCACCACCTGCGTCAAGTGCTCGCAAGACTCAGCCGCTTTGGTCTTGTGGTCAACGGACCGAAAAGCGAGTTCGGCGTTGCAGAATTGGACTTTCTCGGCCATCGCGTCAACGCACATGGCATTCGCCCCTTACCGGCCCGTGTCACCGCCATCAGTCAGTTTCCCCGGCCCACCACCACCCGACAACTGCGCGAATTTCTTGGCCTCGCCAACTATTATCAGCGCTTCATTCCTCGCTGCGCTGCAATACTGCAGCCTCTCCACGACCTTCTCTCGGGCCACAGCAAGCCGAACGCTCTTGTTGCTTGGACCGATGCCGCTGACCGCGCATTCAGCGGCATCAAAGCAGCCATTGCCGGCGCGACGCTCCTGGTTCACCCCAAATGTGACGTGCCCACGTCTGTAATGGTTGACGCATCGGAAACTGCTGTCGGTGCGGTCTTGCAACAGTTGGTCGTTGGTGTTTGGCAGCCAACTGCCTTCTTTTCCAAGAAGCTTGCGCCCCCTGAACGCCGCTACAGCACCTTCGGCCAAGAGCTGCTAGCAATATATTCAGCCGTGAAGCCCTTCCGACATTTTCTCGAGGATCGCACCATTTATATCCTCACTGACCACAAACCTCTGACGTCCGCGCTAGCATCCAGCAGTACTTCCCAACCTCCTCGCAAAATCAGACAGCTCGCCTACATTTCCGAATTTACCTGCGACATTCGTCACGTCAGCGGCAAGTCCAACATAGATGCCGACGCCCTTTGTGGAGCTGAAGTCAATGGGACGGATAATGGACAGCCAATTATCGACTTCACGGCTATGGCTGCTGCTCAACGAGCCGATGCCGAATTCCAACGGTTTCGCACGCGCGACACCTTTCTGGTGTTGGAGGACGTCTTGCTCCCTGATTGCGCCGTTCCCCTCGTTTGTGATACATCAACTGGTCGTCCTCGCCCCTACGTGCCTCCACCATAACGACGAACCGTCTTTGAGGCCATCAATTCTTTGGCCCATCCTGGCATTCGCGCAACACAGCGCCTTGTCACGGCTCGCTATGTCTGGCCTCGCATCAACGTCGACGTTTGCCGCTGGTCGCGCGCGTGCCTGAGCTGTCAGAAAAGCAAAGTGCATCGACACACTGCGACGCCGCTTGGCACGTTCCCGTCCCCGGACGCCCGCTTCAGCCATCTGCACGTCGACATTGTCGGTCCCCTTCCTACCTGCGGGAACCACCGCTACCTGTTAACCTGCATTGACAGGTTCACAAGATGGCCCGAAGCGATGCCCCTTCTGGGCATAACGGCAGAGTCGATCGCAAGAGCACTCATCACACTGTGGATCAGCCGCTGCGGTGTCCCTTGCACCTTTACGACTGATCGTGGTCGTCAATTTGATTCCACCTTATTTGCCAACCTATCTCGGCTCCTCGGCGTCAATCACATCAAGACGACCTCTTACCACCCGATTTCGAAAGGTGTCATTGAGTGTTTTCACCGGCGGTTGAAAGCTTCACTTACGGCGACCGCTTTTCCTTCGCCATGGATTGAGCGCTTACCCTTCGTCCTGCTTGGTCTCCGCACTGCACTTCGCAGTGTCTCTTCCACCTGTGCAGCACAGCTAACGTTTGGCACTACTCTCAGTGTCCCTGGCGAATTCTTCGAGCCCTCGCCACCCACGCCTGCTGACGTCTCAGATTATGCCTACCGCCCACGTAGCGCTCTGAACACTGTCGTTCCACCGCGTCAGGGCCAGTATTCTCGTCGTGTCCACGTCCCCTCCGACTTTCTGCGGTGCACTCACGTCTTTGTTCGCCACGACGCCGTACGCCCGCCCTTAAGGCCACCATACGATGGTCCCTACAAAGTGCTCCGCCGTGCCCCTAAGCATTTTCTCCCCTGCTCATCAACGGCCGGCAGGACACAATCTCAGTTGACCGCCTTAAACCTGCTCATCTTGACACCGACGTCATCGCAAACTGTGCCGCTGCATTCCCTCTCGACCGTGCCAGACCTCGTCGCGTACGATTGGCGCCAAGCGGATCCGCTTTTCGACGTTCACCCCTCGCTCATGGCTTCATCGCTAGAGGGGGGGCCCTATAGCGTGCCATCGTGGTCAGGCCGCAGAAGACGACGACAGTCCCAGTACGCCTGCCAAGCACGCGCAGACTGGATTTTGTGGCTGCTTAACTGCAAGGCCAGCGGCGCGCTGTTCCGTTCCCGCCTGGCTGAGCGCGTCCAGCCGAATATATTTGTGGAGACCCGACGACGACTGGTGTCTGCGATTCCTCTCCACAAACTCAACCGTAACCTAAGATAGATAAGAGTGAACTACAAGCAGGAACAGCTGATGATCCGCTGCTAAACGAGGTAGCACGGTAAGTTATGTCTTGAGTGCAGGAAAAGAGCTGTTTAGCCGGAAAACTCAGGCTGTGTTTTCGCATTCAAGGAGGACTGTCAGTGGTAGATGGACTAGTGTTCCATGCTGAACGAGGCGTACCGCCTGCGGCACTCACTTCCAAATTGGTTACGACGGCACACGAATCGCATCCAGGCATTGTGCGAACAAAACAAAGGTTGAGAGGACAGTATTGGTGGCCCGGAATGGACAATGAAGTGGAAGCTGTGATTAGGAACTGCGTGGTTTGCAAAGCATCAGATAAATCGGCAAAAACGGTTACACCTCCGTTGCAACCAGCGGAGTGGCCAGAGAAGACCTGGGAAAAGCTTGAAATCAACATCAACGAATCAACGATGGAGCGAGGACCTCCAGAGTGCAGATTAGCGGTAACTGTAATTAATTACCGCAGCAAGCGGCCAGAGGTTGCATTCTTGTCCAGGATAACTACACAGGCTGTTATTAAAGTACTCCTGGAACTCTTTGCAAGAGAAGGGCACCCGAAAAGCATCGTGAACCGATTCACATTTCCGTGAATTGTGTCTAACAAATGATGTCTTTAAAAGTTGCATAAGGGCCTGCCTGGCAGTGGCGATTGCCAAAAGTGCGCAACAGAGCGCGCCGCTCGAGCGCTCTAGACAAGTGTGTAGATGACTTTACATGCGATGTTAGCAGGTGTTAAACAAGTAAAGGTGGCCGAAATTTGTCTTGCACACTGGAAGACGGATCCTATTTCTCTCTTCCTTCTATTTCTTCCTCCTTCATCCTTCCCTCATAAAGGAGTCGAGGTATCCACCAAGAAAGGAGGCAGGTACTGCATCTTTCCTTGCTTCGAAAATTGGTTTTGAAGAAAGGAAATGGCGCAGTGTCTGTCTCACATATCTCAGTAGACGCCTGAACCAGAAGGTGGAAGAAAAATAAGAAAGAGAGAAAAAGGTGCCATGATGGTCGTCTCGGAATAATTTTACAACAAGCGGAAGCCCTGCTAACCAAAGTGTATAAGACAGCGCTCCGACTACCACGCAGCACGTGTACAGAAAAACTCATGGCCCTGGAATTACATAACACCTTAGAGAAGCTACGAGAGGCGCAGCTTGAGTCGCAAAAACTCAGGCTGATGCAGACAACGAGTGGAAGAGCGCTCCTGCAGAGGCTTGGATACCGCCAGCAGACGCGAGAAACGACGAGGATGGAAACCATCCCCAAAGAGCTTCGCAAGACCCTCAAGGTAGCGCCAATACCAAGAAACATGGATCCCAACCTCCATGGAGGCAGAAGAGAAGCGAGGGCCGAATTCGTCGAGAAAACATACGCTCCTCAAGCCATGACCGTGTATGCAGAGGCGTCTTGGAGAGGAGGAAATACCAAAATCGCTGTGGCGGCTGTGGTCGATTGGCCTTTCCGCGAAATGACCAGTACGTCTCTCCGAGGCTGTAGCGCTGAACAGTCCAAGGAAGGAGCCGTTGCTCAAGCGGTGACGGAGGGCTATAGAACCGGGGGGTCGCTAACAACACTCACGGACTCTCAAACAGCCTGCCGAAATTACCTGAATGGCAGGATAGGTCGTCACGGGCTCCGTATATATTCCTCGCAGCGAGCGAGAGAATTAAAAACCAGGAAGAACAAAACGACAAGATCCCACACAAAATTGTGTGGGTGCCGTGGCACACGGGGGTGGCTGGGAACCATGAGGCCGACAGGATAGCTCGAGGGTACATTACTTTCCGAGCATCCGACGAGGCCGCGAAACTCGCGCCAGCACCCAGGGAATACTCGGCCATACTACAAAACTATAGAGGCAGAAGAATGCGATATCCCCCGCCGCACAAATCTCTCAGCAAAGAGGAAGCTGTCACTTGGAGACAATTACAAGCAGGCACTTTCCAAAACCTACATATACTAAACAAAATGCAACCTACGATATACGCGGACAAATGTCCCTGGTGCGACGACAAACCTACTCTATATCACATCACATGGGCCTGCCTAAACGTAGACGTGGTCCCCAAAATGCAAAACCCGAGTGCGGAGCAATGGGAGACTCTGCTGTCAAGCGACCGCTGTGAAGACCAACAAGGTCTGGTACAGTGAGCTCAACGGGCGGCAGTGGCCAGCGGAGCCCTGGACTGAGGGCAACCGGCCATTGATTAGAGGCCGACGACTTCGACAAAGAAGGCTTCTGGGGATAGAACCAATACGTCTCTGAAGATACCCCGAAACCGCAGGAAAAAGCATTAGTGAAAATAAAGTTTTCCCTTCCTTCGACCGCCTGAGGATCTTTAACGTGCACTGACATCGCACAACACACGGGCGCCTTTTGCGTTCCGCCTCCATCGAAATGCGGCCGCCGCGGTCGGGTTCGAACCCGGGCACCAAACCAATTTTGTTCAGAAGGAGGACTGTCCTCTCCAGCTATGCTATGATTCGAGCGACTTTGCTGTCGATCAGTTTCCCACGTTAAGTATGTCGTAGTCATGTTTTAAGCATGAAATTCTTTTAACTTTAATTCTCGACAAACTAGTGTGGACATCGCCCAAACCTGACGGAGAACATGAAACTCAACCTGAACAAGACCCCTTACTAAGAGGAGAGCATCGATCTGCCCTTTTCCGATTCACTCTCATCTCAAAATAGATCAGCGTTCCGGTCCAACGTGCGCGCTTTCCACACACTGAGCAGTCCAAGTAGAAAAATCAAGCTTGGTTCGTGGTCATTATGAGTGGCCGTAAGGTACCGCACACCGTGGGAATTCAAAATATTCTATCTTCAGTGTCCTCTGTAGAACGCATCACAACAAATTTGCGTCTTTGCAGGCAGTAAAGAAGTATTCAGTAGTTTTCGCTTAATTGCACAGTCTACAGTTTACAGAAGGCACAAAAATAATTTTTCTGTACAGTGGCGAGCTGCAAGTAGAGTTTCTCTGCTGAACACGCGGGGTGAAAGGTGGCTACGGTGGACTCTCCATCCAGTCACCGCATCCCGTCGCTCCGCGTGTTTGAGGATGATTACAGTGAGACTTTTATTGTTACAAGGACTGGATCAACCCGTAAGGGGCCGGCCCTCACAAACACCAGATGGGGTCCCTAGTACGGGACCCCAGTGGCTTCGGACGCTGCCCAGGCGAGCTCAACGAGCGCCTTTTGGGCCTGTAGGTCAGAGCAGCCGAGAAGGGTAGCCTCCCAGTCCCCGGGAGGACTGGGAGGTCTCCCAGTCCTCCCGGGTTGGGTTGGGGTGAGGGGGGATAGCAGGGTTGGAGGGGCAGGCCCACACCATGTGGTAGATGTCCGAAGACTTGTCCGCACAGTGCGGACAGCTGCCCGAGAAAGAAGGGTCGAAGTGTTTGAGAGCTGCCGGACACAGCAAAATATTAGTAGGCAGGTGAAGCAGAAGCCGCTCCTGTTCCACGTGTTTGACATGTAGCCTCTCGCTCAGCTGCTTGGATATCATCTCCCCATCTCCTTCAAGCGTATAAGGTACGTTTCGATGTGTCTGGCGGTATGTGACGACCACGCGTTCTACCCAACCACAACGAAAGCTCTGAAGGCGCAAAGCATACGGTGGTTCTGGAATCTGGGGGAGTTCGAGCGTCTTTATTCGCGATCCACATGGTCTCTCTTCAAATCCCTCCTTGGCACTAAGCCTGCCCTTGCTCCCACTCTAGCTAAAGCCCTCACTCAGGGGACTCCCTCCGATGAATGGATGGATGGGAAAACTTTATATTCGTCAGAGAGCATGTGTGGAGGATTCCGTGTTAGATGGCCATCAACCCATGGCTGACGGCGACCTGGCTGGCCCACTCCACGGAAGTTTTTGATCAACTCGCCTCTCTCTACCTCCCGCCCCCTCTGGCACCCTCCTACCCGGTGTACTCGGGTGGACCTAACCCCGATCTGGACCAATCCTTCACTCTCCGGGAGCTCGAATCTGCTCTGGCTGCTAATGATACACGCTCGGCTCCCGGTGAGGATGCCATTACATACACCACACTTCGTAACCTTCCTGACTGCGGCAAAGAATTCCTCCTTCAAACCTACAATGAGGCCTGGGAGAGCGGCTGCTTGCCGAGCTCCTGGACATCCTCTCTTATTTCTATTATACCAAAGCCGGGCAAATCTCCCTCCCTCTCTAACCTCCCTCATTCTCTCATTGGCTTCCGACGCCGCGTCTGTGCACAGGACATGTTTCTGATTATTCAGCAAACGTTCCTGTCCCCTACACCCACTAAAATTCACGCACTCGTGACCGTCGAAGTTCGCAAGGCCTTTGGCGGTGTTTGCCATGATCTCATCCTTTCTCAACTCGCCTCTTTGGATTATGGCTCCCGCATGAACTCCTATATCCGCTCATTCCTCTCTAAACGTGTGGCTCGCTTTCGAGTAGATACCCACTTGTCTAACCCACACCACCTCACCCGTGGCACTCCTCAAGGTGCTGTTCTCTCTCCTACCTTTTTCAATCTCGCTATGGCCCCTCTCGCCTCCCAGCTAGCTGAAATTCCCAACCTGCATCATATATTTTACGCCGATGACATCACTCTCTGGTGTTCATCTGGCTCTCCCGGTCACGTACAGGACACCCTGCAATGTGGCCTACATCTCATCGACTCCTTTCTCATCACCGCTGGCCTCTCTCCTGCTCCTGAGAAAGCCGAGCTTCTCCTTCTCAACCATTCCCCCTACCAGCGCTCACACAACCACTTCGTCTCTCTCCAGCTTTCTGGCTCTCCCATTCCTGTCGTCACACAGTGCAAAGCTCTTGGCTTCCCTTTGCATGCGGCCAAGAATGTGCAAGCCCTCCACAGCGCTGTCACCACCTGCCACTCGGTAACTCACCTCCTGCGGCGCGTGGTCACTCGACGCTCAGGTCTCCACGAGGCTCAGGCGTGCCGAGTTGCCCACGCGCTGGCCCTCAGCAAGGTCTTGTACTTTGCACCATACGCTTCCTTCACTCAGACTCAACTTAACGCTCTCGAGACTGCCCTTGTAGGCCTCTACAAGGCAGCTCTCAACCTCCCTATCACTATCTCTACCACTAAGCTCTTTGCCACAGGCCTCTTCCATCCTCTTCGTTCCCTTCTCAGTCTCCATCGTGACTCGCAGCTTGCCCGGCTTTCCCTTGCCCGTCAGGGTCAGTGGTTATTGACTCAAGCGGGTATCTCGCCCATCCCAATCTCCCCGTTTACCTCTCCTATTCCCACCCCACTCCCAATCTTGGTATCCTTCCCCTCCCGACCAACATGTCCCCCGTCCTGCACGCCGGACGTCGTCATGCGGCCGCACAGCACCAATCCCCTCTCTTTGATATCCAGGGTGTAGCCTACACGGATGCCTCCTTCGTGGCTCCTCGAGGTTCCTGCGGCTACGCCCTGTACCATCCACACCTCCCTGCTCCTGAAACCCACACCAGCGGGCCGTATCTACACCCTCCAGACGCATTGTCCCTCGAGGTCCTCGCCATTGCGCATGCTCTCCAGTCATTTGCCCTCCTTCCTTCTCTCCAAGAGTACAAAGTCTATTCAGACTCACAAGCCGCTATAAACCACAAACAGACACGCACCCTGACCCCTTCTCTCCAACAGGAGGTCGAACGAGCGGTCTCCGCACTGCAGCCTTCCATCGTTTTTCTCCGCTGGGTCCCTGGGCATTCAGGGATTGACGGCAATGCGCTAGCCCATCAGCTCGCCCGCGACACACTTTTCCGGGCACCGTTGATCCCCTGGCCCAAGCCCTCGGAGGACGGTGGGAGACTCACCCTTCGCAGCACCATAAAAGAGGTCTACCTTGAGCTCCGCCTCGGAAAACGCCTTTACCCTCCCCCTTATCCATCACTCACGGTGCCGGAGTCTCGCCTTCTTCGGCACATTCAGATGAATGCAGTTATCACCCCGTCCCGCCTCTTCCTCTATCGCTATCGATCGGACCCTTCCTGTCCCAACTGCCCCTGTATCTATGCGGACCTTGCCCATTGCCTCTTCTATCGCCCGGCTGCTCAGCAGTCGGGTTCCTTCCCCCCACCCTCTCTATCCACCACCACCTGGCTCGACTGGCTTGACGCTGAAGGGGAAGAAGAACAGCGGCTTTTGGTCGCCCAGGCGGTCGACATGCTCGGCCTATATTATGGTCGAATAAAAGTCTTTTACTACTACTGCTTGAAAGATTCCAAAGGTAGTGCGAGGGAGTTGTGCGCTTCCCTGCACCACGATTCCCCCTTTACTTTTGCGGTTCTTCCGGCTCACTTATCCTTCGCTTCGCCCGCCTACTTCAACCACTCGCCTCAGCTTCGCCAATTGTAACATCAGGTGGCGTCGCTCGCCCCTCTTCACTCGTAACGTTGGCTATGCTTCTTTCTTGGCTGCAGTGCAGTCAATTCCAATGCAGTCGACAGCAAGTTTGTTACACCCACAGCTGTCGCTATATAACAGATAGGGCACGTGCTTGACATATCCAGGAATGCGTAGGCGCTGTAATTCTAAACGCTGTCAAGTTAGAGTACGCAATATGAAACATGAGCACAAAGGGATAAAAACGAATTCAGCTTATTTGTTTTTTTTTCTTTTAAGTTTCGCTTCAATCGTTTTCGTCACCTCGTGCGACGACCAGGGTATAAAAGTGAGGTCAAATTTCATTTTCTTCGTGCTCGGGAATAGGAATTGGAGAACAGCAGCAGAATGGGTCCTGCAGAGCTCTGTCTTGCCATTTTCCTGGCTTTGGCCGTACTTCACTGTCAAGGAATATTGCACATCGATAACGCCGGTCAGAACGCGGAAGAAGGTTCAGGTACGTGTCATCTTCTTTGCTTTCCAGTGAGGAAACAGGCTATGAATGACCGGAGGTATTCATTGCGCACATTTCAGCTCGTTTCTCTCTGCGTAAGCTGTACTGCTTTAGGCCACCTGTGTCACGTTTAACATGCAATATAGTTTGTCCTATGACTAAAGCTGCACCTCTCTTTGGCCATTCAGAGAAGAATTTGGTTTTGACCCTCTCAGAAGCTGCTGTACCATGTTGTCTCAACGGTCGGAATAGAAGGAACCCCCTGTAAATGGAAGGAGCATGGCGCCTCCAGTCTGTACCTCACCGTGAATGTTTCAGGCATGATATGCCACAGTGGGGACACTGGGAGCAAATTTAATCTCACAATATGCAGGCAATCCGACGTTGAAGTTCTAGTGGTAGTTTATTACAGTTCGTGAAAACGTTGATAAAATAGCCTTAAAGAGCCATCCACTGGACTGTTTCGATGAATTAAAATAGTAGAAACTGCTTGCGTGTTGTTATTCTCAGTCTTTTTAAGCGAATGATTCCCTTGTAAAGGTAAGAGCCTGTTCCGTTCTTTACCTGTGAAGGAGTTGCTTCGGCTAAAGCCTACGTTCACAGTTTCGTGGCGCTGCTTTTTCGGAATTCCGAAAGATTTTCTCCGAAATTCAGTTTTTTGCTCAGCCCTTCACTATGGCACCTCTTCCTTCCTTTCTTTAAGTCCCACCTTCCTCCCTTCCCTTACGGCGTGTTTCAGGTGTCCACTGAGATATGTGAGACAGGTACTGCACCATTTGCTCTCAAAAAAACTAACTTTAACAATTTTTTTCTGCGAAGGCGTTACTTTAAGTTATGGGTTTAATACATTTCACGAACTACGTTTTAGCATTCTAGTTATATGCATTAATTTTTTCGTAGCAGCGGTTTCATGCAGTATTATGTGCGGCATGAAAAGACTCTGCTGCCATTGAAGCAGAGGCGTGTGCACTAAGCAAGCGTGCTATTGCCCGCCATACCAAGGCTCCAAGCGCACGCGGATTGCCCGCCACCCACAAATGAAATAGAAGCTGGATCTAATAACTTCTAACAATGAATTGAGAGCTACAGGGAGAGCATTATTACGGTTGCCGTTGGATTTCTTTTCGCATGATATCCTTTGCTAACTACACCCGTCTAGAAGGCGTCGCCTCAGGCTGGGAGCAGCTTTTCCGCTGCAAGGAGTTCTGAGATATGGTCTTTACGTGTTTTTGAGGCTGTTACTGCCGCTTATAGGAAGTTATAGTTAAAAAATGCAGAACCCGACGTTGTCGACTCAGTGTTATACCTGATACACACTTTCAGAATCATACGATGCACTTGATGTCGAAATACTTTAGCTTCACTGCCGCAAAACACATTTCTTCTTTCTTCAGAAGTAGGGCAGAGATCTGGAGTTCTGCTCTCCTGGCTTTTGCATCGCGTCACCCTTTCGCACAGTTTGCTATTCAGGTGTTCACCGAGAGTTAGGCACTGGCTGCAATAACTCAGTTTGTGGCGGATGACTGCTAATCACTAGCACGTGAATGAAATCCAGGCTGCAGCGACAGCGTTTCGATGGAGTTGAAACTCAGACATCCATATGCTTTTAGACCTAAGCGCATGCAAATGAACCTGAGGCATTCGAAGATTATGTGAAGCGTGTCATTACGAGCCACTGTCTCTCTTTCTTGGTTCTCTAGTTTCATCTTTCCTTATGGCTGATTAAGGTTTCACCGAGGGTTACAGTCAATGCGCCTTTTTGCTACAAGCCCTCTACAACGCCTTTCGTTAAATAAAATCGTCACACATGGCATGCCTTTTTCTTCATATCTTCGATCTCCTATGAACAAACGCAAAGAATATTTACGGGGGGTATACCTGCGTGAAGAATTTTCTTTCTGTCTCACCTAACTTTATTGACATGAGGTTTGCGGCAATATTTTATAAAGATACATTATATTTTTCAGTCCACATCAGGGCAGGTTTTGCTTAACCCCTTGGTGCCGAACTTTTCAAGCAATACAAAATTATTTTAAACATTTTATGACTGCTAATCAGCATAAACTCACAAGTCGATATCAGCCGCCGCGGTGGTTCAGTGGTTATTGTGCTCGGCTGCTGATCTAAAAGACACGGGTTCGATCCCTGCTGCGGCGGCCGAATTTCGATGGAGGCAAAATTCTAGAGGCCCGTGCACTGTGCGATGTCAGTGCACGTTAAAGAACCCCAGGCGGTCGAAATTTCCGGACCATTTCACTACGGCGTCCCTCATACACTGGGTAGCTTTGGGACGTTAAACCTCCACAAACCATAAAAGTCGATATAAAAAAGTAAGTTCCACCTCTGAAACTTAAAAAATCAGATTGCGCCCGATTGAAAACAATAAGCTTTTGGCTCATTGCATGCAGCTCTTTCCAGCTGTGGCAAGCAGTATCACGAACGCGTCAAGCCAATTCGAACGCCAAGGGACAGTACACAATTGACCGCGTCTTCCTACTTTGACCGTAAAAGTTATCATAAAATTAAAAGGTCACTGAATGCTGTCTTGAAATCATTCATTGCACCTTTTTTACTTTGCAAAGCTTTCTATCAGTTCCTCCTAGCATTTTGTTCAGAATGCGCTTGCAACTAAGAATATGCTGACATTAAGCTTTTTCTCCGAGCTCTACAAGGCAGTAAGTACACGGCTGTAAGCTGTAGGTCGCAAATTTCCGGAGTTATTTATAAAGAATAAACGTGAGTATCTCATGTGAATTTTTTTGGAGTTTATCGTCCAGGCTTTATACTCTTTAAGAGTTATGCATTGTAAAATATACGCAGGGCAAGAAGGAAAGGGGATTCCCGTATGTCTTCCCTCTTTAATAGTAATAGTAATTTTAGTGTGCAAATACTTATTTTGTCTGAACATAAAAAACTTGAAGGCTCTTTCAAATAATAAAGGTGCAGAGAGAACCGAGTAGAAAATTCCTCCAGAGGAACACTGGGCTTGCCTTTCCTGCACCATGCCCTCTTAAACAGCGAATGAAAACAAATACTCTACTCGAAAGCACTTACCGCAGAGAATCTAGACGTAAAGGACCGCGAAAACGTCTCTGAGGTTCAAAGCCTTGCGTCTATGGATTCAAAACATGCTGGCAGAAGACACAAAACAGTTTTAACCTGAGAACCATCGCGGTGGCTCAGCGGCTTTCGCATTCTGCTGCTGGTGCTAAGGTTTGTTTGTTTGTTTGTTTATTGGTTTCTTCCCAATACAAGGAAAAAGCGTAAGGGGAAGGTCACAGGTTCTATCCCAGCCGCGGCGGTCATACTTCCTTGATACTAAATATAAAAAGGCCTGTGTGCTGTGCGTCGTAAGGGGAACGTAAAGAATTCCAAGTGGTCTAAAGTATCCCAGAGTCCTCGAGCGTGACCATTTGAATAGCCTCAGTCATTTTGAGACGTTAAACGTCACAATCCGCAGATATTATCTTCGTGTGGTACACCATGTATGAATTGAAGAAATAAAATATTGCATTGAATAGAACAGAATTAGTGCATTATAGAAGCATTACGATCATTCTGGTGGAGGCTCTGCAAGACTGAGATGACGAGAGTACTGTGGCAGCGCAAAGCTTTTGAAAATAGAAGCGTTTAGCGCAACGGCACTCAAGAGGCTAAAATTAAGTTCCCAGAATGCATGTGCTTTTAAACGACTCCAACTATTTCTCTGGATACGGAAAATCTGTCTACTGAAAAGGCTAGCGCGTTCTTGGCCTTGTAAACGAGACTATATGTATGGAAAATTTACATAAAATCGGATCGGAGTAAACAATGTCAGAAACTCGTTGCATCTTTTTGCACAAAACGGAAGACATCTTTAAGAATAAAACCAGCCAAAAAAGACGGGGCAAAGGAGAGACGAAGCACACACAACGAGTGGACTATCAACTATCAATCCTCGAAGCATTTCACATAAGTAATCAAGGAGATAACTGTATTAGCACGGCGTCTATCATGTTGATGCAGAAGGAAATAGGTTACCTGTGCCGTTGACACTGCAGCTTGACTATCTTACCAGCATCGCTGCCTTTTGTGCTGGTTTTGCGGTGCCTTTGAGCTGCGCATGCTCTTTTAGGTTTCCTGGAAGACTGGCTGTTTTTCAATAAAACACAGTTGATAGTCCAGTCGTTGTGTGTGCTTCGTATCTCGTTTGTCCCCGTCTTTTTGGCTGGTTTTATTCTAAAGTATACGTACCAACTAACCCAGATTTCAACTCTCCTGGAAGACATCGCGTCATATGTGAACAGTGATAAAGCAGTAATATTGATTAGTAACCTTCTGGCGCGGTACTGGCTGCGGCAGCCCATTAGCACGACGCAAGCCGTTAACATGACGGAATAAATGACGCCAATTGCTGGCTTTGTTCGAATGGGTGCATAATGTTCCTCCGAATCTATACCTCATTGCTCGGTACCATATTTACACAAGACGATATGACCCCAGACCAATGACAGCAGTGCAACACACTGGTTTACTCGCTCCAATTTTGCTCCCGATGGCGCTTTTCATTAGAGATATGTCTTTAGCTATCGATGAAAGCGCAAGCAAAGAATGAAAACTCGTAAGGCCTAAATACCCCAGATTCACGCTTAAGGCAGTGGGCTCCATCTCAAACTGCGCCTCTCATAATCTCTTATTAGAAAAGAGATTTAATACTTTCGCTGCTCCAGGATATTATCTCAAGAGGTCTTGCAGACACCGTCTTTCATTTTGGCAGGAAGTATTAGCAGTCAGTAAACGTTAGAGCACTGTGGGTTTCGAAAACTCTTTGGGAACATTTTGAACTGTTTCTTGCAAAACGGCAAGGACCGTGTATAATTGGCAAGTAGCTGCGCTTTTAGCGAAGACCATTTTTACCATACTGTTTGAAAATATTACGTTTTATAAATATTTTGGTAAGCTATAGGTTTTTGAAAATACTTAGGAGACATAAATTCAAAGCGCTTAGAGAGTAATGTAGGGCGCCACCCCACATGAAAATGAAGTTAGAAATTACGCTTTTTGTAGTAGCTCATCTTTCTTTCACACATGTGTCCTTACCATCATACGCGCATACTTTGAGCGAACTTTTGTATCTTAGGGTCTTGCCACCACAAGAAAGTTGTGATCAGAAACGGCAGCCATGCAACCGTGTCCAATGGAAGAGAAGATTGCTACTGGGTCCTCTGCCGAAATGGTACTATAGTTCAGGAGAAAAAGTGAGTATACTTATTTACAAGGAAATCAATTACCAGGATGCCGCATTTACTTTTTGGCAGCGTTTCATGCATGATGACTTGGGTACAGGATACCAGGAGAAGAGAAGGTGTATAAGCAATAACAGTGTTCTGGTGACGGTAGCTTATTGTCTGGATTAATTAAGTCAGGGCTGGGGCATTTCGCTCCTTTTATGGTGAGTATTATTTCAAAGCAGTAATTTAACCAAAACTCTTTACCCCGTTTAAAAGTAAACAACTACATTTTCGTAACCTGAAGTGTTTCCACAGAAGGATTCGTAAACCATATTTTGTGTAAACGGCGGATGGCTTAAAGTACATCAGCTGTCGGGATTATCAGATAAAATATTCATTTGTGGTATTTAATTCCTGGTGAGCTGAATATTTCCTGACACCAGAGTAACTAGGCCTGCTTCTATTACTTCTGTTACATGCCTTTTTTTTTTCATCGACGACCTCCAATATTTGGAAAATGAGCTTTTCGAAATAGAAGGATGGTTTAAAGTGCGTAGTAGTTCCTGTAGTGGCATATGTCAGGAAATAAATTTATCGGGTTAATTTTTAGTTCATAAAGTAATTTCTAATAGGTAACATTCTACATTATAATGTTGGGCACCCGGTTGCAACTAAACTTTCGATGCCTGCCCTAGGCTTCTCAGATAAAAAAAAATTTGAAAACAATTTCCCTCGCCTTGAAGGATCAGAAAAATTGTCCATCTCCTATCGAAACATGCACGCTGTCGAAAAGTGCACCTTTTTGGACTCGGAGAGCAACGCTCTAACTAGACGTCATTCCACGACACATATGCTAAGTCACCTTCTATATCGTGCCGAATTGGTGGTGCTAGCCACAGCTCGTTGCTGCCGACAACGCGGGAGAGAGAATGCAACGCGACACGCTCACCACGGAGTTACGTGTAGAACACGCGCGATGTTTTTTTACTTGGCAAGATGGCCAAAAGCTTTTGAGCTACAGTTCCGAGCGGAACAGCCGTTTTCGAAATTCTGAAAGCTGTTACAGCTTTTACTAAAGGCCGGGCGCAAGCCTCTGATTGCTTGTTGAAATGAACGGCGGCGCAACAAGGACACTAACTCCCTCTCTTGTTAGTGTCCTTGTTGCGCCGCCGTTCATTTCATCATGCACCAACTCGCCCCTCAGGCCTTTCTTCTGATTGCTTGAGAAGCCCAACCCTCAGAGAAAAAAAGGCTGTGCTGCAAATGCATTTCGAGCCTATTTAATAATTTTATATTAGTTTTGTGTATTTTTGCTGATGCTTAAATTCCAATACGAATGTTTACTAAGTGTGCTAGGAGTAATATTTTGAACCTTGTTACAAATACGTCCAAAATACAACTTTTTCCCCTCTATTATATTTATCATATGTTAAAAATTTCCCCAAAATATATATTAAACAAATTGAAATATACCTGCGCTTAAAAGACACGGACTGAAAGATAGAGACACACACACACAGCGCTGGACTTACAACTGAATTTTTATTCAGGAAACACTGCTCTTTATACACACCAGCAGCTGATAAAAATGAAAGATGGTAACACCCGGATGATAAAAATCGACAAACTGTCTCGTCACATGTCCAGTCCTACCTTCCCTTTTGCAAAAATGCCCTTTCCTTTGATAGTAGTGAAAGGGACGTGCTACTCACGCATGCAACCCCACTGTCCGGTATGCTCATGGCTTCAATTATTTCACGCGCCGTTTGGTGACGGTTCCTGCTTACTGTCTTCGTCTCGTTATAGGAAGGTACACATTTACACCCTTGACAATGAACAACCATATTCCCATCGCCTTTCCGTTCCATGTTCTTCCGATGTTCACGGAGCCGCTCGTTCAAACATCGCCCCGTTTGGCCTACGTATGCTTTGCCACATGTCAGCGGCAACCTGTATACCACTCCTTCTGCGCATGCGACCATGGGGACTTGGTGTTTCTTTTTACACCCCTTAGCTTTTCTTTCTGGGTTTGCTTCCGTTTGCTTCCGTTCAGCTCTGCACATTCGAAATTAGTGAAGAGGGCAATCGTGAGGTTATGTTTTCAAAATGCGTTGAAGAAATCTTGCCCGGAATTAGTCAAAGAAAGTTTTGAGCAGCAGGTGGTGAGGCTAAAGGAAGCAGGTTATCCGGATCTGGTTTTGGTATCGGTGGCAAAAAGCCTGCTCAATTAATTTGGCAAAAAGGGTACGGTGCCTAGCAAGGAGGGAGCAAAACAAAAGGAGAAAACGGTGGTGATTCCGTACATTCATGGGGTGTCCCATAATCTTAAAAGAATTGCTTCGAAAGTAAAAACTAGGGTTGTTTTTTCAGCCCCGGACAAATTGGAAAACTTATGCAAAATAGTAACGTACCCAGAAAGAAAAGCTAAGGGGTGTAAAAAGAAACACCAAGTCCCCATGGTCGCATGCGCAGAAGGAGTGGTATACAGGTTGCCGCTGACATGTGGCAAAGAATACGTAGGCCAAACGGGGCGATGTTTGAACGAGCGGCTCCGTGAACATCGGAAGAACATGGAACGGAAAGGCGATGGGAATTTGGTTGTTCATTGTCAAGGGTGTAAATATGTACCTTCCTATAACGAGACGAAGATAGTAAGCAGGAACCGTGACCAAACGGCGCGTGAAATAATTGAAGCCATGAGCATAACGGACAGTGGGGATGCATGCGTGAGTAGCACGTCCCTTTCACTACTATCAAAGGAAAGGGCATTTTTGCAAAAGGGAAGGTAGGACTGGACATGTGACGAGACAGTTTGTCGATTTTTATCATCCGGGTGTTACCATCTTTCATTTTTATCAGCTGCTGGTGTGTATAAAGAGCAGTGTTTCCTGAATAAAAATTCAGTTGTAAGTCCAGCGCTGTGTGTGTGTGTCTCTATCTTTCAGTCCGTGTATTTTAAGCGCAGGTATATTTCAATATGGTAAACCAACTCGCCCAACAAACCACTCTGCTAATATATTAAACACTTTAAATTACATTAAAAGCACTAAAATATACTTTTAAAATGTTAAAAATATATTCACATCGGCTTAAAAGACGTCTAGTCGGCTTTACCGGACAAAACTGAGTGTAGTTATCAACAGCAGAGCTTATGACTGACCTGGCTATAAGCAATAAGCATATGCAGCCTATCCCTGAGGAAACGCGGAGTTGTCATCAATCAAGAGGTCTATTACATCGCAAGGTCACGTGGCGCAACTTGAACGGGAAAGATGTCACCACACAGCAAAAGCTTACAGGTAGTTAAGAAGAACTTCTTGTTGGGCGAGTTGGTGCATACTGTTGTAGGTACGCGCTCTTTCAGTCTCCCTCGTGTTTTTCCTGTGTGTGTCTTTTGTGCGCAATTCGTACCTAAAAAAGCTTACAGAAAGTGACGTCAGCAAACAGGAAGTGTTCCTACTAGCGTGGTACTTGGCTTGACTTATACCTCCTGAGAGACGACATATAATCTTGCCCACTGAGGCGTTTTTGGCGCTAACGCTGTGGGCTCCCAAATTGTCGCACAAGTACCGGTCTGGCCGCGTCGTATCTGAGGGTGGTAGTGGTGATGAAAAACATTTATTTGTTATTATTTACAGGCGAGAGAAAAGGGGGGGGGGGGCTCAGGCCTTAAGGGCCAGCCCCTTACAAAGGCTAGGAGGGGTCCCTAGTCCGGGAACCCTGTGGCTTACGCGGCAACTCGGGCCCTAGCCACGAGAGCACGTAGGCTCTCTAATGTAGAGCAGCCGAGCAGGGCAGCTTCCGAGCTCTATCGTGTGGGGTGTAGGCGGCGATCTAGAACCGTATTGCTAATGGGAACTTGCGCCCAGCTTCGGACAGGTGTCGAACTATCAACCAACAAATACATGGGCGTCTATGGGAGCCCTTCGGACTTGCGAGTCAGGGTCCTTTTCGCTGGCATGTTCCGGTCCGGAGATTCCCAACGCACCCGTGCGGGTATAAGGCTATCACGATGTTTACATGTAGTGCAAGTAAGTGGCGACTGTCTTCCTGAGAGAAGTCACAATAAGAAAACGACGACAGAAAAGGGAGAGTTTCCACTGTTCCCCGAAACGTGATTTCGAGCACTAGATTGTGCCACGGAAAATTGAAGTGCGCTGCAAATATTTCTGCGTGGACTAACTGAAGATAAAATTGACTAGTGTAAATTATTTATAAAGCTTACTACTTAAGGCCACGTTTTAGGTTGTCCAGTAACAAAGGTAACAACTTAGCTAATGAAAAGGCATAACAAAAACAGATGAGCAAAAAACTTTGAAAGACGCCATGATATTCTTGTCTAAGCGACGGCTACTTGTTGTCTGCGTCTGTCTCCGCCATGCCTTTTTATTACGATAATTTTTTTAGTCATGATAAACCAGCTCATTCACCAGCAGGCATTATTTCGCCGCAGAAACAGACTTCATAGCTAAAAGTGCCTGTTCTTTTAAGTCAGTGGCGGGCAAACCTGATAAAGTCGTAGTTTTTCTTCGACATAAAATTTCGGAAAAAACTTCAATGATTTGTGTTGTAAAATATGAGAGGTTAATATATATATATATATATATATATATATATATATATATATATATATATATACATATATATATACCGCGTGTCCCAGCTAAAGGTAACCAAACTTTTAAAAAAGGCGAAGTGTCCTAGTCCAGTGAAACCAACTCACTGTTGTTCATTGTCGCGTGGCCTAGTCGAGTATTTTTTTCGCTCTTGAAAGTTAGTGAATTAGTTAAGTTTAATTAGCTAACTTTTTAATTATTGACTTCAGGAAGAAACTGCCAATGTAAAAGTTTTAGATCACCTCGAAAAACCGCTAGTAGTGCTGTTTTCGTCAAGTTACGATTTACGTAGCTTCATTTAGTGGCCTTAAAAGAAAGTCACCTGACGAGCCGCTCGCTCTCTTCTCTTCCCCAATGTGCACCCAAAGTTTCATCGAGGAGAGGAGTTCAGAAAAAACGGATTTTATTCTTTAAGGCACGTCTTGGGACGTTGAAGCGGCACAGTTGTCATGTGGAAGCTTTTTCTTATTGTGCGGGTTATGGTTAAAGGCCGGTAAAAAAACTACTTTACGTAAATATTACTTTGCTGCAAATGTCTCAGTAAGCTGTTTCTCAAAGCGATCTACAACTTTTCCATTGACACTTTGTTCCTCAAGTCAATAATTCAAAAGTTCGTTAATTAAGCTTGACCAATTAGCCAAGCTTGAAGAACGAAAAAAATACTGCAGACTAGGCCACGCGACTCTAAACAACCCTCATTTGGTTTCATACGGCTAGGACACCCCGTGTTTTTTAAAAGCTTGGTTACATTTAGTTAGGACACCTGGTATATATAGGGTCTACCTCAACGACATCATATAACCAGGAAGGAAAGATGTATATTATAATGTCACCTCCTTGTTGAGAAAGGAATATTCTCTTTTTCTTATGTGGGAAAATTGTCAGTTATACCGCTATAATCCGAACATTTTTACTGGCGATTATTCATTCATTTTGTCATTGAAAAAACCTGAGTTCTCAGGCAAACCTTAATGTTCCCGGAACACAAAAAATTTGCTTTGTGCATTAATGCTGCCCGCAGATGTCTTTCCTTTACATGAAAGATTTTCGCATAGCTCTACGAGAAGTCTGTATAAAAGTACTTTCACGGCTCCATCAAAAAGCATGTGACTGTCCCACGCGTTGTTGTGGTCGAATTTGCCAACGCCTGTTAAAAACGCATGTATCATGGCAAAGAAACGACTTTTAGCAGAGACAGAACTGTGTTTAATCTGACAGTTTATCTTCCTGCTGCAGTTGTACGAGCCTAAGGCGCCGTACTACAAGAAGGCCTGGAGGAGAAAACAGAGAATTCCCTTTTTGCTGCCCCTGAAGTGGATCAGGGCAAACGAGGCGGTGAATGCATTTCAAACTTGAAACTGTATGCGACGTCCTCTCAAAACTCTTTCTGGTATTGAAAGGAGAAATCGAGAAACTGTTACCGCTGCAAAAATAAATGTTTCACTAAAAATGGTCACTGGCACGTCATCATTTCTTTAAAGCTTAGAAAATGGATTTTAAAGAAGAGTTTGAAAACTGAACAAGGCTGCAATCAAAATAATTGTTATTTTTCAAAGAGTGTGTTAGCACCATACGTGTCGGGCGAGAAGAATGGACGTAGTACAGTGTGGCTAATCAACGCATAATAGAGTTAACCTTCAGAAATGTCTCTTTAAAGTCGCAGTTTCTCTACATCACGTTTCACTAAAGTAAAATTCATTAACCTAACTTTAGCCACTCTTCATTTATTGCCCATATGATTGGGACATTTTGGTGCTGCTGCATCACCTACAGGGTGCAAACATTACGAGATAGCTGAGTGGACAGCTCAAAACGCTCGCACTACGTGTTACTATCTGATCTAAAAGGTGCAAAAACTACGAGTCTGCAGGAGTGTACAGCGTAGAAATTTCACACTGCACCTACACAGGGCAGAAAAACTGCAAGTCTTCTGAGCGCAAAGCTTAGAAAGTTCACACTGCTAAACATGGAAGAGCAGTTTTATGTATATATGGACGGAAATTATGCAGCAAAATCTGATCATTATTGCTGACCCCTTAAAAGGGAACCCTGTTTTTTGCGTTACTTAAGTTAAGACGACCGGCTTATTCTATACGCCCGCTCTCGCACCCGACAGTGTGAGTCCCGTCCTCTACCTGCTGTTATTGTAACGGCAGCAAAAAGAAATCCTCAGCCATAGACATTAGCATATTTAGCCAAAATTGCTATCCATAGGCAAATTAAAAAAAACTGCGAGTTCGTTAATATGCCGGTAGAGGCACGCATAGCTATAAATGCATCAAACCATTCGCAAGAAATCGCTATGTTTGCTGTCTTCTGTTACCATGTCTACACCATACACCATATCGCAGATTCTTCTTCGTGATGTAAGCGTCATTTAGACCCACATATTAGTATCGGTGCACGCTTGATCACCAGCTACTGTTTTTTCTCGACCGTTTCAAGCAGCGATAAAAAGCGCTTGAATGTGTTCTGATCGGAGGTTGTTTGAGGTGCAATTTTGTGAGCCTGCTGTACGAGCAGCAGAATCTCCTATGCAACCAGGGTCGAAACCGGATTGCGGATGAGGGTTGAGAACGCAGAGTTATGGAGCACGAGTTGTATTCCTGCATCCACGGTAAACATGCAGCGCGTGCACCATTGGCCAGCAGCGGTGTTGCTCTGCGCCATCGTCGAGCGTCAGTGAATACCGCCCACACTTTCTTGTGTGGCGCTTATGCGTTGGTTATTAAAGTGTTCTTTCCTGCTGCGGCTGTTATTGCAAGGCGTTGCTGACAAGTCTAGGTGTGAACGCACAAAAACAAAAGAACACAGGAAAGAAGAGGGCCAGACGAGCCTATAATTTTTTACGTACCACCACTACACTGAAACACACAGTTCCTAATGAAAGCACTCACGCACACGGAAAGCCTTCTCATTCGTAACCACACTGAAATTAAAACTTAAACTGAAAGAGTTGTGGCGCAGGCTAAGACAAGAGAGTAAGTAAAGGCAAAAAAAATTTTTTTTTAAGATATCGCAAAGCAGTGTCTTCACAGTCACCCTGCCGCCTCGAACGAGCGCCTGCATTACTGCAAAGTGAGACGTACATCAGAAGGGGGATGCCATCACCAAAACCAACATTAAATTACAGCTCACGCAAGGCGCGCGCGTGGCCCGCAGTCTGATGCAACTTCACATTGGCCCCTCACAGGTACCGTTTTTGTCAAAAGTGCGCAGGCTGCATGGTTTGCTTCTAGCTTGTATAGTGGAGCCCTTGTGGCTTTCTTAAAGATCGAAAGGTGTTGGAAGGTAAAAAGACCCCAGTCCTTACCATTAACGACCATTTCAGCTACAGGGAAGCTGTAAGGACTCCACTGTACGAGCTAGAAGCAAACCATGTAGCTTGGTTACTTTTGACAAAGACTGTACATGTTATACTCACGAGCATCGATACCTTTTTCGCGGCAGTGCCTTGGCATTTACCGAACGCACCTCCGATGTTTGCGAGTGCATCTTCCGAAACAGTGCAGCCTATAATATCCCTCGACGGCCGCTGCGGTGGCTCAGTGGTTATGGCGCTCGGCTGCTGACCCGAAAGATGCGGGTTCGATCCAGGCCACGGCTGTCGAATTTCGATGGAGGCAAAATTTAGAAGCCCATGTACTGTACGTGCGATATCAATGCACGTTAAAGAACCCCAGGCGGTCGAAATCTCCGGAGCCCTTCACTACGGTGTCCTTTATAGCCGGTGTCCCATATAGAGTCGCATTGGTACGTTAAACCGCCCTAAACAATAAACCACATCCTTACACAGCCTCGATGTCAGCTCCCCGCTGTCAGAAAGTCAAAGGGAACAGCTGTGTGCACTATTTCTAGAATTGAGAGAGTGTTTTGCCTCCTCGACGAAAGTGCGGGAAACTACCATCACTAAGTACCACATCATGTCGTTTGACGACGTACACCCAATCCGTCAACATCCCTACCGCGTATTAGCTATACAGCGCGAAGTCATTAACTCGAAATTTAAGGAGGTGCTCGAAGATGGCGTTATCCGGCCTTCCAACAGCCTATGGTCCTACCTGGTCGCTCTCGTTAAAAATAAAGACGGCGCGTTACGTTTTTGCAACGAGTACCAGAAGCTGAACGCAGTCACCAAGAAAGACATTTACGCATTGCCACTTACTGACAACTCTCTCGATCGCCTTCGGCGCGGTCGGTATTTTTTGTCCTTCGACCTAAAACGTGGCTAATGGCAGATTGAGGTTAATGAACGGGACAGTGAGGAGATGGCTTTTTTCACTCCCTACAGCCTCTATGAATTTAAAGTTCTACCTTTCGGCCTTTATTCCGCGCCTGCCACAATTCCAATTCAGAACATGAAGGACACTGTCCTCGCGCCGGCCATAAGTGACAGTGTTGCCTAGTCTATCTCGAACACGTGGTACTTTTCGCTGACTCTTTTGGTTAACATCTTGAGCGCCCGCGGACGGCCCTAGAAACCCTTCGTTCAGCTAATCTGGCACTGAAGCCACACAAATGCCACTTAGGCTACGAAGAGCTGAAATTTCTCGAACATAGCGTCAGCGCCGCCGGCGTGAAGCCGGACCTCGATAAACTTGCATCGGTTATGTAACTTGCAACCCCAGGAGTCAAGAAAGATTTACATCCCTTTCTCGTGGATTGCAGCTGCTGTCGACGCTTTATCGAAAACTTCGCTGATCTCGCTCAACCGCTGATGTGCCTTACCCGCGGCGCCACACCTTTTGCTTGGACACGCGAGCAACACGCAGCCTCTGCCAAGCTATGCCTCCGCCTCCAGATGAAGCCCTCGTTTGCAAATTTTGATGAGCAGGGTGACACTGAAGTACGCTGGTCCTGTCGTGTTTGTCTCTTTTGTCCACGTCTTTTGCGCCATTTTCCTGTTGAATCATGAACCAACTAGCCCAAACTAGAGTTCTTGAAGTACACACCGACGCTATCTGCATCGCCTTCACCGTTGTTCTCGTGCAATGACAAGAAGACGTTGAAAGAGTCATTGCTTATGCCTGGTGCACTCTGTCGCTAGCCGAGATTAACTATACCATAAAAGAAAAAGAATGCCTGGCCATCATTTGGGCCGCTACGAAATTTCGCCCATATCGCTATGGCCACCCTTTCAAAGTGGTCACTGACCACCACTCCTTGTGTTGGTTGGCGATCCTGCAGACCCATTTGGAAGCCAGGTGCGATGATGCCTTCGCCTACAGGAGCTTGACCTCACTATTGTCTTTAAGTCCGCATATAATTATGAAGACGCCGACACAATCTCTCGTGCGCCAGTCAAACTCGCTACCCCCGATGCAGACAATTACTGCTGTTTCCTCGGGGCAATCCATTCTTCTGATCAGCCAACCAAGTAGCGCGACAATCCTGATTTGCAACCCTTCATCGAATATTTAGAAGGTCAACCAGCCACTGCACCTAAACGTTTCTCTCGACATCTGTCGTCATTTTACTTAAAACAAGGCGTGCTGTATAAGACGAACCCTGCCTCCATTTCGTGATCTTACCTCCTCGTCGTCAAAGCAACTATGCGAGAGGAAGAAAAAGCTTTTCTGCGTGCCATGACGAACCAACTTCAGGCCACTTACTATGCTCTTGCACGCTTGCCAGGATAAGCCAGCTGTTATGCTCGCACAACCTTGCCATTAGTGTTAAATGCTATCTGCATACCTGTCGGAAATGTCAGCGCCGTAAGGCATGGTCTCCAAGCCTCAGGAACTCTTTCAACATATCACATCACCTCGTATACCGTTCGAACAGGTCGGCATAGACCTCCTCGGCCGTTTCCCTTTGTCATGGGGGGGAGGGGGGATCAGTGCATTATCATTGGCACTAATTATCTCACTCAATACGCTAAGACCAAGGCCTTGCATCAAGGTACTGCGTCAGAAATTTATTTGCAAACAACTTATTTGCAATGGGACATGTCGAGCCTTGACAGGAGAAAATTTATCCTTATTATCAATAAAGTAATGGTCATATTCAGAAGCCAGCTTGTTCCATTCCTCAACTCTGTGCGGATCAAAAGAATACTTAAAGGCGTTTATTTTGGCGTCGTATGGAGTTCGATACTTAGCGAGCATGATGATGCCCTATATGTCGAGTAGTAAGGGACATAAGATAGGGTTAAGGACTGCAAGAAAGTTTGTTGTTTGTGACAAAAAACAGAAACTTTAGGCTGAAGTATCTTTCTTGCGTGCAGTGGTGCGATGGCACGTTCTTTCATTAAAAAGAGGGAGTGTTGGTAGTGCGATAGTTTGAAAAGATGAAGCGTACGGCTTTGTGCTGGACTGAGTACAGTGCCTCAATACTGTGGTGTAGGAGTCCCAGACTGTACAAACATAGTCTAGTTTTGGTCTGATGAAGATTTAGTAGGATAATTGCTTTACCCTGAGAGGAATGTTTTTTGTTTGTGGCGTAGAGATCATGTTTTAGGTAGGATGATGAGATAACACTGGCAATATGACTGTTCCAGCTTAGTCTGTTCGTTATTTTAACACCGTGATATTTGCATTCATTTGCATTTGCATTTATTTGCAACGCCAGCTTGAACATTGTTATCATTCACGTTCGAGATGCACACATCAAGACATGTGGCAGTATCTGATGTGATTCTGGTTGGTAGTGATATCAGATTAGCACAGGCGTGGGAATTCAAGATGTCACGAAAGTCCCAAGCCTATGGGCTATCTGAGCTGGTATCAATATTGATGTCGCCAAGAAGCAAGAATGATTTCGTTAGAGCCCTTAAAGAGTAAAGTGTGCTGTCGATGAATTCAATAAATTCCGCTGATTTGCCTGCGGGGGATCTGTACAGGGTCGTCCACTCTTAGTTAGAATACGCTAGGGCATGGCCGTGGTCTTTGGAGGGTCACTGCGTCCGAAACGGCTGCGCATCGAAACGAAGCGGCAGATGACGCGAAGCACCACGTCCAGGTACACCTTCTCCCGCGCCACTTTGCTGCGATGGGCGACTGTGTTGTACACGGTGGCCCTCTGAAGAGTGCGGCCATGCGGTAGAGCATTCTAACTAAGAGTGGACGACCCTGTACATCGCACCGACAATAATGTTTGACACTTTGACGAACACACTTTCAATATCTTGGTCGCATCTGGTCAGGTCGCTCAACACTTCATACTGTACACTTTCTTTGATAAAAATTGCAATGCCGCCACCCCTTTTTACACTCCTGCTAAGGCTTATGCACTTGTAACCAGGCAAGTGTGCTACCGTGCCTTTCTGTGTTAGCCACGTTTCCGTTAGGACTATTGAAGAAAATTTATTGTTCAGTGACTGAAGAAGTATTTCAAGATTGTCCACTTAGTTTTTTATGCTTCGCATGTTTATGTGTATAGACGAAAACTACCCTTTGCTTAAACTGTGTTTTTGGTTAAATGATTCACAATCGTAGTACTGGCAAACAGTCTTACCCGCCATCCTTGTTCGGAAGTGCATCACGTAGATGCGTTACCATTCTTTGTTTATTTTTTCAATGTCGGACATTTTAGCGATCCTGGTAATGTCAGAGCCCTCATTTCTTCGAGCAAGGATTTTCCCTCCAGAGCACCACACGAACTTCCATCCTGCAGATTTCTTTTTGCAAATTGCAGCCCTAAGAATTCTTTTGTTCAAAATGGTTAGGTGCTCATTCACGTATACCGAACAAGCCAGTCCATCGTAGTCGAGGTCCTCTGTCGTTATCCTTCTTTTTTTTTTGCTTTTCTGGAGGATTGTATTTTGCTTTGTACGCTGGAGAAAACGAACCACTATGTTTTTCTCATCTCAGTTGTGCACAGGGACGCGATGGCAGATATCGATGTCAGAGTCAGCGATTGGCTCATCCAAGAGGATTCCAATCTTTTTGAAGACATCGTTTGCATCTCCTTCTGTGGGAACACCCTTGATTTCAAGATTGTTAGACCTTTGATGTTGTTCCAGCTCCTCGACTTTATCACTCAATCTGCAGTTCTCGGCTGTGAGTTCTTCGTTTTTTTTTCACTAACTCCTGAAAACCTTTTCGCAGTTCTTTCAGCTCTTTCATGACATCATTTACGCCGTCACATGCGTCACTGCAGAATTTGACACTGGCTTTTAGCGATCTGAAGTCCTTTCGAAGTTCGCGTTTCAAGTCATCGAAGTCCTTAAAAAAGTCATTGGCGTCCTGAGTCATACCAAGACTGATTTTAAGACAGTTAGAAGTACCGTACAGGTACAAAGAAAGTGGTCGCAGTATGCTCTATTCTTCAAAAGCGGCTAAGGGTGATATGGCACTCAAAGTGTTCAAAGGCACTCAATGGCACTCACGGCACTCAAAGGCACACACATGGCACTCGAAGTGTTCGGCAACCGTGCACAGATTGAACTTTTTTTTAAGTACAAGTGTAAATATTCTCACCTGCAGTGTTGCAAGAACAGATTAGGTGCGCATTCACTGTGCCCTGCCGCCGAACTGAGGCCGCATCTGGTAGTCGTCCTTCTAAACTAGGCTGTTGTGGCGCCCTCGTTGTGGCCTGCTTCTTCACGGAGTACGCATGCGCCAGATAGCCACTCGTGCGATGTCCGGGAATGACGAAGGGGTAGCTGTCTTCGCTGGTCGAGTCGGCCCGTTGCAGGAATTCACCGGTGGCACGGACTGCAGTATTGCAAGAACAGATTAGGTGCGCATTCACCGTGCCCTGCCGCCTAACTGAGGCCGCATATGGTAGTCGTCCTTCTAAAGTAGGCTGTTGTGGCGCCCTCGTTGTGGCCTGCTTCTTCACGGGGTACGCATGCGCCAGACAGCCACTCGTGCGATGTCCGGGAATGACGAAGGGGTAGCTGCCTACGCTGGTCGAGTCGGCCCGTTGCAGGAATTCACCGGTGGCACAGACTGCAGTATTGCAAGAACAAATTAGGTGCGCATTCACTGTGCCCTGCCGCCGAACTGAGGCCGCATCTGGTAGTCGTCCTTCTAAAGTAGGCTGTTGTGGCGGCATCGTTGTGGCCTGCTTCCTCACGGAGTACGCATGCGCCAGATAGCCACTCCTGCGATGTCCGGGAATGACGAAGGAGTAGCTGCCTTCGCTGGTCGAGTCGGCCCGTTGCAGGAATTCACCGGTGGCACGGACTGCAGTATTGCAAGAACAGATTAGGTGCGCATTCACTGCGCACTGCCGCCGAACTGAGGCCGCATCTGGTAGTCGTCCTTCTAAAGTAGGCTGTTGTGGCGCCCTCGTTGTGGCCTGCTTCTTCACGGAGTACGCATGCGCCAGATAGCCACTCGTGCGATGTCCGGGAATGACGAAGGAGTAGCTGCCTTCGCTGGTCGAGTCGGCCCGTTGCAGGAATTCACCGGTGGCACGGACTGCAGTATTGCAAGAACAGATTAGGTGCGCATTCACTGTGCCCTGCCGCCGAACTGAGGCCGCATCTGGTAGTCGTCCTTCTAAAGTAGGCTGTTGTGGCGCCCTCGTTGTGGCCTGCTTCTTCACGGAGTACGCATGCGCCAGATAGCCACTCGTGCGATGTCCGGGAATGACGAAGGGCTAGCTGCCTTCGCTGGTCAAGTCGGCCCGTTGCAGGAATTCACCGGTGGCACGGACTGCAGTATTGCGAGAACAGATTAGGTGCGCATTCACTGTGCACTGCCGCCGAACTGAGGCCGCATCTGGTAGTCGTCCTTCTAAAGTAGGCTGTTGTGGCGCCCTCGTTGGGGCCTGCTTCTTCACGGAGTACGCATGCGCCAGATAGCCACTCGTGCGATGTCCGGGAATTACGAAGGGGTAGCTGCCTTCGCTGGTCGAGTCAGCCCGTTGCAGGAATTCACCGGTGGCACGGACTGCAGTATTGCAAGAACAGATTAGGTGCGCATTCACTGCGCACTGCCGCCGAACGGACTTTTTGAAGGGAATGCAGGGGAAAGGTGTATGGAAAGGAATGCACCAGTTTTCTGTTGGTAATCTTCATAAACACTTTTTTGGTCTTTAGGTTCCATCTCCATGTGCCAATTATCTAGAGGTTAGAGTTAACGAAAACTTCGTCACTAGGGCAGTCAATTTCGTTTAACACAACGCAATTGTCGGCAAAGAGTATTTGAACCGCTTGTGTTATATCACTAAGGATAACATTTATAATTGTGAGAAATAGTAACTGGCCTGGTATAGTTCCTTGTGGGACACCTGCAGTAATTGGTAAAGTGCTTGATTATTAACCACCAGTGTTAACAAACTGTGCATGGTTAGTGCCATATGACGAAGCCCACGTGACTACAAATTTAGGAAGAGCAATTAATTCAAGTTTGTACTTAAATTTTGGCATGTCATACAATGTAGAGCAGTTTTCGAAAATCTAAAGTAGCATCCACCTGCCCTGACTGGTTAACCACTGTTGAAAAGCTATATTTATTTCTTAATATGGGCCACAGCCTTTCGATGCTGCTAAATGAACCATAATGCTCAAATATAGGAAGAAAATTATTCAACTCATTAAAGATAGTGTCATGATTACCCCTTTCATAGGAAAATATGCTTATCAGACGATTTTTGATAACATGTATTTTCCTGCAACGATAGGCGCCTGGGACTACCTCAATATTACTAATCCCTGTTACTGGTGCAAACGAATATACATCCTGAAATGATGACGTAAACTACATTTCATCAAAATTAAGCAGAGCTGTGCGAATGATAAACTGGTTCACCAATTTCCTTCCAAGTGGAATAAAACGCGTGATTTATTATGCTCTTTTCCAGTCCCAACTGTGTTATTGTGTTTTAGTATGGGGCAACAGTACTGCAAAGAATATGCAGAAAATTTCTAACCTCCACAAACGAGCCCTCCATAGAGTTGAAAATGTGTTAATCTCGGAAAAACATAGCACTACTTTTTTATGCACATAAGATCATTAAGGCGTAAGATATGTATGTGCATAAATTGCTATGCAAATACAAAAAGGCCGCTAAAGGAAAACTTAGACTAATTTTCTCATATAGCGCAACTAAATAAACCCTTGAGTATTTACTGCTTTCGTAATGAATCACCTTTTCTGGTTCCATCATCGCGAACTAATTACGGTAAGATGATGACTCAACATACATTACCAACAAAACTAATTCAGTACTGGGATGCATTACAAATTGATATTGAACAATTATCCCATAAACGTATTACCGAACTGTTCATATAAGGATTGCATACTGCCACCATTACACACTGTACTGAAGTAATACAGTATACCATGTTTGTTTATCGCTCCAGTGTTTTCTGAAGATGCACGTTTCCTTTTCTGCGCATTTTGCATGTAAATGCATCGTTTACAGAGTTCGGCGAAAACTCGTCTGGCGAGGAATTAATGTCATTCTGAAAAGTCTAACACTCGCCAAGAAAAGCAAGAAAAATAGGTTAAAAACAAATGACGTTTTGGGACCGCTACGGATCCCTTGTTCATAATGAAAACGAAAAACGGATGGGCCGTGTTTATGCGAGTGAAAGTCGCTGTAATGAGCATGCGTATGCTGCAGGCATGGGCCCAGGTGTCCGATTAAGTGTGTGCGCAGTTGATTGGATATGGAATGACTCGGAGTAGGCGGGATGATAATGATTTCTCGGTGGATATTATACTGGCTGCGTCCCAGGAGATAATGTGACCGGTGCATTTATGGTGATCTGCCAAGGTGTTTTCCTCGGTGCTCCTTTTGGCAACATCATTTTCATGCTCCCTGAGCCATCTCCTGTAATCCCCAGTTTCGCCGATGTAGGCTGCGTCGCAATTCTGGCAAGGAATCTTGCATACAACTCTGGGATATCTAGAAACCACTACATACCCCGGGCCATATGCCGGCCATATGCGCTCCACGCCGTTATTATTTTTTAAGTTATTTCCCTCTCATGATCCCGATGAGCGGTCACTACCTGCCCTAAGTAGACATATTCTCTTACTATTTCCTCCACCTAGCTACTAATTGCGAACTGCTGTGCCCTTTCTAGGCTGTTGAACATTACTTTGTGTTTGTGCATGCTAATTTTTAGCCCCACGGTTCTGCTCTGCCTGTCTAACTCATTGATAATGCATTGTGGTTACTGTCCTGAGTGGCTTAGCAAGTCAATGTCATCAGCGAATCGCAAATTACTTTGATATTCTCCATTAACTCCTATCCCCAGCTGCTCCCATTTCAGGCCCCGGAATACCTCCTGTAAACAGGCGGTGAATAGCATTGGCGAGATTGTATTTCCATGCCTGACGCCCTTCCTTATTGGAATTTTACTCCTGACTTTATGGAGGACCACGGTAGTTGTGCAATCGTTATAAATACCTTCTATATCATAGTGTGGGCGTAAACAATGCGAAGAATCCTAATAACAATTTTCTTTACGTTAGTTAGAGTGAGCTAAAAATTGACTAGCTGGACGAAGTGCAAAATGAATCATTTACGGTAGTTGTTTTGTAAAGAGGAAGATGGACAGCGGCGGAAGCCGCACCTCCAGCGCACGGCGCGAGATCGTTGGGTTGATGACCGCAGCTCGGACCGCCATTTTGCCAAGCTGTCCTTAGGCTGTTTCCCTGGAAATCCGGTTAACATTTTGTGGAGGTGCTGGAAGCAGCATTTTTCCTACGTCCTGGAGATGCGCAGCAGAACCATCGCGTCAGCTATGTCCACCCACGCAAGCCAGCCATCTTCCCCTTCACCTAGCTACGCCTGTTGTTTGCCCCGGCGCTCTCCGACAGCGAGACCCAGCCATCTTTAGCGGGTCTAATGACCACGACGTGGAATATTGCCTTGCCTTCTATGAGCGGGTAAGCGGCCACAACCGGTGGGACGACGCCATGGAGCTGAACAAAGTGTTGTTTTGCCTGTCGGACGTGGCCATCCTATGGTACAGAAATCACGAAGCAGACTTTACCACCTGGTCAGCCGTTAAGCGCGCCTTTTCTGATATATTTGGGCACCCTGCAGTACGCAAACTGCGCGCTGAACAGCGCCTGCGAGTGAGAGCCCAGCTGCAGGGTGAATCTCGTTCACCAGCTACATCGACGATGTCATGAACCTTTGTACAAGGGTGGACTCGTCTATGTCCGAGGCGGGCCGGATCAAGCACGTCCTGAAAGGCATCGAAGCTGAAGCATTTCAGATGCTTATCGCCCGCAACCTTACCACCGTTGCCGACGTAATCGCCCTGTGTCAAATCTACGATGAGCTTTGCAAGCAGCGAATTTTGGTACCATCTCCTTCCCTGCAGCCTGACTGGCTTTCCAACGTCGCTTGCCGACCTCTCACGGCTCGCTGCTTGAACACTGTTTGCGCGTGGAGGTGGTTCAGCAGCTGTCACTTTTCACGGCTTTCAGGGACCTCCCTGCAACCTGGCTCCGACCCTCCAAACTGCTATTGGCGAGCAAGTGTCCGAGGCGCTACCACCTTGTCATCCGCCGGATCCTGCTGCGGTGCCGCTCACATGCGCCCACGCCGTCCGAAGACCAAGGGCCGACACATTTGTCTCGTTCTGTCCCCCTACGCCGCCGACTGTCTTTCCAACTAGGCCGCCCCCTGTGCCTCTGTCGTAGCCGTGTGCTGCCACCCGTGGATGACCCCCTAACCTACGTCTACGCGGCACCACAGCCCTCGCCACGTCCGTCGTCTGCCGAACAGCTTGATGCATCCGATCTCCACCCGTATGCTCGCCGTCGTTTGCCATCTCCGCAGCGCCACTCAGTTTCGCCACTGCGTCGTCATTCCCCTACGCCCCCGGAAAACTAGTTGCCACAGTTCCCGAGGCAAGAACGGGGACGTCGTCTTCACTCAGTCCGACGTCTTCATCTCTCGTCACGGTCTGCCTCTGCCATTCGCTGTGCTCACTGTTCAAGACGGCTGTAGCCTGATCCCGATCTCCAACTCTTTTCTGAGCCTCTGCATATTTCTCCGCGGTGAATCCCTTGGGCTTATAGAGCTCGTAGACTTTGCTCGAACCTGACCGTTGCGCCGACTCATATTCTGTTCCTACTCATTCCCTTACTTCACCCACGACTCCCGCTTCGACCACAGACGATGCCTTTGCTGATTCCGTCGAAGCCAGTCTTGCCACATCGCAACGCACCCGACTTCTTCACTTAGTGGGTAAGTTTCGCTCCTCTTTCGACGTCGCTCAATGCTGACTGGGTTGCACGTCTGCCGTGACCCACGAGATCGACACCGGAGCCCACTCGCCGCTTCGTCAACGCCCGCACCGTGTTTCGGCTGCCGAAAGCCAGATTATCAACACTCAGTGGGACGACATGCTTTAGCGAGGCGTAATTTAACCATCCAGTAGTCCGTGGGCCTCTTCTGTTGTTCTAGTGAAGAAAAAATACCGACGATTACGTTACTTCCTAATGCGAAATTTGAGCGCAGCAAATAAGCTGTTTCACCTTTTCGATAGATTGAGGCAAATAAATCGAGCAACACATGTATGCGCTATCACAGAATGTATGCGCTATCACAGGTCTAGCCGTGGGAAGGTGGTCACGTATTCGTCGACGTGCCGGGGCCTACGTGAAATAACCGGCGCGTCGGCAACTGAAGAGCACCCTATCCGCCACACAAGAACAGGGGGGGGGGGGGACCCTTTCCTCCTCTTTCTGCATGGCGGCGACGGTGTTCTATGCAGTCACGTTATCTTGACTCTCTAGCGGCGTCAGCGGCATACAGCGTTATCAGTCGGTCGCTGCTAGCGCTGTGGGGATGAAAGGGGGGCGGAGCTGGTTACGAGGCCGACGACAACGCCGACGACGACGCGAAACCCAGGAACGGACGCCAAAGAGCTGCGCTCTAAAAAGATGGCACAATAAGGTTTTGCGTCGATTATTGGCGCTTTAATAACATCAACCGCAAAGACGTTTACCCGCTGCCGCGAATCGATGACGCCCTTGACTGCCTCCAGGGCGCGGCATTCTTTTCATCTTTAGATCTGCGATCGGGCTATTGGAAGGACCCTGTGGCCGAGGCTGACCGTGCCAAGATGGCTTTTGTTACACCAGATGGTCTCTACGAATTTGTCGCCATGCCGTTCGGCCTCTGTAATGCCCCAGCGACTTTAGAGCGCATGATGGACTCCATTTTACGCGGCCAGAAGTTGATCACATTCCTGTGCTACTTAGACGCTATTGTCGTCTTCGCGCCTGATTTTGAGACGAACCTTCACCGTTTGGAGCACGTGCTGACCACGTGCTGACATGTTTAACTGTAGCGGGGCTCCAACTTAATCTCAAAAAGTGTCGCTTTGGCGCCCGCCAACTGATAATTTTGGGTCACGTTGTCTCTAGGGACAGCGTGCTTTCTCTCCCAGTCAAACTTCGTGCCATCGCTGAGTTCCCCAAGCCGTGAGTTCCCCAAGGAACCTCGCAGCTTTCTCGGCCCGTGTTCTTACTTCCGGCGTTTGGTCCGAAATTTTGCCTCTACCATCGCCCCACCGACAAACCATCAACGGGTCTCTAACGACCTGTCCGGTTGGTGACCCGCTGCGACGACGCATTTATCACCTTACGCCGGCTGCTCATCGCACCTCCCTCCCATTTTACGCCGCTTCGACCGACTGCTCCCCATGAAATTCACACCGAGACCAGTGGCGTTACCCTCGGTGCGTTCCTTACACAACGTACACCCGAATTTGACGAGTATGTCGTTGCTTGCGCGAGCCATGCCCTTAAAAAACCTGAATCCAACTACTCAGGCAGCGAGGAAGAATGCTTGGACGTTGTTTGGGCGATCGGAAAGTTTCGCCCTTAGGTTTACGGCCGCCTTTAGACATCGTCACGGGCCATCATTCCCTGTGCTGGCTGGGCTCTTTGAAATACCCTACCGGCCACCTGACTCGCTGGGCCCTACGCCTACAAGATTACGATATCGGTGTCATCTACGGCTCCGGCCGAAAACACCAAGACGCCGACGCCGACGCTTTGTCCCGCTCTCCACTGCCGCCTGACGCTGTCTTCCACTCGCAGTCAGTTGCGCTTCGCTGTCGTTTGGAAACGATACCATGGGCAGCGAGCAACAAAAGGACCCCTGGATATCTTCTCTTGTACGTTTTCTCTCCAATCCCCCAGCAGCACCCGTGCCTCGTGCCCTGCAGGCTGCTCACTTCGCCATTCATGATTGTTCTCCTGTACCGCCGCAACTGCGCCTCTACCGGCGGGAAGTGGTTTCTGGTCATCGCTGCGCATTTAAGGTCGACATTCTGCGCCCTATTTCATAATGACCCGCAGTTTGCTCATGCCGATGCCTTTAAACATACGCGCGACTTTGTTTCCTCTATTACTGGAGCTGTGTTCACCTACGTCAGTAGGTACGTTCGGTCGTACCCTGTTTATCAATGTCGAAAGCCCGCTCCTCACCACTCCGTCGTCCTGATGCAGCCTCTCCCTTGCTCTTCACGGCCTTTGGACCACGTTGGGATTGGCCTCTACGGCCCACTTCCGTACACTGCTGCTCGCAACCGCTAAGTTATTATAGCCGTCGACCACCTGACCCGTTACACTAAGAGCGCGGTCCTTGCTGCTGCTACGGCGCCAAACTTTGGCTCTTTCATCTGGCATCTGGGGGTGTACGAATAGTGGTTTTTTGATTCAAAGCGAATTCGAAGCGAATGTGATTTTCTTCGAATAATTTCCAAGCGAACAGTTTGAATAGTATCCCTGGCACTAAAAAGAGGCTGAATCACAGTAGGAATTTCTAAAATCTTTTATTTTCTCAACACACGATGCCATTACATACTGCACTGAGGCTTTATTTAAAACCACACTTCAAAATTCTAAGACAGCACCTGAAGTGAGTGAAGAACAATTTTTACCGGCTTGGTAATAAAAATTACAACACATAAAAATACCGCCTGCTTTCTAATAAGAAATTAGAGATAAAATACAAAAAAGAGAGTATAACAGAATGGCGCCAGTAGTGCAACCAGTAAGTGAAACCATAAGAGTAACTGCACTACACTGCAACGAGCACTAAGAACAATAATGAAAAAAAAAAGACATTCTGCCCTTCCGGTGACAGCTGCCATTTGCAGCCCAGCATACACCAGTCTAAATGTTATCGTGCAAGAACGCAAGCTGTTCTACATGACGGGTGAGCAGGCTATCTGACAGCGCACAATGTTTCCTGCAGCTGAAAACAGCCTTTCGCTAGTCGTCTGCGTTGCTGGAATTGAAAGATATTTGCGTGCAAGTGGTGCTATAGATGGGTACAGATGGCTGCCGTTGGTCCTCAACCACACCAAAGGGTCTTCAGACTGCGGAAGAAGGGGGCTTTTCAAGTACTCGGCGACTTCATTCTTCACTTTATGGCGTGGTCGGCGGCTCTCATCAGAACTAAATTTGTTAAAGGCGCACCACAGAGTCACCCGAAGAGGAAGGTATTGGAGATGCGCAGGCTGCGCTTGGCGCTTCAGCATGCTGATGCACTAGCACCGTCTCTTCTGCTGCCTCCACAAAGAGATCAAGCGCCCATTTCTTTTCAGCTTCCATAGTGTAGCATGCATCTTTGTACCTAGGGTCAGCCAACATGGCCAATGCTGGCAGCTGAGACATCTTGATGTCAGGAAATCTAGACTTGATGCTTTTAGAGCGCAGCTCTTTGGCGTCCGTTCCTGGGTTTCGCGTCGTCGTCGGCGTCGGCGTCGGCCTCGTATCCAGCTCCGCCCCCAATGTTACGCTTTTCAATTGGTCGAAATGCTCGTGACGTCACAGTGCGCGAATTTCAAATGGGGCCAATTGTACTTTGGCTAGTAACCATGCAACCAATCAAAGGGATCGTATAGTGATGCTGCAACTAAGTTGGACTGAGTTTAGTTAATTGCTTAATTAATCAATTAGCCTAATTAATATAGAGGAGAATGAAGAGGTCAGAAGAAAAGAAAAGAAAGACGCGCGCCGCAGCGACAACAGCGTCCGCGGAAGGACACGCTGCTGAAAAAAAAAACAGATAAGTACGAAGCCGCATTCCCTCCACCACCACGCACTTCCCCACTCAGTAAGACGTTGCTCGTTTCATATACGTTGTGTCGAACATCCTAGACAGTTCCAACAATTGACAGGTTAATGACAGAACACGATGGATAGAAATACAAGAATATAAATATGAAATAGCCTAATTAACCTTTCTAGTTAGACCGCATAAATCAATAAAACCGAGAATGAAATTGGTCGAGTTGGGGAATCGAACCAGGGTCTCCGGAGTGCGATACGAGCACGCTAGCCACTCCGTAATGCCAGCTGAATGGTTTGGAATGAACAAAGGCGCGTCTAGCTAATACGGCGTCTTCGTTCACTCCCATCTTCCCCCTTTCCCTTACGGCGAGGTGCAGGTGTCCACCCAGATATGCGAGAGAGATACATTTCCTTTCCTCAAAAAATAAATTTACCGTCCAGCAAGGCGTACAACCGAATTGGCGATGGCGTTCTGTGGACTTCCTGGCAGCGTTGCAAGACGTTGTCGCGTTCCACTCTTACAGGCGAAGCTTAACATGTTAACCACACATCAGTAACAGACGCAGACAGCCAATGGACGCGTCATTCGCTGGCAGCACTTGATTCATCATTAACAACCACATTCTTAACGTACGCTCCCTTGCCGCACATGCCAAGGACGTACACCACGATCACATTCTGCGCCATTCCTCTGTACTTTGCTTTGCTGAAACCTGGATGGATCCCAAAGAGCCTCTCGAAATCATAGATTTCCTATACTGCTGTGGTGCTCGCAGAGACCACAACAGAGCGGCGGGAGTCGCTATCTACTTGCGCACAGGTCTCTCTGCAATACCAGTCGAAATGTTTGGCACGTCACATGAAGTTGGCGAACTGTGCGCCGCAAAGTTGCCCAACGGCTTGCTGGTAGTAGCTGCCTACTTCGCCCCTACCGCACTCACGAAAGACGTCGTGCACTTCCTGCAACTCGCATTAACCGTCCATCGATCCACACCGATGTTAGTAGTGGGGGACTTTAATGTTGACATAAAGACAAACAGCAATTTCCTAACACTTATGCGGGAGAACATCCCGTTCCTCTCGCTCGTAACGCGTCCCACGGCTGTGACAACCTCGCGAGGCACTTGTATAGATCTCGTCTTTGAGAATCAAGCATTGGTGTACCAAGTCGAACATATATCAGTCTATTTCTTCGACCACAAAGCTTCCTTCATGACTGTCAAGAACTGTTAGTGGAGTCTTTGTTAAAGGAATACGTGTGAAAAATAAAAAAAAATTCTCTGCCTCTCCCGTAACCGAGAGTAGAGTAAGCATGAAATGTTTACGGGCCTAATGTCATCTCGGTGGACACCCGAACCGCACCGTACAGGAAGGGAGGAACGCCACCACCCGTTCAGCGCGATGCCTTGCCATTTGAACGCAAGGTTTTTTGAGGAAAGGAAATGGTGGAGTAATTCTCTGCCATCTCGGTGGACACCCGAACCGCACCGTAAAGGGAGGGAGGAACGCCACCACCCGTTCGGCGCGATGCCTTGCCCTTTGAACGCAGCGCTTCTCCCCCGGGCCCCTGTCCGCCTGCGCGGCTTTGCTTCGATGCGCGAAGCCCCTAAGAGATCACGTACGACAACCAAGTGTATCGTGGCATTTATGTGCTTTTTGCACGCGTTATTAGAAATCGGAAATTATAATTCCGTGCATTATCAAACGCACAGCGACTGATATCTTGATAAACATTGAGAAGGCACTGGCAGTAGTTATTTTTTGTGACTCCTTTGGAGACGAACCGGCGCTTGCATGCCGGTCGCGTAGGAGGGCTTACAGAGTCTCGTTAATTCTCGTTAAGTCTCGTACGGTGCCCGGATGTTCTCGTTTCAGAGCCCGGATGAGTGGATTTCAGTGCCCGGATGACTGGAATTCAGTGCCCGGATGAGTGGATTTCAATGCCAGGATGAGTGGATTTCAATGCCCGGATGAGTGGATTTCAATGCCCGGATGAGTGGATCTCGGTCTCGGCGTGACGTCACCACACTGCCGACAACGGGGGCTAAAAGCATTTCATGCTTAAAAATATTCTGTGATAGCGCATACATGTGTTGCTCGATTTCTTTGCCTCAATGTATCGAAAAGGTGAAACAGCTTATTTGCTGCGCTCAAATTTCGCATTAGGAAGTAACGTAATCGTCGGTAATTTTTTTAGTAGGCTGGATGCAAACGATGCTGCATCATAATCATTCCAATGCTGCGCAAGAACGATCCTTGTGCATTCAAGCAGCGGGAGAACTTGTGAGTGTTTTGGGTAGTTCAGTTGTGGCCTGATCAAGCGGCTCTAGGACCTTTACTGATGCTGCTAGTAGCTTCTACTCTTGTGTGGTGAGATTTTCAATCGCGTCACATTCTGAGAGTTCCACAGTAATAGGGGCACGAAGTCTTAGAAGTCTGGTCATCATGGCATGCTCGCTGTTTCAATGTGTCGGTACGTCCTGCACTACTTGAAGACAACCCAAAAGCATGCTTTCCTGAATTTCATTAACGCGTGCTCGAGCCTTGGCACTTCGCTTATAGCGACCTAATATTGCCCTTCCTTTTGCACAAAGCTGCGCAAGCCCCGCCACATCTTTTTTGACATCATTGATGCGCAACTGAAGCGTGTGGACGAAGCACAGCACGCCCTGCCACGACGATCGCGCAACTGCCGAAACAAAGTTTCTCCCGTTGTAAGTGACTACAAAGGTCGGCACAGTTCCTTCAGATGGAAGTTCCCACTCCTCTATTACAGTTCCGATGAACTTCTAAGTTCTCGGCAGTGTGAGCGCCCGCCAATTCGGTGCAGGCCAGTACATGTACATGTTGCGGAAACGCCTTATCCATGGCAAGTGAAACTTACATAACTGCCGTTCGCTCGCGACGTCCAACCATCCATTGTGATAGGGAAGGACTCCACTCCGCTTGCGAAGACCTCTAAAAGCTTCGTTCGCACCTCTACTTTTTTTCATGCATATAGGCCGGGAATGACGACCCTCGAGAAAGTCGTTCGTGACGGCACTGCGTAATCGGGCACGGCGAGTTTCATCATATCACGAAAGCCAGGCTCCTTAACAATGGAGTACGCCATACTGCGTGCAATGAATCGGACGAAAATCTTTGTCACCTGTTGCGCTTTCGGTGCTGTCGCCTTCATTTTTGGCGCGAAACATTCAGCTACTGACGGTTGCTGAACACTCAACTGGCTCGCCTTTTTCAAGGTGGCAGCGCGTTTGCGTGCCTGACAGTCGTCCTGGTAGGCATTAAAGAAATCGGGGTGCCTTTTCAAGTGCGTTTGCAATGCCGTCGTCGTCCCCGTTGGCGTCTTCAAAACGGCCTTGCATTTCAAGCAGCGAGCCTCATTGGCGGGGGCAACTTTCATGAAGTAGTTCCATATTGGGTTACCTTTCGTAGACGCACTGGCCATCATGCCAACGATCGAACCAGTGGTCGAACGGGTAGAATTTCCAACACACTGAGCTAGACAATCACGTTCGGAGCACCGACTTGCCACTTGCTTTGCTTGCGTTTTTATAGTTTAGAATCCTCGCTTCTTGGCTTGAGTTGCGTCTCCTTTTCTGTTCCGTCGATGAGACTGCTGCGTCCAAAGAAGTTAAAATGGCACATAGGTTGACCGGACCTCCTAGCAGCACTGGCAGCATCGCACCATCGCGTCTCCAAGGCTCCCACAGCACCGAGAGGTTGGCCGTACTATCAGCGGACAGTAGTGTTCAGGACGCGCCGACCGCAGCTCAAATGCATCGTCATCACCTAGCGGCCGATGATTGGCGCGTCTATTTCGCTATACGAGGGGTGCTCGTATGGAAACGTCGGCTCTGCTCTGCGTCTCTTGGGCTTAGTGCGGCAAACTGGCGCTCTTCCCGGCCTATGCCGTCCCTTTGACAAGGCGTGTCGCACGATGCATTTTTTTTTGCATTTCACTAGCCGCTGGCGGCTGCTGTTTGCCGGAGCGTTGCTTCGCTTTTCAAGCCGAAGGATTGGAACATCGTTACGGTTACATTTCCAGACTAGCACCCCCTCGAGCAAGAATGGAAACGGCTATACGTAACTCTAGCGCCGCAAGCGAAACGTTTTTCGCGGACGCGCTTCCAAGATTGCTCTGAGTCTCCAACGCACCGGAGTGCCTAGTGTCGGCGACGGAGTTCGGCGCACCACCGAAGACGGCTCAATGCCCTGATCACGACGGCGTTCCATTCCCATCAATGAGCAAGCAAATTGTAGATCGAGGCATAATAAATGAATAAGAAAATTAGTCAAAATCGCAAGAAATGACGCCAGTCATAGATGGATGCGATCATTTCGTTCTACTAAAGTTCGGCAGTCACGTTTTACGTCCGCAGCCTACCCGATGCCGAGCGTTTACGGCAGTAATCCTCCATGGGTGCGCAATAAGCTTGGCGTTATCACTAGCTAAATGCGCCCTTCCCATCGAAGTAAGTATACATTCGGCGATATTGAGTCCCCGCGCTGCCGTTGAATTTTTTGCGCCTCCACCGGTAATATGATGGCTTGCTTCAATGCTGCCGAGAATAGTCGCCCATGTTCGGTACGCATGATTCGTCACCTTATTGGGTGAAGCGATAGCGCGGTAGGGCTGTGTGTTTATCTTTGCATCTGTCCTATCAGGATAATCTTTTCCACAACTCTCTTGAAAGAAAAGTAGGGGGGGGGGGGGGGAGAGGGGCGCCTCTCCCCCTTCAAACCCCCTCTGCAGTAGATATGTTTTGTATTTGCATTTGACTCAACTAGCGATCCGATGAACGCGGCCAAGCGGTGCCCGCGTTCGAATACTTGCGGCGTCCGAGCTCGTCGATAACGGCACCGCCAACCTGAGTATGTAAAACGTTCTCGGACAATAAATAGAGGTTTCTTGTTTTGGAGCTTAGGCGATTGTCGTCTGTGTTCTTCCTTCAGTGCGTCTGTCTCGACACGGCGGTAACGAAGCGGCTTATGACAGCCTTTGTGTAGAGGCTTTAAGACGGCCAGAACGCAGGATCTTCCGCAACAGCGCGTTGCCCTCGCCTTTCTTTAGTTTGTTGCTGGGTTCGCACCGCGACCAGGCTGTGATTTGCGTAATAACTGACCCCCCCGAGCGTTGAAAGCGCGATAAAAAAAAAGCCACCTATGCGGCAGTACTCGAAACCGAAACCACACAAAACTAGTTGGCAAGCGCCCCAGAAACACTATTCGCGCGAGACGAATACTTCGAAATTGCGAACACCGAGAATTCGGTTGAAAGCGAATATCGAATGCCGTGCTATTCGATCGAATATTCGAAATTATCGAATATTCGCACACCCCTACTTGCATCACTTCATTCTTCGCCACGGAGCACCCCAGGACCTGCTGAGCGAGACCGTGGGCGTGTCTCTCTGTCCGAGGTCGTAGAATCTGTTCTCAAACAGTGCAAGATCACTCACCATACTGCCACGGCCTACCAGCTGCAGGCTAAAGGTTTGACGGAACGGTTTAACCGCAACTTGGGTGATATGCTGTCGATGTACGTATCTTCCGACCATTCAGACTGGGACTGGATCCTGTCGTTCTTCACCTACGCCCATAACACCCCCATTCAGACCACCACCGGCTTCTCACCATTTTTTCGTTTCCACGGGCGAGAACCTTCCTCACCGCTCGACACTCTCCTTCCATACCGGCACCACCATTTCAGTAGTTTCCAAGCATGTCCAGGAGTGCCATCAACTCGCTCGCTCCTTAACATCCGACGAGCAAGGGCGTCAAAAATTCCGCTTCGACACCACCGACACTGGTGGCAGTTTTCTGCCCGGCTCTTTTAATTTTTAAAATAATTTTTAAAAATATTTTGGTGCTATGCTTGGTGAGTTCCTTAAATGCTGTGCTCTCCTAGATGTTTGGGCCACATTCTAGGCTGCAATACATTTCACCCCTTTTGTTGCGGAAGCAACACTACGATAGGTGCGAGCAATTTCGTGGAGCCCCGGAGAGCCCCAACTCCGCATGCGCGAGGAGCGAGTGACGTCACATGGCGCACATCCCTGGACTCCGAGGAGAGCGGACGTGCGTTCGATGGGCTCTGTCGACCACGGCCGCTCAAACCCAACCTTGGCCTACGGTTATCAAACGTTCTGCTGGAATCAGCTACGCAAGTAACACAACGTCCGAAGAGACCGAAATCTCAGAGGTAGGCCCAATTTTTCGCCATTTTGAGACCTTAGAAGATCTGCAATCCAACGGACTAAGTGGGAACGCTAGGCCTAACTTTAGGCCTTGTAGAACAGACACCCCCTAAGGCGCGGGTCCGGTCCGAACATCAGCAACATGATGGAAGTCGTGGGGGGAGAACATATAGACCCCGCAGAGATGAAACAGGTAGAATGGTTCACTAGAAAAAAGAAAGGTCGCATCGTGCCCCTTAAAGAGCAAAAAAGAGCTGTGACCGGAAATGAGGACAAACAGCGAGTACCTAAACCCGCAATAGGAAGGAAGTTAGCGGCTAAGTCGGTAGAAAAGCAGACCGCAAGAATACCGAGTGACGCCGACAAAATAATATTGTCGCGAGTGGAAGAAAAAGACGAGGAGTGTTTGCCGCGCGCCGACGACGACGTTGCTGCTGGTGGACCTCCCTGTTTTTCTGTGCTCCCTGTCTTCACCCGTTCTCGCCGCCGGCCTGTACGTCAAGCCGTGACATTTGGTGGAGGTGCGGGGTGACGCATCTCATGCAGCGCACCCCGCCTCGTAGTTCGAGCCCCGTCCTAAGTCCTGGCCGTCGAGTTTTCTTGGAGGAGCCCTCGGCGGAAACTGAGACTCGCGCCAGCCGACGCCAGCAAGGCCAAGCGCCGGAATTCGGACTCTTGCCCGAGGGATCGCGGACATCTAGGACAGCCAACGTCACCATGGCGTCCCAGTCACAACAAACCGACCCCGCGATTGCATCGAGGATCGTCTACGTGCCTCTCACTCCAAGATCTGTCGTGCCATTCCATGGCGATGGCCTTGACGATGTTGAAGACTGGGTCCAACACTATGAAAGAGTAGCGCGACATAACGGGTGGACTCCAGAGCAATGCCTGCAAAACCTGTACTTCTCCCTGGAAGCCACAGCGAAGTATTGGTTTGAGAACCATGAGGCTTCGTTAACATCATGGGAGACGTGCAAGAGCGAACTGGTACGCACGTTCGCGAACCAGCACCGGCGACAGCAAGCTGAAGATCTGCTCCACGCTCGCATCCAGGGACCTACCGAAAGCGTCAGGAGCTTCTTCGAAGACGTGCTGCGTCTGAGTGCCCGCGCCGACCCGCGGGCTACTGAGGAGAAAAAGGTACGGGTGTTGATGAGGGGTGTCCGGAATGACATCTTTGGAGGCCTCATCCGCAATGCTCCGACCACAGTGGCCGGATTCGTCGCCGAAGCTACCAACATCGAGCAGGCATTGGCGACAAGAACCAGTCACTTTCAGAGACTGAGCGCCCTTCCTGTCGTCTCAAGTCTTGCCACGTCTGACCTGGGTGGAGGTGGTCTCGCCGATGTTCGAGAAAAAATTCGCGACATCATCCGCGAGGAGCTGAAAAAGCTCTTCCCTACTCCTGAGCAGCCCGCCTCTGTCTCCAACGCGTCGGCCGTTCGCGAAGAACTGCGACACGCGCTGGCGCCAGACGTCCCAATTGTAGCTGCAGCCGACCCACCAGCTCTGAGCTACGCCGCCGCAGTTAGTCGTCCTCCTCCCGCCCATCGCCAGGACCACAGCGCTCCCGATTCCGGCCTTCGACGCCGTGAGTTCCTGCACTCGTCTGATGCACGCCTGGGACCGCCGAGACGCAGGAAGACCGACATCTGGAGGACTGCGGACCGGCGCTCACTGTGTTTTCATGCGGTGAGCCTGATCACATGTATCGCTCCTGTCCATACCGCGAACTCGGCCTAAGGGGTTTTCACCGGGCCGATCCGTGCCACCGCTACGGTGAGCAGCCCCGCGACATACAAGACTACCTTCGACGTTCTCCATCACCGGTTACAGCTGCTCCTCGCACCTCTCGGTCGCCGCCACCTCGCCGCCCACCATCCCCTTCTCGCGGGTCTCGCCGTGAGAGCCTTTCGCCACTTCGGGAAAACTGAGTACGGCGACGCCTGGAGGTGGCGTTGCCGGAGTCGCACGAAGCAAAGAACCTCCGTCTACGTTAGTGTGTCCCAGCTCGACCGATGGTATCCTTGGAAACGCAAACCGTTTTGTAACCTCTAGCAATGTGAACATTCTGATCGACGGGCGCGACGTAACGGCGCTTGTGGACACCGGCGCTGATTACTCGGTCTTCAGCGGCAGTTTCTCTCGGCGTCTTCGCAAGGTTACCACCCAGTGGGACGGACCGCCCATACGTACCGCGGGCGGCCACATCGTAAACCCTGTTGGCAAGTGCACTGCCCGCGTCGAGATCCACGGTGAGACGTGCCCCGCCACTTTCGTGATATTGGAGAATTGCTCTAAAGATGTTATTCTGGGCATGGACTTTCTCCGTGAATATGGCGCCGTAATCGACATAGGGCAGAACAGGTTGACCCTCCGCGTACGTTCTTCATCGCCAGTACCGCCCCGGGCCACAGGCTTTGCGATGAAAGTTGATGCCGACCATGTACACTTGCCGCCGTTGTCGACAGTTTTCCTGCCGGTCCGAGCCGATACAACAGCATGTGCAGAAGGCGTTCTGGAAGGCAGTGTCCAGATGTTACTTACGCGCGGCATTGGTGTTGCGCGAGGGGTCGCAAATGTTCAACGAGGGCGAGCCAACATCTTCGTGACCAACTTCAGGAACGAGCCGCAGCCCCTGACGAAAGGGTCAGTAATAGCCCAAATGGAAGAGCTTAGCGACGTTCGTGAAGCAGTTGCGCTGCCTAAGGAGGCGGCCCCGCCCGGGTCACGAGACCCTACAACGTTGCCCCTGGATATCGATCCCAAACTTGAGCCTTCCCAAACACGCGAACTGCTCTCCCTTTTGCATCGGTACCACGACTGTTTCGCGACGACATCCCGCGTTCGACAGACACCAGTCGCCAAGCATCGAATTATTGTCGACACCGCAACGCTGCCGATTCGCCAACCGCCGTACCGCGTTTCCTTGAAGGAAAGGGAAACCATCCAGGAGCAAGTGCGCGAAATGATACGCGACGACGTCATCCAGCCATCCAACAGTCCGTGGTCCGCACCTGTAGTGCTGGTCAAGAAAAAAAAACAGGGAGGTCCACCAGCAGCAACGTCGTCGTCGGCGCGCGGCAAACACTCCTCGTCTATTACGACCTCAGGGCGGAGTCAACCACCTCCTCTCGGATGGGATGATCGTTTTGGCTGAGTTGATCGCCAGAGCCGCCGGCGTTGAACTCAAGAACGCCGAGAGCGACATTTTCTCGGCAAACTTAAAGCAGCAGTCCATACTTGTCACCACCACTAGCGAACAGCGTGGAAGAAAATACTCAGCTCTATGCTCTGTTCTCTACGGTAAAGAGCAAATAGAAGTTAAGGCCTACCCAGCGATGCCGGAAGATTGTGGCAAGGAAGTCGTCCATGACATTGCCCTGCGTTACTCCAATGAAGAGCTCCTGGAGCGTATACGTGGAAGAAACGAGAACCCCCCAGTGCTCGGCATCCGCAGACTGGGAGCGCGAACTCTAAAACTTTACTCATTCTATTCGATGATCAGCATGTACAGCGCTGGGTATACCTGTCCCCATTTGCGCAAAGGTTCGTCTTATACAAGTAAAAATATGAGGTGTGCCACGAGTGCGGCCGCCTGGGACACCGAGAGGACGCCTGCCCAGATCCAAAGAACATCAGGTGCCGCGGATGCGGAATGGAAAACCCAAACGAAGGCCACTCATGCGACCCGAAGCGCCAGCTATGTGATAAAGACCACTCTCTCGGCGAAAAGAAGCGCCGAGAGGTGTACAGGACTCCATACATCGCCAAGAAGAGACGGTTGGAGAAAAAACAAGAAGAACCGCTACGATCAGCTGATGCGAAGCGAGAAGAAAAAGAGGGACGTCCTAGGACCAGAGAAGATTTCCGGGACCAACGCCAAGCTATTAGATTCAGCAGCAAAGACTACGGAGCCAGGAACGGGGACTTCCCGAGGCTGGAGGTAACATCCACCCGAAGACGCCTTTCGAGCTCCGGAACGCGGGGCCGTTCGAACGTCGGAAGGTGGGACCGTTCAAGCTCCGGAACGCGGAACCGTTCAAGCTCCGGAATGCGGGGATGTTCGAGGTACGGGACCCGAGGGCGCTCTGACTCCAGGAGCAGATGGCGTTCCAGCCCGGAGTCCTGGTCAGACTCTCCCAGCTCGGGATTCGGTACTCGAGACCCCAAAAACCCACGGGCCCACCCGTGCGAAGACGCAGCCCGAGCGGCGACCACAAAGCGGTAAGCTTCGCTAGCGACGCGTCCCAGGCAGAAAATACGAAAGATAAAAGAGGAGGTAATGTGGAAAAAGAGAATAGAGAACTTAAGGAAGCGATCCGCACGGTAACTCGAGAAATTCAAACTCTCAAAAATGAAAAGAGTGCCTCTCCCCCCATGAAGCAGGTACCTCAAAATCAGAAAGAAAAACGACCATCTCCACCCACAGCACAGCAGGCTGCGGTCGCGCAGCCTAAGCCGATAGAAGAAAAGGAGGAGAAAAGGATCACTGAACCAGTCAGGCCATCCCCGCAGAAACGCAAGGGGGGCGAAACGGATCCATTGATGGCACTGGAATGGAGATACGACGCGAGGTCAGGCGCGATTTGAGAAAATCGGTACCCTCCTCACCCAGCTGATGGGTGCGGTTAATCAGCTACAGGCACAAATGCATGCACAACGAAAGCCTTCATGGAAAGGATAACAAGGTTGGAAGACGCAATGCCTAAACACCATGGATAGACGCGCTCAAAAGAAAGATTCAAAAGATTGAGCCGAACTAACACGAGAAGAACCATTTTGGGCTGGGTGGGACTGCAATAAGACAGGGGTGCGAGTGACAAAACAGATATTCCCCTAAAATGTCGCGGAAACATACTCGTACCCCCTCTTCCCAAAAACATGCACCCGACCTATAACAACGAATGGAGACAAAAAATGCCCAGGCTTAGCTTGGTTAACCCAAGAATGCGTTGCATATTGCGCGGTCTTTTTGCGCGAGGTATTGCTTGGTGGCACTCGATTTTCTCACCAGCTTTTCCTCCGTGACGTATGGATGGATGGATGGATGGATAGGAGCGCCCCCTTTGAAACGGGGCGCTGGCAACCGCCACCATGCTCAACCGTCCCTTTTTTTGTTTTTTTCTTCTTTACTTTTGTTTTTCTTCTCTTTTGTTTTTTTCCTTTTTGGTTTTTCGCTTTCTTTTTTTTCGTGGTTTGGTGACGTCACGTGACGTCAGGTCACGTGGTTTGATGGCTGCCCGGCCGCGCCCAAGGGCTGAACTGAGTGATTGCAATATGCTACGCATAAAAGGGCGGAAGCGCTTACGAAGCGCATGGAAAATAAGAAACCTGAGGAAGTCGCCTACGTAGACGTGGCTAGCGGAAAGTCGGGGGCGGCAGTCTCCACGGTGTTCAGCGGCCAAGGTGTACCAGTCTCCGCCGCATCCTTTAGAAGCCGAAACATAGATACAGCTGAAGAAGTTGCAATAGCGCTCGCATGCGATGGAACGAAAGCAAACATCATAATTAGCGACAGCAAAATGGCTGTCTGGAATTTTGGCAAAGGAAGGGTCTCGAAAGAGGGAAACAAAATTTTAGCGAGTTCGGAATTAAACGGTAAAATTACTATAATCTGGACCTCCGCACACGAATCAGTCCCAGACAATGAGGCAGCACACGAGTTAGCCCGAGCTCTCTACTTCCGGGTAACCGTAGAGCCGCCCGACTGTCGGGGACTGGATGAGCGCGCGCAAACCTACATTGAAATAGTCGAGCACTATAGAGTTGGAAGAAGGTCTCTGCCACCACCGGACTGAACTTTAAGGAATAGAGAGGCTGTCGCTTGGCGACGCCTGCAAGCTGGGAATTTCCCACATCCAGTCTGGTTGTTCCTCACACGAATAGACGATAGACCTGATGATAAGTGTAAAATCTGCGGAGAAAGGGGCTGTTAAGTTCGCTGAACTTTCTGATGCGTCATCCAGCCTCCAGCACAGCGCACGGAGCGAGACTTTGACATGTGCACCTGTCCCCGGTTGAAGGGTTACTGAATTCATGTAAACGCGGACGTTCGACGGAGGCTCGGTGGCTGCTCTATTGTGGATGGCGGCATCGTCGTCAGAACGCTTGTTCTGTCTGCGTCTTGCCTCCCCACCACAGATACTTTCTAGCGCGCAGCTTTCTACAGTTCAGTGTTTGAATGCTTGCACTCGTCGTGTTTTTGGCCAGTGGATGTTTTTTCTAACCTTCTCGCGTCCCTGCGGATTACTGTGAGTAGGCAAGTGTACGGTGGACAATCGGTACGCGATGCCGTGCCGATGGGTCTGTGAGCGCCCGATACTCAGAAGAGGCCCATAGTTAAGCTTTAGTTGCCACTGGACGCTGGACCCCTCAGCGACAGCTTTATAAGGAACCTTCAGTGATTGTTCCCGTGGCATACGTGTGTCCCGAATGCACGTGCGCGGAGAAGGAAACGAAGAGGAAGGCAGAGGTTCGGAACGCAGTGAGTTCAGTACTGTTTGTATGCGTGCTCGGAACCTCTCTTTTCCCAAGTATTTGAATAGCTAACATCCTTTCCCCAGTCTTTGATTGGCTGACGGAAACTTTATTGTCCTTTCCCTAAGCATCGATTGGTGAGAAGTGTCGCCTCTTTTATTATTGGTTGCGGTCCCTGCCAAGGGCGGAGACAGAAGGCTTAAAACGGAACGCTCTCGGTTAAGTGGGGCTGATTTCGGGTAATCAACGGTTCAGTCATGTTGTAAATACTTTTCTCCTTGCTTGTTTCTTCTTGTTTATTTATGTGTTAATAAATAGTTAACCTTCTTGTCCCGCCGTCGAGTAATGTGATTGTTTGCGAGTCCGAACCATCAATCCATCAAGAAATCCGATTTCATCATCATCAAATGTTTCCTCAGATCTCCACTTGAAGGGGAAACTCAACTGGGGCACTCTTGCGTTGGCGTTAGGAACGGGACTGCCGCGCCGTTGCTTCTGCAGTCCTACTCGGGATGGCCATTGGTCAAGCCACAGTCAATTTTTTTATTTACATCTCATTTATGAATTCTGACCTGGTGCATACTTTCACGAGAAGTGCAATGCTTGCAATTGAAGAGCTGGATACCGTTTGGCATTTGACATCTGCTTTTAGTTTGAGGTTGTTTTCAGCTCCTGAGTGTGATATAGAGTTCAAAATGTTCTGCGGCATTTGCTCGTCCGTAGCGACTATTAGACGTTATTTTAAATTGGCAGTTTTTGGCATACGAGCTCTGTGACCCTGCCGATCTACGTTGGCATGGGCTTAATCCAACTGATTACTCTTGGGGAATTACTTTGTAACACAGTATATTTCAAGTAAATGCAAGGGCACATTACTGACAAAGTGTCCAGTTTTTTATTTCTACCATAAAACACCATCCCATTCTGATGAGGTCACCTGCCTGCACTGTACAAATGAGAGATCTTGATAAGTTATGTTGTTAGCAGTCGTTTCTGAAATATATTTTGTAATGCTATACTTACTAAATTTTGCATATTGCCCTGAAGCATGAAACAGTAATAGTGAGGCACATTCCCTACATGTTGTAATCATCGCTTATATTTTCTCCTTCCCGTATTGAGATCTTCACATTTTATTCAAAATTGAGCTCATGCGCAAATATATACGCGGTTAAATGCCGCATGTTGAAACATAGCATAAGAAATGCGTTTCCTAAGCCATTTGGTCACTTATGATCGAGAAAACGCTACAGAATTCTGGGTTGAATTTACACGTGCCTTCTTAGATAACAATGGTTTCAAAAGAACCCTTCATACCTTCACAACATCAAGAAAACAATGAGTGAAATGTGGAATGAAACTCGCCTCAGAGACTGGTTCTTAACGAAAGAAAATACTGAGTTTTTTGTGGGGTTCCTTGTTGCATGTTGATGAGGGCAGGCCGGTTGGAACGGCACCGCCGGATGGATATCGCACCCGGGCAGTCGTTTTGAGACCAGACTGTGATCAATTGGCTAACGCTTCTTGGCGTATCAGCTAGAACACCTACATCAAAATAGCAGCTCTAATATGTCTACAGAGTGTCGCTTTCATAAGGCATTCATTCCATGATCATTCGCGTTGAAAACTCACAACCTTCCGGTGAATTGTCCTGTGTTGAATCTTACTGGGACTCTTGGATTACCACTGAGTTTCCCATGCACGGTTAGAAAAGGGATTTGAGCACTGGAACTTCCTGAACAGTTAAATGTGACAGCCAAATAAATTGCGGAGGTGAAGTAATAGGTGTGCATCGAAGCACATTAGCACTAGACAATATGTTGGACGCATTGGCTATATATCGCCAGTGCTCTTGAAAGCTCCTGAAATCTTATAACCGTTAATGAATGCAAACATTGTGATCATTTAAATATGCCATATCTTATCTTGCCTGGAAAGAAGTTTAAACGATAGGAAAATGTTGGTGTTTCTGTTTTAGTGAGGCTAATTATTGGCACTCATGCAAAAGTCACTTATGCTAAACCGAGGAGGAGGAAAGAGGCTTTAATGGATAATGGAAATGCTAAACCGAATGCATGCGTGAATCTGCGCCGCGTGGTTCTAGGTGCAGAATGCAAAGCTTCTCTCTAAATGTCACGCGTGGCTACCGGCCGCCCCTGTGCGACGACTCGACTTGGTAGCCAATCTCTCACCCTGGTATGACGTCAGAGGTCATTCTAAAGGTCAGACGTGGCTGCCGGCCGCCGCTACGCGAAAGGCCGTTTATGACAGTAGTATTGCTTTCGCAATAAAACTCCTACCTGTAATCCATTATTAAGAAGTAGTCTTTTATTAAGACGGTGTTGGAATGAAGGCCTATTTAAAAAATTACCGACGATTACGTTACTTCCTAATGCGAAATTTGAGCGCAGCAAATAAGCTGTTTCACCTTTTCGATAGATTGAGGCAAAGAAATCGAGCAACACATGTATGCGCTATCACAGAATTTTAAGCATGAAATGCTTTTAGCCCCCGTTGTCGGCAGTGTGGTGGCGTCACGCCGAGATCGAGAGCCAACATCCGGGCACTGAAATCCACTCATCCGGGCACTGAACTCCAGTCATCCGGGCTCTAAAACGAGAACATCCGGGCACCGTACGAGACTTCACGAGATTTAACGAGACTCTCTAAGCCCTCCTACGCGACCGGCATGCAAGCGCCGGTTGGTCTCCAAACGAGACAAAAAATAACTGCTGCCAGTGCCTTCTCAATGTTTATCAAGATATCAGTGGAGCTGTGGGTTTGATAATGCAGGGAATTATAATTTCCGATTTCTAATAACGCGTGCAAAAAGCACATAAATGCCATGTTGCACTTCGTTGTCGTACGTGATCCGGGGGAGAAGCGCTGAGTTCAAAGGGCAAGGTATCGCGCCGAACGGGTGGTGGCGTTCCTCCCTTCCTTTACGGTGCGGTTCGGGTGTCCACCGAGATGGCAGAGAATTACTGCGCCATTTCCTTTCCACAAAAAACCTTGCGTTCAAATGGCAAGGCATCGCGCTAAACGGGTGGTGGCGTTCCTCCCTTCCTGTACGGTGCGGTTCGGGTGTCCACCGAGATGACATTAGGCCCGTAAACATTTCATGCTTACTCGGAGGACTTCCATCGGTCGTCTCGCTCATGGCTCAGAAAGAACTGGCAGATAATTTCGCAGTGGCGAACGGCAGCGGCAATTTCGGCTCGGGCGGTGCACATATACAGATCCGCCGCCACCGATCTGGCTCTCTGATTGCCACCGCACAGTGCGAACGGCAGCGGCAATTTCGGCTCGGGCGGTGCACATATACAGATCCGCCGCCACCGATCTGGCTCTCTGATTGCCACCGCACAGGGGTTGCATTGGAGGAGGAGCGAAGAAAGGAATTAAGTTCGAGCCGGCGCTTTGACAACCGGAGACTCGCAGGAAGAGGGGGGAGGGGGGCGGCGTGTACACCCAGCGGCAAACGATGGGGGCAGAAGCGCGCGCAGCAAGCGGACAACACGATAAAGGGAGGAGGGAAGAGATAGCAGCGACTGACTGATGCCGCTGACGCCGATAGTGAGTCAACCCCAGCTGCAGATGAAAGGGGGGCGGAGCTGGTTACGAGGCCGACGCCGACGACAACGCCGACGACGACGCGAAACCCAGGAACGGACGCCAAAGAGCTGCGCTCTAAAAAAAGGGGAAGGGGGGGGGGTCCTGAGGGAATATATTTAACTGTTAGTGGAAGTCTTGCAAAGTGGACCTGTGTAGTCTATTTGCGGCATGCGGTAATATGTGTTTTGAGGAGCTTTTTGCTCACCTCGTATTTGCCGGGACAGACTAAGAGCGTGGGATCTGCTGATGAATGGGCGCCAGTGTTTCAATCTGTACATGTGACTATTGCCACTTCACCGTCGGCGTATTTCTTGATGTCGTCATTATCGAGCGCGAGAAGCTCGTGGGGGCATGGCTTTCTCAGGGGACTCTCAGTTGGCAAACACGACCTCATTTAGGGTGTATATTTTGCGAATCTTGTGGATTAAAACGTATGCTCCGAGAGGAAACCCACTGGGCAGGAGGTTGTTATTAACCAAAGTATGCGCCGCGAGGGTAAGCTATATAGAACAAAAAAACGACCAAATTTTCGATACGAAAGGGCGCACTCTACACCTGCGTTCGAGCGGGGTACCCCGCCCCATAGGACAAAACCTAGGGCATACATAACTAAAACTGAATGGAATTTTCACTACACCAGGAAGGAAGCAAGTTGATGCCGCAAGTCTCGCGGTTCAAATGAAAGTAGAGCACAAAACGGGCATCGTTTGCCTCTTTGGAGCTGGCGAGAATAATCCACCTGGTACAGTGGCATTAGAAGGCAACAATCACCAGTGTTTCTGGCATTCCTTGCCAGCTGCGTATCAGGAAGTTGAAGCAAGTACTGCAGACTGCTTCCCCTTCAACACGGGATAAACAGCTCTTAGTGAATAACCGACGTTATACACTTCGGTCTTCTCCTTGATAATCACTTCCTATCACTAAACTAAACGCAGCGCGGCCACGAACGATGTAATACAAATAAAAGCTGTCTGACGGTATTCACATCTTATGCCTGAATTTTTTCACAGCAGTATATACGTGTCATATCTTCGCATACTTTCTTCGAACAAAGAAATACTGTTGTCATGAAGTACTGCATTATGCAGAGTGGAAATTGCATCATTTGGAAAACAGTTTACAGTGAGAGAAACAAGGACATGAGAGGGACACAGACACTGGATAGCTACCAGAACACTGTAAGGACCGGATGTTTTTTGTTTTTTTTTTTTGCGGACGGACAGGTAATAAAGCCAAGAAGTTGGAACGTGTTATCTGCCGTGAGACCAACAGAAAAGAACTTTCCATACGGCTCCCCGAATCGGCACTAGATAGGAGCAAAAGTCATCTATGAATTAGAACATTGAAAACAGCTCCCAGTGCAAGTGTGATGCAAGACAGATGGTGACGGGAGACGGAAGCAACCATTTCCAAGATCGAGAACCAAACCCCTCAATCATGCAGCAAATATGCAAGCTTCAGACATACGCGTATTTCTGCACGATAGCCAGGGTAGCGCCAGTGCAGGATAGCGAACCGGAACAACCTTCTGGTTAACATCCCTACCTCCCTTCTTGATCTTTATCTCCCTCTCTCTAAGGTAAGCTTATGTTTCTTGTACTCAAGAACACACTATAGCCCGCTATGACGCTCAATATTGTTCTGTCAACTCTCTCTGTCATATACCCGGTCAGTGAAGATACAGATGCTGACGAATGACATTTAACCGCACCTGTAATCTCTTATGCATTAAATGAGTTTCATACAAATGCTCCATCGCAATCACTGGGCCTCTAACAAGTTTGCACACAAAACATAAAAGGTGGCTCATTCTTGAGAGCATACACTTTTACACCTGCATGTCTCTTATGGCACTGGCTAAAGTGGGCAGTACAAGTAGCACAAAACTTTATTCCTCAAAATGGGACGGGGTTTAGGAGGTGGGGTCTTGAGCAGCAGGTGGTGTTCTTAGATAAAGGATCCCATTGGTTCTTGCTGCCTCCTCGGCCCGCTCGCGTGTTTATTTTTCAGCGCAAGCCCAGCCAGGCCACTGCTCATTGGCTCGCTGTACTGTGCACGTCACTTCCGCTCCGATTAGTACGCAAGCATTAAAAGTAAATGGCTGTTCTAAAGAACTATCTGCACAAACTTTCATATGCATACAAAATATAATAAATCTTTGAGAAACTAGATTTCAACGTTTAGTTTGGCCACGTGACTAGAGTGCAATCACGTGACATGACGTCACTTTTGTCAACAGTCAAAATGGCCGCTTTAAAGGTCGTCGCGGCAAGTCACGGTAGAGTGTCACGGTTACAGGTTCTAGAGCACTGTATCACGGTGTTTTCGAGGAGTTGTACGCAAGTGGTTCCAAGACCAGTGCAAGCCGCCTAGTTGGATCCAGGATACTTGCCTCTGAATGGTTAAAGTGCGCCGATTGCAAGGTGCTATGTAAGCCGCGCGGTTGGGTGCTAGATATGCGTATTGCCCCAGGTAGCACACAGCAGCGGGCCAATATTGGATATCCACTGGCAAAGCGTGGCCCTAACTACACTGCAAAAAAATTCCGTGAATGTTACGTACAAACTCTCCATAACAGAACAAACGCTTGCTCTGTTGCATCTGAAATGGAGGGTCCATCCGTAACACATTCGTGAAGGTGGCTGGCCGTATTATGCATTTTCTGAAACGTATTACTCGCCGTAACTGTTGGCCCCCGGACTAGGCACCACATGACGTCCCATTTCCGATCTGTGTGGTTTACTCTTGTTCAACAATGTCCACAAACTAGCATGGCGAAAATGAGATTAACCCCATGTGCAAAGGTGAAGATCCGAGGGGGGGTGATAATCAAATTAGACCCAAGTGACGCATAATGTTGCTTCAGCGTTGAGGGATTGCTACAAATTGTGAGCAACATTAAATATCAAAGGACTTACTTTGCTATAACTTTAAAAGAAGAACGTTGACTTCATAAAAAAATATTTTCACGATGTTGCTAACCACATGACAGGGTAACAATTAATAAATGCATTTAATAAATAATTTAGAAATGCAGGTTAATGAGGTCAAGAGATAAAAAAAATTTAGACACAGACAATGGTTAGACAACTTCTCTAAATTGAAACTGAACACCAGCTGAAAATACATTACAAACATTACATACAAACATTACAAACAAGGTGAAAGCCGAATTTCCGTCTGCCGTTTGACAAGGAAACGAACCACTGAGAAAGCCAAAAGCATGGGCAAACAAATTTGTGAATGAAGTGCAATGTAGCAGTCACATCTTTGCTACACAACCATCAATCAAAAACGCTAACTCCTTCACGGATAACAAAAGCACAGGCACAACAAAATATTGCTAATTGCAATGTTCAACTTATTAGGTACCTATAGCCGGCCATTCATGCCTGGTCTTCCTGCGGATAAATGAAACGCTGCAAAAAAGCAGTGAGCAGCCATAATTGTTGTAGTGACAAGGAGGATGTGCACCGTCGGTGCTGCTCCCTCATCCTGAGTAGTAAATAATAGCTGTTTTTTCTGGAATGTACTCTGGAAGCATGAATTTCCTATCCACCTTTATTTAGCTTGCACTGACACGACCCATCATGAACTCTGCAGCTTTGACAAACATGCGGGCCAGTCGACAGCCACAGAAGACTGTAGAACCCTGCTAACTTGCAAAAAAACCAGTGCTCAGAAAGAAAAATTATAAAAAAATGAGGAGCTCCTTACACCCACTGTTTTATATGGTACTAAGAATGCGGCTAAGACATGGCATGAATATTGTTTTTTTCTGCTCAGTTACGAACTTTCTCGCCTGTGCTAACATATTACTGCAATGTAAATAATGAAACATGCCAGCATTGCACAACATGCTGTAAGACTTACAAAATACACCCCCTGCAAGGCTACCACATGCCTCTTAGATGTGGTAATGTTTATATCTACCAAACTATCTAGACTAAAATGAGACACCAAGCCTCTGACATCTGGAGATGTGTACCTCCCATGCAATTAGAGTGATTGGAGATGCTCCTCATTGATGGCATTTCAGTTGCTAGGTGCGGAAGGACCGGATATGAAGGTGAACAACTAGACACCCACTTTTTAAGCAACGTCACAATGAGCAATGTGCCTTGGCTTTTCTTCCATCCAAAAAGTTTTATGTTCCATGTTTACGTAACTGCTTGCATGTGCTCATTTTGGCTTGCTGAGAGGTTCTTTTCTTTGTTAAACTAGCTTTAACTCTGACCTCAGTCTTCTGCACCTTCTTAATTTTTTGCTAGTGTTCACCTTAAGTCATGTGTAAGCTCACGCAGATCTCTACTTTTCTACGTTTCCAACTGTCACATCTTCTCTGCCTTCGTCATGTCCATCACTGCATCCGACGCCTTCAAGTATAGTATGCTGTGTATAATCACCTTAACTAATCTGCCTATTACACATGTATTTTTGTTAGCTACCCACTCCTCTATCTGGCGCTGATAGGCCCTGAGAGTAAATAAATGAATTGTAGTCTAAGCTAAGTCTCAGCAAGCATGCATTATGTTCAGTTTACCATGTTGACCAGTAAAGAGTGGACAGAAAAAAGCTGCAAAGTAGAGCTTGACATGCCTCTCGCCCCTACACTGGAAAGCAGCAGGCAAGGCATTTGCAACCACTAACGACAACGGAACATGCCAAGTGCGAAGTAAATCAGTAATGTTCCTCGCATTTATCACAAGGTATACTCTCTGCTCAGTAATTTATTACCCCCTTAGACATTCTGCAAGGAGTGCATACAATGATGTGTCACCACAATACAATGAGAATCATTAACCCTGTGCCAATACAACAGCAAAGAAATTTATGCCCAATAAATGCATTGCTTACATGCAACCAAGAGGCAAGAATGGGCCAACCTGGCACATATATGGAAAATAAGCTCAAAATTATAAAGAATGACATTTGAGCAGCCGCTCATTCCCCCACCCCCTCCCATCAAAAAAATATGAAAAAGGGTCCTCTTCACACGGCACGTTTGAAAGATGCGGCTGTAATATTTGCGAAAGTTCAACTACGTGTGAAATTCAGATATAAATAACGCCAACGCATGCGGTTGGAAGCGAGGCGCCAGGGCGCGGGCAAACAGTAATCGTCTTCAGGTATCGACTGGTTCCACCTCCTGAGGGCCGCTGCTCGACGAATACCACTCAAGGCCACGTTCACATCCAACAAGCTTGTAATAAACTTTAGACAGGTGTTTATCATGATGCAGCAGCAGCTCATCAGTGCTATTGGCCAGTGCTGAATTTTTTAGCTTGATAAACGCAATCATCCACCGAAACGTGTTTCGACTGTTCCTCGCCAGATTCTTGCAGTCCCACGAGGGTGAGCAGCTTTTCCGCCGGCTTCAAGTCTCCTCTTTCGTGCAGGGCCACTGGCATTGTAACGCACATTCTGCACGGTCGTTTTACTATGAATCGATGCCGCATGGGACAGCAAGCGGTTGTACACTCCAATGCAGCGTACGGGCCGCACACATACACACACCGTAACGACAATACAGCGCGCAGGACGCACGCAGCGAACACGGAAGAACAAAAACCGTTCTAAAGCACCTGTTCACTCAACACCACACACAATCCGCACATGGTTCCGACTGCGGGCTTGGCTAGCGCTTCGACTCGTCACGGCCAAGCTGCATGCACTGCGCTCTTGTGGTAACAACGCTCATGAAACGAAAAGAAAATTTTAATATGTAAAACCATTCAAATTGTCAGCTAAAAAAGCTACGGTAAAATTAAATACATCTGATATGTTTTCAAGGTGGTGCGCTTTTGCGGCGTCAGCGATGTAAGCATGGATGCGAATACGCGAATGACGCTATGAATTTCCCGTGCAACTCTGCTAGCCACCATAGCCTATGCCATAGCTCTGCAAATGGCATCGTGCTCGGCGTTTTGCGCGGCTGACTTGCCCGCGTAAATTTTGCTTCCTCCGTGCACACATGCTTGGTGAGGTGAACGGTGGTCGGTACGAACAGTTTGAAGTTTAATCGACTGAAAATTGCTCAAGGAAAGTCAGCGGAATTGCATTTTTATTGTTTCTGTGCATCGCGAGTGACTGGCGGCAGCCACACGGCATCGTCTCCGGTTTGGTGAACTTGTGAGAAGGTGAGCAATTTGTTATCAGATTTTGAAAGCGGTTTTTTGTTTCTATAGTAATCCTGTGGCTCGTCGCATGTTATGTTCACGGTAACATCAGCACAACGTGCATGCGCTTTCTGTCTCTATTTGAGGTAACATCGGTCGATCAGCGTAAACTTTTGGATTCAATTAAGCACAGGCTGTCCATGTTGGTAGTGCGTGTCGAATGTGCTTTGAGATCATTCTGCGCTCGAGATGGCCTTCTGATAATTTATTTATTCCCAGGTATAGTCGAGATTTGGAACCGTTCATCCCACTGCAACAGTGCTGAAAAGCTGTTTTGTGTTCATGCATCTGCTGTCCTTAAACTTTTCGGTAATCATTCGCGTGGTTCTTTTGGATCTGGATAACCGGCTACTGTTGCTAGGGACGCCTCGCAGCAGAACCCTTGGGGACGCCTAGTGGGTCAGCTGTTTGTCCAGGTGCAAAGTTACCTAAGGTGCCATTCCAGACTTTTTTTTCCTGTCCATCAATCTCATATTCCTTGCAAAAATTACAGTATGTAATTAGGCACTAAAAAAATTGGTAACTTATACACATTCCAGGACAGTTGAGAGAAATGAAATTAAAATTGGTTTTTGAGGAAAGGAAATGGGGCAGTAACTGTGTCTCGGTGGGCTCCTGAACCTAAGGGAAGGAATAAACGAGGGAGTCTAGAGAAAAATGCACATGCAGCATCAGTATTCTCTCTGTAGACTTTTCGAGACCTGGATTCATTCCTTCCAGGACAGTGCCAAGCAGTAGGTGAACTGCACACAAATTTATTTTCCTCTTGTGCAAAGTAAAGAGTGAAAATGTTCTAAGACAAGTCTCTAGTCTGTTTCATTCTCACTGCATTTGCTCAAAGCATAATATGAAATGCTGTATTTCTTATACCCTGGTTTCCTTTACTTTGAGCAGTAGGTATTGACAATGAACATCAAGGCAACTCCACTCTCATTGCTTATTGCTGCTTTTAGGTTCCCTCCATGATTTTCTGTTTGCTCAGTCCTGGCCTTAACATATTTTCTTCTGCTGCTTAGCTTCGAACTATTGGCTAGGTTACATGGTTCTACTACTTCTATGTTCACTGTGAGGTTTGAGAGCTTGTTGCTTTGTTCTTTTTTTATAAGCATCTTTGTCTTCTCGAGGCTGATTGGCAGTCCGGAACAGAGACCACATGCATTGTTTATGTTAAGATGATGACATGATAGCCTAACACATCGTATCGTTGCCATTCGAGCCCCCTGTGTACTTGCTTTGTTGCACTGGGAGCAAAAAAGTTTAGTGGAAGTCGCAATGAGGTGCACTTTTGTTTAGACTAGTGCAAAGGTTTACTGTTGCTTCGCAGTATAGTGCTCCCACCTGTTGCGCACGAGCATTTAGATGGCTGTTAAATACTACTGTCAAGTATTTAGCCATTGTAATGTCGCAGGTCTGTTGTGTAGGATTTCAGATCATTGTCTTGCACTGTCCCCGAAGCCTGTTGTGTGTCAGTTACGCCACTATGCTGCTGTATTTCTGTCCAGTGTAAAAAATATTTTCTGTGATTATGCTACACGCACAGGTTCATGGGGAAGTAAATATTTTGTGTCGCTTCAACCGGGTAATGCTTCAGAATGAACACATGCAAAAACCCATGCTGTTAAAAGCCTTGGCTTGTGTAACCCAAGTGTGAGGAGAATACTATTATGGCAGGGATTCTTGCATTGCAACCTTTTAAATTTCTTTTTTGTAAAAAGAATGACGTGAGGTTTCATGAGTTACAGCTCTCTTTCATTGCTTGCTCAGAGAAAGCGTTTATTGTAAGTAAGCAGTAGTCGCTTTTTTCTATTGTTCAAGCAGCAGCATCAGCATGCCTCATCATTTTTGTCTTGAATGACTGAAGTTGCTTCCAGAGCATTGCCTTCTTTTTTTCTTGTTGTTTATTCAGCATGCAATATTGTGTCTATAGATTGCTCTTTAGCATTATTTTGCGTTCTCCCAAGCAAATTTTAGGCGACCAAATTCAGAAGCACCTTGTATTGGCCTTACATGCTCGCTATTAATGCAGAAGTAATTATATGCCACACTAAACACCAAATCTACATCCTTCAGAGTGGGTCTAGAAGCTTGTCTCCAGACTCTTGCCTTGAAGGAGTTCTTACAGGTTTCACATATCTGCTTGGTGTTGGAAGTGACAGCCTTTTCTACTTTGCAGCAAGGTATACATTTAGAAAGGGTTCATACGAGGGGGTACCCAAAAGAAACCGGACTTATTTTTGTTTGAACTTATTTATTCACATTTTAAGCACAGACCTTCAATCTCTTTCAAAGTATTCCGCACTTGCAATGATACGCTTGTCGAACCTTTCATTCCATTTTTCAAAACATTGTTTGAATTCATCTTTTCTGATGCTTGACAGTGCCTCCGTCGTTTTTTTCTTCACTTCAGCAACATCAGCGAAAAGTTTTCCATTCACCTATTTTTTCATTCTAGGAAACAAAGAAAGTAGCACGGGGCAAGGTCGGGAGAGTATGAGGGTTGAGGAATAGGGGCCATGCCATTTTTGGTCCAAAACTGCCGTAGAGACAGGGCTGTGTGAGCAGGGGCATTGCCATGATGGAAAAACCAGTCACCCGACCGCCACAAATCTGACCGCTTCCACCGCACACTGTTGCCCAATCTTTTCAAAACATCCAAGTAGAAAGCCTGGCTAACTGTCTGACACTGCGGAACAAATTCTCAATGGACGACTCCTCTCCCGTCGAAAAAACAAATCAGTATTGTTTTGAGCTTTGGTTTCACCTGACGAGCTTTCTTGAGGCGAGGTGAATTTGAAGTTTTCCATTGGCATGATTGTTGCTTTGATTCAGGATTCGATTCAGGAACACTTGAGTTGTCCCCATAGCATCGTCCTTGTACGTCTTTCTTAATATTTCAAGAGTTTCCATTCAACTTTTTCCGATCAGAAATCAGAATTTAAGCGGCGCACGCTGTTCACGAAAATCAGCCATTGCAAAAACGACATTCAAACAAAACAGTCGTCACTCTAAAACTCTGCCTAAACTAGTCTGACCTCCTTCAACGACGGCACTCGGCTTACTGACTCTGGAATGTTCGTGCTATGCGCTCCTAGTGGCAAAACGCGGCACCACAGAAGCTTTGCCGACCAAAAAATTTATTCCGGTTTCTTTTGGGTACCCCCTCGTATATGTGTATTAGGTAGATCTCTTAACCAGAAACAGGAATCAGGCTAGCTGCATACTCAAGCTGAAATCACACAGGTGAAATATTTTGTCTTGTTCATAGGCGCTGTTTGCATTTCATTCCAGCCTGATTGTGCACTACTGCCATAGCAGGTACCCCATCTAAACGAGGCGCTCTCTTGTGGCAAATCATGCGCATATGTTTTAGACACGTGCGTGAAGAAATGTGCAGCTACAAACATTGCATACTTGGTTATTCATAATGTTTTTTTTTCTCATGTGCATAGAACAATGTTCAGCTACATTGCTTGCTTTGTTGTTACTACTTCTATTTTTCCGCTAATATTAAACTACATATTAATCTCAGAGACCCGATGTTCGACTGAATGATCCTTCTGTGTCCCACTAGGAAGGCAAAAGCATCACGCCTAGGGCTCATTCACCGCCCTTCATCCCTGTTTTGGTTTCAGTCGGTCAGTTATGCTATTAATGAATGTTATCACTTTATAGCAAAAGTATATATGAAAATACATTTTGGGCTAAATGAGGTTAACAAGTTATCCACTGTGCACAATGGTCTGGTTGGTCTTGTACATCTTTAATTGGGTGTTAATGTTTCTTTTGTGGTTGCTGTCTAAATAACTTTGCCTGCCTATTGTATCCTATGTCCTTTTATGTTTTTTTTATGCCTGTCTTCCTTACTACTGGCTCTCTCCCTTTTCAGTCATTCCTTTTTCCTTTAAACTGGCGATTGGTCATAAGCCTGCTGTGGGAATGGCAGCTAACACTAGGCCCCTTTTTTTTCATTGAACCTGCACTGCTAATATTAACACTAATAGTACTGTATCAGTATTTATGTGATACTGCATTTTTTGTTATGCATAAATAGTTGGCTAAGCCAATGGTAGCAGTGTTGAATATCACAATATATCATGCATATATCTTGCATGCAATATCAAGTATCAGTTTATTAACTTTGGATGAAGGTTATTCAAACAGGGTGATAAAAGCATCTGGGCCCTTAGCAAGCTGCTAGTTCGGGCCCATGCAATAAGTGCACAAAATAGTGTGCCCAGGCGTCAGCATAAGAAAAAAAAAGTGTACATTTTATATGAATAGAAGATGTTACACAAAACTATATCAGTATATTCACTATTATGCTACCCTCTATTTCTTTCAGCTCGGCCGTTTGGCTGTAGATATTTTGTGCTGATTTCCTAGTCTAGTCCACTCAAACTAAAACTTTGCTTTCTGTGTTGCAGGTAGAATCTACAATGAATGCCGCACTGTGTCTTGTAAGCAGGAGGCGGTGTTAATGGAGCCATGAACTTTTCTTGCGGATGACTGGTGTTGGCTTTATTATGCACTGAACCTCAAGTGTGAAGGGGAAAATGTCGTGTTGGATTTCTGCAGAGGTGAGACATCATGGTGAATCTACCAGTGCGAAAGACGAGACAAGAGACAAGACAGTCGCTGAGTCGCGACCATAGTTTATTGAAGTGAATAGGGAATACATGAAGAAGCCAAGCAACACCACAAACCACACAATTACAGATAAGCATACATGACAACATGAGTCAATGGCCCTGAACATTCCCCTGATCGAGATAGTCCAGCTCATTGCGTGTTAGTGCGATAGACAACACACTTGCACATTAGTCACCGAGTCGTAAGGTGTGTCTAGCCTCAATAATCTACCATTTAATCTTCTCCGAATTTACTGCCAAAATGTGTGCTGCCAAAAGGAAAGGGTAGCAGCCTTCAAATCCCTTGCAATATACAGAAAAGTTAGAACCCCTACCCTCTTGTGCTCCTGTAATCTTACATTGATACACCTTCCAGTTTGACCTATATAGACCCGACCACAAGATAGAGTGTCTGATACCATGTTCATTTTACAAGGTACATATACATTTCACACCACATGTGTACTTTTCTCTAGCCACATTCACAGAATTATTCTTAACAATTTTACATATTTTAAACAACTTATTAGGGGCCAAGAAAATCGCTTTTCCATCATACCTTCTGGCCGCATTTTTCAATTTGTACGACAATCTATGTGCGTACGGTAACACAACCGGTCTTTTGGCATCTCGCTGGCTGGCCCCGGCCTGATGGCGCCGGTCGCCGTGAAAAGCTTTCGGCTTCTTTAACAATTTATTGTATGCTCTTGCAATAACATGGTTAGGAAATCCTGCGTTCATTAACCTAAAATGTGCTCTTGGAAACTAGTCGTCATGCTAAGAAAGCATGACTTCATCAATTCTGAGCCCAGGCTTGACAGTCCAATGCTATCTTTCACTAGCCTGTAATAGCCAACCTGTGTCCAAGTAGCAGCTTAACACTCCTGGGTGAATATCACCAGCACACATGGTGTGTGCAGATCAAGGTAAGGTCCAGAAACCGCAGCTCTTTTTGTGGCGACATTTGCTCCAAGGTAAACCTAAGAATATGTTCACATCCCAAATTATCAGAACCTTTGTAAAAGACCAGAAAATCATCAACATAGCAAAAGATTTTTTCCCCCAGTCCATGCAAGTCCTTGACAATCATTCTATACACCCTACTTAAAATATCTCTTAGCACAAGGCCCATCTTCGAACCACTACATATACCAGATTTTTGAACACATACCACACTGCAGCACTCTACAGCCATGCTCTTAAAATAAATGCTATTCACTAGCATGCTCTTCAGATAAATTTCAGAAAAGGGTTCTTGCAAAATTTTGTCTGGTTATTTGCAAAAGCATTTGTCTACTTCGCATCTTGAAGATCCGTTTCTTGTACTCAATTCGCAGCGTGGTTGAGTATCTGAAGAATGGCAATCCAGCAGATTGTCTGGTGGTTAGTGTCGATGTAGAACTATTTTATTCCATCCCGTATGAGGACCTTATGAAAAGCTTGTGAATGTGTATATCGGAGCACAATGATGAGCTTGTGTTTAGGAACAGGTGCGTAATAGTCTTTTTTTTGGACTTACCTCCTTTTATTTGAAGAGCATGTTTCTGGAGTATGGCTGTGCGGCATATGTTCAAAAGTCTAGTATATGTATGGATTGAATGCCTCTGTGCTAAGTAATATTCTCTTAAGCAGGGTGGATGGAGTGATTGCCAAGAACTTGCATGGGCTGGGGGAAAATCTTTCACTGCGTCTGATTTTCTGGTCTTTTACAAAAGGTTGCGATAGTGTGGGACCTGTGCATATTGCCAAGTTGTTTAAGGAGCAAGGCCTTTCTTTAACTTAGCATTTCCTTAGAGGAAATGTCCCATGAAAAAGAGCTGCGGTTTCTGGGCTTCACCTTGATGTTCTGCACATGCCATGTATGCTGCCGATATTCACCCAGGAGGGTCAAGCAGCTACTTGACTATTGGCCGAATCATTCTAAGCTAGTGAAAGATAGCATTGTGTCATCTAGGCTAGGCTCGGTATTGATGAAGTGATGCTTTCACAGCATGACAAGTGGTCTCCATGAGCAGATTTTAAGGCTTATGAAAGCATTATTCCCCAACCATGCAGGAGTGAGTGATAAATTGTTAAAGCTGAGCATATAAGATTGATCAAGTTGGTCAGACATGCTAAAGGTACGAATGGCATAGCATCATGTAACGAGGACAGCAGGAGAGCACACACGCATTAGTGCCAACCTTGGAGCAGATACAGAATCCAAGAGCGTGTGCTTGACATTCAGCGTTGGCAGTCAAGGGTCGGGCTCATTCAATCTTGAATGTTCAAATCAGTGTTTTCTCATTTCCTTGACTGTCAGTGCTGATTGTCAAGCTCGTGCTCTTGGATTCTGTACACACTCCAAGGTTGGCACTTGTGCGTGTGCTTGTTGTCCTGCTGTCCTTATTACTTGATGCTGCGCCATTCTTCCCTTTAGCATGTTAAAGCTAAAACCCCTTCACAGGGATTGGCAGGATACGGCCGGGGCCAGCCATCGAGATACCAAAAGATCGACTGTGTTACTGTACATATGTAGATTGTCGCACAATTTGAAAAATGTGGTCAGAAGGTATGACGCAGAAATGGTGCTCTTGGCCCCTAATAAGTTCTCTACAAACTGTAAAATTGTTAAGAATAATTTTGTGAATTTGGTCCTGGAAAAGCATATGTGCCTTGTAAAATGTATGTGGTGCATCGGATACTGTTATCTTGGGGTTGGGTTTATGTTGGTCAAACTCGAAAGTGTGTGAATGTAAGACTACGGGAGCACAAGAGATATTTGGATATTGGTAGGGGTTCTAACTTATCTGTACATCGCAAGGAATGTGAAGGCTGCTAGCCATTCCGTTTGGCAACACTCATTTTGGCGATACATTCGGAGCAGATTAACCGGAAAATTATCGAGGCTAGACACATCTTATGACTCGGTGACAAATCTGTGAGTGTGCTGTCCATCGTGTTAATATGCAACGAGTTGGACTATCTAGATGACAGGAAAGTTAAGAGCGATCTTTTACTCATGTTGTGGTATAGCATATCTGTAACTGTGTGGTTTGTGGTGTTATTTGGCTTTTCTATGTACTCCCTGTTTACTTCAATAAACTTCAGTTGCGAGTCAGCGCCTGCTTTGTCTCCTTTCTTGTCATTGTCTCGTGCTGGTAGGTTCACGTACTTGCAGAGTAGATTCACTGAATTGTATACTTGCAGAGGCTTGTGAAGAAAAACCAGAGGAATTTTCTTTCCTTTGTCTGGAATGGAAGTTAAAAATTTTTTTTTGCGTAGCTAGATGGTTGCAGCATGAAATTCCATTCTGGAAGGGTAAACCCACTAAATTGTACATTTTGTGTGCAAGGGTACTGATGCTTGCATGAAACTGAAAACATTCGCCCAGGCTATCTGGCTAGCTTCCTTCTTCCTTGTGCCCAGATTTTTTTAAACAATACTTTGTCAGATTTATTTTGACCAGAATTTCTAACATGTTAATTACACCACATTTTGTGATCATATACAACAAAATTAAAACATGATGATCACTGGTGTATGGTTTAGTCTGGGGTAGAATGATGAGAAGTACCTAGTATATAGTAAAATTTAATATTACTAGTCTAACATAAACAAAATTGCTCTTTTTTTTAGTGGAAAATTTTGCTACCAGGGAGTCGGAGCGGCATGGCATGATGAAGACTTGGACAGTGTGCATTCCAAAGTACCTGTATTCATGTCGGCACGAGAACTTGCGCACAGTGCTTCAAACAGTTGGTGAGTACCTTGGTGCTGTGCTTCTGCTTAGATAAGTAAATATTTGATTTTAAATGTGCCTGAACAGCCAATTGGCCTAAACGAGTGCACACTAAGTCAATACAAACACCATGACGTGAACAGACATAATACAGAAAGATGGTCGCAAATACGATGATAATAATAGTAAAGAAAAACAAGCATAATGAGTAAACAATGAAAACAGCAAATTAGGCAAATATTTCTGTGTCATAAAAAGTTGAATTGTGTTATTTGCAAATGAGTCATTGGTGAAATGGCATGCATGTCAGGATAAAATCTATCATAGCATTTGGTGGTTTTTCCCTGAGGCACACGAAATCGCAGTGACATCAATAACGGCTCACAGTCAATAGAGCCGAGCACAACTTTATGTAGAAAATCCATGTCATAAAGGGTAGACATACCAAGGTCTGCTGCGGGTTCGATCCCGGCCCTGGCGGCTGGAATTTCCTTGGAGGAGAAATTCTTGAGGCCCGTGTACAGTGCGATGTCAGTGCACGTTAAAGAACCCCAGGTGGTCGAAATTTCCGGAGCCCTTCACTACGGCGTCTCTCATAGCCTCAGTCGCTTTGGGACGTTAAACCCCATAAACAAAACAAAACAAAAACAAACCAAGGTCTGCTAGAAGAAAGTCGTAGTCTTAGAAACGACAGCGCTCAATATATCTATCACAAAGGATGCATACAATCTTCTGCTGAACATTTTCGATTTCATCGCCAGAGGTAACAGAGGCACTATTCTAAGCTACTGATGCAAACTCAAGACGTGGCATCACGAGAGCACAGTAGCCAAATTATGTTTTTAATCTGAATAAGAGTGTGTATCTGAAATTTTGAGCAAAAATTGAGTAGCGTTTAGATATTCTTGCACGAAATACCACTGTTAAAATTGGTTATGAATGATATGTCTCACATGTACGCTTGTCTGCTGAATATAGTAAGCATGGCTTGCGACCTGAGTGCCTCCGATGTATGAAAAAAAATGGCCAGGTTACTGCATGACGCGTGGAGCAACCCAGTGTAGCACATTCAGGCTTCATGGACTGGAGAATGAAGGCAGTAATAACTTTAAGAATAGAAAACACAGGACCAGGAAGCTGACAGAACACACTGACACTCGGTGCATGAAGGGCATTATGGAGTTGCCTGTCGTGTTGTGCAAGATGGAGGTCGCACAGACAGATGTTAAACATGAGTCGATGCAGATACCTTCTGTCATTACGTAGTACTCACTGCAGAACTCAACAAAAAAGAAGCAAAGGTAACAGCTGAGCATGGCCAGACTCTTGTGCTTTCCTCCGCAAGCAATCTGGAAGCGCAACTCTTCAAAGTCTTTTATGCTTTCGCTCGACATATACATCATCACTGCATGTGTCGAGGAAAAGTACATACCCTTAATGTCAAATGACATAGCACTTACAGGACTCAGTAACAGCTTACTTAGGTGTTCTGATGCATCTACAGGGCACCTTATGAGAGATTCTTAGGCTTCAGAGCACTCAATCTACAGGGCGCCTCATGAGAAATTCTTAGGCGTCAGAACACTCAGCCCTTGCAGAAATTGTTTCAGTTTGTTGCCACATGGACCTCTTCGTAATAATGACCCTAAAAGCGAGCCTTCCTTTAGTGTCACAAAAAAAGGCCTAGGACATGGGTCTTTTTTGCTCCTTCATTAGAACCAAAATGTTTGCGAGCGAGATCTTTCACAGATATGGAATGATTTCACGAAATGTCAAAGAGAAGCCTGAAGCTGTGCGAAGCAATACCAGCAACAGCCCTGCCGTGGTGGCTCAGTGGTTATGGCGCTCGGCTGCTGACCCGAAAGGCGCGGGTTCGATCCCGGCCGCGGCGGCCAAGTTTCGATGGAGGAGAAATTCTAGGGGCCCGTGTGCTGTGCGATGTCAGTGCACGTTAAAAAACCCCAGGTGGTCGAAATTTCCGGAGCCCTTCAACACGGCGTCCCTCATAGGCTGAGTTGCTTTGGGATGTTAAACCCTAATAACCAAACCAAGCGATACCAGTTACAAACACATCAGAGCTGTTGAAGAAGCTGAAAGATTCATGCCTTCATCCTTTTTCTGCATCAGACACATGACTACACTTTGTCTTTCTGGGCCATCATTTTGAAAAGGTTAACATGGCAGCGGCCTTCGGTTAAATTTCTGCAAGGAGCCCTTTGTGGAAACTTAAGCATCTGTTCCTCGTGAGGCGCACTGCAGAGATATTTGAATACCTTAGTGAGCTGCAACCAGCACCTGTGGCTGCATTTTCACTGACATCATAGATTAGTGCATTTTCGTGCAGATGCTGAGATAATGGAAACTATGACTGAAAGCATAACGTTTCGGGAAAGTATGCTTCCTGATTGCTTGTGGGCAAATGCTGTGTAACCACCAATCCAATGGGTACAAGCTTTCTCCTCACCTGGTGCTCGTCTTCTTTAGGGTGAAATGCCTGCCAAATGGTTCATTGCCCCACCTTGAGATGAAGAAAATACCTTGTGCCATGGTGCTCTTTGTCCTCAGATTCCCTCGCGCCATCAAAAATCACAATCATCATCGTGCTTGTGGACAAGTGTCTGGCCTTTTTCAGATGTTACCAATGTTCCTTGCTCACTAAGTTGTGCATTGAGTGCTATGTAATGAAAGGCATCTGCATTGAATTGTATTTGGCACCCATCCTTAGCTACTTTCTATTTGCACAAAATTGTAGACAACCGTAAAGACTTTCATGCACACAGTGGTGTCCGAGTAAGCACATTTTGTCTGCTTCTTCCTGGCCCTGTGGGTTTTGCTGTTTACTGTTATGAGAAATGAATTTTAGGCAATGAATCATATTGGTTTGGTTCTCAGTAAATGGCTTTTACAAGCTTCTACGAAAGCCGATTGTTCAATAGCGGATGGTTCAAATGTATTTGTGAAATTTATAATAGGTGTTGTGTGGCTACTAAATGAGGATTTTTTTATCTTTTCAGATGGATCCGACAGCAATGTTTAGAGGTACAGTCAGGCCGGAATGAAACGCGAACACGCATATGTCATACATTTCTGCTTTGCAGCGAGATATTCCTTTACAACCTTTTTTCGATTATGCATTTCAGTAGGCCCTTTACCCAGACACATGAATCAGGCTAGTTGTACACTTCAGCTGAAAGTAGGCAGGTAAAATATTTTGTTTTCTTGACATGCTCTGTTCGCGTTTCATTCCGGCCTGACTGTACAATGTGTGCAGTTTGTCATGAAAATAAAACGTATGTACTTGTACTCAACCAAACACTTGCCACTCTTTCATTCTAAGTTTCATTCTTTGTACGTGTGCAATACATAAAATGCATGAAAGTCTTGTACATAATACTTATTTCCTCGGCCTCTGGACTGCTATATCTGCAGTGAACGTTCTGGGCAGAAGCTATACACAGATGCATGTGCATGTACTACTGAAAGTATTATCGAGAGCAAAAATAATAGACCCCTGCCAGCGCATGCCGATCTGTGCCAGACTGCATGCAAGCGCCGCTTGACGAAGCACTCCAGATGCTGAGACGAGCGCAGTGGCACGCAATGCGTAGCGCCCCTCGAGATGGGCGCATGCCACTGCGCTGGTCTCGGCACTAGGAGCGCTTCATCAGGCGGTGCTCGCATGTAGTTTGGCGCGGATCGGCACGCGCTGGCAGGGGTCTATTATTTTTGCTCTCGATAGTACATAATTACAATGCAGATTATTTCCGTTCTAGATCAGATGACTTCCAAGTGAACGGAGGAAGTATGCATACACATTACGGGACCTTTAATAAGAACACAACAGAAGCATTCGTTGCAAAGAAACGATTTCATTCTCGTTCATAGCATAGCGTAACTTTCCGTTACCAGGAATGTGACAACCGTCGGACGGAGTCGCTGTATTCATGTTGCGGAAAACCCTCCGGCAACGCATTACCAGCGGGTTTCTCTGTACTGAGGAGTATTTTTTTTTACAGTGTAGGCCCAGAGTTGCCAGTGAGCATCCGATATTGGTTGTGCCACTCCGCCCTTAAACAGCTTAAGGCTGTTCGACGCACATTCCAGATTACACGATCAATTCACCTACTCTGCGCAAAATACCCATGTCCTGTACGCATACACTGGATTCGCGGTCATGCTCACGATCCACATAACATTCAAGCAGATGCTATGACTCACATTGACACATCAGACGACCCGCCACCTTCCCCTCTTCCCCCAGATCCGTTCCTGTCCCATGTGTCCGATTCACAAGCTCTGCGCCAGCGAACACGCGCTCTAATTCCTCCGTGTTCGCACCCTCTCCCCCGTAGTCTAACTCGGCAGGAGGAGGTATCAGTGCGCCGGATTCGGACAGGGGCGGCCCTGACCCCATCTGTCCGTTATCGGTGGGGTGATAAATATCTGCCAGCAACTGACAGGTGCCCTCACTGCGGCGCTGCACCGGACATTTGTGATGTGCGGCACCTGTTGTGGACTTGCCCAGCGACGGCCCCTATTAGGAAACGGCTCCTCAGGGAGGTCGGCCTGTGGTGGAACCGCGACGGGGACTATGTGAAGTGGACTATGGACAATCACTTCACCAGCAGCCTATGCGAGTACCTCGCCGAAACTGGTCTACACTTCTTCTTTTAACTTTCTGTAACCTACATTCCACTCCCCCTTTTCTCAACTTATGCCTCAAGGCAGACTTCACGAATAAAAAAAAAAACAATGGCCCTGGTTGTACGTCGCTTTACCAGTATTGGCTGAGCCGTAATTAGATTCTGGCTATTATGGGCCAGGTTAGCCAGGATTGCCCCACTGTTTGCCATTGCTGGCTGTGTCATCATCGAATCCTGGCTATCATGGGCCATGTTAGCCAGTGTTGTTCCACTCTTTGCCAGATTTGGCTATGCCATTTCCGGGAGCTGGCTATATTGGCCTAGGATTGCCACCACTTATCCAGTGTTCAAAGTATACTGGCTAACGTTGGTAAACATTGTGTCATCCATTAAAATGGGTTCAAAATTATTTTTTTTGTCGAGTACCATATCGGCAGTTCATAATTTTCGAACGCGCTAAAACATGCGAGTTCAAAGATTTGGTTTTATTTATTATTATATTTTAACCGAACACTTTTGCAGTTTGTGAGCAAAGCTACCCATGATTCCGTTGGAAAAGCTGCACTCTGGTTGCGCAGTGAGCAGCAATAATACGTTTAGGAGAATTGCGATCGAAGTCCTGTTGATCAGAATTAACGTTCTGATTACACCCGAGACGCCTTCAACAAAAATTGTCAACAGGCGCCTTCAACAAAAATCAAATAAGTTTGATTTGATTAAATTTTTGGAATAAAAAAATCACTTTTTTTTATTCGCTCTAAAAATTCACTGCCGCAGTGCGCAGCTGGTGTCTGCTTCATGGAGATCGCGATACAAACGTAATAGATTAGCGCAAGTGCATTCGCTAAACCGAAATTGTGCTCAGTTTTGGCAACGTCCAGAAACGAAGCAGTCGCCTCGTAATTTCGAATTATGCGTTGCGCTCGTGAAATATTAGGCGGGTGCTTCATAAACGCACGCGGACACGTGCTAAGCGATTCCTACGCTTCCCTACCTCGTGCCCTGTGATGGCGCCTTTCCCGTGTTTTTTGATTTCCTATTCCCTTCCTTTTCTGCAAATCGTAGTGTTGGAAATTGTTGTTTTTGACCATTTTATTCTTCTGTTGCGTAATTTGCATTGGGGGAAATATAGCTCTTGCTCACGTCCTTGCATATTTACTCGCAAGTTTTTTTTTCTTTCGAACATGACCTTTATTGATGAAAACCATCGAAAGTAGTTGCGAACCACAATTAAACATGCCTTTGTTTGTTTTTGCTTTTTTTGCGCGAAACTTCCACACCAACAAACAATTTGAGGATTCTTCGACGACCACTGAATAAATGGACTGACGACTGGCGTTAGACGCATGTTAACCTAGCTTGTTTGGCTTATGTACGGTACATGAAACTATGGAAGAGCGCGCATTCTGCTTGGATATTTTTTTGCTTTATATTTTTGTTATTATGTGGTAACATTTTAAGCTATCTTGAACTAACAGAAGCCACATCATACGGCCCCAAAAAATACGTGAGTGTCTGAAGTCTGAAGTCGTTTTGGCGAAATTCATCTTGAAGCTCCAAGTTTTTCACTTCAAAATTTTCGGGCTTTTGCTGCAGCCTTGTAGCAATACTTTGACGCTTCCGTGTTTCCCATCCACTTGTTCCTTGTAGGTATTGCTTTCCGTACTGCCTGTGGCCATGTGACTCGTTCTCCAAAAATTCCAAACCCTTTTCACGTGTTTTGGCCCCTTTCCCTCTCTCTTTCAAGTCTTCTCATATCTCGCCACCTGTTCTCCCGGCCGCGCCCTTTTTTTTGGTAGCGGGCTAACCCCCCACCCCGCGAAGCGCTTTTTTTTTCTTTTTGGTTGTCACTTCCTCAAAGCTATTTTCCCTCGCGCGCAGCTACGCGCTTCGCTGTTCGTGCACCCTTCCACGATCTCCCTGTCTCCACCTTTCAGCTCGAGGACTTTTCTCGGAACCACAAAACCTGTGTAAAGGAAAATGACTCTACCCCCTCCAGCCAACACCTCCCCCCCCCCCCATCGTCTCCACTGCTCGTCTTGGAACCACGCGACGCATCACAATAAGACATTCTTGACTCCACGGCGGAGCCCAACCATGTGCACAACCAACAGGACGAAAATGCATGCACACTCGAGCTAGCACCGTTCATAGTCTGTGTACGCGAAAAGCCACGCTCATATATTAGGAGAGATCCGACGCTGTTCGTACCGCCTGCAAGATCTTATTTGTAAGTACTAAAACTCTTTTATCTTTATATATGTCTGGAAGTTAAAGTGGTTTTTGTAGTAAACGTTGCTTTGACTACATGCGCCTTTATTTTTTCGGCAGGAAAACAGAGCGAGCCAAAAAGCACGAGGACGACTTCTGTGTACGCACTCTCATTGCGAAATGGCTTGCTTGACGTCGTGCGCAGTGGAATTGTGGCCGAATGGTGAGAATTTAATTTTTCGTCTTTGGTAAGATGAACTCACTGAAGATTCACTACTTTGGCTAACAGCGGGTTTGAACTCATATGACCTGAGATGGGATGCATTCGGGAATATGTCCTTTACCGCTTATGCACGACGGAAATCAGAACCGCTTAATTATTTTTCCACTGCAGACCAGTTGGTAAGAATATGTATAATACTTCCGTACTGTTTCTTTTTGCCTTCTACACTTGCAGACTCAATAAAAAATCCGCAATTTCTGGTTAAAGCTTTTGCCCAAGTTCTCTCGCAATGAAAAAGGGCATTACTCTGGACTATCAGACTAGTATTTTTGTGTGGTTTGCAAGTCGCAGTTTGGAATCCAATTATAGCATGCATGCGAAGCGACTAAGGTAAAACAAAGGTGCCCTGAGTTCCTTGCGTTCAGCGTATTTCGCAAAAAATCGCAAGCCGTATTTTTAACCCTATTAAAAAAAAGTAATCAAAAATGTTGTTTTGACGTCCATGTGTAAGAGACGCTACAACCTGTGCATATTTACTTGAATAAAAAATTAGCTCGCAATTTAGAGATACGAGTTATGATATTAAAACAAAATAATACATTAATCTGTTTTCAATATCACATTAATTTGCTTATCTCGCATTGAATATATTTACTGGGAGTGCGACACGACGCATTGGACTAAATTAAACCATTTGGTATAAGAGAAGTTTAGTAAATTAAATTCCACTTTGTGCAACTAATGTGGTGCTGGTTCTTAAGAATAAATTTAAAATTATCGTGTAAAATATGTTGCTAGTGTCTTCACGATGACTGTGTTTCACAAAATTCGGTGTTATTTAGTCATTTTTGTTTTTGTTCTGTGATGGCCATAATTCAACTTACCATGACATCATGCATCTCGATCGTTGCAGGCTTGGCGCTTCGTGAGGCCATCGTGCAAGAGCTGGACGAGGAATTTGTTTGAATGCAGTCCAGCAGCCCTCTTGCAAGTGGAGTGCAACGATTACTTCGGATATGACTGATCAGTTCACTGGAGGACAGCTCCGTTGAGCATTCTATGGATGCCTTAGCCGTGCCGCAGCAGCTTGCCCAGATGTTTTGCCCAACCTGATCGGCACGCACCAAACTTGAAAATAAATTGTTTTCCCACAGCCTCTGCCACCATGCTCTTGGGCCCCCTTTCTTTACTCCCCAGCGTGGCTGGTGGTAGCGCAAACCATCCTGTGCGGGCTAAAAGCGTGATTCTTGGAACTCAAAGCAATAAACGGGTCTTTTTTCTGGAATTCTTTCGCACCCTCTATTATGAATATTTGCTAGGTAGAATGGTATGTACATCCATCCACAGTGCCGGTCATTGGCGAGTGGGTTAATTGCATGTGCCAGCGTTCGAAAGCTGGATGCCATTATTCGAAAGCTGGATACCATTATTCGAAAGCTGGATGCCATAATTCGAAAGCTGGAAACCAATATTCGAAAGCTGGCTACCAATGTTTGAAAGTTGGCTACCAATGTTTGAAAGCTGGCTACCAATGTTTGAAAGTTGGATACCAGTATGAGACCTTTGCTGGCCCATGCTGCAGAAGGAACATCGGTACTGCGTTGGCCGCTTGATCGTCCGAACATTGGCCCAAAACTGGCATGAAATTAGGTCCAATGTGTAATGTGGTAGCGCTCGGCCCAAATGCCAGTGTAGGACCGATGTTCGTTCCAATTTTTGCCAACAGTTGACCGACCTTCGGCCAATGTTGTTGTGCTGCCTGGGGCATTGGTCTTCAAACCGACGTAGGACCTACGCGGTGGCGATGTCACGAAGCGTTTGTGGCCGTGTTGCAAGCGTTTCTAATTCCTGTGAGGATCACCACGGACAGCGACGAGTAACAGCTGCTCACTTTGGAGAAAGGAGGCTGCTCATGGTGAATTTCCTGTGAGTGCATAAGCTACACAGCACAGTGGCAGTGTCCGAGAAGTGAAAGTGATTGCGGTCGGAGCTAGTGCTTCTCCGCCGAGGCAGAGAAATACACACGTGCGAAAGCTCATTACGCACGCAGTGTTTTCGGAATGCTGAAATTAACTTCGCGTTGTGCAGCTAGTCGTACTGGTTGCAGTGATTGCGACCGAAGCGAGCGTTGTTATACGCATATCTCTTTTGCAATAACTATCAGCAGGGAGGAAGCCTGTTTACATATTACAGTGACAACTACTGCGCACTGCTAGGGAAACGCTCGTCCCATCCTGTCTCTTCTCTCGTGATCGTCCTTTTTTGCGCCTTCCCTTGGCCAATATTTTTTTTCTATCACAAATGTAAAACCACTGCTGTGTGCTATTTTGAATAACTCCCTAATAATTTAATATATATAACCTTAGCTATCTGAAAAGTGTGATTTTGTAATTATGACGGTTGTTAGCAGCTTGTACTGCAGCCTGGCTTGTTCCACTCAGTGTGTTCGACCCGATAGAGGATTCGTGTGCAGTGTGCAAGTTAGCCTGAATGCAACTACTGTGCGCATATATTTATTTATTTTGAACACTGCCAGCCTCTGGTTAAAACTTTAGCAGAGGGGCATTACAAGTATCATAGTAAAGGATAACAATTCTAAAAGCGGCTGTGCAAAGGACATATTTATATGCCATGATATTACTTGAAATAGAGGAAAGTTCTCGATTACCACATTATGCATAGTAGAGCATTTTTTTGGTTTGCCCGAGTGAACGAGTCAGTAGGCACTTTATTAGATCAATTTATTTTAATATTTATTATACCTCAACGGTCCTAAGTGGCAATACCTGAGCGGTGAACTTTGACATGGTGAGGCAAGTAGGAGATTGATGAGTTCGCAATGTACTAAGAAGGGAATAATTACTCATTAGCATCCAAGCGCAGCCATACAGCTGTAAAGAAAAGCTTTTTAGCTCTTTTTGTAGCCGTATGGCCGTGCTTGGGTGGATGCCAATGAGTAATGACTGCCTTATTCGAAATCATTTCAACCTTGAGGGATTCGGCTAAAATATTGGACCAACACCGCTCCCATTTCGAGCTCGCTCCATCATTTGCTAGCCATACCGGTTCGCGCACTTGGTAGGGCAACTGCCCCGGTGAGGCAGTAGTCCCGGGTTCGAACCCCAGACTAGGGTAACTTTTCCTCTAACTACAAAGTTTCTGTGGAACCTGAGTAGCTTTCTTTTGTAGCCGTATGGCTACGCTTGGGTGGGTGATAATGAATAATTACTCCCTTATTACAGACGTTCTCCACACTGGAGGATTCCGCAAAAATATTGGACTTAAATTGTCATTAACTGCATGGATTTCTACAGTGACCAGTTCGAAGGACAAGAGGTTAGTAAGCATAGCCTTGCGAGATGGAAGACCATTCTAGCCTTTCGTGGCAAAAACAAAATTGAATCTTGAAATGCAATGGCATAAGCTAAGGGAGGGACAGTGCTTGTGCAGTTAGTGCAGAAGTAACCATGAGCAGGAAAAGATTAGTTGGTTATGTGACAGTAAAGAGCAAAAACAACCTGCAGTTTCTACATGAGACGAAGAAATTAGAAGATTCATCTTTAGTGCTGTGACGCTGGAGCTTCTACAATAGTCTGAGAGAATAAAACAAGCAGCTCAGTTCTGAATTCATCCCAGCATCTGAGAAAAATTAGATTTGTGCCATGTGGCATAACAATAATCTGCTGATGCCGCACAGGAGTTTTGAATGCAAGCAACATGGAAGACGGTGACACGGACATGCTATGGTGTAAATATCCATAAGTTGTAAGTTGTTGTTGTTATAAGTTGTATAAGGTAGTTGTATCAGGAATTGCTCCAAAGCGACCTAAACAGGATTGAAAGCCGGTGTTCCACATGGCTAATGACGCGCAATGTAACAAAATGCAAATACATGCAGGTATCACGCAAGCGCACTAATATCGACTGCATGTATTCACTCAGTTCAACTATCCTCACTAAAGCCGAATCATACCGGTATCTTGGAATCCATATCATGAGCAACCTCACTTGGTCCGAGCACATCACGAAGATTGCTGCTGATGCATCGAAAACAATCAGCTTTATCAGACGTCACCTCAGTTTCTCCCCTTCTTCCATTCGCAGCCTGGCCTACCAAACTTTCGTCCGTAGAAAACTTGAATTTGCATCCCAAATATGGAACCCACATCAAGCCTACTTAATAGCCAGCCTAGAAGCCGTCCAAAACCGTGCAGCCCGCTTTATTTCCTCCAACTATGACACCCGCTCTAGCATTACCAAAATAAAATTATCTGCAGACATCGAGCCTCTCGCGCATAGGCGTAAAATTGCCCGTTTATCATTAGTGCATAAATTGTACTTTTGTTTTCCCTCCTCACTTCAAGACTCCCTTCTGCTCCCTAATACCCCTGTCACACGGGCACTATAAAAGTACTTTGAACTAAAGCTCCATTACGCTACCAAAGGAGCACTACTTCAAGGGAATTCGCCCGTGCTACACGGCCGCGGAACGACCCTTGGAAAACGATTTTAGCGCCCTCATCGGTGAAAAACTGGATTAAAATTGCAGACTTCAGTGCACATGAGAATATAGCAGTGTAACATATTTTCATAAAAAAAAACTTGTTCTATATCAATATTATGCTCAATCAACGCAATTTCAACTGCAATAATGACATGATCTCTCAAGCACAGAGCATAACCTCAGAGCGCTGGCCACACTGAGCTCAACTGGCTCGGCTTGGTTGTTCCCTTTGCTTCTTTTCCTCTGTTTTCTTTGGCCTTTCGATCGTTGCGATTCTGTTCACGTTTTTCTCTGTGCCTTGTGTTCGGCGATCTCCGTCAAGATGTATCACTAGCTGCTGTCCGCCACTGTCCGTACTTGCTGAAAACAAAAAACAAAATGGCCGACATGGCGTCGTAGTTACCGTGGCGCTTGTAAATCCGGGACGAGAGTATGGCGTGGCGAAACCGCTACAAAACAAATAGCCTTATATTTTAAAAGACCAATAATTTCACGAAGCAAATTTAAGAAAAGAATATCGATGGTTTCTTATCCCCATTTATTTTTGTTGTTAACTTAATGGGAGAGAGGGTACTCCCTTGCAGCCTCAAAGGACAAACTCGAGCTGCCTTGATTCGAAGTTCCTTTGAAGTAGGTGTCCTTAGGCGCGTCCGTGTGGCAGCGCGCGTTCTCCCTTGGAGTAATGGAGCTTTTGTTCAAAGGACCTTTAGAGTGCCCGTGTGACAGGGGTATAAGACTCCATGGCTCCTCAAACGCATTTAACAAGTCATTTTTGCCTCTTGCCATTGAAGAATGGAATTCACTACCCGAATGTATTGTCACTGAGCGCGATGCTCTTAAATTCCGCCAAATGCTGTCATTTCACTTGAAATCCCAATGTGGGTAACTGTTGCCTTTGCGTTTTATTTTTATATTATGATTGTTTGATTTACTACTGCACCTGTCTGCCTGATTTATGAACGTGTATTTCTTTTTTTCTCTTCCCCAAGCAACGATTGTTTCACTGTATACTTTTTTTTCACTATTTCATTGTATATTTTTTGTTTTTGTTTTTGACCTAATAATATCATTACTTGTTTCGATGTTCACCCCCCTCTTATGTAATACCCCTCCAGGGGTCTTTCAGGGCCAATAAATGATGATGATGATGATGATGAAGGAATGTTAGGTGAGACCATGTTACATTGTCAGCCAGTTCGGGTATCCACTGAGATATGCGACAGTTACTACGTCATTTTCTTTCCTCAAAAACCAATTTTTTTTCAGTATGCAGTGAATATGCCTTTCTCAGTAAGGCCTTATAAGTAGGCAAGATGTAGTTATCTTGAAAGTAAAAAACGTTACTGCATTCTTAATAACATTAGCAAACAGGCTAGTCGAGAGCATCCGAAATATTGTTCTGAGAATTGAAATACTGTTATTGATTGCAGAGGGCAGACTTCATAGTCATCAATGAAGGCATGTTAGGAAACACTGAAAGGAAGGTCATATTGTATTTAATAAAACCTCATCCCCAAGGGCAATGCCTTGGGGACGTCCGAGACTGCAGGAAAAAAGCAGGACGCGTAAGAATTAGTATCGGACTGTCAACGGCTGGCTGTTAAAGCTTGGAACCAGTTTAGAGAAACTGGATCCAAGTTATAGCATGAGAAATTACGCCTTATTCATATAAATGAGGGATTTCATCACACGCTCTTTCAAAGCCCAGAAAAAAAAGCATTAAGGGGGATGTTGCCGTTGAGGGAGAATGAGAGCAAGTTGGCTATCGCAGGAATGCTTTCAAAAGCCTTGCCAATTTGGATGAAACAACTTAATTGGCCATAACATTATAGCACCACAAGAGTATAAATTATGGTTACAATTGGGTGCACATACCAACGGCACAAATAGGGTCATAGGTGCTGGGTGATGACTGGCAAGACACATACAGGGGCCAAGCTATGATGAGACAGGAGGCTATCTTCATGGCATGCACAAGATATATGTACACACTGTGTCCTGTCCTGCTGTTGCATTCTCCAAGTTTCACAGGGCTTAAGTGTGCTGTCGGGTGAACTGCTGGAAAGACGGCATGTCGACGATGTACTAAGGACGAGAATGACAGAACAAGAATGGCTACTGGGTGCAGTGGTGGTGGTTTCTTTCCTGTCGTCTTTGTTCCTTGTAGTTTCACTAGCTCCACAGGCCTTGTTTTCCTATCCGCTGTTTCAAAGTGGTGTCAGGTAAAGCCAATTGTTATTCTACAACCACGAAACTGCTGTGCCATACAACATTCTTTTAATCAGCTTTCATAATTTGCAATGGCAAATTTACTTCATAAGTCGTCTAGGCAAATAACACAGCTGAAGAACTTGTGTCATCATCAGGACTAAAAATAACTATAATTTCATTTGTACGGTCATTGCTCGTTAATACAGACCCCATTATGGATTCAAATTATGGACAGTATTTCTGGGGGCAAAACGTTTTCAATGCACTCACACCTCAATAACATGGAAACTCGCTCATAACACAGTGGACAAAGTGAAAATAAATACAGCCCTTTGTCGCATAATTGTGCAGAGTGCAAAGACTGTTAAGGCTTCTTGAATTTGAGTAGATAAGTCAAGCACAGCCTGAATCATATGCTTTTTTTACACACTGTAATGGCCATCATACTGCTTGTCGCAATGTGTGCAGAGAGTTTTGTGTTAACCCATGAACTGCCAGGCCCAGCGACTCCTCCTGCTCACACACTTTTTGAATGCCAAAGCACTTCTTTTTTCTGGTGTCAAAAGCATTGTCAGTGCTCGGCGACTCACATCCTGGCTCAGATAACTCATTGCACAAAATAAATTAAGCTTGTTAACAATAAAGAACAGAGTCGCAAGCTTACATTATAGACTCACAGATGCCTTTCCGCAGCCCACAATGCTATAGCAGTTTTTAAACGGAGTGCACCATGTCACAACCTACACCGACAACTACTCCTCTGGCTCAGCCCACCATCATGCAGAGAAGTTTGTGTTGTCACCAATTCTTCACGCAAATATTTTTGCAGAGATGGGTCCACATAGCAGGCAGGAAATAAAAAAAAACGACGCTCCACAAGAGACCAGTGCACTACACACCGATGTTTTCGCATGTCGTAACCCGAGCATCCATAATCACAAAATGTACTGTATGAAGCAGCAACACGCCGAAGAATGGCGACACTGTTGTTGTCGCGGAAGAAAACAGTTCGACGACCGCACAGCCAAGATCACGTCACGTCGCACACACAGCAGTTTCGAAGCACAGTGCCTGCACGAAGCGCGATCAAAATCGGTGATGGATACGTAACAGAAACAACGTCGTATAACAACGCTCGCTTCGGTCGCAATCACTGCAACCAGTACGACTAGCTGCACAACGCCAAGTTAATTTCAGCATTCGGAAAACACTGCGTGCGTAATGAGCTTTCGCACGTGTGTATTTCTCTGCCTGGCGGAGAAGCACTAGCTCCGACCGCAACCACTTTCACTTCTCGGACGCTGTCACTGTGCTGTGTAGCTTATGCACGCACAGGAAATTCACCATGAGCAGCCTCCTTTCTCCAAGGTGAGCACCTTTTACTCGTCGCTGTCCGTGGTGATCCTCACAAGAATTCGAAACGCTTGCAACGATTGAGGCCATCCTTGTGTAATCAGTCATCTTTATGTATCCTGTAATCTTTATGTATCCTGATCTTTATGTACTCTGTAATCTTTATATAATCTGCATGTAATCCGCCCATCCCTCACGTAATGCCCCACAACCGGGGCCTTTGAGGTAATAAATAAATAAATAAACGCTTCGTGACATCACCACCGAGTAGGTCCTACGTCGGTTTGAAGACCAATGCAATACGCATATCTAGCATCTAACCGCCCTGCTTACATAGCACCTTGGAATTGACGCACTTTAGCCATTCAGAGGCAAGTATCCTGGATTCAACTAGGCGGCTTGCACTAGTCTTGGAACCACTTGCTTACAACTGCCCGAAAACACCGTGACTGCCGCGACGACCTTTAAAGCGGCCATTTTGACTGTTGACAAAAAGTGACGTCATGTCACGTGATCGCACTCTTGAGCGTCGTCTGCTCGTGTGCGCCTAGTCACGTGACCAAACTAAACGTTGAAATCTAGTTTCTCAAAGATTCATTATATGTTGTATGCATATGAAACGTTTGTGTAGATAGTTCTTTAGAACAGCCATTTACTTTTAATGCTTGCGTACTAATCGGAGCGGAAGTGACGTGCACAGTACAGCGAGCCAATGAGCAGTGGCCTGGCTGGGCTTGCGCTGAAAAATAAACACGCGGCCCGCTCAGCCACCGCAAGCTGATCTTGCGGGCAAAGCTCCCTTTAGTTTGCATGCGGCTAAGAAAGTTTTTGATTGCAACGCAGTAATCCGGTAAGTTTTGCTCCACGGAACGTTTCACGAACATATGTTATTGGTTTTATAACCACCGTTGTAATTCGATTGTTATCGTGTTGGGACCCTAAGCCGGAGGTGGCGGGGTAGAATCCAAACCATAGTGGCTGCATACGGGTAGAGAAAAAATTTAATAGGCTCTGGTACGGAGCGCGGATTAGTGTCCATTAGTGAACTCCATGTAGTCTAAATATAAAGCAGGAATCCGTGACATGGTGTCTCTATCAGTTTCTGCCTTGTTTCATATTATCTTTCACACCATGTCTCAGGGCGCGCTGTAGTTGTCCAGCCTAAGAGAGACAGTTGCAAGTTAACAATCCCAGAAAAAAATCACTTTTCTTACTATTGTTTTATAAGGCTCATTTTTTAACCATAAATGAATTGGAAAATTTTGGATATTCGGCATCATGGGATCCGTTCTGTCGGCGTCGCCTAGCATGTCGTAAATCATAACTGAAGTACTTGCCTCCTTGATATTGCTAAAGTATCCAAGTGGTTCTTGGAGCAGGTCCCTGCATAGGTTCTATGTGCTATCCTTATCCTGGTGGGTCTTGAATGCAACTCTTAGAGCGGGCTCCTTCACGAGATTGCCCAATATAGCTTTTCTTTCAAGATTCTTTTCTTCGATGGACAGGATGCCAGAGAGGCAAGGGCTTTTATTGCAACATGGCGCCCGCAATTGAATGACAGGACAAGATGGCGGCTTATAACAAAGGCTTCAGGGTTTGAAGAGTTGCTTCATCGTGTGTTTGCAGTCATGCAAACAAAAGCGACATCGTTTGCTTGAAGCAAAGGGAGATCAGACAAGTGTTTTTAGCCATCATGATGCAGGCATCACTCAATAGACAATTTTTTACATCACAAAAAACAATGCTTGTTACGAACTACGACAGAGGAGGTAGTACAATACACAGGAGAAAAAGTACAATGCTCCTGTAACAGTCTCAATTCATCACAGGATATGCAGCTTGTATTACTTGTCATGCTCCGCTACCCAAAAGGAAATTTAAAGGAAAACAAAGCGGTGATAACACACCCACACTCTGGTTATATACTACACCCTGTTTCTACGCTCTTGTCATTGGCAAAGAACAAAGTATCAGCCGAACTAAAGTGGAATAGCCGCCAAGGCGTCTGCATTATGGTAGTTGTACCGCGTTTCTTCTGCGCCTTCTTGACCCTGGTCACTTTTTACAGCGATATCAATGTCGCTGCAGCTGGAGGTTGTGGAAAATGTGCGTACTGCCAATACGTTTTTTCATGAGTAGAAAGAGTAATTTGTGCATCTCGTGTAGCTGTCGAAGTGAGCATGGAAATTTAAGTCCTTATACCTAGCACGAAACTGCGTGATGAGCCGTAACTGGCTGAAAAGGCTGCATTTTAATTCAAGGCAACACATTGAAATGTGGAAACAAAATAATGTCGGTAAAATTTACCGACAGAAAAACTGCCTTACGTAATAAAGAGACAACCTTTGTTAACAGACATTCTAGCTGATATCAAAAAGATCTAATTGTCATGGGCTTGACATGCAATACAAAGTGCAGGAAAACGTTGGTTGCATATATGCTAATGAAGCGAACTCCAAGAAAAGATGTACGTGAGAAAGTGAACCCTGCCGTCACTCCTGCCCTGTCAGTAGCCCTATTAACTAGGGTGTGCCCCGTGTACCTTATAAGTAATGACCTGCAGGCAGGTGTAAAACATGTGCCGCTTTCCTCTCTTTCCTTTCTTTATATGTCTCCGTATCCTTTCACACATTTAGGGAAGTATACAGGGTGGCGCCTAATGAACCTCTCTGCCTTTACGTGATCTTTCTCTCCCTCTCTCTGGCACGGGGGATGACTATTTTGTTTCGGAATTGTGGCTTTGGACTACGAAGAAGTTGCTTCCAGATCGGGGCGCAACTTGCGCTAAGCATTTAATATTATTGGCTTTGGAGGAAAAGGGATCAAGAAACAGAGTATCTAAGTGGCCTACCAAAGTCGAGGTGCTGAGGCAGGGCTTTTGAGGGGTTTATTAAGCAGTAGTAGACGAGGGAACATTTTTTAAAATGCAATACAAAATGCTTGGAACACTTGTTCAAAGCAGTGTTTCTGGGGAGGGTAAGAACTGAAAAACAAGTGATTGCTGAGAAAAGAGAGCCCAAGGGTGCTTTATATGCGATGAGGAAGAAGCGGAATATCAAATGTGTAGTTTTAGACAGCAGATCCTCATAACTTAATAAAATGGGCAGTGATACCATTCTACTATGGCCTCGTTGGAATTTATTAGGATTCCTTAATATGAGGTTTCCACATAAGATTGTAAATAAGACATAGCTACAGGTGTAGGATAAGGCTTGAGGGGTAATTCAGGCAGTTAAATTTCGATATTCACTTACATATATTGCATATTATTCTGTCAGAGAATAGCGTCTCACAAGCTTCTTGCAGTGGTAAAATATATACGCTACTTATCCCAAGTGTTTTCACTTGGAATCAGCATTCATTCATTCATTCATTCATTCATTCATTCATTCATTCATTCATTCATTCATTCATTCATTCATTCATTCATTCATTCATTCAATCATTCATTCATTCATTCATTCAATTCAAAGAATGATTGATCTATAAACTTTAATGTATTGTCACGACCAGAGGAGCCGTGAAGGTAGACGTCGGGAAGAACCCAAGACCGGGAGCCTTCTTTTAATTATGGAGCCAGCTTCCACGACACAGAACAGAACAGCGCGCCACGAGAGCCCACCGCCGCTTCGTCGTCGTCTTCGACTCAGCGCGGAGGCCGCGCGGCGCGTTGGGCGCGTGGCATTATTCCCCCCCGCGAAAGCAAACATCGTCTCGATGTGGAATGGGGTATGTACAGTGAGGGGAGGAGGAACAAAAAAAAAAAAAGACTGGGGGTGAGGTGAACTATACAGCGCGCGCTAGATGAACATGCAGGGAGAGTCAAGTTCACACGTGGGGTAAGGGGAAAAGGTACGAAACAGCGTGAACACAGCGCTCAGTCACGCGAAAAGTACGGCTTTAAGCGCACTACATGGACGATTTCAGGCCGTTGACGCTGAGGGCCGGCGACCACAGTTCCATGGGGGACAACTTCGTAGTTGACGCAGTTCAGGCGGCGCAGGACTCTGTACGGGCCAAAATATCTATTTAAAAGCTTTTCGCACAATCCCTTGCGGCGCACTGGTGTCCACACCCACACGTGGTCGCCCGGCTCGTAGTGCACGTCCCTGTGCCGAAGGTTATAGTGTCGGGCATCGGCGGATTGCTGGACCTTGATGTGCAAGCGGGCCAGCTGACGGGCCTGCTCTGCTTGCTCCACGAAGTGGCCAGCTTCAGGGGGAAGCTCTGCGTCTCCGTACGGCAGCATGGCGTCTAGCATCATGCGGACCTCTCTGCCATACACGAGACGGAACGGGGTGAACTGGGTGGTTTCCTGCGTCGCGGTATTATAGGCGAAGGTGACGTACGGCAAGACCTCATCCCAGGATTTGTGTTCAACGTCGACGTACATCGAGATCATGTCCGCCAATGTTTTGTTGAGCCGTTCCGTTAGACCATTGGTTTGGGGATGATACGCTATTGTCCGTCGATGAGCAGTATGGCTAAGCTCTAAGATGTCACGTAGGAGGCGGGCTGTAAACGCCTTGCCTCGGTCAGTAATGATGGCCGATGGGGCGCCGTGTCTAAGCACGATGTCGTGCATAAAGAAGTGGGCAACTTCGGCGGCAGTACCTCGCGCAAGGGCCTTCGTTTCAGCGTAGCGGGTCAAGTAGTCTGTGGCGACTACGATGCACTTGTGGCCGGACGTCGAGAGAGGAAATGGCCCCAGAAGGTCCATGCCGACTTTGTCGAATGGTATTTGTGGCGGCTCGATGCACTGAAGCAGTCCAGGAGGCTTGAGCGCGGGTTTTTTCCGCCGCTGGCATTGCCGGCATGTCCGGACATAATGCCTGACACTTGAAGTTAGGTTGGGCCAGTAATAGTTCTGCCGGATTCGGGATAAGGTGCGGGTAACTCCAAGGTGGCCGGAAGTCGGTTCATCATGGCAGGCAAGGAGGACTTCATCCCGCAGATCAGACGGTATGACGAGTAGGTAAGTTGTCGGACTTGAAGTAGAGTTCTTTTTATAAAGCACCCCTCTCCGCAGGCAGAACGACGATAGTCCACGAGCTAGGGTTCGTGGTATTTCAGGGCACCCACCTTCGAGATGTTCGATGAGCAGACGGAGCTCGGCGTCGGCACGCTGTCTGGAAACGAGCTCAGATGTGCTGACCGCTCCAAGGAAGCTATCATCGTCGGTGGTGTCTTGCGGAGGAGGTTCGACGGGAGCGCGTGACAAGGTATCAGCGTCGGTGTGTTTCCGGCCTGACTTGTAGGTGACGGTGAAATCGAATTCCTGCAGGCGTAATGCCCACCGTGCTAGGCGGCCGCAAGGGTCCTTTAAATTTTTCAGCCAGCACAGCGAGTGGTGGTCGGTGACGATACGAAACGGTCTGCCATAGAGGTATGGGCGGAACTTGGCGGCGGCCCAGACTACCGCTAAACATTCTTTTTCCGTGGTAGAGTAGTTCAACTCAGCACGCGACAGTGCGCGGCTGGCGTAGGCAATTACTTTGTCGACACCGTTTTGCCGCTGAACTAGAACGGCGCCAAGACCGACGTTGCTCGCATCCGTGTGCACCTCCGTATCGGCATCTTCGTCGAAATGTGCCAGGATGGGCGGTGATTGGAGTAGGCGTCGTAACTCGTCGAAGGCGCTCTGTTGTTCGTGGCCCCAGGAAAATGACGTGTCATCACGGGTTAGGAGCGTCAGAGGGCTGGCGAGCTGGGCGAAGTTTCTAATGAAGCGGCGATAATAGGAGCACAGGCACAGAAAACGTCGGACTGCTTTTTTGGGGGAGGGGACCGGAAAGGCAGCAACGGCAGCAAGCTTCTCTGGGTCAGCGCGGATTCCGTCAGCACTAATGACGTGCCCGAGGAACTTCAATTCGGTGAAACCAAAGTGGCATTTTTCTGGTTTGAGGGAGAGGTTGGCGGATCGAACGGCTTTGAGGACAGTCCTGAGGCGGTGCAGATGTTCCGTGAACGTTGCGGAAAAAATGATGACATCGTCAAGATAAACAAGACAGGTCTGCCACTTCAAACCGGTGAGAACGGTGTCCATCATTCTTTGGAACGTGGCAGGAGCACAGCAGAGCCCGAATGGGAGGACGCGAAATTCATACAGCCCGTCTGGTGTAATGAAGGCGGTTTTCTCACGGTCCCTCTCATCAACTTCTATCTGCCAATAACCACTTCTGAGGTCGACCGAAGAGAAGTACTTGGCTTGACGAAGTCGGTCGACGGAGTCGTCGATACGCGGGAGCGGGTACACGTCTTTCTTGGTCACACTGTTCAGCTTCCTGTAGTCGACGCAGAACCGTAGTGTCCCGTCTTTCTTTTTCACGAGGACGACAGGAGACGACCACGGACTGCTTGACGGTTGGATGACGCCGTCTGTGAGCATCTCTTCGACCTGTGTTTGAATAGCATCTCGCTCACGAGGGGACACACGATAGGGCTGCTGATGGATTGGTCGGGCTCCTTCATGCGTGATAATGCGGTGTTTAACTATCGACGTTTGGCGCACTTTGGACGACGACGTGAAACACGCACCAAACTCCCGCAAGAGGTCCTGGAGTTGCCTCTTTTCAGTGGGTGGAAGGCCAGGATTTATGTCTACGCTGGTGACCGCTTCGGCGTCAGCTCCAGGTGTGTCCTCCGCACACGCAAAGCATTCGGCCACTTCCTGAACATGGTCGACGTAAGCGATGGCTGTGCCACGGAACAGATGTCGATGTTCGTTGCAGAAGTTGGTGACAAGGACCTCTGTACAACCGTCATGAAAGGATCCAAGGCCCCGTGCCACCGCAACCCCCTTAGTGAGTACGAGGGAGACATTAGGCTCGATAACCCGGAGTCCCCTATGTGGCTCGTCGCAGGTAACTCTCGTGAGAATGCTGGCACGTGGTGGCACCGTAACGTTATCGTCGGCGACTCGCAGGGCGGACCGAGAACCCTGGTGCGCAGGCTCTTCTGTGGCCATTGCGGTAGAAAACGTCACCAAGCGGTTCGGGAGGTCTATGATCGCACCGTGCTCGCGAAGAAAGTCGATGCCAAGGGTGACATCGCGAGAACATTCGCGGAGAACGAGAAAAGTGGCAACGAATGTGCAGCCTCGAACCGTAACCCGGGCCGCACACATGCCGAGTGGTGCGACAAGATGTCCGCCTGCCGTGCGTATGTCGGGACCGTCCCAGGGTGTCGTCACTTTTTTCAGGGCCGTCGCAAGCCGTCCGCTAAGGATAGAGTAATCTGTGCCCGTATCAACCAACGCGCTGACCTCCTTTGTGTCGACGAGAACAGGGATATCCAAAGAGACCCTGCCTTCAGCACGGCCCGTCGATGGCTGTTGTGGAGGATTCAGTCGGTGCGGCTGCGGAACCTGGTCGGCGACTGGGGTTGCGCTGTCGGAGCGATTCAAGCGGCGCGTTGGGGGAAACTCTTCGGCGATGCGGCGTTCGGCGTCGGGGCGATTGGGTCGGTGCGGCGGCGGAAGCGGGTCGGCGATTGGGGTTGCGGCATCGCGGCGATACGAAAGGCGCGTCGGGGAAAACTGTGCAGCGATGCGGCGTGCGACGTCGGGGCGATTCAGTTGCTGCGGCGGTGGAAGCTTTGCGTCGGAACGGCGTTCGGCGGCCTCGCCTCCAAAGGCCGCCGGAGCTAGTTTTCCCGACGAGGGCTCGAGGAACCACGTTGTCCCGAGGCGAAACGGGACCCAGAGGGCGAAGACCGGCGTGGAGAGGGCGATCGCGACTCGCGGCGCGGAGGAGATGGTGAACTACGCTGGCGGGTGACATATTCGGCGATGTCTTGAGGGCGCTCTCCAGGGCGTGGACGGGGGCTGTCGACAGGAAAACCGCGTAGTCCCATTTCGCGATAGGGGCACCGCCGGTAGAGATGGCCGGCCTCACCACAGTGGTAGCAGAGCGGGCGTCGATCCGGAGTGCGCCAGAGTTCAGTCTTCCGCGGTGCCTGGCGCCTATCCGCCCAGTAAGGAGTCGGCTGGGCAGAGTGCACCGCGACCAATGGTGCGGTGTAAGGCGAAGGCCCAGGAGATGGGGCCGCGCGGCGCACGACGTCCGCGTATGTGACTGGCTGGACAGGAGTCGGGTACGGCGCGGGATCGTATGGGGTCGGTTGCGGCGCCGGCAAAGCTGCAGCGTCTTGTGCCCTGAGTGCCTGTCGGACTTCCTCGCGGATGACGCTGGTGACGGAATCGACGCGAGGGGTAAAGGTGGCTTGAAGGTGCTGCAGCTCCTCGCGGACCACGGAACGGATGATTTCGCGAAGGGAGTCCGGATTCGTCCTGGGATCATGGTCGAACCGGTCCAACGTTGATAGAGTCGACGTTTGGCGCAGTTCCCGGTCGTACTGATAGGATCTTTGCCGCAGCAATTTCTCCATGTGCACGGCGTCGGCCAGGAACTCCGCGACGGTGTTGGGCGGGTTCCGCACGAGGCCGGAAAAGAGCTGGTCTTTTACGCCGCGCATCAGGTGCCGCAGCTTTTTTTCTTCAGGCATGGCCGGATCGGCGCGATCGCAAAGACGCTTCACATCCTCGACGTACATGGCAACACCCTCATTGGGAAGCTGAATTCGAGAGGACAGTGCACGCTCTGCGCTCTCCCGGCGGTCGCTGTTGGCGTACGTACTCAGGAGCTGACGTCGAAAGTCCGGCCACGTAGAGAAAGTAGTCTCATGGTTTTCGAACCACGTTCGTGCAGAGTCTTCAAGACTGAAGTAAACGTTACGCAGCTTTGTAGCGTCGTCCGAGCAGTTAAAGGTCGCGACCCGTTCGTATTGAGCCAACCAGTCTTCGGCATCTTCAAACAGGTCGCCGTGAAAGGGCTTAGGCGTGCGTGGAGTCTGAAGGGTGAGATAGGTGGGGCTGGCTGCAGGGACAGTCGTAGGCAGGGCGGGCAGTGGCGTCGCCATGAGTGGAGTGGTAGTTGAAGGCGCGTTTACAATAGGAAGGGCCTCGGGGGACAGGCCGCGGATCCTCCGGCTGGCACGATGGACAGGGGTGGTCACAAGAGGCGGACGCGTCGAGTCGTCCTCAGGAGTAGGGAGCATCGGCCGCACCTCCACCGGTGTCACGACCAGAGGAGCCGTGAAGGTAGACGTCGGGAAGAACCCAAGACCGGGAGCCTTCTTTTAATTATGGAGCCAGCTTCCACGACACAGAACAGAACAGCGCGCCACGAGAGCCCACCGCCGCTTCGTCGTCGTCTTCGACTCAGCGCGGAGGCCTCGCGGCGCGTTGGGCGCGTGGCAGTATGTTGTCCACATTGTCAATTTCCGAGCGTAAATGCGCACATTTATACATTCAATATTTCTGCATAAATTTCAACTGAAGGTGAGCCGAAAATGTGTAGTTCTAACGTGGATGAGTATTCCATAAGGAAGTAGGAAGAGAAGCGATTAATACCAAAATTTAAGCCACACTATGGTCTCGAGTGCTAACATAGTAGCTTGAGGAGTTGCTCAATTTCTCAAATTCAAATATAAATGTGGAGGCGAACCATAGCAGCTTGGAAGTTGCGGTACATGGAACATTGTGGGAGTTGTGCTTTCTGGCAGCAATTCATGCAGGTTGGTCCAGGATACAGTTTTTCTGCAAGCGGTACACCTGTGTCATCTTGAAAACGCAAAATATTACATATATTTCTTCTTTTCAACCCATGGGAGAAGAAAAGTATCCCGTCGAGTGAAAACACGGCTGAGAAGTATTTACATTGAGAACTTAAGTACAACACATCATTGCACAGACCTGCTTTATTCAGAGAATGTTCACAGCTGGAAGCGAATGCTAGCTGGAGTTTATAATCTGGAGTGACATGAAGTGTATCCTGGAACTGCAGGCTACTGTCGCGAAATGTTCGCAGGACAACGGGGCATGGTTTCCTAAAAAAATAAACGTATATATCTGATTAATTGATGATGTGGTATCTGTCAAATGCGTCTAAAAATCATACCTAGAGCACCATTCTGCCACAATTTAAGCGTCTTTCTTGCAGATGACTGCTTCTTCCAGGGTAATTGGATTAAAAATGCCCACACCACATGCTTGTCGTGTCCTTGCGTTAAGGTTCATTGCTTCAATGGCTTGGCAAAGGTAATTGACAGGTGGGTACTTTCGATATAAATTAATGGCTCTTTAAGAAAATCAGCACACTTAACCTTTACATTTCCCGGGCACGAATTAAAAACAGGGAGGGGGGTCTGTAGACATCACCAAGCGTTATGATCAGATGAGAAAATTGCCATCGACATTTTGGGCGACCCTACTTTTAAGATCACTGTGGCAGGAATTGTTGAGCGCGGGGCCAATGGCGGCTAAGCGCGATGACGAGGCATAAGTAGATGCGAACTTGGTAGCCTGTGCACTTCGAGGAGCCGTGAGTAGGCCGAAATCTTTGCAAGCTCCAAAAATACCTAGTATGTTTGTATCTGTGCTGTGATATATTTCTCAGCCAGTTGATAAGCGGGCTATCTTGTCTGTGGTTGCTCTCCTTTGTCCGAACCGGAAACAGGCAATTGCTTCGCTGGAAAAGATGTTCACGCGAGTGAAGAATGGCCGTGAACGGGATGAAGGCAGGAGAGGGGGTGATGGCTAGCCTTTCTCAAGAATGTAACAGATGTCGTCATATGATCTAAGTTGGTTTGGTACTAACATATCCCTGCCGCCCCCCTCCCCCCAACCCCCCTCAAAGATTAAGCTTCCACAACCAATATAACTTTTGGCCCTAGAGGCAAAAACTTTGACAGCCAGAATGGCAGTCGCTTTTGTTTGCAATACGGCCGTGATGAATTTTTCTTTTCTTTTTTTTGCCGTTGCCAGCAGGAAGCCTTATCCCTAATCTAACTGCGCGAGACGCGACGATACCCCTCTCTGAAAATCAGGAACACGAGAAGGTGTCCGCTTATGTTCGTAATGATCGTGTGCTCCAGACGCGTTTCCGTGAAATTTCGTTGCTGCCTTTGAATGGAGCACAGAGTAGAGCGGCGGCCATTCGGCCTTCGAAGCCGGTCAAGTGCACATTGTGCAGCCGGCACTTCCGAGCGCTCTATTTTCGGGCGCAAGTTGGCCTAGTAGACATTTTCCATTGGAAGCCTTCTACCGTCCTCGTGCATGGCCGAAAGTTCTGACTAATGGCGCCACTAGGCACTAGTAAATCTTGTATGAGGGCTTTCCTGGGCAGTCAGTTGTCTTCCTTAGACACGATGTCCATAAATGTCGTCGCAACCTAAACCTAATTTTACTCTCGGGTACAAGGCCAACGTCAAACTCTGAATTGTTGCCTACCTTGAAAATTTAAACTGTAGATGTGAATTCTTTCTAACTGCTTGTTTATGATGCATTTATTTATGCGAAATGTGTCGATAAGGTAATGCGCGAACGAAATTTTTTTGTGTGACACAGACAAAGAAAAAGGCCTGTGGCGGACTTTAAAATTTTGCATCCAGAAATGGCGGCATCGCGTCCTATCGGTAGAAGTCACTGAGTGCTCTTTCCTTGTCCCAATGTGTCACTTCTTGAGCGATTAAGTGCTGTACTTGGCGTCCTTATTAACTGTAGGTGATCAAGAAAATGTGTTAGAAAGAAATAGCTTCGGTGATTTGAGCTCTGAAGCGTTGTTCAAGTAGATCGCTTGTGGAGGTATCTGTGACAGCGCCTTTGCGATGATAAAACGGGTCGGAATTCGATCTAATGGCATCATCGGGACAAATGCCTTGCATAGTTAAAATAAAGATGAAAACTGTGCTAAAGGTCGGACGAGGAGGATTTTGTCAGGAGTTGTTTTCTAAAAATGGAGACCTTCTCCTTTTCTGTTGGCATATAATCGTATGGCAAACGTGGCTGAATTCATGGCCATAGATGAACTTTGAACAGTTCGAAGTTCAGTGAAGCTGCAGAACCATATGTAGGCATTGAAAATCCTAAATTCGGCGTCGAACACAATCAGTTCTTGAAGGGCATTACAAGAAAGATTCCCTTATTGGCCCTGAACGAATTGAAAACGCAGAACAAGGAAATGTCTGCATCGGGTCATCGCTGAATTTCATTTCATTTTCTGTGTGTAAAACTTGTTTCGAGCACCTGTGAGGTGCCAATAGAAGTTGCTGAAAAAATGCAGCAGAATTGATAGACCTTCAAAGTGATATTTTTAATAAAGCATTCGCCTACAGGAAAGCCTCTTCAGAAAGCGCAGCCGACCGAGCCATGCAATACTAGTGACGGTACCTAAACAAGCATCACAACACTGAGGCACTGCCGATAATAGTAGTCACGGTACCTAAACATGCCTCACAATACTGAGGCACTGCCGAAAAACGAACGTGTTATGCAAGCATGTGTGCCTGCGAAACGACAAAGATGCAGACGTGAAGGCTTCACGTGAAAGAGTCGCATTCGGTGGAGAACATGTACAAGATTGACTGTATTTTCTGAAAGCCAACACTTTGTACATTTTTCACAAGTGGCACACTCAAGGATAATGCTCTGAAACGTAGTCTATGATACATCGATAATTATCGATGTCTAAAATTAAGAAATACAAAAAAAGCTGCGGGTGGTTTTTGATATGCATCCGCTTTAAAGCGAGATGTGCAAATTTTGGACGCAAGTAAAGTGTTGGGAAATCGAAAACTTTTATCGTAATTTTTACATATTTCTTCGACTGCTTCTTTCAGCATGGTTTGTGCAAGCAATAATGCTCTCTCTCTGCCGATTTTATTCAGGCCTGAAAGTGCTATGTCGCCGTCGGCATAGGGGCGCTGTTATGTTTTATTTTTATTTTATTTTTATTTAGGACATACTGCAGGCCCAGTGAAGGGCCCTGGCAGGAGGGGCACAATAAACACAATACAAAAAAAGCACAAAACAATGTACCGGAAAAGTTCTGTCCTTCTCCTGGTGAACGTGAAGAGATGCAAGAGGGCAGTCAAGCACGGAATGTGTAAGATGATCTTCTTCTAGGAGAGTAACATGGATATGGCTGTAGCGTAAGAGCGCCTATTTTACCTATCAAAATTCTGCATACAGATTCGGTCAAAATTAGGTAGTTAGCAGACTGTCACGTCGGCTGTTCTATTTAGACGAAGGGCACACTGCTGCCGAAAAACGAAGGGCCAGAAGAATACTAAGATCGCGCCACCAGAACCCCGCCCCCCCTACCCGCGTGTTTGCTGCAGCAGAGTGAGCGTTCATTTTCTTTTTTTTTATTACTTCGCCCCTACTGATGCGTGAAAAGCATGCGTCAGCTTTCAGTCATTCATTTAAGCTATTTATACTTCGGTCAACAGAAAAACGCGCTATCGAATGGCTTATTAGCTTGAAGATATTCCCAAGTAAAAATTACATTTAGGATTAACATGCAAAGTGCTTACTGCAAGTTTCGCGGCAATATATTTCTATAGTTTCCACAATGAGGTTCCTGTACATTACAATTTCTTAGTCTTTTACCTTCCTCTTGTTCCAAGCTAGTCTAGATGCAATAGCAAGGCCGTGTAGAAAGCCATATATGTATTGTGCACAGCACACAGCCATGCCCGCAAGTAAACTGGTAGCATTTAATGCTCTTCATGTGACCTTGTACACGAATTGCTATCCAGCTGAGCTCCGCAGTGCAGTTACAGAAATTCTCTGAAAAACGTAGTGTTCAAGCCGTGCACTCAAAACATGAATAAGGCTACATTGAAGTAGCGCACTCAGTTTCCGGGACAGGGTATGCTGCCTAAGTCCCAGTGCAGAATTTCATCAATAATTATTTAGAATGCCCACTCTTGGTAACGAAGGAAACTTCCCACGCAAACCATAGTAACATGATGCAGTTAGCATTGCGGGGAAGCTTTTATAAGCGAGCACCGAGGTTGCCTCAGTTTTGCGTCTTCAGTGAACTGCCCTCTCTGTAGGTTTCTTTGAAAATGGAGCATTGCTTCATCAATAGTAGAGAGGCAATACTTCTCGCAGATGCCTGGAAAGGGCGAAATATTTAACTTCTCATACCATCATATGCCTTACTGCAATTTAATATATTGAGGTCTTCGCTGATATATTTTGCTATGGAAATTACGAATAATGGAACAGCACAGTGAATCTTTGGTTTCGACGAAATCTACCTGCCAGATAGATGACTGTTCGTCTCTGGGAAGTGCATGCACACACGGATTTTAAAATTGGAGTTCCGCTTCCTTTGCTATTGTGCTCAGCCTTGCCTTCCTATTTGTGCTTTGTTACTGGAACGCTTTATGACATTACTTTAATGCACTTTCCTCATAGGTTTAGAAATTGTTCATGTGATTAGAAGATAATAGTCTGAAGAAGTCGAAAACGAAGATGGTCTGTCAGCGCCCAGTTGTTTCCCTCCTCGCACTCCTCCGCTGATGGTTTGGTCCCAAAAACACATGCGAACAACGGTTTTTGGGGAAATGATACTTTTACAAATATAGTACAAAATACATAACCCTTCCTTCTATAGCGGTCTGAAGCCTATGCCTTTATTAATGAGCAGAAGCAGAAAATGACCACATGTAGAAGCATTTGATTAATTGGTTAGACTATTTAGAGCAGAAATTTGTTGCGAACACGTTCGGTTCAGGCCCGAGGGACCAGCAACGGCTTATTGAGCGGGCGTGCGAAACCGTATCAACCATTTTAGTCTTCCACTGTAAAAAGGTAACCGTACCCTTCACGGTCAAAAAATATTTTACCAACTACCGATGAGTATCCTCCAGACGTTGTATATCAAACTTGTGGATTTGATGGTGCGTTTTTGCATAGAAAGTTGTATACCAGGATGGCAGGTTACAGCCGGCCAAACCGATCTCATCCCTTGCTTTGAGCGCTACTCGAATAAATAGAACAGTGTGTTTACTTACAACACTGCGTGCGCCGGTAAAAAGTGATGACGGCACTTCTAGGGAACCTTATTCAACTCTTTCATCGTTTTTGTCCATATTCCTGTGAGCGACAGCACTGTCAGTTTGCGATCATGATTATGAACACTTCACGATCATGCGTAGAACATTTTTAACAGTGCTAGTGGGGCAGGCACGACCCAAAAAGCGAAAAATGCTCGGACTCTCAACTGAGGTTTAATGGCTGAGGAGACAATATGCACCCATAGAATAAACAACGCAAATATAAAGATATACGATAAAAAGTCTTCAACTCCTGTAAAAATCAGTGGTCGTAAGTGAAATGTAGGGTTACAAGAATGCATACAAGAATGACAGAAATGCATAGTGACGAAACAGCTATCCTGATTAAGGCGCTTTTCAGTTCTAAGAAGTCTCTTCGTCTGACAAGGCGATGGGTGGGTGGCGTTCTCAACCCGCCGGGCATTCTTAACTTCATGAGCGATCTGGTGGCTGCCTGCGGGCACATGTTGCATTAAAAAGAAAGGTTTCCGAGGTTTTCAGAAGCCTCTCTGTTTTCCATCTGAACTGCTTTGAAACCCAAATACGTGACTACGATTCCATATCACCACTGTACATAGCTTTTGCTTACTCCTAAAAACATTTGTTTCTTCCTCTTTTGTGCGCGTAAAAAATTGGCGGGAATATTGTTACAGGTGCATAAACAATTTTTTCTAACAACCCTGGGTTGGCAGTTATCCTGGGAGAGGTCCCCGTCTTGAAATGGCGCCAAGTTTTGTTTTCTTAGTGAAAGAATACTGCAGTGTTAAAATTTCGTCCTTTACTCGTGACGTCTCCTGATGGGACGGCACTACTCACTCATCCAGGAGAAGAGAAACGTTTTCCGTTGTGAAAGTAGAGAGCAAGGCCAAAGAAACCTGCAAGTTCAAATGTGTGTCTTATTTCGACATGGCAGTGTTTGCGGCGTAATCACGGAGACCGTCACTACACGAGAGGACATGAAAAAACTGCTGACAAAGTTCTTCCTACAAAAAGGACTCTGGAAATCATGCTCTAGGCAGTACCAATAGATGTATGGGACGTTTTCTGTGAACAGGTGGAAGTGGAACATGCGTGTGATTCCTGTGCATTTTCTCTCTCCATACAGTTGCGGGCCGATTATTGAAGTGAAAGGGTATAGCGGAAGATCAAAACCGGGACAAAAGGGAAAGCCATTTCCAGACTGCTGCCCTCAAATGTGGAAGAAATGATGGCCAGAAAGCGGTGGCTTATACAACCAGGATCCAACGTGGCCGTTTATTCCTTGAGGAAGAGTTTAAATTCGCAGTGTTTGGTACGCCAGCAATAAACCCTGCACTGAAATATTCTCCGCTGTGGTGCTTATTTTGTATTTCAAAATGCGTACGACATCTCTCTATCTTGTGAGTGCTGCTAGTCCTCAAGCAAGAGAAAAATTGCTCGCGTTTACGGGCCTGCAGCGGCCTAACTTAAGGCGCTGGAGCGTAGACACTTGTTGAATGTAGGGAACGATACATGTGAGGAGGTTGTTGAAAAGATAGCGCATTCGCAGTTTTGAGGAGCAAACGAGGCGCCACCGCGAGGGCAACATGGCAGTTCGAGAGATTACAAAGCAGTTGTTGCTTTAATGCTGTAATGGGTAGATCTCTCAATCGTATATACAGCCACTAACTTTTAGCAGTGTAAAGTTCCTGATATATGAACAAGAAAAGACATGGTTTGCTGTTTACCTGAAGGAAAGAAAGTCCTGATAATGGTTAGGACTGTGTGGTGTTGCGTAAAAACTTGCGCGGTGAGAGCTGTCCCTATTCGAGGACTTTACGAGCAAGTTTAGCTGGTACTTAGCAAACTGCATGAGCAGTAGTTTGAATTTCACAGTTAAGGCGTTATGCAGAGAAGTGGCGTTTTTGTCCGCTTGCTCTCATGTTAATTCAAGTAAGTGGAGAGTTAGTCAAGAAGTCCAACTCACCACTCAATAGCAAGAAAAGACTATCCAACAGCCACAACACTGACAAAGTCATAGACAAACTCTAGCGTAGCGTTCGAGTACTGGAACCCTGCTCCCATAAGCAAGAACACAGTTCGGATAATTCTCATTTTAAATCCTATAGACGCACCAACAACACTGATATTGTTAGCGACGCCAGCAGTCTGGATGGCTGCGTCATCTAAGAGCTCACGCGACACCTGCCATGAGCTGGAAATTTGGCAGTGAAACTGCCACCGCCTCCACAATTAATTTTTCTCACTATACCTTTTTCTTCAGCGCCATCTGATACCGGCGGACGTGATCTGCATTCAGAAGATAGGAGCTCACCCTTCCTCTATGAGAGTATACTATATACTTAATATATAATCCGGCCTATCTACGAGTTGCGCTGTCCATAGCCAACCCCATAGCCTCAATAACCCTCTCGACCCCAAGCACCAGAATTGATGGCATAATATTAGCAATCCTCCCTCTGAAAACTGTCAACAGCACCTTTATAGCCAACCTCTACAGCTCGCCGATGGCAAGCTCCAAGGAAGCGGGCAACAATGAACTTTTTATAGTAGGTGACATCAGCGTACCTCAAACGACTTGGTGCTATGAGAGGGACACCCCGAAAGGTTCGTCACTCTTAGAAGCAACATACAGGGAAGGTTTCGACCTTGTCACATACCTCTATACACCCACGCGCATAGGCAATAGCGTTTGTGGAGACACCACACCGAATTCCTCCTTTGCGAAGAGTGTCCACTCGGTCACCTGGACACATCTAGACGAGGCGTTAGGCGGTGAGCACTATGTCGTCAGTACAGCCCCCTCCACACCCAAGCCCAAAGAATACTCAGAGACGCCAAAACCACAAATTTGGACAACTTCTGAAAGCACCCACCCACTGTAGAAAGGATCACAAACATCAGAGAATGGACACAATACTTGACAGAAGCACACGCAACCCACACTCAAGGGAGCAAGCGTACAGCCTCAGCACCAGATATATATCGTCATCTTGTTCAGTTATGACGAGATAGACAAAAACTCATTAAACGACCGAAACATTAACGTGTCAACAGAGAACTCTAGCTTCGCATAGCCTCTATCACGGAGGAAGCCCAAGAATACTCGACGTGACTGCGACGGCAAAGCTGGATCCAGTTCTGTTCATTCCTGAAGGGAACCTCAGCACCGCCAAGACATGGACAATCCTCCGCAGTATGGATGAACCCGATAAAATCAAAGCGGCTACAAACAGTACCTTGAAACAGTTGCAAATCAATTCCCTTCCCTGGCACGGGTGAGGCACTGACGGAAGCTCTGTGGACACCCTATGTAGGCTACACTTTAATTCCTCCCTGTACGCTTTATTACACCGGCCACCGCAACCCTACGCTGGTTGCCCCTATTACAGTGGCAGATGTCCGAGCGGCAGTTCACGCCTCGCAGCGAAACGCTGCCCCCTGAGCAGACAGTATAAAAAATCTCAGCTTGGATCATATTCAGGCTGTCACGGACTACCTCAACAATGAGCTATGGAACAAAGGAGGAGAGCCCCAGGACAGGCGACACGCTGACATCACAACCATTCCCACATCAGGCAATAAGCCTACATTGGCCGCATAATGCTAAATTTCCTTAGCGTCTTGCTTAGGCTAACACCATGAACGGGTCGTCCGCACCCGTCTTGAAAATTACATCCGGGACAACGACCTTTTTCTCCCCACCTTGAATCAATTTGAAGCGCTCGTGTGTGTGTCGTTTCTTCGTGTGTCCGTGTTTCGTCGCGCTGTTTCTTCCTTTAAATGCATTACCAACTAGCCCGGAACCTAGTTCTTCTGATCAATTTCGACCGGGCCTCTCGGTTCGAAGACGCTTTCCTCCTAACAACAGAAAAGGTCCTCAAAAATATCCACACAGGTCATGAACGCCTCATTTTGGCCCTCTAACTAAAGGGCGCCTTTCATAACATTTCGCACGAAGCAATAATTCAAGGCATCATCGACCTGAACTGTGGCGAAAAGGTCTTTTCCTACGTACGAGCATTCCTCATGGGATGCACAGTGACGACAGTCATGGACCAAACATGCTCCGAGGCTGGACAAATGCCACACAAAGGCACGCCGCAGAGCTCTTTCATATCACCCCTGCTCTTCAACATCGCGATGCTGAAGCTCGCTCAGCAACTGCCAACACTCCCCAACATCGGATACACGCTGCATGCTGATGATATAACGATATGGGCCACTAAGGGCTCCTTAGGCCACAAAGAAACCACGCTACAGAAAGCAGCACAAGTAGTGGAAGTTTTTTCCTTTAAAATCGGTCTTCGCTTCTCCCCAGAGAAGTCCGAAGTAATATGGGTTCTTAATCCGCGATAAAAATCACCGGGCCTGGTCAACCTTACTATTGAAAGGCAGCCCATAAAGGAAGTGTATATTATCGGGATACATGAACTTTGGATCCAGAGAAACCTCAGGGCTCCAGATCCAGATCCAGAGAAACCATTCGAACCTTTAAAGCCACCACTATTCAAATAACCCGCATGATTAGCCGTATTACCCGACATAGCCAAGGCATGCGAGAGAGGACGCTTTGCGATTAGTCCAAGCGCTAGTCCTCATAGAATAACGTACAGATTTCCTTTTCAAAAGACCACGAAACAAGAAGAACAACCGACTGCCACTATCATAAGGAGGGCATACAAAACGGTTCTTAGTCTTCCTCCGAGCACCTCAAAAGATAAACTTCACGCCCTTGGCCTTTTCAACGCATACTCAGAACTCCAGGACGCAATCCTCACGTCACAAGCATTCCGACTCTAAAAACACAAGCCGACCACACCCTGCTCAGGCGGGTACGGGGCCTGGATTCTCAATCCTCAACAGAGAAACTACAAAAGAAACAACATCAAAGTAGCTGTGATCCCGAAGCATATGTTCAAAGATGTCTACACCGGCTGTCGCAAGGCAAGGATTTCCTGCCTACGCAAGCGACTTGCAGCAATGCAGCAATTAACCGGGATTCCGAGAGATGGCAAGCGTAGCAGGGGGTGGCAGAGAATTAGGTGGGCGGAGGAGATTAAGAAATTTGCGGGAATATGGTAGCCGCGGCTGGTGAGAGACATGGGACAGGCCTTCTTTCCGCAGTGGGCGTAGCCAGGCTGATGATGATGAAGAAAGAATAAAATGGAATTGCGCAGCCCACAGCCGTACCTACGCACCACCAAACAACAAGACGAGCGCATTGACGCCTTCTTCAGGAAGGCAACAAAGCGAGCACTGGGCCTCCCGGTGGCTACCTCCAACGCCAAACTGAAGGCGTTGGGAGTGGTAAACACCTATCAGGAGTTGCGGGAGGCCCACCTCGTGAACCAATATACGCGGCTATCGCAGACGGTTCCTGAGCGCCGCCTGATAAATCGCTTACACATCCAACACACATGCATACCAGAGGGGACGGAGAACATCCCGGTGCTGTGGCGCCACATGCTGAGGGTCGCTCCGCTCCCGCGTAGCATGGACATGGCTTCACATAAAGGCAGACGACAAGCGCGGATTCGCACACTTGAGAGGCATTATGGATCTAAAGAGGGCGTCTACTACGTCGATATCACAGGGCCGTCGCCCGCGGGATTCTTCACAGCTGCCGTTGTCCACCGGGGAATGAATGTCGATGGGCTATCTTTTCGAGCCCCAAATTTAACACGAGCGGAGGAAGTTGCAATAGCTCTCGCTGCCGCCGATCCAAAATCGAGAGCGGTTGTCACAGACTCTCGCCAGGCCTGTGAACATTATCTTGCAGGCGAGATATGACCTCTTGCCTCCCAAATTCTAAGACGCGCTCCCGCCGATCCAACTCGCACAAAAGTGATCTGGGCTCCTGGCCACCAGGGTCTACGAGGCAACGAGGCCGCTGATGCGGCTGCCCGAGCGCTCACACATCGGGCTCCTCACCCTAGCTCTCCTGGCTCAGAAGCTCATAAACCGCTTCTGCGGTTCCGCGAAATCCTAATTCATTATTGCGACAGCCACCGCCTCTACCCGGCACCTGCCAAGGGGCTGAGTAAGGCGGAGGAGCGAACTCTGCAGCACCTGCAGACAGGAACTGTTCTCTGTCCTGCCATTGCAAAACACTTCGATCCGAACATAGATGGGTGCTGCCCGCACTGTGGAGAGATCTGCGATATCTTTCACATGGTGTGAGCATGTACTCAGAATCCTTACCTTCCCCCTTCCCCCATCCCCACCCGAGACGCATGGGAGACTGCCCTCCTCAACTGCTACACAGGAGTCCCGAAGGGCTCTTGTAAAGCGGGCGCGAGACGGGGCCTCATCGTGCGGTGTCCCGGACTAAGGATGCCGACCATGCAGCGGGGTTTTCTTACCCTCAGACTCTCTCTGAATATTAAAGTTTTTCACCACAACTACCGAAGACACATAAAAGTTCCGGACAATCCTTTAAATATAGTGAATGATTTTGCTTTATACCGAGGCCTTAAACATGAGACAGTGTTTTTCGGCAAGGGCATGAGAGAATCCTGTCTGGTGTGGATGACTCATGACCAATGTAGATGACACTGACGAACAGAAAGGAGATGGGAAGAAGCTTTGGGCTTCCCGACACGTGCTGTGTTCAAATTTCGGACGCCGGCGTCACCTCCCGGCTTTTCTTGTCATGCGTGAAGTCTTTTTAAAAGCAAAACAAATACTCTGTCAGAATTTTTTTGATGCGAAGGGGTGCTTGTTGGCTGACGGTAAATTCGCGGACTGCGATTGTGCAGAGATAAAGGAAACCTTCGAAATGCATCTTGCATTTAATGACAAAAATTTGAATACAGTCGTCACAAGATCGGAGCATAACACGCACAAATATGCCACCAGCTATTAGACTGCCACATATTACAAAGAAGGTTTTATTTATTAATATTTTCCGGCATGTCTGGTGCGCCGTGACGCTAAGCCATTGACTATTCCTTTGTGTCAGTGCATTCGAAACGCTTATGCTCTAACTGAAGTAAACCTTACTGAAACGGCTGCAAACTATAACACACAAAAAAATTAAACAAAAAAAATTCGATTCATTTTTGCAAGACGTGAAAACGCAATCATGATATACCGCCTTTAAATTATGTCCACGTTCATTAGTTGCCAATTTAAATTCATGGGTTGAATGCTCACCTTTTCTCTCTTTAGTCAGCATTTTAACTCGGAGGAAACAATTGCATTCGTAAGGAAGAGTGAAATCACTATGCTCGAGACGCTGCCTAACTTGCGGAACTCGGAAAACTCAATGAAAGCGCGTGTACACGGAGTCTGTTGCTTTGCAGACCTCCCCTCTCAGTGCTTCCTTCACTGTACGATTAACATTTCACCCGCTGTAAGGCAGCTACCGTGTTTTCCATTTTAACTACTTACAACCTTTTGGCCTTTGAGAGCTCGTATCAAGCGACAGGCAGCTGGCGAAACGCATTGGAGGCATGAGTGGCCTGGTCTCCTGGTTACGGCGGTGAGCTAAGCGCGGTCGGCGTGTGCTGAGGGATTGGAACTCAACGTTAGTTTAAGATAAACTTTGTGGGCCCTTTGATGATGCGCAAACGCAGCCTTTGCACAGTGTCTTGCTTGCAACGCAGCATGCATGAGAGAAGGCGGAGCGAAAACACTCGCCGGACCGAAAACACTCGCCGGACCGGAGAGAGGACGAATGCTGCAATACGCTACTAGCAAATTCATTGCACAGTGCTTGGTGTGAATCGAGAAGACCCTATCAGACGTAACTGACTCCCAACAGTAGCCCGTGTGCGCATGCCCTGACCCTCGCCCACATTTCGCTTACGTTCGCCTTCCGACGCCGCAGCGCCAGCTGCTCGACGCTTGCCGGATGTTATTAAAAAATTGGAGGGCTATACATCTACCTTCCTGTTGCTGCGGCGGACTGCTGGAGCTCTGAGATTGACTTACACACTTGTTAGAGCATGCAGAGCAAAGTCGATAAAGACTAACTGGTGTGGCCACCGTGGATGCTCGCCCGATCTTGCAGATGTGGGTACATTACAGCGTTGCTTTTTATTCTATAGTAGTTGCGTTTTTGTATCATCAAGCGCTTTCGAATATACAGTAGAGGTACATACACTAGCAGCTGTGCAATTGGTGCAAGTAATAAGAGTAATAAGATACCTATCAAATAAAAAAAAATATAACGGAGCCGGAGATTGAACGGCAGATCAAAACGCCCGTCATCAGAAATAAACACCCTTAGCCGGTACGTATGCTGATGTGACAGTCGCTGTTAGTGTAGGTGATGCAAGTGTTGGACAGGAAATAATTTAGAAAAGGCAATGTAGTCGTGCCTTTATCTTTCCATTCTCGCTGTATTTTTCATTTTCATTTCCTGTGACAACGAGCGCACACAAATGCATGCTGTTTCGCTCCCGTCGCTTTCGTTTTATGGCTGAGCACTGTGAAGAGCACTGGCAGAATGCGCGCCGTGATGAGTTGTCTCAGCATCTTCTTGATTTTTGCCGTGTTTAGATGCGAAGAGACGGCGAATTCTAAAAGTGAGTAACAGATGATTTTGAATTTATCGGCTCTAGGTGTTTATGATTATAACTTGTAAGGTCATCGAGTATCGTATTTTATGTACCTGTATGCATAATCTCTTGAGAAGACTTTCCTTAAAATATTTTTTTCTAGCTCCGTGCTTCATAGGTCTCTCATGTGAATGAGATCAATGCAGCTCTTGAGGTTTTTTCGCTGCACAGTGATTCGGAGAATTGGTTTCCTTGGGTCTTCTCAAGAATCACTAGTCTAGTAAAATTAGCTCAAAGCCGTAGACCGGATTTGTCTGATTTAAAAGTCACGAGAAAAGTATACGCGGTAATCGCTGACAGTACACGCTTCATCGCTGGATACGCGTTTTCTCGAAATAGGACACATTGTGCAGGCTACGTGTGCTTCGCTGCTTCGCCGTGAGATGTAATAACTGATTTTTGCGATATATACGTCTGGGCACTTGGGAGTGACACGCACACTCCACCGCACACAACAACGATTTTACTGGCCTAACATGCGTTCAACCATCCAGCACTATGTAGCCAGCTGTGTGCAATGCCAGCGCTTTAAGTTGGTGACTTCAAGTCCACCGGGCAAACTGCGGCCAATCACACCTCCAACAGCCCCGTTTGAGCAAGTTGGCATTGACCTCCTTGGACCTTTCCCACGGTCCTCGAAAGGAAATCGATGGATTCTTGTGTGCGTAGACCACTTAACCCGTTATTGTGAGACAGCCGCGATACCAGCTGCTACTGCGTCTGAAGTATCTAACTTCTTACTTCGATTCGTCATTCTTCGGCACGGCCCTCCTGCAGTTCTCATTAGCGACCGTGGACGCCAATTTACAGCGGACGTTGTTGAAGAACTTCTCCGCCTCAGCAGCTGCAGTTTTCGCCACTCCACGCCATATCATCCCCAAACGAACGGGGTGGTAGAACGCACTAATCGGACGCTCACCACCATGCTCGCTATGTACGTCGCTGCAGATCATAAGGACTGGGATGGCGTCCTCCCGTTCATTACTCATGCATACAACACAGCGCAACATGAGACAACAGGCTACAGCCCCTTTTACCTGCTCTATGCTCGCTCACCTCGCTGCGGCCTTGACACCATTCTACCATTTTTCATCCACGACGAACCTTCTCTTGCGACCACACTCTGCAGAGCTGAAGAAGCTCGCCAGCTTGCCCGCGTTCGAATTTTATCTTCTCAAGAGCGTTCCAAGAACCGCTACGACGTCCAACACCAAGAAGTTTCTTATGTTCCTGGTGACATTGTGTGGTTGTGGACCCCTCTACGCAAGCGTGGTCTGTGTCAGAAACTGCTGTCCCACTACACTGGACCGTTTGTTGTGTTGGAGTGCATAAGTGACGTTAATTACGTTATATCACGACTAACTGCTAGTGGTCGACGGTCACGCCAGTCTCAGGTGGTGCATGTAGCCCGTCTCAAGCGATTCCATCCCAGACGGTCTACGTAACTCGCCCGACGGGCTCCGTCTGCGAGGAGGGAAATGTCACGTGCTTCCACAGAATCTCGACGGAAGAAGCAGAAGATGAAGGACTGACCGGCAGGGAGAAAGGAAGAAAAAGAGCTGAGGGACGCTGGTAGGCTGCCTGCTTCCATCCTGCTCCGACCGATCCCCTCTGTGAATAAACCCCCGTGCGTGCTAAGCACGTAACAATATAATAGATCGTAAAAAATTGGGCTGTCTGTCGAGCTTATTGTGAATAATAATTTAAAGTTTTACGAGACCGACGTAGATATTCCTGATTAGGGCATAGAAAAAGCTAGCTACACTATCTGAATCAACCTAAACAAGACCAGATAGGCACTAAGAGCGGTAGTCACTCCTTGATCGCCTTCTCGCTTTGTTTGGAAACTGCATTTACATACCTTACAGACGTGTTCTGCCTGTCTATCATGCAGACCTATCATGAAGATGTAACGTCATAGTCACAGAAAATGTGGGCATAAACAAGAAACGACCGAACATGATGAAGATGAACGATCTCAATAATGATAGTGATTTTTAACCTGCCTTGTGTGTGAGGCCGGTAGGCGGCGCCATCTGCGTTTTCCCGCGCCCACTAGCAGCTGAATTAAAGCCACGCCATCTCTCCTTGGTCAAATTTGTCTTTAGTGGGCGTGCCTAGACCGCAGTGAATTCAGCTATGTTGCTGCTGTCTCAGCGTAAATACTGCCCTTTCAGTTTGAGTTCCTTTCTGTATCTAGTTTTTGTCTTGAGAGCAGTCGAGTTCGTACACATACCTTTACCGACGAGAGATGTGCATTCTATGTATGGGATAAAAAAAAAAATCGTCTTCATATATAGTGCACTAAAATAGTAGAAAGCAATTTGTTCCCAAACACAGCACGGCTTGAGAACCGAACAGACAACCCCCTCTGTTTTTTACCAGCGATTTAGATGTTTTGCTCCATGCCCGTGCAAATGATAGATGCCGGTTTGTACAGCCACAAAATAATCATGAGGTAACCGTGCTTGCAACCGTATCTATTTACCTCTTAGTACGAAGCCTTCTCGAAAATATTGTACTTCGATAACGCTGAAAGAATCGCGGCGTTCCGTAACTCCATAATATTCCGTAAAACACGCTTAATTATCAGAGGTGTCGAGTTTGGTAGTAGGTTACTGATCTTGCTCTGGTCATGAGGAGCGGATCTTAGACATTACCGCGCTGTAATGTACAGAACTAACTGAGACGTTTAAGACACGTCTCATAAATAGTCCTGAATTTTTTATGTTGTATTTTTGATGAAAATCTTCTTACAGTGGGGTGTTGAGATGAGTTTTTCAGATTTGACGAACTGCTTTTTTTAAAGACAGTAAGTAGGCTTTGAAAAATACTCGAATTTTGCAAAAATAATAAATTTTAGCTTTGGGCTATAATGAATTCTCTTTGACTCAGAGGATGAAAATTGCAGTCAAAATTCCGTTTCGTCGAAGAATCGTATTTTCATCGTGAGCGCAGGCTTTCGCCTTCAGGTCTATGTTTCATTCGTGTGAAGAGTTTTGGGATTTAGTAATCGTGGGACTAATACAAATTCACACTTACCATGCTGAGCGAAAATCCCGGTAAGAAGCATCAAAGGACATGCAGTTTATTCTGTTCTAGTTCACCTTTTATTGGCTTCTTCTAGCACTTGGCCGTTCGGGTCAACCAGCAATCCGCCGTTCGACCATACTGAGCAGAGATGCTTATCCAGAACGTTCCTCGTATAATACTGCAGTGGCCAGCGAATGGCCTATCCTACAGGCTGCTCCAATATGAACGCTTTTACCCGTTACGTGCGTAGTGCACGAATTATTAGCGTTTGTGCAGAAAAAATTATTCCGAAAGCAGAAGGTTTGACAGCCGTCGCGTCGTGGGTTCGGATTCCACCGGCGGCATGTGGTTGTTTTTTCTTGTGCTTTTCTAATCAATTAGCTTTAAGCCATAACATATTCAGTAATATAAATTGATCAACACCACAAAATAAATAAATAAATTAAAAAAATCCCCTGTGTCCCTTGGTTTCTGTGGCTGTTGGCTTCTCTCATATTTATAACGAGCCCCTCATTCCCCTTTCCTCGTCTGCTTAATTGCTTAACGAGGGCCTCGGTTCTGGCAGCCTTGATGCCTTAGGAAGCATAAGAGGGTTCTCACACAGCTTCCACTCTCGCCGTTCGATGACGTTCTACGTCACATCAGCGGTAACTCAGGACGTGCCACGTCCGCCGCTTAAGAACGTGGGTGGCGCTGGTGAACACTCCCAAGGTTAGGTTATTTGTAAACATAAATACCCCCGAAAGCAGAAGGTTTGACCGCCGTCGCCGTAGCTCAGCGGTAGAGCACCGGACGCTTAATTCGGAGGTCGTGGGTTCGGATCCCACCGGCGGCATGTGGTTGTTTTTTCTTCTGCTTTTCTAATCAATTAGCTTTAAGCGATAACATATTCAGTAATATAAATTGATCAACACCACAAAATAAATAAATAAACTTAAAAATCCCCTGTGCCCCTTGGTTTCTGTGGCTGTTGGCTTCTCTCATGTTGCCAACATACGGATGATATGAATTCTACAGCGTTACCGTCTAAACTCAGGAATCTTCTGTACGAAAACTCACTTCTAAACATGACTGATATATCACAAGCTTTAGGTTTTAATTGTCTAAACGCTCTTTTGGCAGCTGACGTAGCAATTCTGTCTTATGCATTCGATATCTTGTGCATGTCTGTGCTTGTGCTGTGGATTTCTATTTAAAAAAAAGCAATTATTGTTGATTGCGAATTATTTTACGCTGTTACGATTTCTTAATACATCTAGGAGTTTCTACACATGGTCAATTTATTGGACGTTACTCCTATTAGGCGAATCTTTTAATAATTCTCGCCCTATACGAGACATGCGGAAGAACTGATAAGACAGGCATGGATTCACAACAGAATTCCATTTTGTCGGGCGAGTTGGCCACTGTTTTTTGCTTACTGCACCTCCATGTATCAACCTTCCCCCTGTTATATGAAATTCTGTGTATGAAATTCCAGTATTTTCCCACTAGTGCTGCCTACAGAATAACTGTGTGACGAATAAACAGTTGTGGTAATCAGGGGGACGGAAGAAGCACGCAGAAGAGACCACAAGAGAGGCTTTGATTCAAAACTGAATATAAAAGTACGGAGTTTTACAGCGTTTTTTATTGTTTCTTGTGCGGCGTGTCTTGTCCATTGAAGTGTTATGAAAAACTTTCATTGCCAACTACCAATTTATTGATCCTTCCGAGCATTTGAGCGCCATTCAGAAACATAAGAATCAATGAATTAAGACTTTAAGCATGTCGTCTATGATCAGCGCAGTAGTGGAAGGGGTGTGGGGTCGGGTTTTTCATTTCTGACCTCAAAATGCTAATGTCTCGTGTGCCGCGACGAGAAAATAAAAGGAAAATGGGAAATGATGCTGAGAGCTGGGCAGCGCAAGGAACGTGACACAGGGGTAGCTCTGCGCTTAATAAGAACGGAGCAATTTACCTGCCCAACAATAAATCAACGCAGAACTAAAGCGGTATGCGTTACTGCACTGCAGAGTCAACAGCAGATGATTCAGTGCTGTGTTTGTCATGTAATCCTCTCGCATTCTCGTGCCTCAGACTTACTGCGGATTATTGGCGTCGGAACTTGGTGCGTATCCTGAACCGCGCAGAAGCGAAACTTGCAAGTGTAATACAGTAAATGAGAGGGTAGCGCGCCGAGAAAGACTATTTTGTCAGAAGAGTGGAGCAAGGCCGCGGGGCGGAGCGCTCTTGATACGACAGCAGTTAGAGACACTTTTGCCAGTCCGCAAGCATTGTTGGCGTCGTTGGTAACGTGCCACGATGGAGCAGTCAGAGGAGGAAGGAGAGAAGAAAACATGGGCGGATATGTGCGCTGAGTGCCGCACCAAGGATCCGTGGCGCACTGTTTGCGAAGCAGCGCGAAACAAAGTTCGAGCAAAGTTCCGCTTGATTGTTTGATCGAGTCCTCTTTGCGCACTGGCACGAACTAGTACTTCCAGAAGGAACCAAGTTGCGCTATAAAAAAGACAGCCACAGGAAAAAGCCAAGGAGACAGACAGAGCGCTCTGTCTGTCTCCTTGGCTTTTTCCTGTGGCTGTCTTTTTTATAGCGCAACTGGGTTCCTTCAAAGCAATGCACCAACTTGCCCAACAAGAAGTTCTTCTATAGTACTTCCAGAGTTTGCGGCAGGGCGGTCCTATTGGTCGCGTAATGAATGACGTCGCACAAACGAAATATTCGAGGACGAACAAACTGCTACATAAACCGGCTCAGAGTGTCACTTGTATTGGTTCTGCTCTTGCCGCGTGCAATAACTCTTCTACGCCTTTCGACGCTTCAGCCAAACTCGCCCGCAGGATACTTCAGAACGAACCACCGAAGGGGAAAAAGGAAGATATTATTAAATTTATATTCACCTCCATACACTGCTGTCGCAGGTTGTCGCTTCCGAAAGCCTCCGTAACGATGGTCGTGTTTGTTACTCTATGCTGTTGCTAATTAGTAGACTGTTCACATCCACTCTTAATTTGAGGGTTGTGTTGGCTGGCTGAATATTTTTTACGGTTAGGGCAGTTTTTTTTATTTTCTTGTGCGCCTTAATTCTTTTGCTTTCTGTTTTTTAAAGCAATTTTGCTTTCCATCGTCCACCGTGTCCTGTTTTTAAACTTGTTTTAACCAATTTATGGCCTTTTAATTTAACATTTTCGCCATTTCCCCTATCTTGTTGTCTAGTCACAGACATTTTTCTTGGGCCGTGTTATTTTTCTTTTTCGTCTTGGTTCTTCAGTACGTCTCGTTCTTAGCGATGTAGGAGAAGGCAGGCCTTGTGTACTTTCGGGTACCTTTGGCCGAACTGTTTCCTTTCTCTCTTCCTATTTCTTGCACATTCCCTATTTGTCTTCGCGCAGAAAAAAAAAAGAATCCTTTTTGCTCGCAGTGATGAGAAAGGGTGCAACCTTCAGAGGGAACCGAGCGGTTAACCATGGCAGGCGTGTGGGTGACGATGCCGGCAGGGCTGAACTATCCACCATGCTGTTGTTGCCTCCGCAGGCAGCGTACACACCCAGTAGACGTGTGCAGCTGTTTTAGCCTGAAACGAAGAGGTCACACAGATGAGCTGGCGTGGTCATCAAGACTGGGCGGCCAATCCCGTAGCTAACAATGCATGACTGCCTTCTTTTTAGTATGCAGTATTCGCGCATTCCTGAAGGAAACGGCTACGACACAAGCGAAGGCAACAGCAAGCCTCTCGAATAAACAACAAAGCGAGTACAACGAACGCAAAGATAGAACCGTTGATTAAAGAGTACGTGGATAAAAAGAAAGGTACAAGTATAAACAGACATGGGAGCCCGTGTCGCGGTAAACGAATGAAACGTAGCGCAGGAAATAATTACGACAAGGTAGAAAGCCCTACTTTTTTCCTTTGACTTTCGCAAAGTCCGTCATCCTCACTCCCTGTGACAACTTTCAGACAAAAATGCTGTGCGGTTCAATCTACGTTTCATTTCTATTACGGCCGAGTGCTGTGTAGAGCGCAAGCAGAATGCGCGCCCTCATTGGTTGTCTGAGTATATTCCTGATTTTTGCCCTGCTGAGCTGCGAAGAGAGTGGGAATCCGGCACGTGAGTACAGCAAGTTCTTTGTATGCTTAGTCTTAAGATTTCATTACAATTGTTTTTTTTAGGTTGTAACATTCGCATTTTGCCTGCCTGCTTGCACAAGGTCGGCGGTGATCTTGAAATATTTTTTTTTTGCCTTGAGGTCTGCTTTAGAGATCTTTCATGTGGTTTTGATTTCTTCAGCTCTTGGTCTTTTTTTGGTGCATGACAATGAGAGTTCAGGGCCTGCTTTGTACTTTGCAAGATTTTATTAACGTGTCGCAACTGGTGCGGGAAAAACGCGTAAAGATGTAGGCCGGATCCTTACGATGTTAAAACTAGTAGAGTAGCTGCCTCAGTAATCATTTACGGTAGAAACTTCCTCGCAGCATCTATATTTTCGAAAGGGGGCGCCGTACGCGGGTTAAGTCCTTCGCGGCGAGAAGACCTATTAACCTTCGAATTTTACGCCACGTTATTTAATAAATGGTTTTAAAAATATGGGTCTTTTTCGCCGTCAATGGCATATTTAATATGATATCTTTGCAGGACCGGCTTGGCCCATTCTAGAATGTAGCGTAGAGAGAGATGACCGCGCTATTAGACTAAATATTAGCAATATGAAATAGGTGCTAGGAGCAGCCATATCACGCCCATCCACGTTCCCGCATTCACTGCAAGCTGCAGTTCCAAACTTTCAAGCCAGCACCTGCATATCTAATCAGTCAGGCTCATTATGTGCCTGTATTAGCACCACTCTCACCGGAAACTGGACACAAACAGGAAACAGTTAGGTATGACGGAGGCGGATGGCAATATTGAAAATAGTGAGTGATTCCCGGGATCCTCTACGTGAGAGCGGTAGGCGACGCCATATTTGATTTCAAGCATTCATGATAGAGCAGTTTCAGTAGCACTATCTCTGTTTATGTGCGCCTTCCCAGGTCCTTGCATAGAGCTCTGTGTTCGTGCTACATGAAGAAATGTATAGCGCGCCCCGTTAACACATATGCCAAGCCTTTTGCTCCGAGCCAGCTTTTGTTCATATCCAGCTCCGGCCAGAGCTGTTTTCGTACAGATGTACATTCGTACCCTAACTTCGCAAATGTCGAGTCTGTCAAAAGCGTCTCGACTGCAGCTGGAGCCATTATACTGGAGGATAATACTGCCTTCAGTTGGAAGCAGTACGGGCCGTGAATCAAGGTACACGACAGGCGCCCACTCATAGTTTAGGGTGATGTGAAGCTTACAGAGAACTAAAATTGTGTTCTGAATATTATTACTTATCCTCAGAGAATGAAGTCTTAAACTGCAGGGTTACTATTATTTTCTCCTGATTTCAGTATGCAGACTTTTTTTTTCACAAAAGCAGCGGCATATAGAATTTGCAAAATTAATTTTTCTCTGCATTTTGAAGAAAAAATTTTGTAATATATAGCTGAGCAACACGAAAGACGTTTCATTCTTGAATTTTCACCATAGCGGCTTTTTTCTGGAAAAAATATTTTGAAATAAACATTAATTGTATTTGTTGGTTTTGAAAAAGAAAAGTTGAATTTCTCGTGATTTAATGTGTCTGCTTCCGGCCAGAGAAATGCTTTTTTTAGATAAGAGAACTGCAAGCAATTACATTTAAAGTGATTATGCTCTAAGCTCTTATGAATGGGTAATAAATACAGAGAAAATCCGAACGCAGTGGAGTTCTTTAACCACTTTTTTACAATAGTAGTGCACGATTATCGGCCCTTACGTCTAAGTGACCACCTCATGACTTCTAGAACCACAAAGCAGAACCACAAAGCCAGGAAAAAAAACGACATTGCATTCCTTGGCCAGTAAAACGTTCGAGTCAAGAACGTGGTATTAAGGCATCTGGAAAAACGCATCGAACGCCTGAGAATCAGTAGCGCCATGAGAAACGATCACAAAAGTGGCGCTATTGGTAAATTTCGCAGCCCCTGATTACCGTGTCGCTGACTCCGAAATCCCGTACTCATTTTTGCTTTCATTGCGAAGGGTATGGCCATGACAGCGTCATCGGCTTTGTCCTTAAATAGCATGCTATCCCTGCGCTATAAGTACCGAACAACTCAGTGTGGGTATCACTCCACTGCTACGCGCAAAAAATAGACTTCGGAGCACATCCCACTGAGAAACGAACAATGTGGACTGAATTAAAATACAGGACGGTTTGGGCCGGAACGTGAAGCTGGAAGCTAACAAAACAAAAGTTACTGTAACATGTCCGTGTAGGCCCCTGCTTTTCGGTCGTAGCCAGACTCACAGTCATAATGCGCCATTTCTACACATCGCACTGATGGCACAGGCGCAATAGACGACTCAGAACTAAAATTCGCGAGTGGCAGAGATACCTCAATTATTAGTCATTCATACCGATAAAGTGGCAAACTGTTGCCAGGGAGTGACGTACTGAACTGAAGTAATAACACTAACACTGCAACAGTTTAGATTGCAGCGGGAGCCCTAACGCTGTAGCCTAGGGCTTTGAGCTTCACCCTCGTTAGTAAGAGCTACGGAGTGAGATTCCAATGCCGCCGGGCACCCATCGGTGATAAAAATCGTATATGCATGCCCCTGGTGGAGTTCTCGGCGTCTTGGCAGTGAAATGATCGAAAAATCAGTTTCTGACGACACTTCTTGGAAAGAAAAATATCTTGTGCCTTGGCGCTTTTTTGAAAAACTTCTCCTTACGCAATGAAAATTCAGCATCATCAAGATCACAATTTGTTTCCATGATATAGCTTTTTCCAAGGGGCAAAGCACTGCTACAGGGCACAACAAATTGGGAGCTACACTACAAGTACATATTTAAAATAACTTATGAATGATTTAGCTTGTGCATTGGAAACAACAAGTGTGGCAAAGTAAGCAGCCAGTTTAGTAAAACAAAAGAATTATAAGAACATTTCCGAAATTTTCTGCCGGTGTTTCCACGTTGGCAATAACGCATTCATAGCACATTCTCTGCAGGTGACTGCTACTCGAACGGAAAGAAAATCCCAAATGGGCATATCGAGAACATGCGCAATCCTTGTGTGCGCCTCACGTGCTCGGATGGGGAAGTGAACACCACCACGTGGGTATCATTACCGGAAACTCATATAATGTTTAGAATGCGCTGTAGAGACATTCGGAGAACTTTATACAACCAAACTTCTAGGCTAGGCTAAAAGAGACGAGAAACGTTTCAAAAAGTAGTCAGCAGTCTTTCAGAGAAGGCTTTATAAAAAAACCGAAAGCTTGTTTCGTCCTATGCTACTGTTATAAAATGTCGGAGGAAGATATCGATGGCGACTTTAAAGGCCATCTTTTCTAACTCCTTTCTTTTTTTTTCTTCCTTTATTCTTACTCAAAAGTTTCAAAACAGCAAAAGGTGAAATTAATAATAGTTCTTTAACACACAGATTTTTCCCACAGAATAATAAGCAAATATTTCTTGCACGCTTGCGAAACAGTAGCATAAATCATGTACACAGGAGAACCGAATATGAGATTCTAATGCTCTCTTTCGCAGTCAGTAAGAGAACTTCGTTATTGGTACTATAAGGGCCGTTAGCATCAGTGCCCTTTTCGAGTTTGCTCTTACGTCCCATAGAAATGCTTTCAGCCAAAGCTTCTCACTAGTCGCTATAGATCCCACCTTGTGACGTGCAGAAAAGCGTGACAATCCGTCGAGAAGGGCGGTTCCAATTCCTATTGTGCACGAATGCTGAAAATACCCGGAGCAGTTTAGTGAGCGTATGGAGTGCGGAAAGTACTAGTGTTAGTCCGTGGTCTGTAGACCACTCCATTAATAATAAACCCACTTATTCAATTAAAAACGGCCGCATGAAATACTGGAGCGACATTGATAAGGCCGGCGCATCCCATAAATGCTGCTCTCGCTAGTGCTGCTGCTTACAATGGTCATCGCGGAGAGTTGCTATAGGTGAGCACCCCGACAGTCGCTCCGGCGAGTAACGCGACACACAACACAGGTCTATTGAAAAGTATAAAAGTGAATTGAATTGTGGGTGAAATTGAAATAGTGAATAATGAGCACGTATCTTCTAATACGTTTTAGAGTTGTTTTTAAAAATTCTTTTTTACGCCTTCGCTAGTAATGTGTTCTCAAGCCTCCAGTACAGTGGTTATGGTCGACGGGAGGGGGGTTAATTGCGACTTCAACGTTGTATAGGCAACGGTGGTGTTCCTGACACCTATTGTAGCTCACATTATTTGCGTGAAGATTTCCAATCGTGCCGCCCGGTTCTAACCACACCTGTGCAAAAGTTTTTGTTTTTATTTTATCTTCCTCCCTAGTTGCGAGCAGCTAGGGCACATGGTTAAAGGACATTTCGGAAAACTGGGCTCATGGATGTCAAAAAAGGCCAAGCGTCATTTCCCGCACTGCTGTCGGCCGACTTCCCGCTGAAATTACGGGCGCCAACAATATCGGCGAGCGCAGTTCTGAGAAGTGGCCGCATGCACGAATGCCTCAATGTACTTTGTAGCCTTTGGAAGCAAAAATGCTGAAAGATCAAAAGTTTGAAAATAAAAATTCGATCAAGATGCCATGCCGTATTGTGATTTGCACGAACAGTGAAGTCGAAATTCTAGTTCCCCTTACCACCACTCGAAAGGAGTATAAAACCTTGTGATATACGATATATGCATCAATATCGCAATTACACATATTTCAATCAGCGAGCGCTGAAATAGACCGTGCACGTTAAAAAGCCTAGGTCGGCGAAATTTCCGGAGGCCTCCACTACGGCGTCCCGTATAGTTGCTTTGGGACGTTAAACTCAAGAAAAGGACACAATACTAATGGGGAAGACCTCATGTAAATAACTCAATAATACTTGTTCATCGAACGTCACATTTAAACAAATGCAGGTTTGCCGGAAAGTGGAAAGAAATCAAAGTCGTTATGGAGATGTTAAACAAGATTGGCCAGTGCCTCGCGGTTTCAAATCAACTCTGACCTCCCTAAAGGATTAACCAAGCTGTGTTAGAGGAACGTGGCTATCTTAGAATTGAATAAAAACGATCAGATGAGAGAAAAGACAAGAAGGTGGAAAATATAGCAAATCTGAAAGTAGAAGGCCAGCGCCGTAGCTGGAGGAGAAACTCAACCAAACCCAATAACGAGTTGAAGCGTATTGGTTAGCTTGGATAAAATGTTGACGTTCAGTCAGAAAGCTGCGAGAAGATTCAACACGTAAAAACTTAAATTGTAGTCCCAAGTGCTTTCACAGTAATTTTTTTGCTGAATCCCAGCCTAAACTTCAAGTAAAGTTTTGTGTTAAGAACCTCGGCGAGGTGAGTTGGCTGTTATTTTAGAGATTTACTGTGAAGCTATGCTGTCTAACACGAACTGATTTAACCAACACTACCAATGTAACCATGTTAATATATATTTTCTGTTTCACTGAGTTCAAACGGCTGCAGTGGAGGGAAATGAGGCTCTTATGCTTAAAACAAAGGAAGCTGCTGATATACGTAATCGATTGATCATTTCCTAGTCTTGTAAAAGCTCATGAGAAGGGCTGGTAAAATATCTATGAAAAATTTATGCTTCAAGTGTTTGAAGAAATTTAGTGCTAATAAACTTAGATAGGGAAACCAGCTGTTAATGTAAAATTCTATGTCTCGACTATTAGTATAATCTTATCAACACCAAACATAACGTCCATCATAAGTGGGTGGTGGATTGAAAGTTTGTGAATATTTTTGACGTTTTTTAGTAAACACTGAGAACAGTCTGCCGATCCTTGTACTTAAGCTATGACTCTGCATTGAGGTTTATTTTACACTTGCAATTTGAGAGGATAGAAGCGCGTAGGGCTTAATGTTCTCCAGACTTCATTATGGTTGGTGCGTGACATAGGCCACAGACCTAATGGGAAAGGAAAGGGCATTATTTCGATTGCTTGCGTCTATAACTATTGTTTCAAGCAGCAGTGGCGCCACTCGCTTGGAACGGTCTACTGACGAGCAGAGCTAGACGAAAAGTAAATGTGTGTGGGAGACAAAATCTGTGTCTTCTTGTGTGTGGGCTTTATACCATGCGCGTATCCATGCCTCTCGCAAATGTTGTATCTCAGTACATTGTGAAATGAAAATGTCTCTACAACATCCATTGATTCTCACGTGACGTATTGGTAACCATCCGTTGCGTTTTTTCTCAGTCTCAACTGCTATCTCCTTAAAGATGAATGAACCAAATCTTGGCCTCTTATAGTCAACAGAGGGAAAAATTGTTTTAAATGACCAGCACTATTATACTAAATGGACGCGAAAGATAAGTGCACTAGAAGTAGGCTGGAAACAACGCTTCCATCAGGACAAGTCAATACTGCGGTCTGGTTTCTCGAGACCTTTCCCATCTCGACTGAAACTACACTATCACTTATTATCTAGAGGGTCAATGCTAGTCTTATCAATGGGATTATCTCCAGGCACAAAAAATGCGGGCACAGGGCTCGCTTGATAGAAGGTGCGGCTACCTAGGATTTTGCGATGCTTAGTAGGAATGATGGCACACCTCGCTCTCTAGTACCGCGCTCTCAAGTACCGCAGTGCAGTTCTCCACTTCAGATCAATACTACTAATTGCGGGAGTATAGCTTGAAAGTTGTCTCCGTGTGCTAAGTCTACTAAGAAACAGATTGCGCCACAAGTCGGAAACTAAATCGGTAGCCCTGAAGTAGGGTTCCATGTATGGGTTACTGGTTACCCATACACGGTGTGCCCAGTAGGAAAGATTTGGACCAAAAATGACCTTCCTTGCCGTTGTGGTTGCCTTGAGTCCTTGTGCCTAAGTATAGCGCGGCAACCTGAAGGTGAAAGACCAACTAGCCGCCATTACAGCATTGCAAATATGACATTTTAAGCCACCGGATGAATCTTGGGATTAAGTAATCTCAGTACTGAGGTATCGAAATTCAGGTTTATTGTGCACCGTATGCATAGTGGTTGGAGTAATTGCAGGAAATCGCCTGCAGTTTCATGAGGTCCAGCTCACCTTCTAATAATACTTTGCCGCACTTGGCTTTATTCTTAATCTTGCTGCAGTCTGATTTCATGTTAGCTGGTGGTGATGCTGGTTCAGAGCGTGTCAGAAATTGTAAGCGAATAAAGTATAATACACATTGTAAAAAAATGACTAGTTTTCATTTCCACTAGTACACGTGCTATAATTTCTAATTTTTAACAGAGCGGTCCACTTCTAACATAATAACACAGGGAAGGTCAGAATTCAAGTAACTAAGGATAGGCAGCCTGCTTTAAGAAATTTTCTGGTAAGCCAGACCCATAGCAATCTAAAATATTTGAAAACCTTTATTGGGAGCTGAAGACGCAGTTCTGCCTTTTAATTTCATTTCTTGTATAAGCCTGTGATGTGTTGTCGCTGGGAGGTAAACAAGTTTACTCTTGTGTTCTAATAGTATTTATGCGGTTATTTACTGTGTCCTAATATGTCAAGCAATGCTTACATTTCTGCAATTGAGAAACACTAGAGACCAAATACTACCAGTTCGTGATTTCTATTGAACTCTTATTTTAAAATCCACCACCACGGAGGACACACATAGTTGTATCATCCTTCGCTCTGGTGTTAAAAGATTAATGCCAATTATAACATTTTATTTATTATAGGATCCCGCTACTAGTTCTGTAAACAGGAAAGTTTGAAGCAATCAGGACGACTGAGGAGAAACGTGGAATAATAGACTGCAAGACAAGCTATGACTCGAAAGAAATAAAAAAATTAAACGAAGAGTCACGGTCTGTTTTGTCTTTTTTCGTAACTTTCGGGGTCGCTTTTGCTGCTATTAACTATACGTGTTACAAACTCACCCGTGTATTGATTCTCCTCAAGCTTAATGGAATATTTTCATTGGCAAAGGCCACAATATTTAAGTCTTTCATTACGTCTCATAAGGTCTCATCGGAGCAAAGCGGGCTCCAGGTGCGGAATTTTCGTAATCGTGAACTGGGATTATTAATCCCTCAAGGATGTCGCAAAGAGTGTACAAGGCCATCGCGACGCAGCCCTAAAGACTGGAAAGAGCAAGATACAGGACATATGGATAACTCTGTGCATTGAAGGAATTGAACCATTTACCTGCTTAATAAAAACGGACGGAGGACACCTAACGTGATTGTCGTTGCTGAACTGTCGAGTCAATTGCAGAAGCTTCACTCCTGCGTTTTTCTTCTATACTTAAAGGTGCACTGAAGAGGAATCTGAACTCGCTTTTTTGCCGCGGGAACTCGATCTACACGTTCCGAGCATTCTTAGAAACTTCGACTTATTGCCCTGTGTGGCCGATTTCTGTAATTAAATTGAATTAACGTCCGGCTCCCGCCTTTATTTTTGAATTCTCCCTCGTACGGTGGGCGGAGTCGACCAACGCGTGGAGTGCCTTTCAGCCAGCTCCGCGGAGGCATTGCTTTCGCTTTATGTTGTTTTTTAGGTTTCCGTCAATAAATAGTTTCATTCGCTGATAATATAGCCGCAAAATAAGCCCACAGAAATAAAAATACGCGCGGACTATTTGCTTCTGCGGATTACTACGTATTACTCCGCCGATGGCAGAGCGGCAAGCTGCCACGGGACTGGGTGAAAGGCACTCCGCGCGTTGGTCGACTCCGCCCACCGTACGAGGGAGAATTCAAAAAAAAAAAAAGGCGAGAGCTGGACATAAATTCGATTTAATTAGGGAAGTCGGCCACACAGGGCAATAAGTAGAAGTTTCTAAGAATGATCGGAACGTGTAAATTGAGTCCCCGCGGCAAAAAGACGAGTTCAGATTCCTCTTCAGTGCACCATAACGTGTGCTGGTGGCAAACTTGGCAAGGATCAAGGTGGAGTGCATCGGACCGCTGTACTGATGGTACAGTGGTCCGAACACCACCTTGACGTTAGGGCAGCGCGAGGCCACGCAGGGCTGCGCTTTTAGCTTAGACTGCTGCAGTATGAACGTACTCAGCGGTTCCGATCCTCCGTTAAGTTGGTTGCAGTGTGTGGCGTCGCTTTTTTCGTCTATTTCTTTCGCCCTGCCCCAGTCGCGCTGTGCCTTCACCTGATTTGTATTTTTTGCTCGTTATACTGTGTACCGGGTGTTCTTTTTTTAGAATGTCCAAAATTTTTGAAGAAAGGTAAACTCGTTTAGATTTATTTTAACCCTGGGGCTACACTGAGGGCTACGGCGGACGCCAGGTAAGAGGAAAACTACTTTAATTAGTTCGCTGATTAACTGAATACGTTAATTAACTTTTATAATTTTTATTTTAGGGGATATGTTGTATTAGTAGAATTGGAGATCGTCTTCCAAACAGCTCCAACCAAGAAAAAAAAATTTAATGAAAAAAATTTTTTCGCCCGTTACGAACCGAGAAAAAGTCACCCTGGTAGACAGCTTCACACTGTAACACAGCGTCTGTGAGCGCCTGTGACGTAGCCCGCTCCATCCTGCGCTTTGTGTCAGTGCGTTTTTGTTCCAACGCGGCATTCCGTGATGCCGCGGAGTGAAGCGAAACAAGCAGCGATAGCGCAGAACGCCCGTCCGGGCTTCAGGTGATATCAGCCGTGTGACGCAAAGCGCCGGGCGGAGCGAACTACGTCAGAGGCGCTCACCGCCGCTGAGTTACGGTGTGAAGATGCCTACCAGGGTGACTTCTTTGCACCTCGTAACGTGAGTGAAAAATTTTTAATTAAAATTGTTTTTTACCGGTTGGACTGTTTGAAGGACGATCTCCAATTCTGCGAATACAACATAACCCCTAAAAAAAATAAGGAATGTTTATTAACATATTTAGTTAATCAACGAACTAATTAAAGCAGTTTTCCTCTTGCCTGGCGCCCGTCGCAGCCAGTATAGCCTCAGTGCTAAAATAAATCTAAAGCAATTTACCTTTTTTTTAAATTTTGGACCTGCTAAAAAAAGCACCCGGTATATCCATTGCATTTACAATTGTGTGTTGCTCATTTACGGTTTTGACTCATTTAGGATCTTTCTTTGCCGTCTATGCCTTTCTTTCGTATTGTTCATTTTTTTGTAATTTTGAGTGTTTGCGGAAAGCTTCTTACTGCATATATATGTGTATATATATATATATATATATATATACATGTATATATATATATCATGAATGGTAGCTTACCAATATCCCTGAAGAGAAAAGTATACAACAGCTGTATCCTACCGGTACTCACCTATGGGGCAGAAACGTGGAGGCTAACAAAGAGGCTTCAGCTTAAAGGGCAGCTCCGGCGATTTTTCGATGTTCATCAATCGAAATGAAATTTTAAGTCTGCATTCTATATGGTAGTCTGATGTCTCATGTATAATTTCGCACCTGAAAGCGGCGTAGTTTTACCGCAGGCGAATTTTGAAGACAAGCGCTCCTCGACGCGAGAGGCACCCATTGATCGAGCAACTTCTACAGGCCACCCTGTACTGTGACGTCACTGGCGAGTCGGCGTGTCAAGCTGGTCGGGCGCGCTCTGGCGTTGGCAGTGCAGGGGAAAACTTAAAATTGGTTTTGAGAAAAGTAAATGACGCAGTAAAAGACGCCCCAACCGCGACGTAAGAAGGAGTGAAATAAGAAAGGAACAAAGAGTAGCCGTAGTGGAGGTCTCCGGAATTATTTCGACCGTCTGTGCAATTTCGCGCCATCCCAACGTGCCTGATGTGATGTGTACATCAGAGTGATGGGTCACGGCACCTTCTGTTGTGCTGTGGGGTGCACAAATTCTTCATCTGTGACAACGGGCGTTATCTACCATAGGTTTCCTAGCAATAAGAACCTTCGCGACAAGTGGGTGAGAGCTGTCCGCCGTGTCAACTGGTCTCCGAGGAAGCATTCCCGCTTGGGCTCGGAATATTTCGCGCCAGATTGCTATGAAGACAGCGTGTACTTCAGAGAGAGCTTTGGACTCGCTGAGGTTTCGTACAACCGACGCTTGGAGGCATATTCTTTGCCAACGTTATTCGAGTACAGCCGCCCATCGCAGCGGCCAGCTGAACAAAGCGCGGCCGCCAAGAGGAAGCGGTGTGCTGGATTATGGTGTGAACTCACTTCCAAAATCTCGCCGTCGAGACAAAGCTTCGAAAAGAGAGGACTGTTGGTGGTGCATGCCCCTGTAAGGACGTTGCGCACCGCGGCAACGTTCCGGCAGCAGATTATTTCATCAGGCTGGGTCGGCCGGCACTCGCCGCACGAACAGCTGTCAGCGGGAACATCACATTAACTTTTGTTCTGACGACTGTGTCACAAATGCATGCACGAGAAATGACTCAAATCAAGTGATCAAATCAAATAGTAATAAATCAATCAAAAGTAATAAATCAAATGACTCAAGTCAAGTAAATGACTCGAGTAACTTCTTCGAGTTCAGACCATCTCCATACTGCAGGTGACGCGGCCTGTGGTGTGACTCGGCAGGCTCGCGCGGCGGTGGATCATACCTGAAAGGCGACTCGTCCAGTCCAAAATCGTCGAATGAGTCGTCTTCTGAATACTCGCTGGTCTCGGAAAAGCTGTTCTCCGCGCTTTCAGTCATGTCGACAGCAGGGCTCAGGGTAGTTGCGGTATCTTCGGGGACTTTGCAGCGAGGCGAACCCGTCAGTGACGTCACAGTCAATACCGCACGAAGGCACCTCCCCGGTTTCGGTTTTGCGGTTTCGGTTTCGAGTTGTGCGTTTTTTGCTATTTAAAAATTATTTTAGGGTCACTTTTCAAAATCTTGTATCGTACACATTAAAGGAGGTTCTTAGAAACACAAATCAGCCATTAACTTAAAATGACTGAAAAATCGCCGGAGTTGCCCTTTAAGTTAAGAACAACGCAGCGAGCTATGCAAAGGAAAATGATAGGTGTAACGTTAAGAGATCGGAAGAGGGCGGAGTGTATGAGGGAACAAACGCAGGTTAATGGCATCTTAGTTGAAATCAAGAGGAAGAAATGGGCTTGGGCAGGGCATGTAATGCGAAGGCAAGATAACCGCTGGTCCTTAAGGGTAACGGAGTGGATTCCAAGAGAAAGCAAACGTAGCAGGGGACGGCAGAAAGTTAGGTGGGCGGATGAGATTAAGAAGTTTGCAGGGATACAGTGGTGGCGACTGACAAAGGACAAGGTTAATTGGAGAGACATGGGAGAGGCCTTTGCCCTGCAGTGGGTGTAGTCAGGCTGATGATGATGATGATATATGTATATATTACGTTCTCCAGCCACTCTATTTCCTGAGTGTTCCGAAGCAGGCACAACTGTGTAGTTTCCGGCACCTTTTGCAAAACCGTACCTTTTGCAAGTTCCCTTTCTTGCGTATTTTCTTTATATCTGGGCGGAAAAAAAGAATACATTCTGCTAAAAGTGATCGAGAAAAAGTAAGCCGATAGGGCCAACCGAGTGCTTGCACCTATCGGTCGTGTTGCTGACAATGCCGATACGGCTGAGCAATTCACATTGCACTCGCTCTTTCCGCAGCCGTTTGCGGTTGCACCAAGCTAGACGTACGCAGCTGTTAGAGCCTGCGCAACGAAAAGGTGCAACAGATCGGCCGCTCTCGCGTCACTGATATGCTGCCGAGCCTGCAGATGACATTTGTCTGCGGTGTTCTTATTTCGTAGTATATGAGTTTTTGAGAAGGAAACAGCTGCAGTACTGGTGCGTATAATAGCGAACCTCTGAAATAGAAAAATACGTACAACGAAATCGAAAATCCCATCACTGTTTCAAAGGCCCGCAGACAAAAAGAAACCCCCGTCACTAAAGCAGACGCTGATGTCGCAGTCGGTGTCATGGTAGGTGGTGTAAGCGGGGAGCAGTCTATAGCTAGGAGTAAGTTAAACAGCCTGATATTTTATTTTCATTAACGCTGTTTTAGTTATCTTAATCTTTAATGGAAACCACAGTCGAAAAAAAGCTCTGTGGCTTCAGTCACATTTCACTCGATTTTGAGGTCAAGTGCTGTGAAGAACGCTCGCAGAATGAGCGCCCACATAGGTTGTCGCAGCATCCTCCTGTTATTTGCTGTGCTAACCTGTGAAGTGAGGGGAAATTCGGCACGTGAGTACAAGGTGTTCTTTAAGATCTTGGTCCCAAAATTTAAATAAACAGGCAGTTCGGCTATGAGAGTCGCTTTTTTTTCACCTTTATAACAAAGCTCCTGGGTAGACGTTAGTTCAAATATTCGTTCTAAGAGGTCTGCTTCATGGATCTACCATGTGGGTGTGATTTCTGCGGTGTTTCACGCTTTGCTGCTGCATGATTATTCGAGCACTGGGTTTTTCTCAGGCAACCAACAAGCATTTATTAACGTGTCAGGACTGGTGCTGGAAACAAGAACTCACTACGTAATCACTGAAGGTAGGCGCTTCTTGACAGCATCCATGTTTGTATCGAGAATGAAATCGTTTGGTTTGTTTGGTTTGGTTTTTTTGGGTTTAACGTCCCAAAGCGACTGAGGCTATGAGAGACGCCGTAGTGAAGGGCTCCGGAAATTTCGACCACCTGGGGTTCTTTAACGTGCACTGACATCGCACAGCACACGGGCCTCTAGAATTTCGCCTTCAGGAAATTCAGCCGCCGCGGCCTGGATCGAACCCGCGTCATTCGGGTCAGCAGCCGAGCGCCGTAACCACTGAGCCACCGCGGCGGGGCAGAATGAAATCGTTGCGGACACTCAGGCTCCTTGCTGAGACAAAACGTCGTGATCTTTGAATTTCACATACACCATAATCACTTGTTTAAACAAAATGTGTGTCTTTGTCATAGCCGCTGTAAATTTCAATGCCATGTTTTGCAAGAGAGGCGTGCCACATTCCTGAATGGTGCACACACCCCGCTCGCAAATCTATATTTCAATGAGCCTCAGCCAGATGAAATAGGTTTCAAGAGCGGCCATCTGACACTTTCATCGCATTTTCACATTCGCCTGGAAGAGTGGTTCCGAATATTGAAGTCTCCTCCTGCATGTTTAACCATTCAGACTGATTATGCAGTTTTAGCGCCACCACCGCTTAAAAAGTGGAGACAAAGATTGCACGGCCATGCATGAAAACATATTACAGTTATAATATAGTGTATCATGCCAGACTATAGTGTTTTGGAGGAGTAGGCTGCGCCATCTTTATTTTCAAGCAGCCACTTGCAGCGCTTATAATGCAACGCCATCTCTAATTTGAGCGCCTACCTAGACCGAGCGAAAGGAGCTGCCTCCTTAATGCACCAGAAGAAATATGACGTGTTATGTTTCAGGGAACAAGGCATAAGACAAGCGTCTTTTTGCAGCGCCGGCGTTCGTTAGAGTCTAGCTCCTTGTAGAGGTTTGCTCATGTAGTCAGTGCAATAACCTCGCAAACTACGGATCTCCGAAAAGAGCCTAGATTTACACTGCAGCCGTCACCTTGGTTCTTAACACTGGCTTCAGTTGGAAACAGATCGGGTCATCAATGAAGCAGCATTTGAGGCACCCATCGAACTTTAAGGGCGATTGGTAGCTTCAGATAGGATTCAAACCGTTTTGTCATTCTTTCTGATTACGTTCAATGGATGAAAATGGAACGGTCAGGATTGCTTTTATTTCGCGCTGCTTACGGAATATAAATTGTGGTTAAAAAACTGAAGCATACTGGAGTTGGAAAATAAACTTCGGTATAGTTTTCTTTTTTTACAGGCATATCTTTAAAACATGTATTTTAGCTGCAGCAATAAATTTTTTCAGTTATGTACCGAAAAATAGCGGCTTTGTTTTGAGCGAACAAAACAGGCATATTTAGCTCAACCGTCATAAAAAGTTACTCTTTGGTTATTGAATTTTTGTTCTTCGCACCAAGACATTTTTTTATTAAACAAGGGGTTTATATAAATCGACAATGTTTCTAGTTTTGCCGAAGCTCTATAAACCTACCGAAAGTCGGAACATAGTGTTGCTCTTAAATTAAGACTGCCATGTTTATAAGCCTTTTGATCGATGCGTCGTATAGGTCGCCCAGGGGCTTCTGGAACTACAAAACAAGAACGATTGGAATACCATATTTCTTCGCCCATGGATCTTCCCAACTGAGAACTAGCAGTTAAGGAGACCGGCATAATGCGCAACACAGTGGAGCAGCAACGAAGCCGTCAGAAAGTCCTCACCAAAGTGGCATGCTTGCGGCATTCCACAGTACTTGACTATCTTTTAGGTGGCACTGAAATACCATGCAGCCAGAAAATGTTCTGACGCCTCTGCGGGTGAGAATGTGGCCGAAATGTTGCCGACAATGGTCGGCCGCCTTCGGGAGCCATGACTGGGTGGCCGAGCGACTGAAAGGAGCTGCCTTTGCTGGTAATAGACCCAGGGGACGCAAGGGTGGCGCATTGGCGATGCGTTCTTGACTTCGCAGCATCCGTTTGGGCGCTTTTTTTTAATAATAAGAGGACGCGTGAATAATAGCTGCGACGCACAGATCTGCACGAGAGAGAAATGCTTGGTTTGGTTTATTGGTCTATTGGGGTTTAACGTCCCAAAACAACTGAGGCTATGAGGGACGCCGTAGCGAAGGGCTCCGGAAATTTCGACCACCTGGGGTTGTCTAACGTGTACTGACATCGCACAGCACACGGGCTTCTAGAATTTCGCCTCCAACGAAATTGGGCCGCCGCGGCCGGGATCGAACCCGCGTCTTTCGAGTCAGGAGCCGAACGCCGTAACCACTGAGCCACCGCGGCGGGTGAGAGAGAAATGCAAAACCCAGCATGGGCTGTTCAACATCAAAGCACGTTAATAAAATCTGCGTCGCCAAACATTACCCGAAATCTTCCATTGACGCATGCTTTAATGTCGATGCGCAGCTTACTGTTAAATCTCATTTACCATATGATGCAAAGAATAAATTGGCCACAGTAGTGAGGAAAATTATGCAGTGAGTGAAACAGATGCGCGTTTTAAATTCGTTGCATAATAATTTAACGCTTGTAGCAGCATGAAACAATCAACTTAAAAGCTTGCAACATGCACGTCAAAAAAAATATACAAATATTGAAAAACATCGAGATGCACCCAAGTAGCATCGCTGAACGCTGTCCTTCGGTAATAGCGCGTAAATTGTTGATGTCACGCTAAACTGACAAAACGGCTGTGAGCGAAATACGAATTCGTCATTGAATCGCAACATATTCGCATCTTTATTTCGCTGCCATAGCAAAAATAAAAGCAGGCCTTCACACTGACATTAAGCAGAATGGCGAGGATTACCAGTAATGAAGGCCAAGAACACCTTAAATAGGCAGTATAACCAACCTGCGTACGAATTGTGACGTTAGCCACCAATATATCGTCAAGGACGCCGTTTCCCAGTAGTAAACTGACTGGTAGGCAGCACGAACGGATACAAGCTATACCTTTGCCGCTCTTTCAGTCCTAAGGCGATGCGGAGTATTAGATCACCGAATGAGCACGTTAAAAGGCATTCTGGAAAGTCAGGTCCGTCTAGTACAAAATAAAAACATGAACCACATTTTTTTAAGTTGTTCTTCGATAAGTTTATTGGTACATCACTGCATTGAAGGTGAACTTGTTTCAGGTAACTGTAGCTTTCAAGGACATGACATCGAAGACGGCAGTTACAAGAACCTCGCGCAGCCTTGTGTGAAGGTCCGCTGCGTCAAGGGCTCAACTACAGTCACTCCGTGAGTATTGTTACTTTATAGTAAATAAACAATTGATGCTTTCATTATTATCTTGATTTATTTTACAGCTCCTGACTTTATGTGTATAAGAGCAAAAGCAATCTGACTTGAGATGAACATAAGGTATGACTGCTGGCATCAGATGTATATTTAGTCTATTTTGGTAAACAAAAATGAAACAAATTTGTTTTTTTACCTGTTTCGAAATTTTTGTTAAAATAAAACAACCTCTTTCTTAACACAGATAACTTATTTTGTATTTTTATTCTCATTATTTTTTTTGTAAAAGTGGCCTCATAACGAAAGAGGCAGGAAGACTGGAGAGTGCGCCATGCATTAAACAGTACTCAATATTTTCGGGGGCGATTTTTTCCTCGGTGGTCGGGGCAGCTATTGACGTCATTTTTACGCAAGATAGGATTGTGAATGTTCATAGTGAATCCCTTAAACCTTTTCAACGAGATGTCTTTGAAAAAGAGGGATTAGTAGTGTTCTTGCCAATAGGCATCCAAGTTTTCAAAAAGTATTTATGATCATTACAATAGCTCACCAGTACAAAGAACTGCGGTTTTACTATACCTACATCAGATTCCATGTCTTCATAAAACCGTTCGAGTGAGATTTTCTTCAGACAAATGGAACAATTTATGCGAAAACAGGACAAAAGAGGCAAAGACAAACTCCCATGAATGTAATTTTTAAGTGGATTGCTACCCTAAAAAAATTTTCCGAACTGGTTGTATGTACTGGAAGTCGGACTTGAGATGGGCCCATGGTGATTTGAGGCGAACGTTGCATTTAAACTCTGGACACTCTCACTTCTCCAACGCGTTGCTGTAAAGAGCATGTAACCTGCAAAGGCGTGTGTCAACAAATATAAATGATTCCGTACGAAGTAAATCATTCACAGTTAAAGCCTACAGTAAACGATACTCCACCTATGGAGGCCTATCTATTAATGTCACCATTGCATTATTTTGCTGTTGTTAACTTGAGCTCAAGCGCATAGAGGAGCCTAAGATACAGCCAGCTGAACAATAGAAAGTATTAGAAGCCATACACGCGCAGCGTCACCGTCGTTCTTAATAGGGTGGTCTATGTAGACGGAGTTAGAAGTCAGACTTCAAGATAAGAGAACATCAGAAGCGGTCGTAACATGAGGAGCTCAAGATTCAATATTTCGCAAACCTCCCAGAAGCGTCCAAGTAGTTTCTCCTAATTGGAAGTGGTACTGACTGCTGCACTTTTAAGGTCGTATTTTCGAATAGCGTGTACAAGTGACGTTTACAATGAACCCTCAACGAGCGCTGATATAAGGCGTTCTTGTTTCGTTGACATTAATTTTTTACCATACCGTTTTGAAGAAGACAACAAGAAGAAATTTGGAAATGCATTTGTATAAGCACGGTGGTGCAATTAGAGCATAATCATAAATCCACATTTCTTGTAGATTCTTGTAGATGATTCTTGTAGATGGGCGCGTAACTGATTGTCCAATATTGCTTTCTGTATAGCAGGTGGTTCTACAGTGGTGTGAACTGTGTTGCGTTTCCATGCTCTCTTGTATTGTATGCTCAAAGAAGCTTGTTCATTCATGGTTATATATGCATTTTTTTGTGTCTCTTCACTTTCCCTCCCTGTAATGACCCTCAATTGAGGGTTGACAGTATTCATAAATAAATAAAAGGCCTCATGCGTCGTGAAGACAGGATTGTTAATATCTTTAACACTGCTTGCTTTGATGAATATTTTCTTTCCAGATGCGGACCTCCAGGTTTGGGGATTGAAAATCCCTTCCTTAATGGAACTGACAGGCCTCCATACCCGAGATGCTGCCTGAAGCTTCCTGGATAAAGTGGATCACCGCTCATGCAGTCTGCACACGCACTTCCAGCAAGCTCTGGTCTACAACGACGCCTGAAGACGGAGATCCGTACTGCGTACTTCGGGAAATGCAGAGAACCGCTGCTAAACCAGGAATAAATATTGAATTCTGATGTTCACCGGACTGAATTAACATTTTTGAAAACGCAAAGACTGAAGGTGAAGTCAGCAAACTGCACTCGCAACGTTTGCTTCCCACAACTAAAAAAAAGAACACAAACTACACAGGCGATCATGCCATGTGAGGCGGCAAATCTGCGTTCACTGATTTTGCGTTAATTGCTAATATTATCAGGACAGCCTTAGACTTCAGCCAACAAAATGATCAGGCAGGCTTTCGTAAAAGATACTCGACAATAGACCATATTCACATTATCAATCTGGAGATAGCGAAATACCCAGAATGTAATCAACCCCTGTTATAGCCCTTATGATTACAAGAAATCATTGGACTGAGCGGAAACTTGAGCAGTCATGCAGCCACAGCGGAGTCAGGGTGTAGATGAGTCTTATGTGAAAATACTGAAAGATATTTAAAACGACTGCAGCAGCTACCATAGCCCTCCATAAAACCAGCAATAAAATTCCAATAAGAAATGGCGTCAGGCATTCAAGCAACATCTCGCCAATGCAATTTCCCGCCTGTTTACAGGGGCTGTTCCGAGGCTGTGGTTTGAGAAGAGTGAGGCATAATAGTTAATGTAGAATATCTAAGCAATTTGCGATTAGCCTTACTAAGTCACCCAGGAGATGAACTGCAAAGCGTGATCAGTGAGGAAAACAGGCATAGCAGAACGGTGGGTCTAAAAACTGACACGCAGAAAACCAAAGTAACGTTCTGCAGTGTCACGAGGGAGCAGCAACTCACAACTGGTAGCGAGGTGCTGGAAGTAGCAAGGGAATATGTCTACTTATGGCAGGTAGTGGCCGCTGATCCGGATCATGAGCGGGAAGTAACTAGAAGGATAAGAATGGGGTAGAGCTCATATGGCAGGTTCTCTCAGGTCATGAATGGTAGCTTACCAATATCCATCAAGAGAAAAGTATACAACAGGTGTACCTTACCGGTACTCACCTACGGTACAGAAACGTGGAGGCTAATGAAAAGGGCTGAGGTTAAATAAAGGAGAACTCAGCGAGCTGTGGAAAGAAAAATGGTAGGTGTAGCGTTAAGAGATCGGAAGCGGGCGGAGTGGGTGAGGGAACAAACGCTGGTTAATGAAATCCTAGTCGAAATCAAGAGGAATAAATGCCAAAAGTTGTGTACGGGCTGCGGGGATGGCTCCATAGAAAAAATGATCCTGTACTGTTGCGTTCACTCGTCGAAATACAACCGGGGAAAATGTTATGGGAAAGTATTCCTCACCTCAACGGCACTCAGACTGAAATGTTCAGAAAGTTTCTGCTTCACTGTTGTGATGATGTTTTGTCTTCTACGGCGCTGGTCACCCATGTTTACCGAGGTTTCTAGGAAAAACATCTGTTGCTTCAAAATATGCAATAAACTTGTACACGCCAGAATAATCAATGCCTCGTCAATCGTGGTGACCATTCCGGAAAATTCTTGTGCCAAAGCGTTTCTAGCCTGACGGATAAAAATCAGCGGTCAGTTTTTTATAAGCATAGAAACCACCTGCCTTCGCTCATACAGATCGGGTGCTACAGTGCCGGTATCGCGAACAAACTTTGTGTATCAGCCGTCCAGCCACGAAAGCAGTGCTCGCATACAGAACTGCTTTAAGTTAGTTTTTGTGGACAGCAAATTTGTGCCAATTCAATTAGTACAGGAGACCATGCATGAGCTAGTCCACCTTCGGCTGTTATCGCTACTATAACAATTATCCGCCTAGATCGAAGTTTTACAGCATCTCATCCAGGCCGCAGTTTATGTGTCAGCTACATCACTGGGGTGAAGCGTCTGTCAAGTGAAGTATTGTTAGGAATATTTAGCGTCTGCGCGTTCATTCACTTGGTGTGAGTGTTCATTGTTCATTTCTTCTGGAATACTGCCATTGGAATTGAATAGAATTCAGTAAACTGCTTGTGTGTCGGCAATGATCACTTCGGATATATTTCCCCAATCGTAAATCCAATAGCAATGCCGATTCCTCCACTGGCTTCAGTTCGAGCGTCGTAAGCTTCACAGATGGTAAGAGGGATGGAAGAGGCTTTAGAAGTGCACAGGGTCATCTACCCTTAGCGTGAACACGCGAGAGCGTGGGGGCACTATTTAAAAGGCCATGCATGCGACACAACCACTCATTGCAGCAAAGTGGAGCCGGAGTTAGACCTGGGCGTAGTGATTCGCGGAATTAGCCACTTCGCCCAGATGCGCGGCTGTGTAGGATGCAGTAGCCCTTCAAAGAGCACAGCCATGCGTACTCGTGATCGCACGAAGAGTGGACGACCCTGTACAGTATGTAGTCGGTCAAATTGTTACCTTTCTAGCGCGACCACCGACATTTCGATACAGCGGTGCTATTGACGCAGCGAACTTAGAAAACTTTCGTCTAATGCAAACAGAAGCCTTGAAGCTATGAACGTCATGAGCTATGCCCGTCCTTTTTTCGAATGCCACCCGATATAAACGTTTTTCGCAAACACTGGCAGCACGGGCACGTGCGTGACGGCGCGCATTCGTCTCCAATCCATTTTCCTGAATGGCAACTTGCCGGGAAAACCTTGTCAGTAGGAGATGAGTGGAAGGTTTACATTTTAGCAACTGATCGAAGAATTTATTTTAAAAACATGTCTAGAACGTTGAAACAAGACATGCAGAAAGCATGGATTTCTCGTTTGATAACATTTTGACGAGACGCTTCTTTAGCCTTTAGATAGCTGTTATACCCATTGATCTCTACGTCAAGAATGTAATCTAATAAATCTGCATATAGACATTTCTATGAAGCGTCATTTGATTTCATTCTTAAATTTTAACCTGAGAGCTTTAAAGGCCCCGTTCACCTAAAATCCGGTGTCAGTGTGTCGTCGGCTATGGCTATGGCAAGTGGTCCCGAGAGATCAACCTAGGCGACGTCACCTTGCGGCGTCATTACAACCTGCAAACTGAATAGAGAGCAAACTGCCCTCCGTGGCAGGTGGTAGTTAAATTAATGATCGGTCGCTCGGCAAGAGCAACTTTGGTCGCATAAGGCCCATCAATGGGAGCACCTGCCATTGCAGGGCAGGGGCGCACCGCTTATTAACCGCTGCCCCACTGAACCAAGAGGGGTATCGGGATTCACAGATATCACTGAATGTAAAGAAGGCATGACCATATGTGTACACGGGAATTATCCTACTATGCTACCGCGTCATACCCTTAACGCGGAGGTGAAGTGTCCCCTACTATTTTTGTTCTCGTGGTTTCAGACACGCAGTGTCCTCTCCTTTGATGGCTTTTCCAATCCACAATGAGGACGCTCTGCAAAGCCGTTGTTAGATATTCAAACTTGATACCGTCCTTTCGGCCCTTTCGGATACACTGCAGCTGGGAAATGTGGAGAAAGTGGAAGCTCTGGCGTAAAAAATAGGACCCAGACTGAGCGCTGACTTAAAACTTGCCAGTCAGACCCCTGTACGTGTCCTCGTTTCACGTCCGCGTCTTCGCACTGTTCCAATAATTTATGTAACCAGATTACAGTCGACGCAATGGATAACGGTTATACTTCTTTTTACAGGCGAATTAAATGTTCACGCCAAGATGTATAAGAAATGAAAGGTGTAAGCGATGAGCTCAGTTCCTAGCACGTTCAGCCTGTTTTCAGAGTATATTTCTCTGACCGGGGGCTGTAATGTGAGCCTTCAGCCAACAAAATATCAACAAACGTTCGACCCACTTGCCAGTAAGGAAGACTGTCTCAAAACGCTCGCGCCGACGATGCGTGTGAGCATGCTGCCCGCTGTTTAAACTCGCTATTAATGGGTACCATCATGAAGAGGGAACAGCTTAGCTTATGTTGTTGCAAGCAGCATGGGCGTTAATAGCATATGCTAAGACAAAATGTTTGCACGTTCAGTTCTTCATAAGGTGGTGTTAGAGAGAATAGTCAGCGGTAGCGTGAAATATAGAGCATTGAAACGATAAACGCGCCGTAAAATGATTCTCTCTGTTAAACGGTCCTCTTATTCGCGCTAGAATTTGACCCAGAGATGGCTAGGACAGTCTTCGTTTTCAAAACCAAGTTTGGACGATATACTTTTCGATTTCATTGAAACTAATTACAATTTTACGTCACCTACAGCTTTGGCGACCCATAACAAGCAGCTTCCGCATGGTGTGTGTTTAGCATTGGAACTGTCTGTAGGTAAAGATTTGCCGGCTGCATATCTCTGATAAGATCTGTGTAAAAATCATAAAATCAGCTGTTCCTTAATCGTGGACTGAACTATAAAATTTTTGTTCACTTATTAAGCTTCTTCCAGTCGCGGCCTGTATTGGTTAACTTCGAGGTTTTTGAGAAGCTATATCAACGATGGCGAATAAGAAACTTGTCACTCCCGACAGCATCACGTCGTAAAACACCACAGTGCTTATTAAAGATTGCAAATGGATGCAAATGTAATTGCTGTTAATGCGCTCACTGTTTCTAAAATGAACACTTTAGTGCAAGAACACAGCGTTCCGTTTCCTGGCAGCAACTCGCCAGGCTAGTTTGAGCTCGTGTTTTACTTCTTGATTTTACTTATATTGTTGGACACCCGAACCGCGCATGATACGATTTTTTTTACGCAGCCACCGGTTATATGTCACCGCTTTGAATCCATGCAGTGAGCAAGGCTCTAACTTGACTAGTAATTTTACGCTGCACGAGACGATAAATCGTAAGACACTATCCGGAACATTCTGCGGCAATCTTTACGCAGCTCCCGATTATTCCCGACACCCGGTGCCGACTACTACTACTATGCCGGTGGCTTTTCGACCGAACGAACCGTATACGCTGTCGCTTAAAAAGATGGGATGAACCTCGTGGTTTCCTTATAGGACTTGTCCAGGCCATAATTTTACTCACTGAAAAGCAACGCTGAGAACTGACACGGCCTTAGTAACACAGCTCTGAGAATACTGCAAGAGGAGCTTGCGTTATCGTCTAGCCATCTCGTTACACGCGTTTAAACATGTGATTATAGACGCGTGTGTGGCAACTAGTCTAATTTTACAAGGCCCGATCAAGCCGCAAAAGAAATCAGAATTGAGGCGGATGGTCGCTTGGGTGACATGTGTCTCAGTGCGGCATTGACTGATTTGCGGCATGAGAAATTATACGTTTTGCTGCGATAGCATATTGATCACTGCATTTTATGTGTGCTTTGTTGCGTTTCATGGCTGGAACATAGGAAAGGCATATATATATATATATATATATATATATATATATATATATATATATATTGCCACGTATCATTGCAGTGTTTGTTCGTTCACGCTCAAGGCAGCAGGAAAGGGTCGTTATCACTTTTGTTCGTGGCGCGAGAAGCGACCAGACTAATCTCGATTGTTCGCAGCCATGAAAGGCTGCATCTAGGTTTTTCCAGATTACCGTAGATGATCTTGACCTGTTATCTGGAAGTTTCCTTGCCGGGTTTAAATTGAGCGATGCCGCGAGCGGCGGACATTCGTAGTTCTACGACCGCCGAGCACGCCTGTTGCTTACGCCGCCGCCGAGTGATTCAGTTCTTTTGAGGGCGCAAGTCAGCCCAAATAAAGAGCTTCGTTTAGAAGTCTTTCTGGTGTCTTCCTGACCGCTGGACTGCCGTCACTACAACGTGACATCTGGTGGAGGTGCGGGGTAGCCTTTCATGTTCCGCACACCCCCAACAAGTCGTGACGCCAGCCCTCTGAGTCATCTACCGCAGGACCTGAGTCCAGTCCACCGCGCAAGCCGACGCCTGCAAGGGGACGCACCTGAGTTCGGGACCCTGCCGGACCCTACCCGGAAGCGAAAGCAAGTACCAACGTCCATCATGACCTTGCCCCAGACGACCACTCCAATCATTCTGCAGCAGCCCCGGGTGCCACCAACCTTCGACGCTTCGCCTGGCGCCGACCCCGAGGAATGGCTGGAGCAGTTCGACCGTGTGGCTGTCTTCAACAACTGGGACGACGCCATGAAATTTAGGTACGTCTTCTTCGCCCTGGAGGGACCAGCAAGAGTCTGGTTCGAGAATGAGGAAGCCAGCCTTGCCAACTGGGAAACCTTCAAGGAACAGCTTCTGAAGACCTTCACAAACGTCGTGCGAAAGGAGAGAGCCCAGCAGCTGCTACAGTCTCGCATACAACACCCAAACGAGACCGTTGCAGTGTATACTGAGGAGATGAAGCGTCTCTTCCGGCGTGCCGACATGAACATGAAGGAAGAAGAGAAGGTGAAGTTGCTTACGCGAGGAGTTAAAGAGCAACTATTTGCCGCCTCGTTCGCAACCCACCGAAAGCCGTCGCTGAATTCGTAGAAGATGCATCCACAATGGAGAAAACTCTCGACGCCCGAGCCCGCCAGTATGACCGCCAGCAGCGCTTTTTGTCAGCAAGCTGCATGGACACCGCTAACAATGATAACCTGCGGGAGGTTATACGTGAAGTTGTGCGAGAGGAGCTCCGACGGTTGCTGCCAACGGGAACGCAGCCGCAACTTTCATCGCTCACTGACGTCATCCGGGACGAGGTTCAACAGGCCTTGGGTGTGACGCCGACACCCACGCAGCCTCTGCAGCCCCCAGCCATGACTTACGCCGCAGCTGTGCGCCGTCCTGCACCTCGACGACGGGACCCAAGCCCCTATCGCCCTCAGCCAGCTGCGTTGAACCGCCGCCCACTCGCCCCAACCCGCCCGTCCTACGAGCGACGCGCGCAGCCGAGGAAATGCGACGAGTGGAGAACTCCCGACCAGCGCCGCCCACTATGCTTCCACTGTGGCAAAGCCGGTCACGTCCTCCGGCACTGCCCATACAGAAGACTGGGCATCCGAGGGTTCCCTTACGACGCTCCACGACCCCGACCCGGCCAGCGACCAGCCGAAATCGAGGAGTTTTTATGTCGGGAAGAATACTCATCACCGACCCGCCTATCACGTTCCCCGTCGCCATCGTCCCCGCGCTTTGTTTCTCCTAGCCGAGGTTACGCCGTGCGTGGACGCTCCCCCAGCCCACGAAGGTTAAACTAAATAAAGCAGCCTCTGGAGATGAGGTTGCTTCTAAGCGCAATGACAAAGATCCTCCATCGGCGAGTACTCAAGACCATGCCTCAACTACGACGACAACACCGACGACGACAACACCGACGACGACAACACCGACGACGACGACACCGACGACGACGACACCGACGACGACGCGGCCAGACTTGAAGCTTTTACCGCTGCCCAGTGAAGTAACGTCGCAACACGCCCACCGCAGCCTCACTACTCGACGAAGCCGAGATCGGACACCGAAGACAACGTACAATACCAGAACGCGAACAAGTGACCTTGAAGTTACGGTCGACGGTCACGCGGTTACTGCCTTGGTGGACACGGGAGCTGACTACTGTGTCATGAGTGGCCCACTCGCTGTCCGACTCAGGAAGGTAACAACAACCTGGGATGGCCCGCTGATCCGCACCGCAGGTGGCAACCTGATTACGCCGTCAGGACGCTGCACCGCAAGAGTTACTGTAAATGGGAGAACCTATGCGACGACCTTCCTGATCCTGCAGCAATGCTCGAGAGACGTGATTTTGGGAATGGACTTCCTGAACGAACATCGGGCAATCATCGACCTTCGATCTAAGTCGATCAAGCTTTCCACGGAAAAAGCCATACCTGTTGCGACGAGCGCGACTCATCACGTTGCCTTAAACGTCCTCGATGAAGCATTGAGCGTGCCGCCCCGATCAAGTGTTCTCGTCGGCATAGGTACTGGAGACGTGGAAAATGCCGAAGGCGTTATCGAGGGGAACACACAGTTACTCCTGGATCGAGGATTGGGCGTCGCGAGGGGAGTCGCCGAAATCCGAAATGGCCAAGCACAGGTGTTGCTAACCAACTTCACCGAAGAATACCGGCATCTAAACAAAGGTACGACGATAGCTTTCCTCGACGAGCTGGCAGACATCAGAGACGTATTTGCCCTACCCGAGCAACCCGCAGAACTATCTGACCAAGGCCATCAACCCATGTTCGACATCAACCCGGCATTACCCCGGAGCAGACAAGACCAAATACGCAGTCTTCTTCAGAGGTACACCGATTGCTTCTCATCAGCATCGAATGTGCGACGAACCCGCCTTGCCAAGCACCACATTGTCACAGACGAACACGCACGACCACTACGACAGAGCCCCTACCGCGTATCGCCGCTAGAACGCCAAGCTATCTTCAAGCAAGTTGAGGAAATGCTTCGTGACGACGTCATACAGCCATCGAGGAGCCCCTGGGCAGCACCGGTCGTCCTAGTGAAAAAGAAAGACGGCACCCTTCGCTTTTGCGTCGATTACCGCCGCCTGAACAACATTACGAAGAAGGATGTCTACCCCCTCCCCCGCATCGACGATACACTGGACCGGCTGTGCGACGCTAAGTACTTCTCATCGATGGACCTGAAGAGCGGCTACTGGCAAATTGATGTCGACGAAAGAGATCGCGAGAAGACTGCGTTCATCACGCCAGACGGACTCTTCGAGTTCAAGGTGACGCCATTCGGCCTCTGCTCTGCCCCAGCGACGTTCCAGCGAGTAATGGATACGGTGCTCGCAAGCTTGAAGTGGCAGATTTGCCTAGTCTACTTAGATGACGTTGTTGTCTTCTCCTCAAGCTTTGAAGACCACCTCAGAAGGCTTAGGATAGTGCTGGAAACGATCAAGTCTTCAGGCCTGACACTGAAATCAGAGAAGTGCCACTTCGCCTACGAGGAGCTGCTGTTCCTTGGTCACGTCGTAAGCAAGGATGGAGTTCGCCCAGACCCCAAGAAGACGGCTGCGATCGCAGAGTTTCCACAGCCTAATGACAAGAAAGCTATACGCAGATTCCTTGGATTGTGCGCTTATTACCGGAGATTCGTCAAGAACTTTTTGCGCATCGCTGAACCTTTGACCCAACTTACCAAGGCTGACGTGCCTTTTAAATGGGAAAGGCCGCAAGAGGAAGCCTTCAACGAGCTGAAGCGCCGCTTACAGTCCCCTCCCGTGCTCGGGCACTTTGATGAAAACGCCGAAACCGAAGTTCATACCGATGCAAGCGGGGTGGGCTTAGGAGCGGTCCTCGTTCAGAAAAATGGCAGACAGGAGAAAGTTATCGCGTACGCTAGCCGTTCACTGTCGAAAGCCGAAGCCAACTATTCGACGACAGAGAAAGAATGTCTCGCCATTATTTGGGCCACGTCCAAATTTCGCCCCTACCTATACGGACGACCATTCAAGGTTGTGAGCGATCACCATGCTCTGTGCTGGTTGGCCAATTTGAAAGATCCCTCCGGCCGCCTTGCTCGTTGGAGCCTGCGTCTTCAAGAATTCGACATAACTATAGTCTACAAATCTGGCCGCAAGCATTCCGATGCAGACTGCCTATCGCGAGCCCCCGTAGACGCAGCACCGGAAGAGGAAGACGACGACGCTTTCTTAGGACCGGTAAGCGCCAGCAGTTTCGCGCAGCAGCAGCGCTCGGATCCTGAGTTGCAAAGCCTAGTTGATTATTTGAAAGGTAAGACCGCATCTCCTCCCCGGGGGTTCAAGTGCCAACTGTCGTCCTTCGTCCTTCACAATAATGTCCTTCTGAAGAAGAACTTCGCGCCCAACAGGACAGTGCATCTTCTTGTCGTGCCCAAAAATCTCAGGCAAGAAATTATGCAGGCATGTCATGATGAGCCGACTGCAGGGCATCTCGGGATTGCTCGCACGTTGCACCGCATCCAGGAGAAGTACTATTGGCCGCGGCTAGCTACCGACGTTTCCCATTACGTGAAAACGTGCCGTGAGTGTCAGCGACGCAAAACGCCTCCGACTAGACCAGCCGGACTCCTCAACCCCATACCACCGCCAACTAAGCCCTTTCAGCAAATCGGGATGGACCTCCTCGGCCCCTTTCGACTTCATCATCGGGTAACAAGCGGATCATCGTGGCCACCGACTACATGACCCGCTACGCCGAAGCAAAAGCGTTGCCTAGTGGTACCGCAACAGAAGTTGCAAAATTGTTTGTCGAACAAATTCTCCTGCGGCACGGCGCCCCCGAAGTGCTCATCACAGACAAAGGGACGGCATTTACAGCGGAGCTGACGCAAGCGATTCTAAACTACAGCCAGACAAGCCATCGGAGGACAACTGCCTATCATCCACAAACCAACGGACTCACAGAGCGTCTGAACAAGACCATCGCAGACATGCTCTCCATATACATCGACGCCGAACACAAGACGTGGGACTGCATTCTGCCCTACGTGATCTTCGCGTACAATACGGCCGTCCAGGAGACAACCAGGTTTACCCCATTCCAGCTGGTATACGGCAGGAAGCCCACGACAACACTCGACGCAATGCTCCCGCACGTTTCTGACGAAGACAACCTCGACGTCGCCGCCTACCTTCATCGCGCCGAGGAAGCCCGAAGACTTGCGCGGCTTCGCATTCAAGACCAGCAGCACACCGACGCCCGACGCTACAATCTGCGCCGACGAGACACGCATTACAAGCCAGGTGATCGTGTTTGGATATGGACGCCAGTTCGCCGCCGTGGATTGAGTGAAAAGTTGCTGCGACGCTACTTTGGCCCGTACAAGGTTCTCCGTCGCATCGGTGGCCTCGACTACGAAGTCATCCCCGACGGCACGGCAGCATCTCAGCGACGCCGCGCACGCCCGGAAGTCGTACATGTCGTACGCCTGAAGCCATATTATGAACGATAAAGGACTGGAAGTTTTCATTGTCCGTGTTTATTTTCATTTTAAAGCATCGAGACGATGCTTCTTTGGAAGGGGGGTAATGCCACGTATCATTGCAGTGTTTGTTCGTTCACGCTCAAGGCAGCAGGAAAGGGTCGTTATCACTTTTGTTCGTGGCGCGAGAAGCGACCAGACTAATCTCGATTGTTCGCAGCCATGAAAGGCTGCATCTAGGTTTTTCCAGATTACCGTAGATGATCTTGACCTGTTATCTGGAAGTTTCCTTGCCGGGTTTAAATTGAGCGATGCCGCGAGCGGCGGACATTCGTAGTTCTACGACCGCCGAGCACGCCTGTTGCTTACGCCGCCGCCGAGTGATTCAGTTCTTTTGAGGGCGCAAGTCATACCAAATAAAGAGCTTCATTTATAAGTCTTTCTGGTGTCTTCCCGACCGCTGGACTGCCGTCACTACAACGTGACAATATATATATATATATATATATATATATATATAGCACAATAAGGTAAATGTACTTCTTGCTAGTTTAAAATAAGATGCGAAATTGAGAAACGCTTCGTTTATTGGGAGTCGACGTTTCGGACAGAGCCTGTCCTTTTTCAAGACTGAAGTTACATGGTTCTTGCTTCTCTTCTTAAAGGGTCTTCATCTGTACAGGTGTTCGACACCTGAGCCAAAACGAGCCGACGCTGCAGAAGGAAGAACGGCTCAGGGAAGAGAAAAAAGAAAAAATTAACAAAAAATACACAAACGGGACAGGGAGTGGGGAGGGTAAATGTCGTCGCCCGCCACCCACGTATGCGGTCGCGGGGAGAAAAGAAAAAAGGAAAAAAGGGAGAGAAAAAAAAAAGAAGAGCGGGAGTGTTGTATGGACAGAGAACTGAGTCCTAACACAGGGGACAGCTAGCAAAGTGTATAGAGACAAACAGTGGCCGACGCAGAGCATAGATTTGAGATGCACTCAAATGTTGTCCACTTAAACGAGTAAACAAGATACAATGGAGCAAAAGGGCGGGGGAAAAAAAAAGAAGAAAGACTTCCGCCATGTGCTACTTCTTTGGCAGGATGAGTCAAGGTGGGCAGAGTGGAATTTAACGAGACACACGTGGAGTGTACCTGCACACACCCACATAGGCAACAAAAAAAAAGAAAAAGAAAAGGCCGGAAACGGAGGCGACTTTGGGGAAGAATCGTCGCGTGGGGCCACTATGAATATAGGGGGTGCTTAGGTTCTTTGACGGCGCCGCTCTCGTCAAGATGGTCGAACGGGGGAAGGTAAGAACGCTGTGGGCGATGAGGCCATCGGTGTAAGCGTATGGGAGAAAGCTTGCGAGGCCTGTCAGGCCGGCACTCCAAGGTCAGTACTGGATTTGAGGGGGCGTATTGAAGACAAAGCGCCCAGGTTCTCATTAATGCCTTGGGCAATTGTTCCAAACTTATAAATAAAGTACGACTCGCGTTGCTCCCGTTCCCGGGTGTTGTTGAACCCACCCTGTAAGACTGTTAATTTAAGTGCTTCAAATGGGTGTTTTTTGTCATTAATGTGTTTTGACAAGGGGAGGTTAGGTAGAGATAGGGCATGAGCGCGGTGGTTATTAAAGCGAAATCGTAGAGGGTTAACTGTCTGCCCAATGTACTGCATACTGCACACGCCACATTCTAGGAGGTAGATAACGTTGGAGGAGTCACAATTAAAGTCGCCATTGATTTTCCATTTAAAACCTGAGTCTGTGCTTATCGCACAGCTGGTTGTTTGCATATGTTTGCAGACGTGGCATCTACGTTTGGCGCAGGGTCGGCAACCCAACCCAAGGCGGTTATGTGTTTTTGAGTGTACGACGATGTTTTGAATGTTTTTCGGTCGTCTGTAGACTACGTGAGGGGGAGTAGTGAAAATTTTTGCGAGGCGCTCGCTTTGTTCGAGAATGTTGAAATGTTTTTTAAGGATTTTGTTTACGTTGGGGGGATTACCTGTGTAGGTGAGTACCAAGTTTGCCCGGTGATCTGTTTCTTCGCTGCGTCGACGTCCATCTAGTATTTCATCTCGGTTGAGTTTAGATGCCCTTTCAATGAATCGTCGACAATGGCGGGGGGATATCTTTGCTGGGTGAGGACTTCTTGCATGCGATTGGAATTTCTCACGAAGTCTTGATCTTGTGAACAGATTCTTTTAAATCGGTGTGCCTGAGAGTATAGGATACTTGTTTTGGAGTGGCGAGGATGACAACTTTGAAAGTGTAAGTATTGTTGACGGTCCGTCGGTTTTCTATATACGCTCGTGTTAAGTGAGCCTTCCGTTACCGAAATCTCGACATCTAGGAAGTTAATTGAGGTGTGGGAGTACGCGTGAGTGAACGATATGTTGGGGTGGACAAGGTTGAATTGTTCAATAAAATGTAGGAGTTCTTGCTCTGTGTCAGTCAAAATTAGAAAAATGTCATCCAAATAGCGTTTGTATTGGATGGGCTTGAAGAGAGAATCTTGCAAGAATTTAGATTCAATACTATGCATGAAGATGTTGGCGTAGGCGGGGGCCATCCTTGTACCCATGGCTGTGCCATTAATTTGTAAGTAGTGTTGATCGTTGAATTCAAAGTTGTTGTATTCGAGTACGATTTTCGCAAGTATTTCTAGAACATGTGTGGCAGGAGACTCCTCTTTTCTATCTTGTCTGTACGCTTCGGTCAGAGATCTGATGCCATCAGAATGAGGAATATTAGTGTAGAGTGAGATTACATCTAATGTTACCAGAAAGGCACCTTCCGGAAGTTTAAGGCCCGCTATTTCGCGAAGGAAATGGTTTGTGTCTCGTATGTACGATGGGTGTGTTGTCGGAATATGCCTGATTAATGTGTCAATGTAACTGGAAATTGGTTCTGTAATCGTGCCAATGCCAGATACTATAGGGCGGCCAGGATTATCCTTTTTGTGGATTTTCGGTAGTAAGTAAAATCGACCTGGCGACGGGTGTGGTGCGATGAGGGCTTTAGATAACCTTAGGGTTATGTCCCCTTTTTGCGCAAGCTGATCCAGAGTCTCTGCTATATATTGTTGGTATTGTGGAGTTGGGTCTTTTTCAAGAAGCTGGTAGAAGCAAGTGTTAGAGAGTTGTCTCAAGCCTTCCTCAATGTATGCTTCACTATCCATTACTACTATACCGCCTCCTTTATCTGCTGGCTTTATGGTTACATCTGTCCGTCTGCTGAGAGCCTTCAATGCGTCCCGTTCTTTTTTGGACAGGTTCGGTCTCCCTGGAGTGTGGCTTTTGTAAGCGTGAATTATGTCGTTCTGGACCACATTAATATACATATCCAAGTGTTTGTCTCTTCCCATGTTAGGAGTCCAGTGTTGGTTTGTAACGCAGAATTCTCTGCTGTCTGCACTAAGTTGGGGCCTATCACAAAAGTATTCTTTCAGTCGCAACATTCGTGCAAAATTGTCCAAATCTTTTAAAACTGAGAATTCATTGTATTTACTTGTGGTGGGGCAGAACGTAAGACCTCGAGAAAGAACTGATTTCTCGTCAATTGTTAGGGCGCTGGATGATAGATTAATAATGCTATCCTGGAAACCGGACCCAGAGCTTGTAGCAACGGGTTTATCATTAGTGGCTGCTCCCGTTCCAGAGCGTTCTGCTTGTGTTGTCGGTATTAATGTCGTTTGTGTCGTTGCTTTGAATTTGTTGTTGGGGCTTGCCGTAACAATGGGGTGATTATTAGTAGCTACCTCCGTTTCGGATTCTTCGCGTTCAGCTGGGTTTGTCCACGCGAGGTGTGGAATCCCGTCCCTAATGAATTTTTTTGCGTTTTATCTCGCGTACCTCGCGGGTTCTCTTTTCCTCAAAGAGCGTAAGTTCGGTGGCCTCAGGCGCGGTTAGGGGAATGCGTTGACGAGCGCGACTCTCTTCTTTTTTCAGAGCCCCCAAGACCCTCTCAAAATGACCAATCGTAACTCCAAGCAAATCCAAAGAGGCAGATTCTAGTACACGATTCCAATTATCCTTTTCCTCATCACACAGGTTGCCCATTGATGGTGTTAGTGAAATTTGTAAACCTTTTGGTGCGATTTTGGATTGCATATAGATCTTTAGGCTATGGATATGGAGTTCGTGCCTTATTCGTTTATCCACGATTTTTCTCAACTTTAAAAATTTGGAATTATTTGGGGAGGGCTGTCGGTAGGGTGAGAAAGAGAGAGTCGGCGTACTCACGCGGCCTGATTGTCAGTGTTGACGAACGCGTTGTGCGATGAGGCATGTAGCCCACCGTAAGTAATGTCCATATCCGTTTTTAGAATTTCGAGAACGCGATTATCCTCGGCGCTGTGGCGCAACACATTTTGGCTATTTCGACGAGTTAGGTTCACTGGAGAGGTTGCTTTGCCTGCAAGCTTCTGAAACCGCATGTATTTTGGCGCGATGTAGGCGAAATTTGTTGGGCCACAGCGCCGAGGATAATCGCGTTCTCGAAATTCTAAAAACGGATATGGACATTACTTACGGCGGGCTGCATGCCTATCAATAATTAAGGAGCCCAACGGTAATAGTTTAAAAGTTAACTATTAAATATTGGTTAACAAGCCTGCTAGTTAGCACGTCTTAGCTGCATTATGATGCACTACACCACTGACAATGCTATGCCAGAAAAAGCGCGCATCTAATTCAAATAGCTTATTTTTAAAAATTGCACAATGTCTTAGGTGAAACACATTGTATATATATATATCATGCGCCGGACACAAAGTTCATCGCATTACTAAGTTTGATTCTGTATTCTTTAGCATATTTTATCCTGCTTTTTTTATTAGACATCGTTTTAATTTTATATGTTCATTTTTGTAATCGGATGCCCACTGAAGTTTTCAATATGTTTGACTCAGATGCAATTACAGGAGTATGCAGTTCACACAACGCAGAAACACATAGGAAACATATTCGCTTAGCGAATTTTTTCCGTATGGTTTCTACATTTTTTTCGTGTAATTTCTGTTTGATTTCCAAATGGTGTTTGTGGGGTAATACGGAGTTTGAATTGTTCTATATGGGGTGTTTGTATAGTTCATATAGACTCCGTAAGTTTCATGGTTTCATTGTAAGCCATATGAAAACAACCTGGAATTATGGAACTCCTCATGTGGAACGTTTCACTTACGTCAGAAATGTGAAATTCGTTCGAGAAAGAAGCGGTGTTACTAGCGTTTTATGGACCCTGTTTGCACGCTTCTATAGACATACAATCCTAGGAGTGCCGGCTATGCAAAGTTCGTTAAAGAGTGACTCTATGCTTTCATGTTCCTTCGAAATTCTGGGCCCATAATAAAGGTGAAGAAATCCGTCGCCAACATCGCTTTCTGCTCAAGCGGAAACATGCATAATATATGATTTATAGTGGATTTATGCTTGCCCTTAGTAGAATCTATTCTGCAATATGTTCGTACCTCTGTACGCAGGATATATAGAGCTTAAATGCTGGAACCAAGCTCTCTGGAATGTGGCGACATAATTACATGAACTGAAGGTGAAAAAAATCAGAGAAAGCCAAAATTCATCATGTGGGCAATGGAAAAACACTTATCACGGATACTTGACGCATATTTAGCGGATCTGCCGAGCAGGACAGATGCGGAAAATGCCAAGAACGACCGAATCAGGCTGAAGAAAACTTCCTTTTCAGGCGAAAGCCTTCAATGTCTCATCGTTGTAAGCAGGAGTTGTCGACAGAAATGTCACGCTTTTCAATTGGTCGAAGCGGTCGCGACAAGTCACAATGCGCGAATTTCAAACGGGGCTAATTGTACTTTGGCTAGTAACCATGCAACCAATTGAAGGGATCGTATAGTGATGCTCCAAGTGGGACTGAGCTTAGTTAATTGCTTAATTACTCAACTAGCCTAATTAACTTTTCTAATCAGGCCATATAAATAAATAAAAACGAGTAGAAAATCGGCCGAGCTCGGGAATCGAACCCCTGTCTTCGGCGTGCGAGACGAGCATGCTATCCACTCCGCCATGCCAGCGCGATCTTTTGGAATGAACAAAGGCGCGTCTAGTGAATACAGTGTCTTCGCTCACTCCCATCCTCCTCCCTTCCTTTCCAGCGAGGTTTAGGTGTCCACCGAGATATGAGAGACAGATACATTTCCTTTCCTCTAAAACTAATTTACCGACGAGCGAGGCGTAGAACCGAATGGGTGATGGCGTTCTATGGACTCCCTACAGCATTGCGAGACGCTGTCTCGTTCCACTCTTAGAGGCGAAGCTTAACATCTTAACCACACATCAGTGATCGCACTTTAGGTAAAAAAAGTGCCCCCCCCCCCTTAATTTTGACGGGTGTCCACCAAGATATGCGAGACAGTTACTGCGTAATTTCCTTTCCTCAAACACAATTTTCATTTTCTTCATTAAGGGTCCTCTGTCTTTTTTCTTTCACTCCCACTTCCTCCCTTCCTCTACGGTGCGGTTCAGGTGTCCACCGAGATGACAGAGAATTACTGCGCCATTTCCTTTCCTCAAAAAGCGTTGCGTTCAAAGGCCAAGGCATCGCGCCGAACGGGTGGTGGCGTTCCGTGGACTCCCTGGCAGCGCTACAACACGCTGTCGCGTTCCGCTCCTAAAGGCGAAGCTTAAGCGTCATTAATTAGCAGTTAATTAGTATTCATGGATTAATCAGTAATTAACCATTAATTTGTGATTTGTCATCACTTAGTAATTAGTACTCAATTACATGTGACACCAGCAGTGCTACAGAAGCAGTCAAAGTGGTGCGGAAAACGCTTTCGCCTCAACGCACTTTAGACAGACAAAGTGCCCCCTGAATTTTTGTTTTTTTCTTGTCTGCTCAGCTCCATCCACGCCATCTCCTCCCAGCGGCAGAGTATAAAAAGGCGGTATGCTTTTCCAATTATCCCGCCTTTTTATACTCTGCCGCTGGGAGGAGATGGCGTGGATGAAGCTGAGCAGGCAAGAAAAAAAACAAAAAATTCAGGGGGCACTTTGTCTGTCTAAAGTGCGTAGAGGCGAAAGCGTTTTCCGCACCACTTTGACTGCTTCTGTAGGTATGCTTTTCTAATTATTGCATGGGTATCTGTCCTCGCTTCGGCGAGCGCGGCTTCGGCCGCTTATCTGATTTTTTCAGCAGCGTCCGCTCCGGCGGACGCAGTTGTTGCTGCGACGCGCGTCTTTTCTTGCCTTTTTCTCTTTCCTCTGATCTCTTACCTCTCCTCTATCTGCACGTGGCAGCGGTGGTGGCTTGGCTAGAGCCAGTAGCAGGCCCGTGCAATTTCCTTTTCATCCTTCCCTCAGTCACAACAACAACAACAACAACAATTATTGCATTGTTAAGAGGTCTTAACACTGCTGAAAGATGCGTACTCTTCTGGTTATCCTGGCCGTTTACCTTGTACTGGGAATGTGTCACTGTGAAGGCAGCTGGCTTAGTAGGAAAAGTCATCATGGACACGGTATGTTAGAGTTCTCATCGGGTCCCGTTTAACCAGCCAACTTTTCACTTTTCAACCATCCGTGTTCATCTTAATGCATGCTTAAAAGTTTTGTTACTTGCTGTGGAGCAGAATTTCAAGCAAATTGGTTTGCCTTCGCAGAACGCGTATGTCATTTCTGAAGTGCTTCTTGATTTCTAACTACCTGAGGATTGTTCTGATTTTCTCGAGTACACCTCTACCACTGCATTAGTGAAAGGTCAATGGCATTGCAACAGGAGTAAAAATGGTATGCCCTCATCCCTCTGATGCTAAAGATCCTCCCTCATCGCTCTCATCCCTCTGATGCTGCTTTCCCAATCAGCAGCTCAAGGTGGAGGCTTTTCCCTATAGTCTTGCCATAGAAGGAACGTTTTGTGCTGGCAAAGTTCACTTCGTAAGATGTGCTGCTACTTACCATCGAATGTTTGGTTGCATTAGAATATAGGTCGTTAAAAATAAGGCGACTAAAACTTCTAAGAACGTTTCTCTTGTTGACGTACCCAAAGCGTTTTAAACATAGCACCAATTCTTTTTCAGGACCTGTCAGGAAAAAGAATGCTTGTTTGTTGTAGATTAAATTAGCGGACAAACATTGCGCAAGATTAAACCCCAACTTCAAGATTGAGCGCGCAGTTATTGACACAAATTTCAACGTAACCGACAAATGTGGTCAGCGTAATTTAATAAAAAAATTTTGCATGATGGGCGTAGCAAACTCTACGAAATCTCTTCGGTGCACCAATCCAGAGTCTCTCAACCGGTCTTGGCCGGCTCATAATGTGTGTTCCGTGCTGCATTCGCCCCGTTTTGTTTTAAGGGGTTAGCAGTGCGTTTGGCTGCTATTCCGCGTTCGCATGAAGCCATATTATACTCCGTTTGCAATAAGTTGACTTCTCTGTTGCACAGTATCGAACCCGCTTTGCATCTAAGATTTCGGAAGCACTCGCCGGTGCTAAAATTATCTAGGCCCATCAAAATGTTCCAGCATTTCAGGAGACGAGCACGTCAACGGGCAGGATGATTGTAGCAAGCATGAAGGGGGTCTTGTGAAAACGATATTCATTTATGCGTTTTTCCTCTGTGTCCGAGAGGCAAGCGTTGCGGTCTGAGCTTTCAAGCATGCGCTACCAGCCACCTTTAAGGGGCGACCAACTGAATCAAGGGGCTATTTGTCTTAGTTGCAACAGTAAACTTAATGTCGAAACTGCACGATTTAGCAGCGGGTTGGCTATTACAGCTGTAGATTTCTACCTAAAAGTTTTCGTTCAATTTATGGTTTATTGGTGTTTAACATCCCAAAACGACTCAAGCTATTTGAGAGACGCCGTAGTGAAGGGCTCCGGAAATTTCGACCACCTGGGGTTCTTTGACGCGCTCTGACATCGCACAGTACACAGGCCTCAAGAATTTCGCCTCCATCGAAATTCGACCACCACGGCCGGGATCACACGCGCGTCTTTCGGTTGAGCAGCCGAGCGCCACAAGCACTGAGCCACCGAGGCGGCCCCATGCAACAATGAAACAGTTGTCAGTGGCATAGGTACGTGACTGTAATAAGGGCTATAACTGCGAAATACATATGATTACATTCAACTCGAATGGCTTACAGCATAATGCTTTGCCTTTCTTTGTTCTGTATATTAACTTTTCCCTTAGGTGGCTAATCACTACTAAGAAGCACAAACATATACAAGGCGATGGTCACCTGATATTTTGAAATAATGATGATATATGATTGATATTATCGGCAATGTAAATGAGTATTGTAAAGCAGAGAAACCAATCTAGGCAACATTAGGAAATGTAACATCAATGCTTTTTAGTTTCCACAGCTTCTTATGCCATTGCACCAGCATTTTAAGAGCAAACTTCTTGCAGGTGAGTGCCGTATCTTTGACAAAACAATAAAAAATGGGGACAAAAAGCAATCTGAGGAACCATGTGTGGAGGCTGAGTGCTTGAGTGGCGCCGTGAAGATCACCAAGTGAGTATATCTACTTTGTGTATTTTATTTATTTACACATACTGCTGTCTTAATGAGACCAAGGAGGGGAACGTGTTTTTAGAAACGTTTTATTTTCATGATCATAAAAGAATGCACGTTTTCTTGTGCTATGTTTATGCAACAAAATAACAAAAAAGAAATAGAAAAATGAACAAGTTGGCTTTTCAGCACTGAAAAATAATGGATTCAGGTAATCAGAGAAAAAGTGCACTTGCATAGGCAACCCCGCAGAGTAAAGATAACTGGAAGAAAGGAGAGAAGAAGAACACTAAAATTTATGATAACTTAGATGGCTTCATAACAATGAATCATAGGAATTTGTTTTTTTTTGTTTTTTTCTATAAGACGATTTTAGCTTAGGAAGCCGTTATACGTGAAATACTTGAAAAGTCTAGCGCTTCGGCTATAACTGCCAAATAGTGTTCAAAAGAAGCTTCTTCTGATGGCGTGGAAAGAAGTTTTTGCTCTGCATAATTCTTTTTAGGGCTGGTAATATTGGCGATCATGACGTCCTTGGTAAGGGCGTTTACCTTTCATCAATTTCCTTTCCATAATTCCTTTATTCCAACCCCGTAGTCTTGAATAAGTGTTAGAGCTAAACAACCCTAGCTTATATCGCCTTTTCAAAGCAGAATAATTAAAGCATTCTTGTGTATCTAGGAACTTATAACATGAGTTGCGTGCACTATTCTGCCTTTCATTATACAGTTAGGTATGCGACTTTCTTTACTCTCCCCACAGGTACACTTTCTGCTTATGTCGTAGTAGTTTTGACATGACAATTAGGTCTCGAATGGAGGGCTCAGCTGAACGTCTCTAGCCACGAATGGTTGCAACAAACTGAACCATACCGTCGGCTCCAATTGCCTTAGAGCGAATAAACATCCTGAGAATACACAAAAAAGTATAGTGAGCATACCAACGGCCTTATATCCGACAGGACGCAGGACTTGTTGAGAAACAATGCAATGGCTTTGCCCTTGTTCTGACCTGCCTTAAATGTCGAATCGACAATCAGGGTAAAGACGTGGAAAAAAAGCAGAAAAATTTCGAAGTTGAATTGCAGAGGATAATCACTCTCGGTCTGCTGGAGATGATACCGGTAGCTGCCCTTAGACGCGCAGTGTAAGGATGCGCTTTAGAAAAGATGCGTTTAGATGTTGGTTTTGGTTTTATGGGGTTTAACGTCCCAAAGCGACTGAGGCTATGAGAGACGCCGTAGTGAAGGGCTCCGGAAATTTCGACCACCTGGGGTTCTTTAACGTGCACTGACATCGCACAGTACACGGGCCTCTTGAATTTCTCCTCCGAAGAAATTCCAGCCGCCGCGGCCGGGATCGAACCCGCGTCTTTCGGGCCAGCAGCCGAGCACCATAACCGCTGAGCCACCGCGGCGGCCGTTTAGATGTGGTCTTGAGGGTTAGTTTCACGAGGAATACTTCAAAAATATAAACTTATCATCTCCATCAGCCTAACTTACAAGCCTAGCTAGACAAGGCACTCTTCCATATCCCTCCAATCAATTCTATCTTGTGCCGGCTGAGCCAGCTTACCTCCGCAAAGATCCTCATCTCATCCGCCCACTCCACTTTCTCTCTCCTCCTGTTAAAATTCCTTTCTCTTGGAATTCACTTCGTTACCTTTAACGGCCCGGAGATATTTTTATTTCGCATTACATATCCAGCGTATGCCCATTTCATCTTCAATTACTCTTGAATTTCATTCACCAGCGTTTGTTACCTAAAGAAGTGCGACCTCTTCGTACCTCTTAACTTTGCCAGCAACAGTGAGTCCTTAGAACAGATTTTTAATGAAGACATTGCTAAGGATATCCATAAAATTCAACCTGTCGCCATTGAACGCATACATAGGTTGGGAAAGCCTTCAGCTGAAAAAACCAGGCCTGTAATACTAAAACTTCTTGACTATCGCGAAAAGACTCTTGTGCTAAAAAACTGTAGTAAACTCAAAGGTAGTGAGTATGCAATCAGTGAAGATTTTTCAGCCCGAGTACGCGACGTAAGGAAAAAGTTGTGAACTAGTGCGAAAGCAATGAAAGATTCCGGGGCAAAGGTTGCACTAGTGTTCGACAAAATACGCATAAACGGTGAAATGTTCCAATGGGATGAAGAAAACAACTGCCGAGTACCCGTAAAGACACAGACAAACGCGACAACTAACTCGTGTCCCGAGACAAACGCGAGTACAAGCCAAAAAAACGAACATGGCAAAGCACCAAACCTACGCCCCCGTCATCCCACAAAACGAAACAGATAACTTTTGCAAATGTAAATGCGCGAAGTATTCTTAATAAGCTTGAGTCACTAGAATCTCTTCTTATCGGCCTCAAACCTGACTTCATAGCGATCACAGAAACTTGGCTCACTGGCGATATCAGTGACAAAGAAATTGCGCCACCAAACTACGCTATCGTGCGCAAAGACAGGTTAACACGTGGAGGAGGTGTGGCTATACTAATAAACAAAAAAATTCCCTTCGCAATCTTACCAGAAGTTGAGGGTGCCGAGGCACTCTTTTGTAAGTTGTTATTTGGAACGAACACTGTCACTGTAGGTTTTGTTTACCACAGTCCTTCGGCAGGTCAGCCTGCATTGGTCTCGCTGTATGAATATATGCAACAACATGTTCAAAAATCCAAACTGATCCTTCTTGGGGACTTCAACCTACCAGATATAGATTGGCAAAGCATGTCGTACCGTTCCCCGTGTTCTGAAACTCTTTTTGATATTATAGGCCGCCACGGTGGCTCAGTGGCTATGGTGCTCGGCTGCTGACCCGAAAGACGCGGGTTCGATCCCGGCCGCGGCGGTTGAATTTCTTTGGAGGAGAAATTCTAGAGGCCCGTGTACTGTGCGATGTCAGTGCACGTTAAAGAACCCCAGGTGGTCGAAATTTCCGGAGCCCTCCACTAGGGCGTCTCTCATAGCCTTAGTCGCTTTGGGACGTTAAACCCCATACACCATCTTTTTGATATTATGCTTAGTTTTGACCTGTTCCAAGTTATCAACGAGCCCACGCGTGTTCAAGGTAGTGCATCTAACATACTTGACCTCATCTTCCTCAGCAATCACTTTGAGATCGATCAAACCAACTTAGCAGTCCTCGATGGCATATCAGATCATAAGCTAACATTGTGCACCACACCCATTCAAGCAACAGCAGCTCGTACTATCTCGAAAACTACTTACCCAGACTTCACAAACGCTGATGATTCAAGCATACTTAATTACCTAATTTCGGAGTACGAATCGTTTGAAGAACTCGCTAATTACCAAGGTACAAATATAGATACGCTGTGGGGAAGCTTCAAGGCCATTGTATCGCACGGCATCAAAAACTTTGTACCATTGAAGACCAAACGAACAAATACACGTAATCCCTGGATAACACGCGATATTATTCATGGGAAACGCAAAGTAAAACGACTAAGGAAATCACTAAAATCAAAAAATGACACTCAGGTAAAACATAAGCTCACGAACGCCATCCGTGAAATGAAAGCAAAAATTAAGGCAGCGAAAACAAACTACTTCTCAGTTACGCTTCCTAATTTTTTAAAACACTCCCCTGGAAAATTTTGGAAATACCTCAGCCCCAAAACACAAAAAGACACCTTCAACTGGCAAAATCAAAACTTTGCAAATTCCTTAAAATACATATTTCCAGTCTGTGTTCACAGATGACGATGGCCGCACACCGGAGAGTATTCACCGCAATCAAACACCGCTAGACATGCCAACAATAACTGAGACAGGCGTGCTCAACCTACTATTATCAATAGATACAAAAAAAGCAAATGGTCCTGATAATATTCCAAACACTTTTTTGCAAAGATATGCCGAAGTCAACGCGAAATATTTACATTTAATGTTCAATAAATCTTTATCAACCTGTAGTCTAGCTACTGAATGGAAAATAGCGAAAGTTATTCCTATACACAAAACAGGAGGCAAAGATGACGTTTCAAATTACAGACCAATATCACTAACGTGCACGGCAGGAAAATTATTGGAACACATTATACTAAAGCATATCACCAGTTATGTTGAGCAAGAAAACATTTTATCGCCTGTTCAACATGGATTTCGAAGGGGACTTTCAACTATCACCCAATTACTCGAACTAACACATGATTTGTTCCAGAGCATTGATAACCAAAAGCAAGTTGACTTGATTGCACTTGATTTCTCTAAGGCGTTTGACAGAGTAAGCCATAAAAAACTAATTAGCAAACTTAGATCAACTTTAGGTAACGGCCCTATTATCAACTGGATCGAGGACTACTTAACTAACCGATCTCAGTATGTTGTAGTTAACAATGAAATGTCTTCTACTGCGCTCGTTACGTCGGGAGTACCCCAAGGGTGCGTCCTTGCTCCACTTTTATTTCTTATCTTCATTAATGATCTGCCCTCTAACATAAAAGTTAAAATTAAACTTTTTGCCGATGACTGCATCCTTTGCAACGAAATTAACTCTGTAAATGACCACGATGATTTAAACAGCGCCCTTCATGAAGTGGTAATATGGGGTCACAAATGGCAAATGGAATTGAACATTAAAAAAACAGCCTTCCTATGTGTAACCCGTAAAAAACAAAGGTCCGAATATGTGTACAGCATCAATATCATACCGCTCACCCGAGTTCACGAACACAAATACCTTGGATTAATCATTTCACATGATCTAAGATGGGAATCACATATTAACAGTATAGTATCATCTGCTTTAAAACGATTGTTCTTCCTTAGAAAACGGCTTCGAGAAGCGCCACCGGAGACCAAACTGTTAGCATATAACATATTTATACGATCAGTTCTCGAATATGGAAACACGATTTGGTTTCCCTACACACAACAGCTCATTAACAAACTAGAAGGAGTGCAGAGAAAGGCAATTAGATTTATCTTTAACAAATACAGGACCAGTGATTCACCATCCCAACTACTAAATCAAGCATGTATTCTTACTTTACAGAAACGCGCCAGACTAGGACGACTAAAATTATTGTTCCAATTAGTTCATAACTCAATAAACATAGATACTTCGTTATATATATCTGTAGATGAATCGAGACCATCCCAGCATAAGCACCCATTAACCCTTAGAGAGTACGCATTCCGAACCGACTGTTTCAGATATTCATTTTTTCCGCTTGCCATAAAAGAATGGAATAGTTTGAACCCCTCTATCACTACTAATACATCTTTGCAGAAATTTGTAACTCTGGTAGAAGAACAGCTGCGCGATAATTAAATAGATAAATAAATCATAATTATACAAGTACAAAAGACCACTCGTATCACTGCATATAACAGCATCTGTATGAACATACTACTTACAATGTATAAAATTGCACCCTTTTCTGTGAAATATACTCTTTCGTTATGTGTTTTATTTTCTGTTATCTGCGTTTCTTTCCCATATTCACGTAATTACTTGCAAAAAACAGTGTTTTTAATGTATACCATTCCATTTGTATTCGCTTTTACTATGTGCCCATCCTGTAAAAATCCCAATGGGATTGACAGTATCTGAAATAAAAAAAAATAAAATTCAGGCCAAGCACATCTGGCACCATTAGCTGGCACCTGGCAGCGCATGTTGTGAAATTAAGAAGTAGCGCTCTGGCATAATAAAAAGGAACTTCGGAAAAAACTTAGATTCAGCCACATGTCCCTGCAGTTCAGAGATGGCATCTTTATACCAATCGGGCTCAGACAAACTAATTCCCGGCAGTGGACAGTTTGGCTTTTAAACCAACTGCACAGGAGTAAAGGACTGTGACCTCAAAACGTCAATTTTAGACACTTCGCTCTTCTATGAAAAAATGCTTCAATGTTAGAAAGCTGCATCCCTCCTGCATCTGTTTCCGCTGGCAAAAAATATCTGAGGAATAAAAATTTGACCAATAGTTTTCGTCTTCCAAAATACGTTCAGATTTCAGCAGTTTCTACAGACTCCGATTGCTAAAAACTGAAGGGCATGGAGATAAAATCTTCATCGAAGACTTTGGCGTCACCGCCTTCAGATGCTGTGGAAACCACCAAAAGACCTAAAATATCGGAGAAAATCGACACTGGTTCCAACGCGATTGATTATTGGAAAATATGTCACCTCCCATTGAGGAACTACTGGCGGTTAGGCTTACCGGCATTGTTTGCGCTATCCGAGTTCTTGGTAATGTGGTACACTAATAATTTAGCCATGTCCAATAATTTCGGAAAAAAATTTTGAAAATTGTAAGATACTTTTACGTAAATATTTAAGGTAATAGTCCATTCTTCCGATATGTTGCAAAATCTCTTTTTTGAAGAGTTTCCATCGATCGCATCGAACAATTAAGACGACCATTGAACACTGGGGAAAGCTTTACACGGTAGCAAAAGCGTTACTAGAAAAAATATTCAAGTCTGCTGTTGGGTTATCTTGGGGGATATTGATTGTTATAGTGAAATCTTACATTATATATACGCATTTCTCTTAACAGCTTTAGTGGTGTGTATATGGACATTTTCACAGTGCGGTTTCTTAAAACAAGGATGGTTCTTAAGTTGGCCGAAGTCTTAGGATGATCTAATTCGATTCGCGATTACCTTAGTAAATACCTCTGTATTCTATATGAGGAACCTTTACTGAGTGTTTCTTTACCGTCAGGAACATCCACTTCTAACGAAGCCCTGAGTTTATAATTAGCATCCTAAGTATTTCTGCTACTGCAGAGATCTGCATGGAATTATTCCGGTATTTTAACTGTCTTAAACGCATTCGTAATGACATTGCCCACCTTGTCTCTAAGGACGTACAACTACTTTTTCCGTTAGTTAATTTCCTTTAGACTACATTTAAGCTGTCTGCATTTTTTAGAGTCTGCTCAACGCTCGCTTTATTACACTTTACGTTGTTTACCTTAAGCTTATCGATTAGCTTTGTCAGTTCTGGTAGTTGTAACCTATCTATCACTTTAGAGTTGTTTCACACTTTGTAGCTGTTTCTTAATCAAATCCTTCGTCTCCTGTAAGAGCTTGCGAGTACACTTATGACTTACCCAACTCCATACTACTACTGTTGATTATGTGATGATATTTTTTAGACTGCCAATAATCTCCGGAATGGTAAGGTAGTTGTTATCCTTTAAAGCGGGATATCCATACTCGAGCAAAATTCTCAGGTCTTCAAATTTCCAAACTACCGCTTAGTCGTTGATGGGCTTCTCTCTTATTAGTGAGCTCTGGTGTCTGTTGAACTTTAGGCTAACTTCACATAGTCCCTAAATCTTAGTGCTAAATTCTCAGAGCAAATGTAGTTTTGTAAGGGTAAATTTGTGTGATCTGAAAATGGTTGCGGTAAATCGATGCGAGAAATTTCTTCATAGCTTCTTCCAATGGTATTGTCTTTTCTGTCAAGTTGCACGCAGATAGGCAAGACGGATCGAAAATACGAAAAAAGAAGCAGTAGATGGTCATTCTTGAACAAGAAGGACAAATTCCCGCGCTGTTGTGATTCTCTCATCATTTGAATTGGGGCGCAGAAAACGACGTCAGCGCACAAGAGTTACACCAAGTGGCCACTCACACGAACAGCTCGGTATAGGTGCTATTCTTACGAAGCAAGTGTTGAACCTTTGTAATGATACCAATAAACATTATATTCAACTATTTTATGTGTACAGTTTTGTGTTCGAGAGCGGAAACCCTGCTGCCAAGAAGCTATTCCCTCACCGTTCCGCGCCCAAGATATTTTATTCTATTTCTACACACGGCCATAGGATGAAATTCTGGCGTCGTGGCCGCATTTCTGTAAATGAGCTCAGAAAGAGAGCCGCATGGAAGCCAGCCTGTACAGCGCTGAGGAGCGATAATGGCAAGCTATCCCAAGTTACAATGTATCATAAATGAGGCCAGTTATCAGGAATTGTACATAGCTTTGAGCCACCTGTTACACCAGGGACGTTGTTATTGGGGAAGGGATCATGAAACAGAAGGCCACCGCAGCGTCGAGGCAAATAATACTTGCACGCGCAGCTCTGCACGTGAAAGGAAGGATGTGTGCAGGCTGGGTTCTGAGGCAACATACAGTTCATAAAGAGGTTTTCTACAAAATGATGCAAGAGGACCTATATTCCATTCTGGTCCACTTGCCCAACTTGCGCTTTAAGTGTGTCTGGGTACGCACAGACATGTCTAAAAGAAGCGTACTCCTTCATTCACCCTTCCATTTATCGTTTGCATCTTTCATTCAACCTTAGAGGCACGCTCTCAGGCGCATCTTAGCCTTCACACAATAAGGTATGAAGTTCAGATGAAGTGAATAATTTTTATATAGACATTAGTATTGGTTTTGTTTTCCAATCTCCGAAATTGTTGTTACGTCACCGCGAGATAGACATGATTGCTGCGCCACAGTGATATAAGCAATCGCTTCAGAGGACTCGTTCTTGGTTACCGGTGGGAGCTCTTCAGAAACGTTTTGGGCAGCATTTGGAAAATGGCTTTTTAACCGGCCGCAGTGCTGGCAGTATGTGCCAACTTCTGGGTTCAATTATGGATCCGCATCTGTGGAAAGAAAATTGCACAGAAATGCCACAAATGTCTTAACATCACAAATATGAGCGGTTTCGATTCGAAATGAGTCCAGCTAACCTTAGCAGAAAACGAGAAAAATGCCGAAGTTTCTTACCCGCAAGATGCATGACAAACTGTTGCGCCATATGGTTTAAAATGCTAGTTATATAAGTCGTTTTTTTAATAGTTTTTTTAATGGAAGGATCTTTGGGTGAGCTTACAATTGCAAATGAACTTTATTTAAAATTTTATTTTTAAAATAAACTCCTCCCATGCACAAGAAAACGGTCATTGTTCTATGCCTATTTTCTGCCTTTTATACATGTATATCGAAGCCTTCATCTGATAACTGGCTTTTCTAGAAACGTTTACCGATTATCGCCAGCGCTTTACTGAAACTTCCGTTTGTCGGAATAATTTTCTTTTCATGTGGAATGCAACATGCACAAGAAGTTACGTTTCAGTTCCAAATGACGCCAGAAGTTTACATTTTACAAGGAAACGAATCCCACACTTCGGCTAGACTCTGCTTTTCTTTCACTTGTAGAGCTTGCGAAATTTTGGGAATCATCATGCGAAGAATGGGAATCATCCAGGTCTGAAGAAAATGCTTTATAGCAGGGCACAACTTAAACACTTGGTAAAACTTTGCTCAGTCCGCGGCGTGCTGTATTACTCCGCTTGTCAGCTATTACAGCAACCAAAATCAAATTTTAACATTGTAAATATATCAAAAAGCCAAAGGCACCAAAATTCTTCAGCTTATAATTTTGTCTCGTGCCTAATTGGTCTTTAGGTAACAAGAAACGCTTTTCCAATGGCCTAGTTTTGTCACAGAGGAACCGTGTTCGGCGGTCCTGAAGATGAGGGGATATTCACTGCAAACTTATGTTGAATGTCTTTATAGATGCAGATATTTTTCTACAGAATGCCATTTCCAGAAATTTGTTTAACGCATATGATATCGCGTGCGATCTGTCGACATAGTAAAGTTAGATGCAATTTATGAGGTTTTTTTTTAGTTTAGTTTAGCTTATGGGGTTTAACGTCCCAAAGCGACTGAGGCTATGATAGACGCCGTAGTGAAGGGCTCCGGAAATTTCGACCACCTGGAGTTCATTAGAGTCTTTTAACGTGCACTTACATCGCACACCACACGGGCCTCTAGAATTTCGCCTCCATAGAAATGCGACCGGTGCGGCCGGGATCGAACCCGCGTCTTTCGGGCGAGCGCACGAGCACTATAACCACAGAGCCACCGCGGCGACTGTAGAGTAAACTGTTTGTGCTGCAATATTGTGCTCCCAACAACATCTGGTGCAGAGTATCTAAAATGGCAAGTTGTATTATCGGTCAACGAATTGAGAACCCTGAGGTGTTTGTCTGGCCTTCCTGTAATATGAAGACTTTCACAACGCTACTCTATCTGGCACTTTTGCGCCGGTTTCATCTGTTTCAGATCTGTGTCACTCTACCCGATTTATTATATCCGTTAGGGAACTCCCTGTTCAAGGCCAACGAGCGCGCTTCGTAGCCCAGCAGCGTATCAAAATATTTCATAAGGTACACCGAAATTAACTGCGTTTTCGCAGGGTAGAAGAACGTAGAACGTGTTATGGCGAGCTACAGGCGTCACATTGCTTTAGTTGCTATGTATTACATTTATGATGTTCAAACTAAAAAGAAACTAGCGATGATATTCATTGCGATTTGATTTGCAATATTATCAGGTACATAGGTGAGCGGGTACAATTTGTATAAATGTTGCATTGGTTTCCTGTTTTGGTCTACTTTTCTTCATCGATGATACGCATATTAATGGCTTGTACTACGGCCCTTTCTAACACACAAGAAAATACCATTCCGTGTTATGGCAAACGGATTACTTTAACCCAAGATCTTTTTGCTATCTACCACCAGTAGTGATTCTGATCGAATGTTTCTTCACTGTATTGTAATTTTGCTTTTATCTCTGCCTGTTCATCAGAAGGAGGCCCGGTCAACCAGTTTAAAAGTAAAAAAAAAAGTATTTATGCTCGGTAGCGCCCGTCTGCTCATCTAAAGGCAGCCTAATGACACCAAAACAATTTAGAGCAACTAGCTGCACGTGAATAAGCCAGCGTCCTTGGATAATTTTGAACTCTTTGCTTTGCTATTTCTCTCCAAAATCTATTCAAAGCCTGCTTAAAGCAAAAATACCTTTGCTAGTGTTGCGCGTTTCACAGTAGAGACACTGACAAAACATTTCAGTAGCCGGATGGCTACTGAGCTTCCTAAGCTCTGTTCGTCGGAAATCATGTGCACGCAAGCACGGCAGCTGCACAACAGGTGTTTCTACCCTTTTTCTAGGACTAAGAGTGACGCGAACTGTGTCCCAAATTGGAAGAATTCCGTATCACTTAAATACACCCGATCCAATCACCGCACAGTGCACAGCATCGAGGTAGCTTGACTAGCCAGCCGGGCGTCAGGCTGGAATAACTTCCTTTTTCTTTGTCTTGACTCTCGTTTTCTCTCTCGCTCCCTGAGCGTGTAATCAAGAGTACACATGAACTTACTGCCCAGGCTACCGGTTGTCACAATGGCCTTTTAACAACTCTGACAGTTGATCATTATAAGGGTGTTGGTCAAGATTGATCGACTGCTGGGCAAACGCTGGCTGCCATCATCACCTGTGGAACATCACCTGTGTGAAATTATCCTGTGGAACACCAGATAGCCCGGTTGCCTGGGCTATCTGGTGTTCCACAGGGATCGGTCCTTGGACCACTCCTATTCTTAATCTATATTAATGACCTTCCTTCTGCCTTATCTTCTAACATTCACCTTTTTGTTGACGATTGCATAATATTTCGGGAAATAAATAATGTTAACGATACTGACACTCTCCAGTCAGACCTCAATTTGGTGTCAGACTGGTGCACTACATGAAATATGGAATTAAACATTAATAAATGTAAAGCTTTGCGTGTTTCCCGTGCACCTAACGCTGTTCCTTCATATCTTAATGGCACTCCTCTTCATTGGGTAGAAACATACAAATACCTAGGTATTCATATCATTCAAAATTTAACATGGTCTACTCATATTGACTACGTTATTAATAATGCTAACCGCATGTTAGGGTACTTACGTCGCAATTTCTCAGCCGCTCCCTCATCACTTAAACTTATCCTCTATAAAGCACTTATACTTCCTAAACTAGAATACGCAGCATCAGTATGGGACCCTACACATGAAAACCTCGTATATTCCTTGGAACTAGTCCAAAATAACTCCGTTCGCTTCATTCTTTCAAATTACAACCGTACGTCAAGCATCACAGCCATGAAATCTAACGTGTCACTCCCACCGTTACAATCTCGCCGTAAAATTTGTCGCCTAACACTATTTCACAAGCTATATCATCAATTTGCGTTTCACGACTATTTCATATCACCCCCAGAATACATTTCACGTCGCATCGATCACCGCCACAAGGTTGGCATCCCAACATGCCACACCAAAAGTTCTTTTCAGTCATATCTTCCTCGCACATCTGTGGAATGGCACCGCCTTCCCCCCAATATTGCAGCGATTGCAGACACCAAAACCTTTCACGACGCAATAGCTAACATTGTTTATTCAGAAGGAAGTTGATCACGTGTTTTATCTGTTTCCACTGTGTTGTGTACATTGATTTTATGTTATTTACGCTTTGTGAATGTTGTTTGTTTTATTCTGGAGAAAATTTATTTTGTACTACCTGTTTTCACTGTATTGTATTCATTGTTCTTTATCTTATTTAACCCACTCCCCTCTGTAATGCCTTTGGCCCTGAGGGTGCAATAAATAAATAAATAAATATTATGTATCATTTGAGACAATCCCCTTATTATTCATTGCTGATACCCTTCGGTATAATTTTTTTGCTGAGCATCCACAAAACAACTAGAAAAGTGGAAGAAGAGTTTAGTAAATATGCTTACTTGTCAACAACCGTCAATAAGCGATTAAAGCAAGTCACCCGCTCACAGGGAACGCGCAGGTTTCGGGTGTCACCATTCTCGATCCAATTCCCTCGGTACTTGCAATCATCTAAAATGAATATGCGCAACATCGGGCATTCTGCAGCCGCTTCGCCGGTGTCGGAAAATGCAGCCGACCAAGGTGCATGATGTGAAAATAGCGCACAAGGAACACAAGGGACGGATAGGACACGACGCAGACAAGCGCTACTGGCAGACCAAGGTGGCAGTGTATGAGGCAGTCTATTGTCATCTTTCAGTGACTGGGTTGTTCTCTTTTACGGTTGATTTTCACCGCTTTTGCCGGTAGTAACAAAGCATGTAAAGTATTATTATGTGCCGAGGGAACTGTTTGTTCTAATTTTTGGTTTCCTCATGACGTCAACATGCAAACATGAACTGCCCAGCTCTGTGTATAATATGGCTTGAAGTGTTCAGGAGTAATGACATGCTTTGTCAGGCTGCAAATAAAGTTACCTTAAGCATTGTTTTGGAAAAAAAGAATTTTCTAAGGTCAAATTGCGCTTCTAGGGCGGAGACGGCAGTTTAGCAAATATTTACGTAGAATAAATTGACAGCAGTGTACTAAGGCTATCATTCGTCTTACCAAATTGTTCAGTTTCAGGCCCCCTGTTTAAGCTCCATCATGAATCACTCGTAAAATTGATATCCAGGTAGAGTCTCATTTCAGCTTTATCTTGATCATCTGCTAGACCAAATTTTTGCTGGCGATCGTTCGAAATAATCGGGCGGTGCTGCGACAGCAAGGTAGAGTCTGACTTTTATTGATTTCACTTTTCAGGCCATGAGCGGCGTTTTGGCTGCCGCAGCGCATTCACGAATGAAGGAGGCACAACTTTTTTTTAATGAAATTACATGAATGCCAGACACACATATTCTTTGCTGAGGAAGCAGTACGGGAACCTTTAGGGCACCAGTAGGACAACAGGAATGTCTTTGTAGCGCTTTGATAGCTCGCTCAGCGCTGTTCGACTTCATCTTTCTGCTTTTGGAACTTAGCTTCGATGTAGGCCTTGCGCTGTTCAGACTTTCTTCCTTTCTTTTCAGCGCCGCTGCTTCCTCTTTAGGTAGCGTCGCTGCTCATGTTGCTTTCTTATTTTTGCCTTACCCTCGGCCTACCGACATTGGCGCCCTCTTGGCGCTTCGTTGTAGCTTCAGCGGCTACCTTGAGGTGGTTGGCCCCCGATTTTCGCTTACGTTGCTATGTAATCAGCTGGTTTTCGGTCAACCGTGTGTGTAGGCTTTCCTTTATACGCACTAAAACTTGCCTTTTTCTTTTTATTTTGCGGCCAGAGTCCGCATGGTCCTGCTTTCATTCTATCTGCCATAGAATAATCATTCTGCTGTAGTCGGCAGCGTCACCGTTCTCACTGCCGCTGACGCTTCATTCACCATTGTTCAACCTGCCGCGCGTGCTGCACTGCAGTCGGGTCCTTGGACGTCTACACCGGAACGCGAACAGACAATATAAGATTGCGTAAGTCACCCGTCTATCAAACTGTATCAGAATGAAGAAAGGTTTTTGGTTTCCACATGTGTGTGATGTGACAGTTTGAAACTGTAAAAGGAGTATCGTGTTTTCAAATAAAGTTAGTCGCGAGTCTGCGCTTGTTGTGTTATCTTCTTGTCCTTGTCTTTTTGTGCGCACTACCCACCCTTGTATTCACCATGATTGACCGACTAGCCCAACACCGTACGCTCTTAGACAATATAACCCTGAGTGCACATAGCTCTTTTTCTAGTCACTTTTTGAAGGGACGTAGGAGAGGTAGTAGACTGCTTTCAACTACGGTGAAAAATGCTGTAGCATGGTCCGCAATGCTGCCTCGTTGCTTTCTCTTTCTCGTTCTTTTTACATGCTACTATCCTCCGAGGCTTTCCACTGATTCCGACTCAATTTCTATAGGTCTCTAGTTCGCTTCTCCTTTCCTCCTCGCTTCCCCATCTCCTCTTACGGTTAAGCCGCGATATAACACGAAGGCGCCGGCGTGTTGGTAGAATGACACTGGTATAACACTCGTATTAAAAGTGTGCTATTGCGAAAAGCTTGCACTGATCCGTCATGGACCGTTGTCCTGAACTAACGCACAGAGCCGGCAGGCTCTTTTCATATTAGTAAATATTTTGGTGGTGAAATCGGCTTTTCGAACAATCTAGCCCAGATTGTTACTCGCCACGTAGCGCATATTTTGTAGTCTACTAGTCGATGAAATGAGAGTTATTTTTCTCGGTTTCTTGGTGGGGAGCAGCTCGTCTTTACGGCGATGATATTTCTATTAGGTTCAGAAAACATCTCTTCTGTTTGCTTGAAGCGCTAGCATGTCTGTTTTAGGTCTCCGACCGAAGCTTGTGGCCAAATTATGAAGATTTTCTTGCGAAGGTGGCTTCAGCGTAAACGTAATTCGTATTCGCCAACTTTAAGAATATCGTCTCCTCGGCACCATGTTTTGGCTTGAGTATTTTTGGGTCATCACTATTAGAGAAATAAAACAATATTTTATACCATGACATGAGTCATAAGTATATTGCTGTGCAGTATACTGAAGTATATTGGAGTATATTGAAGTACAATTAACATATATCATTCTCCAGCCCAAAATCTAGCCACAAAGCAAAAATGGTCCACACATCAAGCGCTGACTGTCGGTACAATTTTAGTGGGCAATTATTTTATGCAAAAAACTACGGCGCAAGTCTGCGAAGAAACTGAGTTCTGGAGGCCTCGCTCCCGAGAAACCAATATGAAACGCTTTACAGGAATTAATACACGTTCCACAGCTTATGCTATGAGAGACTGCTGGCTTGCGGTTCTATTAAAGCGCCGAAATTTGGTATCGCTGACTGCACTCATCCATATCCATACCATGGTGGAGTCAAAGTTCGGGTACATTAGTATTAAAGGCAAGTTAGCGCCTGTCCCGACCACATCTATGTCATCCGTGTCTTTTTTGCGCGTTCCATAACACGTTTTAATCAGTTGAGGTAATTTTCCTTTCCATGCTGCCATTTAAGACAACAGTGAGGCTTCATATTCATTACAGAGCGGCTTATGTCAGAGAGCGAATTAGTAGCTACAGGCATGTGAAGCCAATGCGAATGCAGCTGTCTGCATGTAACAATCCGCCATCTTACCCAGCGCTGCATAATACACTTAACGAATTTATTGAGGCCTAGCGCAGATTCGCAGCAGGCATGAAAAAACTGAAAAGTAATCAAATGCACCTGAAAGACGCAAACTCGCGGTCCAGGGGTCTAACACATAAAATGTACTAATTAGCTGCATTGTGTTTCTTGGAAAATTCTTGTAAACCTATATTAATAGCAAGTGTTTTACCTGTAAAGGCTTTTTTCATCGATTTATGAGGACAAAGATTTGTACGCACATTCTGTAGTCTTTCGAGCGGTGGTGGCGTTGAAATGGCTGTAGAATATGGCTAAAGCCAAAAGAGCGGAGACCGCAGCTTCTAGAAGATGCATTTTTGCAATGGCGTTTCCAAGCGTTCACTTCTTGGTGTCAACGATCAAGACCTATCGAAACAATTCTTCTATACTCGGCTCTCCACGTCACACAAGAAAATGATCGCGTAAGACTTGAAAGCACGAACAATATCACCTTAGCTTTCCTTCTCTCTGTTCGAAGTTACATTTTCCTGTCTTAAGAACGTTTTCTTGCTAAAAACACGGCTCATCCACTGAAAAGTACGTTCTTATTTTTGTTTTACAATATCTTAATTCTTCTCTGTGTTGCCAACAATGCTTTTGACGCTCTTTATGACGCGTTATTCTTTGGGCAATGAACTGCAGTCGCAGGTGTGCATGAACTCCTCGCGGCGACTTTCAGAAACACCTGTTGGGAATTAACTCCTTTCTTAAAGGAAAATAAAAACTCACCTTGCATGGCACTCATAGGCCTTTTGTATACTACGTGGTATTTCTATAAAGACCAACGACTAAGATAGGTTTCCCTTCTCTTTGCCATAATTAGTAAGCGATGTGATAACTCCTGCGCGAGTGAGGTTGTCAGAAATTTACGAAAAATACAGCCGGGTTTTTGCATCTATGCTGCTGACCCGGCTTTTTCTCTTTATCATTGATTGGTCCAGAGGGCCTAGGAGTAAATCGCAGCAATTTAATTGCCTCCAGTGTTTATGCTTAGTTGTTTAGCCCGATAACTCCGTTTCATGAGCTCCGTATTCTCACAAAATTTGAAAACTGTCCGTGGCCCAAATTTGGACTTGATAATAAATCGTAATCAAGTAAGTGTGTGATCCAATCCCTCTAGATGACAATGGGCTCCTGGCGTCATCTTCTCTCGGTTTTTGCAAGTATTGCCCATTTTTCTTTCCATCCCTTCTGTCACTAGATTATCGTCGCATTTTTTTCGGGGGAAATTTGGATGTTAATATATTCTTTCTACGCATTCCACCAAATTTTCTTCATATTCTACAACAATTTTTTTTCAAACTACTTACTTGATATAAAAAAAACACGGTTAGGAAATCCCGAAGTGAATAATGCGTGTGATTAAAATTTCGAAATTGGGAGATATTTTTGGTGAACGGGATTTTACTTTGTTTGATCGCATCATCGAGAAGGTGAGAAACTCCTAGCGAAGCCCCACTTTATAAAAGTGATATATAGCTGTTAAACCTGAAAGATCTTTGAATCTGCTGCAGTGTTTTGCCCTCGTTCACTTTAAAAAATAACTTTCTACGGTATGCATAGAGTTAAGTGGTCCACAATGTCCTTGTTGCGTTCGCAAGTCTGTAGCTATACAGAAGTTGTCTGTAGCTATACAGAAGCCTTAATATCGGTAGCGTTTCAAGGATACATTATGACGCTACTGTAATCATTATGGCTCGCCGTTCTCACATGATAGCCGTTCTTACGGCTGGATCTTTATTGACATTTCAAAATAAAGAGCCAATCACCCACTTGTTTTTGCAGTCTCGTAATAAGAGATTAAGGTGTGGTTGAGTCTTCCATTCCGTCTGAAGAAGTGAGGGAAGAGCGCTTCAGGAGCCCTAAACTTGAACTGTGGGGTTGGGTGATCTCGACGTCATTAAGATCAAATGCTCATCGTTGGACGTTTATGTACAATAAGTATTATACATTTTATATTGCAAAAGCATCAAAAGACAAATGGCTTAGATTTGCGAGAAAGAAACCGCGAAAAGCCTATGTGGGAAGAGGCTGCCACTCTGGGAGTTGCTCAGGCTCCTAGTTTCGGTGATTCGCTCATCACTACTCTTCTTGTGGACCACACTCCGAGATGCATTTCTGACCTCATTACGAAAAGCGGGATGCAATACTGCGCATTTACCCTTCATGGTCTGTGCGATCTGCGCGGTGACAAGTAGCGCCCCTACATAATTGTGCACGACAACGCGGTGCCGCTCCGCACCCTACTGTGACCACTGCGCACTGTCCCTGCTCTGACTTAGCACCCCGCGGAAAGGCTGCGGCTCGGGACACTTAACTGCGCCCAACCGTGCGGTGATGCGACCGAGATTCTAGCGACGCCATCACAGGGAGACGACAGACAGAGCGGCCGCCCGAGCGCTCACACACCGGGCTCCTCATCCTAGCTCTCCTGGCTCAGAAGCACATAAACCGCTTCTGCGGTTCCGCGAAATCCTAAATCATTATTGCGACAGCCACCGTCTCTACCCGGCACCTGCCAAGGGGCTGAGTAAGGCGGAGGAGCGAACTCTGCGGCGCCTGCAGACAGGAACCCTTCTCTGTCCTGCCATAGCAAAACACTTCGATCCGAACACAGATGGGCGCTGCCCACACTGTGGAGAGATCTGCGATATCTTTCACATGGTGTGGGCATGTACTCAGAATCCTCACCTTCCCCCTTCCCCCACCCCCACCCCCACCCGAGAGGCATGGGAGACTGCCCTCCTCAACTGCTCCACGCTGGAGTCCCAAAGGGCTCTGGTCAAGCGGGCGCGAGACGGGGCCTCGTCGTGTGGTGTCCCGGACTACGGATACCGACCATGTAGCAGGGTTTTTTAACCCTCAAGCTCTCTTTGAATATTAAAGTTTTTCACCACCACCACCACAGACAGAGAGAGAAGAACGTGGGAAATAGGCTTCAGCTCGGAGAAGCGCATAGACGACCATTGTGTTGAGCGCCGCGAAACGTGTAAAAGCTTATCGCTGTAAAACCTCGAAGGCTTTGGCAGCAGCTGCGATAAATTTTTGCACGCACGGAAATGGCTATAATAGGTAGCGCACTCTAAACTTGAGCGATGATGAGGCTCAGCCGATGCTCCCGCGAACTCGGTAACGCTTCTACCCTAGGACGTCAGGTATGTCGAAAATAAGAAGCGACAGGGAGAAGTGTTCGACAAACTTATGGAGTCGAAATGGAGAGAAGAAAGATTTTCGCGTTAATTAGTGAATTTCTTGACGCTAATGAAAGCGCTAAACGGCAAGTAAAAAGATGGCAAAAATATCTCGTACATACTGACGAAAACAGCGTTTTCAAGAAAAAGTAAGATTTTAAAAGCGGTTGATTAGCAGCATGCAAAAGAGAGGGCGATTGTGCAGTATACCTAATGTGGACGAAGCAGAGTGCCATATGTTCAGTTTTAGACAGAAGAGTGTCACAAGATACATCCAAAAAACACTGAGTACACTACACTCTCCTCATTGCAAATACCTGGCGTTTCTTACAGAGAGATGTCCAAGGAAACTGGTGTAAATTAGACCTACACGAGCAGGAAGGCTTGGGCTCGCCGAGAAAAAAAGCAGTTAAATTGTCACACGCCAGTCGTTTATAACATATACTTTTCCAGAGAAGTGCATGTGAGATGATTTGTACGGTGATAAAACGAAGGCACGAAAGGGGAGACCTGTTTGTTAACTCTTTCTCTTAGCAGTATTCTTAAGATCATTGGATAAAAAAAGGCAAGATCTGAACATTTTAATTTATGCCTTCTTCAGTACAAAGATTGTGCGTACTTACGCACTTTTTTATTTTCACATCTCTGTTTAATTCGTGTGCAGCACAGCAAACGTGAGTGAAAATTGCAGTACAGGGTAGCAATATGAGCGGCTAATGCCTTATATATGAAAGAACGCGTACCGACATTTGCTGGCTGGCTACGAAGACTAAACGAGAGGTCGCTAAATTTTTGACTTGCAATCTGCACATGGGACCGCGCCTTATTAGCGCGAAACATATAATGCGAATACTTTCGGCGTGCAGTTTTCCTGCGCGGACCACACGCGCGTCATATTAAAATCAACGTGCAAAAGACTGCTCCTATAATGATGACGAATTTTTATCCTGTGTAAGGGAAAAAAATACTTCGTTATTGTGACGAGCTCGTTGAGAAGTTTTCATATCAAGACTTTATGTTGAAGGAATCGTTGCACAGGTCAGTTGTCTAGAGAAGACTGACTGGACTAAAACGGAAGCAAATGGTGTCTATGCTTTGCCGAGATGAATAAATTCAAGCGACCAAGTACATCCTGAAGGGCCCACCACTTCCACAACGTATTCTCAGGAAAAAAGGCGCATGATTTTTGACAAAAGGAAATAAATATAATCAGTTTAATTAGCCTAGTTACATCTGTCATATGCGACCTGAGATTATGGTTGTTGCACCGTTACGTTACATTTCAAGCTCCTTTGTTGCAGTTGCCTGCTCGTTCGAAGGCAAGAAGCTTCGCAATGCCGAGACCAGACGCTTGTCATGTTCATGCGTAAAAGTAAATTCTTCAAAGGTAAGGCAACAGTCTTCGACAGGTTGGTATCTTTGTGCACTTGCGACTGCGAACTTAATACCTTATGGACGGTGAATATCAGTGCGCAGCTCGAAATATTCGAAAGAAATCTACAGAAATAGCTTTTGGGCACAGTGCCTCCTACCTCTGGCCACATTAAGCGCCTGTGCATAATGTTGGGATAGCGCGTTGTCCTTTCCACCTTTCTCGGGTCTATTTGATGTTGCAACTCCGTATTACCAAAAACCATGTACCAAATAGCCCAGCAACATGTTCTAATTGAATAGCTGTCAAGTTTAACGTTGCAAGGTTATGACGTCCTGAGACACTTTATAAGAGGCTTAAGTCACCGGTACTTACTATAGAACTTGTGAATCAGAAACTCAGGCATTCACCTCGGAGGAGGAGACTGTCAGTAGAGCGCACAAAGGCCGTAAGTAAAGTGCTGGCCTGAGAGAAGGGAGCAGGAAGCCTTTCTCAAGAATCTAGCACTTATGCCTTTGTGGTCCGCGATTGTTTGGGGCCGCCAATCTGCACGAAGCTTGCGCTTACACGTCCGCTATCCCATTTCGCCCTGCAGAGGACAAAAATATGGAAAGTCGTAGCCGTACTGCATTTTATTTCATTCTTTACTGCCGCATCCGCGTGGCCTTATCACAGTTATTACTTCTCAAGACGCCATCGCTATTACTATAACAAATACGATCACGGACCGCTGTCTTCGCGTGATTCGCGTGATGATTTCCGGTGTTCCTGACACCTTTTGTCGGAAGTTAATCGGTGCCTTTGAACGGAACGCAGAAGAGAGTGGACAGCGTTAGTTCCCGAAGCTCGTAGTGTGCTCTTGCGGCAACTGGCAACTTAAAAACTAATTCTTGAAGAAACCTTGGTATATGTGCCTATTAAACCCCAGGAATCTAATTTAGCTAACAATAGGTCATAGGAAATTGGGTCGACTGACTCTTACAGACGAACGAATGGAGCAAGTACAACATTAATATTATCAATCTCCTTAAAAATTAGCTAGTTAAAGTTTCCTTAGAGATATGTTGTACTTAAACCGGTTCGGAAGCCAAACTCTGGAGGATGTACAAGATTATATTCATTTGGAAAATGAAATCACATTTTGATAGACCTTTTATAATATGCAGAATAGAGAAGAGAGTAGGACAATTAGCCTACAGTTGTTATGCAGTGTAGTAGTACAACTTTAAGGTACTTAAAAGTTATTTATATAATCTCCTGATTCTTATCACGTCCGATCTACTTTGCTTAGATGCCAGAAAGGAGCGGATCACATGTCACAGTTCACTCTCTGTGACCGATGGTAGATATGCCGACTGAATGTTGGCTATGGTGCGGTTAAGCTATACATAAAATGTGCTGTTTTTATTTTGGACGTTTGTTAATGATTCTACAAAATACTTATTGAACTCAGTGCAAGAGCTGGGTTGCAAGATCATTGCAGGATCATCGCAATAGCAAAAATTAAGAAAGAGAGGCTGTGGTCTTGCTCAGTGCCGTGTTATTTATTGTAGTGTTCAGATATCTGTCTTCTTTACATGCTCTATAAAAAGTTAGCTGCTTAAACATCTAAATATGAAAGAAAAGGCTTGGTTTACCGCTTAGTTGGAAGCAAGTAAGCCCTGAACACGGGTCACATTATGTGATGTGCTCTAAAACGTGCACGGTCATGTATGTCACCACTCATGGACTCTGCGGGCCAACTTCCAAGGAGCGAAGCAAATCGAATGAAAGGTGGTTGGAATTTAAGTGATGCCATTATAAAAAAATTAACAGTTTTGAACAATTGTTATGGTGTGGTTACTTCGAACAATTTAAGAGTTAGTAAAGAACGCAAGTTATCTTGTCAGTTGATTAACGTTGCCTCGAGCGACCGATGTCCAGTCGCACCAAAGGCATGCAAAGTAGCTTATTAGGCAGCATTTTAGGAAGTAAAAAACATTGCACTCTTTTTTCTCTCTCTCATTGAGGGGGATGGGTATCGTACACGAAAATTAAATATTAATAGTTGCACTTGGCTGCTTCTGTGAAGACCTTCCGTGATAACTGTTGCTGATAATAAGCGCACGACACTTGTGTGAGCTGTACTACATGCTGGTTTGCTACGTTATTTCTAAAACCTACGTAAATTATTTTTAGATGGTTCGGGTGATGCGAAACGTGTTGGACAGTCCACAGTCACCAGTGCGCAGCCGTGCTGGTTTGTTCCGTCACTTTAAAGTTAAGTGTCAGATATAGCATCAATCGCTTAAGAGAAACTTCAAACCGTGAAGGACGCTCCAGGGCTTCGCACGTTTGTCGGACGCTGTACGATTTGTTAACTTAAGGGAACAAAGCTGCAGACAATAAAGCAAAAAAAGTTCAAGCACCGTATTTTACTGGCGGCTTATATGGATATTTCAGCATGGAAAACTTGTAGGGGAGAGCGGTGACAGAATATAAAATAAATATATTGTTTAAGGTCCGCTCTACATGCGAAGCCAGAAACAAGACAATGACTAAACAGAATCCTGCAATTTTGCTCTCTGTTAACCGATGAGACTTTCAATCAACAATCAAGCACAACATCACATGTCTTCCCCAATTTCGCGGACAGCCAACAGCAGTTCTTGTCACCACGACTGCGTTTCTACGTTTTTCATGTGCCCCTGTTTCAGAAGAGCCACATAAAAGATTCTCTGATAAGGTCGACAACCACACTGCGCCAACTGCTCCTTTTAAGAAACCAAAAACAAAACTTCTCTCAGTTACTCTGCCAAGCGACGAGTCACCGACCCGAATGTGGGTGACCATTCTCGGAACCTAGCATTGAAACGAACCGTTACTCTACAAGCGGAGGCATAAAAATAAACAAAACAAGCTACAGCTCGAGATTCCCATATCAGCCAAAAGCGCTTCAGATACTAGAAAAAACAGACGGAGCGACCTATACATTGTACTGGCCAATATGTGAACATGTACGCTGCATGAAATAGCACGAGGACCCCGCAGATACGCAGCAAATATAACATTAGTACTCCTGCCATTTCAGTTTCGACAGCTGAACTGTGGCCATTGCAACGCTGTTGGCACCTCAGGTCACGCGACGAAGAAAAAAAAAAGCGGTTTCTTTATGGTTTCAAATTCCTCAGACGCATACAGCGTGGTATTTAAGAAGTATGAACAAGCTGGGAGTATATCGCGAGACCTCCCACACAAACAGCTCTGGAAAAGAAACTGAATTATTTCTCCACGCTATAGGGCACATATATACGCATGCGAAGGAATAGTTCGCCAGGTCGTTTTCATACACTCATGTCTTGTGTTCCAATATATGGGAGAGCACGAAACCTATATTTATGGCCTTTAATTCTCGGATGGAACCTCGCGGTCTTGTGAATGGGTCGTCAACGCACGGCGCGGTGTGCGAGAACTAACCTGCTATCCGTGACAATGGCGGCCATATATACACTGGCACATCTGCGTGCACAAATTTGCATTTTTAGCTTCACTCATGTCTGAGCGATTGGGTTCCACGAAAAACGCATTCTGTACAACCATAGCGGGAGTATTGAACGCGATCGAGCTAAAGATTGCAATATTGGCAAAGGTCCGATAAGGGCGCATGAAAGGTTAGCAGTACGTATACACGCGACTTCTTTAGTTACGCGCGACGAATGAAGATACTATGAAAACAAGCGGTAGTTACATAGAGAGTAGGCTAGAATAAGTATTACTTCATAGCTCAGGACGTGAGAGTCCGAATTGTGATCATTTTCTCTCATGTCCAAGTCGAATTCACCAAAATGAGGCTTTGAAATCTTCCGTCGCACCCGTGTATACCTACGGCCAACAAGAATACTTCTGAAATGCTCGCCAAATGGTTAATCGCTGTCAGCACTGCAGCACTGCAATGCGGTGCCATGATCGGGATTTAACGAGCCATGAACAGTGCACCAAGCTAAATGTAGAAAATGACCAATAAAAAGTTTATTCCCACTTAACGTAGATGATGTTTATTGATGTAAACAAAATGAGGGAGGAGAGAATGTACTGCGCACATGAAAAAAGGAAAACTGGTACTGACCTCCACCCACTTCCGTGAACACTGCCGTCTCAGAGTCTGTGTGAAACCGGTTCCATGCTTTCTTGTCTCATGACAGCACCTGGGGATAGAGAATGCTGGCAATGATGTTACCGCTGGGCGCCTGGACATCGCGGTGATGAGCAACGCGAATAGTGCCAGTCGCTTGGCATTCGGGGAGATTCGCTTCTGATGTTTTTTCACCGCCCGCACTTCGCCTTCCAAATACAGGAAACGTAAAGCTATTTGCATCTTCACGTGAACACCTTTGTCCTTGAGAGAACTTGGGTTTCTAAATTACGACGACGTATGCATGTGTCCGCTCAGCAGTTCAGATATTTGAACTGCCCCATAATCTTTGTCGGCCAGCTGTGCAGGCCGAAACCACAACCGGCCCCTCGGGCCGATCAGCAGCGGCTCTTATGGAGCCTCTTTGGCCTACGTGGTCACTCGGGAGTCGGTGGCTGAGTTGATGACAACGCGCTTGGCCCTTTATGTCAGCCCGAGCATTTGCAAGCCTCGGCGAGCTGATTAAATTGGCATCCCATCATAACCCGAGCACTGGTAGTGGCCTATAAATGCCAGTTGGCCATGTTTAGTTCGGTAGCGCATGTGCGCTATGAACGCTGGCAGCCCACAGAGCTGCCCTACATTGTGACGACGGAGCTCAATCAACACAAAAAGTTATCAAGATGTATGTTCCTTCTCCGGAGATGTCTTGCCGTTTATAACGAAGTCATGGACGTGTAACACGCAAACCTTCCACTCAAGACTACGTGAGATGAAGCCCACAAACTGCTCGAATTGAGCTGGCGCATTGCATATTCCAATTGGCACGACGTGAAATTCATACAGCTCACCGGGTGCAACAAACGCTTTCTTCTACCGTTCAGACACTTGCGAGGGGATTAGCCAACACACGGAGCTCAGGTCCACTTACGAGTAGTAGGACTCACATTTAAGTCAACTGACTACATCAAACGCGGGGCAGTGGTTACGTCCTTCTCTGGGGCGACATTTCACCGGCGGTAGTCCACGCAAAACTGCCATGAGGCATCATTACCACCGTCGTGGTCATGTTCCATGCCACCAAGGCAATAACAACTTACTAACCGACTCCCAGATGACGTCATTCTATAGCAAATCTTGCACTTGTTCTTTGATAAGCTTTTGTTAAGCCGAGTACACTCGATTAGTCTTCTGCCGGATGGGTATAGGAAGAAAGGGGCATTGGCAAGGTGAAGAATATCAAACACTGGTGGATGCTGCACGAGAATAGCCTTTAACCTTTCAAAATTCGTACCCTGAAGCAATGTTGCAAAGCTTCGAGGGGAGGCGTCGGACAGTCGTCTTCCGCGGGGCGGAGTTAGAACCGCCGCTGTGGAGGCTCAGCGGCGTGATCTGGGTAGGTACTAGTGTGATGACGATTGCGATGCTATTGGGCCATGAGGCGAGTGGTTCAGAGAGCGGAGCCTGGGTTATCCATTTGTAGTAGGCGAGATTAGCCGTGCGATGTTGTATTTGATGGGCCGAAAAATTGCGGACGATGCGTCAGAAAAACTAAACCATGCCTTCACTGCAAGCAAAGGCCACCACTGTTGTGATGGGGACGTTCAAGAGACGACTAAACATGCTAGAGAAGCGGCGGATGTTTAATGATTGGACCGTCCGGCGATTAAGGGTGACGTCACAAGAAGTGGCGAACTTTGCTCTTATACTCATTAAATTGAACATCGCAGTAGTAGTACCCTTAGAAAATGTCCAACTTTCTTTTCAGCCATTGCATGCTTTACAGAGCTGCAAAGCTTTAGCATATTTTTACGTTCATCGCGCTGGTCTCACTAGGCCGCTGCGTTCGATGAGCTAGCATTTTTTATGCCTTTTGCGTTTGACAGTGTGGCCCTTACGTACTTCTTGATTGCACTCTACATAACTAACGCAGGTCGAAAGCGCGTCCTCGTGTTTCTCGAACCATAGAAGCACAGTGCCAGCAAGACAGAAAACAACGCTCATGAACTGCATTGCCTTGGCCCCGTGCGTGGTTCGGACTGTTGCGGCCAGAACCTCTAATGTTCGAGGCATACCCGGCTGGGATAAGCATTCATCAGATACGAGCCGCCAGGTTGATCGTTTCAGTCCCAGGTGGCATACTCGGTGGAAGTGGAGATAACGTGGCATATTGATGGCGCCTAATCTGTGCTTCCAACAACTGATGCGAATTAGCGACGGCAGAGACTGCTTTATTTAAACGGAAAATGCGTGGATCGCCGAAGGCGTAAAAAGGTGATCTTGGGGCAAGGCCCACAACCCAGACAACTCGCACATTGAGCCCCTCGCCTTCTCAGTGGACAGCAGCACTGAGAAGCAATATGCTGCTCACAAATAACACTGGCGAGTGGCCTTTGTCGGGCACAGGAATGAACTGTTGTGTTAGAGCTCGGGAATAAAATGATATCCACTACTCCTCAATATGTAACAGGTGAATGTTTAGAGTTCCGATGGAGCATCCGGGTAAGCAATTCTAGACACCGCACCTAGAAACAGCGGCATGTTAAACAACACGTGCCACATGTCGGCCCCCAGCGAATTCCATTACCAAACCAGCTGTGTTTTTAGCATTACCTGCTTGAGCCTGCACGATATACCCACACATTGCTTTTTGTTGATTGGCTTGCTAAAAAGGACGCATGGTGCCGTTTATTTCGTGGATTATGCCATTATTTTATTTGTTAAAAAAATGACCCTTGTCAGCAACAACTCTGATGTTTTACTTTAAAGAGAAGAATAAATGAAGCGCATTTTATTATTGAATATGTGTGGTTAGCAGGCATTGTTACCAGTGCAGCACAGGTAAGAACTGTTAGTTTGAAAAGCTGGCACAGGAAAATGAAGGAAACTAGGAGCGCAAATCGTAGTAAAATATCGCCAATTTTAACATTCGCAAACACGATAGTGCAGACGCTGCTGCAAAGCTTGAGTGTTGTTTTTGCCTACACTTCACAAACAAATCTAAAAAAATCGCATACTAGCTTGCCCAGAAACAATTACAGTGTGAAAGATGTGAACGGAGAACGAAGATACTTGATCATTTTTGGATTCATTGCTCTTAATATATTATTGATGCAGAAACATAGCTAGGTGCTGGGTGCAAATGGTGCCGTGAACACCATGAGAACTGAACTGGGGGGGGGGGGGGGTTCATTTACAAGCAAGATTAGCCTTACACTGGCTTCTCAGCAATTATTCCGTCTTAGTCATTCATTTGAATGACTGCGGAGGTGGACGTCACAAAAACGTTAGCTTTGGGCGAGGTCCGCAACCTTCTCATCGCGTCCTTTTGAACCCCTGGTCTTTTTCTTAGTAGGCAGACTCGCGGCATAGTAATATGCTGTTGGAGACCACGCTAGCCATGGTTAAGAGTATTACTATTCAGTTGATTTAAAGGCGGAGGAAGGTGTTCATGCTAAATGGAATTGCTTTCACAGGCGGCATGAAATGTTTGATCATCCCGTATTTTTACGTTTCCATGCTAGGTTCGTTTCTAGAGGCCCGTGTACTGTGCGATGTCAGTGCACCTTAAAGAAATCCAGGGTCGAAATTTCCGGAGAATTTCGCTACGGCGTCTCTCTTAGCCTGAGTCGCACCAAACTAAACCCTACTAAGTTTGTTTTTTACCAGCTTAATTTCACTTTATCCTTTACTTATCAACAAAGCTGGCACAAAAGTTCAACCGCTCAAAGAGTTAAACACATTCCTTAAAAGCCACACATTCCTCTTGCAAAGTGAACTTAGAGCAAGAAAAGTGTGTGGCATTTTAATGTTTAATTCCACATTTCGCACTTTATTTAGCGGTATGAATGTATGGCATTTCACGAACTCCTGAAAGCGAATGCGATTTCCTGACCACCTTTGTAGCGCTGTAAAGAATAAAGGTGATTCAGCAAGTCACAAAAGGAACGTATGGTAAAAACATAAAACATACGGGACGATCAGACATTTGATGAGAAAATTCTACGAAAACAGCTGGGTTTACGATCGATCATTACTTTTATTCGTTAACTCTACACAATTATTTGCTTCAAGTCGATGCTTCAAACACACGTTAACTTTATCTGGGGTGTGAAGTAGGGTGGAGGTGGATTGGTGTGCAGTCCTCAAGCTGGGGCTGGGTTGGAGAGGTTGCTATAGGGTGTTGTTTCCGGATAGCGGCTGACTTTCCTACTGCGGCTTTTAATTTTATTTCACCATCACTGTTGCATTGCGCTGCTGCATGGGCTTACAATTGGTTATGACTTTGTGGAAGGTGCACGTAGGTGTGTTGGCAGTGGGAGGTACTCTTGGAGTGTATAGTTGTAGGGTAGAACGATCACTTTTCGATGACGATCATTGCTGAGTTGGATAGGGGCGGAAAATCGTGGGTGGTGTAGGGTTAATGATCAGCGCCCTAGCAAGAAGATGGGGCCGAAGGTGGGGGGGGAGGGGGAGTTGCGCTTCTGAAGAATGGAGGGTGAAAGTTGGAACCTCGTTGTTTGTGTTGTAGGATTCACTTCAACAGACATTGCCGGAGGACCGAGTTCAGGAGCACTTCTTTGCATTGAAACAACAGGGATTGAGCGAAAATGGCGAATGCATGTTCAGGAAGATTAATAAAAAGGCATGGTGGGTCGTTCTCCCTTACATAACGATTAGGAGTGTTGCAGTCAGATTGCGCTTGGATGAACAAGGATGGCAGTGGCGTGTTGCTACTGAGAAACGCTATAGATTTTTACGAGATGGCTATTGGATCTCATAGGACTCCGGCCGTATTTTTTGGCACTGATGTATGTACCATTCTTAGGGCAATGAATAAAGCTGATGATGAAAGGCGGCTGCCAAGAATAGTAAGAATTGTAGGAATTCCTTTGACATACTGTTTTTATTGTTTATAAGTACACCTGTGCTTGCAGTATTGCAAGCAGTGTGCGGCAAAAGGTGGTGCAAAATATTTTAACTCAATTAAATAACCTCCATGTGTGTTTCTCAATACAGGACACTTTAGTGAAGATTGTGTTTTACAGGAGCCGACTACGACCATTTCGAATGCAGCCAATGATACTGTGGCCCCAGCGGGGGCACACGATTGCATAGGTACTGAGAGCAGGGCTGTATTTCACGGTGCGGTTGAAAAACTCGTGTGCAGTGGAATTTCTCTTTTGGAACAAAATTCCACTCTAAAAGTAAATTCCTTTTTTGGCAGATGACTTTCGGCGTACTATACATAAGTAGCGCAAATTCATGGGCGGCTTAGCGAAGCTGACATAACCAAGTTCCAAATACAAATCACGCAACAAGGATTTTATAAACAGTGCGTTTAGTGGTTGGTATTGTGGAAACCCCGGATTTGTGGACTATGAATATATAAAGGTTCCATAGAGAGGCAAGAGTAGTCGAACAGAACAGGCGTCCTTATTAGCCATTGAACACGCCTTCGCTCCGAGCAAAATAAATGAAACATACGGTATTTACGAAGTTCATAACTAAAAAAAATATCCTATTCAGAGATACGAGCCAGTCAGAAACGTAGTTAAGCATTGTTATGAACAGATTATCGGCATAAAGCTGGTTGGCTTTCTATTAGAGGAGGTCATCAGCCAAATTCTGGCATGTTCTGCTTTCCAACCCGGTAAACCAAGACAATATAAGAACGCAAGCGTGTTTCGTGCGCAAGACATCTGAATATGAAATGCCTGCTTTTGCCAATACTGTTCTGACGTCAAACTACATCTAGATGAGAGCTGACTATTTTGGGAGTAATTACTCATTGACATCCAACCAAGCGGAGCCAAACAGCTACAAAGAAAAGCTATACAGCTTTCTCGGAAACTTCGCAGTTAAAGAAAAGTTCGTCCTGGTCCGGGGTTCAAACCCGAGACCACCGCTTCACCGGAGCAGTCGCTCTACCAATTGAAATAACCGGGACGGCAAGCTTGTGGTAGGGCGAGAGCGAACTGATCAATAACTCAAAGTGGGAACAGTGATGGTCAAATGTTTAGGGGAATCCCCCAAGGTGGAGTAGATTTGTAATAAGGGAGTAATTACTCATTGACATCCACCCAAGCGGAGCCAAATGGCTACAAAGGAAAGCTATACAGCTTTCTCAGAAACTTCCCAGTTAAAGAAAAGTTCGTCCTGGTCCGGGGCTCGAACCCGAGACCACCACTTCACCGGAGCAGTCGCTCTACCAATTGAGCTAACCGGGTCGACAAGCTTATGGTAGGGCGAGAGCTAATTGATCAATAACTTGAAGCTTTCCTTTCCTTTTCTTTGCAGCCGTTTGGCTGCGCTTGGGTGGACGTCAATGAGTAATTACTCCCTTATTTAAAATCTACTCCACCTTGGGGGATTCCGCCAAACATTTGACCATCACTGTTCCTACTTCGAGTTATTGATCAATTCGCTCTCGCCCTGCCATAAGCTTGCCGTCCCGGTTCGCTCATTTGGTAGAGCGACTGCTCCGGCGAAGCGGTGGTCCCGGGTTCGAACCCCGGACCAGGACGAATTTTTCTTTAACTGCGAAGTTTCTGAGAAAGCTGTGTAGTTTTCCTTTGTAGCCGTTTGGCTTTGCTTGGGTGGATGTCAATGAGTAATTACTCCCTTATTACAAATCTAATCTACATTGGGGGATTCCCCGAAACATTTGGCCACCTGACTATTTTGGCTTCAACTTGAACATTCCTCACTGATAGTTATCTTACTTTGACTAGCTGCTCTTGTTCGAGCACATTAGCCCATTGAATAGCGAACTCTACTTCTTTGTCAGTAGGAAAAAGGCCAAATGTCTCTTGCGTTGAGAAAAGGGGAAATGGTTTTGGGAGAACCATTTCCCCGCATTTATTGTGGGGTAATGACTGAAAAAATATGTTGCTTTCTCTTCTTCTTCTGATCGAATGTTTCATTCATTTTCTGAAGAGACAGCTACCAGCTTTGTAGCCATGGGTCCTGGTTTATAAAACAGTTGAATGTTGTGGCTTTAATCTTATTCTGCAGATAACCGATTTTCTCTTATATCGTTGAACATATTTAAATGAAGGAGGTTGGTTGTACTAAATAACCCAGCTGCCCGACTGATTTGTAGCTCTCGGTCGCTGAAGGGTTGTAATAAGAATGTGGAGGTTCGTTCGACGAATGGCAGGCAAGAGATGAGAAAAAGTTATCCCCGATGTGGAGCTCGTTAGGACATGTTAACAAATGAAGCGATGTGTTTTAAACCATGAAGACCACAATTATATAGTATGTTTCCTGCGATATTAAGAAAATAAATAATAATCTTGTATGCATGGAATAAATTGCAAGGTGAAGCGAAGATCGCCATATGCCAGAGATGGGAGTCGAAATTTAGACAACAGTGTGCCGCACATTGTGCTTTATCACGCGAGGTGATACGGCGATCTGTGTTGTTATACTTTGACGGTATTTATGCTATGTGTAGAGCAGCGTCGAGGGTGGACACAAGCGTCTTGCCGAATTATAGATGATTTCTGCATCGAAATGAACAGCATCTAAAATCAAGACTTTACACTTAAATCGTGCCTAGTACCCTGCATACTATTATGACTTTTGTTTGAACGTTGCCCATAGCGAACAGCTATCAACACTACTTGGGACATGATGCCGGTAAGCGCTGCGACAACGGTAAGCCAAGCCAAACTTTTTATTTTATTTATAACTTTGTCCGTGGGTATTACACAAATCATGAACCCACCTGCGATGGTCTTGTAGTTCAAGACCGCAGTAATTATAAATAAAAAAATAAATAAAATGGGGTATACAGAGCGCGAAAAACTGTACAAGGTTCGGAAGCAACCTTTCAAAATGCAATTTCGTTCGGTAGAAATAAACAGAAGGCGTGCTGACGCACATCACTCTACATTTAATAATGGGAAATGCTTCCACACCCTCCTTTGTTGCATATATATTTTCATGTCAGCAAATAGGTCATGCTTTCAAAAAACATTTCGCAAGGAGCCTTTTTCTTATCCTCAACCTTACCTCCGCAAACCCTACATTTGAGCCTTAAGTGGCCTTCTGGGATGTTATTTGTTGACAAACTACGTTCATATACAAAAAACTACCTTTGGAGTCCTTTCTCACTTCAGCATCACGCTCTCTATCCACTTGCACATCAAATTGCCAGGAAACACATACATGGGTCAGAAATGAAGAAAGGCCCCCCAGTTGAAAGGTGAACCTTGCACGTGATATAACCCCGCTTTAAAGCACATAGGGGCCTGTACACTGAGTTCATTGAACGCGGTGATTCTGCGCATTGGTCTTTTATGCTCTATCGAAAGGCTACAAGCGGTTGCTTTGGCTCAAAAAAGTCATACCGAATGACAAAAACATCCTTATATGGAGAAATCTTATAGCGTAGGATGTCATCTCTATGCCCTTTCTACGAGCCCACACAAATATGGACTAAAAGAACGCCGTAAGGGCAAATAACGCAAAGCAATGGTCAATAAAATGTGGTTGCTGACTCAGAGCATAGCTCGCTGACTCCGACACAAATGCTCCCCTGGCGGGAATCCACGTCTTGAGAGTTAAAACGGACGTGTGAAGTACAAAAAAAAGGTTTTTGTTAGGTATTAGAAGCACATCTGCTAAGGCGGAGACATGGGCAGGTTGGTACGTCATACGTAAGGAGGACAAGCACCGCAGAAACACGGGACGAGAAAGAAAAGGACGGCACAGCTCGCAAACTAGCAACTCGTTTTTATTCCACGAGAACCGAAATATATATATATATATTTCGGTTCTCATGATTTTACATTGTGAATGCATCCCCTTTTATAGGGGTGGGCACAGAACCGGTAAGTTGGAAACACAAAGCACATAGCAGAAAAATACGCATAAAAATTATTAGAGGCAGTGCGACCCACACACACATACACCAAAAAAAAAAGAGTGCGAGGAACAGGTACTCAGTCATAAAATACAACGTCCAGATGCGGCCTCTGCTTTGTTAAGCACCACAGGCTTGCTTATTGACAGTCGTGTCCAGCTGGGAGGTGCTCGACAGGTGCGTGGCCGTGCAACAACTTTCGTAGAAAAATGCGAAAACTTGTTCCTTCTCCTGGCCGCGAGAGCAAAAAAATAAAATATGACCCTCCAACAGAGAGAGCAGACAACAGAAAAAAAAGAAGAAAAAAAATGAAAATGAACAGAGCAAGGAAGAAATCTCGAAAAAAAAGTGAAATAGGTAAAAGAAAACCTTTAAAGTAGTGCTTTTTCTTCGCACCCAGCTATAGTGCACCCACCCCTGGTTGAGGGGAAGTATTGGAAGGAATGTAAAAAAAGAAAAAAAATATAAGAAAAAAAATATAAAAAATGTGAGCTTACATAGTAAAATTAAAAAGGAAAAAATAAAAAAAAATAAAAAAGAAATTGTGCGGCATTCGCGTGACCACAAGGTGAGCACACCCGGGGGGAAACGGCACAGGTGTGGCACAGGTGTGGCATGCAGAAAGGGGTATGACCCCAGACGACTTAGTCAGTGTTGCTTTGTTTAATTTCGTAGGCCCCTGACCTCGGAAGAGAGGTGAGGGTGCCGTAAGTTTCATTAATGCCATTTTGCACTGTGTTAAATTTAAAAATAAAATATGATTCTCGTTGCTCGCGCTCACGAGTGTTTTTGAAGCCACTCTGTAGTATTGTTACTTTAAGTTTGTCAAACTCGTGAGTTTTCTCGCGGAGGTGTTTCGAAAGAGGGAGGTTGGGGAGGGATTGGGTATGTGAGCGGTGGTTATTAAATCTGAAACGGAAGGAATTGTCTGTTTGGCCTATGTATTGCATTCGACAGTCGCCACACTCGAGCTGGAATCGCAATTCAGGTCTTCCCGGATAGAATGCTTGAAATTTGAATGGGTGCTTTTAGCCAGTGCCGTGGTTTCCATGTGTTTGCAGACTTGACATCGGCTTTTTTTGCATGGTGTGCAACCTACAGCTCTCGGTTTATTGACTGTCGAATGGACAACATGGTTTTGCAGATTTTTTGGTCTCCATATGTTACTTGGGGGACCGTTGTGAAAATATTTGAAAGACGGTCACTCTGTTCTATGATTTTAAAGTGTTTTTTTAGGATGTTGTTAATATTCGGGAGATTATTTGTGAAGGTCAGTATAAGATTACAGCGCTGTGATGATGGCTGAGATTCCTTAATGACATGATTAATATTAGTTGCTACTGCCTTTTTAATGGCATCGTTGATTATAGAAGACGATTAATGTTGTTTTTTTAGAGTGTCCCGCAAGCGATTAGCATTTTCGTGAAAATCTTCCGATCGTGAGCAAATTCGTTTGAATCTGATGGCCTGTGAGTATGGGATTGAAGTTTTGCAGTGGCGTGGGTGGCAGCTGTTGAAATGAAGATACTGTTGTCTGTCTGTGGGTTTTTTATAGACACTAGTGATCAATGTACTTCCTTCTACTCGAACCAGAACATCCAGGAAGTCAATTTTATTGGTTGAGTAGGTGTGTGTGAAAGAGATATTGGGATGAATTTTGTTGAATGACGCTATAAAATGGATGAGTTCGTCCTCGGTTTCTGTCCAAACTATGAATATGTCATCCAGAAAGCGTTTGTAAAAAGCTGGTTTTGTTGGATATGAGGACAGAAAGTCAGATTCAGTTTTGTTCATAAATATGTTGGCGTAATTTGGAGCCATTTTTGTGCCCATAGCTGTACCGCTAGTTTGAAGATAATATGAGTTGTTGAACTCAAAGGTGTTAAGTTTAAGGACCAAATTTGCAAGTGTCTCGACGGCCCTTGGACTAGGGGTGTCTAGAATTTTGTATTCTTAATATGATCCAACCATTGCCTGAATTCCGTCGTCATGTGGGATGTTAGTGTAAAGTGATACCACATCCGGGGTAACTAGGAAAGCGCCTTGAGGGAAGGTGACATTCGATAATTCTTTCAGGAAGTGATTAGTGTCGCGTATGTAAGATGGATGTTTCGGAGGTATATGTTTGATGAGCGATCGATATACTCTCGATATACTCGATATATATATATATATAAGTCTTGAAAAAGGACAGGCTCTGTCCGAAACGTCGACTCCCAATAAACGAAGCGTTTCTCAATTTCGCATCTTATATATATATATATATATATATATATATATATATATATATATATATATAGGCGGAAAACATCCAACCATCAAAAGCACAAACCACTACACAACCCCGACACAGAAGGTACAATCATTACTGGTGCTTTGCAGAAGTCGAATGGGAAATAACTTCTTAGCAAAGCAGTATGAGGGATGTCTTGCTAATGCTGCTCTTGAATCTGCGTTGAATAATTAGTGCATCGAATATTTTCCTTTGCTTTTCAACTTTTTGTGTTTCTTTAATAGGAACCTGCAGGGAAGTTTTCCTTTTCTTTCTTTTCAAAGCCCTTTCTAACATATGTCCATGAAATGTGCGCAGATTTTCAAGATAAATTCTTGCAATATACCGCTTGATCACTGCCTGTGCCATTTCTTGGCAATCTGGCATGAGCACTTAGTTTGTTGTTTAGATAGCGGCCCATTTGCCCCACATACGTTTCCCTCACGATAGTGGCACATCATACACCACACCACACTGACAGTCAGTATAGCTTTCTTGATGGTTCTTGCCACATGACACCAGATACAACTAGAAAGAGATCTTCAGGCACAAAGTATCCTTACAGCTGTCAGCTGTGTTGATGACTTCTTGATCCTGTTTGAATGTGAAGAAGAAAACACGGAGAGACGATTCTCTAGCATCGCCCATGTGCTTGAATCAGTCCTCAAAGACTTCAAGCCGACGAAAGAGCTCAGCCACTTTCCGCACCTTCTTCTCGCACTTTTTATTAGGGATGAGGAATTGTTACGTCTGCATTTTCGCAGTAGCCAAAGTCGTCAATCATTTCAAGTTAACTTTCGTTGGCATCCTCATCTTGGTGTAGAGTCCTTCGCAAGCCATGACATTTACTCTCGTCTGGACTGCTGGTGAGCATAGGTTCACAGTCTCGGGTTCTGCATAATCTGATTTAGCTAACATGTCTGAGTTGTCTTCGCCCACCATAGTACGCACACGAGGGTTGTCAGCAAATATCGACAACCAATATAACTCGCCAGGCATGGTAGGTGGAAGGTGGCTGAAGGAAATCTCTTCAACACAACCTGCCTCGTTTGGCAGGAGGCAGCTTCAGACAGACGCCGATGCCCCCTACGCCGGACAGTTCTTGCTTTCATGTCGTTACTAATTTTTTTATTGGTTAAATTTTATTTAGCTGATTATAATCAGTTAAATAAAATAGCCAGCCTTATGGAAGGTTTCTTACAGGACAGATGGACAAATTATACAAAAGGTGAACAAGATAATAAAATAAACGCACTTCAAGATAACATCTACGTGTTGAAATATAGTCGTGCATAGAAAGCGTTATAAGTTAAAAAGAAAGACTCGAACATAGCTCTGGTACCAACAACATTTCTAATGCTTGGAACAGTAGTGTAATTTGGAAGCAATCAGTAATTCCGTTTGCAGGATGTTTGAGATAGTCTGAAAAAGAGCTCTGATGTGCTACAGCTGTTCAAGGAAAAGAACCAGCCGTCTAACGCTGTCTATCAACTGCACAGGAGAATAAGAAAAGATGCGACACACAAAAAAAAGCAGACAGAGCACACTAAAGCTATAGTTGCAATGGTACAGTCTTTGCCAAAAGTAACCGGGCACAGGTGGTCTCTATCTTAGCCGCGAAGCGATGCACTTACAGCAGCCCTTAAGCTCTGAATCTGTGTAAAGTAAGGCGAGCCCTTGCCCTCGCGTTTTGATACTTTTCGTTCTTTAGGGGTGTCGTAACAGCTCCGTTATGCGGTTGGGAAGTAAACACTTGTTTTTCGTTTACTTTTGGCAAAGGAGGCACCTGTCACCTTTATAAATATGTGTACTGGCCAGATTTATTGACAGGTTTTGAGTTCGTGGTTATGTGCGTGCCATTGGTTCTAGCTTTCTTGCGATTAAAGCGCTGGAATACAGGAGCACTGTTTGTTTGACGCAACCTAAGAGACTGCCTGAAGCCTTTATTCAAAGAAGAAAACAAATTGATACTGCGCCGAACATTCTCAATGGTGAGGTGTATGCGACAGCTTCAGTTATTAATTTTTTCTCTTAGTAATTGCTATTTTTTCACTCTGTTTGAGTTCGTCTGCTTTATATTTGTGAAATGTTAGTTGGAAGAAGCGGTGGGGCTGCCGTTTTGGTTGACGATTGATGGCTTCGTTTTGGCTGTTTTCGTTTTATTTTATGAGTGTGAATAAAATGATTCGTACAATATCTTCCAATTTGGACAACAGATGCAAATCAGTCAACATGCCTACAAGTTCATTTTCAGAGTTAAGTGCATATTTTGTTAGGATTATTGCGTACGTAACATCATTTGCAACTTTTGTGGAATAGCTATTACTAAAGATTCTTCACAGGATATCGAACCAACAATATTTATTTTCTAACTATAAACATAAAGACGGCATTTACAGAATAGAGAGGCTTATAAGCTGGCTGACATATTTATATTGCCGAAAGTCAGAAAGTGCTTCTCTACTTTAACGAAAATACAACGAGGAATAAAAGCAAGTCATAAACTCGTACAACTTATACTTGACACCCACTTAGTAGCGGCTTATCGAGGTGAATGGATTATGAAAATGGCATGCATTAGACTACTCGCACAAAGGTAATTTATTCGCTCAGCGTATGCGCCTCAAACATCATGTGGAATTCAAATGTAAGAAGCAGTGCTTTATAATATTTTATTGAACGGATCGTTCTTTTATGACCAAGAATCTGTAATGAAAAAAACTGGATTTTTTCTCCACTTAACGAACACATAACCCATTTATAGAGGGAAAGTGCTATGGAAATGCCTCATATGAAATAAGGCAAAAAGCTGGATGAGAAGTACAGCGTAGTATAAAATTCATTGGCCTTTCTTTAAAAAGTCAAAAGCATAGATCAACAAATGACATATATTTTATGTTTATTCAGTTGTGGTTGTAAAAGAAGAAATATCCTTGAAACTTTCAGCACAAGTTGTTTGTACAAACAAAGGGCGCTTTCCTTCTTTATTTCGTCTTCCTCGTCCTTATGACGTCCGTTATGTCCTGCGAAAATCAGGGTATAAATCTGCGCGCGGTTTCACCTCCACCGCATCTAGGAAGACACACGAATCTTTTTACGAGCCTTGGCAAGATGCGAACCGTAGTTGTCTTCATTGCATTTTTAATGTCATTTGCAGTACTGCGCTGTGATGGAAGAGGGAGCCGTAGAGGTATGTTATATTTCTTAATTGCATTTTTTCAAACAAGGTCTTTAATTCCTTAAAGATCATAACCCGTAACTCTGTATGCTTGAGACCGCTGTTCCCTTTTGAGAACAAGACTGATTCCAACAAAACGTTCCATGATTCCTGAAATAGATGCAATTTATGCAGCGCCTGACGATGCTCCTATCTGTGAACATTTTTACCATGGGCTAGTTTTCATCTCCTTAATATCTGCTATCATGATATCGCTTGTATTCAACCAGAAAAATCACATAGTTTACTAACATCCCTATCCCTATTCGGGGAAAGTTCACACTGGAAGATGCTGACGAAATGACCACCATTCGTTATTGACAATTCCGTGTTTTAAGAGCAGAGGAATGGCGAATCGATTTTGTTAGAACTTGTGACTTCTGTACATTCCAAGTGTTTTGAAGCACAGCAGTATTTTCAGTGAGAAAAAGAATCTGGCACGATCAAAATTTTTAAAATATTGAGATCATACGTCTCAGCGAAAGGCCGACACGGCTTTCTGTCAGGGGTGCCATATCGCTCAACAGGCAGGCAATGTCTGTAAAAACTCCAACTCAAATTAAAACGACTGCAATATCTAACATAAACGCAAAACTCTTCCTTGTCATTAGCGATGCATTCGGCTACGTTGTAGCGGTCAAATATGCGTGCGCAGTACTCAAGTAGCCGTGTCAAATTCCCTTAATCGCCAAATTCGCGTTGCTTTCCAGCTTATCGTGAGCACTTGCAACTCTCAAATTATAGGGCCTCAGAATAATCTGGCAGTGCTACTCACACAGTGCACTTAGAAGACAGTATGGTGGTGTGAGGGATAGTAGGTTAGCAATGACGATGTGAATGGTTCATGCTTCGCCTTCTTGTTTCTATATGCTACACATCGCCACCTGTGCTTTCACGGTATCAATACTAGCGCGGTCAGAGCACCACCACTTATTAGGAAAGCGACGACGTGCACTACTTTTAGTGCTGAAGTTCATACAGTATCAGTCTCATTGGCAACCGCATTGCAAGAAAGGCTTAAGAGCAACAATCTATACTTATCACGCTATTATCAGCACTCTAGCAAAGGCCGAGTGGTGCATGGTGCTAGCCGAGGCAGCTTCAGGGATTGCACCGCCATGGGTTTCAATTGTGTTCAGATTGTTAGAAATTTTTTTCCCGGGACATAGCTAGCTTTGAACCGAAATAGAGGTTTTAGAGGGCTTCTGGTGCAACTCCCACTTCACTATTTAGAGAGCATTATCCTAAAGGAGCACTCATATAGTGTCATAATAAACGTTATCCCGCTCCCGCTGATGGTCTACAAGGGGTGAGAACTTGTTGCCTGGGCGTCTGTTGCATCAATAAGACTTTTGCCATAATTACTTACATTCAAAGAAATATAAAACAAAATTTCTTCTGGATTTGAATAGTTTTACATTGCATGAAAAAGGACTGTTAAGCGCTGGAAGCACAGGAGCATAGAAAAAATTTACTCTGCTGGGCGACGAATTTCACTCAGGCGCAGTAATGGCCATTTTCAAATTGTTCTGATCGTTGATGTCATCCTGTTGTCATGAAATGCTGTCGTCATGATAATTAATTTGCTGAGTGTTTGTATCAAATAAACAAACTGCAATAGACATGCCAGGCTTACAGGTTAAATTATATTATCAGTCATTACCGTGTATAACAGTTGAGACACTTGCGATATGATGACACACGCGTGTGCACACGCCGCGCAGCCGCCTTCTCCGCGTTCGCCATGTTGAAGCAAGTTGCAAGTGTACGCTGCTGCAGTAATAGATTTACTCTCAAAATGACCATGTGGCCGCTCACAATGGCAGGCAAAATGGGGCCTTATATACTGCACTGGTGCAAGTAGGTCATGTTTGCCATTAAGGGAATCGCGGCTTGAAACCTCGAGCAATTGCCAGCTATAGCTGAGCTGCTATTTCAAAATTAGGGCAATGCATATTTGAGAAAATATACTAGAAAGGTGAACAGACTCCAAGAGGATAGCCGCATTGCATACAAATGAAATTTAGAAGCTGCTTTAGCTGCCGTCCTTGCTGTTGTAGATGAAACAAATCCAGCACATTCAGAGTAACGGTCTTCTAGGTTCCTGCTACTACAGTTGGTGGTCTTCAATCAACGACGGCACCAAGGCGAACCTAAGCGAACCTTGCGTGGAGGCCCTCTGCTCCAATACCAAACTGATACCAATCAGGAAGTGAGTACTTTTGCTCAAATGTAATTTAATGAAGTATAATGCTCAGAAAGCTGTCTAAAGGTGTTTCTAGAGATTTCTGCATGAGAATATTTAGGAAACATAAATACAACAAAAACAATATCAGTCAAGAATCAGTAGTCGTTACGTCAGGAGTTTAGCTACGGCAGTGTGGTGAAGTGAACGCCAGAAGAGGCATTTTGGAAATCGTTGAAAACTTTTATCCCAGTACCGGGAGTAAAACAGATAGCAGCGATTACATCTTTGATGAGGCGTAGCTGAAAGTTGCATATCACATATACTCCTTACCCTGATTCGAAGACGTTACAATCCAAAGAACCACTGAGAACAAAAAGAAACTCGCTTGTGGCAATTTATTTCCATTGCGAGGCTTATAGAAAAGAAGGCACCTTGCGCTCACAAGGTTTTCATGATCCAAAATCAGCAAAAAGAATGTTATCGTCCTCACCGGCCACATTCTTAAGCAAATTGAAGCGGAGCTGGAAGTTTTTAGCTTACGGACCTAGAGTGTTGCATTAACTTTCATTCTCTTCGCATTAGTGGTTGTCGTTTTCGTTACTAACATCCCGTTTGTTTACTCTAATAGATTTCGTAAATCCAGTTTTCACAGGAGTAAGCGTATCGCTGCTGCCAAACACTATCAATACACCCAGAGAGATCCACCTCATCAGTGTTAACTGAGAGAGAAAATGGGACAGAATAGGACATTCTCCTATAAATTGAATATTATCATTGCTTGTTTGTTATAATTTCCCGACGAATTAGTAAAGCATTTGCCGGTAACCTAATTTTGTGGCCCAAAGTTCTGTTTAGGATGATGACGCATTACTACGCACCCACATACAATTTTGCGACTTTCCCGCCTGAGTCGAGTCATTGCCGTCAAGTCTCAGCGTGCGCAGTAACGTGACCACACCACGCATGTAGCTAGGGTCTCGCGCTATTCGATTACGTCGTCACCATCAGGTGCCGCACGGTGCAGCCTCAACAGGCAGCCACATGCTCAAAGAAACATCCTAAAATTACTACATAGTGAGGCATCCTCTGCACCTGTGTAGTAACAGCCATCCCCGGTTTGATATCGCCGCCCGAGGCGGCGTGATGTAGTGCCGGCGCCAACATTTCGCTGGCTGGCCTCTCTGGAAACCAGCGCTGCGCGCCCGCCGTCGCTCAAAGCAGGCCCAGACTCTCTCGGACATGTCGCGGCTTGCAGCGTGAATCATCCGTCTCGCCGGCGCCGACACGGACACTTCCTCCTCCCCTCCTCTCCGTCGGCGCGAACTCCTACGACGCTTCGCCGGCCGCCGTCTCTCGGCCATTCGTCTAATTTGAACGGTGGCCAGTACCGTGACCTGATTGAAGGATTTGAACTGCTGGCTGACGAAGCGGACACCGGCGGCTTTAAAAACGGAGCCGCGCTGCGCCCCAGCAGCAGACGGGCAGCAGAAGAGCCATCACGCCGGAGCTACGCACGCAGCCGGGGCCGCCCTTCTTCTTTGTGCTAGCCCGTGGTGTTCTTGGCCCTTGTATCATGTAAAAGCCCTTGCACATAGTGTACATGAAAGTCCTTTTACTCACCGTCGCCTCGACCGTTTCCTTGGCTCGGAGGCCCACTCCCAACAGTGGTGAATCGGACGCGTGCCGGGAAGGCCTAGAATGAATCTTGCTCTGAGCTGATGTTGGGTGAATCGGACTCGTGGCGGAAAGGAAAAGGATGGAACTTGCTCTGAGCAGATGTTGGGTGATCGGACGCGTGGCGGGAAGGCCTAGAATTGAACTTGAGGTGAGCTGATGTTGGGTGAATCGGACGCGTGGCGGGAAGGCCTAGAATGGAGCTTGCACTGAGCTGGTGTTGGGTGATTTGGACGCGTGGCGGGAAGGCCTAGAATGGAGCTTGCGTTTAGCTGATTTTGGGTGAATCGGACGCGTGGCGGGAAGGCCTAGAATGGAGCTTGCGCTGAGCTGATGTTGGGTGAATCGGACGCGTGGTGGGAAGGCCTAGAATGGAGCTTGCGCAGAGCTGATGTCGGGTGAATCGGACGCGTGGTGGGAAGGCCTACTATGGAGCTTGCACTGAGCTGGTGTTGGGCGATTCGGACGCGTGGCGGGAAGGCCTAGAATGGACCTTGCTCTGAGCTGATGTTGGGTGAATCGGACGCGTGTCGGGAAGGCGTAGAATAGATCTTGCTCTGAGCTGATGTTGGGTGAATCGGGCGCGTGGCGGGAAGGCCTAGAATGGAACTTGCGCTGAGCTGATGTTGGGTGAATCGGACGCGGCGTGGCGGGAAGGCCTAGAATGGAGCTTGCGCTGAGCTGGTGTTGGATGAATCGGACGCGTGGCGGGAAGGCCTAGAACGGAACCTGCTCTGAGCTGATGTTGGGTGAATCGGTGGCGTGGCGGGAAGGCCTAGAATGGATCTTGCTCTGAGCTGATGTTGGGTGAATCGGAAGCGTGGCGGGAAGGTCTAGAATGGATCTTGTTCTGAGCTGATGTTGGGTGATCGGACGCGTGGCGGGAAGGCCTAGAATTGAACTTGAGGTGAGCTGATGTTGGGTGAATCGGACGCGTGGCGGGAAGGCCTAGAATGGAGCTTGTACTGAGCTGGTGTTGGGTGATTTGGACGCGTGGCGGGAAGGCCTAGAATGGAGCTTGCGCTTAGCTGATTTTGGGTGAATCGGACGCGTGGCGGGAAGGCCCAGAATGGAGCTTGCGCTGAGCTGATGTTGGGTGAATCGGACGCGTGGTGGGAAGGCCTAGAATGGAGCTTGCGCAGAGCTGATGTCGGGTGAATCGGACGCGTGGTGGGAAGGCCTATTATGGAGCTTGCACTGAGCTGGTGTTGGGCGATTCGGACGCGTGGCGGGAAGGCCTAGAATGAACCTTGTTCTGAGCTGATGTTGGGTGAATCGGACGCGTGTCGGGAAGGCGTAGAATAGATCTTGCTCTGAGCTGATGTTGGGTGAATCGGACGCGGCGTGGCGGGAACGCCTAGAACGGAGCTTGCGCTGAGCTGGTGTTGGTTGATCCGAACGCGTGGCGGGAAGGCCTAGAATGGAGCTTGCGCAGAGCTGGTGTTGGGTGATTAGGGCGCGTGGCGGGAAGGCCTAAAATGGAGCTTGCGCTGAGCTGATGTTGGGTGAATCGGACGCGTGGTGAGAAGGCCTAGAATGGAGCTTGCGCAGAGCTGATGTTGGGTGAATCGGACGCGTGGCAGGAAGGCCTAGAATGGATCTTACTCTGAGCTGATGTTGGGTGAATCGGACGCGTGGCGGAAAGGCCAAGAATGGAACTTGCTCTGAGCAGATGTTGGGTGAATCGGACGCGTGGCGGGAAGGCCTAGAATGGAACTTGCGCTGAGCTGATGTTGGGTGAATCGGACGCGGCGTGGCGGGAATGCCTAGAATGGAGCTTGCGCTGAGCTGGTGTTGGATGAATCGGACGCGTGGCGGGAAGGCCTAGAACGGATCCTGCTCTGAGCTGATGTTGGGTGAATCGGACGCGTGGCGGGAAGGCCTAGAATGGATCTTGCTCTGAGCTGATGTTGTGTGAATCGGACGCGTGGCGGGAAGGCCTAGAATGGATCTTGCTCTGAGCTGTTGTTGGGTGATTAGGACGCGTGGCGGGAAGGCCTAAAATGGAGCTTGCGCTGAGCTGATGTTGGGTGATCGGACGCGTGGCGGGAAGGCCTAGAATTGAACTTGAGCTGAGCTGATGTTGGGTGAATCGGGCGCGTGGCGGGAAGGCCTAGAATGGAGCTTGCACTGAGCTGGTGTTGGGTGATTTGGACGCGTGGCGGGAGGGCCTCGAATGGAGCTTGCGCTTAGCTGATTTTGGGTGAATCGGACGCGTGGTGGGAAGGCCTAGAATGGAGCTTGCGCAGAGCTGGTGTCGGGTGAATCGGACGCGTTGTGGGAAGGCCTAGAATGGAGCTTGAGCAGAGCTGATGTTAGGTGAATCGGACGCGTGGAGGGAAGGCCTAGAATGGAGCTTGCGCTGAGCTGATGTTGGGTGAATCGGACGCGTGGTGGGAAGGCCTAGAATGGAGCTTGCGCACAGCTGATGTTGGGTGAATCGGACGCGTGGCGGGAAGGCTTAGAATGGAGCTTGCGCTGAGCTGATGTTGGGTGAATCGGACGCGTGGTGGGAAGGCCTAGAATGGAGCTTGCGCAGAGCTGATGTCGGGTGAATCGGACGCGTGGTGGGAAGGCCTGTTATGGAGCTTGCACTGAGCTGGTGTTGGGCGATTCGGACGCGTGGCGGGAAGGCCTAGAATGGACCTTGCTCTGAGCTGATGTTGGGTGAATCGGACGCGTGTCGGGAAGGCGTAGAATAGATCTTGCTCTGAGCTGATGTTGGGTGGATCGGACGCGTGGCGGGAAGGCCTAGAATGGAACTTGTGCTGAGCTGATGTTGGGTGATTAGGACGCGTGGCGGGAAGGCCTAAAATGGAGCTTGCGCTGAGCTGATGTTGGGTGAATCGGACGCGTGGTGAGAAGGCCTAGAATGGAGCTTGCGCAGAGCCGGTGTTGAGTGATTAGGACGCGTGGCGGGAAGGCCTAAAATGGAGCTTGGGCTGAGCTGATGTTGGGTGAATGAGACGCGTGGTGAGAAGGCCTAGAATGGAGCTTGCGCAGAGCTGATGTCGGGTGAATCGGACGCGTGGTGGGAAGGCCTATTATGGAGCTTGCACTGAGCTGGTGTTGGGCGATTTGGACGCGTGGCGGGAAGGCCTAGAATGGACCTTGCTCTGAGCTGATGTTGGGTGAATCGGACGCGTGTCGGGAAGGCGTAGAATAGATCTTGCTCTGAGCTGATGTTGGGTGGATCGGACGCGTGGCGGGAAGGCCTAGAATGTAACTTGTGCTGAGCTGATGTTGGGTGAATCGGACGCGTGGCGGGAAGGCCTAGAATGGAACTTGCTCTCAGCTGATGTTGGGTGAATCGGACGCGTGGCGGGAAGGCCTAGAATGGAGCTTGCGCAGAGCTGGTGTTGGGTGAATCAGACGCGTGGCGGGAAGGCCTAGAATCGATCTTGCGCTGAGCTGATGTTGGGTGAATCCGACGCGCGGTGGGAAGGCCTAGAATGGAGCTTGCGCATAGCTGGTGTTGGGTGAATCGGTCGCGTGGTGGGAAGGCCTAGAATGGAGCTTGCGCTGAGCTGGTGTTGGGTGATTTGGACGCGTGGCGGGAAGGCCTAGAACGGAGCTCGCGTGAGATGGTGTTGGGTGAATCGGACGCGTGGTGGGAAGGCCTAGAACGGAGCTTGTGCTGAGCTGATGGTGGGTGAATGGGACGCGTGGCGGGAGGGCCTAGAACGGAGCTTGCGCTGAGCTGATGGTGGGAGGTCGTATGGTGGAGGCGGAGATCATGAACAAGCGGCAGGTGGAGCAGAAGTGGAACGCTCTTGGGGCCCTTCCTGCAAACGCTCTGCACGAACAGGTGCTTAAGACTGTTCCAAAACACTTTGCTGACTCCTCGTTTTAAACCCCTCGTAACAGGTACACAGTGGTCACGCCCTCATGAGTGGCAGCAGCATTCAAATAAAAGCAGAGTTTGTAAAGTCACAATTAGAGCGAGCTATCATTTTCACTAACGCATGCGTTATCGACATTTAATTTATTACTTTGCTTCGGTTATAACTGCTTAAGCAAAGCGAGAATTAGGGCTAGTCAGCTGCACGTACTGAAGCGTTAAACGAGCTGCCACTTGTAAGTGCTCACAGGGCACAAATACTATAAGACAAGCGGGCTTGTCTTGTGGCCATCGTCCGTCAGCTGTGCGGAGTTTTCCAGTGCTACCTCGTTAAATCCTCGAGGGTTAGTTTGAACGCGTGGCCATTAAGAACCTATGAAAGCTCGGAGTTAATCGAGTTTGTTCAAAAAATGTCTAAAAAGTCCTGAGGACCTCATTTTTTTAGCCAGTACCAGGCCCTGGTGCAGAGTGTACTTGAGAACGCAAGACGCATTGCTGAATATCAATACCTCCAACACAGCTAGTTTTCTATTCTGCTGTGAGCGGACAGTGTTTGAGGGCAATAACAAGCGGAGAGCCGTTTTAACAGTGCTTTCAATAAACATTGGAATTGCAGTCAAAGCCTATGGAGGGTAGCAAGAAAAGTTAAAAAGCCTTAAGTCCAGAACAATTGCTACGTTTACCAGAATATTAAATCAATAATGATGTCAGCACCTTCCTTTTATTTTGCTAGCAAACTGGTACTAATGCTGGCGGTCTGTGCCTCCATGCAGACTTCAGTAATTGGGGATGGTCACACTTCTTCTTCTCTTCTCAGCAGCTTCTTCACATCCTTCGGGACGGCTTGCGAGATGGAGCCTTCTGCTCCAGGAATACGACATCACGGTAGTCTACAAGTCTGGCCGTAAGCACAATGACGCCGATTGTTTTGTCACGTGCACCTGCCGACGTTGCTCCGGCCGACACGGAGGACTACTTCCAGTTTTTTGCTCTCGTCACGTCGTCCGATAAGCCCGGCGTCAACGGGCTGACTCAGAGTTGCGTCCGCTCATCGAGCATCTGGAGGGCCTTAACGTTGCTGTTCCGCGGCTTTTCGTTCGAGGTTTGGGTTCCTACAGTCTCCGAGATGGCGTCCTTTACAAGAGGAACTTCGCGCATAACACGGAAACCTTCCTCCTGGTTGTGCCATCCGAACTGCGTCCAGAAATCTTGCACGGCTGCCACGACGAGCCATCGGCTCGCCATTTGGGTATTACCCGGACGTTTGCCCGCATTCGTGCGAAGTATTACTGGCCAAAGCTGCTCTCATCAGTCCAGCAATATGTGAGGACCTGCCGTGACTTCCAGCGACGAAAGACACCACCAGTTAAACCTGCGGGGCTTCTCCAGCCAATTCCACCGCCTACAACCCCTTTCCGACAAGTGGGCATGGACTTGCCGGGCCCATTTCCATTGTCTTCCTCTGGGAACAAATGGATTGTTGTGGTGACGGACTACATAACGCGGTACTCCGAGACACAGGCGCTTCCCCACGCTAGTGCTGCAGAAGTGGCTCAGTTTTTTATGACATCCATTGTCTTGCGCCACGGTGCGCCATCAGTCGTCATCACGGACCGTGGAACCGCCTTTACGGCGGCATTAATGCGATCTCTCTTCGAACTTACTCACACCAGTCGCCGGAAGACAACAGCCTATCATCCCCAAACAAACGGTTTGACTGAACGCCTAAGCCGGACGCTTGCTGATATGCTTGCTATGTGTGTCGACGTTGAGCATCGCACGTGGGACGAAGTTCTTCCTTATGCAACCTTCGCCTACAATACGGCAGAACAGGAGACTACCTGCCTTACACCTTTCCAGCTGGTCTACGGACGGTGTGTCACTACCATGCTGGATGCTATGCTACCCGCTGGTCACGACGACGCAGACATCGGTACCTATGCTACGTTGACACATTCGTCCAGCGCGCTGAAGTAGCCCGCCAACTCGCAAGGTGCCGGATTCGACATCAACAACAATTCGACGCTGGTCGCTACAACCTCCGACACCGATACGTTCAGTACGTGCCCGGCGATTCCGTGTGGGTGTGGACATCTGTAGGCCGCCGCGGACTCTCCGAAAAGCTACTCCGACGCTACTTCGGTCCGTACGAGGTGGTTCGCCGTGTTAGTGATGTCACTTACGAAGTTTGCCCTCGGGACACGACCTCCTTACCGCGTCGGCGCCATCCGACCGAGACTGTCCACGTGGTGCGCATGAAGCCCTACCATGACAGGCTGCAACCCGCCGTTTTACCAGCTTAACAGCTCTTTGTGTTCTCCGCCCTCCGCCTTCTATACCGAACATTATTTTGCCGTCCGTGTTCGTTCCCAGCGTCGGGCCGCCGCTTTGATGGAAGGGGTAATGGCGCGTGCTCGGGGGAGCGCGCCGACGATGAAGACAAAGTGTGCGTGTATCGGTGGACAAAGACGAAGCGTGTGTGTGGTTCGGTCAGCCATCTTGTGAGTTCTTTGCTGTGCGCTGAACTTCGCTATGCCAGTTCTGTCTTCGTTACAATGTTGTCTACTTGTCACTTGTTCTCTTACGCAGGCAGAAAATACCCTTCTTGACAAGTTAAACAGGCGCTCTGAAGAACGTTGTCTACAAAATAATGGTTGAGAGTTTCTTTTGGTGTAGTAGGGAAATAATATGGCCCTTTACAAAAATTAATTGAGCGTATTTACAGTGTATAACGCATGCAGTATACTGGGTGTCCAGGCTAACTTTAGCCAAGGGTTAAAAGATAAAATATTTGAGGAAGGCCAGGGAAACCACTTACATCCGCCTACCAACTGGCTTGCGCATCATAGGCAATTTTTGTTTTGCAATTAATTAATTAGCGTTTAAATTTCTAAGTGCGTAAATATTTCTTTTAACAGCAAATGTGAACAGGAAAGTTGGAGAGCACCTTCAGAGACCCCCATTCCATTTATTTGTTATAAAGAAAGCCTCACTCGTATACTTTTCCGAGCTCCAAAGAAAGACCACGAAATGCAAAAAAAAATTACGTGACGAGCGCATTCGCGTTCCACGATTGTGCTGCTCTCAATCCTGGCTTGAGTGAACGAAATCAGCTGCTCGTATGGCGCGACGACTCCCCTGTTCCGGCAGGCCGATATGTCGACGGTGGTTGCAACGCCCGCGCTAGGCAGTCTGCAAGCGTGACGGCGCAACCACAGTCGACATTTTGGCCTGCCAGAGCAACGTGGTCGTCGCGCCATACCAGCCGCTGATATCGTTCATTCAAGCCAGGATTGAGAGCGGCACAATCGTGGCGCCCGAATGCGCTAGTCACTCAATTTTTTTTGTATTTCGCGGGCTTTCTTTGGAGCTCGGAAAAAGATACCCGTCAGGCGTTCTTTATCGAAAATAGATGGAATGGCGGTTTCTGAAGGTGCTCTCCAACATTTATCCACATTTGCTGTCTAACGTCAATATTTACGCATTTAGAAAAATTATCTTAATTACTGCTTAATTAACAGCAATACATAGAATTGCCTAGATGCGCACGTCGGCTGGTAGCTGTATGTAAGTGGTTTCCCTGGCCTGCCTCAACTATCTTATTTTTTAACCCTTGGCTAAAATTAGCCTGGGCATCCTGTATATATTCTAAGCACGCGTGCTCAAACTATAGCCCATGCGATTTCATCTTCCTTCGCAGCTGCACATTTCCAAGGGTTGTCTATGGAACACGTGGGTCTGGAAGAGTGCGGCCGAAAGTTCCTCCTTTCCCGGCATGCTGTCCTCTTCAAAGATAACTCGGCCAGCGCCGATGTTATCGTATAGCCTGCGTTTCCAGCAAGTGGCATCCTGCAAGGGCGACTAAAGAAGCCAGCATCTCCTGCCGAAGCACCGCTGCCAGCTATGCAATGAATAATCAACTCAAAATGGTTAACCGTCTCTTGAGTGTTATTTTTGAAAACTAATACACAGAAAACGGGAATGGCTTTCATAAGGATCAAGACATTTTGCGATGTTTGCATCTACCGCGTCTCTCATAGCCTTAGTCGCTTTGGGACGTTAAACCCCATAAACCAAACCAAACCATCTACTGCTGACTGCGTTCGCAGTTAGCCAAGACACCGATAGTACAACACGCACACTATATCATGTCATTATATGAAACAACCGTACTATAACCTATTATTGTGGATGTCTTGTTCAGTGAAATGAGCTGTATTGGGGCTAGCAACGCAAAAAATTTATAATAAGCAGGAGAAACAAAAGAGAGAAAGAACGAAGAGAAATGGCTATAAGATAAGAAAAACTCTAGCGACATGGGTAGGGGGATGTCAAGCGTGCGCAAAACATAGTGTTTTTTTTTTTTGCCGGCGCATGCCACTCCAACTGGGTGAATATGCTTTGTAAGAGTGGGTAGTATGCCTACATAAGAGTGAGTGAAGGTCCTATTTGTAGCTGCGAATCGTTGTGCACACAGACTTTTTTAGGAAATCACAATTTCAGCTATAGGAAACAAAAAGAGGGAAATCAAAGTTTATTCCATGTAGAACAGTCACCGTGCATACAGGCATGAATTGAATTGGGCTGAATTTCTTGTTGACTGCGCTGATGAACTACAATAATTCCCTTACTTGATTGCGTACATTTATATCTGAGCCAGATGCTTCATTTATTTAGGTAAACGTACTGAAAGGCCTGTATATCAGGCTAAAAGTACAGACCGTGAATACATATATTTGCTATAAAATCAAAAAAATAAAAGCCAATTTTAGTGACAGGTAAGTAGTTCACAGTTCTCCAGAAAATTGTTTGACAAAACTGAACCTACCGTGTCACCTCACCCAACTTTCACCTTTTTGCAGATCCTTTCGTTTGCCGCAGAAGATATGATTAGTCAAATGATGCCCTATCTAGAGTATATCTAAGATGAAGTTATATTCCAATAGTATGGTTGCTATGCTATATTTCTTTTCTATTTTTCGTTTGTGCAAGTTGCGTTTAGTGGTGCTTTTTTAAGTTAGCGAACTGCAGCCAGTAGAGGCTGCATTCTAACTACCTTTTGTTGGTTTATTGGTTTGTTGGGGTTTAACGTCCACGACTCAGGCTCTGAGTGACACCGTAGTGAAAAGCTCCGGAAATTTCGACCACCTGGGGGGGGGGGTTCTTCAACGCGCAGTGACACCGCACCGTACACGGGCCTCTAGAATTTCGCCTCCATCGAAGATGGGCCGTCGCGGCCCAATCGCGGGGATCGAACCGGCGATCGGCTGAAGCAACGCTGTTCAATGTCAACCATGTCCACCGACGGGTCCCACGCGACGGCACGAAACCTGGCGCAGTATTGCTTACGCAATAAGAAACATGCACGAACGATTATACGATGTGGTGCGAAAGATATGGGCTTGGAGAGAAGATTTTACATGTCATTTATACAAATTCGACGTCGCTTTTCGCGCCAGTTCTCGTGAGTGCAGGAGGATAAACAGCGGAAGTGTGTCGATTGGTGATGGGTAGGGCCTTCTGTAGGGTGCAGGGGGTTGGCTGGTAGTAGGTGCAGCTTCAGTAGGTTGATGGTCATCTGGTTAGTAGTTGGCGGCGCCTTCAGGACGCTGAAGGTGGAACGTAAAAAACGTAGCGCAAAAAGACGAGGACACAGAAAGAACGACAACACACGGCGCTAACTTGCAACAATGGTTTATTTCAGAAAGAAAAGTGGTTTTATATCGACCTCACGACCAACACGCCATCAAACCATGTGCTAGCAAAGCGTATCAGCCAGATATGCGAGCTCTTTTGCCAGCAATGATACAGAGGGGGTACTAACACAATCATCTTTCAAAAGTGATATCCATTCCGCTTCTAGTGGATATCACTTTTCATAAGCTTTCTCATAATCTAAAAAAAATAGCGCAACGTTCGGGAGCCAGAGTGGTTTTTTCGGCACCTAAGAAGTTGAGTCATCTATGTACGAAACGTTTCAAAAAATGTAAAAAGGGTGTTGGTTGTACGAAAAAACATAGGAAAAAGTTTGTCAATTGTATTGAAAATGTCATTTATCAGATTCCTCTTTCCTGTGGCAAGCAGTATGTAGGGCAAACCGGCAGATGCCTGAATGATAGGCTTCGAGAGCATGGGCGTGACGTAGATGATATGCGTGGAAAAGGGTTGTCAGCCCACTGCCGTTCGTGTCACTGCATACCGCTTCTTGAACAATGCATGGTTTTAAAAGTGAACAATAACCGGTTGACACGAGAAATCATAGAAGCGGAATGGATATCACTTTTGAAAGATGATTGTGTTAGTACCCGCTCTGTATCATTGCTGGCAAAATAGCTCGCATATCTGGCTGATACGCTTTGCTAGCACATGGTTTGATGGCGTGTTGGTCGTGAGGTCGATATAAAACCACTTTTCTTTCTGAAATAAACCATTGTTGGAAGTTTGCGCCGTGTGTTGTCGTTCTTTCTGTGTCCTCGTCTCTTTGCGCTACGTTTTTTACGTTTCAAATATGAACCAACAAACCCAAGCATATACCCTGCTGAAGGTGAGTTAAGGCAAAAGTGAATGATTAAAGAGTGGCGGTCTAGTGTAGCGTGGAAGTCCGTGGTTAGTAATGGGTGCAGCTTCAGTAGGCTGCTGGGGAGTTGGTTGGTTGTTAATGGCGTCTTCGAGACGATGAAGGGGGGTAAAGGAAAAGCTGAGTGGACAGTGGGTGGCGATGTTCTGAAGGACAAGGATAGTGGTTTGTGATAGATGCAGTTGCTGGAGGGTGCACATGGATTGCTTGATGGTGAGTGGAGGACTACGGAGGTTGGAGGTGGGGGGAGGGCAAAGCTGTGTGAATAGTGTCGAAGGGGCCTCCTGGACACTGGCAATGGCACCACACAAACCGAGCCGGACATATTTTACCAAAGTAAGGGCAGCAATCTATAAATCGCCAGTAACAACAACGGATTCACCGACAGTTGCCATACTTCCTATTGCAAAGTTTGAGCGCAGCTCGTTAGATGTTTTGATTGCGGTCTCGCTTCGAAGAACTACGTCATGGGCTGACTGACGGAGCTAAAGGTATTGCACACATAGGGCCCTTTTCTACCACTCACTTCGCGCCAAAGCAGGCGAGCTAACACTCATTAGCGTCCGCATTACAAACACTCTCATCATCAAGCCGAGACTTTCGTGAACAGGTGTCAGGCGGGGAGTACTATTTCCAGCCATTTGGAATTTTCAGCCTTTTGGATCCAGTGCCGCAATGCGCAATAAAAGTGGAGAGGGCATCAAACGATGTACACAAGGTTACGCCCATTTGTATTGGGTGAATCAGCCGCTCCAGGTGGCCGGCAGTTGTAGTCTATCGGTGACCTCTAGCGCTCTCGTCGTCGCATTGAACTGAACGCCGGGGTCCGAATTTGCCAGAACAGGTTTCCATTGTTCAGTAGAAGACGTATCTAGATCTACCGAAGGCGGATCCTCCGAGCAGGCCCAAATTCTGTGGTCCAAAGTGGCAAGTTCGCCGCACAATTGACAGAACGGGTTTAACAGATCGGGGAATATGTTAAAGTATGCCCACGAATTGTGCTGCGAGCTCGTCTGCAGCCGTCGCCACGTGGTAGCCTGTTCTCTGCTGAGCGAATCGTGTGTAGGGGGAAGCCACTCGTAGCTCTCTGGGGCCTGGCCTGATACGAGTTCAGGGCCTCACTTCGAGGCACTACCGTGTCAGAAGCCTCCTCAGATGCTCGGCTGATAAAACCTCGAGCGTAGCGGTGAGCGGCTTCATTACCCGGATCGATCACGTGTACAGGGACCCAGACCAGGTCCACTTCGCTTCTATCTTTAGGTTACGTTTTTAGAATTCTTTGGGCTGTGGCGCAGATGCGTCCCTCGAAAGTCTTGGAATCGCTAAGAATTGTTTTAGCCCCTTCCTGAGCGATTCCTATCTCGATGGCGCACTCCTCGGCCTCCACTACTTTGTTCGTGACCACCTTGGCAGCTACCTCGCGGGAGGGGCTGACCGCGCCTACAGCAAAGGCGGCCTTGGCCTTGTCCTCGAGTAGATATTCTGCCGCATCGACATATTCGGCACTTTCGTCCCCTTCGTACTTTTGCCTAGCGTACTCGCCCTGGTCCTCCTCTGGTCTTCATGACGTCCTGCATGCAAACTGTATGCGCTTGCGCATCTCGATTGGAAGGGCTGCTAGGTCTGAGGTGTCCTTCCCCCGTATGCCCAGATCGCTTATGATGCGGAGCCCCGGATGAGTCTGTCTGAGCCGCTGTTTCTGTGCCGTGAATTGTGCCTCTGTGAGCTCTTCCAATGGGCTGCGCACCCCAAGAAACAAGGGCCTCACGGTGCAGGTGTTCCGGGGCAGGTCGAGACCCTCTTTGTATGCCTGCCTTACGAGGCAATTCAGCCTCTCGCTCTCAACCTTCTTCTGGTCCAGATAGAGGGTGGCGCATACGCGCCCACTGATTAAAAAAGCTTGAACCAGCCGACATGTGCCCCCCTCTTTCCTTTTCTGCCGCCTAGTCGCCACGCGATTGATGAGTCGGATGGTCTGTTGGACCGAGGCCGCCAGCCTGTCTCGAGATACTTTGTTACATCTGTTGGTCTGCACAAACATCCTAAGCACCCGTATTGTATCTACCTCCGCAATGTACCTGCCTTTGATCACTATCTGTATCTTTGTCAATTTTTCTTTGCTAGCCCTTCCATATTGCGGATGACCAGCAACTCCGACTTCTGCAGGGGGCATTCTAGGCCTGCCCAGCTGGCGTGAGCATCCGCTGCATTTGCCGCCTTTTTTAAGACTTCTTCGATCTGACCGTCTGACCCACGGTTTGTCCATACTGTGACGTTGTCGGAGTATGGAAAGAAAAACGATAGGTGTAACGTTAAGAATGGAAAGCGGGTGGAGTGGGTGAGAGAACAAACGCGGGCTAATGACGTCCTAGTTGAAATCAAGAGGAAGAAGTGGGCATAGACAGGGCATGTAATGCAAGATAACCGCTGGTCCGTAATGGTAACGGAGCGGATTCTAAGAGAAGGCCAGCGTAGCGGGGGGCGGCAGAAAGGTGGGCGGATGAGATTAAGAAGTTTGCGGGGATACACTGGCGGCAACTGACAAAGGACATAGTTAATTGGAGAGACATGGGAGAGGCCTTTACCCTGCAGTAGGCGTAGTCAAGCTGATGATGACGATGATGATGAGAGTGTATTTAATTCCTTCGAAACTTTCTATCTTACAAAGAAGTGTTATGAGAGCCGTGTTAAATAGGAAAGGAGATCATACAGATGACTGCGGTGTGCCTCTGCTGCCCAACGGTATGTGTCCTGACTTAATATCTCCAATAGAGAGCTCCGCGGTCGCGTTCCATAGGAAGTCCTGTATGTAGTCGTAGGTGTGGCGCCCTACATTTCGCTGTTATAGGTTGTGCAGGATCGCCCCGTGCGAGACGTTTTCAAAGGCTTTCTTTAAATATAGCCCGAACATGGCTCAGATAATACGGCCATTCCCGAGGTCTACGAATTTCTTCAAGAGCTGTAGCATTACGCCCTGCGTCTAAAGGTGCGGCCTAAAGCCTATCATTGTGTGGGGCATTAGGCTGTGGATCTCCATGTGATTATCCAGTCTAGTGGGAATCACCTTTTCTATGAGCTTTCCCAGACACGACGTAAACAAAATATGACTGAGCTTGTCTATGTCAGGCTTTGGTATAAACGTGACTGGCGTGCTTCCATGCTGGCGGGAGCTTTCCTCCCTTTCAACACTCCTTCATATATTTTGGGAGAGCCTGCACCGAGTTATTATCCAGGTTCCAGAGGATTTTTGCTTGTTGTCCAATTTCGCCTAGCCGCCTAGGTTGTGAGGAACTTCTCCATCGCCACCACCACCTCGGTAGTTGTGATGTCCGAGTCTATAGCTACTCATTATCTATTGCCGTATACTCCGGGGCCTCTTTGCCATCCTGTACCGTGTTGAGCATCTGCCTCTTTAATGATCTAGGTGTTCCTCAACAGTCCTAAAGTACTGATGTGCAATTTGTTTCAGGCGGACCCGAGCCGCAGATTTCATCTGTGTCGGGTCTCAGAGATGCCGCAGCAGTCGCCACTACTTTTTATTCCCAAGCTGCCCATTCAACCCTTCGCAGATTCGCCCTCATTGCTGTCTGTTTAGCTCGTTCGCGAGTTCTTCTATCTCTCTTTCTAATTTAGAAATGCGGAATCTGAGCTTCCTGTTGCATTTGCCCGACTTTAATCTGCCAGGAGGAACGCGTGTGCCTGCCTCACGTGCATAAGCCGTTTGTCTGCGGTAGTGTGGTTCTGGTCGTTTCCACCTGTCCGGTGGCCCCTTCTGAGTCCCTTTGGAGTTCGTCGATCCATTCGATTCCAGTCTGTAATTTTGGCCGGGGGTGTCTTACGTCGGCGCTGTGCCGTAATCAAGACGGTGGAGACCACGTAGTGGTTGCTGCCAATTGATAGGCCTGTATTGAGTCACTCGGCTCCTTTAATGTTCTTCACCAGCATGAGGTCAAGGCTCGTGTCTCTACTAACGCTGCGGTTGGTTGTTGCGGGTCATTTAGGATGGTGAGGCAAGGTCCTGAATCGTTTCCCACAATTTGGCGCCTTTCTGGTCACCATTGAGATATCCCCATGCCGGGTGATGCCCCTTAACCGCGTGCCTGAGGAGGTCCGGACGTTCGAGCTCTTGTGCATCGGGGAGCTGTAAACGTTTAGTATATAGCTCATACAGTACATTAACAGGGAGTTTGATGAGCTCAAGCTGCTCATTTGCGAAAAACAGGGAATTAATGATGGCGCCCACCAACAAACGCAATCAGAAAATTAGAGGGCGGAAGTGGAGTTGAAGGGGTTTCAGAAAGAAGAAACGCCACCTGTATCTCCGAAGCCAAAACGTCGATGCCAAACTCGATGTAATAGCAGTGCAGGAATATAGATGGTTGGTTGGTTGGTTGGTTTATGGGGTTTAACGTCCCAAAGCGACTAAGGCTATGGGAGACGCCGTAGTGGAGGGCTCCGGAAATTTCGACCACCAGGGGTTCCTTAACGAGAGCTAGTCACATTAGCCAACTACAAAGCACATTAAGAGATATGAATGGCGGAGAAGCGGGAGCTGCTCACCGTTATTCTCGTTCACAGGAACATTACAACAATCCAGCACGCGAGTGCTGGAACGCATGTGAACTACACCCTTGTAGAAGTTGTCACCCTCAAGATAGAGTTCAAAGAACGAAAGAAAGAAGGAAAGAAAGAAAGAAAGAAGGAAAGAAAGAAAGGAAGAAAGGAAGAAAGCAACAAAGAAAGAAAGAAAGCAACAAAGGAAGAAAGAAAGAAAGAAAGAAAGAAAGAAGGAAAGAAAGAAAGGAAGAAAGGAAGAAAGCAACAAAGAAAGAAAGAAAGCAACAAAGGAAGAAAGAAAGAAAGAAAGAAAGAAAGAAGGAAAGAAAGGAAGGAAGAAAGGAAGAAAGAAACAAGGAAAGAAAGTAAGAAGTAAAGAAAGAAATAAAGAAAGAAGAAAAGAAAGAAGAAAAGAAAGAAAAAAGACAGAAAAAAGAAATAAAGAAAGAAAGAAAGAAAGGAAGAAAGAAAGGAAGAAAGAAAGATGGAAGGAAAGGAAGAAAGAAAGAAAGAGAAAAAAAGAAAGAAGGAAAGAAAGAAAGAAAGAAAGAAAGAAAGAAAGAAAGAAAGAAAGAAATAGAGAAAGAAGGAAAGGAAGATGAAAGTAAATGTGAACAGCTTGCGCTGATGTACGGTAGGTGATATTATGACCGGGTTCGGTTTGAGTTTGGGATTATGGAGTTATACGTTTCAAAGCGACTCAGGCTATGAAGGGACGTTGTAGTCGAGAGCTTCGGTAATTTGGATGACCTGGGGCTCTTTAACGTGCGCTGACACCGCACAGGGATTGTGGATTTGAATTTATACAACCGGCAGACGAAACCTTTGAAGACGTCAACTAGTCCTATGGTTTCGCCCCTGCGGGCGCAAGCGCGGGTGCAGCCTTTGCAACCTCACCGGGCTTCAGACGGGCAGGTAGCGGTGTCCGGATCTGTGGGCGTCATGTTTTGTGTGGGTGTCATCCATTGCGATGCCATGGTACTTGTAACGCCCGAGTGCCTATGTTGTACGCGTCTGTGTGCTGTTGTGGTCAACGGATGCGACGCCAACGGATATGCAGACCACCATTACGGCCTCTATTCTGTCGAAAGAGTAGAAAACTGAGCTAGTTGGTTCATACTTCTTGGTGGGAACATCCGAAATAACAAAACGCAGACACAGAAAGGAAAACACAGAACGTAGACGCAGCTGACTGTCAACTAAAATTTTATAGGAAAACCCGCGCTTTTTGTTTCCTTGTCAAAAAGATCTTGCTTTTATCTCCCGTGGGGTTCGTTCAAGCAGGAAATTTCTTTTCTTGATAGAGAGATTGATGGTGTACTAACGCACCGCTGTCCTGTTTCCCGTATCGCCAATGCCTCAAGGATCTCACGTGTCACTTGGCCTGCATACCTTTTCATGACTTGAACTTCATGCAACTTGGGCTCACACTTGCGCACTTTTTTGCCTTTCTTGTTTTCTTTACAATCTCTGCAATGCAGGGCTAGATTGCTGCTTGGGGCACGTGATAGCGATGATGCATGTTCTCTTATCCTATCATTAAGGCACCTTCCCGTCTGCCCTATATGTTGTTTGCCACAGGCCAGAGGGATATTATAAACCACACCTGTAACACACTCGCTGAATCTTGATCGGTGTGCGATCTCGCATTGCTGCTTCTTTTGCCTGTTGACTCGAGCACACATGCTCATTGCCTTGTTCGGTGCAGAGCAAACAACGCGGACCCGTGCCTCTTACCAATCTTCATGAGGTTGTGGGTCAATCCATGAACATACGGAACCACTGCTAATTTCTCCCTTTCATTGCCTTCTTCAGGTACACCTTTCCTCTCTTGCACTCCTTTCACTTTCCGCAGCAAGCTTTCAGCTACGGTGCTGAGCATCAGAACGGGGTAGTCCGCATTTTTTAGCCTATCAATCTGCCGCCGAAAACTTGTCTCCATCTGATGCTCACACGATTTCCTCAGAGCTTACAAGAGAGCAGCACTCGATATTGCCCTTTTCACGGTCTTTGAATGGCTTGACGAAAAAGGGAGAAAGTGTTTCTTCGCCCCAGGCTCGTACCTCCAACATAAGTGTCCGGGTTGGAATTCAAGGCGTAAGTCCAGGAATTGCAGCGAATCCTTGGCTGGAAGCTCGTGGGTGAATTTCAACTCTGGGCAGGTTTTGCGAAAGGTCTCCAGTACGCTATCCTTGAGTCGCTCAAAGTCTGTTGAATCCTCTGTTCTGCACAGAACCAAGAAATCATCCACATAACGAAAAATCCGTGTGACGCGATTTTCTTTCACAGACTCTTGTATTCTCTTGTCGCATGCGGCCAGGTACAGGCCACTGAGTAGTGGTGCCACCTTAGAGCCGCTGCTGACGCCTCTTTTTTGGACGAACAAGGAATCCTCATGAGCGACGATCGTAGAGCCAAGATAGGCGCGCAGCAGCTCAAGGAACCCTTCCACCGACACTCCGGCCGAGTTTTGAAATGAAACGACTCCCTGCTCTTCCATGGTTTCTCTAAGTATGGTCATCAGTTTCTTGTGCGGAATTGAATAATACATTTAATCGATGTCAATCGAGAACCCGTACATTTCGGTCGTTTTGAACCCTTTTATCTCAGACGTTACTTCTTCCGACTTCCAGATTCTAAAATGATCTTCTACCCTCAACAGGGAACGTTGCTTGAACAGGTGCTCTGACACCAACTTCTGCCACGTGTCTGCTTCTGAAACGATGGCGCGGAAGGGGGTACCGATTTTGTGTGTTTTTGCATTGAAAAACACCGAGAAGGTGCAAATCATGGTAGATTCTACCTTGGTATACAAACGGCTCATATTATTCTGTTTAAGAAGCACCTTGACTCTTCTTTTAGCTTCCTTCAGTTCTTTCTTCTAGACCTTGCGGAAATTTTCGTTGATGGCTTGTAATGCTCTTGTGCTGTGGCTGCCGGAATCGAGCACTACAAAACCGCCCTCTTTATCTAAAAGGCATAACTTTAAGTTATTCTCCTTAAGCTTCTTTACACTCTTTTCAAAACTATGCTTACAATGTCCGCGTTCCTTTGAACGGGCCATGATGTCAACACCTTCAGCCACAACCCGGCTAACGTCCTCTTCATTCGCACTTGTTGCGACACGTCTGATAATGGCGAGCTTCTCTGCGGTGTGAAGCTTTGGGGGTAAGGCGAATTTTGGACCAAGTTCCAGTACTTCTTTTGAAGGACGTGAAAGCTGCACAGCTCCTATTGTAACTACTGGGTTCTTGCTTGTCGTAGCATGCTTCTTCCGGCCTTGCGTACAAATTTTCAAACTCGGTAGGAACCAAACATTCCACATGTGCTCCGTGCTAAACCTAGCGTTGGCCAAATGAAAACGATGAGATTTTTCGTCACAACACCTCACCTTGAGGAAGCCGGTGAATAAGCGGATCTGTCGCCATAACTCAGCTCTGATGATCTTCATGACTGTCCTTGCGTGTCCTTCGGAGGGCGAAATATCTCCAAATAGTGGCTTCAAGTCTCCACAAAGTAAGTTCTTCTTGATGCAACGTGAATAGAAGCGGGCACGACCGGTGAAGACAGCGATGTGATGGCACAATTGTTGCGGATCCAAAAGATGCGGGTAACATAAAGAAAGGCTCAGAGTGCTAGAAATGAACGTGAAAAGAGTAGAAAACTGAGCTAGTTGGTTCATACTTCTTGGTGGGAACAGCCAAAATAACAAAACACAGACACAAAAAGGAACACACAGAACGTAGACGAAGCTGACTGTCAACTAAAATTATACTGGAAAACCCGCGGTTTTTGTTTCCTTGTCAAAAAGATCTTGCTTTTATCTCCCGTGGGGTTCGTTCAAGAAGGAAATTTCTTTTCTTGATAGAGAGATTGATGGTGTACTAACGCACCGCTGTCCTGTTTCCGGTATCGCCAATGCCTCAAGGATCTCATGTGTCACTTGGTCTGCATACCTTTTCATGACTTGAACTTCATGCAACTTGGGATCACACTTGCGCACTTTTTGCCTTCTTTGTTTTCTTTACAATCTTTTGGATCCGCAACAATTGTGTCATCACATCGCTTTCTTCACTGGTCGTGCCCGCTTCTATTCACGTTGCATCAAGAAGAACTTACTTTGTGAAGACTTGAAGCCACTATTTGGAGATTTCTCGCCCTCCGAAGGACACGCAAGGAGAGTCATGAAGTTCATCAGAGCTGAGTTGTGGCGACAGATCCGCTTATTCACCGGCTTCCTCAAGGTGAGGTGTTGTGACGAAAAATCTCATCGTTTTCATTTGGCCAACGCTGGGTTTAGCACGGAGCACATGTGGAATATTTGGTTCCTACCGAGTTTGAAAATATGTATGCAAGGCCGGAAGAAGCATGCTACGACAAGCAAGAACCCAGTAGTTACAATAGGAGCTGTGCAGCATTCACGTCCTTCAAAAGAAGTACTAGAAGTTGGTCCAAAATTTGCCTTACCCCCAAAACTTCACACCGCAGAGAAGCTCGCCATTATCAGACGTGTCGCAACAAGAGCGAATGAAGAGGACGTTAGCCGGGTTGTGGCTGAAGGTGTTGACGTCTTGGCCCGTTCAAAGGAACGCGGACATTGTAAGCATTGTTTTGAAAAGACTGTACAGGAGCTTAAGGAGAATAACTTAAAGTTATGTCTTTCAGATAAAGAGGGCGGCTTTGTAGTGCTCGATTCCGGCAGCTACAACACAAGAGCATTAGAATCCATCAACAAAAAATTCCGCAAGGTTGAGAAGAAAGAAGCGAAGGAAGCTAAAAGAAGAGTCAAGGTGCTTCTTGAACAGAATAATATGAGCCGTTTGTATACCAAGGTAGAATCTACCAAGATTTGCACCTTGTCGGTGTTTTTCAACGCAAAAACACACAAAATCGGTACCCCCTTCCGCGCCATCGTTTCAGAAGCAGACACGTGGCAGAAGTTGGTGTCAGAGCACCTGTTCAAGCAACGTTCCCTGTTGAGGGTAGAAGATCCTTTTAGAATCTGGAAGTCGGAAGAAGTTGCGTCTGAGATAAAAGGGTTCAAAACGACCGAAATGTACGGGTTCTCGATTGACATCGAAGAAATGTATTATTCAATTCCGCACAAGAAACTGATGACCATACTTAGAGAAACCATTGAAGAGCAGGGAGTCGTTTCATTTCAAAACTCGGCCGGAGTGTCGGTGGAAGGGTACCAGAGCTGCTGCGAGCCTATCTTGGCTCTACGATCGTCGCTCAAGAGGATTCCTTGTTCGTCCAAAAAAGAGGCGTCTGCATCGGCTCTAAGGTGGCACCACTACTCAGTGACCTGTACCTGGCCGCATGCGACAAGAGAATACAAGAATCTGTGAAAGAAAATCGCGTCACACGGATTTTTCGTTATGTGGATGATTTCTTGGTTCTGTGCAGAACAGAGGTTTCAACAGATTTTGGGCGACTCAATGATAGCGTACTGGAGACCTTTCGCAAAACCTGCCCAGAGTTGAAATTCACCCACGAGCTTCCAGCCAAGGATTCGCTGCAATTCCTGGACTTACGCCTTGAATTCCAACCCAGACACTTATGTTGGAGGTACGAGCCTAGGGCGAAGAAACAGCTTCTCCCTTTTTCGTCAAGCCATTCAAAGACCGTGAAAAGGGCAATATCGAGTGCTGCTTTCTTGTCAGCTCTGAAGAAGGGTGTGAGCATCAGATGGAGAGAAGTTTTCGGCGGCAGATTGATAGGCTAAAGAATGCGGACTACCCCGTTCTGATGCTCAGCACCGTAGCTGAAAGCTTGCTGCGGAAAGTGAAAGGAGTGCAAGAGAGGAAAGGTGTACCTGAAGAAGGCAATGAAAGAGAGAAATTAGCAGTTTTTCCGTATGTTCATGGATTGACCCACAACCTCATGAAGATTGGGAAGAGGCACGGGGTCCGGGTTGTTTGCTCTGCACCGAACAAGGCAATGAGCATGTTTGCTCGAGTCAACAGGCAAAAGAAGCAGCAATGCCAGATCGCACACCGATCAAGATTCAGCGAGTGTGTTACAGGTGTGGTTTATAATATCCCTCTGGCCTGTGGCAAACAATATATAGGGCACACGGGAAGGTGCCTTAATGATAGGATAAGAGAACATGCATCATCGCTATCAGGTGCCCCAAGCAGGAATCTAGCCCTGCATTGCAGAGATTCCACTTCCACCATTTCACTTAACTATCGCCCTATCTCATTAACCAGCAACATCTGGAAACTCCTGGAACACATAATTCATACTCAAGTAATTAATTATCTAGAGGAGCATGATATCATTTTCAAATACCAGCACGGTTTTCGCAGGGGTTATTCATGCGACACACAACTCGCTGGATTTACTAACGACATATTTTCCGCAGTAGACGCTGGCTTGCAGGTTGACGCAGTATGTTTAGACTATTCTAAAGCTTTTGATCGCGTTCCCCATCACAGGCTCCTATCCAAATTGACAAACTTAAATCTCCATCCCAACGTTATTTCATGGATAAAACAATTCCTCGATAACAGAAAACAATTCACCTCTGTCAACGGCTTTAACTCGTCTTCTGTCCCCGTAACATCTGGAGTCCCCCAGGGAAGTGTACTTGGCCCTCTGCTTTTTTAAATTTTTATTAACGATCTACCCAAGTGTGTATCGTCTCAAATTAGGTTGTTCGGCGATGATTGTGTAATATACTGTAATATTACTAATGAAACCGACCGCCATTAACTTCAAACTGATCTTGACGCTGCAACGGCTTGGTGTTCTTCCTGGCTAATGTCTCTAAATGCATATAAAACAAAGTTAATGTCGTTTACTAACCGTTCCACTCGAATTGCTACAGACTACTTCCTCAATAACGATAGAGATGAACTTACAACAACTTACAAGTACTTAGGAGTTCACTTTCAGTCTGACCTAACTTGGCATTACCATATTGCCACGTATCATTGTAGGGTTTGTTCGTTCATGCTCAAGGCTGCAGGAAAGGATCGTTATCACTTTTGTTCGTGACGCGAGAAGCGACCAGACTAATCTCGATTGATCGCAGCCATGAAAGGCTGCATCTAGGTTTTTCCAGATTACTGTAGATGATCTTGACCTGTTATCTGGAAGTTTCCTTGCCGGCTTTAAATTGAGCGTTTCCGCGAGCGGCTGTCATTCGTAGTTCGACGATCGACGAACACGCTTGTTGCTTACGCCGCCGCCGAGTGATTTAGTTCTTTTGCGGGCGCAAGTCAGCCCAAATAAAGAGCTTCGTTTCCAAGACTGGTTGGTGTCTTCCTGACTGCTGGACTGTCGTCACTACAACGTGACATCTCGTGGAGGTGCGGGGTAGCCTCCCATGTACCGGAAACCCCCTACAAGTCGTGACGCCAGCCCTTTGAGTCATCTACCGCTGGACCTGAGTCCAGTCCACCGCGCAAGCCGACGCCTGCAAGGGGTCGAACCTGAGTTCGGGATTCTTCCGGACCCTACCCGGAAGCGAAAGCCAGCAGCAACGTCTACCATGACCATGCCCCAGACGATGACTCCAATCATTCTTCAGCAGCCCCGGGTGCCACCAACCTTCGACGGTTCGCCTGGCTCTGACCCCGAAGAATGGCTGGAGCAATACGACCGTGTGGCTGTCTTTAACAACTGGGACGATGCCATGAAATTTAGGTACGTCTTCTTCGCCCTGGAGGGACCAGCAAGAGTCTGGTTCGAGAATGAGGAAGCCAGCCTTGCCAACTGGGAAACCTTCAAGGAACAACTTCTGAAGACCTTCACAAACGTCATGCGAAAGGAGAGAGCGCAGCAGCTGCTACAGTCTCGCATACAACACCTTGCTGGTCCCGAACGAGACCGTTGCAGTGTATACTGAGGAGATGAAGCATCTCTTCCGGCGTGCCGACATGAACATGAAGGAAGAAGAGAAGGTGAAGTTGCTTATGCGAGGAGTTAAAGAGCAACTCTTTGCCGGCCTCGTCCGCAACCCACCGAAAACTGTCGCGGAATTCTTAGAAGAGGCATCCACGATGGAAAAAACTCTTGATGCCCGAGCCCGCCAGTATGACCGCCAGCAACGCTTTTTGTCAGCAAGCTGCCTGAACACCGCTAACAACGATAACTTGCGGGAGGTTATACGGCAAGTTCTGCGAGAAGAGCTCCGACGATTGCTGCCAACAGGAACGCAGCCGCAGCTTTCATCGCTTACTGACGTCGTCCGGGACGAGGTTCAACAGGCCTTGGGTGTGACTCAGACACCCACGCAGCCTCTGCAGCCCCCAGCCATGACTTACACGGCAGCTGTGCGCCGTCCTTCCCCTCGGCGACGGGACCCAAGCCCCTATCGCCCTCAGCCAGCTGCGTTGGACCGCCGCCCACTCGCCCCAACCCGCCCGTCCTACGATCGACGCCCGCAGCCGAGAAAATGCGACGAGTGGAGAACTACCGACCAGCGCCGCCCACTATGCTTCCACTGTGGCGAAGCCGGTCACGTCCTCCGGCACTGCCCATACAGAAGACTGGGCATCCGAGGGTTCTCTTACGACGCTCCACGACCCCGACCCGGCCAGCGACCAGCCGAAATCGAGGAGTTTTTGCGTCGGGAAGAATGCTCACCGCCCAGCCGCCTATCCCGTTCCCCGTCGCCTTCGTCTCCGCGCTTTGTATCTCCTATCCGAGGCTACGCAGTGCGTGGACGCTCCACCAGCCCCCGAAGGTTAAACTGAATAAAGCAGCCTCTGGAGGTGAGGTTGCTTCCGAGCGCGAGCACAAATATCCTCCATCGACGAAAACCCAAGTCCATGCCCCAACTACGACGACAACACCGACGACAACACCGCCGACAACTACGACGATAGCACCGAAAACGACGACGACGACGCGGCCAGACTTTTAAACTTTTACCGCTGCCCAGTGAAGTAACGTCGGAGTACGCCCACCGCAACCTCACTACTCGACGAAGCCGAGATCGGACACCGAAGACAACGTACAATACGAGAACGCGAACAAGTGACCTTGAAGTGACGGTCGACGGACACGCGGTTACTGCCTTGGTCGACACTGAAGCTGACTACTCTGTCTTGAGTGGCCCACTCGCTGTCCGACTCAAGAAGGTAACAACAACTTCGGATGGGCCGCTGATCCGCACCGCAGGTGGTAACCTGATTGCGCCGTCAGGACGCTGCACCGCGAGAGTTACTGTAAATGGGAGAACCTATGCGACAACCTTCCTCATCCTACAGCAATGCTCGCGAGACGTGATTTTGGGAATGGACTTCCTGAATGAACATCGAGCGATCATCGACCTTCGATCTAAGTCGATCAAGCTTTCCACGGACAAAGCCATACCTGTTGCGACGAGCGGGACTCATAACGTTGCCTCAAACGTCCTCGACGAAGCATTAAGTGTGCCGCCCCGATCAAGTGTCCTCGCCTGCATAGGTACTGGAGACATCGAAAATGCCGAAGGCGCCATCGAGGGGAACACCCAGTTACTCCTGTATCGAGGATTGGGCGTCGCAAGGGGAGTCGCTGAAGGCCGAAATGGCCAAGCCCAGGTGCTGCTAACCAACTTCACCGAAGAATACCGGCATCTAAACAAAGGTACGACGGTTGCCTTTCTCGACGAGCTGCCAGACATCAGAGACGTATTTGCACTACCCGACCAACCTGCAGAACCATCAGACCAAGGCCATCAACCCACGTTCGACATCAACCCGACATTACCCCGGAGCAGACAAGACCAAATACGCAGTCTTCTTATAAGTTACAGCGATTGCTTCTCATCAGCATCGAATGTGCGACGAACCCGGCTCGCCAAGCACCGCATTGTCACTGACGAACACGCCCCACCACTGCGGCAGAGCCCCTACCGCGTATCGCCGATAGAACGCCAAGCTATCCGCAAGCAAGTGGAGGAAATGCTACGCGACGACGTCATCCAGCCATCAAGGAGCCCCTGGGCAGCACCAGTCATCCTAGTGAAAAAGAAAGACGGCACCCTTCGCTTTTGCGTCGATTACCGCCGCCTGAACAGCATTACGAAGAAGGATGTCTACCCCCTCCCCCGCATCGACGACACATTGGATCGGCTATGCAACGCTAAGTACTTCTCATCGATGGACCTGAAGAGCGGCTACTGGCAAATTGAAGTCGACGAAAGAGATCGCGAGAAGACTGCGTTCATCACGCCAGACGGACTCTTCGAGTTCAAGGTGATGCCATTCGGCCTCTGCTCTGCCCCAGCGACGTTCCAGCGAGTAATGGATACGGTGCTCGCAGGCTTGAAGTGGCAGATTTGCCTAGTCTACTTAGATGACGTTGTTGTCTTCTCCTCAAGCTTTGAAGATCACTTCAGAAGGCTTCGGATAGTGCTGGAAACGATCAAGTCTTCAGGCCTGACACTGAAACCAGAGAAGTGTCACTTCGCTTACGAGGAGCTGCTGTTCCTTGGCCACGTCGTAAGCAAGGATGGAGTTCGCCCAGACCCCCAGAAGACGGCTGCGATCGCAGAATTTCCACAGCCTAATGACAAGAAAGCTGTACGCAGATTTCTTGGACTGTGCGCTTATTACCGGCGATTCGTCAAACTCTTTTCGCGCATCGCTGAACCTTTGACCGAACTAACCAAGGGGGACGTGCCTTTTAAATGGGAAATGCCGCAAGAGGAAGCTTTCAAAGAGCTAAAGCGCCGCTTACAGTCCCCTCCTGTGCTCGCGCACTTTGATGAAAACGCCTAAACCGAAATCCACACCGATGCAAGCAGTGTGGGCTTAGGAGCGGTGCTCGTTGAGAAAAATGGTGGAGAGGAAAATGTTATCGCGTACGCTAGCCGTTCACTGTCGAAAGCCGAAGCCAACTATTCGACGACCGAGAAAGAATGTCTCGCCATTATTTGGGCCACGTCGAAATTTCGCCCCTACCTGTACGGACGACCATTCAAGGTTGTGAGCGATCACCATGCTCTGTGCTGGTTGGCCAATTTGAAAGATCCCTCCGGCCGCCTTGCTCGTTGGAGCCTGCGTCTTCAAGAATTCGACATAAATGTAGTCTACAAATCTGGCCGCAAGCATTCCGATGCAGACTGCTTATCGCGAGCCCCCGTAGACGCAGCACCGGAAGAGGAAGACGACGACGCTTTCTTAGGACCGGTAAGCGCCAGCAGTTTCGCGCAGCAGCAGCGCTCGGATCCTGAGTTGCAAAGCCTAGTTGATTATTTGAAAGGCAAGACCGCATCGCCTCCCCGAGGGTTCCAGCGCCAACTGTCGTCCTTCGTCCTTCACAATAATGTCCTCCTGAAGAAGAACTTCGCGCCCAACAGGACAGTGCATCTTCTTGTCGTGCCCAAAAATCTCAGGCAAGAAATTATGCAGGCATGTCATGATGAGCCGACTGCAGGGCATCTCGGGATTGCTCGCACGTTGCACCGCATCCAGGAGAAGTACTATTGGCCGCGGCTAGCTGCCGACGTTTCCCATTATGTGAAAATGTGCCGTGAGTGTCAGCGACGCAAAACGCCTCCGATTAGACCAGCCGGACTCCTGAACCCCATACCACCCCCAACTAAGCCCTTTCAGCAAATAGGAATGGACCTCCTCGGCCCCTTCCCGACTTCATCATCAGGTAACAAATGGATCATCGTGGCCACCGACTGCATGACCCGATACGCCGAAGCAAAAGCGTTGCCTAATGGTACCGCAACAGAAGTCGCAAAATTTTTTGTCCAGCAAATTCTCCTGCGACACGGCGCCCCCGAAGTTCTCATCACAGAGAGAGGGACGGCATTTACAGCAGAGCTGACGCAAGCCATTTTAAAGTACAGCCAGACAAGCCATCGGAGGACAGCTGCCTATCATCCGCAAACCAACGGACTCACAGAGCGTCTGAACAAGACCATCGCAGACATGCTCTCCATGTACATCGACGCCGAACACAAAACGTGGGACTCCATTCTGCCCTACGTTATCTTCACCTATAAAACTGCCGTCCAGGAGAAAACCAGGTCTACCCCATTCGAGCTTGTATACGGCAGGAAGCCCACGACAAGACTCGACGCAATGCTCCCGCACGTTTCAGACGAAGACAACCTCGACGTCGCCGCCTATCTTCATCGCGCGGAGGAAGCCCGAAGACTTCATCATCATCATCATCATCATCATCATCATTTATTTGACCCTTAAAGGCCCCTGGGAGGGGGTATTACATAAGGGGGGGGGAGTAGTACATTCATCATGACTCACATTGATGGGGAAAAAAGGAAAAAAAAAGAACAAACAAGAAAACACACACACAACGAAAGCATAAAGAGAAATAATGTCACGAAAGGGAAATGAAACCATTTATACAGCAAGATAACACATCAGACGTTCTTTAAACCTTACTGGATTGCTTTCAAAGACAACCGATTCTGGAAGCCGATTCCAGTCTTGAATAGCGGCTGGCAAAAAAGATTTGTTAAAGGCATTAGTTGATCCGTGTAAACGTTGGATGCTCATGGAGTTGAATAAACGGGATGACGTGCGCACAGGAGGGACTAGAAGGGACTCGCGTAGGTTAGGAAAACTGTGATATAATTTGTGCAATAAACATAAGCGAGAAACTTTGCGTCTAAGGGCTAGTGGGCTGATAGTGATGGATGACTTGATAGCGGTAATGCTGTGCTGAAAATCGTAATCTGAAGTAATGAAGCGTGCCGCACGATTCTGAATGGATTCAATGGTGTTAATTAAGTAAGCCTGGTGAGGAGACCAAATTGCTGATGCGTACTCAAGTTTAGTGCGAATGAAAGTCTCGTATGCTAGTTTACGGATTGATTGCGGAGACAGTGAAAGTGACCTTCTAAAAAAACCCAGTGTTTTTGATGTATCAGCAACGAGTTGAGTGATGTGTTTTTCCCACGTCAATTTGCTGTTGATTGTGACACCTAAGTACTTATATGATTCAACCTGCGAAAGGATAGTTGATTGAAGAGAATAAGGATACGTAATATTGGAATGCTTGCGTGAAATTTGCATAAATTTGCATTTAGTGATGTTCAGCTTCATCAACCATTCGAAACACCAATTATCTATTTTTTGTAGTTCATTTTGTAGTATAACCTGGTCGTCGTGAGAGGAAATGCGACGATATAACACACAGTCGTCAGCGAAAAGACGAATGGACGAAGATATGCCGGATGGGAGATCATTGATAAATATGAGAAAGAGCAGGGGCCCAAGCACAGAACCCTGCGGCACGCCTGAAATCACTTCATGAGTTGCTGAACGATAACCGCCGATGACGGTATATTGAAACCGGTTAGTGAGGAAACAGTTAATCCATGATAGTGTGAGGGGATCAATATTGAGGCAAGAAAGTTTTGACATAAGACGTCGGTGCGGGACGCGATCGAACGCTTTTGAAAAGTCTAAAAATATGACATCGGTTTGAAATAATGATTCCAAATGCAAATGAAGGTCAGTAGTGAATTCAAAAAGTTGTGTCTCGCATGAAAGACTTGCGCGGCTTCGCATAAAAGACCAGCAGCACACCGACGCCCGACGCTACAATCTGCGCCGACGAGACAAGCATTACAAGCCAGGTGATCGTGTTTGGATATGGACGCCAGTTCGCCGCCGCGGATTGAGTGAAAAGTTGCTGCGACGCTACTTTGGCCCGTACAGGGTTCTCCGTCGCATCGGTGACCTCGACTATGAAGTCATCTCCGACGGCCCGACAGCATCTCAGCGGCGCCGCACACAAAGTCAAAGTCAAAGTCAAAGTCATTTTATTCAGGCAGCAGTAATAGGTGCCTAGGAGGCAGACATAAAGGCAAATTAATGCCTGACTCAGTGTCGGCCCCCTTCCCCCCTTCCCAAACACATCACTCAACAGCAGGTACAGTCAGATCGTTAAACTAAAGTTTCGATCAACATAAAAGGAACACATTAATACAGCATAGCATACAGGGCTAAGTCATACTGCGAGGAAACAAACAGCCAAAATAAATCGCATGCAGTAATAGGCAGAGAAAATAAACAAGCGGGAACAATAAAACATTCACAACAAAAACCATCTGGTGTCTACTTGGAACCCAGAGAAAAAAGGAAATAGTCAAAATTGTGTGCTCAAAAAAAATGTGTTAATGTTTCTTTTAAAGGCTAGAGCTGAAGAACTGTCAGTAATGATATTCATAACCATGGCGTGCTTATTCAAGAAGTCAGGAATCTGATATGTTAACTTTTGTGTTCCGTAGTTTGTACGAATCCTGTCTCTGTTATAAATGGTATGCCGGAGATTGTACATGTGTTCTTTATGAAGATATTTCTCAGTGAACGATGATGCATTCTGTTTGATTTGAGTGTATATAGCTAGTGCTAGTTTTTTACATAGGATGTTTGTGATAGTCAGGATTCGGTGTTTTTGGAATAACGGTGCTGAATGAGTTCGGCGTGGGACATTTTCTATTTGGCGCAGAAAATGTTTTTGTAGTACATGTAGGTTCTCTAAATTTGTTTTTGTGGTCGTACCCCATACAAGAAGACAGTAGTGCAGACGGGAGTGTATTAGAGCATAATACAATTGCTTTTTTAACCATGGCGGTAGCAAATCCTTTAGTTTATAGGTGAGCCCAATCGTTCTTGATATATCTGTTCGAACTTTTGAGACATGTGTAGACCAGTTTAGGTGTTCCTGAAAGATTACACCTAGAAATTTATGTGATGCAACGGAAGTCGTACATGTCGTACGCCTGAAGCTATATTATGAACGCTAAAGGACTCGAAGTTTGCATTCTCCGTGTTTATTTTCATTTTAAAGCATCGAGAGGATGCTTCTTTGAGAGGGAGGTAATGCCACGTATCATTGTAGTGTTTGTTCGTTCATGCTCAAGGCTGCAGGAAAGGGTCGTTATCACTTTTGTTCGTGACGCGAGAAGCGACCAGACTAATCTCGATTGATCGCAGCCATGAAAGGCTGCATCTAGGTTTTTCCAGATTACTGTAGATGATCTTGACCTGTTATCTGGAAGTTTCGTTGCCGGCTTTAAATTGAGCGTTTCCGCGAGCGGCTGTCATTCGTAGTTCGACGATCGACGAACACGCTTGTTGCTTACGCCGCCGCCGAGTGATTTAGTTCTTTTGCGGGCGCAAGTCAGCCCAAATAAAGAGCTTCGTTTCCAAGACTGGTTGGTGTCTTCCTGACTGCTCGACTGTCGTCACTACAACGTGACAATATTAACACAATCTTAGCATCAGCAAATCGCGCACTCGGCCTTCTTAGGCGTAATCTCAAACACGCGCCTTCACACTTAAAAAAACTTGCTTACATCACGCTAATCCGCCCGAAAGTTGGGTATGCTTCTGCCATATGGGACCCTCAACAAGCTTACATCATAAACAACCTTGAATCCCTGCAAAACCGTGCTGTTCGCTTCATCTTTTCAGACTATTCACGCTTCACCAGTGTCACAGCATTAAAACAGCGTGCCGAGTTGGAACCGCTTTCATGTCGACGCCATTTCGCTCGCCTAACCTTGCTTCACAAATTGTTGTATCACCATCCCACCCTCCACGACGACTTCTTTTTGCCACACCCTGCAGTCTTTCCTCGCCGCGACCACATTAACAAAATAAAACGCATCACATGCCGTTCATTGCTCTACGCGAAATCATTCATTCCTCGCACTATAATAGATTGGAATAACTTGCGATCACACACAGCTACTGAGGTTAACCCACAATCATTTCTGCATTCGTTAAAGCAAACCATGGACTAACAGATTTGGTATTTTTGTTGTATTATGTGCATTTACTGAGTATTTTATTCTGCGTTGTTTTGTTGTTGTTATTTGTGTACATTACTAGTTTTAATTCATTATTACGTGTATTTTGTTTCAAATGCATGTGCCATATTTTTATGATTGTATCGCCCTCCCCTCCCCTATTTAATACCCTCGCACGAGGGCCCTTAGGGGTATTGTAAATAAATAAATAAATTGTAAAGAAAACAAGAAAGGCAAAAAAGTGCGCAAGTGTGAGCCCAAGTTGCATGAAGTTCAAGTCATGAAAAGGTATGCAGGCCAAGTGACACGTGAGATCCTTGAGGCATTGGCGATACGGGAAACAGGACAGCGGTGCGTTAGTACACCATCAATCTCTCTATCAAGACAGGACAGGACAGGATAACTTTATTTGGCTCGAGCACAAGTGTTTTCTTTTTTTTTATGTGGTCAGATGAGTCCATCAGCAACGGTCGGTTGCCCCTATTCCAGGGCTCCGCTGGATGCTGCCGTCAGCTGAGCTCGCCGTATCAAACCGATCTGGTCATCGCGGCAGTCGCTGGAGAGCAGACCCTCCCATTGCTCCACACTTGCGTTTTGTATAACTGGGACGATGTCGACTTTTTGACATGCCCATGTGATGTGATACAGTGTAGGTTTTTCATGGCACCACGGACAATTGTGTGCGTAAAGTGTGGGGTGAATTTTACTTAGTGTGTTTAGATTTGGATATGACCCCGTTTGAAGTTGTCTCCATGTGACAGCCTCTTCTTTGTTTAAAGGTTTGTGCGGTGGTGGGTACCGCATCCTGCTGCCTTTATAGTTGTTGAGTATGGCCGAGTATTCCTGAGGTACTGGCAGGGATTCCTCAAGGTCGTTGGCGTGGGATGCTCGGTAGTTGGTATATCCTCGAGCTATCCTGTCTGCCTCTTGGTTTCTTGCCACCCCCGTGTGCTCCGGTACCCAGATGATCTTATGTTTGATTGGCTTGTGTGGTTTTGCATGTGTTTGTTGCGTCTTGCAGTCTACAGAGCGGAGTATGCGGAGCGCTCTGTGACCGGCTCTGCCGCAAAGATAGTTGCGGCAGGCTGCTTGTGAATCAGTAAGAATTGTCAGTGACCGCCCAGTCCGATAGCCCTCCGCTGCCGCTAGAGCGACGGCCGCTTCTTCAGCCTCAGCTATCGTGCAGTCTTGCAGTGAGACGCTGGTAATCTCGTGTAATTCCGAGTTGACTACAGTTGCCACTGCGTTGTTGGTGCCTTGTCCCCTAGTCATGGCATATGTGGCAGCGTCGACATACACTGTTGTATCCTGGGATGCGTGTGTTTTCTGTAAGCGGTCGGCCCTTGCCTCTCTTCGGTCTTTGTGGAGGTTCGGGTCCATGTTTCTTGGTATTGGTGCCACCCTGAGTGTGCTGCGGTACTCATCGGGGATCGTTTTAGTTCTCAATATTTCTCAAATTTGTTCGGTTTAGCACAGTTTCTTTAAAAGAACTCTGCCTGTGGGGGTCTGCTGTAGTCTGCGCATTTGGGCAACATGCTGCGCTTCCAGTAATTCCTCGAACGTGTTGTGCAGTCCCAAGGCTAAGAGCTTTTCAGTTGAGGTGTTATGGGGTAGTCGAAGCGCGGTTTTATACGCTTTGCGTAAAATCGCGTCCGCTTGTTGTATTTCACTTTTGATATGATTGTAGTACGGGAGACTGTATGTCACCCGGCTGACCACTAGGCTCCTGACCAGCTTGAGTGTCTCTTCTTCTCGCATGCCATGACGTCTGCAGATAGAAAACCTCAGGCCGATCTCGCTTACGTCATGCCTGGGAAAACTATACGAGCGAGTGGTAACGCAGAGACCTCAAAACTACATGGAAGACAACGAACAGTATGTTCGGCTTTAGAGCAAAATTATCAGCTCAATACGTACTCCTCCGATTATATGAAGGTGTACTTCGGAACGTTCCTAGGGACGGAGAAAACGTGATAATGGCCCTAGCATCAAAGGAGCTTTTGACAATGTGAGCCACGAAGCAATCCTTACGGGCCTGGACAACCTGAACTGCGGGCGCAGGATTCACAGCTTCGTCAAAGCATCATCATCATCATCATCATCATCATCATCATCATCAGCCTGACTACACCCACTGCAGGGCAAAGGCCTCTCCCATGTCTCTCCAATTAACCGTGCCCTTTGTCAGTTGCCGCCACTGTATCCCTGCAAACTTCTTAATCTCATCCGCCCACCTAACTTTCTGCCGTCCCCTGCTACGTTTGCTTTCTCTTGGAATCCACTCCGTTACCCTTAAGGACCAGCGGTTATCTTGCCTTCGCATTACATGCCCTGCCCAAGCCCATTTCTTCCTCTTGATTTCAACTAAGATGTCATTAACCCGCGTTTGTTCCCTCACCCACTCCGCCCTCTTCCGATCTCTTAACGTTACACCTATCATTTTCCTTTCCATAGCTCGCTGCGTTGTTCTTAACTTAAGCTGAACCCTCTTTGTTAGCCTCCACGTTTCTGCCCCATAGGTGAGTACCGGTAGGATACAGCTGTTCTAGGATACAAAGCATTTCTATCCAACAGAACTGCAACCATCGGTATAGGAGAACTTCGGTCCGAGAAGTTTCGAACGCCTAATAAGGGAACACCTCAAGGGTCGGTCATTTCACCCATGCTATTCAACGTGGCCATGATCGGACTGGCGAAGCAACTAAGAGAAATTGACGACATCCACCATGCCATTTATGCCGACGACATCACAATATGGACTAACACTGGCTCACTCGGCGAGAAAGAGGATAGACTACAACAAGCGGGCACCTGCGTTGAAAACTATGTCAAAGCAAGAGGGCTAGCATGCTCGACCGAAAAATCTGAGCTCTTACAGGTTTTGAGAGGAAAACAGAACCGAACAGTCCCTACCAGTAAAGAACTTCGACTACAAGTTTACCTCCAAGGAGAACCAATACCAGAGAAGACACTCATACGGGTACTAGGGATGTGGATACAGTAAAATCAACGCTGTACTCACACCCTTGCGCTATTAAAGGCATCTACACTCCAAGTGGCCCGCATGATTACGCGCATCTCGATCAAGAAAAGAAATTTCCTTCTTGAACGAACCCCACGGGAGATAAAAGCAAGATCTTTTTGACAAGGAAACAAACAGCGCGGGTTTTACAATAAAATTTTAGTTGACAGTCAGCTTCGTCTACGTTCTGTGTGTTCCTTTCTGTGTCTGCGTTTTGTTATTTCGGCTGTTCCCACCAAGATCTATTCTGTCATTTCTGTAGCGCTACAAACTTCCTCCCTTCCCTCACGGCGTCATTGAGGTGTCCACCGATAAGTAAGAGTTACTGCGCCTTTCCCGTCCTCTAAAATCGCAATCAGAACGGATGGATGGATGGAAACAACTTTATTACACACACACAAAAAAAATCTTCCAGGGTGGTCCCCTACTAGTCCAGGAGTCCACGGGCTTGTGCTTCACGAAAAGCCCGATCCACCAGCCATTTCTGGCCGGCGGGCTGAGCGGTCCGTAAAGCAGCCTCCCAGGAAGAATGAGTGGGATTGGGGATGGGGGGTACTGCCTTTGGGGAAGGACATTCCCAAAGGTAGTGGAAAAGTGTGGATTTGGGCACGCCACAGGTGTTGCAATCAGGAGGAAAGGTGGGGTGAAAGCATGAGAGACGGTGGGGTGAAATAAAGCAGCCTGTCTGTAATTGCCGCCATGTGGCGCTGGATAAGGGCGACAAGGTGCTGTGGGGTGGTGGCAGTGTCATGCGGCTGAATTTGTAAAATGTGGTGATTTGGTGATATGTAGAGAGGACCGATGGGGCTTCTTGCGCAGGGTTGGGTGCCTGATCCTCCGGGGTCCGGGAGGAGAGTTCTCGGGCCAGCGCATGAACGCGCTCATTACCGGGGATCGAGGCATGCCCAGGGACCCACGACAGAGTAACCGTTCGGTCGAGAGAGGTGGCCGTGGTAAGAATACGGTGTTGCCGGAGTCGCTACGCCCTTTAGGTAGTGGCGGCACGCGGCCTGTGAATCTGTAGAAATTTCGGTTATGTTTTTGTCAATGATGGAGTGGGCCAGAGCAAGGGCGATGGCGGCTCCTTCCGCCTCTGCAAGCGAATTAGTTCGGATAGTGGCGGCGGCCCCCACTGTGCCGTCTTCATAGGCTACGACTGTCGTGAAATATCTTGGTTTAGAATTTTGTGCCGCGTCGACATAAAGGATATCGGAGCGGTTGCTGTATGTTTTGGTGTAATAGCTCGCTCGTGCCTGCCGCCTACCGTGATGGAGACTAGCACTGATATTGCGTGGTAGGGGCTTCTGATATATGTGATCCTGCGTGCGCAGAGAAATCATGTAAGGTCTAGGACTTGTTGGCGTGGGAATTGGTGGATTGAGACGTAGCTGTCGCAGTAGGCATTGTCCTGTTTCCGTGCGACTCAGGCGGACTAATTGGTTGGTGCGTTGAGCCTCTATTAATTCGATCACTGTATTGTGTGTACCAGTGGCCAGGAGACGTTTCGTGCTAACCGTCCGTGGAAGACGTAAGGCAGAGGTGACAGCCGTACGTATTAGGATGTCTGCCTGTTGTGTTTGCCGCTGAGTGAGTATGTGGTATGGAAGGTGGTATGTAATGCGGCTAATGATTAGTGCATTTGTCATATTGAGGGTTTTGCGTTCAGACAGCCCATGATTGCGTGCTGCCACCCGCCTGATAAGTGCAGCGACCTGTTTGGTCTGTCTCTGCAAGAGCTGAAGGGTGGCGGTTGCATCGAGTGTGTTGTTAATGAGAAGGCCGAGAATCTTCACCTGAGGCACAATGGGCACTGGATTTCCGTACATGTGCAGTTCAATCGGGGGGTCACTGGGGAGGGGTTTCAGCTGCAGGAGTTCCGATTTATTTGGAGAGCAACGGAGGCCTGTGTTTGCTAAATGAGTGGTGGTGATGTCTACGGCAGATTGAAAGATATCCTGGGCTGTTCCAAGGGATCCTGCCGTTGTCCAGAGGGTTATATCATCTTCGTATATGGCTGTGTGGAGCCCTGGGACAGCAGCAAGGGCCTTTGCCAGTGACGCTAGGGCAATGTTAAAGAGTAAAGGTGATAGAACCGCCCCTTATGGGGTTCCCCGGTTAGGCAGGGGGAAAGGCTGCGAGGCAATATCCCCAAGGTGGAGGTCTGCCGTGCGCCCCTGAGGGAAGGCCCGAATATATTGCCATATGCGGCTGCCACACCCCGTGGTGGCTAATGTCGTTAGGATATGGTCATGGCTTATTGTGTCGAAAGCCTTATGGATATCCAGGGCCAGTATGGCTCGCGTAGAGGCTGTACGACGCTTAGTGCAAAAGAGGGACTCTCTAAGCTCGAGAAGTACGTCTTGCGCCGAGATGTTTGGGCGGAAGCCGAATTGAACGTTTGAGAGAAAGCCTGTTGTTTCTAGGAACGGTTGCAGGCGATTGAGAATGACATGCTCGAAGAGCTTGCCGACACAGCTCGTTAAGGAGATGGGGCGCAAATTTTGAAGAGTGAGGACTTTTCCCGGTTTGGGTATAAATCGCATGCTGGCATGGGTCCAGGCTGATCGGAACGTCCCAGCTTGCCAGTGGTTATTAAAGAGCTCCGTGAGTTCCTGGAGGGAGACATCGTCCAGATTGAGTAGTGCCTTGTATGTTATGCCATCCGGTCCCGGCGCCGTAGAGCGGCGAATGCTCGGGGGACTTCGTTTAAGGTGATGTCGGCATCAAGTTCTGGGTTAGGTGGAGGTAGATTGGGTGGATCTGCTGACTCAAGAGATTTGGGTATATAAGTGTCCCGTAGTTGGCCAATTACGTCGGTGCCCTTTTGGAGCTCTAGTTGTATTAGACGTTGTGTGTTTACTTGTGTCTGAGATTTAGTGGTTGTTGGATCCAAGAGAGTGCGTAGGAGGGACCACGTGCGTTTAGTGCTTAATGTACCCTTGAGGTCGTTACAAAAGGTTGCCCAGTTTGCGCGGGCTAGCGTGTTCGCGTATTCTTCTGCCTCGCGAGTGAGAGCGGCTATGCGGAGTCTCAATTTACGATTGTGTCGCTGGTGACGCCAGCGCTTGAGAAGTCCCTGTCGGGCCTCCCATAGATGAGCCAGATGCGGAACAACCTGCGGTGCCTTAGGGGTATTTTTAATGCTTTTGCTGTTCGCCTGGATGGCCTTCACCAGACGGTCTGTCCAGTCAGTGACAGTACGGGGCTCTGTAGAATCAGTTGCCAAATATGAGCGCAATTTATCCCAGTCAGTAAGAAGCTGCGAACGAGGGTTGAAAATCTTGGAATCATAAAATATAATAGTGGAGATTTTAAAGTGGTCACTTCCAAGGCTATCCTGGAGCACCGTGTGAGATTTAACGATTATGTTCGGTGTGGCCCATGTGAGATCGGGTGTGGTGTCGCGGGTGACGCTTGTGCCAATGCGAGTGGGTACAGTGGGGTTTGTGATCTGGCTAAGGTTGTAATCAGCCATTGCGGTAGAAATCAGGTTACCTTTCGGGGTATCCGAGTTGTATCCCCAGTGTGCGTGACGTGCATTAAAATCACCCACCACAAGAAGGTTTGAGGAACGGAAGGAGCCCACAATACCCGGAATAACTCTGCTTTTATCTTTAGGATTGCTGTATATGTTAATAATAGTGAGGCCATATGTGTGTCCTGGTGATCTGAGCTCTACCGCGGTATATTGAGTGCCCTTGCTGTCGGGCGTGGTGGTGGTGAAAACATTTATTACGAATGAACAGGAGGTATGTTTGGATCAGCCCGTAAGGGACCGATCCTTACAAACACTAGGTGGAGGTCCCTAGTATGGGACCCCAGTGGCGGTTGCCGCCGCCCGGGCGCGCCCGACTAAGGCTTTTTGGGCCTGTAAGCCGTGGCAGCCGAGCAGGGTCGCCTCCCAGTCCTCCCGGGTTGGGTTGGGGATGGGGGGAATAGCGGGGTTGGAGGGGCAGGCCCACACCATGTGATAGGTGTCAGAAGACACTGCACTACAGTGTGGGCAGCTGCCGCTAAAGGAGGGGTCAAAATGTTTTAGCGCTGCCGGGCACAGCAATGTATTGGTGAGAAGGCGGAGAAGGAGCCGCTCATCCGCCTTCTTCAGGCCTTTACATGGGCTAGGGTAAAGGCGATGACAATTTTGATACTATGTTGTAATATCTTTGAATGTATAGACCGGATTAAAATCGGGTTCCTGATCGGATGGGGAGGAGAAAACAGCCCGGTGAGAGAGCGCGCGGGCGGCTGCGTCTGCTGCCTCGTTTCCTGCCGACAGGATGAGCAGGGGCCCATATGAGGTAACGGTGTGCGGGGTCCGTATCCCGTATGCAATTTTGGTATATTCGATAGGCTAGGAAGGGAGTGCAGCCTTGTTCGACGTTCCGACAGGCCCCTCGCGAGTGGGTGATTATGTATTTTGAATTGAAATGTGAGGCCGCGAAAGCAATCGCGACCTCTTCTGCTTGTGTTGCACTGCGGGCTCTGAAAGTTAGGCCGTTAAATCTTTTGCTGTTGTGAACTACCGCGGCCGTGTACCATCTCCGGTGGTGAGGGCCAGAGGCGTCCACGTAGTATACACCTGTTTTGTTGCCATAATATCGGGCTAGCGCTTCCGCTCGTGCAGGCGCCGACCATTATGGTCTTCATGTGACACGTTTGCTGGAAGAGGCCGCACGTGGAGGGCACGTCTCCACAGTTCCGGGATGCGAAACCTGTCTTCCATTTCAGGGGTGTGTTGGATATGGAGTCGAGCAAGAAGGCGGCGATCCGACTCTGTTAGCGACAAGCGCGTGTACTGGTTTGTAAGGTGCGCCTCCCGGAGCTCCCGGAAAGTATTCACCACCCCAAGAGCCATAAGCCGGCTGTTTGAAGTAGTGATAGGGAGGTTAAGGGCACGTTTAACAATTTTGCGAAGGATGACCTCAAGGGCGTCCTCCTCTTGTTTCCGTAGGTGGAGATAAGGAGTCGAAAAGAAAATTCGACTAGTTACGAAGGCGTTTCCCAGCCGCAAGGCATCCTTACTTCGTAACCCTCCGCGTTTGTTGGAAACCCGGCGGACCATGCGGCCCACCTGGTCCCCCACCTTACGGAGTTTGGCCAATGTAGTGTCTGGCCGCCTGTGTTTGTGGATGTAGAGTCCGAGTACCCGTATCTCATCACTTTCGCGTATGGGACCACTCTCAAGAGAGAGAGATATTTTAGTTGTGCACTTCTGTGAGGGACGGAGGTGCACAAATTCCGATTTTTGAGGGGAGCATTTAAGACCGCAGCGGCGGGCGTAGCGGTCTACTATCGTCGCCGCTGTTTGCAGGCTGGTTTCAGTGTCTCCTGTGCTGCCCTGCGTGGCCCACAGAGTGATGTCATCGGCCTACAGGGCGTGCTGCACCCCGGCGACACCACCCAGCTGGGCCGGCAGGTGCATCATGGCCAGATTGAAGAGCAGCGGGGAAAGTACCGCGCCTTGAGGGGTTCCCCGCGTGCCGAGTAGGTAAGGACCATGGTCTCTATCTTGAATTCGAATGTAGGATTGAAGATCCATTAAAAATTGGCTTATGTATTGGAATTTGTTGAGGCCACAGTCGGTGTGACTTAGGTTAGTGAGTATGATGTCATGTGTTACATTGTCAAATGCCCCTTTAAGATCCAAGGTGAGTACTACCCGGTCATTATGGGGGCATTCGAGGGGGTCAAGGACTTCCCGATTGAGTTGCAGGAGGACATCCTGTGCGGATCTGTGTGGGCGGAATCCGAACATGGTGCTCGCAAAGAGTTGTTTGTGTTGAAGATATGTAGATAACCGATCCCGCACCATCGTCTCCATTAGTTTGCCCACACATGAGGTGAGAGAGATGGGGCGGAGGTTATCTGTGTCAATTGGTTTGCCAGCTTTAGGAATAAAAGTGACCAAAGCCGTTTTCCATTCGATTGGCAGGGGGGTGTCCCCGCACCAAATCGCATTGACGTATTCCAGGAGGGACTGGTATGCCAAGTCGGGCAGGTTCGTCAAAAGCTTGACGGTGACCTTATCCTGTCCTGGTGCAGTGCCCCGTTTCATTTTGGCGAGAGCCGCCCGCAGATCATGGAGCTGGAAAGGTTGATCCAGCTCCGTGTTCTCTCTGCCTGCATAATTAGAGTACGCAGATCCACGGGGGTCTTGGGCTGTACACAGGTACTGGTCCCGAAGTTTCTGTGCCAGTTGAGTCGTGTTGCCAGGAAAAGCGTCCAGGGCTCGCTGCAAATGTTTTTGTGTTTCGGTTCGTATTTGGGTTGGGTCGATTAGGGCTCGAAAGAGACGCCACGTGTTTCGGCTGGACATTTGTCGCGCGGCCGTGTTGCATCTATCTACCCAGTTGGAGTCGGCGAGTTGGGCCGCGTACTCTGCCGCTTTTTGGGTAAGCTCGGCAATTCGAGCTTTAAGCTTTCTATTGTGTTTCTGGCGTCGCCAACGGCGGACGAGGCTGCGACGGGCTTCCCAGAGGTGTAGAAGGTGGTTATCCACGTCCGTGACCGCCTCTGAGAGCTGGATGTGTGTTTCATACGAGGAAAGGTGTGCCAGCAGCTGTTGGGACCATGCTGTGTAGCCTTGCGCGGAAATGGGTGTAATATCAAGTGAGTTAAAATTTTGCCTGAATTTCGTCCAATCTGGGATATGGGCGCTTGGACGCTTGGACGCTTGAGGGGGCGTGTGCGTAGTGTAGTGTTAATGATGCAGTGGTCGCTACGGAGGGTCTCCTCGGTGTTGAGCCAGTCTGCGTGTCGTATGTTGCGAGTGAAGGTTAAGTCCGGACACGTATCCCGTGTCACGGAATTTCCTAGCCGGGTTGGGTGGACAGGGTCCGTGTGGAGGGTGAGGCCCAACGTGGACGCAAGCTCCGCCAGCTTACGCCCGCGCGACTCCTCCTTGCGATACCCCCACTGCTGACTGGGAGCGTTAAAGTCGCCCACAATCAGCAGGGGATCGCGGCCCGCTACTCTTAGCGCGCAGCTAAAGAGGTCCGCAAAAGTCACTCGCTTTAATTTGGGAGAGCAGTACACGTTGAGTATATGCAACGGTGGGTCCCTGCGGCGGACTAGTAGGAGGGTCACCATTACATAAGAGTACTCTATTTGGAGGTCGAGATCCACTAGGTTGGCTGTTTGTCGGTGTGCGGTCTAGTACCGGCATGGATTCGAGTGTCAGGATTGCCGTACGTGGTGTAAGGGCTGCAGTGTGATAACCGCGGATATGAATGCGATCTGTTTCCGTCTCTTGCAGAGCGATGACATGGGGGGGATTAGGGGAGTTTGCTATATATGCGGCTAGTTGTGCTTGTTTTCGACGTATCCTGCGACAGTTTCATTGCCATATAATTGTTTCTGCTGGTGTACTGGACTGGTGTCGCCGCCGACCTTTTCGCGTGTTATTGTTCTGCGCCATGTTGCTGGTCTGGAGACAGTGGATGAGGACAGGCAGCGGGTTCAACTGCGCGCTGCTTGCGAGGCAATTCCTGATGCGGTACAAGTTCGAAAAGCTTGTTGATGCCGGCGTCATGTTTTTCCAAGCGTGTGTTAATGGTAGCTTCTATCCTGTCAGCCATGGACTGTATCAACTGTGCCTGGGCTAGTATGAGCTGTTGCTGCATCGCTCCGAGTTGTTTAGCAACTATAGTATTTATTATGGTAGTGATTTCTGAGCGAAATTCAGCGGAACGTATGTACTGTTTAACCGCCTCTTGAGGTGTAATAGGGGAGTCAGGGTTTCGAAAAGAGGTAGGAGTGGAGGCTGCTTGGACGGAGAACTCACCGCTTTTAGCAGAGCCGGCGTCTTTCTCGGGTGTAGCGTTCCGGAGTGACTGCGTCTCCTGGGTCTCCTGGATGTGGGATGCGCAATCACTGGCTTTCGAGGTACAGGCCTGTGGCTCGGTGGCGTCTGTCTCGGTAACACTAGGCACCCGAAGGGGTTGAAGTTGTGCGAAATCGCGTTGTAAAGTTTTATATCCGGCGTTCACGGTGTCCACACTGCGCTTTTACGTGTGGTCTTTGCTATCTTGGTTGTCCAACGGTTCTGAGGTCTCGGTCTCCATGGCCTGCTCCAAAGGTGTCTGGGCAGCCGTGGTGGCCACTTGGTTTGCCTTCCTCAGTGGTGGGAGGGGTGGCCATTGTTCTATGCTTTGGTTCCAAGCTTTCTTTGGATGGATGGCGAGTGCCTTGCTTGGACCGTTTTTCTGATTCCCTTTCGTTGTAAGTATTGTGCTGTTGCTATAGCCTTGAAGTTCTCCCGGCCGGTAGGCTTGGGTTTGGTTCAATTTGGGCTGATGCTCATTCCTGGGTCGATCCTCAGTCTTGTGCTCCTCCTCAGTCTTGTTCTTCTGCGCACTCTTTTGCTTCTGCTCAGGCTTTTGGTTCTTCTGCATTTGGCTCTGTGCAGCAATGTCTTTATAATGATGACGTCGGATTACGGCTTCATCAGCTTTGCTTGTCTTTTTCCCTCTGGTGGTGTAGTTCTTCTGTCTTGCTGGAGAGTTCGTGTCAATGGTCGAGTGGTCCGATGTGTCGCAGACGATGCAGTACTTTTTGCAATCGACATGTCCTGGTGGAGGATTGCGTACTCCGCAATTGTAGCTTCTTTTCTGCTGCGGAGAGGGACAAATGTCAGCACGATGCCCTATTTTCAGGCAGCATCCGCAAACTTGCATCACTGGTCGGAATGGTTTGCACCTATATTCTATGCCGCTGAGATAGACAAACCGTGGCACTGTTTTGCCTTCAAAGGTATATAGACATGCCCCCTTGGTGCCGAAAGGCCTCGCTTGAATGATGTTGATTTGGTGGGGATATTTTTCCGTGCAGTTTAGTAATTCCTCTTCTGAAGGTATTGGTAAGGCACCGGTAATGATGCCTTTACATGAGTTATCTGGTGAGGCTGCATAAGCGCTCATTGAATATTCCTTTCCTCCTAGATTGATTGCTTTGATGTTGCATATCTAAGCAAACAATCAGAACGGAGGTCGTGGTGGTGGTGGTGACAACATTTATTAAGAATGAACAGGAGGTATGTTTGGATCAGCCCGTAAGGGAGCGATCCTTAAAAACACTAGGTGGAGGTCCGTAGTATGGGACCGGAGTGGCGGTTGCCGCCGCCCGGGCGCGCCCGACTAAGGCTTGTTGGGCCTGTAAGTCGTGGCAGCCGAGCAGGGTCGCCTCCCAGTCCTCCCGGGTTCGGTTGGGGAGGGGGGGAATAGCGGGGTTGGAGGGGCAGGCCCACATCATGTGATAGGTGTCAGAAGACACTGCACTAATGTGTGGGCAGCTGCCGCTAAAGGAGGGGTCAAAATGTTTTAGCGCTGCCAGGCACAGCAATGTATTGGTGATTAGGCGGAGAAGGAACCGCTCTTCCGCCTTCTTCAGGCCTTTAGATGAGCTAGGGTAAATGCGATGGCAATTTTGATAATATGTTGTAATATCTTTTAATGCATAGACCCGATTAAAATAGGGTTCCTGATCGGATGGGGAGGAGAAAACAGCCCGTTGAGAGAGCGCGCGGGCGGCTGCGTCTGCTGCCTCGTTTCCTGCCAACCCCTGATGAGCACGGGCCCATATGAGGTAACGGTGTGCCGGGTCCGTATCCCGTATGCAATTTTGGTAGATTAGATAGGCTAGGAAGGGAGAGCAGCCTTGTTCGACGTTCCGACAGGCCCCTCGCGAGTCGGTGATTATGTATTTTGAATCGCAATGTGAGGCCGCGAGAGCAATCGCGACCTCTTCTGCTTGTGTTGCACTGCGGGCTCTGAAAGTTAGGCCGTTAACTGTGTTGCTGTTGTGAACTACCGCGGCCGTGTACCGTCCCGCGTGGTGAGGGCCGGATGCGTCCACGTAGTATACACCTGTTTTGTTGCCATAATGTCGGGCTAGCGCTTCCGCTCGTGCCAGGTGCCGACCATTATGGTCTTCGTGTGACATGTTTGCTGGAAGAGGCCGCACGTGGAGGGCACGTGTCCGCAGTTCTGGGATGCGAAACCTGTCTTCCATTGGAGGGTGTGTTAGATATGGAGTCGAGCAAGCAGGCGGCGATTCGACTCCGTTAGCGACAAGCGCGTGTGTTGGTTTGTAAGGTGCGCCTCCCGGAGCTCCCGGAAAGTATTCACCTCGCCTAGAGCCATAAGCCGGCTGTTTCATGTAGTGATGGGGAGGTCAAGGGCACGCTTAATAATTTTGCGAAGGATGACCTCAAGCGCATCCTCCTCTTGTTTCCGTAGGTGGAGATAAGGAGTCGAATAGAGAATTCGACTGGTTACAAAGGCGTTTGCCAGCCGCAAGGCATCCTCACTTCGTAACCCCCCGCGTTTGTTGGAAACCCGGCGGACCATGCGGCCCACCTGGTCCCCCACCTTACGGAGTTTGGCCAATGTAGTGTCTGGCCGCCTGTGTTTGTGGATGTAGAGTCCTAGTACCCGTATCTCGTCACTTTCGCGTATGGGACCACTCTCAAGATAAAGAGAGATTTTAGTTGTGCACTTCTGCGAAGGGCGGAGGTTCACAAATTCCGATTTTTGAGGGGAACATTGGAGACCGCAGCGACGGCCGTAGCGGTCTACTATCGTCGCCGCTGTTTGCAGGTGGGTTTCAATGTCCCCTGTGCAACCCTGCGTGGCCCTCAGGGTGATGTCATCGGCGTACAGGGCGTGCTGCACGCCGGCAACACCCTCCAGCTGTGCCGGCAGGTGCATCATACCCAGACTGAAGAGCAGCGGGGAAAGTACCGCCCCTTGAGGGGTTCCCCGCGTGCCGAGTAGGTAGGGACCGTGCTCTGTATCTTGTATTCGGATGTAGGATAGACGATCCATTAAAAATTGGCTTATGTATCGGAATGTGTTGAGACCACAGTCAATCTGGCTTAGGTTAGTGAGTATGATCTCGTGTGTTACATTGTCAAATGCCCCTTTAAGATCCAAGGCGAGTACTACCCGGTCATTATGGGGGCATTCGAGGGGGTCAAGGATTTCCCGATTAACTTGCAGGAGGACATCCTGTGCGGACCTGTGTGGGCGGAAACCGCACATGGTGCTCGCAAAAACATGCTTGTGTTCAAGATATGCAGATAACCTATCCCGCACCATCGTCTCCATTAGTTTGCCCACACAAGTGGTGAGAGAGATGGGGCGGCGGTTATCTGTGTCAATTGGTTTGCCTGCTTTTGGAATAAATGTGACCAGAGCCGTTTTGCAGTCAATTGGCAGCGGTGTGTCCCCGCGCCAAATTGCATTGATGTAGACGCAAAGCGGCCTATTCAAGGAGAAGCGTGACTGCAACACGCTCTTGATCTCTTCGGGCAGCTGATGGGCTGTTTTGCGTGGCCTCCTAGAGCTCCACTCGGAGCGATTTGTCCAACGAACAAGGCGTCGCGCCCAACGGGCAATGGCGTTCGATGGGCAGTGCTGTAACACGCTGCTGCGTTCAGAACTGGGGAAAAATATGTGGCCAGCTTGAGTGCTAGATTATCCTCGCCGAAACATGAAACCTTTGATAAGACTGATAAGAAGGATGGAGCAGTACAAAAGAAAAAATTGCCGACAATTACTTTACTTCCCAATGCGAAATTTGAGCGCAAGTCATCAGCTGTTTCAGCTTTACGATAGATTGAGGCAAAGAATTCGAGCAAGACATGTATGTACAAATATGGACAACAAATTATTTTCACACATTTTCCTTCTTCAAGAAACACTCCACTAAAAGTTCTAAATTGTTATGAAAGAAGCTTTGTGGTCGGAGAAATAGACAGATATATGGTTGGTTTATTGGGGTTTAACGTCCCAAATCAACTCAGGCTACGAGAGACGCCGTAGTGGAGGGCACGTGAAATGTAGACCACCCGGGGTTCCTTAATGTGCACTGACGGACGGATATAATATGCTCGACTTGCTGCACCAATTCCTGGTTCCCAAAGACGATGCTTATGCAAGTATTTCGCGAGGTTTTCACAGCAGTGGGAGGCGTTACGAGCGAAAGGAACGGGATGTACTCACTTATAAGCGGTAAGACACTCCTCTTTGTCTTTATATGTATGTTAAAGTCCCCAACCACCTTGCTACCCTGGCAGGTGGCAGTTAATGGTTGATCGTGAGAGAGTGCTGTTGTTGTTGTTGTTGTGACTGAGAGAAGGATGAAGAGGAAATTGCACGGGCCTGTCTACTGGCTGGAGCCAAGCCACCACCGCTGCCACGTGCAGGTAGAGGAGAGTTAAACGATCAGAGGAAAGAAAAAAGGAAAGAAAAGACGCGCGTCGCAGCAACAACTGCGTCCGCCGTTGCGGACGCTGCTGAAAAAACAGATAAGCGGCCGAAGCCGCGCTCGCCGAAGCGAGGACAGATACACCTTCCCACGACTGCTCACCGTTGTCAGCGCTAACTTATACAGCCCATATCTCTCTCTCATCACCCCACGCGATTCAGGCGTCCACTGACCCAAGGGGCCAGTTATGCGTACTTCCTTTCCTTAAAATGATCGGAGTGTAAAACGTCAACGCCAACGCCAATGAACACAATGAACGCCGATGGCCTATGGTTTCAGTGCCGCGTTTCTGGCACAAAGTTGTCAATGCCTGCAGCCCACATTTCTCTCTCATCACCGCACGTACCTATGAGCGCGATTCAGGCATCCACTGACCCAGGGAGCCAGTTATGCGCACTTCCTTTCCTTAAAATGGCACAACGTTGTCAATGCCAACGCATGCAGCGCATATCTGCCACTACCACATCTTTTTCGCTTTGTCCACGTGACTCTTTGCCCACAGTGACGGGATTTGAAGGCGCAGGCTCATTTCCCAAGCAATGCAGCCCTAGAAAGCCGAGCACCAGGCCGGGGCGAAGCTCGTACCCATTTTAGAAAACCGGTGGGTGCCCGGCCGGCGGCGGGAGTTGAACCCATCACCTCCCGAAGCCGAGGCGGGCGCTCTGCCACGAGGCCAACGCATTATAGCGACAACCACCGCCTTTTCCCGGCCCCTGCAAAGGGGCTGAGTAAGACGGAGGAGCGAACTTTAAGGCGCCTGCAGACAGGTACTCTACTCTGTCCTGGAATCATAAAACATTACGATCTTAACACGGACAGGCGCTGCCCGCACTGTGGGGAGACCTGTGGTATCTTCCACATGATATGGGCTTGTACTCAAAATCCCCACCTCCCCCCTTCCCCTACCCTTCCAGAGAGGCATGGGCGACTGCCCTCCTCAACTGCTCCTCGCTTGAGTCCCAAAGGGCTCTGGTGAAACGGGCGAGAGACGGGGCCTTGTCATGCGGTGTCCCGGACTAGGGACGCCGACCATGAAGCGGGGCCACTCTGTGGCTCCCAAACTCTATATCATCAAATAAAAGTTTTCACCACCACCATTGTCACTACCGCCACGTAGCTGAAAGCACGATTGAGGTGTCCACTGTTCCAAGAGAGCAGTTGTGCGTCTTTCCATTGCTTTGCGAGCACCCGCGCCATTGGTTTCCAGCTTAAAGCGCGACTAAGATGTCCACTGCTGTTTGCAATGGACAACGGCAACGGCAACGATGATGGCGTCGTCGCGAAACACAGTAACAGGCACCAAAGAGCTGCGTACTGAAAAACGACTCAACAAGAGTTAATGCCAAGTACAGAGAATAAAACGTAGTATTTCTAGACAAAATGGTGAAAATGAAAACAACGTACAGTAATCTCTAAGTAAATGCATTGGTCCGGATTAAATCAAGTATGTGAGGAGCTAAACAACAAAAAGCGCTTGCATGGCAAAAATGAAAAACATGGCGAAAGACTAAAAGGTCGTCCTAAAACAGGTACCGCGAACTTGGGGTAAAGAGCGCTTGAACCATTGCGAGAAGTCTACAAATGGCTTTCTAGAAAAGCGATTTTGACCGTTAAAAAGCAAGAAAGCGATGTGCTGACGCAGATCTCACTCGTAATAAAAATGTGAAATGATTCGATGACCTCTGCTCGAGTCTTCTCTATCCATGTGAACAAAAATGTCACGTGAAATGGTTCGATGACATCGGTTCGAGTCTTCTCTATCCATGTTAACAAAAATGTCATATTTTCATAGACAGCGTTGCGAGGAACCTTTCCCTTACCGTAAATCTTACCTTTGCTTAACTTTGTAATCTTAACTTTCAGTTGCGAGCTAAGTGGCCTCCTCAGAAACTGTTTATGGCAAACAATGTTACCTTATAAAAAACAACATAAGAGGTCACTCTCTGAAGTCGTCATCTCGTTGTGCATCTGGTCGGTCATGAAAATTACAGAAGACACACGTAAGAGCCAAGAAAGGCCAAGCAGTGAGAAGGTACAGCTTGAGCAGCATATTGGCCTGCACTGAAACGCTTGGCTTCCTGTACAGAGAGTTCGTTAACCGCAGTGGTTCGGAGCACTGATCCTTCATACTGTTATTCCAAAGGCTAAGCAGCCCAATTAGCGTACAAAGCTGGCATCGAACCATAAAAACAACCATTAGAGGCAGACATTTCACACTATAGGGCGCGAGCTACACGCCTGCTCCAAGCGATTGCAGAAATATTTTCTAAAAGAAAAGGTTATCTGGGCAAAAAAGCAAATGGCAATAGTCTATGGTCGCTGAGCCAAGAGATAGTTCACCAGCGCAGAAAGCTCGCATCGAACCCCAAGAAGAACCATTAGAAGCAGAAATCTCACACTATAGGACGCGAGATACACGCCTGCTCCAAGAGACTGCAGAATTATGTTCTAAAGGAACACGTTATCTGGTCAAAACAAAAGCGAAGGGCAATAGTCTCTGGCCGCTGAGCCCCAGAGATTGTTCACCGACAGCGCTACAAATGTCGTCGTGGCACGAATCCACATCTTGGCAGATAACGTCGACGTGCAAAGTATACGTAATGTTGTTTCGGTGGATTAGGTAATCATCTTCAGCAATCATTTTAAAACGCCGTTGTCGACAAAGCAGAGTTGTGGCGGTTAGGTCAGTAACTAGAAGTGGAAACTGAATCACAAGATCTGTCGATTGCCTTCTTGAGGGGACACAAGTACTGCAAGGAAAGGGAACGGTAAGGTACTGGAATGTGCAAGCTACTTTCTTATGAAAAACTCACAAATTGCTCGTGCCACCATCTCCAGTTGATAAACAATAAAGGAAGATGGACACTGCCATCCTTTAACCACAGCTAGTGGGAAGAGACAGTTTACCATTTTAAAAATACGGTTGGTTTGGTTTGCTTTATTGAGGTTTAACGTCCCAAAGCGACTCAGACAATGAGGGACGCCTTAGAGAAGGGCTCCGGAATAATTTCGACCACCTGGGGTTCTTTACCGTGCACTGACATCGCACAGCACACGGGCCTCTAGAATTTCACCTCCATCGAAACTGACTAAGCCGCTGCTGTCCATAGACGCTTCAAGGGGTTGTTGATGTGTTTGTATAGTATATATATATATATATATATATATATATATATATATATATATATATATATATATATATATATATATATATATATATATATATATATATATATATATATATATATATATATAGTTTGTATAGGTAAATTTTGATTTAAGTACAGGATGCTTTTTCGCTTCTCACCGCCGGGACTTGAACACGCCCGAAGGCCAGTTATTCAATTCCGTTCAATTGCGAACACATCACCGCTGTCCACGTCCAGATTCTGTATCCTTATAAATTGCTTGAACTAAACGATTGCCCTTAATCTTGCTGTTTTCGTTCGGATATGACAATATGAGTAAAATAAATGCATTTGGCTTCAAACAACCGCGTTGAACGGGCTTGGCACTTAATATCAGATGCCTGCCATTCTCAACCAGACAAATTGAGGAAAGGTAGGTCTACCCAGGGCGTCAACACGCCATTAGTATAAGTGTGGTAAATTCAAAAGAAGGCTTTTCGAAGTAATCTCGTTTGGAGCAGAGTAAAGTTTTGAAAAAAAAAATAGCCAGTTCTCTTCAATTTGTAAGAAACCTCACATAGGTTTAAAGGTTTTTGATGGGAGAAAGGTGTTTAACGAGTCCAAGAAGTACTCAAACATCTGCCGATCAACTACTCAGTCGAATATGTAAAGGTATACAATGCACAAAAAGAAGCAGGCAGATTGCACTACTGAAGATGCATTTAAATCATTCCGTTCACGTGTAGAACGATGAGTGGAACGAGCTGGGTTGCAGCTTTCAGATCATGGTTATAATTTACGTGTTTGGTCTTCTAAAATTTTGGGACTCGTGCCCAGGAATGTAGTTGCACTTGTTGTTTGGTGTCTTTTACACGGCTGGCCGAAGCCCTGACCGAGGCCCGGAATGTATCGACGGTCCACCTATCATTCTTATGGGTGAAGTTTGTGTGAGAGAGCGATTTAATGATTTCAGTGTGGAGAAAGCCACTTTGTATGCGTGAACGCAGTTGTAGTACTGTTTTTGAGTTTATTTCACTCAGGCGTCTTTTATGTAAGTATGGTGGTTGTCAAATGTGAATTAGTTCGAAGAGTCGGGCCCTGGTACTGTTTCGTATCAGGGCTCAACTCTATTTACCGTATTTTGTGGCGTATAAGACACGGCTTTTTGAAAAATCTTGCTGGTGCGTCCTACACAAGGGTGCGTCTTATACGCGAATTTTTCGTTGTTTTTTTTTTGCGAGCTCAGAAATTACTTAGGTTCATGTCCAAGCTTTTTTCACCAAAAAAATATCACTACGAATAACGCGTTTGTAACACGGTTAATACTTCAATACCGCGACCACCGTGCGCACCTTATTTAGGTGAACTTTATCATGAAACGGCGGGGATGCCGACTTCCGGGATTACAAGTACATGGCCGTTTCGGGAGCCCCAAGCAAAAGTAAGGTGAAATGCCAAAATAAAGGACAATCGCTCTTCTCGCCATTGTAAAGACAAGCCAAAACGAGCCTACGCTCCTTTTTAGTCACCATTTGCAACTTTCTTTGCTCTGTGTACGTTGTACGTGCGTAGTGCGGAGAATGCTTCAGCCGCGTTGCCTCCAGAAATGGGCAAAGTTTTTGATAGCGCATTCGAAGATGAAGACTTCGAAGGTTTTAAGTAAAAATAAAATGTTGTTATGGACATAAGGAGGGTCTTTCGTCTTTCTTTCTTTTTTGCTAAAACGTGAGCGGGTATGGCGCGAGTTTTGCCTTTTTCGATCACTTAGCATTGCTTAAGAACTTCTCACAGGTACGGTGCATTTAGCGATGGTCGCGCAAGCATTTTTAAGTAAGCCTCACAGCCTAACTGGGTAAATTGGGGTGCGTCTTATACAGGGCTGAGTCTTATATACCAACTTTTTCAATAACAGCCTGCAAATATGGCGGGGAGTCTTATACAAGGTGCGTCTTATACACCGGAAAATACGGCACTGATAGAAGTGCAAGCTATAAAGATTTATTGCAAAGGTTACCGACGTCCAGAACATGTGATAGGTTTGTGACATACTGGTGGGTTCTTTTGTAAGGTTAGATTTATAATAGGCAGAATTATTTATGCAGCGAACAAAAATTGCAAATTCACTGGCAGAAATAGTGGGTTCCCGTTGATATTGAAATAATTGCTACTACAAAGATTCGTGACAGAATCTTCAACGAGCCATGTAGTGTTTAATTCTGAACTCAAGGTGCACAGAGCTGAATTAAAGAGGAAAGAGGCTTGGAAGGAGGGGGCATAATTAGATAGACAAAAATTTAAAGCGAAAATACGAAGAATAAGAGCAAGACCGAAACACGGGCAACTAAAGTTTGACGCGTACTTAATAGCGGCTGTCCAGGAGGAGAGGTGATGAAAATACGCAGGCCTGAGACCACTCTCCCAAAGTCGATCCATATGGAGAGCCAATGTATTTATTTGTTTTTATTTATTTATTTATTTATTTAATTATTTACTATACATACTCTCAAGGCCCGTAGGCCCTATGGAAAGAAGTGGTGAGTTTCATGCATTACTTACGGAACAAAACGAAACAACAAAAAAAAGATAAGGCCCTTTCAGCCGCGATCTTGAAGTGAATGAAATCACAAATGGATACTATGGAGGCGGGAAGGCGATCCATTCAGTAGCCGTCCTTGCCAAAAAGTAAGAATATAGGAATTAGTAAGGCAAGGTGGCACTTGAACTTTGTGTTGATGTTCGGTGCGAGATGAGATGTAGCTTGGCGTGGTCAAAAGATTTTTATATGCGAAGCATATTAACGTAGGTTTCGGGCCTTCGCGCGACGCCCGGCGGTGGCCACCATTAACCTTCAAGTGACCTTCAAGTAGGTCACGTGACATGACGTCACGTGATGACGTCACACCGGCTGCAGATGGGGCCTCATATCGCGCCGTCGGTCGCCTCCCGGCGGTGGCCAACATTGACCTTGAAGTGAGATCATATGATGTGACGTCACGTCATGACGTCACACCGGCTGCAGATGGGGCCTCATATCGCGCCGTCGGGCGGCGCCCGGCGGAGGCCTCCACGCTTCGGTTCGCGCCGTCGCGCGCGACGCGGCGGCGGCGCCACCATCGCTGCATCACGTGATATGTGACGTCACGCCAGGGATGAGGCGGCGCGCGCCCGCCGTCGCGTCAGTCTCTGTGCCCGCAACCGCGACAGCGTCTTTGCGCCGGGCGTGTATGCGGTCAAGATGCCTCCAAACGCTAAGGACATGCTTCGCATCCACTGGGCTTAACCTTGATAAGCCTGCAATTTTTTTATCAGGAATGGATTAAAGTAGTATATTTTATGAAAAAGATATTGGCGAAAGTACTTGCGAAGTAGTGAAAGGCCCGACAGAATAAAAGCATTTTCCATGGACGTGCCGCTGGTATCACGAAATTAATTAGAGAGGATAAAACGGCGATGAGATTCTAGATGCTTTGAAGGAAAGCGATACGATTAGAATGCCAAGGATCCATAGAGAGAGAGAGAGAAACAACTTTATTGCCATAGATTGGAGGGATTTAGGGCAGGTGGGCTTGGTGTGGCCCCCAGGTGGGGGCGACTTCCTGGGACCACGAAATGAGTGCCAGTTGGATCCAGTATGGCGCGATATGCTCCAAAACAGGATACGCGAACGCAGGTCGAAATACCATTCCAAATAAAAACCGCAAAAAGAAATGGGACCTAATATAGTCAGAAATAATTTCCTATAACACACTGCCACCTTGAAACTGCAAAATTTATTTACTTTCACACTTGATGACCAAAGAAGAGTATCATAGTGGGCAGAGACTGAAGATATGGATGACATTAATCATCGTAAAAAAAGTTGAAGGACAAATGCAACGTAATTGGAAGTTCAGTGGCGGTTGAAAAGATAAACCACCCGGGAAGGCGGATGACATATGCTTTAATGATCCAGTAGTCCTGGCTGTCTAGAAGATCTATGTTAAACTTTCACTCTAGAAAGCAGAGAATGTCAGCTGTTTCAATTTTTATTTTTTATTCGTCGCTCTGTTGGTTTCCTTCATCTCCTGCACGAAACAGGCTATAAATATGCGATGTGGTTTCACCTCCATCGCATTCGAGAAGGTACAGGAATCGCTTGAGAAATACTAGCAAGATGAGTACCGAAATTTATTTCTTTGCCATTTTTCTAGCATCTGGAGTGCTCCTCTGTGACGGGAGGTATTGGCGTCCAGGTATGTTGAATTTCTTAGCAGTTCTTTATTCTCTACTAACACGTGCGGTGCCGCTGCCACGCAGCCACCTCCAGTACCAGCCTCGAGATGATAGCATGCAGTTAAGGACGCTTGGCTTGATGCTGCCCCTGCCGCCCAACTTCTGTAAATTTAATTCAGTCGAGCAGCGCGTTCTGTGTATAATTTTAATTTGAGTTGCGTCTTTCAAACAGCCATAATAAAAGGTTGATATAATATTTATGTGAGTGTCTTAAGCACACAGTAGGGGCGTAGAACCACAAAAGAGATCGCTCATGCTATCTAGCGCAGTGTTCGAAATGTGCGGCCAATGGCGAGATATATCTGCACAGGTTAGGTTCAGATTCTAAGCCTGGGAAGGCGTCGATAACCAAGTTTGTATAAAAATTCGGAGTGGGCAAGTGGTTGTTTACGATAAAAAGATAACGTAGCTCGATAATACGAAGAACATGAAGAAGCACACAAACAACAGCAATAGCACTGTACTTACTATGTTGTTGTTAATAAAGAGTCAACCAAACAGGGCAGAGCACGAAGGAAGACGTTTGGACGAAGCGCTTCCCCTCATGTTCCGTCCAGTTTGTTTGGCCCTTTTGCAATCAGCAATGGACCAAAAGATACAAACCGAGCAGCAAGTTATCTTATTGGCTTTTTTGTTGTTTCTGTGTTTTTTCATCGTTCTCATTTTTCCTCGCTGCTTCAAAATATTCTGCGTAATACACACTAATATTGAAAAGCCTGTGACCAAGACTATAATGGTTTGCAGTACGGAGTTCTCCCCAGTGAAGTGATCATGTCTGATATAACACTCAATTTATTGTGGAGAAAATTCTTCAGCAGCGACCACTTCACGGTACGCGGACATGTGTACTTAAAACAGCTGTTTACGGCGCGATTCAATATATGCAGTGCTTGTAATCTGTAGTGGCCGAACGCAGGCTAAATTCGGGGCGTGTACACAACTGCACGGAGACGTGGCGCTACATACTCAGCCGGTCCACCCTTTTTGTCACCGCAATATAAGTAGACACAGTGTGTTCTCACGTGTAAACCATTCGACGCTGAACAATATTTCCGTCAGAGATTGTTGTGAAGTTTTCTTTAAGTAAAAATATCTGCTTATTGGCTTAGTGGTGCTCCAAAAGGATCAGTTGGGCTGAAGTTGGCACTGCTGCTTCAGATCATCATTACTACTTTTACTCTTATTTTGTTGTTGCGTCCAGACAGTGCAGTCAGGTGCGATGAAATAAGTGCTTAAGTTAGAAAACTGGGCAACAATTGATGCGAACTTGCCCTATTTGTGCTACCTGCCTCAATACACAGCGCGGCATTTTGAAATGTTGGAGCCCGCGAGTGATTTGGATAAGAGTTGAAGATGTTCTCGGTAGATCTCCGCGCATGTCTTCAGCGTCCCCCTGCTGCCCTTTCTGGTGCGATTAGAGCCGCCTCGGTACGTGTCCCACCTGGCTCTCAGCGTCGTTAACAGAGAAATTTTTTGCATACCAGACCGCCCATGCTTGCGTAGTGTGGTTTCTACTACACCGGTGATGCTTGCTCACAGAGGGCATGTTATGCTGCTCACAGTGCAGTGCATACCATCGCGCCATACCACATAGTATGGACAATATTGAGAGCTCCTTCGCCTCAGCCAGCAACACAACAGAAGCCTAGCGAGCTTGCCGGATCACCTCATGGACAGCCGTACTGGATTTTCATTAGGGCTCCCTGTATCCGTATTAAGTAAACTTTCTAGACTTCTAATGACCACAGCTGATCAGTCTGGTGCTTAAGCTAATTGTTCCTTGCTTAGAAAGGAATAGTTTCAAAAATACGTTTCCAGTCCCTCGACATTTTTGCGATGGGGTCACATTCGACTCTCTCATTCTATTTTGTAGTGTCACTGGGGATGAACATAAAAATATCGTGGCCCACTGGAAACCCTCGAGGTTTGGTGATTAGGGAGAATTTATTTCCCAGCTCAGGTCCGGATGGCTAATGTTGGACGCATTTCATGCCTATTTTAGGAAGTTTTCTAAAGAGAAAGTCAACACGAAAAATTGGCGACGTCGTGACTATTAATCTTCGGTGGCATTTTGACAAATACTGAAAGCTAAACATTTCGAGAGCATTGCCTGTTCGGTTCGGTTTTGTAACACTGTTTGAGTGTCCTCTCAGTCTACACGCAGGGAGTTTGATTCGCAGCTGAGAAAAAAAAAATAAAAGTGGGCAGTAGGCATCCTCAAAGAGCCACGCACCCTGACCCACAGCCGTAGTCTTCAGGTCGACGCAGCCGCTTCCTTCTTTCCCCCAACGGTCATGTACTCAAAGACGCAAGCCAACAGTCCTCTGTAATCCCTGAAAAAGGAGCCGACCCCACTTCGAAACGTCGCTTTTTTTTTTAATTTAAGAAAACTGTGATTGGAGAGGCCTCGGCGTTTGCTATAAAACACCTTGACATAGTTCGCACAAATTTTCATATATTTTTGAGCCCAGTAAGAATTCCATTAAAAAAGGAAAAAATTAGCACCATAAAAAAATCTAAAAAAGAACTTGCCAACATCTTAACGAAAGGGCAAGACAGTTCTTTTTAGCTGACTAATTGCTTAGCAGGCAGCAGACGTTGTTTTGTTTTTGCAAAATATATAATCAGAGTGCCATAGGCTGCACTGTCTAACCTGAAAGGAAACTTTTTTACGACCGGGACACGCAACTTCGCTGTGTGAACCGGGGTGCCAGTGCCATGGCCCTAGGTGGCCTGGACACATGCGCGTAATGTGAGGGCTGTGCGGTGGCCCTGATACCTTGCACAGTCCAAACTCGCTTGCTTAATAAAATTTTCCATCCATCCATTGCCTTAACGACGCGTTCTTTCGCCTTGTCTGATTTTTGTACGGTCGCATTGTGCCGGCACTGCAGCTCACATGTGAGTGTTCCTACATTGGCGTAAAATCCTTTCTGTGTTGCAGCTCGTTGAGAGGACTTCCTGTCCTTCAAATTACCGCGCTCCATAGTAAAGCTTCAGCACTACAACCGGTGTGCTCCTGTAGATTACTTTGAACAGTAGATACCTGAATGGTGTCCACTGACGACGCTTTACCCTTCGTATAAGGAGGTATACAACTATCAGCACCCGAGAGCGCCCCCTGTTATCACCAGCGGATCTAAGCGCAGGCAGCAGCATATTGAGAAGGAACACGGGAGCGCCTTTCCGCCGCACTTCGCGGACTGCTGTCGTCGAGAAGAGGTGAGAATCGATGGTTAAGAAACATACACAGTAAGCATGGCCGGCTTACCTTTCCGTGATGTCCCTAGTTCCACCTATTCCCGTCATCTTTCAGCGGCAGCACTTTGCGAAGCGCTGGCGCTACGTGCTCCCATGTTCCCTCTTATATTGCTCTACCTGTAAACTGTTAGTAGTGTTGCAAACTATGCTGCACCATTCAGCCTGGCCTCCTTATATGCAACAACAGTTCACGGACAGGAATTCCTACTAGATACGTGGTTGATAACACTGCGACGATCGCAGGTGGTCTAAGGCGTTAGACGAGGAAGATACTTGGCTTGCTCCGGCGTGGTTTATGTCCCGTTCAGGGCGGAGACGAATGGTTTCTTTTGTCTTTATGTACTCAGCTTTCGGCGCGAAATTTCCCCCATATTGGGTTTAAGATTGATCGTCACCCTCACAATTTAGAGACGTTGTTCGACTGGGATTGCCGAGGATTGCAACTAAAATAATTTGCTCTCTTACAGAATCTCTTACAGAAACCACAACATCATATAATCTCACAATAAACTTTTTTCCGCAAGAAATGGTAGCTGCTATGCGGGAAAAAACTTATAGCTTCCTTGCCTCAAGTTTTATTCCGAACACAGCAACATTAGAGGAGAAATGAAACGAAAAGCTTTGAGGCTTGAAGACTTTTTTAAATATTTGTTAAAAAGATTTTCAAGGAAAGAAAGCAGGAAAACATAAAGGAACGTTGCACTACTATGTAATTAGCGCCTCCACAGCTTTATACCTCCTACCACTTTTACTTAAAAAAAATAACTAGGGTTGGTAAAGGTTTCTGTGCTGAGCTGCTATACTTTGTATTTGGGCGTAGTGATTCTATTTTCTATTTTTAAGGGGGAGGTGGGGGGGGGGGGAATAGGGTGTTGGAGGGCAGCCTACCAGAAATGTTTATTCCTACTTGTCGCATCTCTCTGAAAAACTTTCAAGTAATCGTGGTTACCTTGACATGTGCGGAAACGTTTCGTGCATTCCTTCTAATATTGATTTTATGTTAACAGCTTTCTTTTGAATGTTTTTAGGGTGTTCGTGAGTTTTTCTTGCGTAATATGGCTATTCCATGTGCTGTTCGAATGTCTCGCCACTCGCCATCTAAGCACTGCGTTTGTAATATTTAAATTCGTTGTACGTTCCCATTGAACTAATTCCTTCGTAACGCTAACTTAAGAACCTCTGAATAAAAAAATTAATACCACTGCTATGGCGCGACGAGTGTCCATCTGTCGTTGTAGAGATGCGGCTTCCTGCGTCTTTCAAATAGAGAAAAGCAAATAGAATGCTGATATTTTAGTTTGAAAGTCTATAATGCGCCATTCGCACAGAACCAATGGCCCCACAGAATAACGACGGGTGAACTACTCTGGTGCAGTAATGACATTATGTCGCTGAACTTTCAGGCGAGAGGCAATCACAATGGTATATAAATTGCGGCCTTACATCCTATAAAGGTACGCGTACATCGGGCTTCTCATGAGGACGATCGGCATTAGCACACAAAAGCGAATACTACCTACAAGTCCGCTGCTATTTCAAAATTAGGGTAATATACATATCAGACAATTCAGTACAAGGATGAACACGGATTCTGAACATAGCCAGTTTAGAGAAAATGCAACCTGGAAATGGGTTTCGTTCACTTCGTTGCCGTTGTAGATATCATTAAAGTAAAACATTCAAAGAAATTGTCTTGTAGGTACTTGTGACTACCAAGGCTATCGGCTCTACAACAATGAAAACGAAGTCTTCAACAGTCCTTGTGCGCGGGTCTTCTGCAATTATGGCAACATTGAAATAATGGAAAAGTAAGTATCTCTACTGAAATTCAATCAAAGGAAATGTTGTCCATAGGAGCCTCTAAGTATGCGCTGAAATTTCTGCATGAAAATTTCTAGACTGAATACTAGACTTAGTATTTGGCCGTAACCTGCTATGTAGATACAGCAATTAATCCTCGACTCTCAGTCCCCAGTGACTGCGGAGCAACTGACCAAAGCGGCGCTTAGACCTATTGACTCAGAAGAGGGTGCCAAGAATCCCTGTCTGCGGACAGTCTTCATTTAGAATTTGAACCTGACAACGTTGAACGCTTGAAGCTTAACCAGTGAGTATAGTCTAGCAGGGTTGTTGTAGGAGCTAGGGGTAATAAACGGGACGTGTTATGGCTTAGTGAGGTTATGTGGACATATAAAGCATACCTATTGCTAATGGACGGCCACGTATATGCTATCGTGGGTGAGCAGAATCACGAGAACTAGGCGTGGCATTACTCATCACAATGGATATAGCTGGCAACATTGAAGAATTCTAACAGTATTAACGAGAGGGTGGATGTTATCGAATTGAAGCTTATGAAGAGGTACAGATTGAGAGTGGTACAGTCATACGCACCGACATGTAGCCATGACAACCAAATGCTCGGAAGCTTCTGTGAAGACGAGGGATCGGCATTTAACAATGTAAAAACACAGTACACTGTACTGTTGGATGATTTCAAGCCAAGGTAGGCAAGAAACAGGCAATGGGCGACTATGCATAGGGTCTAGGAACAGAAAGGGGAAGTCATTAGTAGAGTTCGCAGAGAGAAATAATTTGCGTACCACCTTCTTCCGAAAACGTCAAAGAGGAATTGAACTTGGGGCAGCCGAAATGTATGAATAATATCAAATAGACTTATTACTGTGCGCTAACCGTGGCATCGTGCAGGATGTGGAGGCAGTCGTAACGGTACGATGTAGCGACCATAGGATGGTAAGGTGTCGAATAAACGAGTTAGCGTTAAGAGTAAAAGGAGAATTCAGGATCTCGTCGCAACCTAGATACTCCGCTTCAAACGAGGGGATCAGCCTTAACATTCAAGCGATGAACGTTAATCTTGCAACTATCAATAAGAAGTGCGCACTAGGAGAAAACACCTATTTATTTATTTATTTGTTTATTTATTATTCCTCAAAGGTCCCTTTCGGGACATTACATGAGGGGTGGGGATAACACGGCAAAAAAAATATTATACATTAATAAGAAAATTGACAAAAATTACATTGATGAATGGGCTTCCTCGATGGTGGTCTTGAAAAGTCGGTGAATCAGGATGGTGGCCACTTCAGCAGGGAGGTTATTCCAGTCACGGGCAGTCTTTAAGAAAAATGATTGCTGGAATGTGGTGGTATGGGCACGTTCAGGGTAAACAGCGTTCGGGTGGTTATGGCGGGAAATGCGATGGACTCGTGGAATTAATTGGTTGGCTTCTGTAAAGTTGTGGAAGAATTTGTGAAATAAGCAGAGACGTGCTGTGTTCCGACGGGTGACTAGCATAGGCAATTGCAAACGTGATTTCAGACCTGAGATGCTGGTATTATAGGAGTAGTCAGATGAGATGAACCTCGTGGCACGATTCTGAACAGACTCAATGGTATTAATTAGGTTAGTCTGATGGGGATCCCAGACAGAGTTAGCATATTCAAGTTTAGGTCTGACGAAAGTCTTGTAAGCGAGCGATTTGAGAGAACTTGGTGCTAGAGCAAGGTTGCGCCGAAGGTACCCAAGGACACTGTTTGCGGAGTTAGTTATGTTGGTGATATGGAGAGTCCAAGTTAGATCACGCGAGATATGGACGCCTAAGTATTTGTAATGATTGGCCGAAGAAATTGGGCAGTTATTAATAGTGTACACTGGCGCGATGAAGTTGGGGCGACGGTGAAAAGAAATCAGTGAGGTCTTTGAAATATTAAAAGACATGAGCCACGTGTTACACCAATGTTGCACTTGTGAAAGGTCTTCTTGAAGAGCGGTGATATCTGAAGAATTTGTTATGGGGCGATATATGACACAATCATCAGCAAACAGTCGGATGTTGGAAGAAAGACTAAGTGGAAGATCATTAATATATATTAGGAAAAGAAGGGGACCTAGTACACTTCCCTGTGGGACGCCAGACTTCACAGGTGAAAGAGATGATGAGTGACTATTAGCATAGACGAACTGATGACGGTCAGTTAAAAAGGCACGAATCCAATTAACGATGAAGGGGTGCAGATTCAGACGGGAGAGTTTGTGTATTAAGCGACCATGACAAACTTTATCGAACGCCTTTTCGAAATCAAGGAACACAGCGTCACAATGAATATTACGGTCTAAGTACGAGTGTAAATTGTGTAGGAAAAGGGCAAGCTGTGTCTCACATTAGCGGCCTTTAAGGAATCCATGTTGATTACGATGGAAGAAATTTACAGAAGTTAGAAAGGCAGCAACATGCGAGTACAAAATATGCTCCATGATTTTGCAGCAAACGCAGGTGAGTGAAATCGGGCGATAATTTAACGGGGATGAACGGTTACCTTTTTTGAACACTGGAATGATTTTGCCGATACGCCACTCACGTGGTAAAGATCCTGATGATAGCGATTGCTGAAAAATGAGCGACAAGATCACACTGATAATATCTTTAGTATTCTTCAGAACTTTTGAATTTATGGCGTCGATACCTGAGGACGAAGTATTGGTTAGCGAGTCAATAATTTTTGCAATGCCTTGAGGTTCAAATGATATGTTTTCCATGACTGGATGATCCAAAAATGGGATATCGGGAAGGTTATCGGCAGGTTCATTGGTGAACACTGAAGAAAACGCAGAGTTAAGGACACTCACCACATCGGAATCATTAATCGGAAATCTGGAATTATCGCAGAGCGTAATGACAGAAGGTTCATAAGGCATAATGGTTTTCCAAAATCGCTTGGGGTTATTTTGTAGCATTGATGGTAAAGTGTTGGAGAAGAAGGTAAGTTTTGCTTGCGCTGTTTGCGTGTTGTAGTGTTTTTCGGCGCTGTAATACTTCGTCCATGCTAGGGGAGAGTTAGTGAGCTTAGCCTTTCGAAATAAGCGTTTTTTCTTGTTATTTAGTCGTTTTAACGATACGTTAAACCATGGGGAACCAGCCCGCTCGGTTATTTCTATTGTTGGTATATATAGCTTTAAGAGACGCTGAAATTCCGATTTGAAAAGTATCCAGTTTGATTCGACGGAGCGAGAAGGAAACCCAGGTGTAAACTTATCTAAGAAGGTTGTTAAGTCGCGATTTATGCTTACGTAATTGCCTTTATCATAAAGTGTAATTGTCTTTTTAATTCTTTTGTGATTATTCATGCTGCAAGAGAAGGTAGTGTGAACTGCCAAATGATCACTCAGGCCATGCATACAAGTTATGTAGGAAAAATTCTCTGGATGAGTCGTTAGAACAAGGTCCAAAATGTTGGCGGAGTGATCTGTTACACGCGTAGGAGTGGTAACTAACTGTGTTAAACCGAACGTAAGGCACGTGTTTAGGAATTCGATTGGTAGTGCACATTTGGTTAGCATGGACGCTCTATCAGACCAGTTTATGGACGGAAAGTTGAAATCGCCAAAGAGCATGATAGGAGTGTTTTGGTGTGTGGTGGTGATGGTGCTCAGCGCGTCATGGAAGAGAGATACAAAGGAACTATCATAACTGGGCGGGCGGTAGCAGACACCAACGATGACGTTTGGAAAAATTTCAGTGCGAATGAGCCAAATCATTTCAAGCGGGGATGAGATAGCTAAGCGGGAACAACGCAGTTACGATTTCGTGGCTATAAGGACACCACCACCGCGCATGCTGTCATCTCTGTCTTTGCGAAAAACGTCAAAACCTTGATAGTGAAGGCAGAATCTCAGAGTAACGAATGTTTGAACTAAGCTACGTTTCTGTTAGTAAAACGATATTGGAAGATGGTGGTAGATTGTTACATTACATACCAGCAAGCTTTCTCAAATGAAAGACGTTGTTAAGAAAAGCCAACGCATATAAGCCTCCAAAAAGAAAAACCGTGTACAAATGGCAGTCCTATCAAAGATAATCAAGTACAAGGTGCAAAAAGAAGTATTAAAAATGGCTGAAATATACCGTTGTTAAACGGAGTAGACGTGTAAATTAATGTCTTCAGCGTGACTGACTCGTGGTTTGGCTTCACTGGGTCGTCGAGACGTCTGGCGACGGTATTCAACTCAGGTTATGCTCTCATCGTGGTTAAGCTGACCTGATCTGTTCGTGCCGCTGGTGGAAGTTCATGGAGACGACTATGTGCAATGCACAGCGTCAGAGTGTTGCAGTTTAACCCGAGCCGTGATCGGCTGCGGTGATAGCATAGCGCTCTGGTAGTCTAGCCTACGAAGCTGCTCTATGCGCGCCGCCGTGCGGTAAATCGTAATTGTGTTCATTTTTATTTATTATTTATTTCACACACAAGAAAGTTAACGTTGCATCGCTGTTGCTAGGCAAAGGCGGTGGACAGTAAGCGGATGACAAGATTCATGGACGGGGCTGGTGGTCTCATGAGTGCTTTCGAACTAGTACTAAGAGAACTCAAGCATGCTGTAAAGAAGGGGGGTAGCTTACAATAGGTCCAAAGGAAACTGAGCATTCGCAAAAATGAGATGTGTGATAAAAATAAGAGGGCACTTTCGTGAGCCTAAAAGGATCACACAAATGCATACAGAACGCAATGTATTCACGACGTAATGAGACAGGCAGTAATGACCGGCAACTGGACATACCACAACTAAAGGAGGAGTGAAGTAAATGATGCCCCAGGAGCAATGTAAAGGGGGAAAGCACCTGGTGAGGATTAGGTAACAGCAGATTTGTTGCAGGATGGTGGGGAGGTCATGCTAGACTCAGTATACGCAACGCCTTATGATATCGAGCATTCCGGTCCTTGGAAGAGGGATAACATCATCCTTTTTCATTACAAAGGTGGAGTCAAGTACTGGAAAAATGACAGACTGATCAGTCTATGTACATTGCCTGCAAGGTATTTACTAGTGTAATCGTTAATAGAATCAGATCACCTTAAGATGCAATCGACCAAATGGACACGCAGGCTCCCTTAACGGCTACACGACAGTCGACTATACTCACACAGTATTTAACGTATGGTATTTAACGTATGGTAGCAAGGAGCTGAAAGTAGTAAGCGAATACATCTACTTAGGGGGCAGGTAGGGACCGCAGATTCGGAACACTTGGGTGAAATAACTAGATGAATAAGACTGGGGTTAAGCTCTTTTGGGATCATGATCATGAGCTCAACGATCATGAACGGCAATTTACCGGCATTCCTCAAGCGAAAAGTGCATAACAGCTGTATCGTACCGGCACTCAACTATGAAGCCGAAACGTAGAGGCTAACGAAAAGGGTTAAACTTAACTCGAGTAAAACGCAGTGACCTATGGAGAGGAAAATGACAGATGTAACATTAAAAAACAGGAAGTGGGCAGTGTGGCTCCGGGAGCACCGATTATTGCCACGCTTGCCATGCTAGTGGGAATGCTGAAGAAGGAATTGGCTTGGGCAGAAAGTGTTGTGCGAAGGCAATATAACCGGTGGTCGTGAATGCTAACGGACTCGATTCGAAGATAACAGCAGCGTAGGAGAAGTGGAAATTCATTAGGTGGGCGGAGGAGATAAAGAAGCTTGCGGAGGAAAAGTGGCGGAAGCCAGAACGGGACAGTGTTAGTTGGAGAGATATGGGACAGCCGTTTCTTGTGGAGTGCACCTTGTCAGGCTGCTGATAATTATGGCAAGGAAACAAGAACCAGTTTAGTCGAGTATCGGCTGTCAAAGCAAGAACAATTTCGGGTGAATTGCGCATTGTAAAGAACTGTCGGGAAAAAAAAGGTCGCGAGGGGGCTATTTTGTTGGCTGAGACCAGGCACAGAGACAGAAGGTACTGGCGAATACGAGAAATAGTGCACTGAATATCCAGATCTCCAACAGCGCCAGCTCACTAAGCTGCTGTTTTCCCTTCTGTCTGTTGAGCATAAAAAGCAGGTAGCCTTGCTAATAATGGTGCCAGGAGAGATTGGAAATGCCAATAAAGTCACAGGAATCTTACGAAAAAATTATAATTCCTAAAGCCCAGTGTACGTCTAACCTGCTTACCAGAACATAGAAATAATATTGAGGTTAACAACTCCTTAGATTTTGTTTTGGAACGTTCGTACGAAAAGATGGTAGGCTGCTCTTCCGTGTAAATATTGGTATATACGGTGGGCCACGCTCACAATTCATGTGAAAAGTTTTCTGTTGATCTCAAAGCTCCTTTTCTGCGTCATCACAGCGTATTAGTGCAGCGGTGTTTTGCAACCCAAGCCTGTAGATCTCAGCATTGTGAGCAGCACATTAACGGAACTTCACCACAGGCATGTCCACGGGCAACGGTATCTGCTGCGGCCTTGGTAAGATATCAAGAGTCGGCGCCACCCGAAAGAAAACGAAAAAAAATTGTATTGTTGTAAAAGGGCAAGGCTCTATATTATTCACTTGTCTATTGGCCTACTATGCAGAACGGCAGTATGTTTCCTTCACCAGGTCGCAGGCTGCTCTGAAGAACGTTACCGAGAATATAAAGGTTCAGCGTCTCTCCAGTTTGTTGTCGAAAACCACAGCGCGCTTTGACTACTACTACCTGATCTTTGATGAGCTAACGGAGTATTTCTAGAGCATCCTTTGGAACAGCATCTTAGTAGAAAGAAATTTGTATTCAGTGGTATAGTATGTCACTTAACAGAAATGAAATTATTGCGCATTTGAGGTGCGCAAGGATATAATTTGACTGTGCATGCTCAAACAACACATTGATCTTCCTTCGCAGCTGCACATTTCCAAAGCCTATCTATACAAAACCTACGTATGGAAGACTGCGGCAGAGAGATCCCCCTTTCCCGGATTGCTGTCCTCGACTACATTAAAAAGGCCGGTGCGAACATCATGAGTGCCTGCACTCCTAAGAAGGGGCATCATGTATTCATGATACTGTGGCTAAATAAGCTTCCGCTATAAAAAAGCCGGAACTCTGCTGCAGGTACTGCAATAAATAACTAAAACTGATCTGCCGTCTTCTGAGGATTCTTTCTGTATACGTATGATCTGAATGCAATAATCGCTTTAAAATCTAGTACATCCTCGGGCCAAGCTTGTATGAAGCGCTTCGGAAAAGATCTGCCCTCGACTGCTTATCTGTTCAGACGAGGCAGTAATACTATATCGGGACTCAGAAGGCCATTTAAGCGTAACCAAGAACCTCACTTTATTGTATTATTCAAAAAGCGATGCTCTGTAACCGCTGGAAACGGTGCAGAGGTGTCCGAAACGTCAAATTGTCTATTGTAAAGGAAGAAGCAAAAAAAAAAAGAAGATAGTGAGAAAGATAGAAGCAAGAAAAGAAAGGCAGAAAGAAAGAAGGAAAAGGACGGAATGAAATAAAGAAAGAAAGAAAGAGAGAGCAAAAGAAAGAAAGAAAGAAAGAAGGAAGGAAAGAGAGAAATGAAGAAAAGAAGGAAGGAAGAAAGAAAGAATTGAAGAAGGAAAGAAAGAAGGAAAGACGAATGATAGGAAGCACAAATGAAAACAGAGGTCTTTGTATATCCTGTTCTTTTCGTGTTGGATGGGCAGTTTTCAGCGCAGTAGAGTTTTTTTTTCTTGCATTCACAAGAGAAACTGCCTGAAAAGAAAAATGAGTGACATCGGTTTGGAGTAAGTGAAAAAGTGATCAAATCCTGCTGGTTTTGTGCAGCGACTTGAAACTCTGGCTGGGTGAACACACGTCGCAAAGGTGGGCAGTTAAGGACGTAAAAGTTAGGGGGGAGCTCTTGAAATATATTTGCTTGCCGGAAATGCGGTGCACGTCAGTTTTTATAGCAACACACTTTTAGTACTGGGAAAACTGTAGCCGTGTCCAGATTATTTCCGGTAGGAATTACCGCGCGTCATCTAGCAACTTTTTGTTTATCCCTCAGGCAACATAATAGGCGTGCAAACTCTGCATGAATTTTGTGCCTTATCTCTGCTTTCTTTTGTACAAGACGGCCCCAAATGTTCCATTATTATGTTTAAAAGTCGTGCTTGATTGGATTCTGATTTGAACGCTGAACCATGTGGGGTGCATGGTGCGGTTGTTTGAGCAATAGGAGCAGCGTATCAAGTGCAGCAATTTTTTTCTGGGTTGTCGAGGCTTGTTTGCCCTTAACGTTGATAGAATCGCAGGTATTTGCAGTGGCAACCCTATCATTAGCAAACGCAGCCCGGTTTATCTAGACCACTCAGAGAAACGAATAGAGCTCAAAGCTTATAATGCCGTTTGGCCGAGCGAAACGGCTTTTAGCCTAAGGCATTTTGCACAACAGTAAACCAGCTTGAACGGTAGAGAGATATGGTGTGGACGGGCTAACAGAGTATATTACTGATACCTAAATGAAATGAGGACAATCCAAATAACACAGACTGTGTACATTATGGGTAGTACTTTGCGAATGTGCTTGGGCAGAACTTTCTGATTATATTATACATATCGACAATACTGAATTTAGGGTAATTTTTAGGTTTTGCTGTTGAATTTTTTACCTTCCATTCTTATTTAACCGAGTTCCTTTCCGCTTTTTGAATCTAGCTTATCCTCGCTCCATCCCTGTGTCAGTCCACATGTCTTGATTTTCATGCACAAGGCCTCCTTGTGAACTTTCGACTGACGTGCATATTTCTCCGCCTCATTACACCTATCTTCATGAAAACTGAAACGGACGATTGTACCCGTTCAGCCCACCACGCAGTCTATGCCCAATTGTTTAAGGCAGCATGCCTAATTGACATGGATCGAAATAGCAGGAACCGTATCATTCTTCACCCTGCCTCGTGAAAACAGCTCGTACCTTCTACACGACACGAATTTTGAAGGAGTTTATTAAATCCTTTGCTAATACAATAAATAAAATATTTTTTGTTGATGCTACGTGACCTCTGCCAGGGTTGGCATCTTATGACCTAGGTGACGCCAGTCAGAGTTGGCTTCTTCACTTCGATTTGGTTAAAGTACTGTTGATGAAGGCCTACATTAGGACTGATGAAATTTGGGCTGTAAGTTAGGAGATCAGTGTTTAAATGCAGAAAAGCCAAGGACTCGAATAGGGAAAAGCTTGCATTCATTAGAAACTATTAGGTTCCCGGTGCAAATTTGGTTCGAGCATGACGCGTTTTCTAAGCAAGCCGGATGCTGACAGGAAATTTGTAGTGTCTTTAGCAATTACGAATTGAAGCCGTCGACATCCGAGTAGACCGGAAGTTTGAATGACTCTTTATTTCAATAAACACATTTCTGGGTGGTCAGTTTAATAGAGCGGCAATACGGGGTGGTTAAGAGTAAAAAAGTGCTAGAGCCAAGATGACGGCCTGAGCGAATTAAATAGCGAGAGCTTATTATTGCTCTTAAGAATGGGATTCAGAAAAGAGCCTATATATAAAGAATGCGATTAGGAACAGGGGTGGCGAATGACATAAGGTTTTAAGGCGGAAGCCTTTAATGTCTCATCGTTGTAAGCAGCAGTTGTCGACAGAAAATGTCACGCTTTTCAATTGGTGGAAACAGTCGTGACGTCACAGTGCGCGAATTTCAAACGGGGTCAATTGTACTTTGGCTAGTAACCATGCAACCAATTGAAGGGATCGTATAGTGAAGCTCCAAGTAAGTGGGACTGAGCTTAGTTAATTGCTTAATTACCCAATTACCCTAATTAGCTTTACTACTCAGGCCATATAAATAAATAAAACCGATTAAGAAATTGGTCGAGCTCAGGAATCGAACCCCGGTCTTCAGCGTGAGAGACGAGCATGCTATCCACTCCACCATGCCAGCTCGATGGTTTGGAATGAACAAAGGCGCGTCTAGTGAATACGGTGTCTTCACTCACTCTCATCCTCCTCCATTCCCTTCCGGCGAGGTTTAGGTGTCCACCGACAAATGAGAGACGGATACATTTCCTTTCTTCAAAAACCAATTTACCGACGAGCAAGGCGTAGAACCGAATGGGCGATGACGTTCTATGGACTCCTTGGCAGCGTTGCAAGACGCTGTCGCGTTCCACTCTTAGGGGCGAAGCTTAACATCTTAACCACACATCAGTGACCACACTTTAGGTCAAAAAAGTGCCCCCCTGAATTCTGTGAGACAGTTACTGCGTAACCCTCTCCTCAAATACAATTTTCATTTTCTTCATTACGGCTCCTCTTTATCCTCTTTATCTTCTTTCACTCCCACTTCCTCCCTTCCTCTACGGTGCGGTTCAGGTGTCCACCGAGAGGACAGAGAATTACTGCGCCATTTCCTTTCCTCAAAAAGCGTTGCGTTCAAAGGGCAAGGCATCGCGCCGAACGGGTGGTGGTGTTCCATGGACTCCCTGGAAGCGCTACAACGCGTTGTCGCGTTCCACTCTTAAAGGCGAAGCTTAAGCGTCATTAATTAGCATTCAATTAGTATTCAGGCATTGATCAGTAATTAACAATTAATTAATGATTTCTCATCACTTAGTAATTAGTACTCAATTATATGTGACGCCACCAGTGCCACAGAAGCAGCGAAGGTGGTGCGGAAAACGCTTCCGCCTCTACCCACTTTAGACAGTCAAAGTGCCCCCTGAATTTTGCAGCGACTGTTGCACATTCTTCCGAGCGCAAACCTTTTCGCAAAAAAATTACAGGGGGCACTTAAGTCTCTTTATGTACTACTGTATTCTTCAGTGCGCTTGTGTTTGATTAAAGGTTTGGCCTCTTTACGCGGACCATGACGCTTCTGTCGCCTAGCCGCATTCTCTCATTGTCGGTATTCTATGTCTGATGCGCACTTCTGCCTCTGAAGAATCCCTCTCCATGGCAGCGTCCGTTAACCACTGAAGCCGCACTCGGAGGGCCTATCCTTTTGCATACTCGTCTCTTCTCCTATATTCCCTGTCTCATCTCCTCGCCCCTTTGTATCGTTCTTTGGTAATCTATCACTCCGTCTTACAAGTATCGAGGCCCAGCGGCGCTTCCCCGCCACGAAACCAGAGACAGTACGATGAAGCGCCTCAGACCGAAGAGGGCGGCTGTGAGAGATCTATCTTAGGGGTGATACCGTCTTAGGGGTGCCCAGACTTTCCTTGGACACTTCCCGTGGACGGCACACATAAGCCAAGTAATGTTCTTGCAAACCTTTTGCGCTCGATAACAAGCTGCCTTTCGTTAGCGGTAGAGATCATCATAGTGGGGACAGTCATAGTGGGGACGAATTTGAACCTTAATTCGAAGCAAACGCTTATTGTGGAAAATACAAATGCAAGTTCATACAAATTATAAAGTGCCAGAGAATCTAATAGGCTATATCTTGATTATTTATCGCAAAAAAATATATTTCAAATCAACGGCATTAAGGAGTACCGTTCGACGACATAAGTAATGCTTTTTGGCTTTTCTAACGCCCCTGAAACATCTGAACACATCATCAACTCATGGCTTTGCGGCTTTAAGTGGACAAATTGTCTATGTTACTTCTACTTGGAAACCGTGATTGTTTGCTCGCCCACCTCCATTCATTTTCGTCCATATTTAAGCTTTTCTGCCACATCGAATTTCAGCTTAACTCAGACGTATAGTTCTGGCCACCGCGAACTTTAAGGCTTGGGCCACTTGGTCAATGCTGCTGGTGCTCAGCCCGATCCTGACAAAGTTCCCGCCTCAAGAAAGAGAGTGAGAGAAACCCTTTAATGACAAAAAAAAAGAGAATTTAGCCGGCGTTGTAAAATCACCAGTAGGGTACTGTGCATGAAAAAGGGAGTTTGGGAAATAAAGACGGAAAGCGAGCGGTGCGGAAAAGGTAAAATAAAAGAAATAAAAGGGAAGAAGGAAAAATGCGGTCATTAAATGCGTATTAGGGTGCGCCGGCGAGTAATGGCGTAACATATGAAAATATGAAGTGCATAGTCCAACAAATGGGCTAAAAAAATTCACTGCGTGAAAACTACATGGGGTAACATGGAAGGTGACATTAGGGCTCGTCAAGATCAGCAATGTCATATAAACAGTGAAACGAAAAGTTCATTGCAAGTCTCTGTTGCCTAAGGCAGGCTAAGGGACCTAAAACACTGTACCTTGTTAGAGGCACTGGGGAGAGCTTCTCCATGCAGTGTTCATAGTGCGCACCCTCGTCCTCATACACAGGGCACTCAAGCAGAATATGTTCCACAGTTTTGATCGAGCCACAGTTGCCACAAAGCGGACTGTTCATTTGACTGGAACGGTATTGCAAGCCGTTCGCAAATGCAGTGTTCAGGTGTAGTCGGTGATAAATTGTTTCCAGACGGCGACGAATTCTGTTTGGGAGTCTTGATCCGAAATGTGCGACGACTGAGTAAAGAAAGTGGTCGTGATGTGTCGGCAAGCTCCAGAGCCGTTACGTTTATTCTGAACGAAATGTTTTGGCCATTTGGGAAGTAGCATATTTCGTGAAGAAAGTCTGAATGTATCCACGATGTTGGTGGCCTTTACGGGCCGCTTCGTCTGCTTTTCTTTTTCACTGGCCAAAATGTCAAACTCTGCTGGTATCCACTGAAATGTTATGCTGAGGCCTGCGGCGATAGCCAAATGATGTAGATAACCAATATCAAGAAAAACGGGCTGATGATTGGTTTTCTTCAGCAGGTTGGACAGCATCGGCAGAGATGCTTTGGAGCCAATAAAGACAAGCAACCGGTCAGGGGTTAGGAGCAGGTTGTAAGAAACAGATTTTTTAATGCCGTGAAGTTTAGCCGTCGTAGAGGATGTCTTCCGCTGCAGCCGGTAAGAAAAGACAAGGCTTGTTGGGAGCACATACAGGCCACAAGAGGTCTCTTGCATAGTCGAAGTGTCGGTGAAGATGTGGGTATGCTGCGTAGATTCCTCAGTTAAGTACGCGAGAGAGGCTTGCAGAAGTGTTGCGTATGGCATGCGGCTTTTCGAATTCAAACCTGGAACAAACTGCTTCACATTTACAGGCGAGAGTGACGTACCAGGGAGAAAAGGTCAGAGGTAGTAGTTTCTGTGGCTGATGAATAGTAGGGAGGGGCAGGAGCTGCACAGGTTGGCCAAAGTCAGAGTTACAGTGAGTTAGGTGGACACTGTTTAGGAAGTGCTTCTTCCCTTGCAGGACATGGCGGAGATGGGTACGCAAAGTTTCCTGGGAGGCAATCATATATACCGGGAGTCAGCCTGCTTTCGCCGCCGTTCCTGATGCAGAGGAACTCTTTAGGAGCCCAAGACACATCTGCAGAGAGTTGTTCCGGGCGGCCTCGAGAATCTTTTTGCTTATTGGAGATAATCCTTAAAGCACTGGTAGACAATAGCGCAACGTTCCTTCAACATAGGCTTTTTCAAGCAGAACCACTGATCGGCGATTGCTGCCCCATCATATTCTCGCAATGAGCCTCTAACTTGTGACGCTACAGAGATCCCCTCGCACAGTTTTGATCTGAGGGGAGCACGAGAGGTATCAGCACACCTAGGAATCGCTAAGTTCGTACATAAAGTAAAGACCGTCCACCTAAGAGGAGCGGATATCGCGTCATCGTTTTTCTTCTAAAAGACATGGCAACACTATCTGCATAAATCCTCATATGTACTCCTCGCGGAAGGGTTCTTGTTATGTGCATATGGTAATACTGAACGCGAGAGAGCTGTGAACCGCTCCCTGAGTTACGGCCCTGTCCACAGCGTCTAAGTTTGATGGACCGTTCGGAGTGCTCATAAAAATTTGACGTTCTCTTGAATAGTGCCAAATATACTTGTGCAGCTTACGCCCGAAGCCTAGACTGGCCAAGGGCGCAAAAATTACACGATGAAAAACACAGTCAAATGCGGCCTTGATGTGAAGGAAAACGGCTGTTGGGATACAACGAGCATGAAGGTACTCTGACAATGATGAGACGAGGACTATGACTTCAGTCGCTGACTATTTTGACAGAACCCATTCATTTCTTGGGGATATTCATTGCGGATTTCGAGGATCCAAATGATGAGCTTGCAGGTCATTCGTTCCATAAGCTTACCTACGTAGCTCAGTAGGGCGATGGGCCGGAAGGATGCGTAGCTTGTTGGGTGATTACAAGGTTTCAGAGCAAGCAAAACTTTCACCGGCTTCCATTCCATGGGGACCTCACCAGTCATCCAGGAAGAATTGTAATATTCCAGGACTCGGTGACGGGAGTTGCAGGGTAGCTTTGCGATGGTGTCATAAGTGACATCATCACGACCCGGAGACGTGCGTCTGATTCCGTGATAGCTGTGGATAGCGGTTCAGTCATGAAAGACAGGTCCAACGCTGGCACGGTCGCCTTTGAAAGGACGCCTGCATAATCATTTGCGGAGAGTGTGCAAGGCCCTGGCCCCGCTGACAGTAGTCTGCAATATTCTTCTGAGACTGCTGTTAGGGATTTTCGTTCATGGAGACAGAGTGCAGCGAAAGGGAAAAGCTCTAGGAGTGTAGTGCGCGACCATCCAATGATCCGGCAAATTTTGGTTACCGGTTGGCGCATATAGAGCAAAACCAAAGTCACGCCATCTTTGCTGACTGAGTTTATCCAGGTAGCGCCGAATCTGACGTTGTGCCCATTGCCAAGCACGAAGGTCTTCAAGGTTTTTTGTGCGCAGAGCTGTCCTTTCAGCTCGCCTGCAAATAACGCACAGGCCTAGAAATTTCTCGTCATTTGGAGGTTGCCTATCATTTTTGGCTGAACTTTCTGTACTTTCTTTCTGGCAATAAAATATTGTCGATACTAATTCGTCATTCCAGGCTACGGCAGGAATTCCTCTGCTTGCAGCGTCTATGTATGCATCCAATGGAGTAGATTTTCTAAAAAATTCCTTCGGCGTGGTCTGCGCAAGGACAGCGGATGATCACTTCCACGAGTTTTCAAATCAGCGCACCAGTCAATGTTGTGGGCAACTGAACTGGTCACAAAAGTCACGGTGGTGCTGCTGGCAGCAGTCAGGCCTCAGAGGTAGGTTATGCTGCCACCATTTAGAGCCTCAGTTGATTGTGTTGCGAGTTAAACTCGAGCATAAACCGCGAGCGTTCATCTGGAACACGGTGCATGTGCGAAAGATGTGAATGGTCAGCTGGCGTGAGGGTGTCGCTGTTGAAGCCATGAATATTATGTCCTGGCATTATATCCCTGCGGAGCGTAGGAGGCGGACATCAACGGCTTCATTGCAAGGACAGCTTCTACTTCCGAGAGACCTCATGACGAGGGGTTGGCGCGGACAAGAGCTTTGATGGCTGCAAACAGCATCGGAATCAGTAGAAATGTGATGTTTTGACCAGTATTTCCGTTTTGCTGCCTTTCGCTGATCGTCCTGTCGCGTTGCGGCGCCTTAGACTGAGAGTAAGAGAGGCTGTTTGTTGGGTCTTGCGCGCAGTGCTGCGGTATTTTTATGGGGAAGAACCAACGGACTTTCCACACTTCTTTTTGACCGCAGCTGCGTATGTCTTGGCGGTTTTTTCGCGTTGATGATTTTGAAAGAGATCTGGCGTATTGGGTATGTGTATTCGATCTAGGGTTTGGTGGCGGATCATGGCGCTTGGGTGGTTTTCTTTGTGCTTGCTCCACTGTGCGAGAAAGTGTAGCAGCTTTCTTTTTAAAACACCCTACGTATGAAGCAGAGCGTCGGCCACCACAGTTTGCGCATATAGGCTGCGCTCTCGAGGTGCATTCTTTGTGCAAACGGGGGCCAGCACACACTGCGCAGCGCACGGGGCCGGTATAATGCGTCGATATGTTGCCATGCCTCTGGCCCTTTTAACGTGCTGCTGCTTCATATTTAGTTGCAATTAACTACAGAACCCAAGCGCAACTCGCTTGGGCAGGGCTGAATTTTTAGCGAATTCCAAAATAGAAGAGCCACGACGTAGCTCTTTGTCCTTGCCATAGATCTCAGTAGTGCAAGTGGTTGGTATATTTGCTGAGAGGACGCGTTGGTCACGTAGATACTCCAGCAGATCTTCGATTGAGTAGGCGACAGGTATATCTTGAATTTTTCGATAAATGGCCGTGTAAGAGTATAGAACACGAGCCACTACAGCCACTCCAGCCCGCTTAGTCACTTTTGGCAGCCGGCAGTGTCGATACTCTAACCATCAAGCTCCCTTCCTTGTTAAGGCGACGGCTGAGTACTTTCTCTCGGACCGACGCTAGAACAGCCGAAGCCTTTGGCCTTCTATAGGCTTCCTCCTACAGCAATGGGCCTGAAGACTACAGGAACACCCGCAGCTTTCTTTTTCTTATAGGACACAACCATGAAGGATACCTGGTCTATGTCCTCTCCAAGGTCACCCAAAGCGCGTCACTGGCTTGTTCGTCGTGCAGTCTCTTGTTCGCAGGGGCCTGGTTCGTACCCGCAACTACAGGGGCCCCTGGACTAGTCGTTGCCGCTGCTGCCATCAGTGCAGCATGGAGTTCAGCTGGCCGTAATTCTACGTGTCGTCGTATACACGGCGCAGAGCTCTTAGGAGGTCACTTGACGTCCGTCTGCCGTTGGCCAGGTACCCCTAGTTGTCGCACATCCAGGACACAAGCAAAAAAAAAAGTCCTGAATACTGCCTGAGTAGGAAAAGACACCGAAAATTAAAAACTGGACTGATACAGTCCGGCCGCTGATCATCTGGCGCCGTCAGTACCTTTCCCACTCCACGTTCGACCAGTGACGTGCGCAGTTTCATCAGCTTGTGTTTTCTATTTCCGTCGGTTCGTCCACAACTTCGCGGAATTCGCTCGCCAATTCCCCAATTTGCTGAAGAAAGACGGTCCTTTCTATTGGTACCCACTGGGCGCCAGCGCTTTTTCAAGCCTCACTGTTGTCCTCCGAAACCGACCTGTCTTGGCTCGCTTCAGCTTATTTACTCTTACGGTGAACGAAACGCGGCCACCACTGCCTGGTTGCCTATATAAGCCGCCTCATTTCTTCATCACGGAAGAATGATTCCATCACAGAGCGGGAGTGCCCTGCGCTCGTTTGTGCCATTGTGAAATCCCTTCATTTCTTGTTTTGCCAGCCACTCTCTGTCGTTACCGAGCCCTATACTTATGTACTAGGTCCCTACCCTTAAAACCTTATTGGCCCTTTGGGCACCGGGCGTTGCGCTCGCAAGAGTATACTTTTTCCGTTGTCCACAAATCTTGCCGGTCAAGACGGAGACTGCCTATACCGTCATCCCGTCCGCTCTCATTCCAGTACAGAATGTGACTGTGACGTCTGTGTCTCGTCTATCTCGCAATACACCCATGTTGCCCACGAACAGCGCTTGAATCCAACCCTACGCTTACCACTGGACGTCTCAACCCGGCCACCCTGACTCCTCTCTTGCCATATTCGACCTTGTGGCACTGAGCTCTTGTTTGTAGTCTCAGTAGGCCTGCGCCCTGCCATTTTCCAGCAACTCCATGATGCTCCGATGGCTAGCCGCATTGGCGTCTATCGTATGTACGGCCGCGCTCGCTGCCTTTTCTTCTGGTCTGGCGTCTCTTTTTCCCTTCACCGCTATCTGACAGCTTGCGAGCGCTGTCATGCCGGAAACTTTCTGCTCTGCTTCCCAGCCTTTTAAAACTGATTGCTATCCCAGCCGAGCTGTTTTCTAGTTTTGACCTTGACCTCTTTAGCCATTTTACAGTATCGGCATCGGGGAACAAATAGGTCCCGGTGGACACCAATTATACCATGCGGTATGCGATAACGCCCGCTTTCGCGACCAGCCGCGCTAGTGACTTGCCTGACTTCCTTATGAACGACGCCCTCCTCCATGGAGCACCATGTCACATGCACACCGACCATGGACGCTGCTTCTTTTTCCCGAGTGGCTGACGAAATTCTTCATGGTTCATTTGGTACAAATTAACCGGGGTTTTTCACTCTCATTCACTTCTCTTAGCCTCACCCTTTCCTTTATATTCATTACAATTGTGAGCTATGTAGCCTCCTTCGATATTTTCATTCCGAAATTATGGCCACGTATAAACAATACCTCAGGAAACCACTGTCTTTCGCCGTAACTGCTCTCTCCCTAACCCCTCCCAACAAAATTGTATTTAACACACATGCGTCAAGAAACGCCAAGTTAGAAGGTCGATCTTGCGCACCATCGAAGCGCACTTCTCTCTGCACAGAGAGTTCGTTGAACCATCTTGTTTGGCGTATCTATCTGTCACGCGTTTCTATCAAAATGTAAGCAGACCCATGAACGCAAAAATACCTCACAGAACAATAACTGCAAACATACAGGCCGAAATTTTATGGTATGAAATGTGACCTCCATGCGTCCTCTATAAGTTCGTCGAAATATGCCGCAAAAGAACTCAGTATAAAGACACAATAAAAAGCAAAGGTCAGTAGACTCTAGATGCTGATCCGGGGGATAGTTCACTGACAGCGATATAATTCACTTCGCCTGAAGCAACGTGTCGACATATAAGGTCCACACGTGACACATCAACCTGCTGCAATAGTTTTAATTCACTTTTCTCAATACAGGAGAAAGTTGGGCTAGTTGGTAACGATCCATCTAAAACCGACGCACAGAAAAAGACTGAAAAAGCAGGGAGAACGGATAAACGCTCCGGTCCTGTCCGTTCTCCCTGTGTTTTCCATGTTTTTCTTTGCGCCATTTTTAGATTAATCTTCCTAGTAAAGCTGAACTGTTCGGCCATCGCTGACACAGAACTTTTGTAGCAGGCCTTCTTGAGGCGAAAATAGGCATTCCAAGAAAAACCGAAAGTTAAGGCATCGGAATATGTTTACGAAACTTGTTTACGAAAAACATCACTTAGGCCTCTCTGTACCATCTGGAGTCTGTGGCTATAAAAAGGCAGATGGGCATTTATTCGCTCTAAGCACAGCTACTTGGAAGAGATGGATTGGCCATTTCAAAAAAAGACAAAGTAATGAGAAAGAAGTGCATAGAAAAAACCGTGTCATGCCATTAAGGCAACAACAGCAACAACAACAACGTCGTAACGCATGCTTCAAGAGATTCTAGAGGAAGTAACAGATTATTTCGATGCATTCGCTTAATATTAGCGCGCCAAACAAAGGTCGCATATGTTCAGTCCGCCGTTTTTATCTTCTTTCTGGTCGAATGCCGCACTTGCAATAGGTGGATGAGCGTCATAACCCAAAAGATGCAGAACATTTTACAGGCGATATTACTGAATCCCACTTCGACGCACTATTGTAAAATTGTTTCATGATCATCATTAGCCTGACTACGCCCACTGCAGGACAAAGGCCTCTCCCATGTCTCTCCACTTAGCCCTATCCTTTGGCAGCTGCGGAGACCGTACCCCCGCAACTTTCTAGTCTCATCCGCACACTTAACTTTCTGTCCACCCTGCTGCACTTTCCTTCTCTTGAAATTCATTCCATTACCCTTAAGAACCAGCTGTTATCTTGCTTTCGCATTACATGCCCTGCCCAAGCCCATTTCTTCCTCTCGATCTCGACTAGGATGTCACTAGCCCGTGTTTGTTCCCTGACCCAATCTGCCCTCTTCCGGTCTCTAAACGTTACACCTGTCATTTTTCTTTCTATAGCTCGCTGCATTCCATTAGCTTAAGCTGAACCCTTTTTTTCAGCCTCGACGTTTCTGCCCGGTAGGTGAATACAGGTTAAATATAGCGGTTGTATACTTTCCTTTTGAGAGATATCGTTAAACTGTCATTCTTAATCTGAGAGAACCTGCCGTATGCTCCCCACCGCATTCTTATTTTTCTAGTTATTTCTCTCTTATGATCCACATCAGCGGTCATTACCAGGCTTAAGCTGCCGTATTCCCTTGCAACTTCGAGCGCCTCACTGTCAACTGTGAACTGCTGTATCCTTGCGAGACTGTGGAAACATTACTTCGGTTTTCTGCATGTTAATGTTTAGCCCCACCGTCTTGCTTTCCCTGTCTAATTCAATCATCACGCTTTGATGTTCATCTCGTGAGTGGCTTGGCAAGGCAGTGCGATAAGTGAATCGCAGATTACTAGATAATCTCCATCAAATGTTATCCCCAACGATCCTCTCTCAATCAAAGCGTCGGAATATCTGTAAACAGGCGGTGAAGAGCATTGACGAGATCGTGCCTCCCTGCATGGCAGCTTCCTTAATAGAATTTAATTGATGGCTCTATGGAGGACTCAGGTAGCTGTGCAGTCGTTATAGATATCTTCCGGTATTTTCATATGAGTAACCCTAATTCCGCAATTGCTTCGACACACCCAGAATGGAGTCGATCTCCAGAGCCCCAACTGATACCACAAAAATGAAAACGTTTCGTACACCAGTCGCATGTAGAAAACACCATCTTGTTTACTATGCATGAGAGCTATAGCCGAGCTGTCACAGAAAGTACCGGTGAATGGAATGCCTCAACCGCACTCTTACTACCAGAAGAGAAGAAGGCGACGATATTGGTGTAAGTCAAAAGCTTAATTTCGCAGCAGCGGGCTTGTCAGAAGCGACGAATAGCTTTGTTGGTTTGGTTTATTGGGGCTCAACTTTCCAAAGCGATTCAGGCTATGAGTGACACCGTAGTGAAGATCTCCGGAAATTTCGACCAACGTGCACTGATATCGCACAGCACACGGGCCTCTGTCATTTCACCTTTATCGAAATTCGGCTGCCGCGGCTCAAATCGAACCCGCGTCTTTCGGGTCAGCAGCCGAGCGCCGTAACCACTGAGCCACAGCGGCGGGGCGAATAGCTTTGTATTGTACAATAATGAGACTTAATTGTCAGACGTATAACGCTAAGACGGAAGTCAATGCTAGAAAGGCCCCTGGAACATATGATTTAAGTGATATTGCTTTGTTCAGCACTTGGTTAATAATGACCCCTGCAATGGAGTCAATTTAACAATATTCCATTCACTATGCTAATACGTCACCATTATTGTCAAGAGCGAAGAGTGCAGAAAAAAGGCCGCATTTTATAAAAAGTCATCGCGAGGTCAGTGTGATCTCTAGTTATTTTTGTCTTGTCGTTCCAATCTGCGGTTACTACCTGCCCTGAAAAGGCGCATTCCCTTACACTTCCGCCACCGCGGTGGATCAGTAGTTACGGTGCTCGGCTGCCGATCCGGAAGCCGCTTTGGGAAGTTAAACCCCCCTAAACAAAACCTAATGCATGCGTGACTTTCGCATGCGCGACTTTCGCTTCCATAATCAGGATTAGCTGAACTATGCCGCAGCAATTTTTTTATTTCGCACATTTACCGTAAAGGCGTAAATTGGGTTCGCCGTATACTAATTAAAATAAACCATGCCAGCTGTTTTCATGCAGGAACTGAGGGAGACTCCTGCTCATATTGTTGTTGGTCAGCCTCTTAGAGAAATCTTCCTCCCAATGGTCGCCATTAGTACCGCTTCCTGTAAAATTCGTGTTCTTGAAGCCCTTGTCCATGCAGAAGTCCACAGCGGATAACGAACATCCACATGCGCAGCCGGTGTGGAACAGCAAGGGCTAGGGGTAGGTCCTGCGTTTTTGTTCGGACCCCCATCCGCACGTGACCGACGGGTGGCCGACGCCTCCAGCCCCGATCCTCCTAAACGATACCTCCTCCAATCTCGTTAGATGAGGTAGGGGGAAGGGTAAGCACACAGAGGAATGAGGGCACTTGTACTTTTCCTTCAAGAGAATGCTGAGAGGGAGAGCGCGGACTGGATGTCGAAATAGAGCCTGGTGGGGGATAAATTATTATTTAAAACTTGGTGTGTAAGATTGTCTACTTTAATCTGCTCAGCGTTCTCGGCATCTTCTTGCTTATTGGAGATAATCTTTGAAGCACTGATAGACTGTAGCGCAACGTTCCTTCAACATGGGCTTTTTCAAGCAGAGCCACTGATCGGCGATTGCTGCCCCACCATATTCCCGCAATGAACCTCTAACTTGCGATGCTACAGTGATACCCTCGCACAGTTTTGATCTCGGGGGACCACGATAGATTACTGTCTATCAGCACACCTAGGAATCGCTTAGTTCGTACATAAAGACCGTCCATCCAATAGGAGCGGATATCGCGTCATCGTTTTTCTTCTAAAAGCCATGGCAGCACTATCTGCATAAATCCTCATATGTACTCCTCGCGGAAGGTTTCTTGTTGTGTGCATAAGGTAATATTGAACGCGAAAGGGCTGTGAACCGCTCCCTGAGGTACGCGCCTCTCCACTGCGTGTAAGTTTGATGGACCGCTCGGAGTGCTCATAAAAATTTGACGTTCTTTTGAATAGTGCCAAAAGCACTTGTGCGGCTTACCCCCGAAGCCTAGACTGGCCAGCGCGCACAAATTACACGGTGAAAAACAGAGTCAAAAGCGGCCTTGATGTGAAGGAAAACGGCGGTTGAGATACACCGAGCATGAAAGTACTCTTCAAATGACAAAACGGGGACTATGGCTTTAGTCGCTGACTATTTTGACGGAACCCATTAATTTCTTGGGGATATTCATGGCGGCTTTCGAGGATCCAAATGATGAGCTTGCAGGTCATTCGTTCCATAAGCTTACCTAAGCAGCTCAGTAGGGCGATGGCCCAGAAGGATGCGTAGCTTGTTTGGTGATTACAAGGTTTCAGAGCAGGCAAAACTTTCACCGGCTTCCATTCCGTGGGGACCTCAGCAGTCATCCTGGAAGAATTGTAATATTCCAGGACTCAGCGACGGGAAGTGTAGAGTAGCTTTGTGATGGCGTCATAAGTGACATCATTTAACATTTTTCAATTTTGCTAAACCTGTTCTTTTTTGCATATATTATGTATTCGCCCCTCCTGCTTGGGCCTACTGTAGGCCTGTAGTATGTTCTAAATAAATAAATAAATAAATAAATAAATAAAATCATTACAACCCGGAGACGTGCGTCTGATTCCGTGATAGCTAAGGATAGCTGTTCAGCCATGAAAGACAGGTCCAAGGCTTGCGCGGTCGCCTTTGGGACGCCTGCATAATCATTTGCGGAGAGTGTTCAAGGCCCTGGCCCCGCTGACAGGAGTCTGTAGTATTCTGCTGAGACTGCTATTACGGATTTTTGTTCATGCAGACAGAGTGCAGCGAAGGGGAAACGCTCTAGGAGTGAAGCGCGCTGCCATCCAACGATCCGCCCAATTTTGGTTACCGGTTGGTGCACATAGAGCAAAACCAAAGTTTGCCGTTGTCCACAAATCTTGCCGGTCAAGACGGAGACTGCCTGTCCCGTCATCCCATCGGCTCTCATTCCTGTACAGAATGTGACTCTGTGTCTCGTCTATCTCGCAATACACCTATGCTGCCCACGAACAGCGCTTGAATCCAACCCTGCGCTATATCACTGGCTGTCTCAACCCGACCACCCTGACTCCTCTCTTGCCATATTCGACCTTGTGGCACTGAGCTGTTGTTTGTAGTCTCAGTAGACCTGCGCCCTGCCATTCTCGAGCAACTCCATGATGCTCCGATGGCTAGCCACATTGGTGTCACTCGCATGTACGCCCGCGTTCGCTGCCGTTTCTTCTGGTCTGGCGTCTCTTCTTCCCTTCACCGCTATCTGACAGCTTGCGAGCGCTGTCATGCCGGAAACTTTCTGCTCTGCTTCCCAGCCTTTTGAAGCTGATTGCTATTACAGCCGAGCTGTTTTCTAGTTTTGACCTTGACTTCTTTAGCCATTTTTCAGTGTCTGCCTCGGGGAACAAATAGGTCCCGGTGGCCACCATGCGGTATGCGATAACGCCCGCTTTCGGGACCAGCTGCGCTAGTGACTTGCCTGACTTCCTTATGAACGACGCCTTCCTCCATGGAGCACCTTGTCACATGCACACCGACCATGGACGCTGCTTCTTTTTCCCGAGTGGCTGACGAAATTCTTCATGGTTCATTTGGTACAAATTAACCGCGGTTTTTCACTTTCATTCACTTCTCTTACCCTCACCCTTTCCTTTATATTCATTACAATTGTAAGCTATGTAGCCTCCTTCGATATTTTAATTCCAAAATTATGGCCACGTACAAACAATACCTCAGGAAACCACTGTCTTTCGCCGTCACTGCTCTCTCCGTAACCCCTCCCAACAAAATTGTATGAAACACACATGCGTCAAGAAACGCCAAAAAGTCAGAAGGTCGCTCTTGCGCACCATCAAAGCGCACTTCTCTCTGCACAGGGAGTTCGCCGAACCCTCTTGTTTCGCGTATCTATTTGTAACGCGGTTCTTTCAAAATATAGGCAGATCCATGAACGCAAAAATATCTCACCGAGCCCTAACTGCAAACATACAGAGGGAAATTCTGTAGTATGAAATGTGACCTCCATGCGTCTTCTATAAGTTCGTCGAAATATGCCGTAAGATAACTCAGTATAAAGACAGAAATAAAAGCAAAGGTCAATAGACTCTAGCTGCTGATCCGGGGAATAGTTCACTGACAGCGACATAACTGTTCACTTGGCATTAAGCAACGTGTCGACATATAAGGTCCACGCGTGACGTGTCAACCTGCTGCAATAGCTTTAATGCACTTTTCTCAACAAAGGAGAAAGTTGGGCTACTTGGTAACGATCCATCTAAAAACGACGCAGAGAAAAACACTGACAACGCACGGAGAGCGTGTTTTCCCCCTGTGTTTCTCCCTGTGTTTTCCACGTTTCTCTTTGCGCCATTTTTAGATTAATCTTCCTAGTAAAGCTGAACTGTTCGGCCATCGCTGACACATAACTTGTGTAGCAGGCCTTCTGGAGGGAAAATAGGCATTCCAAGAAAAACCGAAAGGTAAGGCATCGGAATATGTTTACGAAACTTGTTTACGAAAAACATCACATAGGCGTCTCTGTGCCATCTGCAGTCTGTGGCTATAAAAAGGCAGATGGGCATTTATTCGCTCTTAGCGCAGCTACTTGGAAGAGATGGATTGGCCATTTCAAAAAAAGACAAAGTAATGAGAAAGAAGTGCATAGAAAAAACCGTGTCATGCCATTAAGGCAACAACAGCAACAACAACAACGTCGTAACGCATGCTTCAAGAGATTCTAGAGGAAGTAACAGATTATTTCGATGCATTGGCTTTATATTAGAGCGCCAAACAAAGGTCACATATGCTCATTCCGCCGTATGTATCTTCTTTCTGGTCGAATGCCGCACTTGCAATAGGTGGATGAGCGTCACAACCCAAAAGACGCAGAGCATTCTACAGGCGATATTACTGAAGCCCACCTCGACCCACAATTGTAAAATTGTTTTATGACCATCATCAGCCTGACTACGCCCAACTGCAGGGCAAAGGCCTCTCCCATGCCTCTCCACTTAGCCCTGTCGTTTGACAGCTGAGGCCACCGTACCCCCACAACCTTCTGGCCTCATCACAACACTTAACTTTCTCTCCACCCTGCTGCACGTTCCTTCTCTTGAAATTCATTCCGTTACCCTTAAGAACCAACTGTTATCTTGCGTTCGCATCGCATGCCCTGCCCAAGCCCATTTCTTCTTCTCGATCTCAACTAGGATGTCACTAGCCCGCGTTTGTTCCCTCACCCACTCTGCCCTTTACCGGTCTCTAAACGTTACACCTGTCATTTTTCTTTCCATACCTCGCTGAATTTCATTAACTTAAGCTGAACCCTTTTTGTCAGCCTCCACGTTTCTGCCCCGTAGGTCAGTAGATATAGCGATTGTATACTTTCCTTTTGAGAGATATCGTTAAACTGCCATTCATAATCTGAGAGAACCTGCCGTATGCTGCCCACCCCATTCTTATTTTTCTACATATTTCTCTGTTATGATTCGCATCAGCGGTCATTACCAGCCTTAGGTTGCCATATTCCCTTGCAACTTCCAGCGCCTCATTGCCAACTGTGAACTGCTGTATCCTTGCAAGACTGTGGAAACATTACTTCGGTTTTCTGCATGTTAATGTTTAGACCAACGGTCTTGCTCTCCCTGTCTAATTCAATCATCACGCTTTGCAGTTCATCTCGTGAGTGGCTTAGCAAGGCAGTGTGATAAGTGAATCGCAGATTACTAGATATTCTAAATCAAATGTTATCACCAACGATTCTCACTCAATCAAGGCGTCGGAATATCTGTAAACAGGCGGTGAAGAGCATTGACGAGATCGTGCCTCCCTGCATGGCTTCCTTAATAGAATTTAATTGCTGGCTTTATGGAGGACTCAGGTAGCTGTGCAGTCGTTGTAGATATCTTCCGGCATTTTCATATAAGGCTTTTCTAAACCCTAACTACTCAGTTGCTTCTCTACACCCCGAATAGAGTCGGGCTCCAGAGCCCCAACTGATACCACAAAAATAAAAACGTTTCCTACACCAGTCGCATATCAAAAACAACCATAAGAGAAGAAGGCGACGATATCGGTGCGAGTCAAAAGCTTAATTTCGCAGCAGTGGGCTTGTCGGAAGCGACGAATAGCTTTGTATTCTACAATAATAAGGCTTAATTGTCAGTCATATAATGCTAAGAAGGAAGTCAATGATGGAAAGGCCGGTGGAACAACTGATTTAAGTGATATTGCTTTGTTCAGCACTTGGTTAAGGATGATCCTTGCAATAGAGTCAATTTAACAATATCATATGCACTTTGCTAATACGTCACCATGTTGTCAAGAGCAAAGATTGCATAAAAGAAGGCCACGTTTCATAAAAAACCATCACGAGGTCAGTGTGATCTCGCTTAACCCATGATTTTCTAGTTATTTCTGTCTCGTCATTCGGTTCTGCGGGCACTACCTGCCCTGAAAAGACGCATTCCCTTACACTTCCGCCGCCGCGGTGGCTCAGTAGTTACGGTGCTCGGCTGCTGATCCGGAAGACGCGGGTTCGACCTCGCCCGCTGTAGCCGATATTCGAAGGAGGCGAAATTCAAGAGGTCCGTGTATTATGCGGTGTCAGTGCACGTGATAGTACCCCAGGAGGTCGAAAATTCCGGAGCCCTTCATTGCGGCGTCCCTCATAGCCTGAGCCGCCTTGCGACGTTAAAACCCCATAAACAAAACCTAACGCATGCGTGACTTTCGCTTGCATAACCAAGATTAGCTGAACTATGCCGCCGCTTTTTTTTTATTTCGCACATTTGAGGTAAATGCGTAATTTGGGTTCGCTGTATACTAATTAAAATAAACCATGCCAGCTGTTTTCATGCAGGAACCGGAGGAGGCACTTGCTCATATTGTTGTTGGTCAGGTTCTTGAAGAAATCCTCCTCCCTATAGACAATATGCGAAATTGCTTGGCGGTCTGGCAACACCGCGGCCACAACTTCCGGTTTCCATCTTGGCTCGGTCGAGCTCGTCGAGCTGGTGCATCGTTTGCTATGCGTACTTTCTTCTTGCTAGTGGAATTTCAACAGGCAAGCTTCAGCTGCTGCGTTTTTTTCAGAGCTCATCTTTAACCAAATGTAGGTGCTTTCAATATTCGCCAGCTTACTCCTACCGCGTCCTCAGCTTCGCTTGAAGTCTGGCGGTGATGATCGCAATAATCGGCACTTGAAAGTGGGTTGGAAAGTCGAACCGTGACCGTGTGCGGTTGTCGTTTTAATGCCCGCATTAAAGCACCAGTTCAAGCATCACGCATTATCATGGCTATTTTATTCCCAGGTGGACGCGAATTCATCTGGTAGGGTAGCGAGCGGTTATTTTGCGGTGAGTGCGCACGTGTGTTGACAAACTTCTGTGACAGTTCGAACTTTCGTTCGCGCCGACGCCAGGAGCTTCGTGCATTGCAGTATAATCACACAAGACCCTTGACCAGCTGCGTAATTCGATTCCTTTACTGTAATGTGCAATGCGCATCCACGGTTTTCAACGTCAGCGTTTCAAAGCCCGGCGTCGGTTGATTTTCGCCACAATTCGTTGAAACCGCGTCCTGCTTCAGACACAGTCAGTGTGTCGACATTAACAAGAGGAAAGTAGGCATGCACATATAATTCAAAATATTGTAAGCAAAGACGCAGCTTTTTTTTTTTTCAGATAAGCACTGAGCCACCGCGGCGGCTTGATTAGAGAAAGATGCCACAGCTGTAGGTGCATGCACGGACTCGATACGCTGGTCAAGCTGTGTGTGCAGGGGCGAAATTAGCATGTTCGGTTGCTTCCGAAACTTAATTAGCTTACTCCCAAACTTGGACAAGTGGCTTTGTTGCGAAGCAAGCTGTTGGAGCTTGCCACAACGATAATAAAATCTGATGGCCTGAAGCGTTTTCAGAACAATGTTGCACGTACTTTCTAGCTTAGAAATGCGTCCCTCCTTCATAATAAAGTAGCTACATTATTTGCTTCTTTTTTTTAGATTTTCAACGCTGCAGATATTGAAGGTGTAGAAATCTTCAAGAAATAAAGCATTCGCACCTCAGTTTTTGTACGTAGGGTGTATGGCTTCACAAAGACTTCTTACCGCGCATAACATATGCGTATGGTCCAGAGAGTCTGCTCGCCCTTCTAAAACTAATTGAACACGAGAAAAATTTAACTGAACACGTAGCAAACTAAGCAGTAATCGGCATATGGTTCTTCGAGTGAACTTATTTCGCCACGGCACGAGCGATTGGCCCGCTCAAAAAATTACCTTCTCTATTACGTTGTTCAAGTATGCGTCTATATATATTCACGCCCGACCAAAGAGTCGATAAAGGCACGAAATCGGCTTCTAATTTTGATCAGAGGCAACAAAGGCTGTGGTCCTTATCTTAATTTAAACGCAAATCCCATCGAGAGATTTGTCTAAAATCAGCGCAGAAAGCGAAAGCTGCGCACTGATCCGCGTGCTGACACATGATACCTCGCATGGCGTTTTGTGTTACCAAAACATTGGGACGGAGTAAAAAAATAGAAAAGCGAAAAGCTGGAACGCACCTAGTTCTGGCACGCATCGTAGTGTCTTTTCACAGTGGAGAGGGTAGCGCAACTCTGCATCGGCATTTTACTTTTCAAACGAAGCGCAGCCGTTTAGCCTAACGCTGGGCAGCGGTTTCGTTTTCTGTACCGTACCAACATGGACGACTTAGTTCTCGGAGCGCCGAGAGACGGCGCTGCGCATTTCGCATATCGTCTATCATCGCCGCTAGTCCCGCTTCCTGTAAAATTCGTGTCCTTGAAGCCCTTGTCCATGCACAAGTACACAGCGTACAGCGAACATCTACATGCGCAGCCGGAGTGGAACACCAAGGGCTAGTGGTAGATCCTGCGTTTTTGTTCAGATCCCCATCCGCGCGTGACCGACGGGTAAGGCCTGCTCCAGCTCCGATCCTCATACAGGATACCTCCTCTAATCTCGTTGGGTTATAAGGGAGGGGGAAGGGTAAGTACACAGAGGAATGAGGGCACTTGTACTTTTCCTTAAAGAGCATGCTGAGAGGGAGAGTGTAGACTTGATGTCGAAACGGAGCCAGATAGGGGATGCATTATTGTTTGGAACTTGGTGTGTAAGATTGTCTACTTTTCTCTGCTCAGCGTTCTCGGCATCGTCTTGTATCCAGTGTATCTGGATGTTTATCTTTGTTTTCTCATCGCGTGAGTACTGTTCATTGTGTCGTGTACTGTGCTTAACTAGCTCAACACTCGCGTGCGACCTGTACATAAGTTAATATGATGATATGTAAATAGATTTCCTGTATAGTGTACTTCTCCTCCCTGTCATTTATAACTGTTCCCTCACCTCTTTGATTTCTACACCCTGCCTGCTATCTATTATTTCCGCTGCCCCAGATCAGGCGCTTCCCGCAGTGATGGCAAATGCCGGGGGCTAGCAAAAATCTTTTCCTTCCACTTACTATGCTTATCAAAAACCACTTATTGAGTACTTAGATCCCCTGAGTTGCACATATTGGCTTTGACACTGCTTTCAATTGATTTATTACTATTAAGTAGTATGCATGAATATCGGCTTCTGTCAGAGACGGCATATCATTTATGGGCTCCATAGCATCGCGGATTGAATAAAGTTCCATCACAAGTGGATCCGGATGGTCTGATACGTATTCACGGTGTACGTTTAACTGTCTGTGTGCCCGGCTAGTGGCTGCTGTTCTGCCGCCCATTTCTATAAACGACGCGACCGCATATGCAGTACAGTCGTCTTATTTGTCGTAATAATCGTGAATTCCCATGGAGGAGCTTTAACCATCGCAGGTGTTTGCACTGTCACCGCATTGCAGAAGCATGCTACGGGCATAACGTACTTTTGCTTCAGATTTCTTGTCGATTCTCACTGATCAATTACTTCTGCCAGTCTATTTAGCTGTGCAAATTTCTGTAGAATGAGGATGGGGGTAAGTTTTGGTAAGGCTGTGATGGTGCGCATTTGCGTTCCTGCTTATTGTTTGCGACGCTGCCCATTGTCACCTCGTCAGTCATTGAAATTTGGTAAGGTAGAATATCCTAGGCTGAAGCACAGATTGTACAAGGCGACTCGCCATCGCTGTCCGGGCTCATCCTCCCCTAGACGAAATGCGTTTTATCAAATTCAAGGAAGTGGCTGCTGCTTTTTTCATCTTCTGGAGCCATTGTGTCCCTTTGCCAGATTTATAAAAAAATAGTGCTAAGCCTGCCTTTCATGCAGTCGATGAGGTATCGAAAAGCCAGTCTTCTTCTAGTTGGTTTGATGAAAGACTCCCACCTCCCTTTATCCAGCAGTAGATTTTGCAGGGAGGTACCCAAATCTCGCATAACTACTTCATTCATGGGCTCTCAATATGGTGCTCGTGTCCAATTGCAGGCTGTGCTAGGCTTTAGCCATCATCATTCTTGATCTCTTCTAGCGCCAGGCACTAATCTTCAACAATGACTGCCCAGCATCTTCTAAAAATTTAATGTGGCGGCACAGGCGACACGCGCGGCACGTCTGTTCAGACATAGAATCTTTATCCTATAATATTATTTCACAGTTATTGCAAATAAACTTGCTGTTTTTACTCAGACATGTCGATGTGGACAAAAACATTTTTTGCCCCAAAGACTAGCTTTCGCAGGCATTCGCAGTAAAGGCTTTAGGATGCCTTGCGTTGTCAAGTAAACTTTGAAAAGATGGGTGTTCCCAGGGTCTCAGCATTTCTGTTGCTCTAATTGAGAGCTTTAAAATATCGGTTTTCGACGCAACCAAATTTGGATTATAGAAAGGCTTCTGCATTACCAAGGTGGGGAAACTGTTCTGTTTGCACGAAGTTTTCGCACCAGCTGAAAGTGCTCGTTGACGTGCAACTTGTGTTTACGGCACCGAAATAGCCGTCTTGCATACGCTGATAAACTACTAGGTGTATACTGAAAACAAAAATATCAGAAAGAAGTTTGTATACAATATTGAAGGTGTAGTTTTAACAATACTCTTCGAGTGTAGAAATACGTATGTTGGGCAGATCTGATGAAAGGCTCTGAGAAAGTGATTATAATATGCATGCTTGTTGCTCGAGGTATGTTTGGACTGTTGCTCAAAAATGTGGTAGCCCTCGCTGCTTTCTGCCTCTTCAGCAAGTGGCGGAAGCCCCCATTAAGACAAAAAAACCTTTACTTGTGTGGATATTGTCAGAGCTGGCGTCTGTAAATGGTTCATTTATAGCTTTAACCTTCGAGCAACTGTATCTTTGCTCGACCAAGGTTTTTATTACTACATTTGAGATTGTTTCCCTAAGGTATCTGTTATTTGAATATGATAATTGTGAAGAGTAAATCGACCGTAATATCTTGTAAAATAGAGCAAATAAAGTTTATACTATCCTATCATACTTAAAAGAAGCGCTGGCCCCTCATTTTCGTTCGACACTTTGGGGTCCTGTTTTCGCGTTTCTTTTAGTATTTAGTAACATCATTAGGGATTTTCACAACACATTCACACTTTGGGACATGCCGGTGTGTTTATTTGCAAGGATCTATCAATATTAGGTGAAATTGTTTATGCAGAAACAACTATCGGCAATTTAGGTGACAAAAAGAATATGATATCATTGGTCGTGGAGCAATTATTGTTAGCTAATATGCTTTGCTGAAGTATTATTAAACAATACCTTTTTGCACTCAAGCCGTGCTGAGAAGAATTACAAAGAGGAGGGGCTTGAGAGATGTCTCATAACTACATGTACTAAATTTTGTAGCAGGTATACAACGGTCATGAAAATACAAGAGGTAAAAATACAGAAACACGGACAAACTGCATTCGACGTGTTCATGGTAGAGGTTCTCAAGGAGGATATGTGACAAAATGCCGGCCTTTGACCATCTGCATAAAGGTAATGTTTCCATAACTACTGCATGTATCGCGCAATTTCATAAAAGACGGCATCAAACGCGCCGTAAACAGTTCTAGGAATTCAAGCGAAAAAAAAAACAATGCGACATGGTCTGATCTCGAACTTAACTTCATATAAGATGGAGAAATCCTTAATGTTCAAAGCTTATTTTGTTCTACAATTAAAAAATACAGAGCATTTCTATATACGAGAGGAGCTAAGACAATGCATGATATCAGAGAAAACGTTGAGTGAAAAATACAAAGGGAATCAGAATTGTCTGGACGATTTAAAGCGCAAACAAGAGAGGAAGGAAAGTCAAATATTGATTTGTACTTTAGTTGCAGTTGTCAGGCATAATAAATGATTGAGCATGGGTGTAAAGCCATTGGAACCAAGAAAATAGCAGTTTTCTTCCTTATTTTATCTTCCTCCCTTTCTTGACATTTTTTATCTCATGCAAGAACCAAGGTATAAATATGTTCTGGAGTTGCCCTTCCATTTCTATTCAGGAAGATACACGAATCCTTTGACGAACACTGGAAAGATACAGACCGCATTTCCTTTCCTTACCTTTTTCTTGGTGGCCACAGTGCTTCGCTGTGACGGGAGACGATATAGTGGAGGTATGTTACATTTTTTAGCGGTTCTTTTTTGGCATAGCTTTTCAAAGCCCTCAACTAAACTCGCTGCGTGGTTTACCTCGTTGTTTTTTGTTTACGAAGCCGCTAACCCCAATTATACGCTGCTCGCCTCCGATAAATAACTGTAAGTCTTCATTTGCTTGAGGACCTTCTAGACCCTAAGGAATTTTTTTGCACTGAGTTCGTTTTTGACAACGTACAGTGTCACTTGTGTGCCGTCACTTGTGCCTTAAAAGAAAATAATGTGGGCTAATCACATACCTCTGACATTGAAGAGGATAGAGAATACTTTTCCCGTTAGTGTGTACATGGTTAACGTTAGACGCGTTTCGTGCCAGTTTTCGAAAGATTTATGAAGCGAAAGTTCACATCGTGCATGCCGATCTCACTCACTAAGGGTATGTGCCACTCAAGCTGAGGCCAACAGCAACGAACACGAATCTTTCGCCACATTTTGACATAGTTCAGGACAGGAATAGCGCCTCATATTTGTAAGATCTCTTGATTTCATCAATTTCGAAGCTTTTCTATGCAGGATAAGAATTCTACATAAAAACAAAACTGGAATTATCAAAATGTTGAAAAAGAACACTGCCAAGGTCCGAAAGAAAGACCATCACGGTTCCTTCCAAGCGTGACTAAGTGCTCAGAAGGCATCAGGCATAGTTCAAAAGTTCGTGTCTGCATGAAGTTTGTACAAATTCAAATGGCTGCAGTGTTTGATATAAATATAACGATAATGCGGCGCTGCTGCCGCAGCGCATGTAGAGGAAGGTTGACCATGAGAGGCATGCACGGGTACCAATTACGATGTGAATTGTTCATACTTCCGCTCGTTGTTTCATTTTGGTATGTATCGGCACCTTTTCTTTCGCGATATAACTATTAGCGCCCTTTAAGTGTGGAGACTACTAACCAACACGGCAGCCTACACAATTTCGAGTGGTATGATCTCTGTAGCGCTATTCATCCTGACCACTATATTTACAAAAAAAATAGAGTTACAGCCTCAATGCTTACATGACATGCAGTTCAAAGCACGGTGCCAATGGGGAGTAGTCAAAGGCGTCGGGCGGAGAAACTAGTCGTTTTGCCCCAGCGTAGTTTTCGGTCTGGCTGAGTGCGGTTAAGAATGGCTTTGCTTCCGGTGTATGACTAGCTTTAGGCCGAAACTTATCTTATTCCCCTTCAGATTCGTCGCAAGCTTCATGATTTAGAGATGGCGTTCTACTGACATTGGCGAAGGTCGGAGATAAAAGAACTTAATAGTTGACATAACTTTTGGACGAGAATAAATATGGCATGTTCACAGAACGACCTTCCACATAACGCCTGTTATTGCGACCATACACACATATAATCTCACAAACTTTTATGCTGTAGGAATGATGATTCTTATGTGGGCAGAAAACACATTGTCTGGGGGTCCTAAATTTTCGGCCGATAGCAATGACTTTTAAAGGACAGCAACAAAAAATCACTGTAGCTAATTTAGCTTCCTAATATATTGCACAATGGACTATGAACCACGGGAAATATATAAAAACAAGAACTATGTTTTATTACAGCAGTGGCGCGACAAGTGCGACGCAATCGTTCCACAGACCCTCGTCAAAATGCTCGAATATAGGTCGTCATGGTGACTTTAAGAATGGAAGTGACTTTGCGATTATTTGAATGTAAAGGAGCCGAACAGAAAAGCAACGTTTTCGGCTTTAAGTAACATATTTATGCATTGTTACGGAACCAAAGGCGATTGCGGGATAGTGAAGACGCCTGCTGCAGTAATGCCATTAGGCCCGGGAATGTTTAGATGCCAACCAATTCGAATGGATAGCAATATGTGGTCTTATATCCAACAGTGATGTCCGCAGAGAGTTTTTCTCAAGAAGACAATGACTGCTGGCAATCAGAAGCGAATATGAGCTACCGCCTACCTGGGTTTTCAAAATAAAGGGATTCTATTTTTTAGGCAATGCACTGGAGAGATGAAGAGACAGTGTCAGGAAAGCCAGTTTAGAGAAAAATGAAACTTCGATGGCGCTAGCGTTTATTTTACTGCTCTAGTAGATACCACAAAACGACACCATTCAGAATAATTGTCTTGCAGGTGCCTGCGTCTACGAGGGGAATTGGATATACAATCGTAAAACCAGTGACCTGAAGAGGCCTTGTGAACGGGTCACGTGCACTGACGGCGAGATTTAAGATAATCACGTGAGTTTTATGTTCAAAAGTAATAAAAGTTGTACTACCTTGGAAGAAATAGAGATGCATTCACAATGAAACAAGAAGGATTTTAGTTAAAAATCCCTAATCGAAACATGGACAGTGTAGATACGAAAGTGTGAGGAAGCGGGGGCTGGAAAGGGTCTTTTGGATATCACTAAAGCTTTTCTTCTTTACTAGTTTCAGGGAGGCGGATAATAGGTATACCTGCGTTCAAGTGTGCCTAATAATTTGTATATCATATATCTCGGATTACTCCTATCCACAGTAGTTGGACTAAGCCGAAATCTAATAGAAAAATTAGGACAAAGAAATTACCTCGTATTACAATAATACTCCGTTTTATAAAAAAATGCTTTTCGCAGTGAATACGAAGTTTTTACAAGCTAGAAAGTACAGAAAATTAAAACAGCGGTATAGACGCTTCTTGAAATTTTAGGGAAAAAAAGTTAACAGAAGCAGCTTTTTAGAAATGGTTTGCTTAATTGTGGTTTAACGTCCCAAAGCACCTCAGGCTATGAGAGACGTCGCAGTGAAGGGCTCCGGAAATTCCGACAACCTGGGGTTCTTTAACGTGCATTCACATCGGACAGTACACAGACCTCTAGAATTTCGCCTCCATTGAAATTCGGCGTCCGCGGCCGGGATCGAACTCGGGTCCTCCGGGACAGCAGCCGAGCGCCGTCACCATTGAGCCACCGCGGCGGGCGTTCTTTACAAATAAATTTTTCGTATATGCTACAGTGTCTTTCAATCTTATTTACTCAGCAGTGACTGCGTCTTGGGGGAGCCAAATTTACCATTATACTAATAGAGAGCCATATTATCTAATTTTACTAACAACTAAAATTTGATGCTATTGTTATGGGTGTCCTTTAAATTCCGCTGTTTTGATTGATTTTTTCTCTCTAAAGAAGCATTAGTCAATAATCCATTCGTAACCTAATTCACTGACATGTGTTCCTTACGCCATTGGGTAACTAATCATTTCTTTTAATCATCCACTTAGACAGTATGCAAGAACTTGTATGCTGGACCCGCAAGTTTCGCTTTGGAAAATGATGAAGCCTTTTAGAGCAATAGCCGTTACAGCCAGATTTTTAAGCCAATGCTTCGTGCGATCACCGCTCAACACACAACGTGTGCCGTTACGTCATCACAAAATGCAATCTTTGGAAGAGCAGCTCTGGAAGACACAGGAGCAGAACGCACACTGGCGGATTGATGCTGGCGCACCGGAAGTAGTACGCGCGCTGCCACGAGTAGCGCGCGCGCCGAATTTCTGGTGCTGTCGGATCTGAGCGTCCTGGACGCGCTCGGCGGCGGCCGACACGTCGCGCATGCGCAGACGTCCTATGGCAGGCGCACTGGCGCCCAAGCGCGCAGGACGCGCGCCTAAAAGAGCCCATGGAGTTGGGCCTTCAAGAGTACGGAAGGCGGAAGGGCGTATGCGGGAGGCTGGAGCCGCAGGCATGTGGTACGTCTAGTAGGCGACGAACGCCCTCGTGACGCTTCCAGAAACCCAAAACAAGAATCCTAATCCCGTTCTAACTCCATTCTCATAACAACTCTTTGTAATCTTTCGGCAACACAAAACGCCATCGTCAAGCTCTCATGCATAGGAGCAAAATTCAAATCAAAAATCGGAAATCACAAAAAATTATGTGGATCAGCCATTACCCGCATTAATTCGGGTGTGACCACAATTGTTTTTTTACTTTTTTTAGTTTGGTTTGTTTACGTCGGTAGCTTGCTGAATGGGCGTGGCCGTTCGGAGTAAATTTGTATTTTGTGAAAATATGAAGAATGAAAGTGTTTCGAGGGGCCTATTTTATAGGCCCCCAAAAGGCAAAGATACGTGAGGCACTTCAGAACGACAGAAAAATTTCTCAGTATCTGATCGCCAACTGCGCCTTCTCGCTGAACCGTGTCCCCATTTTGGTTCCAAAAGAAATCAGGACTTGAGCAAACGTGTTTGCAAATTCCTGCAAAATAATTAAAGCGCTTCAAGTTCAGATCCCGTTATGTCTCGGGATGTCTCGCTATTCAACCGTCTACGATACCCGCTCTCATTTTCCTTGGTCACTGCCTCTTTGTCGGACCAAATACGGTATGCAATCTTTATCTTTTATTCTGTCGAAATACCTAAACATTTTAGAAAATAACAACATATCGCTAAAATGCATCACGGTAAAGAGCCTAAAAACCATTTTGTATCTTTTTGAAGACGTTTAATTACAACTTGTTCCGAACTGTGATTAAAGCTGTAACACGTGTGAATTCTGCTGTTGTACACCTGGTTGATGTGATGCTTTTGGTTTTTTGAGTATTTATGACGCTTTTTGTTGTGATTGTGATACTAATGTTTAAGTGCCACTGTAGATATTATATTCATGTTGATACTTTATTTATTGTTTTCGAGTGCCTCACCTGTAGCTGTCTTGTAAACTAACAACTGAGGCAATACGTTGCCTCAGCAGTGTGGGCGCAGGGTGCCTCTCAAGCTGCATTCAAGTAGCTTTTTTCCCTGCGTCCTCTTTCTCCCAGTAATACTTGTACTTGTACCATTGTAATACTTGTAATACTGTAATACTGTAAGTAATACTTGTACCCCTGAGAGCGAGAAATAAACTTCAACTTCAACTTCAACTTCAAGATAACGTCTTACCTCTTTAGCAAATCACTAAATCATTATTCAAGTCAACATTTCTTTCTTGGTTGGCGAGTTGGCACAAAAAGCGGGTAGGTTGTCTTGCAGCGCAAATCTCAGTTAACGAGGTGTGTCACGCTCGCAAAGAACCACAAAAGGAGCATTTATTTTTCGTTCAGAGCTCCTTGTTTACACCATCACGGCGTAATAGTGCAGCAGGCGTTGTGTTTGCTGGCAGTGTCCTTAGTTATCGCCGTCCCGAACGCTAGAATAAATGGTCGTCATCGAGGGCGTTCAGGCGTTTGCAAAGCCGGTGGCTGGACCGTTGTAAAGTGGCAATTAGCGCGCAGTTTCAAACAAAACCAAAAATAAAAATGGAGTAGGAAAATGGAATGTAAAATGAAAAGCAAAATTGAATGGAAAAGTAAATTTAATAGTAAAATGAATGTAAATGAATGGAAAAGTAAAATGGAATTATAGGCTTTACTACCCTGAGAGAAAAAGACGCTCTTCTTTGACAAGAGCACAAAGCGCCCTGAAGGTTGTTCTTCAGAAGACGATGGTTGACTGCGTCGTTAGGTAAACAGATTTGGAAGCTGGTCGAGACCGAGGATGTTCACGATGTTCTTGTAAGCGCTAATGTAAAAATGTTGCATGTTCTCGGTATGCGTCTTGCGTCTTTGTAACGTTAGTGCCCACGAAATTATAATGAATCTTTAAGGTACTGTTCGGTAGCGATGACGGCTTTTGATCACCATGACAACAGCTGTTTTGGCCTTTAGCTGATCTGCAAGTAGACCTCTCACTCGAAAAGCATCATTCGTAGAATAAAAGTGGTTTATCTCCCTCCGCAGGTGCTCAGATTCAGAGCACTTGGAAGCGAGCCAACAGAGAGGAAGACTGCGACTGAAACCTCCCCCTTTCCCGGATTGCTGTGAAAACTGTTAACCCTTAACGAAACAGCGCCAACATCGTGAGTGCCTGCAGTTCCAGCACACCGCATCGTGCATTGGCGCTTAAAGAAGCCTGCGCCTCCTACTAGAAAAGGAGGAAGAGCGCTAGTAGCACTGAAATAAAAAATGGACTAAAAAAAGGAAAACTGTTTCTTTTCAGTTCTTTTTGAAAACGCATACACAGGCAGTGAGGCTTTACAAGCGACTGCATCATATTTCCATGTTTGTATTAAACGCTGCACGAAAGATATGCCGTCCAGTACATTTATGTTTCTATGGGGCTTCAATACTACCTTGGGTCAGAATAGCTTATGCAGGTGCAACCAAAAACCCACTTAAGGGTTTTTCAAGAAGCCATGTTCTGTCACCCCTTTAAAGTCTACATAGGTTCCCAAAACGTCAAATTTCCGGCAATACTGGCAAGAGAAATAGTGAAAGAAGGAAAGAAAGAAGGCTAAGGAGAACGGTAAAGAAAGCCTACCGTTAGTGATGTGAGAGCGTAGACGAGACGGGGTGGTTTTGTTCAGTGACTTGGCATTTTGGCTGGGTAAGATACATAATAAGAGCGCGTTGTACAGGAATGTAAAGTTAAAGGCGCAGCGCGTGAAATATATTTGTACCGGAGAAATGCGATGCACACACGCTTTTTGAAGAACGCATTTTCAGCACCGGAAAAAATTCAGCTCTCCAAAAGTCCGTCAGGAATCAGTGCACATCATGGGCCATTTTCTTGCGTTCTTCAGCCAATACTCTAGGAGTAGAAGCTCCCATGTCTCCCCAACTAACCCTGTCCTTTGCCACTTGCGGCAACCGTATCCCGATCAATTCGCGCTACAAGGAACATACACACGGAAACACAAACGGACGAAGCGTTTCCGAAGTGTTTCCGTGTGTATGTTCCTTGTAGCGCGAATTGTTCAGTATGAAGCACCAACTAGCCCCCGCTCTTGCATTGTTAACCGTATCCCCGCAGACTTCTTCGTCTGATCCCGCTACCTATCTTTCTGCCGCCCCTTGCTACGATATTATCTTCTTAGAATCCACTCCATGGCCCTTAATGAAAAGCGGTTATCTTGCTTTCGCATTACATGCCCTGCCCAAGCCCACTTCTTCCTCTTGATTTCTACTAAGATGTCATTAGCCCACATTTGTTCCCTAACCCAACCTGCCCGCTTCCCTGCTAACCTGCTCCATGCGTTGTCCTTAACTTAGCGGAACCTTCTTCGTTAGCCTCCAAGTTTCTTCTCCCTAGGTGGGTACCGCTAAGATATAGCTGTTGTATACTTTTTTTTCAGGGATGTTGTTAAACTGCCTTTCATAAACTGACTGCTGATTACTGAATGCCTCCCAGTTTCTAAGTTTCCCAATATAAAATTGAATAAACTGTAGACACAGGCTCAGGGCTTTAAATTTGCCCTGTTGTATCTGGTGGCGCTTGAGTACAAGCTGTCACTGATGAAGACGGAAGCGAGAAAAATATATACTCCGCCGGAAATAATAAACTTTCTGGTTTTATGGCTGACGGAGCGCAGGAAGCCCCCGCCCGTACGGTGTGCACCATTGCTGGACTCGTTCATGGTATTCTCAGCACGCGATGTATAGTATCAAAGGCACTTTCCTGAGATAGCTTATAGCCGAAAATTCCCATGTGACGAGGCCATGTCACCTTTTCTCCTTTTCTTCCTTATAAAAACTGATTTCTTTAATTTCCTTATTTTTTTACCCAACAAGCGTTACTGGTGTGGGCAAGCTGCTCCTCTGTCGAGCTCAAACCATAGTATGTCAATATACAGCCTTCCAGACTTTTAATAATAACGCGCCAGCGTTAACTTCCCAGTGCGCGGCGCCGAGGCGGAGCATCCCGGCAATCGGGGGCCGGAAAGAAAATGCACACCGATCACGCTGCTAGAGCAAGCTTTTTCTGTTTGGCTGTTGTGCTTCGTATGAAGCAACTTCCGCGAAGCAAGTTTTTATGGCCAAGTTCTGAGAGCGCTTGTTTCGTATTGTATCTGCCACGAGCTTGTGGCTATGGATTGCTAATGCTGCATAATGTTCCAGGCCGGGCGCTAGGCACGGCTGCGTTTGCGGATAACATATTCAAATCGTTCGTTTTAACTAATTATTGCGCTAATATCAAAGGCACTCTAGAATAAGTTTTCCGTAACTAACAATTCCGACTGGTTTCTTCGGCGTGGTATCTTCGCTCGCGTTGTTCTATGTTCCTCCTTTTTCCGGTCTTCTTACGCGCTGCTCTATTGTTATGGATCACCAACTCGCCGAACAAGCAACACTTGCGGTATGTTGTTTATCGCAAATGTTCAATCTTTTCAGATGTCATGCGCACTATATATCGAGAATAAAACAACTGGGGGCCAGGCTCCTGGCTTTTCATTGTAAAAGAGCGGGTTCTGGGCAGGGATTCCTACGCAGTAATCAGAACTGCCAAACAGACGGCGTTTCCTCGAGGAGCAGGAGTTACGCACAAGACGTTGCCCTGGTGTGCTTTATCCTCTCCCTTGTCCTTCGGCTCAGCAGCGCCGGGCGGTCTACGCATTTGCGATAATATTACAAAACCAGAAGGCTGCACGTTGTTTCAAACCACAAGAACTCGTATAGCGGACGGCCGTTCATCACGTACGCTTTCAAAAATATTAAATGTCACGAGATTACTGGCTTCAGGCCATTCTTCTTACTCTACCCTCTCTTATCGCACTATGCTGGGTACACCATACTCCCTTTTTGTGCAGAGCCTCTTGAAAATTCCTCCGTAGTGGAGACTATTTTGCCGAACTCCACAGATTTCGCACCTTCGAATTATTGCCAGCAAAGGTCGCTCTAAAGCGCGCTATGACGTCTACTGCCTCTACACCATTCGCGGCTCTGGGAATTTGATCTCGCTGTGGGGGCTATCAGGGAACCAGTACGATGCACTCCATCAGCGAGTTCAATTACAACACTGCGCATATCACAGCAAGCGGCCGTCTTTCTGAGAAAGCCTATGTGTCTAACGCGGCAAGTTGAAGCCCTGGCATTCACACGAAGCTATTTAGCTAGTCCTGCTGGCTTCGGATGCGGAAAACGAAGCGTAGTGCGCCGGGAAAACGCAGAAGAAAAAAAGACGCAGTAGATGAGTGTCGTGCTGCAGCTGAGCTCAGTGAAGGACTCCAAGGCATTGCTCTGCTTTTCTTGAGAACTTCTGGCCTGCACGGCAGGCTATGACTTCAACTAACACTGGCTTTTTGGAGTGATTTAAATTTTCTGTTACTCCCCTTTCTCTTTCATTTTTTTATCCCCTCACGCCTTTCCGCCACGTGTAGGGTAGCAAACCGATTATTCTTCCGGTTAACCTCCCTGCCTTTCCTCTTCTACCTCCTCCTCCTCCTCCTGATCCGTGTTACACTCAGTAACCCCTAATTCCAACATTATTGCACAGCTAACAAATATATTCTGAAAATAAAAGTCAATTGCATCGCCTCGCCCAACATTTTACTATGCCGCATCAGTCTTCCAGGCACATTCTATGTGTCATCGGCCGGCAATAAGCGGATTACAGTCACGACTGCTTATTTGACAATCTCTGCGGAAACCAAAATGGTGCCGCTTGGATTATCTTCTGAAATCGCTCAGTTCTCCATACACCGCACTGTTTTACGACACGGCACCGCATCCTGCGTATTCCCCGGTCGAGGCTCGACTTTTACAAAGCAGCTTATGCAAGAGGTATTCCAGCTGAGTCACCGGAGCCATCGCAGGATTACTGGCTTCCACCCGCTGTCAAATGGGTTCAATGAACCACACAACTAACCATACCGGACACGCTCGTAATCTACGTATACATACAGCATAAGACTTGAGATGAGATCTTCCCATACGTGACATTCGCGTATAAACGGCCATACAGGTAACTACTCCGCTTATGCCGTTTCGCCTGCTTTGTGGACATGACATGCAAACGTTGTACGCTCGGATACAACTCAAGTCTGCAGTGAAGCTTCGCCCACATTCAGCCTCCGCGCACAGAATTCTTTCACGAAGAAAAAGTAGTCCGCTGCTCAAACGTTTCTTGTTACCTAAACAAGAAGCATATCAGAAGAACAAAATTGAGCTGTGGAATTTTCATACGTGGATTGTTCGACACAGTTTGACGTTAAAAGGCTGATTTCGTTCACCGTTGCCATTGGCCAGAGGAGTAATGCAGGACGCCTCAGACCGCAGCCCAGTGTTAGCAACTACTGTTTTTAAGTTGTATCGTACTATAGAATGCCATCCATTCATAGGAGAATCCCTCCAACTTGCTGGTATGAATATGAGGTTGCTACAAGGGTTAGATGCGCTCCGCTAAACCTAACGACAATGACGTGCATCGTTCCGGCCTAACAAACAAGTGTGGTGGTCCACCATTGTATGCCGCTCAGGCTTGTCTGAGAAGCTCCTATGCCGCTACTTTTGGACCTATAAAGTGTTGCGCCGCATCACAGATGCAAATTATGAAGTTCTACCTGATGGTATTGCGAACAGTGCACACCATCCACTCGAGACTGAAGAAGTACACGTACTCCATATGAAGCCCTACTTCACGCAGACGTCGACGGGCCTCTCTGATTCTTCTTTTCTTTAGTATGAAGCCGTTCTGCCTCCTGTTACTTTGCCCTCTCCGTTTGTTCCGCTCTTTTATACCCCCCCCCCTCGCCGAAATATGTCGAAACGCTCTAATGGTTTTCCGTTTTTTTATATGTTTTTAGAGGAAAGAGAATGACACCACCTGGTCTCCCTAGACGGCGTGTAAAGACAAAGGAGTTGAGGATTCGCGCTCTGTGGATGCTGGAACGCTACTTGTGAATGGTTCCTCGTCTCAGTGTCCAGTGGTAAAATTTTACTGTTTGTGCTATGTTCTCGCTAACACCAATATGATATTTTCTTCATCAGCCTGACGCTAGAAGCTCGACAATTCCACCTGGTTAGGATGGGCATGTCATAGTTGTTCGCACCTGCACGCTTGACCAGTGGAACCAACTGCCGTGCGAGAATTTTCCCAACAGATTAAGAACGAGAAGAATGTCATCAGTCTCGATGGAAGACAACTACCTGCACATTTACTGTTCTTAGAGTTGTGGTGTTAAGAAGGTTTAAGTAACTACGGAATGCAGAACATTGTTGCTTTTATTAAAAGTTCAGAACTAGACGGTATTTTCAAAAAGGAATTCTCGTATAATCTGCACCGCCCTACGAATTCAGGCATCAACATTTTGAATAACTGCGCAACAAAGCCGCGCATTAAGCGCACATAAGGTACTAAGTATACAAAAAATCCAACAAAAAAAGAAACGGAAGTAAAAGATGTAAATCAAACAATAATTATGAGTTATCCTTTATCGTACCAATCCTGATTTTTGCTCGTTTACGCGATATTCATAATTACCTTCTCACTACTACTACTACTACTACTACTACTAAGATCCGCCAATCATTCCAATCAAGAGCCTTATTTCTCAAGAAAAAAGAACAATTATTATTCCGAAAGCAATACTACTTTCACTTTCAGCTCCTCGCATGGCGAGGCCGCGGTAGCTACCATTGACCTTTAGCTTGACCTCTGCAATGACGTCATACCATCTGCCGCAAAAACCAGGGGCCCAACTTGTGCCGTCGCGAGGTGAGGCCGCGCTTGGTGGCTGCTGCCTAACTCCTACGCCCGTCGCGCGCGGCGCGCCTAGCGGTGTGACGTCACAGCTCCAAGAACAGGGCTCCAACTTGTGCCGTCGCGAGGCCAGGCCGCGCTTGGTAGCTGCTGCCTAACTCCTGCGCCCGCAGCGCGCGGCGCGCCTAGCGGATTGGATTTGATTGGATTGGATTAGATTGGATATGATTGGATTGGATTGGATTACATTGGATTGCATTGTATTGCATTGGATTGTATTGGATTGCATTGGATTGGATTGCATTACATTGCATTGCATTGGATTGTATAACCGATGCATCACCACAAGTCTAACCACAAGCACCACCACCAGCTACACTACCAGCTGAACCATGGCGTAGCTACGGATATTCCTTTCGCAATTACCGGGCTTAACCAAGCTAAGCCACAGCCAATTTTTATTGCTTGGATTTTGAAGCATTGTAACTCTAGTCCCCTTGGTACATAAACAAAAGGTGTCCTATCAGAGGTACCTCAGCACAGTCCACAGAGCTGATTCTGTATACCCTGCTGGTTATACAAGATATTGGTGTAAGCGGCATGCTAGTCTTTCTAGAACACTACCGAATAAAGTTTTCGTCTTAGAGCCTGAAGAAAAGACCATTTGCATAGCCTCTACACAAATCTATAGAGCAGTCACTGCAATAAGAATGTTACTGAGATAGGCAGTAGAGCACAACAATGGGACATCCCGCCAGTCACAAAGGAGAAAGAAAAAAGCCTTAGGAGCAATAAAAAAGGGAAAGCAGCAGGTGAGGATCAGATAACAGCACATTTGTTGAAGGATGGAGAAGAGATTGTGCTCGAAAAACTAGCCACCCTGTAAACGCAATGCCTTGTGACCTCGAGCGTACCTAGAGCTTGGAAAAACGCTAACATTGTCTTAATTCATAAGAAGGGAGACGTCAAAGACTTGAAGAATTACAGACCGGTCAGCTTATTGTCTGTTGACTACTAGGTATTTACTAAGGTAATCACTAATAGCGTGAGGAAAACCTTAGACTTCAGTCAACCAAATGATCAGGCAGGCTTTCGTAAAGGATACTCCACAATAGACCATATTCACGCTATCAATCAGGTGATAGAGAAATGCGCAAAATATAACCGGCCCCTATATATAGCGTTCATTGATTATACGAGAGAGCATTCAACTCAGTAGAAACCTCTGCATTCATGCACGCAGTGCGGAATGAGAGTTAAGAAGAGTGTTATGTGCAAATATTGGAAGATATCTATAACGACTGCAAAGCTACCATAGTTCTCCATAAAATCAGCAATAAAATTCCAATAAGGAAAGGTGTCCGGCAAGGAGACACGATCTCACCTATGCTATTCACTGCCTGTTTACAGGAGGTATTCCAGGGCCTGAAATGGGAACAGTTGGGGATAAGAACTAATGAAGAATACCTAATTAATCAGCGATTCGCTGATGACATTGCCTTGCTAAGTCACTCAGGATATGAACTGCAAACATGATCAATGAGTTAGACAGGCAGAGCAGAACGGTGGGGCTAAAAATTAACATGTAGGAAAGCAAAGTAATATTAAACAGTTCAGCAAGAGAAGAGCAGTTCGCAATTGATGGCGCGGTGCTGGAAGTAGTAAGAGAATATATCTATTTAGGGCAGGTAGTGACAGCTGATCCAGATCATGAGACGGAAATAACTAGGAGAATAAGCATGGGGTGGAGGCGCATATGGCAGGTTCTCTCAGATCATGAATGGCAGTTTACCAATATCCCTCAAGAGAAAAGTACACAACAGCTGTATCTTACCGGTGCTCACCTATGGGGCAGAAACGTGGAGGCTAACAAAGAGGGTTCAGCTTAAGTTAAGGACAACGCCGCAAGCTATGGAAAGAAAAATGATAGGTGTAACGTTAAGAGATCGGAAGCGAGCGGAGTGGGTGAGGGAACAAACGCGGATTAATGACATCCTAGTTGCAATCAAGAGGAAGAAATGGGCTTGGGCAGGGCATGTAATGCGAAGGCAAGATAACCGCTGGTCCTTAAGGCTAACGGAGTGGATTCCAAGAGAAGGCAAGCGTAGCAGGGGGCGGCAGAAAGTTAGGTGGGCGGATGAGATTAAGAAATTTGCGGGAATACGGTGGCCGCAACTAGCGAACGTCAGGGTTAATTGGAGAGACAGGGGAGAGGCCTTTGCCGTGCAGTGGGTGTAGTCAGTATGACGATGATGATGATTATGAAGTGCCTCTGATTTCACAAATCCGGTAATGTAATGCTATCCTAGAGCAAAACTGCGTGGCCTATGAATTGCAACTGCGTCACATGTCGCGCATGCAGGTGAACATGAATTGGTGGAGGCGTTCTTATATTTGTTATAGGAGTAGCAGTTTTTGCGTTATGCTGAAATGTCTGTTAACAATTTGTGCTCCCTGCTTGCGAAATTCCCTTAACCTTAAAGACATGCGTGCGGGTGAAAAGACAGCTCAGTAATCCTGGAAGATGGGAACAGCAGCGCTTGTAGGGACGTACAGGCTCGTGCAGGGGTGAAAAACAACTGTGAAAATAACTAGGACTAAAAGAAAAGTGAAAACAAATGCTTTAGGCACTCTTATTGAGGCATGCGGCTTCCGCTTGTATATCGAGGATGACTGAGTAGTTCTTCGATTTTAAAAGGTCAGTGCGTTCGTTACTAAGCAGCGCATACGTCACATAATCCTCATATAAAGATATATCCTAAAAGATACCGGCAATCATTTTATGCTCTGGATTGATGATATTGTATACACAAGAAAACATTGCATGATATTTTCCCCAATGTTGTTGTGAACCGCCTGCGGTGCCATCGGGGTGACGAGTTTGTCTTAGAAACAGTTGCGAGTAATACAGCTACTAAAAGATTGCACACTGCCTGCTATTGATGGTGCAGGATGCCGTCTACACGCTGCATGCTTCAGTTCATAGTTGATGCTAAAGCTTGATAAGTAAACGCAGTTGCCTGTAGTTACCAGACAATTTACCCTTGTAATCGTGGATTTTAACAACATGACTGAACGTTTTCCTTCGTGGCACTGCGAGTTTCAGCGCCAGCATAGCTGGTGCAAAATCTCGATGCCTGTCAATGTTAAACACCTATGAACACTAAAATCATGTTGTCGCGGTCGGCCGCTTATCCGTGCAATTATATGTATATTTAAGGGCCGATCATTACGATCATTACAACTATTAAGAAATGATGGGAAAAAAACAGAGAACGAAACATCGACACACGTGCGCGCACTTGTAGCAAAGAAGCGAGTTAGATGTAAGGGACAATGTCAGGCAGCTAGTACTCCTGCCCACACAGATTTCTCGCTTTGGCCAAGAAAGACCAGAGTAAGGTAGCGGGAATAAGCACCATTTAAATCTAAAGATTAACACAATGAGCATTAGTCGATGGAGGTAAGTTATGTTGCAGGCTACTGGTAGGCTACCCAAAACGTCTCAACGAAAAATGCAGCGCATAAAAGTCTGCTGCATCACTAAAGCAGGTGAAGTGGAAGTTATATCCACACTTATATATTTTCGAATTTTAAGAATTTTGAGGAGATAATTAAATCATGAAAGCACGCAGGCAGCTCGGAATAAATCAGAGGAACGCCGCGGTGGCTTTTCAATATGTATTGTTTAACAGTGTTGTCATAATGGCTTGTATATAGTTCATGTACATAGAACATTACATCACTGTAATAAATACCATGTTAAAAAAAAACGCCGCGGTGGCTCCGTGGTAAGGCGCTCGTCTACCGAGCCGGAGTACCCGGGTTCGAACCCGACCGCGGCGGCCGCGTTTCGATGGAGGCGAAACGCAAGAGGCGCCCGTGTGCTGTGCGATGTCAGTGCACGTTAAAGATCCCCAGGTGGTCGAAATTATTCCGGAGACCTCCACTACGGCACCTCTTTCTTCCTTTCTTCTTTCACTCCCACCTTCCTCCCTTCCCTTACGGCCCGGTTCAGGTGTCCACCGAGATATGTGAGACAGATACTGCGCCATTTCCTTTCCTCAAAAACCAATTTAACAATTTACCAAGAGCGATACCAGATGAGGCTGAGCGCTGTTGTTAAAAAATATTTTCTTTTAATCAGGACGGAATTTGGAAATTGAAAATTGGTATTTGAGAAGAGGAAATGGCGCAATATTTGTCTGGCATATCTCGGTGGACACCCGAATCGCGCCGTAAAGAAAGAGAGAAAGGTGGGAGTGAAAGAGAGAAAGAGGTGCTGTAGTGGATGTCTCCGGCATAATATCGCTGGGAATCTCTGACGTGCACTGACATCGCACAGCACACAGGCGCCTTTTGCGTTTCACCTCCAGAGAAACGCGGCCGCCGAATTGGCGACAACTACAAACCCGAACTGCTCCATACCCAATACTGCTGCATATCCGATACCCAGACCAATTCCCGTCATCATGCAAACTTTGCGGCAAAGCAGGAGACTTCTTACACATCCTCCTCACATGCCCCACCTCCCTGCACGAAAACAGACGACAAGCGCGGGCTCAGGCTCTTGAGAGACAACACGGCTCCCGACCCGGTGTATATTATGTAGACGTAGCAGGGCCATCGCCCACGGGATTTTACACGGCCGCTGTCGTTCACCAGGAAATGTACGTTGATGGATTCTCTTTTCGAGCCCCGAATTCAATGAGAGCCGAGGAAGTAGCGATAGCGCTTGCTGCCGCCCACGCCAATTCGAGAATCATCATTACGGACTCCCGAAAAGCATGTGATCATTATTTGGCAGGGGAGATCTCCCCCTTAGCTGATTGCATTCTAAGACGGACTGCCACTGATCCAACACCGAAAAGAATCATTTGGGCTCCTGGCCATCAGGGCTTACGAGGTAATGAGGCCGCTGACGCGGCTGCCCGAGCGCTTATTCACCGGGCTCCTCATCCCAGCTCTTCTGGCTCAGAGACTAACCAGCCGCTGCTGCGATTCAAGGAAATAATAACGCATTATAGCGACAACCACCGCCTTTTCCCGGCCCCTGCAAAGGGGCTGAGTAATACGGAGGAGCGAACTTTAAGGCGCCTGCAGACAGGTACTCTACTCTGTCTTGCAATCTTAAAGCATTCCGATCCTAACACGGATGGGCGATGCCCGCACTGTGGGGAGACCTGTGATATCTTCCACATGGTGTGGGCATGTACTCTAAATCCCCACCTCCCCCCTTCCCCTACCCCTTCCAGAGAGGCATGGGAGAATGCCCTCCTCAACTGCTCCTCTCTTGAGTCCCAAAGGGCTCTGGTGAAACGGGCGAGAGACGGGGCATTGTCATGCGGTGTCCCGGACTGGGGACGCCGACCAAGTAGCGGGGCCACTCTGTGGCTCTCAAACTCTATTTCAGGATTTAAAAGTTTTCACCACCACCACCGTCCCCCATCAGCAACCGCGGCGGAGTCTTACTGGGAGTCTCTTCTGACCAGCTCGTCCGCTCAAGACCAGCGCCGGATCATCCCCAGCGCTCACAGAAGGATTGGTGGTGGTGGTAAAAAACATTTTTAATACTCAGAGAGAGTTTGGGGAACAGAAGACCCCGCTACATGGTCGGTATCCTTAGTCCGGGACACCGCACGACGAGGCCCCGTCTCGCGCCCGTTTTACTAGAACCCTTTGGGACTTCAGTGCGGAGCAGTTGAGGAGGGCAGTCTCCCATGCCTCTCGGGTGGGGGAAGGGGGAAGGTGAGGATTCTGAGTACATGCCCACACCATGTGAAAGATATCGCAGATCTCTCGACAGTGCGGGCAGCGCCCATCTGTGTTCGGGTCGAAGTGTTTTGCTATGGCAGGACAGAGAAGAGTTCCTGTCTGCAGGCGGCGCAGAGTTCGCTCCTCCGCCTTGCTCAGCCACTTGGCAGGTGCCGGGTAGAGGCGGTGGCTGTCGCAATAATGAATTAGGATTTCGCGGAACCGCAGAAGTGGTTTTTGAGCTTCTGAGCCAGGAGAGCTAGTATGAGGAGCCCGGTGTGTGAGCGCTCGGGCGGCAGCATCAGCGGCCTCATTGCCTCGTAGACCCTGGTGCCCAGGAGCCCAGATAACTTTAGTGCGAGTCGGATCAGCGGGAGCGCGTCTTAGAATTTGGGAGGCAAGAGGTGATATTTCCCCTGCAAGATAATGTTCACAGGCCCGGCGAGAGTCTCTGATAACCGTTCTCTATTTTGGATCGGCGGAAGCGAGAGCTATGGCGACTTCCTCCGCTCGTGTTCAATTTGGGGCATGAAAAGATAGCCCATCGGCATTCATTCCCCGGTCGACTACGGCAGCCATGTAGAATCCCGCGGGCGACGGCCCAGTTATGTACACGTAGTAGACGCCCTCTTTAGATCCATATTGCCTCCCAAGCGTGCGAACCCGCGCTTGTCGTCTGCCTTCATGTGATGCCATGTCCATGTTACGCGGGAGCGTAGCGACCCAGAGCATGTGGCGCCACAGCACTGGGATGTTCTCCGTTTCCTCTGGCATGCATGTGTGTTGGATGTGTAAGCGGTTTAGCAGGCGGCGCCCAGGAACCATCTGCGATAGCCGCGTATATTGGTTCACGAGGTGGGCCTCCCGCAGCTCCGGATAGGAGTTTACCACTCCCAACGCCTTCAGTTTGGCGTTGGAGGTAGTCACCGGGAGGTCCAGTACTCGCTTTGGTGCCTTCCTGATGATGGCGTCAATGCGCTCGTCTTGTTGTTTGGTGGTGCGTAGGTACGGCACGGCGTAGAGGATCCGGCTGGTCACGAAGGCATGGGCGAGCCGTAGCGCGTCCCTGCCTCGCAGACCACCCCGCTTGTTGGAAACACGGTGGATCATGCGCCCTACCTGACCACCTGTGCACTTGAGTTTCGCTATAGTAGAGTCCGGCCTAAGTTTGTTATTGATGAACAGACCCAGGATCCGGAGCTCTGCCACTTCTCTGATGGGACCGCCCGACAGAGATATGTGTAGAGACGTGCTGTCCTTGTGGTTTGTCCTGACGTGTAGAAGCTCTGATTTGGCGGGAGCACATTGGAGACCACAGTCGGCAGCATATGCATCGACTATGGAGGCGGCCTGCTGAAGGCGGTCCTCCATCTCCCCAAGGCTCCCCTCGGTGGTCCAGATTGTAATGTCGTCTGCGTAGAGCGCGTGCTTCATGCCCTCCACCTGAGCCAGTCGGCCGGGAAGATCCATCATGGCGATGTTGAAAAGGAGCGGTGATAACACCACCCCCTATGGTGTGCCTCGTGTACCTATAGAGTACGGACCGTAATCCTCGTCCTCGATCCGGAGGAGTGCCTGACGCGCAGAAAGTCTCTGACATAGGCGAAGACCTTCGCCCCACAGTTAGTGGTGTTTAAGTTAGACAGTATGGTACCATGTTTAACATTGTCAAACGCCCCCTTAAGATCGAGGGCGAGAATAGCCTTGTCATTTTGTTGCATGGCTGTGGGTTGTATTATGTCCCTGTGTAGTTGGAGTAGGACATCCTGTGCAGACATGTGCGGGCGGAACCCGAACATAGTGTCTGCAAAGAGGCCTTTACCCTCCATGTATGGAGAGAGGCGATCCCGAACCATCGTCTCCATCAGCTTTCCCACACACGAGGTCAATGAGATGGGTCTCAAGTTGTCCGTAGTCACGGCTTTGCCTGCTTTTGGGATGAACGTTACAAGCGATGTTTTCCATCCGAGTGGGAGCGGACACCCATCCCAGATCTGCTTTATGTATTGTAGCAAATGGCGGTATGCAGAGTCGGAGAGGTTCGCCAACAGTTTGACTGTTATGCGATCCCGAACCGGCGCCCCACCTCGGCGCATTTTAGCCAGGGCCTCCTTAAGGTCATGCAAATCAAAAGGGGCGTCTAAATCCTGATTTGGCTTGCCGGAGTACGTGTACTCGGGCCCAACCGGGTCATTTGTGCGGCAGAGATACCTGTCGCACAAAGTGTCCATAAGTTGCGCCGTCGTATCTTGGTACCCGAGCAAAGCCCGCCGGAGCTGTTTTTGCGTCTCCCCTTTCGTTTTAGAAGGGTTGATGAGGGTGCGTAAGAGACGCCAAGACCCCTTCGAGCTCATCTGACGCGCTGCAGAGTTGCAGCGTTCTATCCAATTGGTGTCTGTGAGCTGTGCGGCATATCCTGCAGCCTGCTCCGTAAGTTGTGCAATGCGAGCTCTAAGTTTGCGGTTCGTCTTGTGCTTCTTCCGTCGTTTTGTTAAGCTCCGGCGCTCCTCCCACAGATGCAGGAGGTGACTGTCCACTGCGGGGATCTCGTCGGTGGTGTGAAGTGTTTGCGTGTGTTGTTTCTGTAGGTTGTTGACCTGTGTAGCCCACTCCGCATAGCCGTCGGAGAATAGTACAGGAGGGATGTCCTGAGTTCGAAATTGCTGTCAATTGGTTATTTTGGCCTGTACCCATTTTTACGGGCTGCCTTCGCCAAAAGCGTGATGCGGAGAAGGCAGTGGTCGCTGCCAAGGGGATCCCCCAGGTTCTCCCATGTGGCGTTTGTAGTGTTCCTAACCAGAGATAAATCAGGACACGTGTCACGGGTCACCGAGTTGCCCACACGTGTGGGGCAGGTCGGATCCGTGAGCAACGTAAGACGAAGGGTGGAGATGAGCTCCGCCACCTTGCGTCCCCTGGCTTTCTCGAAGTGATAGCCCCAGTGAAGGCTGGGGGCGTTGAAATCCCCAACAATCACCAGCGGTTCCTTGTCAGCCAATTTGAGTGCACGATAGAAAATTTCGCTGAAAGTAACGCGCGGCGTATGCAGGGGGCAGTATACGTTCAGTACATGTATTGACGGGTCGCGGCGCTTGAGAGGCAGAACCTTTACCATTGTGTATGCCTGCTCGATCTCCAGGTCAAGATCGACCTGAATCGCGGTGTATGCTTTATGCACCAGGATGCACGTCGACGCACCTCCCCCCCCCCCCCCCTGAAACGAGCTATACCCAGAGAATTTCGCATCATTACCGGGCTCTTGCAGAGCAAGAAGCGCCGGCATGTCACCAAGGCTCTGCAGGTAGAGCTGGAGGTGTGATCGTTTTATTCCAGGCTCTGAAGCCCCTGCAGTTCCATTGAATTATTTCGAATTGTTTTAATTTGTTAGCTTTCTGAGAAGGTTTGGTAGCCATATTGATGTTTTTATTATTACGTGGCTGGGTAACCTCTCAGTCCGGGGGCCTGCGCAGCCCCAGCGGGAGGCTGCATCAACGCTGCAGCCATCGGCCGTGAACCGCTTTCTTCGACAGACTGCCGGGGAGTTGTTTTACGTTTTATCTGCGGGGGCTCTCAGGCGACAGTATTTTCGATTTGGGAGCTGATCCTGGGTTGCAACGCCTTAAGGACACAGTCGGTCACCTGGGCCGCAATGTCAGGAAGCATTTCAGCAAATGCGGACCTGAACATCTCCTGAAAGGACTCGCGGGCCGCAATCATGATTTGGTTCGGGAGGGCTGGCTCCCGCTCCTCGAACTGCTCGACTCTACGCTCCAAGGCCTCGAACCGGCCACCGTCAACGGGAGACGAATCGACCACCGTGTCTGCGGTCCTCCGCGAGACGCTAGTGAGGCAAGATGATACTGAGGATCCGTCATCGCTATCCTCTGGCTCAGTGTTCAGCATGGGCTCAGACGGCCCGGCCTGCTTAGCTTCTAGTTCTTGGATTTTATGGGCGAAAATTTGGTTTTGACGCCTGAGCTCCTCTACCTGCCGCTGTAGGGCGGATTGGGTGGGGGAGGGAGGGGGAGTGGACCCAGAGACTAACCAACTCCAACTGCTCACCTGAGTTTTACGTTGTTCCAGAGGGAGAAAATCCCCGGCTTTGAAAACCGGCGGCCTCGTCGGGTTCCTGGACATTTCAGATTTGGACGGCGCGGACTGAGCCTTCTTGGGTTCGGGTTTGGGGGCCGGAGCCTGCTTGGATCCGGCCTTGGGCGTCGAGGCTTTTTTGGGTCCCGACGTCTGCTTCTGCTTTGGGGTGGGCGGAGGTCCCGGCTTGATCACCTTGCGGTACTTGCCCGCGCAGCCAGGCGCCCCGGTGGGATGGCTGCCTCCTCAGATGAGGCAGCACGGGGAGCACTGATGTTCTGCTGGGCCGCCGTCAGGAGCAGCAGGAACCTGAGCCCCGCAGCGTTCACAGCGCCCAGGCTGCGGCCTCGGGCAGGCGTCGGCCCGATGCCCCACCGTGCCACAGCGTGGGCAGGCAGGGATCGTTTTCTTATAGAAGCGGACGGGGAGACGCTCGCAACTATAGAGCACGGTCCGCGGCACCCTTGTCCCCACAAAGGTGATCACAGCAGTCTGTGTTTTACCCAGTTCCCGCACAGATATCACATTGGGGTCCTCACTCAGTTTCTTCCTCACGGGTTCGGACGTCTCGTCCAGGGAGACTGTAACGACGCCCTTCCAGAAGTCTCCGGAAAGCTTGGGGTGGCCCCGGAACAGTATCTTGCGGCCTCCTACTGGCAGCATGATGTCCCGGAGCAGCTTCTCCGCAGCTTCGACAGATTGCAGAGTGCACACGAGAAGGTTCTGGTCCCACACGGGCCACACAGCAAGTCCCACACTGGCCGTGTCCCCGAGGATGCTGCGAACGGCAGCGCCGGCTTCGCCAGGACCTAAGGTAGCCTTTAGGTCGATGGTGTCGCGTGGCTTCAGCACCACGATAATTTCTTCTTTGCCGATGCGGGGCATGTACTGTGGCCTCCATCGGAGCTGTTTGGCTTGTTGCGCATCAGCGCGCGACACGTTCTCACCCTGCATATGCGCAGAGCACCCCGCCACCCTTTGCTGGCCGGCGTTCGCGTTGGCGTTCCTGGGGGTCTTCGTCTTCTTTCGTCCGCGCCATACGCGAACCATATCTTGAAGATATTCCTCTTCGCTGGGAACAGGCTCCTCAAGTTGCACGGTTTCCATATTCACGATCCTTAGGGAGGTTGGATCGTAGCCGGTGACTTGGCCTGGGACCGCCATAGCTGTGGAATCCCCGAACGCGGCCCGTGCAGGCCTTGCCACCGTGAGGCTTAGCGCCGCAGAGGCGTGATGGTCTTCAAGGCTCTGAAAATTGAAGAAAATTGAGCGCACCTTGGCAAATGTGGTATTCAAGGATGCCGCTTAGCTTGCCGGAAACGATGATTCTAAGCTTGCTTGTGAAAAAAGTTGAGGATCGCAAATAGCAGCGATCATTGGCAGCGCCGACGTGGCGTGCGACCGCTCCCACTGTCGACCACCGCGTTCACCTCCGGAGACCTGCAGTACGGTCACAGAAGGATTGCGTTCCAGGGGCTATACTTCGCGTTGTAAGGCTGCCTCCACCTCACATTCAGGAGGCATCCAAGTGTCATGTAGGGGCTTCGCCCCCACGATTTACATCATTGGCAATAAAAGTTTCCACCACCACCACCAGTAGCCGAGCGCCCTAACTAGTGAGCCACCGTAGTGGTTTAGGGCGTAAGTTCTTTTTATATTTCTGCTCAATCTAACTGGCATGCCTTGGTTTGATGAAATCATTACAGGAGGTTTCGAGTAGGTATTTTCCGTAGTCATTCTCAAACAAAGGATGCGACAAATAAGGACGAATTCGCTTAGCATGTACTGTCGTGCGAGCGGGATTGAAGAGGAATGAAAAAGCTGTAAGCAGTGAATAGAGAATAGTTGACAAGTGAAGAGCAAATGAGTGTAGATAGGCTAAAATACGTTAAACTGAGTAATCGAAGGGTTGCACCTCATACACGATGCTTTATGGCCTTAAGAGCACCACAGAGATCGGCACAAAGGCTAGCATAATTCTATTATCCATGAGTAGCTACATCAATAACTGTTAAACCATACCCTACTAGAGTTTTGGATGCAGTCGAGTCAGTTACTGGTCTAGAGCGACTTATAGGATGAAGAAGGCGGTTAGCTTCAATGGCACCAAGAAAGTAGCCTGTTTTTGGAAGAAAGCCTTGACGTAAAATTACTAGAATGTCGCGCATCCAATTCCAAGCCCAAACTTTGGACATCCCAAACGGCAGAAACTGTTAAGTGAACGTATAAAAATATTGGGATTGGATTTCTCGCTAGATATCAGAAAAAATAAGGTAGAAGTAAACTGATATACCATGTCTCACTCGTATGGCACGCTTAAGCATCCTGCCCGCATTTAATCACACCGGCTTTTGACCTGCATTCGGCGTCGTTGAGTTTTTTTCACATGCAATGGCGGAATGAAGCCAACAAGTCCTTGCGGCAGCACGCGCAATGGGTGTTCACGGATCATCGTACCGCTGAATCACTGCGCCGCCGCGGTGGCTCAGTGGTTATGGCGCTCGGCTGCTGACCCGAAGAAAGCGGGTTCGATCACAGCCGCCGTCGTCGAAATTCGATGGAGGCGAAATTCTAGAGGTCTGTGCACTGAGCAATTTCAGGGCACGGTAAAGAACCCCAGGTGGTCGAAATTTCCGGAGCCTTTCACTACGGCGTCCCTCATAGCCTAAGTCACTTAGGGACGTTAAACCACCATAAAACATACAATTCAATCGCACTCTGACTTAGTTCTCTTAATCCGACGCTTCGTTTCGATACCAACATATTCTTTGCATTGGTTCCCGATGGCGCATCTGTTAAAGCGTCATCTGTTAACGCGTCAACGATGGCGCATCTGTTAACCTTCCAGAAGACGTGATTTCATTATTTGCACTCCATTTTTTTCTTTCCAAATGGAGATGATGTTTTATGTACAAGAGCCATGCCATGTTAGGCGCCTGTAAGGTTGACAGAGAGCACAAAGCTCTTAAAAAATCTATGAAAATACTTTCCCAGACTCTGGACAGAAGATTCAATGTACAAAAAAACGGTAAGGCGACAAAGCTGGCACTGGCCACCGGCTCTTAAACGACACGATGTCACTGACAGTCTCACGGCAATTTCTAGGGGATAATGCGTCTACACTAACAAAATGCCATCACCTGATCTTCAACCACACAATCTCAGTCATCTCTGCGTAATTTAGGGGCATACCTGTGCTGTTAAAGCAGTATTGCTCATTTCTTGAGGTGACGTTCGTAACTGAAATTCGTGATGATGTTCGTGGTTTACGCTCGTTTGTCACTCATAAAAGAAGCATAAAATAAAGCAAAATGCCGATAAGTTCGCATCCATCTCTCTTGGAACTGGTTGATGCGCAGCATAAAAAACTGCTATTTACAAGCAGTAGCGAACACTAAAAGAACACAGATCACAAAGTATGGCCAGCGTATAAACGGGATTGACTACTGTGCGTAAGTGCCGGTGAAAGCGAACGCAGATGTTACAAACTTGTTGGCATAAAAAGAGATATGTAACCATCATCATCACTACGCCCACTATACAGGACAATGGCCTCTCCCATGTTTCTCTAATTAACCCTGCCCTGCGCCATCCACGGCCAACTTATCCCAGCAAACTTGTTAATCCGAAAAGATCTACATAACGGTAAGGAATACGCAAGCGAAGAGCTTGAGTCAAAACGCGACGTGAGAAGCATGGTTAATTTTTGTGAGTCAGTCATATTTCATCAGATGATTTGCAACGAGCTTCGAGCAACAAAAATTCTGCCGTTAAGCATTTTTCAGAGGTCTCCAATTCAACCCTTGCAGCTTATTCGTTGATGCTTCTCGACTATTGCTGTGCTCCATAGGAGCGATACAACATGACTAGCGCTGCACGATAAAATAAGTCCATGAGCGAAAGTTAAAAAGAAGAAGCCAATCAACAAAAACAGGCAGCTAATAGGGAAAAAAAACGCCTCTCATCTGTGGCATCCATTATTGGGGTCATGTGAGAAAGGAGCAATATACGGAGCTTTCAACAGCGAATCAGTGGAAAAAATTTTCTGCATATTCTTACTTTTTGTCCTGCTGTTTTTTGACGACCGAGCCCCATGATCTAAATTGAGGAGGGACATTTTATATTCACGCATACCGCAGTGACCATGGTAGAGCAGTTTTTTTTTAAATTTCATTCAAAACAAGAATTGTCAACAAATACCTGTTACTACGTTCTCTGTGGTCTTGCATGGCATCATTTAAATAAATCAAAATAAATAATAAAAATCATCAGTTGGATTATTTCCATAGGGAAAGGAAGCACTCCAAAGAGTCTCTTCCAACAGGAATATCAGGCGCAAAAAACGGTGCGATTAGCAACATACCAGAACCATGGCATGTGCTTCAGTGGGTATGTCCCTGCTCTCTCCGGAAGTTAACAATAGCGAAACGAGATCGATACTACAAGAACAGTTAACCGACTTAAAGAAGAGTACAGGCAATAGATTTTAATGAAATGAAAAAGAACAAATTTGGGCAATCTTGTTCGTAAGTATATAAAGGCTAAAAATGTGTCAACCAGAAATTTTCTTTTGTACTCCACAACACTGAAATCGATCCATGTGTGCTTTAGACGGGCTAACCAGGTTCGTATCCGCAAAGTACTTGAAGCAATGATTGGTCACCACGCATTCAGTACTAGTATCTATGTACACAGCGTTTACCTAAGCATTCATAGTAACTTTATTTCTCAAAGTCTTAGTTTTTGTCGAAGCCAAGGCACTCCTTGGTTCGCATAGGCTGTGTAATAAGGGTGTAGTTAATAGCATCTGCTGAAGCGTATCCAAATTGCTGCAAAGGAATGCTATATAACGTCCACAGAAAGAAACTTTGAAGAAAAATTCATTTTCCTCCGGGGTTCGAAGCCGGCCCCACCGCCTAACCGGGGCAGTCGCTCCGGTGACCGCCGTATCGGCGTATCACGATTTTCTTATCGGAAAAGCATATGACGCTGAAAACATAGAAAAAAACTGTTAAATTTGCAGTTAACAAAATCTGACGATATGATTGTAGGACTATACAGTAAAACATGCTAAGAAGACAACCACTGTAATATGTAATAATTGCAAGATTTGCGAGCTGACAAAAACACATAATTGCAATTAAGCCAAGTTTCTAACTCGCATCAATAGAAATAAGCGCGCAGCACACTTTTAGAAACAGCTACCTGTTCTTAACCAAACTGAAGCATTGTGTATCACGACACCGTAATTTCCGCACGCCTAAGTAATGATTGTCATAAAATATGTACAGTTATAGAGGATGAAAGGTTTAGCGCCATCCTGCAGGGCAGTTTTTGTGTCTCGCCAGATTTTTCCCATTGTCATAAGCGGCTGCGCGAAAGGTTAGAGGTGCCGGGCTGCTGTGGTATAAGAAACATATACAATAGGATCTGTGCAAGAATGTGTTGCTCTTTTTTTTTATTCCTAACGTGAACTTGTGACCATGCTTCCCTGTGCTGCCAAAGAAAGGATATCGTGCATTAATGATTTTGCGAACAGTCAAAAAATGTATGCTATCCGGAGGTAATACAAAACCTATATTACTGTGCCATTCGTGAAATTCACAGGGTGGTTGAAACACTCTTCCGGTGGTATTTGAACAAATCTTCAAGTGCAAAAAGCATATATGTGAGTACGAAGAATGAGCGGTAAACAACTCAGGCCAGAACAGCTGTGCTTGTAGAGCTGTACTGGCAGGAAAAGTAGTAGATAAAACGTTTGTGAGCATTGATCTGTCAGAAGAAGAAAACTGAAACGAATGTTGCAAGCAGCCCTACTAACGCATATACATTCCGCTTGTACATCGACAATGACTGAGTGCTTCATTGATTTCGAAACGTTAGCACATTCTTTTGAGCAGCTCTAGCAAGCGCCTGAAAGGAAAATATACAGCAAAAAAAAGTGAGCTCATTTTATGGCCAAGATTGATCTTATAATGTACGTAACAAAAACAATACGTGACATTTGCCTCTACAGAAGAATGGCCTGAGGGGCGAGTTGGTGCATGATGAAATGAACGGCGGCGCAACAAGGACACTAACAAGAGAGGGGGCACCACATGCGCTTAAACATACCGCTCAGGCATGACCCTCATCTCATTATGGCTCTGAACCCAACACGTGGAAAAAAAACACATGGAAAAAAACACTTAAACATACAGCTCAGGCATGACACTCATCGCATTATCGCTCCAAACTCAACAAGTGGAAAAAACATTAGAAGAATGGCCTGAGGGGCGAGTTGGTGCATGATGAAATGAACGGCGGCGCAACAAGGACACTAACAAGAGAGAGGACACCACAGTGTTTTTTTCCACGTGTTGGGTTCGGAGCGATAATGCGATGAGTGTCATGCCTGAGCTGTATGTTTAAATGTTTTTTTCCACGTGTTGGGTTCGGAGCGATAATGCGATGAGTGTCATGCCTGAGCTGTATGTTTAAACGCATGTGGTGTCCCCTCTCTTGTTAGTGTCCTTGTTGCGCCGCCGTTCATTTCATCATGCACCAACTCGCCCCTCAGGCCATTCTTCTATGGTTTTTTCCACGCGTTGGGTTCGGAGCGATAATGCGATGAGTGTCATGCCTGAGCTGTATGTTTAACGCATGTGGTGTCCCCTCTCTTGTTAGTGTCCTTGTTGCGCCGCCGTTCATTTCATCATGCACCAACTCGCCCCTCAGGCCATTCTTCTATGGTTTTTTCCACGCGTTGGGTTCGGAGCGATAATGCGATGAGTGTCATGCCTGAGCTGTATGTTTAACGCATGTGGTGTCCCCTCTCTTGTTAGTGTCCTTGTTGCGCCGCCGTTCATTTCATTTGTCTCTATGTTGCCACAAAGAGCATGGTATGGTAGCCAGCCTAGGAGTTTCAGCGGAAGCAAGTGCGAATAATTCCGCTGCGAAAGTTTTTCCAGCGTCAGCGTACAGCACACTGCCTGTTTCATATTGTGTACGATGTTGCCTACGTGGTGCTTATGCGATTGATCGGTTTTAATAGTGATAGAGGAATAACATTTATTAGCACTCACAAAAAGGTTGATGGGTATCCGAGGCGCAGCTCTGTCTCTGCCTTGTCCTCCTCGTCAACCGTCGACCGGGATCTCCTGGATCTCAGCAGTGGCCAGAGCAAGACGGACACTTCACCTTGTCCCTGTTCTTCCTGTTGATAGGCATTAAACCTTCTTTGTTATTAAAGGTCGTCGTTCTTATTTACCAGACAAATTACTCTTGAAAGCCTCGGTCAAAAAAAAAGTGACCGGACAATTTCCTTTCTGGTAATGCGTTTTTTTTTAACCACAGCTGAGTTGGTGCGGTCAATGCTGTAGTCACCAAAACGTGACATTGTAATCTCATTAAGCGGCCCGACAAAAGAGGCGAACACCGCAGCCGCAGAGACGCATTAACATCCTTCTGTACTGGGTTCATAACCAATGTGGATTTATAACGGTCGCAGTCCAAGTGACACGCAAAAGCGATAAAATATCTTCCGAAGGTAAATACGTCTACGGAGAGGCCTTCCTCCGTGGTCTGGACGCTTTCTTAGTGGTTCTTACGATGGCTGCCACCCTTTGCTTTTAAAGTGTTCTTGCTACCTGCCATGTTCAATACGGTCCTGTTCCACTCTCTGCAACCTGCGAATACGAAGGCTGATTCTAGATGGCCCTTCAACTTGGCATTTTTCGGTGAGAAAGTTCCGTGGGAAAATCAAAACGCACTATCTTTTTTGAGGCCCGACACAAGCCAGAACTCTTCATACCAGTACGAAAAAACAATCGCATACTATTTTCTTCTTGAGGCCGCGAGGAGTAGGTATAGGTGAAGTTGAAATGACCCCCCCCCTTTCCGCCCCCATAATCCTGACATACTTTACAGATTCACTATTAGGCGGTGGCTATGACGGGTTGTTACCAGAACCATTGTTTATCGCTCTTGCTCGAGAACTGCGGTGCTTTTCGCCGCTTTTAACACTAGTATCCGTCCTCTCAAAAACATGGCGTCTCTCCTGCTGAGGTTTACCATGGCAACTCAGTCTGGGGCACTTGATATGTTCCAGCAAGAAAACAGCGTCAACGGACCCATATTAAAGGCGCCGGATGTGACGTAGACAACATGCAGTGAAGAATGCGTGGCACACTTGGTACTTCAAAATGGTCATGTCTCCGAGCGCTCGCCCCTAGTACATCTTATACTTTAGAACCTAATTTCTCTGTACACAGCCTACAGAAATTTTTGTCATTTTCGGTTGTTATTCCCATAAAGCGAAGCTTTTACAACGCAATATTTACATTCTGTTCAGAACGGCCGCAGCCTACGTGCCGAATGTCATCAGCTAACATTCAATCCCACAGGGAAGCTTGCAGGTCACGTCCGCTTTCTCGTTATAAGCTCTAACACTTCCGAAAGGCACAATTCACGCAAACAACCAAATATTAGTGGAAGGAATCCAAATGCACTGGTTCACAATTATGCTGTATGTAGAGCCTGGGAGCTAGATTATCAGCCTCGCCTGCGGCGCTCTACTACCCTCCTATATTCTTATTATGGGCAACACATAAAATTGGAGCGGAAACGTAAGCTCCGCTTAAGATTATGACCCGCTAGTGTAATGGCTAAATTCCCAGTATGCAGAAGGTTATTCTCTTCTTTCCATTCTTAGATTTCTGGAAGTACTCATACACCTCCTGACGCGGTGATGCATCGTTAAGCGTTGCACCACTGCCCTGCGATGGGAGGTGCTCCCAGCGGTGGGCCTTGGGCCTTGTGCGACCCAGGTTGCTCTTTCCTAGCGACCAATCATTCAGTTGTCTGCTATCTGCCGCAGTGGAAAGTTTCCTCACTATCCAGTGGGCAGGTTGTGATGATGCCGCAAGGTCACTTGATCCAGGTAGCCCACCTGCCACATGGGTTCATCTCTGGGAACCACCTGCCAGAGACATACCCTCGATTCTTCGCTCACAACAGCCACACCAAATTTTCTAGACAACGTGGCCTTTCAAGCTATCACCTTAAAATGAAGTCCTAAACGAAATACAAGATTGACAGGAAGAATAGAGGGAAAAAAAACGACTTCAGCAAAATCCCCGAGGACTGGCCTGATACCTTTGCTTGGGCTGCGTCTGGTGCTAGATCCTATCTTTACTCATCCTCATTCCACCCCTTCTACTTTTTTTTCGTCAACCCTCTATCAGCACAATGACCTATTTTATATTTGTGCATTTGGCTTCCTCCTGACCAGTGATACATTACTGGCACGTGAGAGGTTTGTCTTCTTAAACCTCGCACTACTACCAACATACTACCTAGAGCAAGGCGGCACGAATGCAAATCGTTTCGGCGTGCTGCCGCTTCTGCTCATATCTTTCTTCACATACTCTTTATGCAAATTCTGAAGGTTTTTTGACTTAGTACCTAAACAAACAGTGCATAACGGCAGGTGGCAGGATAATATGAAAAGAACCGAAATGTTCAACTCTCTCAGAAGGGAACACTTGTTTACGTTATGCAAAGTATTAGAGCTGCTGAAAAAAATTCATTTAGGTAGGACAGATGGTGTTCTTGTATCCGGAGCACGAGAGTGGAAGGAGAGGTAGAATAAGAACGGAGTAGTGTGCATTTGGCAGCTACTCTGGTAATGACAAATGGAGATTCAGGGCAGGTAGTGGTCGCAGATCCGGATCTTAGAATGAAATAACTAGAATAATAAGAATGGACAGGAGCTCATTTGGCAGGTTCTCTAAAATGATTAATGGCAGTTTACTAACATCCCTCAAAAGTATATAACTGCTGTTTCTTCCCGGTACTCACTTATAGGGCAAAACATGTAGGCTAAAGAAAAGTTCACAACTTAAATTTATAACTCCGCAGTGGGCTAGGAAAGGAAGATTATAGGTGCGACGTCCCGTTAAGATAGAGGGAGAGATGAGAGAGGATCAAAGAACAAGCGCAAGTTAATTACATCCTAGTAGAAATCAAGACAAGTACTTAGTTGAGTGGAAGTAATGCAAAGGCAAGAAAATCGCTGGTGGTTAAGGGTTGCATACTGGACTGCAAGATAAGGCAGGCATAGCAGGGGGCGCCCGAAAGTCTGTTGGGCGGATGAGATTTAGTCTCCAGGCATAGGCTGGCCGCCGTTGGCGCAGGACAGGATTAACTGGAGAGGAATGGGAGAGGCCTTTGTTTACGCATTAGGCTAGTCGAATGTGAATCACTGATTATATGATGCTTTCCTAACTCTTGATATGGACTCACGCACCACAAACATTTCTAGTTATTGCTGTCTCCAAGCTCATCATAAGAGCTGCACAGGATTTCAGACATTCTTAGTGTCAGAACCACTGGTTCATGTAGCAAACTGCTACTTCTACTAAATTCTTTCCAATGTGAGCACTCCCATTATATTAAAGCAAGGAGCACAGCCATGAGCACAAAAACTCTGTCACCACCTTTTCGTGCAAAACACTGAATAGCACGTTCGGCATATTCAACTAAACTGATTGCGTAAAAATATTTTTTTTTGCTTTGTATTCGATATAAGCGGAAACATTTTACTGCTTTATTTCCGCCACATTTCCAAAGCATAACTACATTTTACTTTTGAACAAGAACTCAATCAATGAAAGTAACTTCCTAGACGTAAAAAACATCAAAAAAACGACAATCCAAGTACACGCGATAAGAGAAGACTTGCATATTTGTAATTTCATCCTCTATTGTAAGACGCGCGCCCACATATTTGACAATTCGCCGTTTATTATTCCCAGACCCTTGCTCTTAACTGCATAACTTCTATCTCCGAGGATTTTGTTGCCAATTTCAACCATACTTCGTTAGCTGTAAAGAGGCAGCGCTGCTAGCAATTTTTTTTATGATAACAGTAAGAAGGCTGAATTAATAAATTGTTAAGACTGTCTTGAAAATGAACACCAAGCATCTGTTAATCTAGCCTTCACATGACACACCAATATTGACTAAATGAGTGAGAATTTCTTGAAGACATCAAAACACAGCAACGCGCTTTCCAAAACAGATACAACCCTTTCCAGTTTAAGCCAGTATCGTTCTAGAACTCGCGTAACCTGTTTTTTAGGATCCCGAACACATTAAACGGCATCACATTTTTCGCGGCTGAGGATAGATATGAGCCAATGTACTGGATGAAAGCAAACATTATTATCGACAGAACTGCAATGCATGATAGCAAGAACTCGCAATTTAAAAACGTTTAGCAGAATGCATGTGTTTGATGGAGGGCCTAAAAGACAAGTGACTAATTGTGGCGCATTCATGCAATGACTCATTACGCAAAGAACATTCTTGTATGGGCAAATGAGTCCTAACTTAAATTCAGTGCGCGAAAGGTAGAAATCGCATCAAGGCGTGCTATAGCAGCTGATGCAACCATTGAGCCGAAAGATGTTCGCCAAATTTGCGGGCGCGATGAAACAGCGTTTCTTCCGCCACTGGCGGTGGGTCAAAACGAAAGTCAAAATGCGCGTCTCTCGAACCCACCCTGTGAGCCATGAAGAAGGTGCCGCATCGGCTTAGAGACATCGGTTCTTCGCTTAACTTCGCTTCAGATTCTATCAAGCTTGTGAGTAGTGTTTACTCATTTCAGGGGAGTGTATCCATAATAGAACTACTTACCGAAACGGACACATACTTCTCAATCCGGGAGGAAAATGCATATCACTTGAATGCACTAACGAATATAGCAGAGTGGATGTGTGATTAGCATTGTTAGAAATTTGAAGTTTTGCCTCAGCGATCACTTTGATCGGCATTATGGTCTATTAATTGTTGTTTAAAGGTTATTGGGAGCATCTCAAATTGTCCGGTGAAGTGCATGAAGGTTCCGACTCAGTAGATGATGGTTAATGAGTCCTATTGCACATCTGTAGTAACAAAATCCATTAAGCTATCATGCTTAAATTTTAGCTCGCAATCTGTCCTAATTTCAGCTGATTTATTTTGCCACTTGCCGGACAAATGTAGTGAAAGGCTTTGAATAATTTCACAGCTCTGTCATATGTAATTTCGTTCGCAAAAAATAGAAAACAACACATATTTGGGTCATTGAAATACTTTTTATTCCAAGCGTAGAAGTAGAGTATGTGCACCGTAAACTTTCCTGACGAGTTAGATGGTTCACAAGTGTGAACCTGCGCAACACCTATGTAGTACACAGCGAGAACACTGCAACACAATAAAAACACACACAAAGAGAAACAATTTATGGTGATTCAGCATTAAGTGCCTAAAGTACCGTCAGCTGATACCGTCAGAAAGCTGGTTCGTCAGCTGATCCGACATTGGTGAAGACCGCCACGCTCAGTGAGAGAGGTATAGGAAGCTGGTGCATTGAAACTGACTGGACAAGAAAAAGGGACTCTTCTATAGTAGCATAGAATTAAAGGAAATTTGAGCAAGCGGGGGTGCTCGGAGACGTTAGAAGAAAGAACATGCACGGGGGAGGTGTGTATTTAAGTTTATGTTGAGGAGGATTCAACATTGGGAGCGTAGAGAGATATTTGTCCGAACCGGGAAGACTACGATGTTTGCGGCACTGTACCATGCGTCTGCCTGCTTTTCTTGTTCCTATTTTCGTATTCTCTGCGTGTATATTGTCTATTTGCCAATAGCATGAGTTGCTTTTGTTTCGAGCCATTTAAGAGCTTCCATGACGATTTCAAAACTAGTTTCGTACCATCATGCTATGCTTCTGCACTCCAAACGCTTGTGCTTCCACACTGCAAAAAGTACACTCCAAAAGTACTTTTAGCAAACCTGCTACTACTAGGTGGGCGAAAGAAAAAGCGTCCTATCATGCTTTCAAAAAAGTTGCGTTCTTATTTAGGGTGTAAAAAAATTAAAACCACAAAACGTAACCAAATGAATAGGAAGACCGTAGATAGAAATCGCACAAAAGTTAAACCTATGGCGGGTGTGGGCCGTTTCTAATCTGGAAGAATAACGACTAAATATAAATTATGTGCAGCGTACATTAGAACTGAAGCAATATATGCGTTCGGCACCGCTTTATCTCTACGCTTCATATACTTTAAAGAACTACACCAATGCACCATCGCCATGTTTAAAAACTATACTCGCTGTGCGCTACCGTCTCTCTCATTAACATTCTGATTGCTTTGGCTACTGTATCGATAGATGTGTGTCGAACTCTACGGCTTTTTTAACTTTGTTATCCATATTGCTTATGAGTCTTGACATTGCCGCCCTCTTCGTCTCTTAACTCATACATCTGGTTTTTACCTATCTCTAATTTCCTTTCATCGCTTTTAGGCAACCTCCGTTTTTAAAAACATGCTCGATTCTCTCCACATTAAACTTCCTTATGTCGGCTATCTTGCGCTTGTTTATTAAAGTTGATAGTTCGGCTAGTTCAATTCTGTCTGTCGAGTTAGACGTCCTCATGCTTTAGGGTTTCCTATTCAGATATTTATTCTCCTGAGATAGCTTGCCGGTACCCTGTCGAACCAATCTACCGCCTACTTCTACGGCGCACTCCGTAACGATAGCTGTGAGATTATCGTTCATTGTTTCTGTCTGAAGAAGACGGCAAAAATATGAACATATATATAACAGGTATTTCAGGTAACGTTATAATTTTAGAAAATAGGGTTTTTGAGTTAAAGAGAACTTTTATCGGCTTAGCAATACCAGTGTGGCGGACGTCAAAAAACAGGTTAATCAGGTTGACGAGTAAAGTAATTAGCTAAATTCTAATAGTTAACTTTTGAACTATTAGCGACAGGCACTTGATTAGAATTGCAGATTTGTAGGCGGCCGTTAGTAATAGCCATATAAGTTTTTAGAAGTTCGAAAACGCCATTACCCTCGCCATTGAACACACTCGAATTCTAGTCAGTTAAAGAGGTGCATTGTCATGTGGTATTAAGGAACATCACTCCATGACAATAATTACCGTGGCGAGGTTCATTGGTGACTTTTGCTGAAAGCGTTCAAGCATAAAGGAAAAATAAATTTAATAGGCACAACAGTAAAACAAATCCTAAATAGTTCAACCTTCTTACCTCCATCGCTTTCAATATTCATAAAGATAATATTCATTCTCTTCGTCGGCAAGATGTCTCAGTTTTGCCAGTCTTCAGGTAAGGAAGTCTGTCATACAAGAGGTAGTGAATACCACTGTAATCAAAAGAAGAACACAGTGTGCATTTGAATAAAGATTCTAGTTTCCCGGAGGCGCACTGGCGAGCTATACAATAAGTATTCCTCCTCTTCCCCCCTCAAGACAGTAAAAAGCACAAATGTCTCTTGCACCATTGAGGCAGTAAAGCTCAAATATGTATCACAATTTGTATACTTAGAAATTTCAGCAACATTTTGAAAGAATGCACGAAAGCATAAAAAAGCTCCAAATAATGCGCAGAAAAAGCGGTAACTTTTCAGTCTAGGTTCTGTTAAGAATGTGTCATCATCATCATCAGCAGCAGCAGCATGACTACTTGAACTATAGGGCAAAGGCCTCTCCCATGTCTCTCCAAGTCTTGTGCCAGTTGCGGCCAGTGTATCCCCGCAAACTTCTTAATCTCATCCGCCCACCTAACTTTCTGCCGCCCCCTGCTACATTTGCGTTCTCTTGGAATCCACTCCGTTACCTTTATGGACCAGCGGTTATCTTGCCTTCGCATTACATGCCCTGCCCAAGTCTATATCTTCCTCTTTATTTCAACTATGATGTCATTACCCGCGCTTGCGCCCTCATCCACTCCGCCCGCTTTAGACCTCTTTACGTTACACCTACATATTTCTTTGCATAGCTCGCCGTGTTGTCCTTAACTAAGCTGAACCCTCTGTCAGCCTCCACTTTTCTGCCCCATAGGAAAGTACCGGTAAAATACAGATTTTGTAAACTATTCTCTTGAGAGATATTGGCAAACTGCCATTCATGATCTGAGTGAACCTGCCATATGCCCTCCACTCCATTTTTATTCTTCTAGTTATTTCCCTCACATGATCCGGATCAGCAGTCACTAACTGCCCTAAGTAGACGTATTCTCTTACTACTTCCAGCATTTCGCTACCAATTGCGAAATGCTGTTCGTTTTCTAGACTGTTGAACATTACTTTCGTTTCCTGCATGTTAATTCACCGCCTGTTTCCAGGAGGTATTCCGGGGCCTGAAATGGGAACAGTTAAGGATAAGAGTTAATGAAGAATACCCAAGTAATTTGCCATTCGCTGATGACATTTCCTTGCTTAGTCACTAAGGACATGAACTCCAAAGCATGATCAATCAGTTAGACAGGCAGAGCAGAAAGGTGGGATTAAAAAAAAATTAAGAATGTATAGACTAACTTAAATGAGGACGGAAGTTATTTTCTGAATTCTAGTCTGTCTTACCAACGCGGGACTTTATAACAAAAACAGCACAGAGATTTTCGAACAAGTTATATGGAGTGATCCGGAAACATCGGAGGGCACCATAATACTTGTCAAAACATTTTCAAAACGCTATTAAATGATACCTATATAGGGCGGTGCAGATAAATAAAGATGGGGTGAAATTCTCAAGAGACTGAGTCCTCGAAAGTTTGTACGACGTTACGCGATACCTTATGACATTGTATATGCCAGTGACCAGGGTTTGGGGATTTTAAGAAACAAGGCCAAAACTAAGGCATCGAACGCAGTGTCAGAAAAATGCTGGCGCCATGCGCGCGCCGACAGCTATTAAAAATTCAAAAATAAGGCTATTCGTAATCTCTTTCGTACAGCCAACCTTCATCCTGTATGCTGGCACCGGAGCCAACGCCTGAGTCTTGAAGATGGCTTCGTCTCCGCGGATAACATTCCACTGGTCGGATATTCTGACAAGCGAAGGGCGCCTGGACGACGCTTTGCGCCATCTTCTCGTTAAGAGCACGCGTTTCCTTCCGCCTTCCGTCTATCTGGTCTCCAAACCGCGCTCTGGTTTTTTTCGCGCACAAACACGTAGAGACAAGCATACGTGCACAGGCTTGGTGTCCAAGAAATTTCCGAAGGGTTGTCTAATCCCCTTTGTGGTCGTCAGTTTCGAAGAAAAGGGAGTCTCAGAACTTTGGTCGTAAAACGGGTGGCGGCCTCATTGAAGCGAACATACAGGCATATGGAAAGGATGCTTGCTCATAAGAGATGTTACGTAAGGAAACAAACAGATTGATGGACGCTAGCTAACAAGTTCAGGTGCTCGAGCTAATCGCCTCTCTCGATCGTTCAAAGCGGGTAGAAAATTCCTGAACGCTGTTTCGTCGTTGGATGCGAACGCAGCGATTGAAGTGGAACCACTACTCGGCACAAATTGCAAAGCTTATGCCTCGAGTCGTGTTTGACTCTAACGCATAGGTCTTGCAGCGACAGCGCACAGGCGTGCGGTGGTTTATGGAAGACATTTCGCTCCCTATGGCTAAAACCACCCACGAAGGCTATTGAAAGCAATGCACCATCTTATTTAGCCGCGGCAGAAGACGGACGCGTTATCGATGTTTCTTGTTCCGAACTGACTTGTTGAAAAACAGAAGATGGGTCAAGGCAGAACAAAGCGGAAAAAAAAATAGACGGAAGGAATTAAAACACACCGCTGAGAGCCCCCCCCCCCCCCCTAACCTCTCCTTACGTACCCCAATCAGCACAATAAAATACATTTAGCAGTGGCTTAGCTCGGCTATGACAGGTTATACGTAGCAAGAGCTAGAGATTGTTCACAAGGTCTGCTTCAAATGTCTGAGTTGCCGATGAAGTTTCGGGCAGCTGAATTGCATGATCCGTTACACGAAGGGTCTTTACATCCTCTTCTCTTGTTGGTTCCCCTTGATCCATCTGAGCTGCTATGCATCGCCTGTTACGCTCCGCATCCCGTCGTTTCCGCTTGGCAATCCGTTCTTCTCTCTGTTCAGGCGTCTCTGCTGCGCGCTTGGCCTTTTCGCGTTCATTCTTTCTACGCAGAGAGGTCAAGTGCCAGGCGACTACTTCTGGGTCCGAGGACTTTATCTTGTTCTGTCGAAATCGCCGGTGAACGATGCGTCAGCTGTGTCATCTCCGCTTTACGAGGTCTGTTAGAAAAATATCCGACCTTTGGCCGTAGAAAAAAAACTTGCATAACTGGAGCGTTGCAAAACTAGTCACCTTCAAAGTAGTCTACTTGGGACTCCACGCACTTCTCCCAGCGGTGCTGCCATTGTGCTAAGTATTCCGAAAAGGCCCCTTTCGGAATGGAGTTTAGCTCAGCTGTCGTTGCAGCCATAATGTTCTTCCTTCTCTGAAATCGCGCTCCTTTTAATGGCCTTTTAATTTTGGGAGCCAGCCAGGAGTCGCAGGGGCCATATCAAGACAGTAAGGAGTCTGTTGAACTACAGGAGTCTGGGTTTTCGCCAAAAAATCTGAATCGAGTGCGAGGAATGTGCAGGAGCATTGTCGCGATGGGTGCGCCAATTTCCTGTTGACCTCAGCTCCGGATTCTTGCGCCCCACACCATCACGTAGGAAACAGAGGACATCCCTGTAGTACTCTTTGGTCATTGTTTGACCCTGTGGAGTGCGTACTCGTGGTCTGCCACACAGAGGGGGTCAAAGGAAGCAGTCAGCATCACTTTCACATTGCTGCGCACTTAGCGGGCCTTCTTAAGTCTTGGTGACGTGGAATGTTTGCACTGTGACGACTGGGATCTGGTTTCCGGGTCGTACCTGTACACCCAAGACTCGTCACCAGTGATTATGATGTTGATGAAGTCGGGGTCACTGTTTGCGGAATCCAGCATGTCCTGTGAGACTTCAACACGAAGCTGATTTTGCTCCACCGTGAGCAGCTTTGGCACGAATTTCGTCGCAACTCTCTCCATGCCCAAATCTTCGGTGATAATGGAATGTGAGGAGAAATTGCTCATGTCCACCTCTTTCTCCATTTCTCGGATAGTCACGCGACGGCCCCGCATCACCATAGCGTTCAATTCGGCAATGACCTGGTCATTTTGACATGTTGATGGCCGATTGGAGCGTGGCTCGTTCTCCACCAATGGGCGGCCATCTTTAAATCAATTTCACCACTACTTAATCTGTGTGCTGCTCATTGCCTCGTCACCGAAAGCCGTCTGAATATTTCGAATGGTTTCCACTTGGCTGTCGCCCAGTTTATGGCAAAATTTGATGCAGTAGCGCTGCTCCTTTCACTCCGCCATTTTCCTTGCAATAAAAAACCGACGAGAGCACTGCGCACAGCCTCACTCAAATGCTGCGTCCCAGCGACTGACGCTATCGGCAGGCGGGAAAAAATTCGTGCGTGCGTATGAAGGTTCAAGGTCTCCTGATGCAAGCGCGCTTGTTTCATATCGATCAGGTGTTCGCAAAAAAAATAAAGTCGGATACTTTTCTAACAGACTTCGTATACACGCAGCTGCGCATACGTAGTTATGCGTATAGATAGCACGCAGCATCCACGAGTGTCACGCGCGGCCGCGGCAACGGCGATCCTCTGACGTCATGCGCGGCGCACCAGCTCGTCCTCTCTGGTTGCAGGGCATGCTCACAACTGTTCTTTCATGTGACGCCACGCGCGGCGCCGGTGGTGGAGTCGGCACGCGGCCGCGGGGGCGGCGAACCTCTGACGTCATGCGCGGCGCACCTGCTGCGCCTCTCCGGTTGCCGCGCATGCGCACAAGTCCACCCTGGCTGACGGCGAAATGCTCGACAGGGTAGCGTAGTGTAGCTCTTGCTACAGTGCTTCCCAAGACGGAGCCATTACGTTTGTACCTGCCGTAACTCCACCATGCTTCCCGCCTCATCGCAAGAGGCTTCCCGCTAACATGCTTCCCGCTAACATCGCAAGAGGAATACAAATTTCGCTTGCGGATGCTAGTTGGCGAAGTGCAAAAAAGAAAAACTTCGCAGGGGGAACGTGAGGAGAGGAGCATGGCGAAGACTCTTGATGGTGATGACTGTACTTCCCCTAATATTTAGTGCTTTCAAATAAAGTTTGCGCCCGCGATTTCAGAGGACGGTGCCTCAATACCGCCGGGGTGGAAATATTTCAATCATATGGTCAATTGCCTTCCCAGAGCACAAAAGTTACGTGTAGAAAAGCTTACATAATAGTAAGGTGCATGAAACGCAGCATCAAAGGCCTGGTCAACCATATCTTGTTACCATATTTTTTGATGCGTTGAAGGGAGTTGCTGGTCTACAGCGGATGAATTTAATGAATGCGATGGTTGACATTAACGAGACCCAGAAGCAGACATGTTTTTCGCAGGAGACTTCGATGAAAAATGAACCGAATATCTTCAATAAAAAAGGACAGGGAATGTACTGCATTTGAATTAGTGAGAAAACACACATTTGTGCTATGTAGAAGACGACGATGAGTGGTCAGTGCCGCCGCACGGAGCACTTGGGCTTCTGGAATGTAAAGTCGGAAAGAGACGATTTTTGTATGCTTTGAAGCTCCGGATAAGAGCATCTGCATCTGCTGTAAAATTGCAAGCTAAAACGTGCGACATGCTCAGCGGCGAAAACTCGCACCCGAAAGCAGAAAAATATGGAAACTGAAATTAACAAGAAAGCCGCATAAAAAGAGACATCACCGCGAGTGCTCCTCTGGAACCCGTAAACATACTGCCAGAATCAGACGCTACGGGATATTGCCGTTCACATGCCTTAGGTTTTCGTTTATGTGGTTTAACGTCCCAAAGCGACTCAGGCTGAGAGACGCCTTAGTGAAGGGCTCCGGAAATTTCGACTACCTAGGCTTCTTAAACGTGCTGTGATATCGCACGCTACACGGGACTCTAGAATTTCGCCTTCATCGAAATTCAACCACCACGGCCGGGGTCGAACCCGCGCCTTTCGGATCAGCAGCCGAGTAGTTCACATGGCCTCGTCAAGATAAGAAACACCATTAAAACCTCTCCCGGAAGCCCACGAACCGAACACTCGCCAGCTCTTCTTACCGTTGCTATTACGCTCTGGCTTAACCATTATTAGTTACACCTCAGTGAGTTTATATGCGCGGCTTCGGTTTCATATACAAGCGTGATTCCTGTATCTCATTAACGCGCCTCCACAAGGCCGAGCTTTCGGAGAACGTCATTTTATCTATTCAAATTCCACTTTTTTTAAAATAAAAGTACCTTTTAAAACAATGGATGGACTAGTACTGGCTAGCCAGAACATACTGGCTGTGCAAGAAGTGGCGATTGCTCTACCTGCAACACACACAAGCTCGGAATACATTCTTACAGATTCACAGACAGCGTATCGCAATTACCTCAGGGGGAGGGTCGCAGCGCTAGCAGCGAAAATCCTGCAAGATACCTACACCCGTGGCTACCAACATACACACAAACACTTAATATGGGTACACCTGTCACCAGGACATACCAGGGAACGAGAGCGCTCATGCCTCAGGCCGAGCATTTTTCCCCCTAGCACCCAGTACGGATACCGTGGAACCTCTTAATCCATTACTAACTTACACCGACATACTTCAGTACTTAAGATTATCCCATCGGGTTTACCCTCTGCTGGCTAAGACACTAGACAAAGGAGAGGAGCTGCACCTCCGAAAGCTACACACCAACACTTGCAAAAACCCACGAAGACTACACGCAATAGACCTGGAGTCATTTGACTCACAATGCGAATTCTGCGGCCCCATATGATATGGGCCTGCCAACGAAATGAGGCGCTCACTGTTAATAACCAGCCAACACAGGAGGGGTGGGAGGCAACTCTGACCAGCTTGGATGAAACGAGTAAAAAAAATTGCCGACGATTACGTTATTTCCTAATGCGAAATTTGAGCACAGCTCACCGGCTGTTTCAGGTTTTCGATAGATTGAGGCACAGAATGTGAGCAAGACATGTGTGCACCATTAGAGAGACCTTTTTCTTTTTCAGACATATTCCTTCTTGAAGAAACACTCCATTAACAGCAAAGTTACACTTGAGAGAGATTACAATACAAAAGAATTATTGCACTTAACGTGCACTATCACAAGAGAGAGAGGCAAACAAACAAAAAACAATTTGTTCACTGAAGCTTAAACGGCGGGCGCTCAACGCCCTTCTTACATGGGCTCTCTCCACGTCTGTCTGTTCCTCGCGCCAAGTAAGGCGTGCACATACACACAGTGTCGGCTGTGCAGACCCTTCTCCTTCTCGCGCTGGGTGCGCGTCCTCATTGATCAAAGGCCGGGAGTGGCTGTCGTGGCGCCGCCGCCATCGCGCGAGTGAAGAGGTGGAGGGCATCTTTTAGCGCACGCAAGGCTTCGCCCTGTCCGTCAACATCGCGTAGAAACGACTCGGACAGTCTAGAACAATTGACGGCAATCCCCGCGCGCCGCGTCTGCGCGCGGAGGGAGACGGGGCAGCCGCACACACAATGCTAGTCGCTCTCCAGGGGTTCCTTCTCTCCCGTTTTACGACGAGCGCCGCCGAGAGCCGTCTTTGCGGCGCTTTTTGTTTTTTTACTAATTAGGGGAGGAGGTTGCGCTTTTACATTCTCCTGGTTACAACGGACAACGACGAGGGTGACGGTAACGGCGAAGCCGCGAAACGCAAAAATGGGCGCCTAAGAGCTGCGCTCTAAAAAGAACTCATCGAAAGAGCCCGGACAGCAGCCTACGCCAATGGGGTTCCGGACTGAGAACTCCAACAGCCGCTACAACTTCCTAAACAATTTCATTAAAATATTTTCGCCACCTACAGACAAGAGCCTTGTCATTAGGAGCGTGTGATGGTAAGGGCACAGGCAAACCTATTTAGAATGTTAGTGCCTATATTTGTTCTCCGCGCTTGACAAGGTTTCCTAAAGAAAAACGCTTAGGCTGCTTGCGAACAAAAAAAAAGACTTCCACAAAATACAGTAAGGCTTCAAAGCTGGCAGGGTCTCTAAATCCTACCTACCCCCGTGCCAATTATAAGCCGACTGTTCTTCTTAGGGGTCCAATCACCAATAATTGGGAGAATGGCACGAGTTTTTCTTGGAGAACAAATTTCACTGCCACTTCTTCATAGCTTCGGAGCAGAAATTAATGTTAGCAGTATTGTTATTTTATTTAGACGGCGTTCGCAGATGACGTTCGTGATTTACGTTCGTAAATGATTACGTCCTAGAAGCAGTAATGTTATTTTCTTTAGAGGGCGTTCGCAGATGACGTTCGTGATTTACGTTCGTAAATGATTACGTCCCAGAAGCAGTAATGTTATTTTCTTTAGAGGGCGTTCGCAGATGACGTTAGGGATTTACGTTCGGAAATGATTACATTCCAGAAGCAGTAATGTTATTTTCTTTAAACGGCGTTCGCATATGACGTTTGTGATTTATGTTCGCAAATCATTTGGTTCAAGAAGCATAAAGCAAAGGAAATTTTGAGTTGTTTCGCATCCATCTAACAGAAATGGTGGATACGGCAGCGTGACAGACTTGCTTAACAAAAAGTGCAGCAAATTCCTAGAAAACAAAGATATATGAGCACGGCAAGCATTCAAGCCGGGTATATACTGCTGTGCACACTCGTCAATAAAAGCGAACAAAGCTGTGCAAGTGTCGTTGACACGTAGAAGCGAAATATGGTGTTAAGGAGTACTCGCGATAAAAACAACAGACAAACAGCCTGACACGTACGCGACGATCTATCGGCTCAGAAGAGCGATGATTTCCAGCAACGCAGCGCCTACGCGCCGCACTGTTCGCGTTTCTGTCTACAACCCTGTACGTCAGAGACGCACTTAATTAAAAACGAGTTGTCACAGGCAAAGACAAACGAGCAAAATGGGCCAAGATTAATCGCACCATGTTCTGCCTCTTTCCTTCACTGGATGCTTCTTCATTCGTTACGATTATGCTTTTTTTAATCATGAAACGGTAAACATGTTATAATTATGGCATAGTGCACAGCAACAGTCGAGAGGCACACGAAAATAAGCTGGGGGGATTGAACTGCGTATCTTTCAGTAATGCTGAGCAATGGCAGTCTGTTTTTCGAAAGTCGCTGGAAATGCAGCATTGCTCAGCATTACTGAAAGACCCACAGTTCAATCCCCTCCCAGCTTATTTTTGTGTGCCTCTCGACTGTTGCTGTGCACCATGCAAGCAGTATAACATGTTTATTGTTTCATGATTACCAAAGCCTAATCCTAACGAGCGAAGAAGCACCCAGTCAAGGAAAGAGGCAAAAAAATAAACGCGAAAAACATCGCCTGTGCCATTTTAAAACCAGGATTCGGAAAATGAGAAAGTTGGCAATATAACCTGCTTCCAAGAGCAAATACGGGTGCAAAGTGCTCTCGTAAATTGTTTTTTATGCGTTTTTTTACTCGAACATTAGAGCCGACATTGCGCATTGCGGAACTTCTGAGAGATAACTTAACATTCACGCAGACCCCAGTAATCACCATCCAGCTGTTTTAGGAAAGCATGTCATTAACATCATCCTTTCTCAATGACTAAATCTCTCTATACAGTTCATGATTTTGAATGGCGTTTTTATTATAAGAAAATTGTTGAAATTTTTAGCGTGGTTCTTTCCTTGGAATGGTTGGTTTATGGGGTTTAACGTCCCAAAGCGACTAAGACTATGAGAGACGCCGTAGTGGAGGGCTCCGGAAATTTCGACCACCTGGGGTTCTTTAACGTGCACTGACATCACACAGTACACGGGCCTCGAATTTCTCCTCCAAAGAAATTCAACCGCCGCGGCCGGGATCGAACCCGCGTCTTTCGGGCCAGCAGCCGAGCACCATAGCCACTGAGCCACCGCGGCGGCTTTCCTTGGAATGAGAAGAAAACGTTTTCAGATAGCTTCATCAGAAACGAAGATAACGGATAAAATTAACTGCAGAGCTCGACAAGCATCAAGAGCACGTGGCGCGTGCTTGAGTGGGTATTCCCCTGCAATTTCCAAACGGCGCAATGTTGAAAACAGATAGACACACAGACAGGAGTGCATGAACCTTTACGAGACAGAACGCAACTGATAAATAAGGAAAATAGAAAAATGTAGCCCTCTTGTTACTAAATAGAAACGCAACAAATTTACAAGCCTGAATTTTTCTGTGGCACCTCACAACTCTCAAATTGATCCACATAGGCACCGAGCGGTTAGACATCTTCGTCTGCTCAAGGTACCTGAAGGAATTATTGACCAAAAACATCGAAGGCTACTGTCTACATGCATTGCGTTAAGCTTGATAATCTTTCTACCTTTATTTCTAGAATACATCTTGCTGTCAAAGCCATGGCGTGCCTTGCCTAACGCAAGAGACGTTGAAACTAGGCGCGAAACTAGGTACTCTCTAGAGTTACAGTACTGACACATATTTAAATCTTATTTCTACTTCTCTCAAAATGTGTGGGACATAGCAAAGCAAAAAGAACGCACTAGAGAAATTAACAATGTGTCTCGTTTGTTTATGGGGGTTTAACGTCCCAAAGCGATTCAGGCTATGAGGGACGCCGTAGTGAAGGGCTCCGGAAATTTCGACCACCTGGGCTTCTTTAACGTGCACTGACATCGCACAGTACACGGGCCTCTTGAATTTCGCCTCCATCGAAAGAAATTCGACCGCCGTGGTCGGTACCGAACCCGCGTCTTTCGGGTCAGCAGCCGAGCGCCGTAACCACTGAGGCACAGTCTCGTACCTTTAGGGCGACAAGTATATGTATATCCGGAGTGCCGCAGACAGCACTTTTATTAAGTGACTTCAGGATTCTTTTTCACCTCTTGCGTTTTAGTATAAACAGAATTCTTAATACAGGACTACCTTCGATCTAGTGCTCAGTTCCTGAAAGTAATCGCAGCTGTGTCACTGCTTAAGACACGTATATTTATTCAGTAAGGTTGTCCCCGTGTAATGCGCCCAACCGCCGGTGGTGGTGAAAACTTTTAATTGATGAAATAGAGTTTAGGAGCCACAGAGTGGCCCCGCTACATGATCGGCGTCCCTAGTCCGGGACACCACATGACAAGGCCTCGTCTCTCGCCCGTTTCACCAGAGCCCTTTGGGACTCAAGCGAGAAGCAGTTGATGAGGGCAGTCTCCCATGAGTCTCTGGAAGCTGTAGGGGAAGGGGGGAGGTGGGGATTTTGAGTACATGCCCACACCATGTGGAAGATATCACAGGTCTCCCCACAGTGCGGGCATCGCCCATCCGTGTTAGGATCGTAATGCTTTAAGATTGCAGGACAGAGTAAAGTACCTGTCTGCAGGCGCCTTAAAGTTCGCTCCTCCGTCTTACTCAGCCCCTTTGCAGGGGCCGGGGCGCTTAGACACACATGAGCACAAGCTGCTCTGGTTTCCAAAACCTTTGTTAAGATGGCTCTGCTCCCATAATTTTTGGTTCACTACTATTTCATCGAAATACTCCCTGTACTGCAAATGGCGAAAGGACAAATTGTTCAATTTATTACAAAAAAGCGACTTTAGGGCCAACGAAGGAATGAAAAGAGAGTAAGTTTGATTCTTTGGGGGCCGGTTCGGTGGCACCTTTAGCAGCGAACAGCACCTTTAGCAGGTCACAGATCTGGCGCCCTTGTTTTGTTCACATAACGTAGGCCATTCAGACAGGCAGAATGGCCCCGGACGCCCGGTTTATGCTCGCTTGCCTGTGCCAATATGCTAAGATACGATTTTGAGCATTTTAATCAATCATGTTGTCGCCTAACGGATTCGTTCTTTCGAAAGCCGTTAGGTGGCGGTAGTTTTCCCAGTATTTGTAAGAGCACGGGGTGTTAACTATACGTATATTGTTTTGATGCATCTGGAGGTTTCCATTCAAATTGTTTATCCTGTCTATGGGCGAGGTGAGGTATACGGCGCATATCTTGTAAACCACGCCCAGTTCTTTGTAATTCATGCATATTTTGGTTGCATGCCAAATGGCTAATGTCTCGCCACGAATTTACGGTTGACGTAGATGATATGATGCTCGAGCGACTTCTGTTTTTCTATCGTGTGAGGGCTCTGCTGACGCCCCCCATTGCGGTAAATAGACGCAACCCGGTCTCTCCCTTTCATTCGGATCAATTTCCGAATCCTGTACGAATGACGAGGGGAAATGCGCTTAACAAAGCTATGAGTTTTATTAGCATGATGCCATGGCTACAGCGGCCGCTTTGCGAAGGTAGCTTCGGCAGTGCTGGCAACTATGCAACTGCTATGCTGCTGTCTACTGGTGCGACCACGCCCTTCCTTCTTGGACATTGGCCTAAGAAACTTGATCGCGCTGATTTCGGCTTATGCTTTTCGAACGCAGGGATCCACATTACCAGCAGTTTAGTTTTTGCTTCTGGTGAAGAAAGCCAGCGATGAAGCTATCGGGCATAGAAAGTTCAGAGTCACAACCCTCCCTAAATTTATAAAGATGTATCGTTTTGTTTGTTTACAGATACAAAGTGACAAAGCAGCACCCCTAAATAGAGCAGCCTAGCTCAGATTCCAGTGGCAACTTGCTACCCCTCAGGGCCTAAACTATGCTCAGGGTATACGCTTCAGAGTCAAAAATTTATAGACGAATTTGGATGAGAATCGATGCAGATTCGCAGGAGCGGTAAATCAGGCGATGTAAAGCATCACCAATCTTTCGTTATCATGATAGGCTAAATACCTCCTCGTTCAAGTTTTGCATACGGGGCAGTAAATTCATTCTTTTTTATGTAGGCTATTTAGCGTAATTTTATTTTATAGATGGCAGGAATTTTATTGTATTCTAGTTTGCCTCCAGTATACGAATACGTGCCCACAACTCTAACCAAAAGTGAGCATCGTTGCCTTTGTAGCTTACCAAGTTGTGAGATAACCATCTGCATGACTTTCAGCATGTTTACTGAATTGATGCACCATTGTGAATACGCGTTTTAAAAGCTGTCGAAAAGGTTACTAAAGGAGAGATGGCGTCCTCTACCTGTTTTGTTTTCGAAAATACGACGAATACACAGCGCACTGATCCCGCCCGACACACCATACACAGCGATCCCTGATTTGGGCAAAATCTATCTGTTACCTTGAAGAATTAAAATTCTCTTCACATGTTATTAAGTAGGCAGGGCGGATTAAGGAAGCAGCTTGGCGGCTCTCTGCGGCAGCGGCTGCTAAAAAATGTCTGCAGTTCATTTGGTACGTTTCTGGACCGCACATTTGTGTTTGACACACATCATGCGAGCAGTATTTAGTTCGCACCTTGAGCAGTATAAAATGCTCATTAAGTACCATAAAATGCCTAACAAAAATGCTCACAAAACTCTGTTTTCGTAACTTACATGCACAGGTAATGTACTTGGTGGGAGGATACACACATGAAAGAAGGCACTGACAGCGCGGTCACATGAGTCGTCTTTTGTCGGCCACCTGCCAAGCACATGAAGTGACGCCTAAGTGGTGCACACGCGGTGTTATTCGAGATAGTCTAGTGATATTCGGGGTGTTGCATAGGGATGACTATTGTGCCATGATACCACTGGTACATTCGTCTGAGGGTGTGGGCAGACCATAGGGAGATTCCGAGTTCCTCCAGAATTTATGCATCGGCATAGTGCCTTCGGTGGCATTCAATGGATTAATGGTTGTGTGCACGATATTCGCCATGCAAAAAAAAAACCAGGACAAGCAGTTCAAAACTTAATGCTTTAATTACTATTGTCTGTTTTGTATGAAATAAAAGAAGAGGGCTGTAAATATCGGTTAACTCCCAGTTGCAATCATGCAAGCAAACATAATAGAAAAAAAATCAAAGAAGAGTAGAATGCGTTAGGCTGGTGCATGTCACTTATTTTCTGTTGCAAGGAACATTGTACTTGCACGAAGAATAGCATGATTACCTTCAAAATGGTATCCTTCGTTTTATTTCTCAGCTCTAGCACTTCTTCAACTAATAATACAGTGAAAGTGCACTAATAGGCGCAGAACCAATCTTCACGAAGCGTGGAGCTTTACAAGATTTCTGAAGTAATTCTGAGCGCAATCGTTTCCATGTCTCGGCTTTTGTTCTTTACCGTTCCGAATGGCGGAGAAGGTGATTTACCGTGCCAGGCTTAGGCAGTCCAACGTAACAATCGTGGCAGCGTCTATTAGCGCAATGCATGACTGTTGCGATTTCCTGAGAAAAATAGGAGGCTCCAACGGAGCATCTTACGATATGAACTTTCCTGCTCAAAGTAAAAAAGAATACTTTGCTACTTGAACTTGTAACTCGTTGGGACTAACTACAGGATCCTCAATGGAGAAATTTCCTTCATGAATTTGTCAATGCGCCGCAGTTCCCAGCCATGTTTGAAAGTGAAATGACTTGCTGGTTTCAATAAAGTGGGTTGTGTAATAACACGGATGCTACAGTTGGCTGGAAGTAAATGACGAAACAGTGCATAACAGTCGTGAAGGAGAGATACGTACGTGGGTACTCAAGTGGCCACCTTTAGTAAAGGCTTATAAAGCACTTCAGGTTGATACATACGGATCCTAAAAGCAGCAAACACAATGTGCCTAGTCTTAGGCGTAATGAATGCATGGGAAGATAAAAAGTTTATTAACAGTACGAAAACGCGAGCTCTACCTTCGAACCTAGCACACACCCTTCGCAAAGTTCAAACTCTTGTCACCAAACCAATCCTCTACAACATTAGATGGCGTGACACAGTTCACTGTCCCAAACTGTCCAGAGACCAGGGCAGACAAAGAACACATTTTCTACTCGTGTAACACTGCCATTAGCTCTCCTTGTTTCCCTTACCCCCCTCATGTAATGTCCCCTGTGGACCCTTGAGGACACAATAAATAAACAATAAATAAATACCCTCCCCCTTCTTCCTCGAGCGCTTGGCTTCACTCGGGCTCGGCAAATTAACAGCGGGCCTTGGAGGAGCAAGCGCTATTCTTCCCTGGGCCTTAGTGCTGGCCTCAAATAATGTTTTTTCCTGCTCCTCCTTCTAACTTCGAAAGCGGCACAGAAAGCTTGCTGTTGCCGAGAACATGAATTATGCAACAGCGTCACTTAAAGCGCACAAAAATATCTCTATTAATCATGACAGGCCACTAAGACGAGAAAATTTGATATATCACGTAGGCAGCGGGGGAATAGTCTCGACAAAGAGCCATGCGGCAGAACAATGCAAAAGCCTGCGAACTTACCAGAAAACTTTTTTTTTATTTGTCGTAGCATAAGCCATCTGATACCTTTGTTTGTGTGCACGTTCAGGAGAACGGGTATTTAAGAGCGGCAGGATTGTCAGTAGTCGAAGCTCATCGCAAGAGGGGAGCGTTCACACTTCACTGGCAAAATGCAGGGGCTCGTTGCTGTGGTTCTTGCGATGCTTGCTTTGGCTATTTTTCACGGCAGTGCGGAGACTATCAGGCAGCCGCCTGTGAAAATAATCATGGGTATGCATCTGAACAGCTATTACTTAAATTTTTGAAGTGCTATAGATGCTTGCAGCATATGGTGTTGTATGTGCTTGATATTCATTTAATATAGACAAGCACCTATTTTTATCAATTGTATATTATGTGACCTTCATTCAGCCACACTTATATTGGGGCCCTTTAGAACTGCTTGAGTGTTCGCCAATGATGTTGGATTTATTTGCAGTCACCTAGGAGAAAGACTAAACGCAGTTTTATTCTCATAGGCTGTTATTGTGGCGGCTTTGAGGCAGTATGGATTTTTGCTCTGGAATAGGTACCTTATCTATTTTTAAAGATCTTGAAGAATTTCCTTTAGGAGTTGAGCCAAGTGAGTAACTACAATAACTACGAGCACTGTAGACATGCTAGGTTTGCACCATCATTCGTGTTAGTGAAAATGACCGGGTGAGCTGCACTGCTGACTGGCAATACTTAGTAACTGAAGGGGATTCTGGCAAGTAGAGAAGCCTATTTGCCCTTAAGGGCGAAGAACTTGTATAAAAAAATGTTAAACTTCGCTTCCTTACAAAGACCCCACATAGCGAAAAAAAAACCCAGAAAACATCATCAGAGGTCTGATCATCTATGCACGGCTCACCATCTATTCTCTATTTAAGCAATATTTTCACTTGTCAAGACGCGAGCGCTAGAGCTGTGGGCTAGGCAACACTACAGATATGGTAAGAATGAATGCTAATTTTGAAAACGGGAGATATAATATAGATTACCTGCTTTAGAGCCGCCAGTGCCCAGCTGAACGCAACAGAAGTGTATAATATTAGCTGTTACGCTCATATAGTAAAGGAAGCGCTTCATGCTACAAGGAACGGCTAGATCTGTGCTCTGTGGGCGCCATCAAAAGACCTCCGTCACGTTAAGCTTTTCCAGCCAGGAATTTCCGGCCGCATAAACCATAAGAAAATTCAGAATTAAGCGTAAAGACTGATTAAGAGCTTGTTGACGATACTACATATTCATCGTCATCATAAGTCTGGCTAAGCTCACTGCACGCAGAGGCCTCTCCCATGTCTCGCCAATTAACCCGGTCCGACGCCAGCTGCGGCTACCGTATCCTCATATCTTCGCAAACTTCTTAATCTCATTTGCCCGCCCAAATATCTGCCCCACCTGTTACATATATATGCTTGCCTTCTCTTGCAAACCAGTCCGTTATTCTTAACGACCACCGGTTGTCTTCCCTTCTCAGGTGTCCTGCCTAAGAATATTTCTTCCTCTTGATTTCGAGTAGGATGTCATTAACGCGAGTTGTTTCCTGACCCACACCGCCGTCTTCCTATTTTTAAACATTCCATCTGTCATTTTCCTTTTTATAGCTTGCTGCATTCTCCTTAATTTAAGCAGAACCCTTTTCGTTACCCTTCAGGTTTCTGACCGATTGGTGAGTGCCCTTAAGAAACAGCTGCTATATACCTTTCTCTACAGGGTTATTGTTAAACTGCCATTCATGATCTGATAACCTGCGAATTGCGCTCCACTCCATTCTTATTATACTTGCAGTTATTTCTTGTCTAGCGTATTTCAGTTTTATTTGTCTGTTTGTTCGACGAAGACAACGATATCTTTCTGAATTGTAAGTAGCGGGTGATTGTAACAAATCTTCTTGGATGCAGTCAATGCGCATATAACCGCTTTTTCGGAAATGTTCAAAAGGAGCTGAACGCCTGAAAGAGAATACAAGTGTCAAGAAGAAAAGTATTGAAAGGCTTCCGCAGCGAAACCAATCTAATTGGTCGTTTATACACTAATGGCGTGCCACTGGCCCATCACGACCTTTCATTCTCCGTCTCAATTATCGCCGTCTATCTAGGCAGCCAGTACCCAGTGGTTCATGCACATATTCATTCGAATAGTATTTCCATCTTATTGTTTGGTTCAGAGGTGGTAGGAACTGGCCGAGAGGGAGCCAAAAATTTTAAGGCATTACTTTCTGCCCGCTTTCATTCTCCGATTTCACCCTCAGAATCTCTTACTGATACGCATGTATGCCACTTCTCTTATTAAGAGTTTTAGCCCCACCGTACGGTAAACAAGGCAACTACGGCAATTGATACCGTATCGCAAATGTGGCTAGGCACGCCTGGCAACGGCGGCAACGGCAACGCGTTGTCTTATTTACCAGACGGCTGTCCGGCTGCGCTAAAACTGCGTAATGAGCACTTGAGATCTCAAGATTATGCGTGAGAGCAGGTGACAAAGCGCAGCTTACGCGTTTTCCAAAAAAGAAGCGGGCCTCGAGTAGGAGCAAACAAGAGCGCCAATTATAATGAACGCGCAAAGGAAATTTTATATGTCCATCGAGGCGCACACTGCCGGTAGCGCTCTGGTGCATTTTTGGACTCGACCAAGGTTAGATTGCATACAACTCCGCCAAAACACACCTCTCGCTGCATAACCTTCAAAAGTGACCGAAGTAGCTTCTTAATAATGGACTTAAGTTTATGCAGGTTGTCAGCTGTTTCTTTCGTAAATGCAGTGCCATATGAACTGTGAGATAACAAACAGTATTATGCAACCAGTTGTAATCTTTTTGTCCGTCAGGCAGATATATCGTGAAATTCTGGCCTCTGCCTTATCATTTCGACTTTGATGAGACCAAGCTCTTCAGGAATAATCTTGAGCGGACTTCAAATCGGAGCGTAGGTTGCCTAACGAAATATAGGACGGCCAGCGCATATAGTGTGACATCGGTTATGATGTTCAGCTGCGCGATGTACAAGGCAGATTTGGCGCAGCAGCATCTAAATCTGTACGGCAGATATAAAGTGTGTGTTTGAGAGAGAGAGAGAGAGGGAGTAAAATATAAGGCGGCCAGTACTCCCCCATTCATGCTGTTTCTTACAATGCTAAAAAGCCTTGTATATATACAAGCGACTGAAAAGTTAAAAAGGAGATGCATGCAGTACACATATTGCATCACGGTGCCTTCTATTTGAGGTCGCACACATTGGAGCCAAGGCGCAGGTGGCAGACAGTGCAGCACTCCTGAAGATGTTCGCCTTAATTTGCTGAGGATCAAGCCGGCTTCTTTCCGGCAATGTGCGTCAGGGGCGCCTATGACACTGAATCGCATAATTGGCATTTGTCTTGCGAAGGAACTTCCACTCCTACGCCGGCGACGTATGCTGCAGCGAATGCTGTTTTGTTGCGGCAAGGATGCGATAATATCGGGTAATTAATTTTGTGAGTGTGCGTCATGATTAGCTCTTTCCCAGCGCTTGGCAGAGGGTTCTTCACTCCTTTGGAGTTCAGTGTTGGAAGTAACGATGCTGCGTCCGGGCTGGCGTTAAGTCTAAAATAAAGATAGCAGTGATCAGGCAGATGGGCAGGCTGCGCACTCGCCACATTGCATTTATTCGCTTGCTGAGTGCGACATGACGGAATTTTTTAATTTCTAGAATGCACCTTTTAAGTGTTCCCGCACACTTACTCCTGACATTTTCTTCATGTTGCACGAATACTGGCTAGGTTCAAGGTAACAAGAGCCAATGCACAGTAGCATCGTCACAAGGGAAAACTGCTGCACCCTTTACAGCCTTCAGCTTGTGTTCTCGTTCAGCATGTTCCCATATTTAAAAACTCCGCTGTGCGCTCTTCAAGCGCGCACAATGACACTCGAAAAACGATAATAGATGAGCAGAAGAGTATAACCTCTCTGGCTTAATGTTAAACGCAGTAAAGCAGTGCTTAACATGATTATTTATTGCATTCCTTCGCCGCAGTGCGCGTGGTAATCGCCTTTCCATAGTTATTTAAGATCAGATCCTTTGAGTGGGAAAGAGCGGTTAAGAACACTATAAATTAACTTTGAGCGCGACAAAACGCAGGTCTTGTTTACTAGTGCACAGCTCTCAAATAAGCCTCTAAGACCCCGGACCCTGACCATCTCGTATAATTCAAAAGCCCCTTGGTATAACACCTACATTAGGCGCCTATCTAATCGAAAAAAACGCTTGTACCGTCTAGCAAAAACAGTGCATAGTCAGTTTGCTGGTCATTATATCGCTCTGCAAATGAAGCCTATATTTCAGCTGTTAAAAACGCTAAGAAATTGTTCCTTACTAAGACTTTACCCCATATGTTGTTAGAAAATCCTAGAAAATTTTGGAAAGTTATTAATCCTTCTGACACAACCAGGATTGTTCTAACAGACTCCAATGATGAAGTTGTTTCTGACGATGAATGTTCAACAGTGTTAAACAATGCATTCTCCAGTCACTTTACAAAAGACTTGACCACTGGCTCACCAGAATTTAGCGCCCATAATTACTTACCAATGTATGCTGTTGTAGTAAATCCGGAAGGAATGTCTAGAATTATTGACAAATTGAAATCCTTTTCAGCCGCCGGCACTGACACAATTCACGCAAATTTTTTAAAAAGCACTAAAATATATTCATCGATTATTCTGACTAAAATATTCCAGCAATCCTTAGATAATGGTACGATGCCAGAGGATTGGAAGACAGGGAAGGTGGTTCCAGACCATATATCTGGAAATAAGCACTCGCCTCATAACTATCGCCCTATTTCAATTACTAGCATCCCCTGTAAGATATTCGAACACGTTCTTTTTTCACAAATAGTAAATTTCTTAGAATCGAACTCATTTTTCATCCTGCACAACATGGTTTTCGCAAGTCATACTCATGCGAGACGCAACTTCTTTTATTTACTCATAGGTTACATACAATTCTTGATCATCGCTCTATCGCTGACTGCATCTTTTTAGACTTCGCCAAGGCATTTGATAAGGTGTGTCATCGGATTTTACTGCTAAAATTGCGCATGATTGGGCTCGATACTGCCGTACTAAGGTGGCTAGAGTGTTTTCTAACCGGCCGTAAACAATTTGTAACTGCCAATAGCGTTAACTCGTGTCCACATCCCGTTCTTTCCGGCGTTCCGCAAGGAACCGTTCTCGGGCCTTTGCTTTTCTTAATCCTCATTAACGATCTACCTAACTGCGTTACCTCATCCATTCACTTATTTGCAGATGACTGTGTTCTTTATCCCGAAATAATGACCGAAGACGTCATACAGGCAATTCAAGCTGATATTAACAACATTTCATCTTGGTGCGAGACATGGAAAATGACGCTTAACGTAAAGAAATGTAAATTCAGGCGCATATCTCGAACAACTTGCGAATTACCTCCGTATCACCTCAAGAATATTGCTCTTGAATCTGTCACGACATATGAATATCTGGGCATTCATATCGCTTCTAACCTCAGCTGGAAAACTCATGTCGAATTCATCATTCCCAAATCTAATCGCATGCTAGGGTTCTTAAAACGCAACTTTCATGCAGCGCCTACTGACACTAAGCTTCTATTCTATAAAACACTTGTTCGTTCACAACTCGAGTATAGATCGTCAATTTGGGGCCCAGGTATTAAAATCTTGATTAACCAGATCGAAATGATCCAAAACAATGCAGCTCGCTTCATTTTTTCTAACTATAATCGCACATCCAGCATATCTACAATGAAATCTAACCTAAACCTCTTATCACTGGCATCCCGGCGTAATCTTGCACGGCTATCTATGTTTCATAAAATCTTTCACCATAATATTCTGCATGATCAATTATTGATTCCACCTTCATATGTGTCATCACGTTTAGGCCACATTCACAAAGTTGGCACATTTATAGGCAATACTAAAACATTTTCCGATTCATTCCTTCCCTGCACATCAGTAGACTGGAATCGCCTTCCCTCTTCTGTTGCAATGATCACCGAACCTTCATTATTTCAGTCAGCCATACGCAATATGTAGCTACTAACAAGTTTTGTACTGTATAACAGATCACCTTCCTAGTTCTTTCATTTGTATTTTTGCTGTTTTTTGTGTACTGACATGTGATAGTACAATTAGAAACTGCCTCTTAGGTTGTAATCATTCATCCTGTTGTATGCCCGCACACTTAACACTGTTCCAGTTATATTCCAGACATTCACGTTATTTGTTACTTATATTGTGAAATTTTTGCTGTCTTCGTATATATCGTTGTATTAACCCACTCCCCTCTGTAATGTTCCCACCCTGGGGGTATCAATAAATAAATAAATAAATAAATAAATAAACAAATGAATAAAGAGGCTCTGAGAGGGGCTCTCGACAAAGATTTGGTATACCTGGGTTGTTAAAAGATTCCGCTTTATGAATATCCTCCAGGAAGAATTTAAAATGCATCTTGTTGAAACTGTGTCATCTATATATTCATAACTTAATTTTGAGCGTTTTCGTGCCTTTCCCTCTACTTCCATCACTTTTCGTACGCCGAAAGGTCGGCGCTCCTACACCGGCCCCTACAACTCGGCCGCGCAGCCAAGCTGCTAACGAGCGTGGGAATTTCCCGAGGGGATCTTTCTGACCCGCTGGACGGACACGGCTGACTGGCTGTGGCAATTATAGATGCGTATGACATCTGAAAGAATCTAGCCACTAGCCACCTATGAGCAAGAATACCCAGAAGCGTCAGACGTTAGAGGGCTGGTGGATGGAAAAGTGGCCGGAAAGGGCTCGTCAACTTTGTGGCGCGATTGCGGCTTCTCCGCTGCGTGTTATTACCTGGCTTAGGCATTCATGACAAAGAGTGTAGTGAATCCGACAGTTAATGTACTCTCCTCAGATACTGTTTCAGAGCACGTTCAGAAATTCCCCATGCCTTATCATAGTCGAAGTTGCAATGCGGCAGATACTGTTTTCAGCCGCAGTTTCAGCACAAAGCTCTGTGAAGTTATATATTCGGGGAAGCCAAGCGTAAAAAACTTGGAGCTTCCGTCCAAAAAAGAAAGTTTACCGTGTATTATGAGGACACACTCTGATGCCGAAACCGTAAATGACAGTGCTTCTAGAGAGTGTTCTTGCTACAACACGTCGCTGTTTCAGTAGGGCCATAGCTAATGTACCCATAACGTCATAAAATAACAACACAAATGGCTAAAATAAAAACCGTTTACCGTTCAGCTATGGGTCTTATTTTGCCTCGGTTATTGATAACTTTCGTGGGGGGGGAACTTTCCTGCTCCTGCGTTGAGGTAGAAAATAATACCTCATAGCGTTTAGGTTTTAAACTTTGTTTCTAAAAATAAGTGGTACCCGTAAATTACCCTGTAGTTCGCTTCATTTTACACCGAATAAGACAGATTAGAATAAGAGAATACTGCATAGTCCGGGGTTTAAACAAGTTGGGGATTGCTAGCTTTCCTTGTCATCAGCAACAAGCGTTACCTTTGGGCCGCTATTAGCGAACACCATGTAACTGATTAGTGATGTATCAGAAAAAAAAGTTTCAGAAAACTACATAGTGCGCAAGTGCCCAAAGAATCCATTCGAACATGGACATTATCATGACTGACCCTTCCTCCTTACTGAAAAATCTGAACAAAATGGTCCCTTTTCTTTCCTCCTATCAAGTATTTCCGATGGCCATTGAAAACGTCCAAATTTCCACAATTTTTAATGTTCAGGTCTACACGGCACTAGTAGGAGTGCTAACTAGAAGACGTTTTTTACAAGCTTATACAAGGTTTACTAAAATCAAATACAAATACAAGTTAAAGTGCATGAAAAAGTTAGCAAAGTACGAAGTCCCTAAGTAAGACTGTCTGGGGGACCTCCCGTCAGAAATGCATGAGTATACGTACATCAGTTTGGCAGAGGAGCTGGAAAAAAGGCGCAAATCGTATTGAAACCCATTAGTATAATTTGCTGCAATGAATAAGTTATACCACAGTTAGTGGGTATAATTCTTCAGACAAAACAAAAACAAAGGCGTAAAACGGCAAAGCGTGAGTGCATAAGGAAAACACAGAAGACATCAATTACCGATGCGCACAGAATAGATGCAGGGATTATAAAATTGGAAGCGAGATGAGGAGCATATTGACCGTTTGCTGTCGGAGTGGGGAACAGAAATTGAGAGTACGGCAACCTTAGGTATGGCATGAACCTGAAAGTGTTGATAAGAGATATTTTTTTTAGTAAAGTGTAGAAAGTAGGCAGCAAACGCTCATATTTGACTGCTGCAGGTAATGAATTCTAGGTCTTTATGGCGGAGAAAAAAGCAGTTTGTTTTCCATAATTTGCGTTCACTGTTGGTAGTAGCAGAGTGTTTTGTTCATTGAATCGAATGTTATTGTTATTAGAGAGAAAAGATGCGGAGAAACAGAGAAGTTGATTATTATTATTGCGAGCGCGATAATTTAGAAGACATAACCTAAGATTAAGCAGGAAGTGTAATGGCTGTATGTTTAGGCCATGGTAAAGAGGTGAAACAGAGGCTCTGTATGAGCTGAAAGATATAATTCAAAGTGCTTGGTTATGAAGTTGAGAATGATATGTAATATGTAATATTGATACGATGATATGTAATATTTAAGGTGACTGTTTATGAAAGCATAATACAGGGATAAAAGAAGATGCGTTGAAAGAAATGGTTAGTTTTTATTAACACCCTTATTCCAAACGAAATTTTTTTACTGATAGATTTGGTGTGTAAATTAAATTTTAGACGACAGTCAAGCGGGATGCCAAGAAATGTAACGGATTTGGAGGCAGGGGTAGTATGATCTCCCAGATAAGTGTGCCAGGTCATGATAACTTGCTTTTGGTGAGAGCGGAATGTCATGAAAGTTGTTTATGTCGGGTTAAGTTGTAGCAAGTTATTTTCACACCATAAAACAATATTCCGTAAGTCCATGTTTAATTGGTCTATTAGAGGTGTGAAACTGCTATCGTTAGTGATTATTGTCGTATAGTCTGCGTAAAGTATACATCTTGTGTTAGGGACAAAGGTAAGTCATTGATGTAAATGAGAAATCTTTTGTCCAGATTTCCAGGATTCAAAGAATATGAGAGGCTAGCTTCAAGGTGTTTGCTGAGCACTACACGTAACATTGTATAGCAGAAATAGTGAAAACAATGTTGTTAAAAACTTCTAACTAGGATGTAATACGCCTTGTTTAAGGGCTCGTAATGTTTGTAAAGAACCTTCTTTTTTTTCAGCAAAGTGCCAGTATAATGGAACTAGTTATGAAAATGGAGCACAGGTCAACGAGAGTAAACCATGTAGACAACTTACCTGCGTGGGTAACGTATGGCGCGTAGACACGTAAGTATTTTTTCTACAAGCTGTAAGTTTTGCCTCAACGATGCATTTGTGAGTGGTGTTTTATGATATTATAATTATATCAGTTTGTACACTACGATTGTTTCCCCGATATGCACAACGAAAATGGCTGAGCAGACCGCGCTGAATGTTTGCAGAACTATGAAAGCTTTCAATTTCTGAATTCACGTTTGGACATAGTTACTTGCCAACTGCTGCTCGAGCTCTCTGCCTCATGGTATAGGCACAATTTTATTTTCGATTACTCAATAATGTGTTGATGGTAAACCTGCTTATATGTTAGTGATATCATTTCACTGAGAGGCAAAATATGGTCTATATAAATGTCTGTACACAAAACACAGTCATCATCTTCACTTATGTGTGCAAAGTCATGCCCCTATCTACAAGAAGAAGCGTGCGGGCTTCGCGTGTGCTAAATTAATCCGTGTTAAGTAATTAGAAATCTTTATTTGAAAAAGAGACCGGCTAAGCTTACATCAGAACGCCAAAGCCAAGCTGTCAGGCACCCATGCGGACGGTCGTCTGTGAGACGCCTAATGCTTGGTGCCTAGTGGCACACTCGCCGAGTAAACGGTAGTCGCTTCACATTTAGGTCTCTCTGTTGTGCCTGTAGTGTACGAGAGTTTAGCTAGTAAAATGGTCAATACGAGGTTCAAGAAAAACTATCAAAAATTATTCTATGAAAATTTCTGCGTGAATAGGGCAGAAATTTACCAGTAAACTTCCTTGCTGCGCTATGTGGTTTTGGTACATGTTTCTTGGAGAGAATTCGAGGCAAGGACAGTAGTAAAAGGCAGGCACAGCACCGTGGACGCGTCTTTTGTTTATATTTCTTCATCTTTTAAGCGCTGCGCTATCCATAATTACCCATTCCAATAAATTGCTGCTTCTGATAGCAGATTTGGAACATTTATGAATATTTTAGCGTTTCTTCCTTTGTAGTGTGATACGTTGTTGTCCAGCGCTTGTTCATGTTGCGTTTACGAACTGAACGCACCACTAATTAATTGTTTAAGGAAATATCCAACCAAGATCTTAACCAAAGTGATGCTCTCCTTAATGATTGAAATAGAACAACACTTTACAACTTTGTAAAGTAAGGAGAAAGCAAGTACGAGAGAGCGAAAGAATGAAAACGCAAGATGTATGCATGAGCAGCGGGTCCAAGCCATTTGTTATTTGGGATAATGGAGGTATTGCACTTAACAGTTAGGACGGGTATACTATGATAGATAAACACTGGTTTCGTTTTACCTCTTAACGTGAAAAAGAATAGCAAAGATACTGTAAAGTTTAAAGTCGAATAGTGCAGTAAAAAAAAAAGGACCGCTTCCCTGATTCTCAGCCCTTCAGCCTCGGTCACAGCAGGCAGACGCGAAGCCGACACATGGCGCGACGATGACGTTGGAGGTCTGGTGGGCAGGTCCCGTCGCTAAGGCAACGCCATATCACCTTATACCGACGACAACGGCACACCGCCCAATGCACGCGTATCGTTGAAGTGTCAGAGGTTTTCAGGCAAGCGGCGAAGAAGAAAGTGATTGGCGGTCCGTCGCTGGACGTGTCCTCGGTAGACTAGCTGCCGAGCGACGACTTCTCTCCGAAAAAGCAACGGTTTCTTTAGCTGTGCTTGTTTCTACCTTATTCACGTTAGAAATAATGAAAACGAGTGTTTATATGTGATGTTTTATCGCTGTTTAGAGTCCGACGGTGACATATTATTAGATTTTGGCCGACGCAAAGAGCCGTGCGCTGCGCATAGGTCTTCCGAGTCGGTAGGGTTCGTATCAGCACCTTCGGCATTTGTGGACTAGAGTTGAAGTATTTTGGGGAATTAAAATTACAACAGAGTAAAACTGTGGCATCAAATAGTAAAATATACGACTTCTTTGATCTTAAGGCTGGTGTACAATAAGCGAGAAGCTTTGGTGATACTAATTCTGCCGAGCTGTGCTGCAGACGGCCGGCAGCACTCATCAATGTCACTTCTAGGCAGAAATTAGGCCATTTTGATTTTAAAAACGGCCGCCGATCATAGTTTTGGATAAAGTAATCGGAAATCTAGTATGGTCACATCTATATTGTGCGATGCACCAATCTAGGCAGGGTACAGGCGGCAATAAGCGTTGCCTATGAAAGCACTCGCACCCTCTCTGCATCTTGCAGTTTTACCGTAAATTTTTGAACAGTAAAACTACGGTGCTGCACAAGAAACAAGATTGTTTATGATAAGAAATGCTCACATTGCGTTTTCAGCATCACAAACAGTCACTGATTTTAAAGAGTCATGTAAAATTGCCGTTCAGGACTCCTGGGGGACTTTTGCGTTCACACGGTAATTGCTGAATGTTGTACTATGATTTTGAAGCAATCATTTAGCGAAGTAGCGAATTATGTGCCTACAAATCAGGCCGAAAATAAGCATGGAGCACATAAGGAAATCAACAAGGTCGAGAGACGGAGCAGCAGTGCGACGTTGTTGTTGGCGGTATGAAGTGGAGACGCTGGCGCGTATAGAAAACCGGAGCTCGATTTCGGGCGCACGATAACAGCATCGCATTTCTCCAGTACTGGCGCGCGAGAAAGCTGCATAGTGGTACTTTGTCGCAGCTGTTTTTCAGTCCTGCCGTGGCGCGGCAGGGGTCGCCACGCGCTCTATATCTTCTGATGCCTTTCCATGCGCGCGTTACTCGCGAGTTCATACTTCAGCGTGTGATTGCTGATAGTGATCATAAAACTTCAAAACTTCACCAGTGCTGCGACTAGGAACAAGAACAGAGAAGGAAGGACAAGGAGAAGCGCTGCTAACAACTGAAAGTTAATTTGAAAAAAACACAGATTATATGCACACAACTGACAACCCAAAGCGCCTGCGCTTACCGCAAAAGGCACGCAAAATAAAGTTAAGAATCTAGATACAAAACTTCACACTCATTTAAGTTTACAGATGGTGTGCTAACGCACGTGTCGCTGTTCTTGTGAATGTGATAGGCTTCACACAACTCCCTAGTCAGCTGATCTGGATGTCTGAATTTAATCTTAGCCCTGTTAAGCAGTGAAGATGTTAAGATTTGAAGATGTACCAACTAGCTCAAACCACGATTTTGCTCCTGATCATAAAACATTTAGCGCGATGAAGACGGGGAACAATAGCAGTTTACCACAATCATGTACTCACTAGAACTGTGGGAGGGTGTACCTTCATTTTTTGTTGCCGTGTCTTCGTCACAATACATTCTTTACGTTGCATGAGGTGCCATTTACTTTACACTGTGGGGATACGAGATAGCAAAGGACGCGTGTTTAACAGTACAAAGAACACCATAGGATGGATTTACCTGTGAAGCTGTAACTATTCCTGGCCAAGTGATACGAAAAAGAACGGTGGACAGACGGTACACACTAAGGAATAAATACAGAGTAGTATGCCACATTATAACGCGAATGTCTTGCAGTCGACTTCTGCTGAACACATGGGTCTGTTTTGCAAGGAAACGTAAATGTTTCAGGTGGCTGGTGAATGTTTGGGGATTTGAAGAGCTGCAGTAAACTAAGACATACTAATAGCATAAAAATTACATTAATAAAATTTATGGGTAATCTTTATTCTTCTCATTGCCTAGAATGTATGTGTTCGGAAATTTGAGCCAATTTGAGCAAAAGCTAAACAACCAGTCGCTGCAGTTCGCGAACTCGATGCGCCTGAAAAAATGCAACCTGCTTCGTAGGCTCTAAACATTGCAGCGCTCTTTCGACACGATGAGCCAGCATGATGATTTTTTTAAATGCTTGGCATATGCTTGCTGAAGCAGCTTCCATATAAGGGTAAAACAACCCGAAACGCAATTTTGGGAATGGCAAAGAAGCACCTGCTGTGGTGCCCATCCTCACAACGATTGCCAAGTATGATTAATCATTTTGGTACATATACATAAGAAGACAACACTTAATTTCTCCCGTTACCTTAGAGCAAAATAAGGACGACGGCTCCAGCTATTCATATTTGCACTCAATCAGAGTGCCTACAGAATATTGTTACGATGTATGTCTTAATATTGAGAGCACGTACACAAAGTCCATATGCACGTGGTGCAGAGCCGCTCGAGCAAATTCCAAAGAGATGTGCTCTCAAGACTTTAGTTAAGAAAATCGAAAATTGGGCTACTTGGAGTACGTTCGCGATGAAAAATAGCGCGAATGGAGTACTTTGGACGGACAGTATGTCGCAGACAAGCGTAGATAAGGTTTAGCACTAGTCTGCGTCGTCCTGTCTCACCTCCGTACTCCTTTCGAGCTATTTTTTGAGAATTCCGTTAGAAACAGAATGGTGGTTTTCACGATGCCTTTGCTTTGGAAAACCCTCAGTACAGCTACCCTAGCGCTAAAGTACGCGTCACTTTACTGGATGTATATGGTTCTGTAGAAGCTTGAATGGTCTGGAAGATATATGAGAGCCCAGCTACGTTCAGGCCAATTTTTTCTTTGTGCGGGCCGATTAAGTTGCATTCAGCATAACTGCGCCGCATTTCCTTTCTTTCTTTTTTCAGGTGCTCACAGTCAATCCTAGGGGATCCTCATTGTGGGAATAATTCTTTGCCATATCCTAGCTGCTGCTACTGTTCTTAGGCCACGAGAAGTCAAGCTTACACGCCGGTTATGAAAGAAACGTGTATAGGCTCAGTGAAAATAATCACGAGACGCTTTTCTCGAGATCTTAGAACTGATTTGAAACCTCAAGCTTGGAAAGGAATAAAGTTGTCTTGCCTAGTAATGTGCTTTCTTGAATTGTTTTTCCCACAGCAATTCTTCCCAGTGAAGAAATTCAGTATACTTTTTTACCTGCCGCTTCAACTCTCACAATAAAATATATTTTTTTTATTAATTCTGCTAGCGAAATGAAGTCAGACTGAAGGCATTTAAATTGGTATTTTTTGATTGATCCTAATTAAAGCACAACTACCAAGCACTGAGTTTTTAAAGAAAGGTTAGTGTGCGGCAGATGCCAAAGGAAAGGAAAAATCATGTGCGATCGTTGCCAAACGGTGGATTACGCTGCATAAGCTAATAATGAGCATAATCTACGAGGTGCGTTGCCCGTTGTCTGCCGAACGAAAAAGTACTCAGAAAACAAGCGGATTATTAAGGAACATTTGAGGACGGCTGTAACATGTACACGCTGAAAAGGTGGCATGGAAATCAAAAGGCATAATAAAAATGGCTGAGGCTTAACTTGGTTAAGCCTGGAGAATGCGAAGCATCATTGTGTCGCGTAATTTGGAGGCGCACAACCACAGCGACGGCGCGAGGTGGGCCCCCGTTTCTCCACTGTCGTGACGTCATCGTGTCACGTGGTGTGACGTCATGTATCACGTGATTTGGAGGGGCATAACCACGGTGAAGGGCTGAAGTGGTAGCTAAAGTAGTATGCTTCGCATAAAATAAGGCGTTTGAAAATAAGCCAATTTATTACTATACTCGACTCAATGCATTGGAAGACGCATTTGAAATTGAAGTGAGCCGAAGTTCAAAGTCTACAGCAAACGGGGAATTTTTGTACCAGGGTTTCAAGCAGAAAAAATAGGGCAATCAACGAAGAAGGGTGCCTAACCTACAGGGAACAGCATGTAGACTACAGGTTTACCGGGGAATTCTGACCTGCTACGCTAACTCTCCTCATGCAGAAAGAGCCTTCATTACAGCCTGGCCAACCGAAGAATGTGCTGCAGTGACATGTTCGTAACTGCTTTTCTTCTCTTTATGGGAGCTACGACATGAAACAGCTGAGCCACTTGTATTGCCATGACTGCGCGGAGACTCGTTTGGGTGGCGGGACCGCACCATGACGAGCCTTGTGTCTCCCGCCTTATGTGAGAGAAACAGAGAACGACGAAGGGCACCTCCCTTGACCTTAGCGACTCTATATCGTGGGAGCCCATTGCTTGCCCTTCACCCGTCTTCCTTTGACTTCCCTCAGTGCCGCCTCCTATTCTGTAAATATGCACTGCCGAATGTACTGCCCAATCACCTCCTTTATTGCGAAGGCAAGCGATCTCCAGAAAGCTGACCCTTGCCTTTTAAACAACGTGCTTATAATCTACCAGCGAAGTTTTGGTGATGATTCAGCAGTTACTGTAAAAAGAGATATAAATGCACAGAAACTCAGCTCAGTCTTTTCGGTTGATCTGTAGACAGTGAGATAAAGTCGTAAAAGAGATTCTGTAGGTTTCAATCGTTATTTTTTTCAAATCCTGGACGGTACGCTTATTACTTGTTTTGAAGAAGCTCCTTCTGCGCTTCCCACATTCAGATTTGTGACAATCTCCGCGGAAATCTCTCCACAACCCGTGCCTGGCACCTCTTACGCCACATGCTAGGCCCCACGAAATCTAAAACCCAGACACGCCTTAGCATTCGCCGCCTTACTCATAACCACAGGCAGGACACGAATACACATATACCACCCCAGGTGACCCTTGCAAGCACCCCGAGTACACGGGTCCACCTCAACCCCAGCTTGGCCCTCCGTATTACAGAGGCGGAATTTCGGACAGCCCTTTTGAAATTACGCAATACTGCACCCGGGGAAGATCAAATTACTAATGCTGCCATCCGAAACCTTGACGATGCCTCCATATCTCATCTAGTCACCCACTTTAACGAGCGCTGGAAGTCAGGTACACTCCCTGCCACCTGGAAGCATGGAAAAATCATATTTATTCCTAAACCCCACAAACCGATCAACATAGAGAATATCCGACGAATTTCTCTGACATCTTGTCTCGGCAAGGCATTCGAACACATAATTCTTGCCCGACTAACCACGTACATGGAAGACAACCACCTTTTTCCGCACAGCATGGTGGGCTTTCGTGCGCATCTATCAGCACAGGATACCCTACTACAAATTACACATGACGTGCTTGATGACACGATCCCCCACCTCACTAAAGCTATTCTGGCGGTTGACCTCACAAAGGCATTTGACAGGATTCGACACGATGCCATTTTGCGAGAACTACAGGCACTACGGGTAGGCTCAAATACCTAAAAACTACGTTCGCGCTTTTCTCTCGGGCCGCACTGCCTCCCTGCACATAGCTGAGCTGAGCACACCACCTTATACACTCCGCGAGCTCGGAACACCCCAAGGCGCGGTCCTCTCCCCTCTTCTATTTAATATTGCTCTCATCCCCCTAGCTCATAAACTCGCTCTCATCCCACACCTAAGGCATATATACCTTGTACGCTGATGATATTACGGCATGGACCACTCACGGATCTGATGGAGAAATTGAGGAAACTCTTCAATTAGCAGCTGACACCATCTCCGCTTATGCGTCATCTATTGGGCTCGAATGCTCCCCCTCTAAATCCGCGCTTCTCCTCATAAGACCGAAATCTGCAGCTAATTCGCCCATTCAAATCACTTTACAAGGCACCCCTATCCCCGTCACCCCCACCCTCCGTATCCTTGGCCTTTACTTGCAGGATTCCGGACGCAAAGATCATACTTTAAAACACTCAAGGCCTCCACGCAATCCGTGTTGCAACTTCTACGCCGCGTATCCTCCCTGCACAAAGGTTTAGACGAAGCGGATAGCATGAAAGTAGTGCATGCTTTTACACTTAGCCGCATTTTATACGCCACCCCATATCTTAAGCTGAACCGCATAGAAACAGAGCGAGTGAACGCCATGATTCTTCTAGCAACCAAGGCAGCCTTAAACCTACCCCGCAGCACTAGCACAGCCAAGCTCCTTGAATTAGGCATGCATAACACCATTCAGGAACTAGTAGACGCACACCTTCAGACACAGTATCTAAGACTTGCCGCGAGCGCAACTGGCAGGCATATCCTCGCTTCCCTTCGCATCAACATTCCCGCTAATCAGACATCCCTTATAGCCATTCCTCGACACATTCATACTCCCCTCGTTGTGAAACCCCTTCCCCGGAACATTCATCCCCAGTACCACATCCCTCGCCGCATGGCTCGCGCTAAGGCCCTACACAAGTATTACGGACAAGCCCAGGACGCCATTTGGGTAGACGCCGCGTGCACAACTCATGAAGCTGTAGCAGTTGGTTACAATCCAGCCCTAGCACAGCCCCTCACACACCGCCTTCCCTCGGGCTGTACGTCTGAGGAGGCAGAGGAAACCGCCATTGCCCTAGCCCTTGTACATTCCAATGCAAACTACATCTTTAGCGACTCCAAAACGGCTCTGTGCAACTTCGCGAGAGGCAGGATTCACGCCCCTGCTTGGAAGTTGTTGAACACCCCCTCCAAAAACTTACCACGCAGGGTAGAGCTCTAGTGGGTGCCGGCTCACTCTGGGAATCCAGGAAACGAGGCTGCCGATAAATTGGCCCGAGGTTTGATTTGCCGGGCTCAGGACGGCCTCGGTCCAGGTTTCTCGAGAGAGCGGGCGCACACCTTTGCAGAGCTCACGCAAATGCCCCGCTTGGACCGTCGGACTTACCCTCCTCCAAACCCCTCCCTTACCCATTCCCAACAGATCCTCTGGAGACGCCTCCAGACCCGCTCTCTCTCATCCCCTCAGCTGCTATCTCTCTACTGTGGCACCTCCCCTGCATGCACCCTGTGCGGCGACCCTCACGCCACACTCTCCCACATCATTTTCGGCTGCCCTGCTGATCCTCCCCCGCAGGGACAGCCCGCGTTATCAAGTTGGGAGGACTGGGAAGTCGTGCTCTCGTCTCCGGACCCGCCATCGCAGCTTGCTGCGGTGCGTCGGGGTGCCGACGTCATGGACAAACACCGCATGAACGTTACGACGTAGAGTGGGACCGTGCGGTGGTCCAGGGACCCAAGGGGGGTCTAAACACACTTGCCATGATAAGGTTTTTCTCTCTCTCTCTCCAGACACGATTGAAATATTCAGGATTTGTAAGCCTCTGTGAGCGTAATCTTTAGTGACTGGTTATTCTTGGTTGTGTGCACAAAAGAGGAGCTGTAGCTACCATTGTGCGAGGACAGCTAAACTGCACCAACACCAAAGACTGGGCGAGGGAGAACTAATTACGGATACATGCAATGCATGATCTTGAACATGCATGGTGTGGTCCAAAAGACTTGTTATAGACACTCTGTTATCCCAGCTCCCATAAAGACGAGCCTTGGATGGCCATTAAGCAGCAGGAAAAACCCACGTGACACCTTATTGGCTTTGCAGAACGCCGAACCCACACCGCAGAATCATCGAGAGCCCTAACGACTTCCTTTATGCTTTCAAGTTTATGTGCACGCGTCGAACAACAACACAATATTAACGGTCCAATACTTTGATACTACGCTTTGTTCTAGTGCAGTCGTTGAGGTGGGTACAGTGTTTAAAGATGGGCTTGAAATAAATTATGAAAAATGCATCAGAAACGGCTACGCTGGTTGCCTTTGAGCTCGAAGAGCGTTCGTCAGTGGCGGAGCTAACTACACACAGAACGACGCAATGAGAGTATCTCGCGATGTCGATCCTGCACACATCTAAGTTATCTCTATCCCAACCCGCTCCAAGACACTCCGAACTCGTATAGCATTAAATACTTCGCTATGTAGGCATCGGCTCCGGAAGTAGTTGGATGTTCTGGCAAACGACGACGCCTTACTTCGTACATGTTTTCGAACTTCCACCCGTGTTCTTCAGGGATTTTTCGGGCTCTCCATTGCAGGCCGGCTTCCCCCATGTGTTTTAGGTGCAGTTCCTTGAAAGCCTCCGGCTTCGCCCTGCATTGGAAGCACTGGCCGGCCGCATGTCGATGTTTTTCTTGCAAGCAGACCCTCTAATGTCGCTGGTGGGTGCTTCCGATGCCTCATCTCATGCGACTAGACGAGTGCGTCAAAACCGGTACGATAGCGGCGAATCAACTAACCGCCCTCTCGGCGAACGAGTTCCGGCGCCACGGTGATCTCACAAGCCACATGGGTTGATGCACGCTGCGCTTCGCTTCTATCGGTCAAGCTGCAGCAAAAGCAGCCGAAGCTAGCTGTATAGACAAGGCCTTGTCGTGTCTTCCTATCCGCGCGGTAGATGTAATAGCGGCAGCCAGAGTTTTCGTTCCGATGCTTGTGGCTCGAGCGTGAGCCGAACATGTGGACACTTACTTCCGTGCATAGTTACCTTGTTTAAGAAGCTAAACTTAACACAAGCCGCGTGTTTCATCATAGCATATAGGAAAACCCCCAGGTCGCTGAAGGGAGAGAGACATTAGCGCTATCGTGGCATACTTTTAAGGTGGAGCTTAAGTGTCCCTTGAATTCTTATCTACCATCTTAACCCATGCTCATCTGTGACTGGGTCAGCTTAAGCTAAAGACGACAAGGTAAAAAATCTCTGCCTCTCCCGTAACCGAGAGTAGAGTAAGCATGAAATGTTTACGGGCCTAATGTCATCTCGGTGGACACCCGAACCGCACAGTACAGGAAGGGAGGAACGCCACCACCCGTTCAGCGCGATGCCTTGCCATTTGAACGCAAGGTTTTTTGAGGAAAGGAAATGGTGCAGTAATTCTCTGCCATCTCGGTGGACACCCGAACCACACCGTAATGGAAGGGAGGAACGCCACCACCCGTTCGGCGCGATGCCTTGCCCTTTGAACGCAGCGCTTCTCCCCCGGGCCCTTGTGCGCCTGCGCGGCTTTGCTTCGATGCGCGAAGCCCATAAGAGATCACGTATGACAACGAAGTGTATCGTAGCATTTATGTGCTTTTTGCACGCGTTATTAGAAATCGGAAATTATAATTCCGTGCATTATCAAACGCACAGCGACTGATATCTTGATAAACATTCAGAAGCACTGGCAGCAGTTATTTTTTGTGACTCCTTTGGAGACCAACCGGCGCTTGCATGCCGGTCGCGTAGGATAGCTTAGAGAGTCGGTGCCCGGATGTTCTCGTTTCAGAGCCCGGATGACCGGAATTCAGTGCCCGGATGAGTGGATTTCAGTGCCCGGATGATGGCTCTCGGTCTCGGCGTGACGTCACCACACTGCCGACAACGGGGGCTAAAAGCATTTCATGCTTAATAAAGCAGGTCTTTGAATTCAGGGGCATTTCTCGCGGCTCATAATCAGCACCGCTTTTTTACCCGCGAGAAGCAGGACAAAACGCACTCGTTGATTCATGGAGTCGTTCATGGATGCCTGCGACGATTTTTTCGATTGGAAAAGTTTTACTATCGGCTTGAGTAACAAGTGGATTGTTTGGTCTTGCTTCGTGGCCGTACTGGTGAACACCTCTTAGGTTCTGAAGCAATATTGCCTCTGTAGCGATATTGGTGGGGGATCTGACGGACAGTCCCAGAAGATGTGGTCTACGGTTTCGGAGGTCAAGGACAAAAATAGTTTCTGTCTCACATATTATTTGAAGGCAAGCTGAACACCACGAATCGACTGAACGACAACGGAGAATGTGGAGAAACTACTGCATTCTGATCAGGTGAATTACCCTCGCGGCCTCAAAATAAAACTTGCTTTGTGATGGACTAGAGGAGTGGGATACGAACGAATAGGGAGCAACAAAGTATCCAACAGGGCACTGACATCTGACCGTTTGTGGAAATCGCCACTCGTACGAGTACTGTCACCAACGAATAAAACGCAAAGAAGAGAACTGAAGTGACGAAACAAATTCACAAACACTTTGCTCGACGTAGCTGCACGCTGCACACTCACGAAACTCGGCACTTATAGCTGTGGCTGTGAAACAACGCCGATGTGTCATGTCCATTTTTCGCCTTGCTAAGAATGCTTGTAACTTTTTGTCCGTAATTTCGTCAGTTTCTATAGCTTTGAGGAAAATAAAAATTGGAATAATCCATAAGGTGCGTTTCCAGCGCGAATAATATTGCGCGTGCTTTTATGTGCACACGTTTTCGCAACTGCAGTGTATTGGGCGGATTAGACTAGTACGCAAAACCAAATACTGGGGGTTTCGGGCACACATCCCTTCCTGACGCGGTGTGTATTGAGTTTCTAACTCCCTAGCTTTTCTAGAGCAACAACTGCCATTGAACAGGCCGTTCATTGATTTTTTTTACTTGCCTTGTACTTTTGTTTTCTGCTTTTTGTATTGTGTTTATCGTGCCCCTCCTGCCAGGGCCCTTCACTGGGCCTGCAGTATGCCCTAAATAAATAAATAAACTAGGAGTTGAATAATTTACAGCAAATGGTTCGCTGAACACGATAGATATGTTTGAATGTACTTTTATTTTCACATGAGTAATATCATTCAGGCGCTTCTTCATTGCCGTGGGGAGGCTTGGTTTTCAGGATAAAATGCTATCGTGATATCGAAACTCTCTACTCGACGTGATTCAAGCATTCTTGCGCTAAATCTAATCGATTGGAAAAAACGTTCCTTTTTGGAAGGAAAGAAAACTAACACAATGCATGTAAGGAATTTATGAAAGGTAGAACGCAATTTACCGAAATGAGAAAATACTGTTTATCATTCACACTAGCGCAGGCATACAGTCCAGCGTGGTTTTCTCAGAAGCAACATAACTGAACGAGAATAAGTTGTGTGGGTAAGGCATGCGCACAAGCCAGGTCAGTTACTTTCCGCACGCTGCTTGCGTTCGCACTAGTGATCCGTTCTTTCTCGCGGTGTCGTGCCCCCCAGACACGAGTGATTTTTGCCGTCGTCTATTATGCTATGTATGTTGGACCTCGCTCAATGCGTGTTCTGTGTACTTACGGCTTGTCGTGTCTGGTTATGTCGAATTCAATCCCGGAGCTGACGAAAATGGCGCAGGTGTCTCACTTGAAACAATTGCTTAGGCAATAGCCCGATTAGAAGTCGCACAAAATTCCGTACTCTCAGAACTTATACTTATCCGTTCAGCTTAGACAAACATCGAGAACATTGTGAGAAGCCTTTCTTTGTGGGTAGACGCATTGGAAAAAGCAGAAAATTAGAAGTCAAGCAATGTAGACACAGATTATGTGGAAAAACTGACAGCGCAAGTGAAACGGCTTACCAACAAATGCGATGACGCGGAAAACCGTCTTCGCCGATCAAACCTGTTGTTATTTGGAATTCCTGATGTCAGTGACGAAGCATGGACACAGTCTGAATCGCATGTAATCTCTGTCTGCTCGGAGGAACTAGACATAACTATCAGTGAGAATGCGATTGAACGCGCTCACAGACTTGGTCGTTTCAAACCAGGAAAGAACCGCCCCGTTATTGCCGCATTTGCTAACTTTAAAGATAAGACAAGTATCATTAAGCCTCATTCAAGCGTGGAAGTGGCAGCTGTCGGACGTTGGATCCGAGCTGCCAGTGACTTCCCTTGGATCATCGACGCAAGATCATTAAGCCACATTCAGGTGTAGAGGTGGCAGCCGTCAGACTTCGATTCTGTGCTGCCGTGGACCTACCTTGAATCAACGACGCAGGCCTACTGCGATCGCCACTTTGCTGCCACGGCTTCCTGTGATCGGCCGCACAAGCCTACGGTGTTTGTGGAACGCCGTCGACAGAACCTGGCAACAGTTTTCCTGCTGCAGCTGCCCAGTTCTTGGGGGCGGCTGACAGGAGTTCGTCAGCGTCTCCCGTACCCACCTCCGTTCCTCATCTCCTGGCTCTCCACCACAGCCTCCCTGGACGCAACGCCAGCGACGCATCGCAACTCGCGAACCCGCGTCTGTGCTACCTGCAAGGCATTCCCGCACCACCTGGGACGCTTTGTATCCGGTGAACTCTCTCCTTTTTGTCTATAGTGTTGTACGCGTCTCTATTGTGTGTTTTCCTTGGTGTTTTCGTTTCTCCTATTGGCTCCTTTCTTTTAAAATATAAGCACGGCTTCGTTTTGTTTTGTTTGATTCGTTTCTTTTCTTTCCTCGAACCTGCACTCGAAAGCGAGCCCCTTCAGCAGTCTGGGACGCGTCACCCCGATTCGCGACAGTCAGGTCAAAACTTTAGACATCGCCGGAAAACAAAGCAGAAAAAAAGACAGGCGGAGGAGGTGAGCTGTCGCTCGAAATTGCAGTGCTACAAAGGAAAACGTCTGGTAAATTTTTAAATCAAATTTTTTAAATGCAAATTGTCCGGTAACCAAGTACAGCTACCTTTACTGATGAAGAAGCTTCAGCAACTGTGAACTGTAGTAAGCACAATGTAGCCAACATCCTGCGCCATAACTAGCAGACACTGTGTTGTAGGCTGAGATTTCGGAACTTTAGGTGCAGTATCGTTCGCAGAAAAACCCGTTTCTAAATTGCGCATCCCGATGCCACCCCACGCTGATCATGGCAACACGGAGCAAAATGTCAGACATTGTTTGAGTTGGCATGATAAAGCATCCTTCTGTGAATAAAATGAATGCAGGTTTGTTTTAAATACATTTCGCTTTGAGGCGGCATTAACATCTGATCAGCTTACAGCCGAACACAGAGACATTATGAAATCAATCGCCAACTTGGCAAATCGTCCGCACACTAGTCCCAACTATATACGTCTTAATAGAATGTCTTAATTCCTCGTTCAAGCCCCTAATTCTTCGTGACGTTTTTGTACCACTGGTCGCCTCTGCACGTTTCTTAGAAGCGCTGCTATTGTAATCTGCGCGGTATAGTAATCGTGCTTCTTAGCTACAGGTGGGCCTTTAACGTTCCAGATAAATTCCAAACCTGGAAATAGCAATGGAATGAGACATTTCAGCACATTGCGAAGTTCGTTCGGCCATGACGGTCACTGGCATCCCTAACTGTGCTGTACCATGTCTACCCATACTTGAAAAACTTCTCAAGGCGCATTTTATCTCTGTCCTCTGTTTTATTAGCAACCCACTAAAATTTCTGCCTCATGTTTTCTAAAAATCATTCATACATTTGGTGACAGTTGACAAAAATCAGCATTGTTCGGATTTCATACTCAAATGCGGAGGGAAGTATGATGACGAAAGGGCATTAGAAATCAAGAAGCGCACTGCACTGATAGAGAATCAGGGTTGGTCGAACTTGTTGCTTCTGCTACCCCAGACTGACCCTTAAATCTTTCTACGCAATCATTAAAAGTTGCGAAAAAGATCCTGACAGGCAACGGGCGTTTGAAAGCCTCTTTTTGTGAAGCCCTGTGTCTAAGCTCCCAAGTTTTATGCAGGCATTTCATTATGTTCTGTACTGAGAGGTTTGCATTTGACGAATACGTTGAAAACTCTCTATTCGATATGGTCTTGCGGAAAAGTTTCAGTAGGTTGAATACTCACAGCTTTCTGTAAAGTGTGGTGTGCCCTTGTTCCTCAGTTTGAAATCAATTCACAGCTCTTTCTGTCGGAAATAGGGCACTTGGTTGGATTAGCTGGCGAAATAAGTAATTATTATATTTCAGAAGAGTTACTTCCAGAACGCTAGTTTCATTATATTCGTAAGGAGACATTTTTTATGTATCATTATATCAGTTTTTCTGATATTTCTAGAGTAATTTGATTCTTCGAAAAATAAAGCACGATACACTACCGCGGCAAACCCTCGTGTTTTATTATTTATTTATGAATACTGCCAACCCTCATTTGAGGATCATTACAGCGAGAGACATTGAAGAAAAAAAGCATATATACACAAAAATGAACAAGCCTCTTCGAGAATACAATACAAGAGAGCATAAAAACGCAATAGAATTCAAATCACTGTAGAGCCACCTGCTGTACAAAAAGAAATCAATCAGTTGACAATCAGTTAAGCGCACATCTACAGGAATCCCATGCCTAGACGGAATCCCCAAGTGTATTCAGGAATGCCGCTACACCTGTAGACTCAGCAACGCGAGCGGGCAGTTTATTCCAGTGCTCAATAGCATCCGGAAAGAATGAGCAGCGAAAGACGTTAGTTCGGGTCAAGTATGGTCGAATCGCTTCGTAGGGATTAAAGCGGGAGCTCAGTCTACCTAGAGGCTGCAGATATTTTTCTTTATTGATGTTAATTTGACCGTGAATGATTTGGTAAAGTATCTTTAATCTCTGCTTTTTACGTCTTTTTCCTCATGTTTCTAAAATACATTATTGCACTTTGCAGCTGTTCTGCAGTGCACTACTGCAAAGCATGATATAAGAGTAGAGCAATAGAACAGGCAACAGATTACCTATCTTAAATATCCCCCATATTAGAAGCCTAATTAAGGTTGCTACGGTTTGCATGAATCCGTCTTGCGGCTGAACTGTATCCCAGGAAATGTTTGCTTTTATTGCAGTCGCCAGTATTTTTCGCTGCCGCCGATTCTTTGTTACTATTAGCATAAATTTAGATAGTATATCAGACAGCGTATTTTATGTGTGGAGAATTTCTGTTCATAATAAGACTTTTTTAAAGATTCTTCTAGAATGATATCAAAACATATGACAGTGCTGTATTTCGCGAGAAACAATAAAGCTGTTCACAGACATCTCGCTCGATGTATGCCCTTATGCTACTTAACAACAGCAGCGTCACAGAATGAAAGAGTACGTTTCCATTCACCGCTGAGCTCAGGCCTCCTCACTTTTCGCCTCTGTTTTCTTCATACTCACCGTTATGACGCGCATGTACGGCACAGGAAACTTCAACACCCGCATAGGACGTCAAACAGTTCAACCGGGTCACGCATCAAGATCTGCCACTCCAGCAATGAATCCTTGTCGGTTGTTGGTGAAATAGCTTTACATATAACTTCCCCAAGTGTCATAATCCTCGTCTTTTTCTAAGCTTTGCTACTTAAGGCGGAAGCTTAAAGATTCCCGAAGTAAAGTTAAACTCCTTGCATACTCAACATTCATTAGGTCCAAATTAGAGTACGCTTCGGTATTGTAGGATCCATTCATAAAGAAAAACATATACAAGATAGAGATGGTGCAAAGGAAAACGGTTAGGTTTATTTATAACAAATACAGGAGGTTAGACTCACCTGCAACACTAATGAAAACCAACCATATTCCATAACTTGAAGTACGCAGAAAAATTTCCCGTCTGTTTTTTATGCACAACCTTTTAACACATAAACTAAACATACCCCGCCCTGTAATTCTCAAGCAATTGTCGCGCCGAACACACGATTCACGAATTCATTTGCTGGAACCCATTTTTACAAAGACTGACTCATTCAAGCACAGTTTTTTTCCACGGACTGTTTCCGACCGGAACTCTCTTCCCGAGGCCATTTTCCAGTCCTCAAATTTTAGTAAAGCTCTTGAGAAGCATTTTCTCGAGTGAATGAGCGTTGTATTTTGTTATTCTGCTCATTGTTTGTAACCCCATGTATTTTCTTAGTATTTGTCATTTTCAATGCCTTGTTTAGCCCCTTCTGCATGGGCCAATCTATTAGCTTGCAGTATTTTGAATTATATAAATAAATAAAATAAATAATATTCTCGGATCATAAATCATTTCAGAACGAACAGAAGGCCCAGTTTAAAAGTGTCACTTTAAATCCTCACATTTTTTTTTCTTTCAAATGTCAAAATAAATGTTAATTGCCTATATAAATAACCATGCATGGCGAGCTGCACTTTCTCTCTTCCAATCTGTTTTTATGCCCTAATAAAATGTTTTATTTATCCACAAAATTTATTGTGTGGTGTATTATTTCTATTCACAAAAATATTTGACGCCCAGGTAAAGCCACAATGAGCAAAAATACTGATGACCTCAACCCCTAGACGGTTGAGCATGCCAGGATTATTAACAATGAACGCTCCCCATTCTAGCGACAGGTTACAGAGCTCTGGCACATGTAAAGCACGCGCGGAAATGTAAAGCAGTTAAAAGGCAGGGAATTGACTATCATTATTCAAAGCTTTGTTTCTCGAAACGGGGCAGAAGAATTCTAGAAAAAAAATGCGAGTAAACTTCTGCAACTAAAGTGTTGACAGGCGAAAGCTGAGGACACTATGCCCTGACGACTACCGTTGGGTGTGACGTCACGCCGTTCCCCTGGCTGTATCGATAGGCAAATTACACATCTTTCGGGGATCTTAAGTTTTAATCACGCTTAATTACACATTTTTTCATCTTATTTTACACAAATCCGATGTTTTTTCGACAATTCTGGGATAATTTTCACTATGCCGTGACGACTTCGGTGCATGTGACGCCACACCATTCTAGAGGCTATGTCGACGTCCGCTCTATTTCGACGCAATTTCGACATTTTGCCTATAATTAATTAACTAATTAATCTATAGAAGTCAAACATGGTTTCTAGATTTATTTTTTCTCCTCTATCTGCAGCAACCATTGGTTTTCTTCTGTCTTTTCTAGTTCCCGAGTTAAACACGTGTGACATGTTTTCTTAACGGACGACAGTATGAGCTATTAAAGTCTTTCGCCATTAAACTAAAACACTGTCCACGCCGGCATGTGTCAGGTCACAGTCCAGCGAACTGACACTGTTCCGCCCATATCAAGTGTTCTTAAATCGAACCTAACCTAAGAAACGACGCCGCTGAGAGCCTCACCCATGAAGCGGCCGCTGCTGAACCCTTAGAAAGATCTCTCAAGGTACAAAAGCAGGCCGTAGTGATAGAAGACAATCGAATACACAGAAGTCTCACCGATTCTGCTTGTATTCTTGCACGGATGTACAGAATAGGATAGACGTATGTACGTGCCCGCCCTTTAGCATTGTGCATGTTATGCTTTCCTCCTAACCTCACTAAGATCTTTGACATTCCATTTAAACCCCGCTAATGTCTCACAACAGCAATGCTAGGCCAGACTAACTTGATAAATTTCGAGCCTTAAGAGTTTACTAGATCATTTTAAAATGGCCGCCCCTCTGAGGCAACGATTCTAGGCGCACTCCGCTGTGTCGCAGGTGGGACGGCCGCGCTGTTCGGAATCCATAGGCACTGGGGACTGAGGGACATGTTAATTTTAATAAAAGTCAATTCCAAGGCCCTAATGGAGTCTCCATCACAGTCACCGAAAACCTTTTCATTTTTTTTTGCTGCGAGTAAGAGCATTCCCTCTTTACTTGAATGCGTGCTTGAGGGCACTAGAGTTTAGCCAGAGTAACGCGTAGCAACGTGGAATATTTCTAACATTTCGAGCGCTCCAATATGCCTAGAAATCGCAGGAGGATGACAATCACACGGATCAAATTCACGGGGAATCTCAGTTCTCTGTATGAACTAGACATTTGTGTTGGGAGATTTTAGCACTGAATCGCTTCAGAAAGATGGGTAACTAATTTCTACAAATGAGCGAGATCCACACGGCTGAAAAAATGTCATGGCCTGCTCTAAAAGGCCTTCGAATCTGCTTCTGTACTTCAACATGCTCAGCGAGCATGCCGATTTTTTTAAGTGCTGGGCAAACGCTTGCCAAAACACCCCGTAAAAACTGTTATAGCAACCTGAAACCCCTTAATGAAATGCCGAAGCGGCATCTACCATGCTGCCCATCCTCATAACAATTGCTATGTATTTTTACTCATTTTGGAACATAAATGTCAGGAGGCAATGCAGGACTTCTCTCGTTGTCTTAGAGCAGAGTGACGAGGGTAGGGCCCACTGATAACATCTGGGCCCAGTCCGAAGCCGTCACTCACTATGCGACTATAGGTGACAGTGCGCATATGGTCAATATCCGGCCGCTCAGGCAACATGCTCACGAGAAGGTGAACTCAGAAGTTTTTGGTTAGACAGCAAAATGGTGGTGGGGACGCTGCTTGTGCAGTAGAAATGCCCAATTACAGCTTCCTTTGTAATAAACTATCTATTGTTGTGACCGTACTTCTAGCCACGTGGGCCAGACCAGTAGCAACCATGAATAATCAACGAGGCCGACAACCCCGCGACGACCATGGGAAGTGGGATGCTTGGAATGCCCCTCCGAGCCTCAGCGGATTAGTGTAGCAAGAATGCCAGGGGCCATTGTCAGCAATAACCCCAGCGAAATTCCTTGATCGGAGGTATTGTCCGGGCGACCACAGAGGAGGCTACGGGCCGGCGCCGGTCACGCTGGCGGATAATTGAAGAATTCTGTGGCCCCGACTCGCGTTCTGGGAAATCGGCGGGGAAGCAAGTTTATTCACCTGCTGGAGGACTTCGGGAGATTCCTTTCCCGCAGGGCTGGATGAGGCGGCAACTCCCCCTCTCATCGAACCAGCTCCGAGAGAGAGTGGGAAAGCTCGCACCTGCCCAGCCGTGGGCGGTAACAAGAACGTCCCCTTCGGTCCATCGGATTGGACAGTGCTCGTCGACCATTATTCCCCAGCCAGGGATCTGGGGAAACCGGACGATATTTAACTCGGCCGTGAGTGTGGCCAAGAGAAGCCTGCTAGCTCCAGTCGACTACGGTTGACGAAGACGTTCCCCTTCCACTGAGAGCCATTCTCAGTCCTGCTTTGTAAATAATGTAAATAAGTGTATAAAGTTTTCGTTACCTTCCTCTAAACCCAGTCTCCCATACTCCTCGTCCAATCACCGGTCACCGGCCATGCTACCCGGGTCGCAACAACTGGTTGGCAGCGGTGGAATCGTCTGCGTGGTGTCCGTGCTCCGGTTTTGGTGAGTGTACTGCCTTCTCTCCTTGAGTATTGCCAGGCTTAGCATTTGTGCTGCTCTTCCTGGTAGTGTAAGTTGGTTGCAGTAGCCTGTTTGGATTTAAACCTTGCGCTGCACCAACACCATCCTTGAGAGGCTTGCGATTACATTGTTACCGAGCACATAAGGGCAGTCATGGACTGGCGAAAGCTGCGTAAGATGGACCTGATCTCCTTATGTGGGGAATTAGGGATTCATTGTGGGATAACTATGAAGAAGTTGCAGGTTGTCAGTGCGATAGAGGCCCTCGGTTTTGAGGATGAGGAGATAGTGGAGCACTGGGAGGAAATCAAAAGAAGAAAGGAATTGGAGGAACAAAAAAAGAAAGAGGAATTGGAGTAACGAAAACGAAAAGAGGAATTGTAATTAGCGGAACAAAGGAGGAAAGAAGAGGTGGCGCGAGAAATGAAGCGACTAGAGGTGAAGCTAGCGGCAGTTCAGGCAGAAGCAGCAAAGGCGGAGCGAGAAACGCGAAAGCTTCTGAAATGGCGAAGGGCTCGAGATCGTTTGAGGACTTTTCGAAGAGGCGAAAGCTTCAGAACTTTCCTCGAGAATTTTGAGCGAGTCTGTACGGAAGAGGAGCTAGATCAGGGCGAATGGTCAAGGATGTTGCTGGCTATCCTCCCTTGTGAGGTCAGCGCCGTATTAGCGCGACTGTCCGATGAGGATGCCGACAACTATGACATAGCAAAAGGTGCCCTCTTCCGTTTCTTCGGCATACGTATGATGGTGGAGTGTAAACGCCAAAGTGAAGATGCAGCTAGGGACACAACAGTTGCGCAAGACAGCAACGACAAGGCAGGTATAAGCGTAGAGAGAAGTGCCGGTTCAGCAGAAACGGCGGCAGGACCTGTCGATTTAAAGGCAGTACAAAAGGATTGTTGCACTACCAATCATAACAAGGGCACAAGCGATGATTTGGTTGAACTCGCTGGAAACAAAGAAATGTGCCACAGGGCAATATCGAACCCTCAGAACCATGCCGATTCGAAAGGGAAGGACGAGGCTCAGGGTCAGATAGACTGCGAAAAATCTGATCTGAATACAGCTTGTGAGGCACTCGAGAAAGGTACTTTAAAGATAGAAAACGACAGAGTCGCAGCGGCCCGTGAAAGAACGCCAGACAGTGAAGCACCGAGCTCAGACAAAATCACTGAGGCGTGCGAATTTTCAGAGAGGTCGTTACCTAGCACTGACAGTAGGGCTCAGGTGGTTTCCCTACGCGAAGAAAATTCCGCACGCGACGAGCCTCCGGGAATTACTGTGTTGGCTTTTGGCGCTGCGGCGAGGGCCGACACCTTAACACGTGACGGCACCGCCATACCAGAAGGCAGTCATGCGGGAAAAGCGACAAGTGAAAGATCGATTGCAAGCGAGGAATGCGCATCAGCGCTGCATCAAAACAAAGGTAATTTCAAGGATGAGGGAACCACGGCCGCTCGCGACCGAACACCCGAAAACGAGTGGTGGTCGAAGGAAATCGCAGGAGCGGTGGATTTTTCGGGGAGACCGTCGCCTGGCACTGCGAGGAAAGCGCAATCGGCTTCGCTGAACGGCGAGAAAAATCGTGAACATGACGGGCCTTTGGAAATTGATGCTGCGGTGAGTGCCAGCAGCTTAACACGCGACGGCGCCGCGATAACCGGAAACGCACGATACAGATGCGCTAGGGTAGCCTCGAGAAAGCGTCGGCGCGCAAGGAAAACTAAGGTGAACGGTTGCGCTGAAATGAAAAAGGTACGGGTCATAAAGCCCGCGAATTTGAGGACCGGCCAACCTTGTAACTTTGCAAAATTGCAACCGCGGCGCTCAAGAGTTCATAAGCGTCGCATTAAAGCCGAGGTAACTAGGCGTGCGCAGTCTGGAGGTAAACCACCTGCTCCATTGTGGGACCGCAGCAGGGGTTGTCAGGAGACATGTGACACCCGATGCTGGCTGAAGAAAAAAACGCCCGGCTACCGGACAAAAGGGCGTCGAAGAGCGCGCGCGGGTCAGACAGAGACGAGGCATGCAGGGTACCGGGAGAGGGGGAAGCGCCTCTCTCGTGTAAAGCTTTTTCAGCGCTGCCCGGGCTTTGCATGCCAGTCGCAAAAAGACGGAACTAATCAGCCCCGCAGCTTTTTGGAAAGCGTAGCTGGTAGAACGGCAGCCCGACCACGCCGAGCGCGGCTGAAGTAAGGTATTTCAGGAATACATGCGTCTTGTATTTGCTGTTTTTTTTTATTCATGTACGGCAGAGAAACGGAAACGAAGTGTTGAGCTTTTATGCCTGTGTAGGATTTTGTACTTCGTGTTTTCTGGCCGTAATGATGTAGCTTAAAGACGCTTGCTAATTTTCAGCGTAAAAGAGTTTCTTTTTTTTTGGTGTGACACCATTGGAGGTTTGGAATGGATAGTTGCAGTGTGTGGATTTTGTGTGTTAGGCATAGATTAGCGCTTGAGATTACGTGAGCAGTAGTGGAGCTCTACTATCTCCTCGTCTGATCTATCGGAGCCGTTGGTCTGTGAATCGCAACGGCAGCTGTAATTTCTCCAGAACAAAACCTGTTTCAAAATTGAAAAAAAAATGCGGTGGCATTAAATCGCCCGCATAGGTCACGTTCATCGCCCGCAGCTCACCCAAACAGACTGCCTGAGGGGGGGAGCCAAAAAGGGGAGTAAATTGAGCAGCACAGCTTGAAGCCTTGTTCTTTGTTTTGCCTGGCACGACTCGGGAGAAGGGTGGTGCTCTTGCCTTGCCGGGGTGGGGACATGGTGCAGATTTGACCACTAATGCTCTACCTGAGACGCTTGGCCTGCAGACACCGACCCTTGGACCACCCAGGAAACAGAGGACCTGCCTGGCTGATGCGGCCTCTTCAGAGGACAGCGAGGAGCTGTAACCCCTTTCGAGGCCTCTACCTGGCGGCGGACGAGCTGTTGTGACCGTACTTCTAGCCACGTGGGCCAGACCAGTAGCAACCATGAATAATCAACGAGGCCGACAACCCCGCGACGACCATGGGAAGTGGGATGCTTGGAATGCCCCTCCGAGCCTCAGCGGATTAGTGTAGCAAGAATGCCAGGGGCCATTGTCAGCAATAACCCCAGCGAAATTCCTTGATCGGAGGTATTGTCCGGGCGACCACAGAGGAGGCTACGGGCCGGCGCCGGTCACGCTGGCGGATAATTGAAGAATTCTGTGGCCCCGACTCGCGTTCTGGGAAATCGGCGGGGAAGCAAGTTTATTCACCTGCTGGAGGACTTCGGGAGATTCCTTTCCCGCAGGGCTGGATGAGGCGGCAACTCCCCCTCTCATCGAACCAGCTGCGAGAGAGAGTGGGAAAGCTCGCACCTGCCCAGCCGTGGGCGTTAACAAGAACGTCCCCTTCGGTCCATCGGATTGGACAGTGCTCGTCGACCATTATTCCCCAGCCAGGGATCTGGGGAAACCGGACGATATTTAACTCGGCCGTGAGTGTGGCCAAGAGAAGCCTGCTAGCTCCAGTCGACTACGGTTGACGAAGACGTTCCCCTTCCACTGAGAGCCATTCTCAGTCCTGCTTTGTAAATAATGTAAATAAGTGTATAAAGTTTTCGTTACCTTCCTCTAAACCCAGTCTCCCATACTCCTCGTCCAATCACCGGTCACCGGCCATGCTACCCGTGTCGCAACACTATCAGTGTTAAGGTGGATAAATGTGGTTTGTAAATATGGTTGATAAATATGGTTGATAAAGATGGTTTAAGATAACTAACCCCGGAATATCGTGCAGTAGCACTAGTGACGGTGGGCACATAAGATCCTTACGTGCTAAGGGCATTTGACCTCTATGCCTCTGTTTTCATCTTTGGGATTGTTGTTTTGAATATTCACTACCGTGGCGACCACCGGTCGAAAGGATGCAGGAAATGAAAATTACCTCTCCGTGATGAAAAAGCGCGTAAATATAGGGCATGAGACCCAACAGACGTAATCATCATCAGCAGCAGTAGCCTAAACACGTCTACGACTGGACAAATTCCTCGCCTATATCTCTCGAATTATCTCTACCTTGTGCTAACTGCGGCCGCTTTGTCCTCGCAAAATTTGCAATCTCATCTATGCACCTGACTAGCTGTCGTGCCGTTCTCTTTGCCTTTTTTTTGGGATCTACTCCGTTAACCCTAAACACCACCAGTTATATTGTTTTCGCAATGCATGCCCTCCCCTATCCCATTTCGTCTTCTATATTTCGACTAGGATATAGTGAACTCCCCTTGGTTGCCCCATTCCCTCTCCTCTCTTCTTGTCTCTGAATGTTGAACATATCATTTTCCTTTCCGAAGATCGTTGTGTTGTTATTAATTCGACCGCATTCGTTGGTCTCCTCGTTTAAGCCCCAAGCGTGAGTAGTTGCCAGATACAGCAAATATGTACTTCCCTCTTGAGCGATACTGGTGAACAGACATTTATAACATAACAGCCGCTCTCAAATGCGCTCCGCGCCATTCTTAATTTGTAGTTGTTTCTCACGGTCTGCATATGCGGTCACCAGCTGCCCTAGGCAGACATATTTCCTTTACTACTTCAGATACGTCGCTGACTATTGTATTCATTACTTCCTTTCAGAGGGCATTGAACAGGTTTTGTTTTCTTTAAACTGTGCAGTTTATTTCTCTATAAATTACAGCATTGGTGCAGAGCTAGCGTGTGGCCTTATTTGCAAGTGTCAGGCGGTTCAGATCTCTGTGCAGTCACAATTTCTACCAGCTAAATAAAGAAGAATATGAGTGTTGATGGAGATGCGTCACCTGGCCTGGACTCGGAGCCCTGAGCTGAAAACGCATCTGCTGACCAGAACTCGATTTCACCACTCTGGCGTAGTACTTGGTCACCCTTATGAAATCGAATACACATATTCGCCGAAACACGCCTAATTGTGCTTTTTAATAAAGTTTCCCTCTCAGCAACTAGCGTAGTTCTACAATGTTGCGGATGGCTAAATCTCTTCACTTATCTTTTTGTGACCGCCTCGATGGCTCAGCAATATGCGGCTCGGCTGGTGACTCGATGGACACGGGTTCGATCCCGGCGGCGGCGGTCTCATTTCGATGAAGAAGAAATGCAAGAGGTCTGTGCACCGTGTGATGTCAGTGTACTTTAAACAATCCCAGGTTCTAAAACTTAACCGCAAGGCTCCACTACGGTGCTCCTCATAGCATGAGTCGCTCTGGGACATTAAACCCCATGAAAACTAGAACTGAAACCTTCTCACCTTTTTTTTGTAGAGTTTGTATCAATCAAAACGAAGTCGCACTTGGAACACAGGGTTTTTAAGGTTTGCAATGGGTTTGCAAGGTTTGCAAGGTTTGGAAGGTTTGCAAGGTTTGCAAGGTTTTCAATTGTAGCCGGAACTTATGAAGTACTAAGGGTTTCAACTGAAATCTCAAGAGATTTAAAAGCAATTCTTGTTAGCTACGCGAAGGAAGTTTCCGTTATCTGCAACTGGCAGCCGTCCATACATTCTGTGGCTGCAATTACGATGACATATGCGTAGCGGCCGTAAAGCTTGCGCTTTCGCATCGTTCTTACCAAAATTGATGCTCAATATGCAAGCGATAATAAATCCCGCACATATTTCACGTCCTAATAAGCATCAACACATTGATATTGTTTCACGGCAATTTAAGCGCAGTGAAAATTTCTGAACATGGTTTAAACGCTGCTTAAAAAGCCTGCCTGCTACCAGAGAGCACTTCTGAGGGCTTCTTGCTTGTTGTATTATTCTGAAAAACCGCAGTAATCACCGCAGTAAATAGGGAGAAGCCATGCGACACTGTAACAATCGTTAGCAGTCAAGCAAGTGAATAACATTCAGCAAAGCTGGGCAAGTTGGATAGCGTTCATGATGTAAAAAATAGCGCACAGGGAACACACGGGACGGAACAAGTGAATAACAGCGTGGCCCTTGCCTAAGTCGGGAAGTCACGTAGGTGATGAACTAAAAGGTGAACTTCTATGAACTGTTCATTATGATCGTCACGTTCCCTACGTCTTTTAGCACTTCAGCAAGCTAAGTCTCTCACCCCCGATAATTGACGTCACTTGGTGCTGATCTGTTACAAAAAAAGGAATGTCTGATCGTGTAAAAAAGGCTGAAGAGGCTAGCAACGCGCATAATACTTATGCCCTTTTTAGCACTTCGCCAAAAATGAGCCTAAGGCCGTTGAACTCTGCTCAGTATATACGAGGCTCGGCAAACAGAGTAATATGTTTCGAATCTTCGGCGTGCCCATTTGTCATTCTACTTATAAACAACGTATCAGTTGCAGCGCAGAAGACTAGGCGTCCAAACGCTGAAGACGTAAAAAACTGCTTATGACAAATATTTTCTTGCAAATTCCAAGAACGGATATGGAGGCTTCCAGTCTATCAAGCGTGGTTATTTACAAAAATATATTTCTGCAATTTGAAAGAGCAATTTCGTTTAACATAATGACTAAACGTTTTGCCTTGTACATTAGTTTCATTTCACTAGTTTCATTAGTTTCTGTATCTCCTGTTGTATTAATTAGTTTCTTTTGCACATTTTATTGTTCTTTGCCCCCCTTACTCATTGCCCTTCTGGGCCTTCTAAGGTATTATGAATAAATAAATAAATACATTTTTACGCTGCATAATTGCTCCCTTTCACCGATATGTTTTTTTTGTATTGTGCACATTTAATTAGTTTTGCTGTCTCTCTATGGGGCACAGTCCGCAAAAGGCAACAAAAGAACAAGCACCCGAGGATAAATGTTTTGCTGCAGTTTAGTGATAACTGATTGGTAGGGCCTAAGGATTGACTTCGCAATTTTTCGAGCACAAACACTGCAGAGGCGCACAGCTGTGCCAAGATTGGTCATTAACCGAGATTCTTGATGCGCTTTTATTTTTCTTTTTTTTACAATATTCTATCCACCAAAAGCGCCCTGATTTGTACAGCTATTGTACGCTGTAGTTTTAAAAGCTGATCGTGATATATAAAAATAAACTGGCACACTCATCTCTACACCCGCTGTTCACTCCAACTTAATTACCTCAGGCGCAATACACTACGTCAACTCCAGCTTCGGAAGAGAGTAGACCCGCCTGAGCAGACAAAAAGATATTGAGGATGGTTCTATTGCACCTTTTACAATGCATCAGAACCACGGTGACAGGTGATCTCCACTTCTGTCGAAATACTTTCCTTCAAGATTAAGCTAACTGTGGGTACTTCCGAGAGGCGGAGTAGAGATGGCATAACTCAGCGAAGAATCTAAATAGGTAGTGCGGGATTTGCTACCCGCTGTCGAGCGGGAGCCACAAGGCCAGCCCAAGGGGCTGGCTACTTAGCATCAGGAGACAATTCCTATGGCCTGCATGCATAAAAATGATCAAAGATGACATCGCTCTGTCTTTTGTTTGACCTATATTCGACCTAGATGGGCAGTAATGAGCTCCTCATAGGGAACTTGCAGAACGCCTAAGGTGCCAGTCCAGCGGGCATCGCAGTGTCCCGGACATGCCGGACGCACCTGAGAACCTTCGGTACTGAACCGGTTTTGCTCAGGACGATCGCTCCCCCGCCCCATTTCCTCTACCGATTAGAGATGCCAATCGCTACGCATCGCAGCCATTCTTCTCCCTACTGTAGCCCACATGGTGCGCGGCATCTTTTTCCCATCTGAGCAGAAACGCGTCTTCTAATAGGTCTTAAAGTTAACGCGCAGAGAACCAATGCAATCTTCAACAGTCTGGCAAAGGAACAACAGTTCGCAATTGGCAGCGAGGCCCTGGAAGTGGCAAGTAAAGACGCCTACTTAGGGCAGGCAGTGGCCGCTGATCCGGATCATGATAGGGAAATAAGTAGAAGAATAATAATGGGATGGAGCACATATGGCAGGTCCTCTCAAATCATGAATGGCAGTTTACCACTACCCCTCAAGAGAAAATTATACACCAATTGGGTACCTGTATCTCACCTGTACTCACTTATGAGGCAGAAAAGTGGAGGCTAACGAAAAGGGTTCCGCTAAAAAGTTAAGGACAAGGTAGCGAGCTATGGAAAGAAAAATGATAGCTATAACTTTAAAAGACTGGAAGAGGGTAGGGTGCGTGAGGGAACAAACGCGAGTTAATGATATTTTAGGCGAAATTAAGAAGAAGAAATGGGCTTCGGCAGGGCATGTAATGCGAAGGCAAGATAACCGCTGGTCCTTAAGGGTAACGGAGTGGATTCCAAGAGAAGGCAAGTGTAGCAGATGGCGGCAGAAAATTAGATGGGCGGATGAGGTCAAGAAGTCTGCGGGGATACGGTGGCCCCAGCTGGCAGAGAACGGGGTTAATTAGAGAGACATGGGAGAGGCCTTTGCTCTGCAGCGGGCGTATTAAGGCTGATGATGGTGATGATGATGACGTGCTCTTATGTAGGCCTGGAAAGTTTTTCGGACCACCCCTGGTACCACGCGATAGCGCAAGGAGCTCGTTCTGCTGAAAACCCCGCCGTGGTCCTGTCGCCCGCCATCTGGCGTTAATCGGAACAATCCCAGACCTGTTGCAATCAAAAAACAAAATACAGCAGCCGCCATTAGGGTTTTAACCCAGGCCCTCCACGTACGAAGTGCGAAGGCAACCAATAGGCGAGGAGTTTGTGGTTCAAGCGTGTTAATGCGTTATGGTGTGTATGACTGGATAACGTCCGTTTTGGATGTGTACTGATATTATAGTAAATAAAAAGACGAAATATCAGTATTTAATTAGCAGACAGAAGCTGCGCGGAACGTAAAGGCGTTGTTGTGATGCTTCATTGGGCTGAAACAAACGATGTCTATGCGTATTAGTATGTAATGACGTTGTATGTGGTGCAGCGTCACCTAGATATATGATTGGTAATGGCTGATTTTGATTCTTAATCGGTACTGTGATCCATAATACCCCTGCAATCGATAATCGTGACCGGCAATGTGATTGTGGATTGGTAATTGGTGAAAATTTGAAAAGAAAAGGAAGAAAGAGGAAAAAGGAGCAGAAGGTACAACGGCGTCTGCTTTTAAGGCGAATATCAAGTGTGCTCCTAATTTTGCTAGCGCAGCCAGAATTCCTCTGCCTGTAGGCCTTGCCATTTTGGAACGCATAAACCTAAGTTGCACGCTTGTATATTCTATGCAGGACTTATTTAGATCGTAAGCATGAATGTTAGCTACTTGCCCACGCACATCAATCTTGGCTTTAACAACGTGTTCAGCGGGCAGCCCGTATACTTCACCAGCGAGTGGCCTGTATTATGCGCTCATGCTCCACCGCTGCGCCACCCACGATTAACCCCATTACACCCGATGTAGGATATGCAGGCAGTCTAACTGGGAGAATATAAACTCTTCCAGTGTACAGCTAATGTACGTGGGACTGTCGATAGGCGCAGCAAGGTCAACTAACTAATGGCGCATGACGTTTTTGCACTCTGAACCCCAGAGTTACCTACGCAGGACTTAAAGAGGCTGCTGGCGGGAATATGCTAGCTTTTTACCCACACAGCGTACTTGGTTTCGCCAAGGTATTACACGGGAAGCCACTATGGAGGTTACCCGAAATTCATCGTCATGTAGCCCGCGTTACAACCATACACTGCATGTTGCACCAGTGTGTGTCTCACGCTTAGTTCTTTTATATCCTGTATGCAGGATTCAGGCTGGGAGGTTGTGGGAATGCCAATTGTGAATGCCAGCAAACACGATTCATTAACTGCCATCCAGCAGCCCGACCATTCGCACGTGCACCAAGCTGGTGCACGAGCTATTTTACTTAGTCCATATACTTTTGCGCCGCAATGGAGCCGGTCAGGTCATCCTCTTTTCACTGTTCCTCTAACCTAATTAAAAAAAATATTTTGTGAAATATTTAAGTAACATTTTGGCGATGATAATAAGCCTAATGATTTTTCCACGAGGTTCGTAGTGTTCTTGAGACTGTCACTGAGGATCCGCCATCTGCTTGCTTACGGAGAGCGCACATCCTCCCATCCATTTTAATGATCATCCATTATTTGGATTTCAAGCAAAGAAAAGTGAAAAAATAGCTTACTGTTGCTTTGTTGAAACTATTCGCTGCTGGGAAAGCGGAGGCAATGCCCTTTTCGCACATACCAAGGTGTGGTTTTTTTTTTCAGAGAAACCCTTGCCACAAGAAGACGTTGCTACTTCTTGAGAACTTGAACGCTTTGAATAAGTGGGAATGGCAGACAGAGGCCTTGTACTGTGTAGAGTGATGATATCAACCAGCCTAAATACATGCAGTGCACTGCAAATGCCGCTCCCATTTCCTTACAGTTATACTTCCTCTGTGCCAGCAGCGCCAGATGAATTCTCGCTTACTTTCTCATCCTCCCACCGAAACTTCTCACGGTCCCTGCGAAAAGTACCATCACTGATTCACTAAATTTATCAATGGATTTTGAATGATCATTACTGAATAGATATTAATAGGACCGAGCTGTTAGCATACTCTGCTTTCTTGCGTTGAACAAGGCCTCTGCATTTGGAGTACCGACTAGTTCCTTCGATTTTCGATGACCGCCGTACTGTTATGGCTGCCGACACTACAATGATTTATCTCCTTTCTGGCACTTTTCAGGCGTGCACTTTTACGTCAGAGCCTACCATTTCACCTCAGTCGGAGAGCTTACGTCAGTATTTGGATTGCGTCAATCGCCTTAGCGAAGCTTTTTATTCGTTACGTACCTCTTTAACTATCCATGCACGCAATAGGACTCAAAACTCATGAAGAAAACGTTTGCCTAAGAGGTAGAGGAGTAACTGTATCGCGGAAAATGCAGCAGTCCGCAGGCTGCCTAGGTTCGAGCACGTATAAGCCAAGTAGCCTCAGAAGTGCGCTGACGACTGCATGCTTCGCATGAGTTTATACAAAAAGAGGGGCTTTGTGCAGCCGGAGTTCAGATATAGTGGGAAGATCGAAAGAGTAGAGAATGGTGGCAAACTTTTTTATCTAAACGCTTCAAGAATTTTAATGGGTGAATAAATAGCGCACACAAATTCCATGTAAAGCAATTTCGGACAAAAATTTTGTAAATTGGATAATTGTAAGATACTTTTAAGCAAATATTGAAGGTAATGGTCAATTCTTCTGGTATGTAGCAAAGTCTTGCTTTAAAAGTGTTTCCATGGATCGAATAGAACAGTTAGGACTCTTATTGAAAACCAGTGAGAAGCGGTTTTGATGATAGAAAAAACGTTAACAGAAGAAAAAAATTCTATTGCCGCCGGTTGATTTTCGGATATATTGATGGTTATAGTGAGATCTTACATTATATTAAAAAATTGCGCTGGTGAAAGGTAGCCCACTGAAAAATTATTTTGTCCAGAATTTATCGCTGTGTTTTTAAATCTTGTAAAAGTGTTCAGCGGTATAAATGATAGTTTAAGAACGTTAGCTATATAAAATGCAGGAAAATAAAATTTTCCGAAAGGTCACCATTCCTTCCATCTATATTTCAAAGCAATAAGCTTGGAAAATATATCATTTTCGTCATAAAAAGAAAGTGCTTTCCGTCAATACAAGCAGACTCTGTCGAATACAACTCCAAAAGTGGCGACATCAGAATAAAGTAAAGTGTAGGCTGCACTTTGCCGACGTCCGGTCATGCACCTTCTGACTCGCATGAGTTCACTGTCGGCAACTCAAGCGTTCTAATGAAATTCACCGCTTCCAGGAATCTGCATCGCTGAAATGCCGTTGCCTTGCTACTCTTGTTTGTCTGTTGCCCTTGCTGCAGCCTTCTGGGCACTGACTTCTTGGCGTTTAGAGTTCTCCAATACATTGTTTGTAATTTAATTTGTGGTTCATGATAGCGTTCAGTATTCCGGAATGCATGGCATGTAAAAGATCAAAGTGTACAGAGGTTTATTGGCACGTTGAAGCGCCGGCGACGAAGACCCGAGCGCAAATAGTCTAGGAACCAGCAAGGCGAGAGATCGGCACACAGGCGGCAGTTCTCCAGCCCGAGCTATACCCGAGCCTTCGACGGGCGGCGCTAGCGCTTCGTCGTCGTCGGTGGCGGCGCTGAATCATCTTCTTCATTCCAAAAGTATTAAATTCAGATTCATTCATTCTCTGATAAGAAGGTTTTATAATTGATATATGCAACCTAATAATAATCTTTATACATTCCTCTCAATCGATTCGTCTGAGTGCATAATTAAAATTTCACTACGGCCGCGAAGTACCAGAGAAACGTTGTAGGGTTGAGGACTTCTCACGTGCCCAGTCAACTTTTACGTATTCCGCATAAGCACCTTGGTTACTTCCTTCATTGTGAGCATCGCGGTTTCATACACTTCCTCGTACATACTTCAGGCGCAGCGTTGTTTGATGACAGATATGCGTTCTGCCTGTGATCAGATACGTACAGGATAGCAAGGGTAACAGCTATGCCTCAAACAGACCATGCGCACTAACAAGAGGGAGAAGTGCATGCAGCCTTAAAAAACAGACCAATCTGTGACACGGCAAATACCGCCGTTTAAAGACCAAACCTGAACTTCCTTTCAAATCCATAAGCGTTGGGAGTGAGAACGCAGACGCAATTAAGTTCGCGCGCAGTCCGCATGGAGGAAATAGCTGTTTCGACTATTAAAACCTTACTACCAGAACCCCCGACCAGGACGAATTTTTCTTTAACTACGAAGTTTCTGAGAAAGCTGTATAGAGTCCTAACACTTTCCATACCACCAAAAAAATAGCAATATTTGCGGGTTTTCGTTAAATTCTTTTGCTCAAAGAACTATTTGGCTTAAACTTGATGCAGTACATGAAAATTAATCCAAATAAACAAAAGTTCTTAAAACGGGGAGACTGGTTAAACTGACTTTTATGTTCGTAAAGAAATTTGTTCATGAATTCAACGTACTTAGGCACATATAGAGCAAAAGTTTCAAACAATGTATTTAGGCACATACGCGTGTAGAGCAAAAGTTTCAAGCGCGTGCTTGTTTCCCGAGCGCTGAATTCGAAATAAATTTTAGAATCTACAAAATATGTGCGCACTTGATAGAAACCACTTCCGAAGAAAAAAATGTTCATGTTACAGGTTCTCACGTAGACAATTATTACTTTAGGCCATGAAGTTATGCACGGCATTGCGAAAATCGGTCGGGCAAACTCTCTGCCGCGCAGGCGGTATGAGATCCTGCCTCAATATTGTAAAATCCCCACAAATGATGTAAATAGCATCGCTAACCTCAATACTTGTTCGAAAATTGTCGCTGAAAGAGAGAAACGCGCCTTGACAAGGACCAGCCCAGGCGTTACCGTCGATGGTGGTTGCATGAAATATACACTCGCCAAAGATGGTTTTAAAACATGACGTTTCGGGACCCCTACGGGTCCCTTGTTGACAATGAAAGAAGAACGGAATGGGCCGCTTCTTATATGCGCACTTGACAGCGCAGTGAGTGGGCGTAGTTATCCGGGAGATTACCCTTCGTCCTGTTAATAACATTCTCAGTAGTTTGTATATAAAAGATCCTAAAAGCAGTCGTGACGAGAAGGGTTTCATAGTATCTAAGGTTGTGGCCTTCTTCCAGTCAATGGTGCGGTTCATTTCTTGAGCATGCTTTGCCAGGAAGTTGGATGACGTGCGACGTTAGTTGACGTCGTTCTTGTGCTGTCTTAATCTTCTTTGGCGAGTGTATGTTTGGCGAGTGTGTGTTTCATTCTACCACTATGCTTCCCCCTCGTCAGACTGGATTCTGCCGAACACTTGGCTGCGCTGCCATCGATCTGCTGCATTCGTTTCTCGAGTTATCTTCACGCTTTTAATTGAAGTAGGATGATGTGGCGGCTACCTGAGACCTGCTGCTACCTGGAGCGTTGGAAAGCCAGCAATGAAAGCAGCTGAATCACGAGATTTCCGCGTAATATGGCTCATGCGACGCTGGCGGAGGCATCCATTCGCAACATCAATACTGCGCACTTTGCGGAAGCAGTTCAAATAATAACCCGTACACGGTAATAAGCTAAACTAACGAGAAAATAATTTTCAGTTGCTTAGGGTAAAGTCAGATGGACGTACATGTTTAGAAACAGCGCGGAAGCGTTTCAAAATGGCGCTTCAATACGTTCTTTACGTGCTAGCAATGACCAGTAGTCGCGGTACGAAATGAAATATGGGCGTAGCTAAGAATACCGACAATTTTATGTAAAAAAAAACAAAGGGACCTACGCCGTAGAAGATGAAGGCGCACAACACAATCTGCTACCATCAGTAGGTGACATTGTTCAGCGAGGCCGGCTAGCGCGTCCGTCTAAGAGGTTAGGGGAATCGGCAGTTGACATTCGTGCTCGTGGCAACCACTGCAGCTACGCTCGTCGTCTTTTAAGCCTAAGCACTCCGTGGGTTATTCTCCAGGGGCCAATACGAGAGTACCGCACATCATCCCCGATGCAAATGTCCTTGGCATAAACACCAAGTAGACTGTTTCTTCTCTCTCCAGTTCAGATTCGTCCTTTAACCGGTGGTATTATTTGCACCGACTGTAGCTCTTTTCCTGAGTCTGCGTGCTCCGCCCCCTCTCAGTAAGCGAGCAAGATTTTTTTAAACTTTGCTGTTACTCTCGCTGTCAGCTTTTCAGGCATCGTGATTGGCCGCAAGAAGAACACAGATCAGCCATGAAGCAACGCTGCGCCTGAAATGCGCACGAGGGCAAAGATGAACCTGGATGATGCTTACCGTGAAGGAACAAACCCAGATTCGAACCCGGCCGTGGCGGTTGAATTTCTTTTGAGGAGAAATTCTAGAGGCCCGTGTACTGTGCGATGTCAGTGCACGTTAAAGAACCCCAGGTGGTCGAAATTTCCGGAGCCCTCCACTACGGCGTCGCTCATAGCCTTAGTCGCTTTGGGCCGTTAAACCCCAGAAACCAAACCAAACCAAACCAGATAAATCTGCCTAAGACCTCGAAGTTGATTAAAAACTTCACAAGACCGCAACCATGGAACAGGCCTGTTACACTTGGCGGCAGTAGTGTAGTACATCATAAAATATGCAGTGAAATGATGCTTCCAGACGATTTGATAAAAAGGTCGTTGGAAAATAATCTTGACCCTGTGTAGGAATAAAAGAAACTTTCGTCGAAAAAAAATCAGTTTAAACTGATTACTTGAAACCCCGCACGTCATGCTTGTAAAGGGCGCCCATTTGCTGTACGATGTGAGTGCACGTTAAGGATCCCAAAAAGTTCGAATTATTCCAGAGCCCTCCAATACTGCAACTGTTTCTCTCTTTCTTTTGTTACTCCCACCTTCCTCTCTTCCAACCCCCCTACACCCCCCCCCCCCCCCGGAGCAGTTAGGGTGTCCTCAAAAACCACTGATTTTTCAGAAATACTGAAGGCCGTCACAAGCCATGAATTCAATTTTTGATGATGACGTGCAGGAAGCTGACCAACAAACAATTCAGCGTCCAGAAGGCTGCAGCAAGGGCAACAGAAAAGATAAGATGCGAACGCATCTGCGTTTCGAGAAAGGAGATTCCTGGAAACAGTGCGCTTCTTGAACATCTGGAACGTTTGTGCTGCCGACAGTGAACTCATGCAAGTCAAAAAGTGCAACACGGGCAGTCGATCAAAAGCATGCTGGAATTTATTGGTGTCACCACTATTAGCGTTACACTCGAGAGTTGCCACATGTGTTTGCGTCAAGCAATTATTTCACATTGTGAGCATGATTGAGCTGCTAAATCCAGAGCTGTCCAGAATAGGGGAAATTAATGCATTCTGTCGCCAGTATGTCGCATTTTTGTATTTTTATTTTGCTTATTCTTGACGTTCAGAAAAATTTCTGAAGATTTCCTAATTCACGTAGAAAAATTACAAATTTTTGAATGGTACCTAATTACAAAGTGAAATTTTTGAAACATTTACAACTGGCGTTTAGCGACCGTGTACAATAAGACCGACCTTATAACGTACAATATGTTAACAACTGCTGCACAGTGTTTTTCTTACTTTATAGAAATTCGTAAGAGATATAACCTCCTCGAAGAGAAGTTTATTGGACTGATTATTCATACAAAGGGACCATAGTCCCTCACAAAGACAAAAACAACACGGCAGCGACTAGTGTCGCTCGGTACAAACAAGCTATGAAACAAGAACACGACGGCGACTGCTGTCGCCGTTCACACAAAATCATTCACAGCACAGAATGTTCAAAGGGTCCATAATGTCCAGGCATCGCGGGGGGAAGCACGCTCACTAAATACGATGAACGCGCACCGACACCGCGCACCACACACTCAATACGGCAGGAGCCGCACCGTCACGCGGCCCCCGCTGGCGGCGATGATAACCTCCTCAAAGAACTTGTGGTGGTACTTGGCTTGTGCAGAAAATTTGCTCGGAAGAAAAAAATTAGAAGACACCCGTGAGAAGCTATGAATAGCGCACATTACGGCGCATCGTAGTATTGACCTGGAGCCTGGTAAAGTTTCTGCAGTCGAGGTGCAGGGGCCTCTGTTTATATTAGCTGACCATAAGCAAATGCATGCTAAAGAGAAAACTGTAAAGAAGGTCTTACTTCCGAGTATGGCTTGTTCGGCGCGCAAACCGCAGCAAATACGAGCCTGGACATGTTAACAAACCCTAATAAATATTCTGTCGGTGGGCGCTGTCCGTGGAGAGTGGGCTGAGATCTGAAGTCAACGATGCGGGGCACCATACGGCATGCTGTCAAAAATTCAGCCTGCGTAGTGATCGAAAGCAAGGCAAAATAGTCCTGAGAGCACCATAAATATATCAATATATCAAAGGTTGAAATTGAATATTTTCATTCAAAATATTTCTGCGTGGTGCACAAAACAGTTATGGCCAAACAACATAGAAGAAATACATCGCGACACAATGGCCTATGAGAAAGAAACACGATGTCTCAAATGTATATAGGCAAAACTAATGGAAGAATACAGAACAGCATATAAATGCAGCTATCTCGTCCACATTGTGAACGTGGCACAAGAAAATTATCCGAAGCATTTATCTCCATTCCGTTTTTTTTTTCTAACCACGACGGCCGATTAGCTGCCGTGGTGTTCAACTGCTTAAAATGGTCGCGGTTTCAACTATGAACACGGGTTTGGTTTGGTTTAGTTTGTGGAGTTTAACGTCCCAAAGCGACTAAGGCTATGAGAGATGCCGTATTGGAGGGCTCCGGAAATTTCGACCACCTGGCGTTCTTTAACGTGCACTGACATTGCACGATACACGGGCCTCTAGAATTTCTCCTCCAAAGAAATTCAACCGCCGCGGGCGTTATCGAACCCGTGTCTTTCGGGTCAGCAGCCCAGCACCGTAACTACTGAGCCACCGCGGGGGCTGAACACGACGAGTGAAATTGCCCTTTCGCTGAGACGAGGCATAGGCAGCGGGCAACCACCATAATTAAGGCTGAGCACAGAGAAGTCGTAACTGGGAGCAATAGAAAACAAAGAAGACAGGACACAGTCGATATATCATAGACGTAAAAGCATATTAACAAACACGATGAAAATGATGCAGACGTGGACGGGACGGGAGTTAACTTTCATGCTAATTTCGGAACAATTCACAACAGGGTATATAAAAGGTGATTCTTTTTAATCCTTTAAGACTAACAAAAGATTGACGCTACTTGTGATGTGTATACGGCTTTCATTGCGTTGTTTGATCTCTTAAGCAGCTCGCAGGCTTATAGGGAGATATCTGGGAGATATCATTATAGGGAGATATCTGGAGCATGCGTTTAGAAAGTATAATAAAACTTTGACGGCAAAATGTTGCTTTGTAACAAAGCTAAGTCTAGTATGTGCGGCATATTCTATTACGTTGAAGGAGCTTTGAGATGCCGGTTTTCTTCGTAGGGAAGAATCACTAGCTTATAAATAAAAAAACACACTTGCAAGACTTAAGAAATACCTCAAAGCTGTTAAAAGTTACGTTAACGTTTCTTGAGAAGGCTTAGAAGAAAATTACTGGGATACCACTGTCATGTAAAGAGAAAACAGTGACACGTGAAGCATTGAGCTGATTACGTGTCACTTGCCGAAAAGTAGCACTGGACGCAGGAGCTTAAGGAAAAAGGTTGGACTCAAAATTCACATAGCATGCAAGCTTGGTATTCAAGCAATTGGAGGCGAGTGGTGTGCCTTCCTTCAAGCAGTCTACACGCCTTCGGCCGTGTTAATGTCTGTTCCTCTGCATAAAAAAAAAAAAAATGTGACCATGCACTCTAGTTGTCCAAACCAAAAACAATACTGGCAAGCCACAATTTTTTTACTTTGTATCCAATGCTTCATGTATTTAAAGCTTCTCTCGACGGTGAAATAGGCCTGTAGCGTCTCGAGTCCGCTTGTAAGCGCCGCTTGTAATCAAGCGGCGCTGGCCTGCCAAGCTAGCCGTCTACATCTGGTGATTTCCTCACGGGGAGTTATATTGATTTTTCGGTTCTTGTTTGCACCTCCTGCTCGTCCTATACCCCATACAAAACGTGTTTCAGTATAGCATCGAAGCGTAACCTTTGCATTGTTAGTAAAGGTGAGGAAATGAAAGGTAATTATCGGAGTCGTTAAAGTTGCTGGCATTTCCAACAGAAAAGAAAAGAGAGCTAAAGAGAGCGGTGCAATTGGTCCTTATTTACAGCGATATAATTCTCTCATTTGTCGAACTTGGGCTTTAGGACTATAACGACGGGGGTAAACGAAGGAAAAGCTTCGAACTCACAATAACAAGGTATCAAAGTTCAACGAACGAATTATAATTGCAAACAATAAGGCACTGAAGACTATCTTGCGCTTTGAACGCTACCGCTATTACCAGCTGCGTATTTGATGCTTCATGCGTCACATTTTATTTTTCGCTTCTGCCGCTATATCAGGGAAGCGCAGAAGGAGCAGGCAGTTAGCTGACCTGCCGTCAGTACGTTATAACTTACGAAGCGCAGAGACGAAATGAAGGCTTTGGTAGCTGTCCTTTGCGGGCTTTTAGGCTTGGCGGCCTATCATTGCGAAGGAAACGACATCGTACAAGTAACCATTCTCTCAGGTAAAATTCCTCATGATTAAGCAGGTCTTAGCAAAATTCTTTATTTTTTCTGATATCAGAAGTTGTGTTCGCGCAGCTACATACCATTTTCTTTAGATAATCCTTACATAATTTGCTGTTCATGAACAGAACAGCTCGGATCAAGTTGTGCATTTTTCTGAATGCCACATATGTGGCTATTACTGGTGTACCCTACTTAGCCAATCTAAACAATAGCATAGCAACAATGCTTAAGGAGCTGGTACACCACTAATAGCCACATATGCGGCGATTAGTGGTGTACCAGCTACGTAGTAAGCATTGCTGATATGGTATTGTTGAGACTGGCTGAGTATGATGGAAAGAAATTCGTTGCCATGATGTCTTAGCTTCCCCCGTTAGCTTCCGCCGTCAGGTATTTAGCGCTCTTTTTTTTGTGAAAAGTGTTACCCTCCGACAAGCAGCCAGCGATGTCGCGTATTTACAATTGGTGTTGACAACCTTTACATGGATCGGAGTCAGCGCTGAACCCGCGTACTGTATTGAATATTATGTATGAGTGAACAGAATGCGCAGTACCTCCTAACTTTCTGTGGGCGCATAAACCGGGTCTTGATAGAAGGGAGGAAAGGGACAGCCTCATTTTGGTGAATATTAGTGATAAAAAGACATGAATGCAGCCTAGAGGGACCGTCAAGCTCGGGACGTATCAAGAAGCGGCAAAGAGATCCAAAGTGGCAAGTAACAGAAAGCATGAAGGCGCTTGGTACGCGTGAAGGTTTCGCATGTTTCAAGAATCCAAAAGTGTGCGGTTCCGATGTAGAGGCAAAGCGTCTTATGCGTGAAGGTCTACATTGCATCCTGCCGAAGCTACCGCAGAAATGTGCAGTCGGGGACAAAAGTCTCCGGACCACGTGTTCCTCTAACGAAGTCGATAGCTCTGCTATTATTCGGCGGCCGGAGACCACACTTGTGGAGGTAAAAGTTAAATTTTGGTTCTTTCTCTCCACAAGTACGGTCTCCAGCCGCTGTCAGATAGAAGGGTTATAAGCTTCGTTTGAGGAACACGTGTTCCGGGGACTGTCGTCCCCGAATGTACCTAAGGTTTGGTTTATGGTTTGGTTTATGGGGTTTAACGTCCCAAAGCGACTAAGGCTATGAGAGACGCCGTAGTGGAGGGCTCCGGAAATTTCGACCACCTGGGGTTCTTTAACGTGCACTGACATCGCACAGTACACGGGCCTCTAGAATTTCTCCTCCAAAGAAATTCCAGCCGCCGCGGCCGGGATCGAACCCGCGTCTTTTGGATCAGCAGCCGAGCACCATAACCGCTGAGCCACCGCGGCAGCGAATGTACCTAAGAGATGATAACTGGTCACTTGGCTTCTTTTAGAGCGCAGCTCTCCGGCGCCCGTTCCTGCGTTTCGCGGCGTCGCCGTTGTCCCTCGTACCCAGCTCAGCAGCCGGGGCAGCGCGCTGCTCTAGCTGCGCGCGCCCCTGGCGCCATTTCTCCCGCACGCCCAAGCCGAAACTCTAGCCGCCGCCGTTCGCCACTGCGTGTATCCCCCCTGCCCCGCCCTCCCTCTTCCTCCGTGGCGGCGACCGCGCGATGGTGCGGGGTGTTCTCCGGTTGCCGAAGCGCCTGCTCGGCATCTGCGGATCACGGTGTGTGCATCCCAAACCGAAACGCAGATCCGCGTTCACTTGACTCGCTAGCAGAGTCAACGGGATCAGTCAGTCGCTGCTATCTCTCCTACGCGCAACGTAGAACCAGGCTATGGCGCAGCAAGTCGAGCATATATCCATCTATTGCACCGACCACAAAGCTTCCGTCATGAAAATCAAGAACTGTTGGTGGAGTCTTTCTTGAAGAAGGAATATGTGCGAAAAATAACAAGTTGTCTGTAATTGTACATATAAGTCTTGCTGGAATTCTTTGCCTCAATCTAACGAAAAGCTGAAACAGCTGATGAGCTGCGCTAAAACTTCGCATTATGAAGTAACGTAATCGTCGGCAATTTATTTCTCTCTACCAACTGATTTCAGAGTTTATTTGTTTGTTTGCTGCTCGCTATTTGATGCGGTTCTTTGTTTGGTGGAGGGGTGTAGTGCAAATGCGATGCGTTTCGGTATCCTGAACGAGCGGGATTGTTCTGCTGCAGCATTTTGTAATTTTCGCCTGATATTTTTGTTGCTTTCATCTTTTGGCGTGCGGAAAGTACCTACACACACTTTCTGCACCGCCCTTGCTCTGGCTACCAAAAGCATTTTGCCGGACTGAATATGCGAAAATTCCTTTGAATTTCATTTTTTTATATCGTGCCGGATATCCGTTCGTTTGGTGTACTGATACAACCGTGGAAATGCGAAGAGTGTAAATAATACGAATAAAATGGCCCTGAAAGGCCATTTTTGCAACATGCCAGTCTTATTTTAGCATTTTCATGACTCCTTACGGAACCTTTCTTTAAGTTACATCAATCAAGGTATTCTTTCAGATGAATGCCATCATGGAAACATCACCGTACCGAATGGACAAACTACAAAATCGCAGTATCCCTGCGTTGAAGTTATATGCTCTGCTGGTCAAACGATGGTCAGACAGTGAGTATGGCTGGTAACAGATTAACGTAGGTAAAGATGGACAGCTACTTACGCAGGCACACCAACAATTTCTTTAGCATTTTGAAGTTCGTTAAAGTAAAACGTAAAAATGCCTCAAAGGGCACACAAAACGAGACGCCCTAGTCCGCAGCTTGTACTGAGACCTTGTTTAGCGACAAGAAAATATTGATTGTATAAGTAAATATTTATATAGATTTTCAGAGCCTATGAAAAAAAAATATGCGTGAGAAAAAATGTCATTGAAAACATATACTGCTAACAAAGGTTTTTACATATTAAGGTAAAATATTTCGAGGAACAAAAAATGCAAAGTAATGTCACGACCACAAAACGTGCGATACGAACAAAACAAGTTCATAGCACGTACAATGTTCAATAGCGTTCGGCGTACTTTATTAACGAAATAGGTTAAGCAGATGGCAACAGGTAGAGAAAGTGAATTAAATTATACAACGCAATGTCCACAGAGAATAGAAGCTCGTCGGTAAGCAGCTATTCAATCAAGATTTTCAACACATTAAACATGCGGACTATGGTAAACGAAATTAGCAGAGTAATTTATCCTCCCTAAGGTACAGTGAAATTCAGTTATAATATGCCAACTGGAAATTCTTTCATGCTACAAAACCCAATAGGCCGACTTTGTCTGCTCTGTACAGAAAACTTTATGTATCAGGCAAAACGCAAAGAAAATGTGGCTGGATCAACGCGGTACGCTTAAATAAGAATCATAATTAAATCAGAAGCGATGCACTGATTTTGAGCATTGCTGACTGTGCATATTTATTTCTAGATTCAAAAATTCTTTAGATGTAAGACAAGCTAATTTTTGTCCTCTCATTTTTTATCAGCGCTCAGACTCTGTCGTGGGGTACTGCCGAGAAATATACAACGATATAATGTGTTTTGCAGGTGTCCGGAAAGAAGCGATGGAGGACCACGCTGTTCTTTAGTCCAACGCGATGATGGCCCTTACCCCGATTGCTGCCCACATTATTACTGCGAACACGGTGTAAACTAGCCACCAGCAGAAACACCACAGACATCCAAAAGTGATTCCTGAATAGTGCACACATATTTCTCACAGTAGAAATCGTAGTGACGGAGAGTGGCGATTGTAACGGTAACGATTTGTTTGGTACATTGTTTACAAAATAAAAAACTTTCACGGGTAAGCAGGGTGAGTGGTTTTGTTGTAATGGCGACGTCTTTGTTACAAGAAGTAAACTTGACAAGTGCATTCACAAAAATGCACTCATGTCGCATTGACACTGCTTCTAATTCTCTTAATTGTTTTTTCAAAAGAATTCAAATCAAGTTTATTTCATAGTTACACTGCAGTACATGGTTATGGTGTATAAATACATCGAGGCCCAAAAGTCTAAACTGCAAATAGGGCCTCCTATGGCTACATGAACAGAGTACATAAACCGGCGCATGCACAACAGTCCGAGGAAAAAAGAAGAAGAAAGGCAAATAAACAAACAAAAAGGAAAGAAGTTTTTTTTATGGGGTTTTACGTCCCAAAGCGACCAAGGCTATGAGAGACGCCGTAGTGGAGGGCTCCGGAAATTTCGACCACCTGGTGTTCTTCAACGTGCACTGACATTGCACAGTACACGGGCCTCGAATTTCTCCTCCAAAGAAATTCAACCGCCGCGGCCGGGATCGAACCCGCGTCTTTCGGGACAGCAGCCGAGCACCATAGCTACTGAGCCACCGCGGCGTCTAAAAAGGAAAGAAGTGTTCAGCAAATGAATGTTACATAGTGACTGCAAACACAACAACGTTATTAAACATCTAAGGATTCAAAAAAGTGGTGTTCTAACATTTTTTTTTTGAAGTTGTACAATGACATTGGGGATTTCAATGAAGGGAGCAAATTATTCCAAGTGGAGATGGCAAAGAACGATGTAGTTTGGTTTCCATAATTAGTCCGTACTTTTGGCAACAATAAATTGTTCGACAAAGCAAAACGCCTGACGTTATTATTAGTAATTATATTTTCAGCGACAAAATTAACACATATATAGTTATTGATAACTTTGAAAAGAAAAACCAGGACCTGAAATTTGTGTAGATGTTCAAGGGACAGGACATGTAGTGAAAGGAACAAAGGTGCAGACGGCTGGGTAAAAGAAGAAAAAGTGATGATTCTAGGTGCTTGTTTTTGCATAGAAATGAGTAAGAACGATGAATTCTGTATGTGCTACCCCATGAAGTGATACAGTAATTAATAATTAATGCTGCGGCACTGCTTCTAATTATCTTATCCTAACACATGCAATGTTCCGGCTCATAGATTCCTTGGACATGTACTGAAACATGCATGCACTCAAACAGGCATGCACTAAAGCATGCAAACATGCAGTCCTGTCCTATTTGTGCTGCTGCCACCATAACGCCCTCCTATCGCCCAAACTTCTAAATCAGATACGTCGATCTAACTCTCTGCCACACGAAGCCTTGCTTAAATCCTCCTGAAATTTATTCAATTACTATCATTAACCATCGCTAACCATCCATTCGCGTTAGGTTCGATTCCCAAGACCATTTTTTCTTTCTTTTATCTGAGAGATCATTGGCGTTTTTCCTCAACCCCCCCCCCCCCTGTTTTCTTGCTTTCGCATGACAGTACCCCCAAAAATTTTCTTTTCCAGACCTTAGGCAACTTTCCTCGATTCATGCACAACGCTTTTATTGACCGAAATTCATGTCCCATAGGTACGCGCTTTCATGAAACAACTGTTGCAGTATATTTTTTCTTTATGGATACTGCTAAGGTGACGTTTTTGAGCTGAAAGCCCACCTTAATTCTTCCCATTCGATTCCATTTCCTCTATTTATTTCACTTTCGCGGTCCCTGTTTGCAGTCATTGCATGCTGTAAATAAATGGATTGCTATGCCAAAAATAATTTTTTCCTGCCCGCTGGAAACAGTTGCTCCCTCCTAAAAGTGATTGACAATATTTTTGTTTCCTTCAGTGTTAGTTTTAGGGCAATCATTCTATCCTACTTGTCTAGGTCCTAAGAAATGCTGTGGAATTTGGCTCCTGAATTACTTAGCAAACAAAATTCCAGAAAAATTCACCCAGAAAGATTTGTAATATTCCAGGAGTGGAAGATGGGAGTTATGGTGTAGCCTTGCGATCGCATCATAGGTCACTTTATCGTGACCAGGAGACTTGCGTCTGTTTGATTCCGCGATAGGTGTGGACAGCTCTTGAATTGTGAAAGGCAGGTAAAACGCTGGCACTTCCCTCTACGGAATGCCTGATTGAGAAACTGCGGAGAGAGTCAATGGCCCTGACAACGCTAAAAGTAGTCTGCAGTATTCTTCAGAGGCTCCATTTAGGGATTTTCGTTAATGCAGAGAGTGCAACGAAGGGGTGAAGCTGTTAGAGAGCCGTGCGCATACCTCTAACGATCCGCCGAATTTTGCTTACTGTTTGGCGCACATCAGCGCAGAACAAAAGTCACCTCATCTTTGCCGACTGAGTTTATCCAGGTAGGGCCGAATGTGACGCTGTAGCCGTCACCAGGCGCGAATATCTTCAAGTATTATTGTGCGTAAGCTTTCCTTTCAGCTCGATTGCGCATTGCGCACAGCCAATCAAATACCTCATCTTTTGACGGTTGCCTACCATTTTTAGTTGTAATTCGTCTACGTTCTCTCAGGCCATAAGCCATTATCAATACTAATTCCTCATTCCGAGTAGCGGCAGTAATTCCTCCGCTTGCAGTGTGCTTGTATCCATCCCAGTCCGTATATTTTATGAGGAATTGTTTTGGCGCCGTCAGCGCGCAGAAAGCTGATATGAGCCCTTTGTGAGGGTCAGTTCCATAATTTTGTAAATCGGTGCACCATCGAAAGTTTTGGGCAACTGAACTTATTACAAAGGTCACATCAATGCTGATGGCAGTCGTCAGGCCTCGGAGCTAGGATATGCTGCCATCATTTAGCAGTTCAATTGAATGTGTTCAGAGAAGTTCTGCAAGATAGGCACGACGGGCACATGTATGTGAGCTGCCCCAAAATTCATTGTCAGCGATCATCATCATCATCATCAGCCTGACTACGCCCACTGCAGGGCAAAGGCCTCTCCCAAGTCTCTCCAATTAACCCTGTCCCTCGCCAGCCGCGGCCACCATATTCCCGCAAATTTCTTAATCTCATACGCCCGCCTAATTTTCTGCCGCCCCCTGCTACGTTTGCCTTCTCTTGGAATCCACTCCGTTACCCTTAAGGACCAGCGGTTATCTTGCCTTCGCATTAAGTGCCCTGCCCAAGCCCACTTCTTCCTCTTGATTTCAACTAGGATATCATTATCACGCGTTTGCTCTCTCACCTACTCCGCCCGCTTCCGATCTTCATAAATAATATGCGGAGAGGGCGTCCTTTCTATCAGGTTTTCAAGCCTCGAAACGTCGAATGATATGCCTGGCTCAAGGTATGCTCCAATGATAGCGTTTGCTGCCGGCCAATTACTTTTACGGCGCACACGTATTCGTTGTCTCTGTGAGGCAAGGCATCAACCAAGGAGGCCGGGGTATCCTTGCGAAGGCCTATTAGCAATCTGATAATGTCATCTGTTGGTTGTGAGTGATTAATATAGTATCCGTGCAGTCAAAAATTTTCCTCAACGCTTGATTCAGAGATGCTTATGAAAGCGAAGTGGTACGCTCGCACGAGCTGCCGGAAGTCGGACAGTTTCGAACACGTAAACCGCGGCGTTCCATTGGAAAAAGGTGCATGTGCGAAAGATGTTATTGATGGTCACCTGTGGAGAAGCTCTCACTGTTGAAGCCATGATTATTGATGACTGGTATTACGTCCCTGCGGAGCGTAGGGGGCCTACACCAATGGTTCTATTGCAAGGACAACTTCTTTCCCGGGAGGCCTCTTCACGACACTGACAAGAGCCTTGATGGCTGGAAACAACAATAGAATCAGTATGCATGTGATATCTTGTTCAGTACTTCCGTTTCGTTGCCGTTCGTTGATCATCCTGTCGCGTATGGCGCCTTAGACTGAAAGCGAGAGAGGCTGTTTGTCGGGTCTTGTGCGGAGTGTTGCGGCAGCTTTGATGGAGGAGAAGAACCAATGGACTTCCCACTACTGCATGTTATCTAATTTGTCAAAGTGCAAACGTAGCAATAAAGACTACTGTCCAGGCCAACTGCACTGGTATTGCCTCTTCCTGATTCTTAATTATTCCTAATCAGTTACATTGCAATGACAAAAAACAGAGTATCAGAACTCTTGAGTTCCAGACTGTCAAAAGGCAAAGACCTCTCTATGATTACTGTTGAGAAAAACGGAAAAGCGCAACAGTAAAATAAGCGGTCTCTATGAACAGCTATTGTCCAGGTTTTGCGCAGGTGTACGTGTTGCACACATTGTAGTTTTGACACAGGCCGAGTAAAACGTTGGAAAAGGATTTCTTCCTACAGAAGAAGGCTAGAAGCGACGACACTGGCAACATCACCTGGAAGATGAGGACTATCCTAACCTCGATCGGCATTCTCCTGGTTTTGATCGCATTTTTATGCGATGCGAGGTGAATCATTGTGGCAGTAAATATGCATCTGCACCGCGTCTTGACTGTCATCGTCATTAATTGATCTACCTTTTCTGGTTCATAATTTTCCTTCTTAACAATCTCGAATTCACCGACCTGCATATCCTCAACAACAGAATGGCTATAATAGCAGCTTTCGAGCTAATATATCCCCTGGCTTCCTATAGCACCACGTTTCGCTTTTTGTTATATCAAGTTTTATTATTGTACCTTATCGACTAACCAATACTTTAAACTGGACAAAAATATCTCGAGCATTGTGTTTGCTTCTGGGTAAAAAATTTGCTTTATTAAAGAAACAAGGCACTGTTTCTCCTTTGTATTGCCATAAGACATTTTGTATGGAAATTCGCTTAGTGCGATTTCGAAGATTGTCTGTGGACTCCTGGCAGCCGCAGCTCGCTGCCAGTGATGTTACTTCCTCTACATGAAACAGAGGATTTCTTCTTTAGAAAAACACATGGACGGTTAGTCAATGGTACTGGGCACTAGATTTCAAATATTCTAAAACAAGAAGGGCCTGTTCGAAGCCTAATATTCAGCATAAAATTTAAAATTGTATTGAGTTTTCTGGCGACAAAATGAAAGGCTTGATTAGAATGCCCGCAAGTAATGAACAATATTCTGCTTAAGCACCTACGGGACGTGGGTTGGAACTTTGTTGACAACGTTTGATAAAAACAGACTATTTTATATTGTACGGCGACGTAGCTCGCATGCTTGATTTATTCCAGAGCGCCACTTGATTTACTGTGCGTATTTCGTGCAGAACACTGCGCCTACAGACGCATATTTATTCCCAGTGGCCAATCTCAAATGCTTCGGCGTCCCTGTGCTGAGCTTGGGTGTAAAGATGGAGGCTTATGGATGCAAGTGTAAGTTCTTTACTGCAGTGAGCAGATGAAGTGGTGAGAGGATGCTGGTGTTTTCAAGTTTCTGCAGAAGACAAGTTAAATTGAATTTTTTGCCTGCAACTAGATATTTCGGCCAGTTTCGATTCTCCATTTATGTATAGTATCTATGATTGAACTTATTACGTTTCTGAGCTTTCAGAATTCGTGGAATGTTGCCGAATTGCAACATTCATTCAATATGTGATTAGTTCCACCATTTTAAAATAGCAATTGAACTGAGTACCCTGATGATAGACCTAATATTCAGATTTCTAATGTGTTGGCAGCTCGGGGCTTCTGTATTCGCATGGCTGGTGTGAATTTCGAGGCGTGAAGTAAATATCAGGCGCAAACGTTTCGCTCTAGCTTATGTTGATTTTGTATTACTTGAACCACTAGAGCGGTCCGTGCATCATTAATGTGATCTAATTATACGTTTGCAACTACATATATTAACTCATAATTCTTCTCTCACAGGTGTCAGACGTACGCTTCTTTTGGTGACCGCTGCAGGAAGCGGCCAGGAGGAGGAGGGAAATATCCCCTTTGCAGCCCGACTGTAACATGTTCTTAGACCGATGCAATACAACCTTTTGAGCTGCATAAGCGAAAGAATCACTTTGACCAGACACGAGTCTCTACCGGTGTCCAGAGGAAAGATCTATGACGTATTTCGGCTGTGAAGTTAATAATTTATGCACTCAAGTTCGAAAGAGTCGTGGTGTTGTCCGTATTTGCCCCTTGTTTTGCGCAAAATTTTCTTGAGTTGCATTCGGCGGGTGCGAACGGAAGAACACGTTAAAATGGTAATATGTTTTATGATCTCTTTTAGCAGAGTACTTAAGTTAGAACTGAATATGCCATCCTGTTTTACCCTCGCTTGGGTGTGAGGTGGTAACAATAGGTGTATGGCACCGAGAAATCGCCTCACCCCAGTCGTGCACAGTGTAAATGAGCCCCCTTCAGCAGTTATTCACGGATTGCAGGTTCACGACAGAAGCCTCTTCTGTGCCCTCATGTTTATTTACAGCTCGCGTACCTTGAATTCTTCATGCTCTAGGTGCTAATGGTACTCTCCGCAATAAAATTCTGCGATGTCAACGCTGAGCACACCTGAACGTGAGCAGTACCTTTTATCGAAATACATGAAATATGAAGCCCTGAACAGTGCAGATAAATGAAAGAAAAACTAAAACCATCAAATGCAAAGAACGCTGAAAGTTTGACCAGTTATTCTCACTGGCGTTTTAATCACAATAAGACATCAACAGTCATATCCCAGATGGCCGAGGATAATCCGTTGAAAAAAAAACCATAATGTACAGAATTGGGAAGGTCACCCAACATTTAACCCCGCAATGTAATGCCTATTCAATTCAAATTAACGTACTCGTTTTAGGAGTATTTTCTTATTTTTCACAAAGTTAAGCGGTGTTCGTTGTTCACAGAGATTTAGTGAGCGAAATTTAAAGCAGACGTAAGGTGATCCCGTGTGCTCCTCGAGCAGTTATGTGTAATAAAAATCGACGCCTACAGCAACCTATGTGTGAGTCATAAAACTTCGGTCATTCCTCGCCAAGATGCCATTGCACTAAGCGTGCATTGTAATCTTGCCATTGTTGAACTTGTTTCAAGTGGCCATGTCACTTAGTGTCAGCACAAAATGGAACGAGATGAAAGGTTCTACCGTGCCTTTGAAAGGCCCGATGAAACCACTGCAAAAAACATTTCACCGTCGCGGGTAAGATCGCAATTCGTGCAGGTTTACAATATTGGAAATACAATCGCAAAAGCCCCTTCTGATTATACTTCTCGTAATTGTAAAGCTAGTTTTAATATCATTCTAAATAGGCTCTGCACATCTTATGCGAACAATTATTCACAGCAGGCACAACAGGTTTTCTCACGTAGAAACGCTTTCTGAATTCGGTTCAGCAGTGCTCTTTGTCAAGGAAAACGAAATTTCATTTCGATATATTCAGTTATTCGGCTACGCCTTAGCCCAAAGCTGTTGGAAGCTACATTTATTAAGGCCAACGCCTTTAGTGTCTCATTCTCCCGTCCGTCCGTCCGGCGTTACATCCAGCGCCTGGGGTGACTCATCGACGAGCGCAGCTGCCAAAAGATGACGTCATCTTCTTCGATAGGTGGAGCTGTCGGCGCGGGGGCGTTGAGCGCTGCTCCGTCGTCAGTCGGTGTGCGGCAGCTATAGGGGAGGAGGATGGCTCTCAAGCAGTGCAGCTGTAACAAACATAGGCAGTCGTCATCTTCGTCGACAGGTGGAGCTTTCGGCGCGGCGGCGTCGAGCGCTGCTCCGTGCTCGGTCGGTGTGCGGCAGCTAGTGGAGGAGGACAGCTCCCAAGCGGGGCAGCTGTAACAAACATAGGCAGTCGTCATCTTCATCGACAGGTGGAGCTGTCGGCGCGGCGGCGTCGAGCGCTGCTCCGTGCTCGGTCGGTGTGCGGCAGCTAGTGGAGGAGGACAGCTCCCAAGCGGTACAGCTGTAACAAACATAGGCAGTCGTCATCTTCATCGACAGGTGGAGCTGTCGGCGCGGCGGCGTCGAGCGCTGCTCCGTCGTCAGTCGGTGTGCGGCAGCTATAGGGGAGGAGGATGATAGCTCCCAAGCGGTGCAGCTGTAACAAACATAGGCAGTCGTCATCTTCATCGACAGGTGGAGCTGTCGGCGCAGCGGCATCGAGCGCTGCTCCGTCCTCGGTCTCGGTCGGTGTGCGGCAGCTAATGGAGGAGGATAGCTCCCAAGCGGTGCAGCTGTAACAAACATAGGCAGTCGTCATCTTCATCGACAGGTGGAGCTCTCCGCGCGGCGGCGTCGAGCGCTGCTCCGTCGTCAGTCGGTGTGCGGCAGCTAGTGGAGGAGGATGGCTCCCAAGTGGTGCAGCTGTAACAAACATAGGCAGTCGTCATCTTCATCGACAGGTAGAGCTGTCGGCGCGGCGGCGTTCAGCGCTGCTCCGTCGTCAGTCGGTGTGCGGCAGCTATAGGGGAGGAGGATGGCTCCCAAGCAGTGCAGCTGTAACAAACATAGGCAGTCGTCATCTTCGTCGACAGGTGGAGCTGTCGGCGCGGCGGCGTCGAGCGCTGCTCCGTGCTCGGTTGGTGTGCGGCAGCTAGTGTAGGAGGACAGCTCCCAAGCGGGGCAGCTGTAACAAACATAGGCAGTCGTCATCTTCATCGACAGGTGGAGCTGTCGGCGCGGCGGCGTCGAGCGCAGCTCCGTCGTCAGTCGGTGTGCGGCAGCTAGAGGAGGTGGATGGCTCCCAAGCGTTGCAGCCGTAACAAACACAGGCAGTCATTGGCAGCCGAAGTAGCGCGACAAAGGCTTTCGCCTAGCGCACTTTATGCTGCCGAAGTGCCCGCATAGTTTTTTTATTTATCATTTATTGGGAGATCACAATTTCACGCTTTCACTTACTAATTTTACCAGCGTGTTTTCTCATCAATGGTCCTTCAAGACGTCAGTTGTGAAACATTGGTCGATGACTGCGGCATGCGTCGGGAGTGTATGTTTTTGTGCTTAATGCTTTGCTATCCATCCGGCAAGAACTAAAATTCTACAAAATTCTCCAGTGATGACGAGGTGTGCTGCACCAACCAGAGCGCAATGTGATACGTGGATAATTGAAATATGGCATTATTCTGGTGGTTCACTTGCTCACTGTGGACTTTCGGAGTATAATAATACAAAGTCGGCCTTAATAGTGTTTTCATATTCTGGCTGTTCAGTGAGAATGGAGTTTCTGGTTATTTTTATAGTGTATAGCTTGTTTGGCCATGGTTACTCCGAAATATCCGAATGTAAGCTGCAGTTCAACGTAGAGTTCCAATCTTTGGTAAGCCGTCTGGTGCATAACTTAGCGTAAGAAATATGGACAAGACAGCAACCTGCACATTATTTTTAGTTTATGGTAAAAATGTAGAATTGCTTTGGAAATAAAAAATGGCTGAGGCTTAACTTGGTTAAGCCTGGAGAATGCGAAGCATCATCGTGTCGCGTAATTTCGAGGCGCACAACCACAGCGACGGCGCGAGGTGAGCCCCCGTTTCTCCACTGTCGTGACGTCATCGTGTCACGTGGTGTGACGTCATGTATCACGTGATTTGGAGGCGCACAACCACAGCGACGGCGCGAGGTGGGCCCCCGTTTCTCCACTGTCGTGACGTCATCGTGTCACGTGGTGTGACGTCATGCATCACGTGATTTGGAGGCGCACAACCACAGCGACGGCGCGAGGTGGGCCCCCGTTTCTCCACGGCCGTGACGTCATCGTGTCACGTGGTGTGGCATCACCGTCCCACGTGATTTGGAGGCGCACAACCACAGCGGCGGCGCCAGGTGGGCCCCCGTTTCTCTACTGTTGTGACGTAATCGTGTCACGTGGTGTGACGTCATGGATCACGTGATTTGGAGGCGCATAACCACGGTGAAGGGCTGAAGTGGTAGCCAAAGTAGTATGCTTCGCATAATAATATTGACTGGAGTTTACTGCACGCACAAGAATTGTTGTGCAGGGATGAACTGGAGTGTCTATAGTATACTTAATTTTGTACAAATGGCTTTGTGAAGGTTTCAGAGTGTTAGCGGCGTACTCATCGCTGGAGGAATTACGTTGATAGTATTGTAGCCGCAGCGATGGCTCAGTGGTTATGGTGCTCGGCTGCTGACCCGAAAGACGCGGGTTCGATCGCGGCCGCGGCGGTTGAATTTCGATGGAGGCGAAATTCTAGAGGCCCGTGTACTGTGCGATGTCAGTGCACGTTAAAGAACCCCAGGTGGTCGAAATTTCCGGAGCCGTTCACTACGGCGTCTCTCGCAGGCTGTGTCGCTTTGGGACGTTAAACTCCATAAATGAAACCAAACCAACATTAGAATTATACCATCACGTATCGAGATCATGCCAAACCCTCGACCCTGTAGACCAATAAGGAATTGTGAAGTGACATCATCACTATTGTGCTTTGCGATCCCTGTAGAGTGTTTGAATTACTCGCTCTAGGTCATGTGGCTGCGATGTCACATCATCGTGGACCAATAGGAGTTTCATTCACTCAGCAGGGACTCGTTTCCGCACAACGTCCGCACTTTACGGCTGTCGCGTTACAAATTACTGCGCTCCTTCCCATTCCCACGCAACAAGTGCGTGAGCTGGTCGACGAGGCGAACCAACTCTCGCCAGCAGGCATCGTTTCAGCTTGGAAGGGTTGTCTTGTAGGCCAGTTGGTGATCCATACTTCAAGAAATGCTTCGGCGCGGCAGACAAGGACAAAACGTAGAAAACACACCACTGGCGCTCTGTGGTGTGTTTTCTACGTTTTGTCCTTGTCTGCCGCGCCGAAACATTTCTTGAAGCATCGTTTCAGGCTGCACGCTCGCGGTGCTTGTCCTGCTTAAAAGAATGAAGGCTATCACCTCTGTTGCACCTAGACTACGCAAATGGTGGAAGGCATGCGGGCCAACTCGTGTCCGGTTGCCACAGACGAATCGTACGGTCTTCCATCTACCGTGGTTAAGTATCTCGCCTGTCTATTTCGAAGGCAATCACATCCCCAACGATCAACAGCAGTACTTATGGAACGCTCCATCGCTGTCACTGCCTTTGTGTTAGACTGTTTTAGCAGCACAGTCAGAGCTTGCGATTTTCAGAGGTAAATGAACCTGGTCGTTTCATGCGAGCGCCGCGTGACAGAGACTTTCTCGAAGGCAGTGCGCAAGCTCTGATTGGTCCCGACGCAGCAGCCATGAGCACAACTAGCCGGCACTTGGCACGATTTTTTATTTATTGGTGCTCTTTATTTATTTTATGAAATTTTTTGGTTAGCATCTTTGTTTTCTTTAGTACTTAGGTGTAGGAGTGTAGGATAAAGACATTATTATAAAGGTTACCGACCTCAACAGCACTGCACGGTATAGATTGTTGCATGTTCCCTCACAAGGCTAGATTTCTAAGGCAGAATTAATTTCTTCCAAACAACATTTCCAATTCAATCAGAAAAAAAGAATAGTATATCACTGATCTTCAATAATTACCGCTAATGAAGATTCCTCACAGATTCTTTAACCGCGTGCATGCTTTCTTTTTAATTTCTCACTTAGGGCGGGCACAGCTTAAGAGAGAGGGGAGGGAGGTTGGGAGGTTTGGTGGAATATTTATATGGACGAAAACTTAAAGTAGAAATAGTATGGAACTTGAAAAACGAGGAACAACAGCAACACAGAAGCGTGGACAACTTAGTTTTGACGCCCACTTAGTAGCAGCTGTCCAGCAGAATGGGCGATGGTGCTATATGCCGATAACATGGCACTTTAGGAAATTTGAAACCGGTGTGTATTTGAAGCACGTAAGTTATGCAGTAAACAGCTTTCAAATATACCTGCAAACCATTAGGCATATGCAATATTAACTTCTTGCGTAACTCCACAGTACCGGAACTTCGACATGGATCGCTTGGAAGAGGAAAACTGCAGCCGTCTTCGCAGCCTTATCCGAATTGCTATCCTTAGACCCTTTTTCTCTTGAATGGATCGGCGTCAACAAGACAGGCGGCTGCAGTTACAGGAAGCGGTGTACTTCAACAGTGGTTAATGAAACGTGTAACTCCGAGGAGAAAAAGCCGAGCACTATTGCGAGTACTGGAATGAATAATGAAGTCAAAAGATTGCTGATGGTTTGACGTTACCTAAACCTGGTGCAAGCGAAAGCTTCAAAACGTTGTGCACGCTACTAGTCAGTCTCTGCTGTATGCTTCCTCTTCTCGGCTTCGCGTTGCTGCTTAAGCCTAGCGAGCCGCCGAGCGACAACGGTTGTGTGCTCCGACTCTTCGTCCATTGCCAACTGCCGCCGAGACAAGGCAGCGGCGCGCTCGTACAGCCGCCACGTGGCACACGTGGCTAGTCCGTGACGTCACATCATTATGTGACCTCATGACGTCACTCAAGACGTCACTTATGACGTCACTGAAGGGAACACCCATATGCCCAACTTTCACTTTGAACTTGACCTTGAGATTAGGGTCGGCCAGCCTCAACCTTGTTGCGACCTCTAAGCCAATGCACCATCTTGTTGTAGCATTCGGCTATGCACCATGGCTCTACTATGGTTTGACCTCCAGCTCAGTTGAAGGTCAAATTTGCACGGTTCGCGATTGAAGCCCGGGGTCCCGTAGTGAAGCTTTCGCTTCTAAGGTCCACAGTCTCCATCATATCATTAATTCAAACGTGTGCACAGAAAGCGTGGCAAGCTGCTTTAAAAACAAGTACATCATATAGCAATCATCGTATGAAACGCTTCGGTAAAGGCATACCGTCAATTACTTTACTCTTCAGACGAAACTCGAATATTCCATAGGTCCACTGACAGTGAAAGACATAAAACGTTTACTGTAAGTCAGGGTTGTTAGCTGACCAACTTCGGTGGTACCCTTAGACCAAGGCACCACTGCCTTTCGCTAAATGACGGATTTGCTATACCAACTTCAAAATGATCCTCCAGGGACTCGCTGCTCAGGAGCACCTGCCACTCCTCATATCTCGACTTAGACAGTTAATTGTTGTGGTCTGGCTGCGCGTTCCCATGATATACGATTGAATGTAGGAGAAGATCCGCGCTTACGGCGTGTGTTTTGATATTCGGTAGGGCTAATGCTATGTGAGATGAAAAGGTTAGGAAATGTGCTGGCCTCAGTTTTCCTCTAGTACAGCTTAGTTCTTGTAGATCGTTTTATGGGGGGCGCATATGTTCTGCGCTCAAGAATAATATATATTCTACTCCACCACCATAGGTGCTAGGCATAGGTGTAACTACACGAGTGGAACCAAACACTCTTTAAAATATTATTCTAGCAGTAATGCTCTAGTCACCTTTGTCGGCGCTGAAAACGTGAAATTTTCGGCAGTAAAAGAAGAACAAAAAGTAAGAGAAGGAAAGAAGGAACGAGAACGCATTGAACATAAACGAAACTCAGGTGTCAGTTCACTTTCAGCGTTTGAACTGGGCGTGTCTCTTTCGCATACATCATGACTAATGTTGCGCTAAGAAAACGCATCCTAATCGGGGGGAATAATTCTTTGACCTTCCTTGAAAGTTTTTTTAAATAAGAGTAAACAATGTTTAAATCTCTTATCTGATTTCCAAGTTGCCGTTAGGTTTTCGTGCTCACTGCACTCATATTTTTTCGTCTGTGTGCGTGATACTTCCATCATTTCGGACATGCTTGCCCGTACTGAAGACGTAGGCGACACTAGCCTGGCGACATATGCACAGAATCCTCGCATTTTTTTTATTACATGGCTTTGCGGACGCATTTTAGAGTATCGGATGCACAAAAAGAACCGTATGCCATTTCGCGCATCTTTGGTCAAAGTTTATTGAAAAGGGGCTGTGCTTGGTAAAAACGCTGCGAAAGGTTGAGCTAAACGTTTCGTAAACCTGATTCCAAACCAAACTGCCATTAATACAATTAAGTACGGCAAAGTATTACTCGCATTAGCCAGATCAGAGTAGCCATATGCATACAAACCAGGCGAACAAACAAAAGTATTCTTCTTTTGATTTATGGAGGAAGCTGACAAGAAAAAATCATGCTTCCAAAGTATTTTCTGCGATAGTGCCATTGTGCCAAGTAAACCGAAACCACATGCACTGAGTTAACAGTCAAATTCGTGACGGTTACTGTTGTCAACGGGGAATATACACTAATGGCAACTGAACAAAACATGTTTAACATTTGGGATTTATATTTGTAGCCTAAAACAATACAATGCAGGACTTTATTGTTGATCTAGAATCGAAAGGAACTAAAGGCCTTTCAGGTAAGTTGTAAAAAAAGTCGACAGTGACAGTTTTTCTTTAATCTCAAAGTTGGACATTTCTCAAAAGAATCCTAGCTGATTTCAGCGCCTAATTGAAAAAATAGACCAGTATAGAAGTATGCATTTTGTCCGACGATAGTCGGAAAGACCGATTAGTGCTAAAAAAATATAAGCCTCATTACATTATTGTCATAAAAAGTACCCTTCTTCGAAAGCATTACTTTTTAAGCAATGTTTGCGAATTTTATTTGCTACCAAATTCCGACAGCCAAAAAATGTTTTGCGCTCCTCCCACCAGAATAAATTCTATATAATCACTTACAAATTTTTTAGGTTCCACAAAATCTTATTTGGTCTCCGCAGCAATTCAAACTTGCGATTTGCTAAATAGCAAAAGCTACGTTCTAAACTTCTTGTGCTGTATCATTCTTTTTCTAGAAAACTGCAGTGTTTCATGCAAAAATAAGTTCCCTTCCTGTGTGTCGACATATTTGCCTATGATATACGAAATTTCCATTCAAAGCAAAAAATAATGGAAGCTCGATTATTGTCCTTATCTGAAACACCCATATACAGTATAAGAGCTGTTCATATTTCGCCAAACGCATTTCGGCGAAGAGATTGTATAAGGCACGGTCTACTTAATCCATCTGAAAAAAATTACACCTCATATGCGTGTTCACATGCAAAACATCTGCAGCTCAATCTGAGAGAAGTGTACGTTGTGTCAACGCTAATCAAGTTGCGGGTACTTAGCATTAAGGAATCAGCTTTTTATGTGGCAATGGGGTGGAGCGCATATGGCAGGTTCTCTCAGATCATGAATGGTAGCTTACCAATATCCCTGAAGAGAAAAGTATACAACAGCTGTATCCTACCGGTACTCGCCTATGGGGCAGAAACGTGGAGGCTAACAAAGAGGGTTCAGCTTAAGTTAAGAACAACGCAGCGAGCTATGGAAAGGAAAATGATAGGTGTAACGTTGAGAGATCGGAAGAGGGCGGAGTGGGTGAGGGAACAAAAGCGGGTTAATGACATCTTAGTTGAAATCAAGAGGAAGAAATGGGCTTGAGCAGGGCATGTATTGCGAAGGCAAAATAAGCGCTGGTCCTTAAGGGTAATGGAGTGGATTCCAAGAGAAAGCAAACGTAGCAGGGGACGGCAGAAAGTTAGGTGGGCGGATGAGATTAAGAAGTTTGCGGGGATACAGTGGCGGCAACTGACAAAGGACAGGGTTAATTGGAGAGACATGGGAGAGGCCTTTGCACTGCAGTGGGTGTAGTCAGGCTGATGATGATGATGATGATGATGATCGTGAACACTCGCATAATAAGTACCCCGTTTCGAGTGCACTACAGAACACGAAAATGAAATACGGACGTCTATGCTTCATGCCAAGGACAAATATCAATGAGAAATAGGCAGTCCAGAAGCTTGCCACGTGAACTGGAGGCATTTCTTTGAAGATGCTTTCTCAGAGTCCTCAGCTGCCTCCACAATACGTTGTGCATCCTCAGTGCCACTTGAAGACAGTTTTCCTTCTTCAGGGTAGAGATACCTTCAGCCAATCTCTGAGAAGGCTGTGCATGTGGTGTGTTGGCGGCTTAATGTGCTATGCACCTTCTAAATTGTTCCAGTTTTGAATGCAACTCAGGTAAACGATGCTATTTATACTTTAGCAACCTCTTACATAGCTTTGAAAACGTGGTTTGTCGATAGAGCATCATTCATTTAAGATTAACTTCACAAGTTAACAGATTATAAAAAGGCGGATCTGACAGATTGGTAAGCTGCAAAGAGAAGGATCCACACTCTTGTTTACAGCAGTTTGGAAGTAATAGTTTGCAGGAGGCCAAATAGTTTACAATGAACTGGCAAACATGGACAACCTAAAATTACGATAAATGGGGTAAATAGAATAGGGTCAATTTAATGCCTCGTATGCGAAACTTGCACGAAGGAATAATTGCCTGTCACGCCAAGAAGGGCTTCACTGATGCTTCACATATGCCCTATTTATCTGTGCCTCTATCTAATCGGCAACCATTTTCATATATAAGCATTCACCAATTTTTAGGGAATTATAAGTGTAGGCCCTGAGACACGGCAAGTTACGCTGGCAGGTTGAAATCTCCTGAGCAGCACAGCTATGAATAATAATGACTACCGATTCTGGGTGGCTAAGGCAAATGAGAATTCGGTGTACTAGCGCTTCGATTTCAGTTCGATGGCCGTTTTTTAGAGGTCAAGCAGACTTCAGGCAAAGATCGGCCTGATCGGACCTATGCTCCGCCGTTGAGTATGGCGCTATGGTATTGCTGGTTAAATGCTAGTATATGCGGACTTGGTCATGGTCATTCCCTGCTTAAGATTCGTAGGACACTGGGAGATGTGACAACACTCCCGGCATAGTGTTGTTACGCTTATGCGACGCGCCACTGCCGTACGATGGAAGTTGCCACCACTGATGGGGCTTCTGGGACCGAGCCTGCCCTGCCCGGGCAACTTCTCGCCAGCAGTCATCAATTGAATTGCCACCTGCCATGGCGGGCAGTTTTCTCACAGTCCGGTGCGCACGAGGGAATGACGTCAAATGTCAAGCGACCTAATTGGCCCACCTGCGATCTAAGGAGTGACAAATGAAGAGGTCTTGGATAACCAAACATAAACGAAATCTTAGATATCGGGTTGTAGTGCCAGTGCACTAAAGACAACAAAGCTCGAAGACAAGCTAAATCTTTTCTCCAATCTTAGATAGGCTGCTTAACCACTTTGTTGTCGTTGTAAACACACAATACGATGCAGTTTCATATAATTAAAAGTCGTCTTTCTTCTTGCGATTGCACACACGATCGCCTCATCGGTTGCTTTCTTGACCAGCGGCGCGGAAATCAAACCGCTAGTAAGGTAGACACCTCTCTTCGATGAGCATATGGCAAAATAAGCGCGACCAACCTTCTTACGCTAGGGTTTAAAAACAATGGCCGTTATCGCAGTGATAGACAGCAGCACGGCTATAACAGAGCTGTCAGCCATGCCCAAACAATCTCCGCGAAGCGGCCTCGTCAGCCCCGCAGGGTTTTAAAGCTGATTATATTGGAGGGCGGAAACAGGTTCACGTTCCGCTACTGCAGTTGAGAAGCTTTAGTGAAACGCTGGAACGCTAGTAAAACTGGAGATGTTTTGAGAAACAAAATATTATGGTGCCCGCAAACTAGTGGCGACGCTCTCTACCCAGTTAGCATGTACCTGAAAACTTCATCCAGAAGTAGAAATTACAGGGCGTGGTTTACAAGATCTCATGTATCTAATTACACAGTACTTCTCTCTGTAGTAATTTTATTAATTTTACCATTTTTTGCATTGAAGGGGGCAAAGATATTGAACGAGAAACGGAAGCAGGATCAGGACGAAGTTCCGATGGTGAACTCCGAGTGCTCTTACCAAATAATGCGAAGACTCACTACCTACTGATTTCGAAGAAGCGAATGCGTTGGGCGGAGCATGATCCATCCAAGTGCCTTCACAACAATTATTGGCATTTAGAACGCAGGAAAGCGACACTAAACACGTGCTCAGAAATTGCCGTACAAAAACTTTACGAGCAGCAAGAGGGCGCCAGATCTGCTGCCTGCTGTTGAATGATTGAAGGGGCGCCGAACCGGTCCCCAAACAATCACACATACTTATTCCTTGTGCATTCCTGCGTTGCGGTTAAAGTGCTCCGGTGCCATTTGCAGTGAACTGACCAGTTGGATGCTAGAGGTCCGTGTACTGTCAACACCCTAGAGGGTGTTGGTACTGTGCGATGTCACTGCACGTTAAGGAACTCCAAGTAAACAAAATTTCCGAAGCCCTTCACTACGTCGTCCCTCATAGCCTGAGTCGCTTGGGGCGTTAAACCTAGTAAACTAAATTAAACTGAAAGAGTAATGGAATAAAAGGAATGCGACCTCAGCCATCCGATGCATGCTTTTGGAAACCAAAGCACGTATTGCTCGTAGAGCCCTCTAAGCTCCACGACGGTTGGACGCTTTGCATGGGGCCGCTAAAAGGATTGATCGCTTTATGATCAGTGGTGACTCGGCTGCGATAACTTTCAGGTACAGAACACATTTATTTTTTATTTATTCGATACTGCCAGCCTTAGTAGGCCCAGGCAGGAGGGGCAATGCAATGAGGTACAAGGCAACGTAACATCTAGCACACAAACTAAAAGATAAACAAAAACACATGGTCGAAGGTTTGAAGCCGGCCGTAACGGCTACTTTTTCGTAAATAGCAGAATGGTCGTGAATTAAAATTTCACTAAATGCCCGAAGTCAATTGGTCAAAACGAATGCGGAGCCCACCTACTAAAAGTGTTCTCTTCGAGACTATGGGTTTAAACTTTTTACCTATGCAAAGGAAGACAAATATGTATTTTTATGGGTCTATTTTCTCACGTCACTTCATACCGCAAATTCTGGATGAAGCAGAATTAAGATTTGAGTGTCTGCTTATAGCGTAACGCAAGACACACCCTAAGTTCTCGCACGGTTTCTCAAAAGTAGCTAACTTGTATTAGCCAAGTTGTGCCACGCTTTTGAGCAAAAACGATCTCTTCTAAAAATACAGTTACAAAGAAAACGTTGATGAAAGAAGTGCTTGTAGACCACTCTATTACGTTGTGGTGAGCAATTGCTTCAGGGATTTTGACGAGGCAAAAATACTTAGCCCGTCACATCAACTTGTGTCAGTTTCAGAGTTGTGGAGTACCAATGCAAAAATCTGGCTGATATATTTGCAGCGCTTATAAGTTCTTAAATAACAGGGCCTTTTACTTATCATTAAATTTTCCTTTCAGGAAAAAAAAAGAAGCAAAGAACATTACCTGCTTCCTCAATGGTATAACGAAGGTTGGCATTGTCCATTTCCTTTCAATATTGTTACCGTTTGTAAAACGCAAGGGCATCTGCACTGGAGCACGCGTGATACTGTTGATGATCGGCCAATTCTACTGTGAGAACTGCCTCTTATCTTCTTTCTTGAAGATGCCCTCTAAACAAGCTTCCTCCTAATGTTATGCAAGCAAAATAGCTCGGAGCTTCGTACAATTTCCCTTTTTTTTAACTATTGCATGGTAAATTATGAAGTATGTAAAAATTTGAGTTCTTTCAGAAAGGGCTATGTTAATGAAATTTTCTCCTTAAGCGGCTGGATCGTGATCACTGTGGTCTGCGTGAATGTTCATTGCTCTATGGCGAATACCACAGTGTACAATTTCGACTGTGGCGCTGTCTAGGAAAGGAACCGCAGAACAAAATGGAATCTGCGGGAATATTTTGCACCAGTATTGGCTACTGGAAGCTGGTTATACTTCAAACTTCCCCATTTTTGTCTGAATAATTGATTTAAAATATCATCGACAAAGTTTTTCGCGTAATATATTGCGTCTTTCTTTGATTCCGTGGTGCAACCTTCCTTAGGTTTATGGTTTTTCATCGTGAAGCACTAAGCATCATATTCATGGCATAGAGCATAGCAACCATCGAGAGATACACGAGAACAGATTGAGAAGCCTGAACTAAGGACCTTTGAAAAATTCTGAGCGAAGGCAATTAATGTTTGCTGTTCAAACATGCCGCAGCAACAGCGCTCTCTAATGCCGTATGATGAATCAGGACTTGTTTTGCCGATTTATCTATGCTTGCGACTCCAAGTTCTCAACCAAGCTCTTCCCTCACATGCCGGATCGATAGACAAAAATGCCAACAACGGGGCCCCTACGGGTCGTCCATGATTCTGTAATGAATGTCTCTAGCTCTTTTTTTTCCAGTCCAACTGCGAGCGAAGTGAAACGAAATGCGAACGGCTAGCAACGACACTTGCACAGCTTTGTTCGCTTCCTAAACAAGTGTGCACAGCAGTACACACCGTTTGCAAACATTTCTAGCTTCTTCAGCAACAGTGCTTCGGCGTTCAGTGGAATTTTTCAAGATAAATGATTGCGAGATAACTGAAATTTTCTTTATTTTATGTTTTCTTTGTATAATTATTCGCAAACAGAAATCCTGGACGTGATCTCGAGCGTCACTTGCGAACGTCGTCGAAAAAAAACAACCGTACGGCCTTAACTTACATGTGTGTTGGCTCAAACTATAGGCAAGTGGCTCCGAAATAGGTTCTTCAATAACAAGTCGAGATATTTTTGTCGTTACGGTTGCCTTCATCTCTGAAAATTGCAGTGAGCTTTGAATGCCGCTGGGGGCTGGGTATTTAGCAGGAAATGCAAGTTTTGGTCCCTAGCCATTTTTTTGTGCAACGTAGAAGAATAACGTAACGACGGGCTTTTAAAGAATTTATGTTCGTTATCAAGATAACAGGCTCCTAGCTCGACACGTTGCTCCTACGTAGAAACGATTTTTTTTAAGATAGAATTCATATCATGAATTGAATGCCTCTGGAAGGTAGCCTACATTGCAACACGTTACTAAAATGCATTATCACGGTGACATTGTGAACTTAAGCTGCAAGTAAAAACTACCGAAACTTACGTGGTAAGGAGAACTGCGAAAAGAGCGCCTAGTTCCTTAGCTCCTCGAAGGAATTGTCGGAGGTATTCTAGCATTGAATGAGAAAAATTTCAAAGATGCCCAGTGAACTACGATATCCTCTGCTGTCCGATCCTGGCAGTACGCTTATGCGTCCCAGACGAGTGGAACTGGCGATGTTTCTTTTCCTTTCTACCTTGTTATCTTATACAAAATGGGGTGGCTGCAATCTCAATATTTTTTTTTTACTTTCGGGTAAGTTTCTGCCGTTGGCATTTCGGAAATTTTAGGTTTTAATTTGATTGGCAACATTCCTTCCAATTAGCGCCGAGGTCTTCTGCCAAATACATGCCTGTTCATTAGTGGCGTTAACGCCAACTATCGTCTTCAGTGAATAAGCTGCTGTGGATAAGCAACTGCCTTGACCGCACCAGAAAACGCGCTAACATTGTGTAATTTATCAGGTTTTTATGTAGCCCGCCATGCACATTAGCATTACTCTAGCTTCTCTGTTCATATCTATGGTGCGCATAAGGTGATAAGGAGTCGTGTAATGTGGTCCAAGCTTCGAGCACTCAGTAACTAAATTACCTCACCCTATCTACACTCACTTGCTTCTCCCCCCTTATGTGTCATTTGTTCACTGTTCGAAAGTGATCTCTTACCTAGTTCTATGCTGCAGTTTGTTTTCGAATCACTAAAAAAGGAAATTGCCGAAAGCCTGTGTGCTCTTTTCATCCCATGCCGCGTTTTACTTTTATACACTAGAATTTTAAAAAATCGCTTCTGTGCTAATTTAAATGTTTGCACGTAATCTTAAAAACGGACCCTTTGCGGCATGGGTTACTGGTCTTCTGTATAATATTTGGAGTTCCTCAATTCTTTCGCCACTTCTTTAGGCACTTAAAATGTTGCAAAATTCTAAACAATATATCCGCTTGGATATACCGGTCTGTTCCACTGCCTCAGTGATGCACGATACATTTAGGCTTTGTTTTTGGGCGCATACTCGGGCTTGCGTGCCAGTTCCTTTCCAGGTACCTTAACTGCTGGAAAAACGCAGTTATTTTTTCTGTTACTGTGGTGTTCAATGTGCCAACGTTATAATGGTCCCCCTTAGTTAGATCTAGGTATCCTTTCGAGAGAGAGAGAGAGTAAGAGCTGCAGCACAAGTCCAGTTTTATCCAACTCCTTCCTCTCATCCCGCTAGAAAACTCCTTTCACTTTCATTTCCATGACTAGACCTCACGGTCCAGTGGTCATTGCCCACTACCTGCAAAAAAAGCTCATTGGCGAGAATACCAACAAGACCAAATATAATGACGCTAAAAACATTAGCTATTTGCCGATATTTCAAGAAAAAGAAGAAAAAGCACGCCTAATAAGACACGCTTATGCGCATGCATTAACAACAGAACAGTTTTCAGGTTACCAAACGAAGCATGTTATGTCAGACACGGTGTCCCGTCAAAACGTTACATATCATCAGAAAACAAAGAAGAAAAAAGACACGTGGAGGAGGAGAGCTGTCGCCCGAAACTGCAGTGCCACAAAGGAAAACGTCTGGTTAATTTTTAATTAAGTATTTCAAATGGAAATTGCCGGGTAACCAAGTACGACTACCTTTAGTGATGAAGAAACTTTAGCAACACTGAACTTCAGTAAGCACAACGCAGCAAACATCCTGCACCATTACCGGCAGGCAGTGCGTTGCAAGCTTACACTGCGGAACTTTAGACGCCCTATCGTTCGCAGAAAAACCTGTTTCAAAACTCCGCGTCCCGATGCCACCCCATGCTGTTCATGGCAACATGGAGCAAAATGCCAGCCATTGTTTGAGTTGGCATGATAAAGCATCCTTCTGCCAATAAAATGAATGCAGGTTTGTCTTAATTATATCTTGCTTTGAGGCGGCTTTAACATCTGCGCAGCTTACAAGCGAATACATGGACATTATGAAATTAATCGTCATCTTGGCACTTGTCCGCACGCTAGTCACAACTATACACGTCTGTGGGGCCTCCAGAAGAATTGCTTATTTCTTCGTTGAGGCCCCTATTGATTCGTGACCTTTCTGTACCACCGGTCGTCTCTGCACGTTTCTTAGAAGCGCTGTTATTGTAATCTGCGCGGTACAGCATTCGTACTTCTTAGCCACAGGTGGGCCTCTGACGTTCAAGATAAATTCCAAAGCTTGGTATAGCAATGAAAAAGAGGCATTTGAGCATAATGCGAAACTCGTTCGACTATGGCCATCGCTGGCACACTTAGCTGTGGTGTACCATATGTACTCGCTCTTTAAAAACTTCTCAAGGCGCATTTTATCTGTGCACTAATAGCCCACTAATAGCCCACATAAAGTTCTGCCTCATGTTTTCTCAGAATCACTCATGCATCTGGTGACTGTTCATAACAATCAGCATTGTTCGGATTTTATGACAATAGCCGATAGGAGTATGATGACAACAGCATATCAGAAATAAGGAAACGCATATCACCGATGAAGAATCAGGGATGGTCGCACTCGTTGCTTCTGCTACCCCAGGCTTACGCCTATAGCTTTCTACGGAATCGCTAAAAGGGTGCGAAAAAGATCCTGAGAGGAAACGGTCGCTTGAAAGCCCTGTGTCTAAGCTCCTAAGTTCTATGTAGGCATTTCGTTATATTCTTACTGACAGGTTTGCATTTGAAGAATGCGTTGAAAAGTTTCAATTCGATATGGTCCTACGTAAAAGTTTCAGTAGGTTGAATACTCGCAGCTTTCTGTAAAGTGTGGTGTGCCTTTGTTCCTAAGATTGAAATGTATTCACAACTGCTCCTGTCAGAAATAGGGCGCTTGGTAGCATTAGCTGGCAAATGTAGTAATTATTATATTTCAGAGGAGTTACTTCCCGAACGCGAGTTCATTATATTCGTAAGGAGACATTTTTCACGTGTAATTATGTCAGCTTTTTCTATATTTCTACAGTAATTTCATTCTTCAAAAAAAGCACGATACACTGACGCGGCAAACCCTCGCGTTTTAATATTGCACTTTGCAGCAATTGGGCAGTGTTGTACATCAAAGCAGGCTATAAGAGTAGAGAACAGAACAGGCAACAAATTACCTCTCTTATACCCCTGTCAAGCGCGCAAAATGTGTCACTTGCTAAAAGAGCACTCTAGCACAGCTAAACTGCGTAACATAAGTACACTCGTCAAAGTGCGCACTCATGTTGGAGTGCGTTTACAGAACGCACTTTGAGGGCTGAGTGCGTCGCCTCGCCAGCAGCGACTTCAAAGGCACAATATGCATAGTGCATAAAAAGTACTTACAACCTTATTTTACATGCTATAACACTGTTTTTAGAAAAAAATCCTTCCGTTAAGGCTACAAGCGAAGCAACAAAACAAAGGAACGAGATCAGATGCAACATCGCCGCCCGCCGCCATCTTGTTTGTTGCCGAAGTTTTGGAGTCTTGGCTATTCTTTTAGTTCTTTTTTTTCATCGTTAAAATCTGTTGAACCTGGTTTTATTTGCGCTGTCAAGTTAAGCAGTCAATTATTATGAGTCCTTTTTCTTTCCATCGACGCCTTCAGAAATCCGCTGATTTTTTTTCACCAATTTTTTTTTTTGCTACGAGTGCGTTTTGCTTTCGCATTTAGCACCGCGTAGCCCAGAGTGTCACCCGGGATGCCGAAGAGCACTCCCCGTAAGTGCACTTAACTTGTGCGCTTGACAGGGGTATTAAATATCCTCCATATTACACGCCTAGTTCAGGTTGCTACAGTTTGCATCAATTCGTCTTGCGGCTGAAGTGTGTAGAAAATGTTTGCATTTATTCCAGTCGCCAGACTTTTTCGCAACCGTCACTTCTTTGTTACTCTTTTGGATAAATTTAGACAGCATATCAGACACCATATATTATGTGTTGCGCATTTCTGTTCATAATAAGGCCTTTTTAAAGATTCTCTAGAATGACATCAAAACATATGCCAGTCGTATTCCGCGAGAAACAATGACCCTGTCCACAGATATCCCGCTCGATGTAAGCCCTCCTGATGCTACTTAAGAACAGCAGCGTCACAGAATGGAAGAGTCCATTTCCATTCACCGCTCAGCTCAGGCCTCATCACTTTTCGCCTCTGTTTTCTTCATGTTTACTGTTATGACGCGCACGTACGGCACAAGAAACTTCAGCACCAGAATAGGACGTTAGACAGCTGCAACCGGGTCGGACATCAAGATATGCCACTTCAGCAATGAATCCCTGCGTGTTGTTGCTGAAAAAGCTTTACATAATAATTTCCGGAAGTGACATAATATTCTCGCATCATAAATCATTTCAGAACGAGCATAAAGCCCAGTTTAATACTGGCACTTTTAATATTCAAATTTTTTTTACATTAAGATGATAAATAAACGTTAATTGCCTATTTCAATAACCATGCATGTCGAGCTGCACTTTCACCCTTCCAATCTCGGTTTTGATGCCCTAATGAAACATTTTATTTATTCACAAAATTCACTGTATTGTATATTATTTCTACTGACAAAAATATCTGACGCCCAGGTAAAAGGCACAGTGAGCAAAAATACTATTGTCCTCAACCCCTAGAGAGTTGAGCATGCCAGGGTTATTAACGTCGAGCGCACACCATTCTAGCGACTAGCGACAGGTTGCATAGCTTTGGCACATGCAAAGCACACGGGGAAATGTAAAGCACTTAAAAGGTAGGAATTGGACTATCATTATTCAGTGCTTTGTTTCTCGAAACAGGGCAGAAGAACTGTAGAAAAAAGAAATGCGAGGAAACTTTTGCAACTAAAGTGTTGACAGGCGAAAGCTGAGGACACTATGCCGTGACGACTTCCGGTGGGGTGACGTCATACCGTTCCTGTGGCTATATCGATACCCAAATTATACATCTTTCAGGGATCTTAGGTGTTAATTACGCTTAATTACACATTTTTTCATCTAGTTTTACACAAATCTGATGCTTTTTCGACAGTTCTGTGATAATTTTCACTACACCGTGACAACTTCCGGTGGATGTGACGTCACATCGTTGCAGTGGCTACGTCGACATCCGCACTACTTCGATGCAATTTCGACATTTTGCCTACAATTATTTAACTAATTATACTACAGTTGTCAAACTTGGTTTCTAGATTTATTTTTTTCTTCTATCTGAAGCAGCCATTGCTTTTCTTCTATATTTTCTAGTTCCCGAGTTAAACACGTATGACATGTTTTGATAACGGCCGACAGTATGAGCCATTAAAGTCTTTCGCCTAACTCAAACACTGTAGACACCGGCATGTGTCAGGTCGTAGTCCAGCGATCTAACACTGCTCGGCCCATATGAAGCGGTCTTATAATCGAAACTTTTTCTCGAAGTATTCTTTTTACAGAAAAAACACTGCGGAGCAAGTGGACTAGACTGGTGCCCCGAATTCCTCGAAATGGGTAGCCAAGCTGTTATGAACAGCTCGACAGAGATAGGACGCAGTGGGTCGGAGCCATTGCCGGTCTCTAGTGTCTCAGATTGCCACAAAGCCTGGGAAAGTAATGTGCAAATATATGTGTGAGGATGGAGGGCGTGGGTCACCAGCATGGTACATGTTTGAGCGTGTTACTGTCCTGTCGATGTGAAATTGATTAGTCTGCAAGTGATATTACTTCCTCTACATAAAAGAGAAGTTTTCTTCTTTAGAAATACACATGGACAATAAGGCACTGGTACTAGGCATTTCATTTCAAATATTCGAAACAAGGAAGGACCTGTATGAAGCCTAATAATGGGCATAAAATTACAAATGGTAGTGAGTTTTCCGGCGACAAAATGAAAGGCTTGATTACAATGCCCGCAAGTAATGAACAGTATACTGTTTAAGCACCTACGCGGGTTGGAACGTGCCTACGTGGGTGGGTTGGGACGTGGGTTGGAACTTTGCTGACAGCGTTTCATAAAAACAAAAACTCTATTTTATATTCTACGGTGGTATAGGTGGCATACTGGATCGATGCCAGAGTGCCAGTTGATTCACTTGGCGTATTTCTTACAGAACACTGCGTCTCCAGACGCAGATTAATTCCTAGTGGCCAATCTAAAATGCTTCGGCGTCCCTGTGCAGTGCTTGGTTGTAAAGACGGAGGCTTATGGATGAGAACGTGAGTTCTTTACTGCCGTGAGCAGATAAACTCGGGAGAGCATGTTGGTGTTTTCTGAAGTTGCTCCAGAAGACAAGTTAAAGTTAATTTTTTTACCTGCGACTAGATATTTCGGCCAGTTTTGATCCCCCATTTAATTATGGTACCTAGGACTGATCTTATTGCGTTTCTGAAGTTTCAAAATTCGTGTTATGTTGCTGAATTGAAAGATTTATTCGAAACGTCATTAGATGGACCATTTTAAGATAACAGTTAAACTGAGGACACTGATGGCAGAAGCTAATAATCAGTTTTCTAGTGTTTTGACAGCTCGGGGCTTCTGTATTCGCAACAAAGAGGCAGTAGTCATCTTCGTCGGTAGGTGGAGCTGTCGGCGCGGAGTCGTCGAGCGCTGCTCCGTCATAGAGAAAGAAGAAGTAAAGAGAGGAGACTCGGCAGAAACTAGCATCAGGAAGTACGTCACGCTACGCAAGCGTCTAGAATTCTCACCGAACGCCAGGGGACGCAAACGTGAAAACAAATGTTCTTATATTAAAGGACACAAACTTTTTGTGAAAAAATGTGAAGATTAAAAGTGCCAGTATTAAACTGGGCCTTATGTTCGTTCTGAAATGATTTATGATGCGAGAATATTATGTCACTTCCGGAAATTATTATGTAAAGCTTTTTCAGCAACAACACGCAGGGATTCATTGCTGAAGTGGCATATCTTGATGTCCGACCCGGTTGCAGCTGTCTAACGTCCTATTCTGGTGCTGAAGTTTCTTGTGCCGTACGTGCGCGTCATAACAGTAAACATAAAGAAAACAGAGGCGAAAAGTGATGAGGCCTGAGCTGAGCGGTGAATGGAAATGGACTCTTCCATTCTGTGACGCTGCTGTTCTTAAGTAGCATCAGGAGGGCTTACATCGAGCGGGATATCTGTGGACAGGGTCATTGTTTCTCGCGGAATACGACTGGCATATGTTTTGATGTCATTCTAGAGAATCTTTAAAAAGGCCTTATTATGAACAGAAATGCGCAACACATAATATATGGTGTCTGATATGCTGTCTAAATTTATCCAAAAGAGTAACAAAGAAGTGACGGTTGCGAAAAAGTCTTGCGACTGGAATAAATGCAAACATTTTCTACACACTTCAGCCGCAAGACGAATTGATGCAAACTGTAGCAACCTCAACTAGGCGTGTAATATGGAGGATATTTAATACCCCTGTCAAGCGCACAAGTTAAGTGCACTTACGGGGAGCGCTCTTCGGCATCCCGGGTGACACTTTGGGCTACGCGGTGCTAAATGGGAAAGCAAAATGCACTCGTAGCAAAAAAAAAAAAAATTGGTGACAGAAAATGAGCGGAATTTCTGAAGAGGTCGATGGAAAAGAAAAAGGAAAAAGCGCCAATAAAACGAGGTTCAACAGCTTTTAACGATGAAAAAATAAAATAGTTAAGACTATCCAGAACTTCGGCAACAAACAAGATGGCGGTGGCCGGCGATATTGCGTCTGATCTCGTTCCTTTGTTTTGTTGCTTCGCTTGTAGCCTTAACGAACGATTTTTTTTTCTAAAAACAGTGTTTTAGCATGTAAAATAAGGTTGTAAGTACTTTTTATGCACTATGCATATTGTGCCTATGAAGTCGCTGCTGGCGAGGCGACGCACTCAGCCCTCAAAGTGCGTTCTGTGAACGCACTCCGACATGAGTGCGCACTTTGGCGAGTGCACTTATGTTACGCAGTTAAGCTTTGCTAGAGTGCATTTTTAGCAAGTGACACTCTTCGTAAGTTCGTTTTATTTTTCGCGCTTGACGGGGGTATAAGAGAGGCAATTTGATGCCTGTTCTTTTCTCTACTCTTATAGCCTGCTTTGCAGTACAACACTGCCCAACAGCTGCAAAGTGCAATAATATAACACGAGGGTTTGCCGCGTCAGTGTATCGTGCTTTATTTTCTGAAGAATCAAATTACTGTAGAAATATAGAAAAAGCTTATATAATTACACGTGAAAAATGTCTCCTTGCGAATATAATGAAGTCGTGTTCCGGAAGTAACTCCTCTGAAATATAATAATTACTACATTTGCCAGCTAATGCAACCAAGCGCCCTATTTCCGACTGGAGCAGCTGTGAATACATTTCAAACTTAGGAACAAAGGCACACCACACTGTACAGAGAGCTGCGAGTATTCAACATACTGAAGTTTTTACTCAGGACCATATCGAATTGAAACTTTTCAACGCATTCTTCAAATGCAAACCTGTCAGTAAGAATATAACGAAATGCCTACATCGAACTTGGAGCTTAGACACGGGGCTTCAAAAAAGAGGCTTTGAAGCGCCCGTTTCCTCTCAGGATATTTTTCGCAGCCTTTTAATGATTCCGCAGAAAGCTTTAGGCGTAAGCCTGGGGTAGCAGAAGCAACCAGTGCGACCATCCCTGATTCTTCATCGGCGCAATGCGTTTCTTTATTTCTAATATGCTCTCGTCATCATACTCCCCTCCGGTGCTTGACATAAAATGCGAACAATGCTGATTTTTATGAACAGTCACCAGATGCATGAGTAATTCTGAGAAAACATGAAGCAGAACTTTAAGGGGGCTATTAGTGAAACACATTGCACAGGTAAAATGCGCCTTGAGAAGTTTTTCAAGTGTGGGTACAAATGGTACTCCACAGCTAAAGATGCCAGTGACTGTCATAGTTGAACGAGCTTCGCATTATGCTGAAATGTCTCTTTTCCATTGCTATTTTCAAGTTTTGGAATTTTTCTTGAACGTTAGAGGCCCACCTGTGGCCAAGAAGTACGATTGCTATACCGCGCAGATTACAATAGCAGCGCTTCTAAGAAACGTGCAGAGACGACCAGTGGTACAAAAACCTCGCGAGGCATTAGGGGCCTCAACGAAGAAATAAGCAATTCTTCTGGAGGCCCCACCGACGTATATAGTTGTGACTAGTGTGCGGACAATTGCCAAGTTGGCGATTGCTTTCTTAATGTCCCTGTGTTCGCTGTTAAGCTGCGCAGATGTTAAAGCCGCCTCAAAGCGAGATATACGTATATAAACAAACCTGCATTCATTTTATTCCCAGAAGGATGCTATATCATGCCAACTTAAACAATGTCTGGCATTTTGTTTCATGTTGCCATGAACAGCATGGGGTGGCATCGGGACGCGGTGTTTTGAAAGATATTTTTCTGCGACCGATAGTGCTTCTAGAGTTCCGCAGTGTCAGCTTTGTAACGCACTGCCTGCTTGTGATGGTGCAGGATGTTTGCTGCGTTGTGCTTACTGTAGCTCACAGTTGCTAAAGTTTCTTCATCACTAAAGGTAGTCGTACTTCGTTACCCGGCAATTTCCATTTGAAATACTTAATTAAAAATTAACCAGACGTTTTCATTTGTGGCGCTGCAGTTTAGAGCGCTCCCCCTCCACCTCTCTTTTTTTTCTTCGTTGTTTTCCGATGATGTGTAACGTTTTGACGGGACACCGTTTCTTACATAACATGCTTCGTTTGGGAACCTGAAAACTGTTCGGTTGCTAATGCATGCGCATATGCGTGCCTTATTACGCGTGCTTCTTCTTCTCACTATCTTTTTCTTGAAATATCGGCAAATAGTTAATGTTTTTAGCGTCATTATATTTGGACACATTGGGATTCTCGCCTATGAAGCTTTTTTTCCAGGTAGTGGGCAATTACCACAGGACCGTGAAGTCTAGACATGGAAATGAATGTGAAAGGAACTTTCTAGAGGCATGACGGAAAGGAGTTTGATATAACTGGAGTTGTACTGCAGCTCTTACTCTCTTTCTCGAAAGAATGCCTACATTTAACTAAGTTGGACCATTATAACGTTGGCACAATAAACACCACCGTAACTGAAAGAATAAAAAATATATAACAGATCGGACAGTAGTCTAAGTCGACGCTGCTGAATACCCCGACTGCGAAGCTTTTTCGCTCGCGGTAGTAAACTACTGTGGACGGCCGCTAGTTGCGTGCTCCATTCCCGTCAGATCGCCTGAGGAGGCCGAGGAGGCGGCCATAGCCTGGGCCATGGTCTCCACATCTGCAGAAACAATCTTCAGCGACTCTAAATCGGCGATTCGTAGTTTCGCCAAAGGCCGGGTCTCCCCTGTCACCCTCTCTCTCCTCTGCTCCACCAAACTTCAACTCTGCCCGATCCAATTGATCTGGGTCCCTCCGCACTCGTCGCATCCAGGGAACGAGGCGGCCCACAATTATGCCCGAGGATTCGTCGACCGGGTTGTGATGTCGCCCGTCCTGCGGACGGCGAAAGATCGTATGATCACATTTCATGACATAACCATGCACTACCGCTTAGGTAGACTTCTATATCCCCCCGCACATAGTTCTCTCGCCAAACCCCAAAAAGTTGCGTGGAGGCAACTCCAAACGAACACCTTCCCCAACCCCGCGATATATGCCCGCATATACCCTGGGGTCTACTCCCCTTCCTGCCAACTGTGTGGCCAACATGCCACCCTATCCCACATACTCTGGGCTTGCCCTCGGGACTACCCCTCTCGAGGCTTGCAGCTCTCGAATCCAGACCAGTTGGAGACCGCATTGCTCAGTTCCGACTCGGACACAGTGATCCGGGTTGTGACAAGAGCCCTAGAAGTCGCCGAAGGCCACGGGCTCATGGCCACTTGATGGGGCTATAACCCCACATTGTAAGATATATTTGTCGACGAAAATAAAGTTTATCCTCCTCCTCTTCCGCAAGAGTACTTATCGCCGAATTGGAGAATTCGAACACGCCGTGTTTTCGTGCAGTTCACTTAATACACGCGCATGTCTATCGACGAATGTATTTGCCACACTAAAAGGAATTACTAGGAAAGCTTGAAAAGCTCTGAGAAATAACTGAGAGTAAAGAAATGAGTAATTGTGCGCGATAAATACGCAGGGGTGGTGGTGGTGGTGACGCACGGCAAACACTCGTGTGGCGGTAGAATCATTTCGAACGCCTTATTTTAAAGACGATAAATATTACCTATAAATTTCGCCTCAACTGGAGGCGCAGTGAGAACCGGGCTGTACTATGACGTTTGGAGACTTCAGAAGAATAAAATATCCAACAACTGGTTGATTGCGATTCACGAAAGAGGAAGTAGTACGGGACGCGGCCTTGGGCGCGTTTGGTATGATAGCCTATTGGAGGGCACAAAAGTTATCTATCTATATGGCACGTTGAACAAATACAGGGATATTGGTCTTCCTCGAGCGCTTTTCAACTAAACTATGGAGCGCAAGATGGGCAAAAAAAAAAAATTGGTCCCATATTTATTTATAGCCCGTTTTCTTATTCGGTTAACTGATTCGAATACAAAAACTGACGTTACACGCTGGAATAGAGCGGAAGACGGTGCCGTGCTAATCAATGCCACTTAAAATGCAGCGGAATGACGCAAAATTTAATTTAAAGAATTACAGTGCACCTAAAAGAGGGCTTTTCGCGGAACCAGCTTCAGGGACCAGGCTGTGCGCGCCTTACTTATTTCGTGAAAGAAAAAAAAGCTTGCAGGACGGCATAACGTAACCAAGGTACAAGGTACTCTTAGGGACTAAATAAAGTTGGTGCTCCCTCTCGATGTTGGAGGATCAGCTCGCCAAATAATCGCCTAGTGCTTACGCTTTCCTGCTTTAGCGCGTAACTGAGCAAAGGAGCTGCCGTCACCGGCTAGGCACAGCAGACACCTTCTGCAGAGCTTACCTTTGCTTCTTTCGACGTTCACGCGTAGCGACGGCTTTGATTAGATGGTGATGGCTTCTCGCGTATGCGAGTGCGTAGACTAATCAATTTCACCCCGACAAGAGATCGACACACTCAGAAATGTACCGTGGTGTTTCCCAACGCCCTCAATCCTTCCACGTGCATTTACTTATTACTTTCAGATGATTTGTGGCAACCTGAGACACTACAGCTACCGGCAATGGCTCCTGCCCACTGTGGCCTATCTTTCTCGAGGTGTTGATAATTTGTTGATAACGAGGTATTGATAATTTGGGGCAGCAGTCTAGTTTACTTGCTTCGCAGTGTTTTTAAGCATGAAATGTTTTCAGCTCCCGTTGTCGGCAGTGTGGTGACGTCACGCCGAAACCGAGAGCCAACATCCGGGCACTGAATTCCACTCATCTGGGCACTGAATTCCACACATCCGGGAGCTGAAACGAGAGCATCCGGGCAGCATACGAGATTTAACGACTCCCTAAGCCCTCCTACAGGACTGGCATACAAGCGCTGGTAGCATCGCGCCTAACGGGTGGTGGCGTTCCTGCCATGCTGTACGGTGCGGTTCGGGTGTCCACCGAGATGACAGAGAATTACTGCGTAATTTCCTTTCCTCAAAAAGCGTCGCGTTCAAAGGGCAAGGCATCGCGCCGAACGGGTGGTGGCGTTCCGTGGACTGCCTGGCAGCGCTACATCACGCATTCGCGTTCCACTCCTAAAGGCGAAGCTGAAGCATAATTAATTAGTAGTTAATTAGTATGTAGTCATTAATCAGTAATTTGTCGCTAATTAGTAATTACTTCGTCATCAATTATGTGTCACATAATCCAGTAGGGACGTCACCAGTGTCCCAGGCAAAGTGGTGCGGAAAAACGCTTTCGCCTCTACGCACTGCATATACATTGTTGTCAGACGTGCGTCTCGTCGTGTCCGCGTACGCTTCTGCATCGTCCTGCATTTCAGTGCCGCCACGGTCACAGCTGCTTAAGCCGAGCAATGGAGCCTGATGAAAGGAGAGGTAGGAAGCGTCTTGCGGAAAGCGATCGCTTTGCGAGTGATACGCCCCAGCAGAAGACTGCTCGCCCCTGCCGACAACGCCATGATTATGCGGCTGCTCCCGAAAGCGACAGGGCCGCCACGGTTCGCGGCTGCCTACCTAAGCCCGCACTATTGCAGGCGATCGCTTCGACGCAACAAGAAGGAAAACCTGCGAAAGACGCTGAGCGCGCTGCCCTGTTGGAAGAAGAAAAGCGGTTCAAGGCGGTGGCACGACAGGCAGCAAAAGACGCCAGAGAGACACGGCGCCTGCCCAGCTAGAAGAACAGCGCCTGAAGGAGGCGGCACGACTGGCAGCGAAACACGCTAGAGAGGCAGAGAACATTGCCCAGCTTGAAGAAGGCAACCGGCTCAAGGCGGAACGACAGGCTGCGAAAGATGCCCGTAAACATTTCATGCTTACTTTACTCTCAGTTACGGGGGGCAGAGATTTTTTTTTCTGTAAAGGCAAAATACGAATTTTTCTTTGATCCTGGGCATGTGGTTGCAAGGAAGCCGGAAATGCAGCCACACCATCAGCCTGCTGAGTAAGGCGGCAGAGCAGGTGGGCCGTATGATCAGCAGAGTCTCCCAAAAGAGATATGGAATGAGAGAAGAAGACACTCTCAAGCTAGTTAACAGCCTAATTGTCAGCCGAGTCACGTACTCCCTGCCGTACCACGCGACGACCAAGGCGGAAAGAGAGCAAGCCGACATCATTCTCAGGAAGGCGTACAGGACTGCTCTGCACCTACCCAAGTACACGTCGAACGAAAAGTTGCTCGAGCTAGGCATCAGCAACACCTTCAGCGAGCTCGCCGAAGCTCTGCTGGAAACGCAAACCACGAGACTAAGAGGCACCCCCACGGGACGATGCCTGCCAGGGGAGTGGTCACCACCAAGACCTATGCAGATGTCTTGCAAGGATCTCCACGGCCACCAGCACAATGCTCCCTGACGCCCAACACTGCCGTACCAAGCCGACTACAAGACTACAAGAACCTACTTCCACCCGGAGCCCATCCTCCAGTACGGATGCCGCCAGCGTCTTGAGCCAAGAACCACCAGCCTCGCGACAGCATTCAGGTGGGCCACTTCCCACTCCCTCAACTCCCCAACCCGCACCAGCACACTCCGTTACCCCCCCACAAGAACCCGATAAACCAGATACCGTAGCCCAGCTTCAACTTGACATGCAGGCCCTTGAGACACGCATGAACCACCTCGCCTCCCTCTTTGGAACCATACCACAACGCCAAGAGGCTCTGGAACAACAAATACAGGCACAAACACTGCAGATAACTCAACTCACAGCTCTAGTCACTACACTCTCCAACGCCGCCGCCAAGCAGGCGGAATTCATAGAACAAATTCAGCACACACTTACAGCTCTCTCCTCTCCATCTGACTCCCCACTCCTTAAAAAGAAAAAGCCCTGTGGCCGTCCTCAAAGCCCCCACCCAGAGGACATATCAGACTATGGCACGCCTCCCATTCCATAGCTTTCTCCAGTGGAACTGCCGATGCATTCGCACGGCACGTACGCCCCTTTCCCAGCATCTCCTCACCCTTCCATACCCCCCCTCTGGTCTCCTACTCCAGGAAACCAGAGGCGAACGCACCCTCCCGGGATACAAAGCGATTCATGCGAGTTCTACGGATCGAACACCGCTGGTCTCAACATATATCCGAAGAGACCTCAAATTCTCAATCCTCCAAACTTCTGATATACTCGCACAGCATCTAGTAGCCGTCGAGCTCTTCCTTGCACCTACATCCCCTCCCACCATTCTCGTTAACTTCTACAACCCCCCCAAACAGCATTCCCTTCTACCCCACCTTTTCGAATTCCTCCAAACCATCACTTCCCCGCTCCTTGTGGCAGGCGACTTCAACGCACCACACACACAGTGGGGCTACACAACCACACAAAAAGCAGGGCGTTTGCTCCACGATCATATATACTCTCGACACTACTCTATGCTGAATGACTTTTTACGCCCCACTAGACAGGGTTCCTCCTATCACAGAGACACCACACCCGACCTGACCTTCGCTCTATGCATTCCACATGTTACTTGGCACAATACTGACACATACCTACTTAGCGACCATTCCATCCTTGTCATCAACATACCCACACAACACCCCCGACACAGAGCGAAGGTGCGACACACTTCGTGGTCAGACTTTCGCCGGTTCTTACCCCCACCCCCATCTAACCCCTCCGACTACGCTTCATGGGTCGATGATCTCAGAAACACCCAGTCACGGGCAACACGTGAAATTTCTAATCCTACTCCCCGTGACAACCCTGATCCTCACCTTCTACGATTGTGGAAACGGAGAAAACGTCTCCAACGCACATTTGCTACACAACCACACAACACACAGCTCCGCGACAGAATACAATCAATGCGCAACGACATTATCTCCCACTGCAAGACACTCGACACCGAACACTGGACACGAACATGCGACCGCTTAGAAGGAACTTTACATCAAAAATCATCCTGGTACCTTCTCCGCTCCCTTCTCGGACCTCAACCTCATCCCACACCCACTCTTGAACGCCTCTTCGCCTCCCATACTCCAACAGGGGTTTTCACTGACCCCCAACAACTTTATTTCCCACCCTCAGAATCCTCATTAAACTCACCATATCATGGTCCAGCCCTTCCCGCACTAGACATCCCCTTCACGCACACAGAACTTGACACAGCACTCGCGCGCTGTAACACACTCTGCCCCCGGTGCAGACAAAATCACATACAAAACTCTCAAGAACCTTCCCCCCGAAGCCAACAAATTTCTTCTTAATGTCATCAACGACGCCTGGACCTCTGGCACCCTGCCAATGGACTGGACATCGTCCCTGGTCTCATTCATACCGAAACCCAATAAACCCTCCAGCATCAATAACCTCCGTCCTATTTCCCTTACCTCCTGCGCGGGCAAGCTCACGGAGCACATGGTGCTTGCCCGCCTCACTTCCCATCTTCAAGCCACCGACTATCTCCCCCACACCCTCATTGGATTTCGCCGAGCACTATCCACCCAAGACCTTTTCCTTCTCCTTCAACACACTTTCTTTAACTCAAATGCCTCAGACGCTGCGCAGGTCAAAGCCTTAGTAACTGTTGACATACGCAAGGCTTTCGACTACATATCACACGACCACATCCTCACCATACTAGCTGATACGCAGTGCGGACACAGCATGCACAATTACATAAGAGCTTTCCTCTCCCACCGCTCTGTCCGTATTCGCTACCTCGACAAACTGTCTAACCCAATCCCACTCACTCGTGGCACTCCACAAGGTGCCGTCCTCTCTCCCATCCTCTTTAACCTAGGCATGGTCCCACTCGCCCGGGCCTTAGCCGATATTCCCAACCTTCATTTCGTCTTCTATGCAGACGATCTCACCTTGTGGGTGACCGCTGGCTCACCGGGAGAGGTCCAAACCACACTCCAAAATGCACTTAACACCATTTCCTCACACCTCTCCCAAGCGGGCCTACAACCCGCTCCGGAGAAATCAGAACTTTTGCTCATAACACGCAGTAAATATCAACGGATGATGAACCCCTCTATCTCCCTCACCCTTGCCGGACAGCGCATCCCCCGCGTCGAATCTTGTCGCATCCTGGGTATGCCACTCAACTCCAACACTTTCACCTCTGCCATCAATCAGTCAATACGCACATGCCACTCAGTAACACACTTACTGCGCCGCGTAGTTTTAAAACATGCCGGCCTCTCCGAGACACACGCCAGCCGCCTTGCTCAAGCGCTGGCTCTGAACAACTTCCTGTACTACATACCTTACTGCCCACTTACAAGTACACAACAAGACAAACTAACCCGGGCCCTCAATACACTATATAAAGCAACACTAGGACTCCCCCCTCAGGCTTCTACAGACACCCTGTACAGAACAGGCCTCTTCCACCTTCTTCAAGCCCTCCTTAACCTGCACCGGGAGAGACAAATCATCCGCCTGTCCAGTACACCAGCTGGACGGTGGATACTTTCCCAGACTCCCTACACACCCATCTCTTTCCCAGACCCACCGCAGTCTCCGATCTATCCCCCTAACCTCCGCCTCGCACCCATTCCACGCAACATGTCCGCACACACACACGCATGCCGCCGCCAGGCATACGCATACAACCACAAGCCACCTTTGGACGCTGCGGCGGTGGCCTACACAGACGCCTGTCTCACGGAAACCGCGGGCTCCACAGCAGCCTTCTTCCTCCACCCTTCCCTCTCTACAACCAGCACTCACACAACCGGTCCATACACCTCCCCACCCTCCACGCTCGCCCTAGGAATACACGGGATCGCCGATGCCATCACACACTTTGAAACCCTACCCCCCGCCCCCCAATACGTTGTCTATACAGACCCGCAGGCAGCTCTGCGTGCCTTCCATGAAAGAGCCCTCCCTTTCCCTACTCGATCGGCCTTAGATGCCGCCCTCTTAGCATTAAGCCCACGACCGGTGACCCTTCGGTGGATCCCTGGTCACATGGGCATCCCCGGCAATGAGCTGGCTCACCAGCTTGCCTGCGAAACTATACACCGGGCGCCGGGGATCCCATGGACGAGCCCACCGACGGAGCAGGCGGTCAGGGCTTACAAACGCACTGTCGACGAATACTACGCGCAGCAAAAATTGGATTTAGCTGATTTACCACCACTGCACCCATCCTTATCGATCCGTGAAGCTCGCATTCTTCGCCGAACACAGTTTAATCTCCTACATACACCAGCCAAACTTTACCTATACCGGTACACTTCCACACCTCAGTGCCCAAACTGTCCACACACATATGCAGACATAGAACACTGCCTTACACAGTGCCACGCAGCCTTCCAGTCCCCCGCCTATCCTTTCCCCCCACCCCCACCGTGGCCCATCTGGCTCGCCTTCCTGGATCTGAGACTGCAACGTGCCCTCGTCGCCTTGGCCCAGGATGTACTGAACGCCTAACAAAAAGGATGTTCGAATAAAAAATGTCACCACCACCACCCACGGGACGAGCGCTGCTAAGAAGGTTGGGTCGGGACACGAGCGGACTGGTAAACAGATACGCGGACGTACCGGACCACCTTAGGAAAACCATTAACGTAGGACCATTGCCGAAAAACATGGACCCCAATCTTCACGAGAACAGACGAAAAGCGAGGGCCGAGTACGTGGAGAGAACGCTTGCCCAGTTAGACAACACCGTATACACAGACGCTGCCGTATATCAGCGCGAGAGAGAACGCGTAGCCGCGACGGTAGTGGTAAACAAGGAAGGAAACATGATCACGTGTGCCACAGCAAAGGTCGCCGGCACAGCGGCGGCCGCAGAGATTGCCGTTGCGCTGGCGGCAGCAGAAGGCTACAGAACGGGCCGATCTCTCAACATACTGACGGACTCGAAGGAGACGTGTAGGAACTACACGAGGGGCAGGATCAGCAGAACAGCCCTTAAAATACTCAGCGGGTAACCTCCGCCCAGGAGAAACCCAGGCATAACCTAATCTGGATCCCGGGCCACGCGGGCATAGTGGGGAACGAAAGGGGAGACAGCCTAGCTCGAGGTAACGCATTCCGAGCAGGGCAGTCAAATGCTGCGGAGCTCCGCCTACAGGCTTGCGAGGGGGGATACGCAGAGACCTTGCACTTGCATAGGGGAGCTAGAATTAGATATCCACCACCACACAGAGCCCTAACAAAGGAGGAAGCGACCGGCTGGCTCAGATTACAGACCAACTCCTTTCCTAACCTACAGATACTTAATAAGATGTTCCCGACACAATACAGAGCCACCTGCCCTTGGTGCGATGCCACACCTACACTTTATCATATCACGTGGGAATGCGAACGCAACAAAGCATTCCACCAACACGAATACCCGAGTGCGGAGCAATGGGAGAGTCGGCTCACCAGTGGCGAGCTCGCGACCCAAAGGGCCTTAGTGCAGCACGCGACTGATGCAGCACGACTCAGTGGAGCCTTGGAATAGGGGCCCACCCTTGCTGACGAGAAGCCTCAAGTCGCCAGCGCCAGAGAAGACGACGGAGACTTCACAACCGCGAACCCCTTGAAAGATACAATAAAGTTTTCACTCACTCACTTAACGAAGTTTCTGTGGAAGCTGTTTAGCTTTCCATTGTAGCCGTATGGCGGCGTCCGGGTGGATGTCAATGAGTAATTATTCCCTTATTACTAATACAACAAAGTACCTTATTTCCGAAAGGAGGTGCTCTGAATTCATTTGAAACAAAGCAACGAGTGAACAATGCACTTTATAAAAAGCTGCGAATACTCAACCTACTTAAACTTTTCGGCATGACCATATCGAATGTTTTCAACCCGTACATCAAATGAGACCTCTCAGTAGAAAACATAAGGAAATGCCTAAATAGCATTTTGGGGGATTAATTACTGGGAAAAGAGGCTTTCAAGCGACAGTTAAAGAGGTTGCAGTTTTTGCGCCACTCAGGATCCTTTTCGCAGTCTTCAAGATTGCACAGAAAGCTATAGGCTTACACCATCTCTGATTCTTCATCAGTGCAGTGCGTTTCATTATTTCTGGTCGATTCTCGTCATCATACTCCCCTCCGTAGCTGGGTATGAAATAGGAGCAATGCTTATTTTTATCAACAGTCACAAGATGTATGAACAGTTCTGTGAAAACATCAGGCGGAACTTTTAGCGGGTTACTCATGAAACACAGGGCTGAGATAAAACGCGCCTTCAGAAGTTTTGGAAGTGTGGGTACACATCGTACAGCACAGCTAAGGATGCCAGGGACGGTCATAGTGGAATGAGCTTCGCAATATGGTGAAATGTCTCTTTCCCATTGCTATTCTTAGCTTTGAAATTTATCTTGAACGCCAGAGGCCCAACTGCGGCTACCAAGTATGATCGCTATAGCGTGCAGATTACAATAACAATGCTTCTTAGAAATGTGCAGAGATGAGCAGTGATGCAAAAACGTCACGCAGCATTATTGGCCGGAACGAAGAAATGAGAAATTCAGGGGGGCGCTTTGTTGACCTAAAGCGCGGAGAGGCGAAAGCCTTGAGCGCGGTGTTGCTGCTTGTGTCACTGATGCGTGGTTACGATGTTAAGCTTCCCCTCTGAGTGTAGAACGCGACAGCGTCTTGCAACGCTGCCAGGAAGTTCACAGAATGCCATCGCCCGTTCGGCTCTACGCCTTGCTTGTCGGTAAATTAGTTTTTGAGGAAAGGAAATGTACCTGTTTCGCATGTCTCTGTGGACACCCGAACCTCGCCGTAAGGGAAGGGAGGAAGATGGGAGTGAGCAACTACAGCGTATTCACTAGACGCGCCTTTGATGTCCTGCGAAACGTACCTCGGACGGGAGAAAATGTCATAATGGCCCTGGACATCAAAGGGGCATTCGATAACGTCAGCCACGAAGCGATCCTTACGGGCCTAGACAAGCTGGTTTGCGGGCGCAGAATCCACGGCTTCGTCAAAGCCTTCCTGTCCGACAGAACTGCCACCATCGGCATAGGAGACCTTCGATCGGACAAAATTCGCACTCCAAATAAGGGAACACCCCAAGGGTCAGTTATCTCCCCCTTACTTTTCAACATAGCTATGATAGGCCTAGCTCGAAAACTAGAGAACATCGAAGGCATCAGGCATGCAATGTATGCTGACGATATAACAGTCTGGACAAACACGGGTTGTCTCGGAGAGAAGGAAGAAAGGCTACAGCAAGCGGCCTCTTGTGTAGAGCAATACCTCGCAGAAAGAGGACTCGCATGCTCGACCGAGAAATCGGAACTGCTGAGAGTCTGGAGAGGCAAGCAAAACCGGACCGTCCCAACCAACGAGGACCTAAAACTCAACGTCTACCTTGACGGGACACCCATACCCGAAAAGACAACAATAAGAATTTTAGGCATGTGGGTTCAATCCAACCAGCGCAGTACTCACACTTTTACCCTGCTCAAAGCAACAACACTACAAGTCTCACGCATGATCACCCGCATCACCAACAGGCGACATGGCATGCGTGAAGAGGACACACTCAAACTAGTCAGAAGCCTTGTAGTTAGTAGAATCACGTACAGCCTACCCTACCAGTGCCTCAACAAAAACGAAATACAACAAGCGGATGCCCTGCTACGCAAAGCGTATAAGACAGCGCTCCGACTTCCGCGCAACACGTCAACCGAAAAACTCATGGCCCTGGGATTACATAACACCTTTGAGGAGCTACGAGAGGCGCAGCTTGAGTCGCAAAAACTCAGGCTGTTGCAGACAACGACTGGAAGAGCGCTCCTGCAGAGGCTCGGATACCGCGAGCAGATGCGAGAAATGACGAGGACGGCAACGATTCCCGACGAGCTTCGCAAGACCCTCAAGGTAGCGCCAATACCAAAAAACATGGATCCCAACCTCCATCGAGGCAGAAGAGAAGCGAGGGCCGACTTCATCGAAAGAACATACGCTCCTCAAGCCACGACCGTGTATGCAGACGCGTCTTGGAGAGGAGGAGACACCAAAATCGCTGTGGCGGCGGTGGTCGATTCGTCTTTACGCGAAATGACCAGCGCGTCTCTCCGAGGCTGCACAGCTGCAGAGTCCGAGGAAGTAGCCGTTGCTCTAGCGGTGGCGCAGGGCTATACAACCGGGCGGTCACTAACAATACTCACGGACTCTCAAACAGCCTGCCGAAATTACATGAATGGCAGGATAGGTCGTCACGCGCTCCGTATACTCCTCGCAGCGAGCGACAGAATTAAAAACCAGGAAGAACAAAGCGACAAGATCCCACACAAAATTGTGTGGGTACCGGGGCACACGGGGGTGGCAGGGAACCAAGAGGCCGACAGGATAGCTCGAGGATACATTACTTTCCGAGCATCCGATGAGCCCGCGGAACTCGCGCCAGCACCCAGGGATTACTCGGCCATACTACAAAACTACAGAGGCAGAAGATTGCGGTATCCCCCACCGCACAAATCTCTCAGCAGAGAGGAAGCTGTCACTTGGAGACAATTACAAACAGGCTCTTTCCCAAACCTACATATACTAAACAAAATGCACCCTACCATATACGCGGACAAATGTCCCTGGTGCGACGGAAAACCTACTCTCTATCACATCACATGGGCCTGCCAAAAGATAGACGTGGTCCCCAAAATACAAAACCCGAGTGCGGAGCAGTGGGAGACTCTGCTGTCCAGCGACCGCTGTGAAGACCAAGAAGGTCTGGTACAGCGAGCTCAACGGGCGGCAGTGGCCAGCGGAGCCCTGGACTGAGGGCAACCGACCACTGATTAGAGGCGGACGACTTCGACAGAGAAGACTCCTGGGGGTAAAATCAAGGAGAAAACGTCTCTGAAGATGCTCCCAAACCGAAGGAAAAAGGACTAGAGTAAAATAAAGTTTTTCCTTCCTTCCTTCCTTCCTTCATTCGAAGCCATCGATCTGGCATGGCGGAGTGGTTACCGTGCTCGTCTCGCACTCCAGAGACCCTGGTTCGATTCCCGAAATCGACCAAATTTCTTCTCGGTTATATTTATTTATCTAGTCTGACTAGAAAGCTTAAACAGGCTAAATGGTCAATTAAGCAACGAACTAAACTCAGTCCCACTTAATTCGATCATCACTATACGATCCCATTAATTGGTTGCATGGTTACTAGCCTAAGTACAATTGGCCCCTCACTGTGATGTCACGACCGTTTCGACCAATTGAAAAGCGTGACATTTCTGTCGTCAACTGCTGCTTACAACGATGAGGCATTAAAGGCTTCCGCCTTAAAATGCTTCAGGCAGCCTTGCTGAGACATACTGCTGCAACTAGTGTGTGGGCAATGGCTAAAAGGATAATTCATTTCATAATGGCCCTTTGTTCGTATGTAAGCTGCGCAGATGTTAAAGCAGCCTGAAAGCGTTTTAAAAACAAACCGGCATAAATTTTATTCGCAGAAAGACGCTATATCGTGCAAACTCAAACAATCCCTGACATTTTGCTCCATGTTGTCATAATCAGCATGGGGTGGCATCGAGGCACGAAGTCTTGAAACGGGTATTTCTGCGAACGAGACTGCATCTAAAGTTCCGCATTCTCAGGCTTCAGCACACTGCCTGCCGGTAATGGTGCAGAATGCTGGGTGCATTGGGCTTACTACAGTTCACAGTCGCTAAAGCTTCTTCATCAGTAAAGATAGTCGTACTTGGTAACCCGAAAATTTGCTATTTGAAAAATTGCTGCAATTTTTGCTGCAGTGCAATTTCTAGCGGCAGCTCACGTCCTCCACATGTCTTTTTTTCTGTTTTGTTTTCCGGTAATGTCTAATTGTCCGACATAACATAGGAGCCTGAAAACTGTTCGGTTGCTATTGCGTGCCTATATGTGCGTCTTATTCACCGTCCTTTTTCTTCTCGGTAACTTTCCTTGAAATATCGGCAAATAACCAATGTTTTTAGCGTCATTATATTTGGACACATTGGGATTCTCATCAATGAAGCTTTTTTGTCAGGTAGAAGGCAATGACCCCAGGACCATGAGGTCTAGACTTGGAAATGAAAGTGAAAGGACTTTTCGAGAAGCATGGCGGAAAAGAGTTGGATGTAACGGGAGTTGTGCTGCAGGTCTTACTCTCACTCGAAAGAATATCTAGTTTTATCTAAGGAGAACCATTATAACGTTGGCCCAATAAACATCACAGTGACTGAAAGAACAACACAGTACGTTTTTCCAGCAGTAAAGGTGCCTGGTAAGCAGCTGCCACGCGAGCCAGAGTATGCCCCCAAAAAACAAAGCGTAAAAATATGGGGCATCACTGAGGCAGTAGAACGGACTGCTATATCCAAACAGATATATTTTAGAATTTTGCATAATTTTAAGAGCATAAAGAAATCGCGAGGGCATAGAGAAACTCCAAATATTACCCAGAAAAGCAGTAACACATGCCGCAAAGCGTTCGTTTTTAAGTTTATGTGCAATTATTTAATTTAGCACAGACGCTATCACTCAAATTCTAGCGTATATAACTAAAGCAGGGCATTTCGCGAGGAGAACACGAAGGTTTACGGCAATTTTTTTTTTGTCGGAGATTCGGAAACACCAAATCCAGCATAGAAATGGGCAAGAAATCACTTTCAAAAAGTGAACAAATCAAACCTAAGGAGGGAGGAGCAAGTGAGTTTAGAGAGGCCGAAGTAATCTAGATACTGAGTGCTCGAAAGCTTGGACCACGTTACACGACTCCTTATCACCTTATGCGCACCACAGATATGGAAGGAGAAGCTAGGATAATGCTAATGTGCATGACGGGCTAGTAAACCACATCTTATGAGGGTGTTTTCTTTCTGGTGCGGTTAAGGCAGTTGCTTATCTACAGCAGCTTATTCACTTAAGTCGATGGCTGGCTTTAACGACACCAAGAAACACCCACGTATTTGGTAGAAGACCTCGGTCGGCGATAATTGAAAGTAATAATGACAATCAGAATGCAAATTAAAATTTTCGACATGCCGATGGCACAATCTGTTACCCGAAAGCAAAAACATTTTGTGGTCGCAGTTGTCCCATTTTGCATACAGTAATAAAGTAGAAATGAAAAGAAACACCGCCAGTCCCTCTCATCTCGGACGCATATGTATACTGTCAGAATCGGACGGCTAAGGATGTCGTAGTTCATTGGGCATCGTTGAGATTTTTCTCATTCAATGGTCGAATATCACCTACAATGCTTTCCAGGAGCTAAGCAACTAGGCTCTCGTTTTCCGGTTCTTTTTACCACTGTCATTATGCACTGACTAAGCCATCTAAACTCGTTACGTTTTTTACTCGCAGCTTTGGTTCATCTTGCCACTTTTATCATGCATCTTAGCAACGTGTCGCCAGGTGGAGTGCCTTCCAGAGGACTTCAATTCATTATATGAATTTTATCTTTAAAAAAAAATCCTTTTCTATGCAAGCGCAATGTGTCAGCCTAGGAGCCTGTTATTTTGATAGGGAACACAAAGCTGTTTAAAAGCCCATCGTTACGTTATTTTTCGAGGTTGCAGAAAAACCGCCTGCGTGCAAAGCTTGCAGTGGCCGCTAAACACTGCCCGCCCCAGCAGCACTTAAAGCTCACTGCAGTTTAAAGGGTTCAAGGTAACCTTAATTAGAAAATATCGCGACTTGTTACTGAAGAACAAATTTCGCCGCCACTTCTCTACAGTTTGAGCCAACATACATTAAAGTTAAAGCTGTACGGTTTTCTTTAGATGACGTTCGCAAGTGACGCTCGAGATGACGTTCATAATTTGCTTTCGTGAACAGTTATAAGAGGGGAGAATAAAAAACATTCTCAGTCATCTCCCGATCATTTATCTTGGATATGGTGGTTATGGCATAGTGACAAACAATCGCTTACAAAAAGTGCAGTGAACACCGACACTGTGCTGCTAAAGAAGCTAGAAATGCTTGCGAACGGGGTGTACTGCTGTGCCCACGTGTTGCGAAAGCGAATACAGCTGTGCAAGTGTCGTTGGTATGCAGAGTACAAGTACGGTGTTACTGAGTGCTAGCTGTTCACCTTTCGTTTCACTGCGCACGCAGTTGGATCAGACAAAAAAGAGCAAGGGACATGCATTACAGAATCGTGGACGACACTGCGGCGCCTTTTCTTTCGGCATTTTCGTCAATCGATCCGGCAAGTCAGGGAAGAGCTTCGTTGAGAACCTGGTGTCAAAAGCACGGATAAACTGGCAAAACGAGTCCTGATTCATCGTGCGATATCTGAGAGCGCCGTTGCTACGGCGAGTTTGACCACCAAACATTGCCATCACTCAGAATATTCCAAAGGTCCTTAGTTCAGTCCTCCCAGTCTATTCCCGTGTATCTCTCGACTGTTGCTATGCTCTATGCCATCAATATAACTTAGAGCTCCATGATAATAAACCATAGACCTTAGCAAGGATGCGCCATGGAATCAAGGAAAGATGCAATATATTACGTGAAAAACTTCGCCGCTGATATTTTAAATAGATTATTAAGAAAAAATTAGTAAGTTTGCAATATAATCAGCTTCCAGCAGTGAATACTGGTGCAAGATGTTCCCGCAAATTCTATTTTGTTCCGCGGTTCCTTTCACACCCAGCGTTACAGTCGAAAGTGTACACTCTGATACTTGTTAGAGAGCAATGAACACTCACGCAAACCGCAGTGATAACCATACAAGAGCTTTAGGAGATAATTTCATTTACATCACCGTTTCTCGAAGAACTCAAGTTTATATACACTTAATAACTTAGCTTGCCATAGTTAAAAAAAGAGAAATTATTCAATGCTTTGAGCTAGTTCGCTTACGTAGCATTGGGAGGAAGCATGTTCAGAAGAATCTTCAAAAAAGAAGAAAAGGGCCAATTATCACTGTAGAATTGTCCAATGATCAGGAGTATCACGCGTGCTTCAGTGCAAATACCCTTGCATCTTACAAAAGGTAACAATAGTGAAAGGAGATTGACAATGGCACAGCAGTACACCAACTTATACCATTGAGCGTCCTACCGCGGTGGCTTAGTGGTTACGGCGCTCGGCTGCTGACCCGAAAACGCGGGTTCGATCCCGGCCGCGGCGGCTGAATTTCTTGAAGGCGAAATTCTAGAAGCCCGTGTGCTGTGCGATGCCAGTGCACGTTAAAGAACCCCAGGTGGTCGAAATTTCCGGAGCTCTTCCCTACGGCGTCTCTCATAGCCTCAGTCGATTTGGGGCGTTAAAGCCCATTAAACCACCCAAATAAATCAACTATACCATTGAGCAGGCAGGCACTGTTCTTTGTTTCTTCGTGTCTCCTAAAAGAAAAATTTGAATATATATAACGGACGCTGTTATTTAAGAACTTATACGAGCTGCAAATATATCAATAAGAATTATGCTATGGTATTCCACAATTCTGAAATTGACGTAAGTGCATTGTCATGGGTTAAATATTTTTTGTCTCCTCAATATCCCTGAAGCGATTACTCACCACAATAAGTTCAATACGGCTTTCTACAAGCATTTCTTTCATCAATATTTTCTTTGCAACTGTGTTTCTACAAGACATCGCTTCTGCCGAAAGCGTGGCGTAACTTGGCTAATACAAGATACTTTTTCATAACTGTGTGCGAACTCTGGGTCTGTCTTGTGTCGCAAGTAGAAATTAAATTTATAATTCTTTCTTCACCCAGAATATCCGGTACAAAGTGATGGGAGAATAATAGACACCAAAAATTGCGTACTTATCTAAAGCCATAGTTTTCAGGAGCACTTTTATTAGGTGATCTTCGCATTTGTTTTCACCTGTTGAGTTCTGGCATTAAATGAAATCTTTATTCACGACCACTTATGCTGCCTAGGAAAACGTAGCCGTCACGGCCAGCTTCAAACCCGCGATCTTGTGTTCTGTACCTGAAAGGTATCGCAGCCGAGTCACCACGGATGAAAAGTACATTAATCCTTATAGCGGCCCTATCAAAAGCGGCCAACCGTCGTCGAGCTTAGGGGCTCTAAGAGCAATAAGTACTTTGGTTTCCAAAAGATTGCTTCGGATGGTTGAGCTCGCATTCCTTTTATTCCATTACTCTTTCAGTTTAATTTATATTATTGGGTTTAACGTCCCAAAGCGGCTCAGGCTATAAGGGACGCCGTAGTGTAGGGCTCCGGAAATTTCGACCACCTGGGGGTCTTTAACGGGCACTGACATCGCACATCACACGGCCCTTTAACATCCAACTGCTCAGTTCACTGGAAATGGCGCCCGAGCACTTTAGCCGCAAAGCAGAAATGCAAAAGGAGTAAGTCTGATTGTTTGGGGACCGGTTCGGCGCCCCTTCAATCATTCAGCTGGAGTCATTGAACAGCAGGCAGCAGATCTGGCACCCTCTTCCCGCTCTAAAGAATGTAGTAGATGACAAAGTCTTAGGGGAATTCCCGGGCATTTGTCTACGTTCGCTTTCCTGCGTTCTAAATGCCACGAATTGTTGTGAAGGCACTTGGATGGGTTATGCACTGCCGAACCCATTCGCTCCTTCGAAATCAACAGCTGGCTGAAGTCTTCGCGTTATTTGGTAAGGGTACTCGGAGTTCACCATTGGTACTTCGTTCTGATGCTGTTTCAGTTCTCCGTTCGAAACCTTTGTCATCTCTATAAAATTACTACATAGAGAAGTACTGTGTAATTAGGTGCATGAAATCTTGTAGACCACGCCCTGTAATTTTTTACTTCTGGAAGAAGTTTTCAGGTGGATGCGAACTGGTTAGGGAACATCGCCACTGGTTTTGTGGACGACATAATAGTTTGCTTCTTAAGACATTCCGCGTTTTACTAGCGTTCGACCACTTCACTGAAAGCTCTCAATTGCAGTAGCGGGACGTAAACCTGGCTGTTTCCGCCCTTCATAATAATCAGTTTTTAAGACTTGCGGGGCTGACAAGGCCGCTTAACATAGGAAGCTTGGGCATAGCTGACAACCGTGTTACGGCCATGCTGCTATCAGTGCGATAGCTATCATTGCATTTTCATATGTAACCATTCACCAACATTTAGAAAACCTATGAGTGTAGACCCTAAGACACGGCAACTTACGCTGCGTAGGTGGAAATCTCGTGAGCAGCAGAACTCTGAATAAAAATGACTGCCGATTCTGCGAGGCTAAGCCAAATGAGAATTTAGGGCACATAGCGCTTCGGTCTGAGTTCGAGGGTCAGTTTTCTAGGTGAAGCAGGCTTCAGGCAAAAATGGGCGAGATCGGACCTATGCTCCGCCTTAGAGTATCACGCGATAGTGTTAATGGACTAATGCCCTTATGTGCCGAATTGTTCATTCCCTACTTAAGATTCGTCGGTTAATGGAAGTCGTGATAACACGCCGGGTATTGTCATGTTGCGCTTAAGCGACGCGCCACTGCTTTACGATGGATGTTGCTGCCACTTGTTGGAGCTTCTGGGACGGAGCCTCCGCTACCCGAGCAACTGCTCGCAAACAGTCTTTAATTGAATTGCCACCTGCCACGGCGGGAAGTTTTCTCACAGTCCGGAGCGAACGTTGCGATGACGTCAAAAAGTCAGGCGACCTAATTGGCCAACCTGCCATTTAGGGAGTGACACATGAAGAGGGTTTGGACAAACAAACATAGGTAAAATCTGAGATTGTGGGTTGGAGTGCTAGTGCACTAAGGAGAACAAAGCTCGGATGCGAAACTAAATCTTTTCTCGAATCTTAGCTAAGCCACGTAAGCACTTTGTTGTCTTTGTAAACGCAAAATACAGTACAGTTTCCTGCAGTCTAAAAAAATTGGCAGTCGCTTAGCTCGGCTGTGCCAGGATATACGTAGCGAGAGGTACGGTATATCTCCGGTTACGTCTAGTTGTTTGGCTTATCGTCATGGTCCGACGGCTCGAGTTTCTCCCGTCTCCTTGGCCGCCATGACAGTGTGTTTTTTTCACCGCCGCATCACAAACATTTATACACCGCGACCCTCCTCCCCTGGCCGCGCATACGCAGTAGAGCACGGCGCGCCAGCTGCGTATCGCGCATGCGCAGTCTCTCGGGCGGAGGCGCGCGGCGTCGGCGCGCGGCGCCGGCAGCTGCGACGTCACTCAGCGGCTCCTCTCGGTGGGAGGCGAGCAGCGCGGCGCGTGGCTCACCACTGCGCGGCTCTGACGCCACTCGACTCCTCCCCAGAGCGAAACGGCGAGGCTTCGGGTAATGTAGCTCTTGCTACAAAAATTCAAGGGGGCACTTTGGTGATCTAAAGTGCGGTGAGGCGACAACCTTCCCCGCAACGCTCTACAGCGTCCTTACGCTAGACAAGGAGAACTGCATGTGCGTCGGCGTAGCATAGTGGTTAGCACGCTCGGCTATGGAACGCAGGGATGGTGGTTTCAACTCTCGCCGTGAAAAAGATTTTAGATTTTTTCTGGTTATTAACTAGTTAGTCATGACTTGTGTCTATAGTTATGACTGTCAATTCCGATGTAACGGACTGATGGAGGGAGTCATAGCCGCGATTATCAGTCATTAAAGGTTTTCGCCTTACAAGCTGTCTGTCTTCTTACCTTTGCGAAAACGATCGCCTGATCGCTTGCTTTCTTGACCAGCGGCATGGAAATAAAACCGCTGGTAAGCCAGATACCTCCCTTCGGCGACCATATGGCTAAATAAGCGCGATCAACCTTCTGAGGCCACAGTCTAAAAACAATGATAGCGATCGCACTGATAGCAGCATGGCCATAACACGGTTGTCAGCTACCTCCAACTACCTCCGTGAAGCGGCCGCGTCAGCCCCGCAAGTTTTAGAAACTGATTATTATGAAGGGCGGAAACAGCTGGGTTTACGTCCCGCTACTGCAATTGATAGCTTTCAGTGAAGTGGTTGAACGCTAGTAAAACGCGGAATGTCTTAAGAAGCAAACTATTAAGTCGTCCACAAAACCAGTGGCGGTGTTCCCTAACCAGTTCGCGTGCACCTGAAAACTTCTTCCAGATGTAAAAAATTACAGGGCGTGGTCTACAAGATTTCATGCACCTAATTATACAACACTTCTCTATGTAGTAATTTTATAGAGATCGCAAAGGTTTCGAACGGAGAACTGAAGCAGCATCAGAACGAAGTTCCAATGATGATCTCCGAGTACGCTTACCAAATAACGCGAAGACTTCAGCCAGCTGTTGACTTCGAAGGAGCGAATGGGTTCGGCTGTACATAATCCATCCAAGTGCCTTCACAACAATTCGTGGCACTTAGAACGCAGGAAAGCGAACGTAAGCACGTGCCCGGGAATTCCCCTAAGACTTTATCATTTACTACATTCTTTAGAGCAACAAGAGGGCACCAGATCTGCTGCCTGCTGTTCAATGACTCCCGCTGAATGATTGAAGGGGCGCCGAACTGGTCCCCAAACAATCAGGCTTACTCCTTTTGCATTCCTTCTTTGCGGCTAAAGTGCTCCGGCGCTATTTCCAGTGAACTGAGCAGTTGGATGTTAGAGGGCCGTGTACTGTGCGATGTCAATGCCCGTTAAAACCCCCAGGTGGTCGAAATTTCCGGAGCCCTCCACTACGGCATCCCTCATAGCCTGAGCTGCTTTGGGACGTTAAACCCAATAATATAAATTAAACTTAGGAGTAATGGAATAAAAGGAATGCGAGCTCAGCCATCCGAAGCAATCTCTTAGAAACCAAAGTACTTATTGTTCTTAAAGCCCCTAAGCTCCACGACGGTTGGCCGCTTTTGATAGGGCCGCTATAAGGATTAATCTACTTTTCATAAGTGGTGGCTCGGCTGCGATAACTTTCAGGCACAAAACACAAAATCGCGGGTTTGAAGCCTGCCTTGACGGCTACTTTTTCCTAAGCAGCATAAGTGGTCGTGAATAAAGATTTCAGTAAATGCCAGAACTCAATTGGCCAAAACAAATGCGGAGCTCACCTAATAAAACTGCTCCTCAAAACTATGGCTTGAGATAGATATACAACATTTGGCGTCTGTTATTCTCCCATCACTTTGCACCGAATATATTATGAGTGAAGAAAGAATTATGAATTTAATTTCTACTTGTAACACAAGACAGACCCTAAGTACGCACAGTGTTATGAAGAAGTATCTTGTATTAGCCAAGTTGCGCCACGCTTTCGGCAAAAACGATGTCTTGTAGAAACACAGTTGCAATGAAAATATTGGTGAAAGAAGTGCTTGTAGAAAGCCGTATTGAATTTATTGTGGTTAATAATCGCTTCAGGGATATTGAGGAGACGAAAATATTTAACCCATGACAATGCACTTACGTAAATTTCAGAGTTGTGGAATACCAAAGCATAATTCCTGCTGATATGTTTGCCGCGCTTAAAGTTCTTAAGTAACAGTGCCTTTTACTTATCTTTCAATTTTACTTTTAGGAAACAAGAAGAAACAAAGAACATTACCTGCTTGCTCAATCGTATAAGTTGGTGTACTGCTGTGCCATTGTCCATCTCTATTCACTATTGTTACCTTTTGTAAGATGCAAGGGCATTCGCACTGAAGCACGCGTTATACTCCTGATCATTTGACTATTCTGCAGTGATAATTGCCCCTTAACTTTTTTCTTGAAGATGCTCTCTGAACATGCTCCCTCCTAATGGTATGTAAGCGAACGAGCTCAGAGCTTTGAATAATTTCTGTTTTTTAACTGTGGCAAGCTAAGTTATGATGTGTATAGAAACTTGAGTTCTTCGAGAAACGGTGATATAAATGAAATTCTCTCTTAAAGCGGTTGGATGGTTAACACTGCGGTCTGCGTGAATGTTCACTGCTCTCTAACAAGTATCAGAGTGTACAATTTCGACCGTGACGTTAGCTGTGTAAGGAACCACAGAAATAAATAGAATTTGCTGGAACATCTTGCACAATTATTCACTACTGGAAGCTGATTATACTGCAAACTTACTCATTTTTTCTTAATAATCGATTTAAAATATCAGCGACGAGGTTTTTCACGTAATATATTGCATCTTTCCTTGATTCCGTGGCGCATCCTTGTTTAGGTTTATCGTTTATTATCGTGTAGCTGTAAGTTATATTGGTGGCATAGAGAATAGCAACAGTCGAGAGATGCACGGGAATAGAGTGGGTGGACTGAACTAGGGACCTTTGGAAAATTCTGAGTGATGGCAATGTTCGGTGCTCAAACTCGCCGTAGCAACGGCGCTCTCAGATATCGTACAATGAATAAGGACTCCTTTCACCAGTTTATTCGTGCTTTTGACACCAGGTTCTCAACGAAGCTCCTCCCTGACATGCCGGATCGATTGACGAAAATGCCGAAAGAAAAGGTGCCAAAGTGTCGTCCACGATTCTGTAATGGATGTATCTTGCTCATTTTTGTCTATTCCAACTGCGTGCGCAGTGAAACGAAAGGTGAACAGCTAGCACTCAGTAACACCGTACTTGTACTCTGCATACCAACGACACTTGCACAGCTGTGTTCGCTTTCGCAACACGTGTGCGCAGCAGTACACCCCGTTCGCAAGCATTTCTAGCTTCTTTAGCAGCACTGCTTCGGTGTTCAGTGCGCTTTTTGTAAGCGACGTGTTGTCACTATGCCATAACCACCATATCCAAGAGAAATGATCGCGAGATCACTGAGAATTTTCTTTATTTTATTCTCCCTTCTGATAACTATTAACGAAAGAAAATTACGAACGTCATCTCGAGCGTCACTTGCGAACGTCATCTGAAGAAAACCGTACAGCTTTAACTTTCATGCGTGTTGGCTCAAACTGTAGAGAAGTGGCTGTGAAATTTGTTCTTCAGTAACAAGACGCAATATTTTCTCATTAAGGTTACTTTGAACCCTTTAAACTGCAGTGAGCTTTGAGTGCCGCTGGGGCGGGCAGTGTTTAGCGGCCACTGCAAGCTTTGCACCCTAGCGGTTTTTCTGCAACCTCGAAGAATAACGTAACGATCGGCTTTTAAAGAGCTTTGTGTTCGCTATCAAGATAACAGGCTCCTAACGTGACGCAGTCCTCTTCCGTATGAAAGGAATTTTTTTTTCAAGGATAGAATTCATATAATGAATTGAAGTCCTCTGGAAGGTACTCCACCTGGTGACACGTTACTAAGATGCAGGATAACAGTGGCATGGTGAACCAAAGCTGCGAGTAAAAAACGTAACTAGTTTAGATGGCTTAGTCAGTGCATAATGACAGTGGTAAAAAGAACCGGAAAACGAGCGCCTAGTTCCTTAGCTCCTCGAAAGAATTCTCGGAGGTATTTGAACTTCGCATGAGAAAAATCTCAACGATCCCCAGTGAACTACGATATTCTTTGCCGTCAGATTCTGACAGTATACATATGCATCCGATGTGAGAAGGACCGGCGGTGTTTCTTTTCCTTTCTACTTTATTATTGTATGCAAGATGTGACAACTGTGACCACAATTTTTTTTTGCTTTCGGGTAACAGATTCTGCCATCGGCATGTCGAAAATTTCAGTTTGCATTTTGATTGGAAATGTTCCTTTCAATGATCCCCGAGCGAGGTGTTCTGCCAAATGCATGGGTGTTTCTTGGTGTCGTTAAAGCCAACCATCGACTACAGTGAATAAGCTGCTGTAGATAAGCAACTGCCTTGACCGCACCAGAAAACACTCTAACAAGATGTGATTTACTAGCACGTCATGCACATTAGCATTGCCCTAGCTTCTCCTTCCATATCTGTGGTGCGCATAAGGTGATAAGGAGTCGTGCAACGTGGTCCAAGCTTTCGAGCACTCAGTATCTAGATTATTTCGTCCTATCTACACTAACTTGCTCCTCCCTCCTTAGATGTCATTTGTTCAGTGTTCGAAAGTGATTCTTACCCATTTCTATGCTGGATTTGGTGTTTCCGAATCTCTGATAAAAAAAAATATCCGAAAACCGTGTTCTGTTCATCAAATGGCCTGCTTTAGTTATATACCCTAGAATTTAAATGATAGCGTCTGTGCTAAATTAAATAATTGCACATAATCTTAAAAACAAACGCCTTGCGGCATGTGTTACTGCTTTTCTGTGTAATATTTGGAGATTCTCTATGCTCTCGCGATTTCTTTGTGCGCTTAAAATGTTGCGAAATTCTAAAATATATCCGCTTGGATATAGCGGTCCGTTCTACTGCCTCAGTGATGCCCCATATTTTTACGCTTTGTTTTTTGAAGCCTACTCTGCCTCGCTTGCCAGCTGCTTACCAGGCTCCTTTACTGCTGGAAAAACATACTGTGTTGTTCTTTCAGTCACTGCGATGTTTATTGGGCCAACGTTATAATGGTTCTCCTTACATAAAACTACGTATCCTTTCGTGTGAGTTAGAGCTGCACCACAACTCCTGTTATATCCAACTCCTTTCCGTCATGCCTCTAGAAAACTCATTTCACTTTCATTTCCAAATCTAAACCTCACGGTCCTGGGGTCATTGCCCTCTACCTGACAAAAAAGCTTCATTGGTGAGAATCCCAATGTGTCCAAATATAATGACGCTGAAAACATTGGTTATTTGCCGATATTTCAAGAAAAGATACCGAGAAGAAAAAGGACGGTGAATAAGACACGCATACAGGCAAGCAATAGCAACCGAACAGTTTTCTGGCTCCTATGTTATGTCGTACACGGTGTCAGTTCAAAACTTTAGACATCCCCGGAAAACAAAGCAGAAAAAAAGGACAGGCGGAGGAGGTGAGCTGTCGCTTGAAATAGCAGTGCCACAAAGGAAAACGTCTGGTAAATATTTAAACCAAATTTTTCGAATGGCAAATTGTAGGCTAACCATGTGCGAATACCTTACTGATGAAGAAGCTTCAGAGACTGAACTGTAGTGAGCACAATGCAGCCAGCATCCTGCACCATTACCACCAGGCAGTGTGCTGAAGGCTGAGAATGCGTAACTTTACATGCAGTCTCGTTCGCAGAAAATTACGAGGAACTTTAGCGGCTAAAGTGCTGAAAGGCGAAAGCCTGAGTGCTGTATTCTGCTACGTGATTGTTCACTGCACATTTTGTTGGTGCATTAATAAACTGCCAATTAATGACGCTTAAGCTTCGCCTTTAGGAGTGGAACGCGACAGCTTGTTGTAGCGCTGCCACGGAGTCCAAGGAACGCCACCACCCGTTCGGCGCGATGCGTTGCCCTTTAAACGCAACGCTTTTTGAGGAAAGGAAATGGGGCTCTAATTCTCTGTCATCTCGGTGGATACCCGAACCGCAGCGTACAAGAAGGGAGAAAGTGTGAGTGAAAGAAGAAAGAGGGGCCGTAATGAAGAAAATGAAAATTGTATTTGAGGAAAGGAAATTACGCATTAACTGTCTCACATATCTCAGTAGACACTAGTCGAAAATTGTATCTGAGGAAAGGAAGTTGCGCAGTAACTGTCTCACATATTTCGGTGGACACCCGTCCAAATTCGCGCGCGGTGACGTCACGACAATTTGGACCAATCTGAAACGCGGACAATTACGCCTTGCTCGTCCGTAAATTGGTTTCTGAGGAAAGGAAATGTATCTGTCTCTCATATCTCAGTGGTCACCTAAACCTCACAGTAACGGGAAGGGAGGAAGATGGGAGTGAACGAAGACACCGTATTCACTAGACGCACCTTTGTTCATTCCAAACCATCGTGCTGGCATGGCGGGGTGGTAGCGTGCTCGACTCGCACTCCGGAGACCGGGGTTCGATTCCCAAGCTCGGCCAATTTCTTACTTGGCTTTATTTATTTATCTGGTCGCAGTAGAAAGGTTAATTAGACTTATTGGTTAAGTAAGCAATCAACTAAAGTCAAACTTACTTGGAGCATCACTATACGACCCCTTTAATTGGTTGCATGGTAAGTACAATTGGCCCCGATTGAAATTCGCGCACTGTGACGTGACGACCGTTTGGACCAATTGAAAAGCGTGACATTTCTGTCGACAGCTCCTGCTTACAACGATGAGGCATTAAAGGCTTCCGCCTTGAAAACCAGTTTCAAAACTTCGTGTCTCGATGCCACCCCATGCTGATTATGACAACATGGAGCAAAATCTCAGGGATTGTTTGCGTTTGCATGATATAGCATCTTTCTGCGAATAAAATTTATGCCGGTTTGTTTTTAAGACATCTCGCTTTGAGGCGGCTTTAACATCTGCGCAGCTTACATACGAACAAAGGGACATTATGAAATGAATTATCCTTTTAGCCATTGCCCACACGCTAGTTGCAGCAGTATGTCTCAGCAAGGCTGCCTGAAGCATTTTAAGGCGGAAGCCTTTAATGCCTCATCGTTGTAAGCAGCAGTTGTCGACAGAAATGTCACGCTTTTCAATTTGCCGAAATGGTCGTGACATCACAGTGCGCGAATTTCAAACGGGGTCAATTGTACTTAGGCTAGTAACCATGCAACCAATTAATGGGATCGTATAGTGATGATCCCCAAAGCAGGTAAAGCCGTGACTACGGACAACTTGAGACCCATCTTATTAACCTCGTGTGTGGGAAAGCTCATGGAGACGATGGTTCGGGATCGCCTCTCTCCATACATGGAGGGTAAGGGCCTCTTTGCAGACACAGTGTTCGGGTTCCGCCCGCACATGTCTGCACAGGATGTCCTACTCCAACTACACAGGGACATAATACGACCCACAGCCATGCAACAAAACGACAAGGCCATTCTCGCCCTCGATCTTAAGGGGGCGTTTGACAATGTTAAACATGGCACCATACTCTCTAACTTGAACACCACTAACTGCGGGGCGAATGTCTTCGCCTATGTCAGAGACTTCCTCTCTGCGCGTCAGGCACTCCTCCGGATCGAGGACGAGGAGTACGGCCCGTACTCTATGGGTACACGAGGTACACCACAGGGGGCGGTGTTATCACCGCTCCTTTTCAACATCGCCATGATACACCTGCCCGGCCGACTGGCTCAGGTGGATGGCATAAAACACGCACTCTACGCAGACGACATTACAATCTGGACCACCGAGGGGAGCCTTGGGGAGATAGAGGACCGCCTTCAGCAGGCCGCCTCCATAGTCGAAGCATATGCTGCCGACTGTGGTCTCCAATGTGCTCCCGCCAAATCAGAGCTTCTACACGTCAGGACAAACCACAAGGACAACACGTCTCTACACATATCTCTGTCGGGCGGTCCCATCAGAGAAGTGGCGGAGCTCCGGATCCTGGGTCTGTTCATCAATAACAAACTTAGGCCGGACTCTACTATAGCGAAACTCAAGAGCATAGATGAACAGGTAGGGCGCATGATCCGCCGTGTTTCCAACAAGCGGGGTGGTCTGCAGGGCAGGGACGCGCTACGGCTCGCCTATGCCTTCGTGACCAGCCGGATCCTCTACGCCGTGCCGTACCTACGCACCACCAAACAAGACGAGCGCATTGACGCCATCATCAGGAAGGCAACAAAGCGAGCACTGGACCTTCCGGTGGCTACCTCCAACGACAAACTGAAGGCGTTGGGAGTGGTAAACTCCTATCAGGAGTTGCGGGAGGCCCACCTCGTGAACCAATATACGCGGCTATCGCAGACGGTGCCTGGGCGCCGCCTGCTAAACCGCTTACACATCCAACCCACATGCATACCAGAGGGGACGGAGAACATCCCGGTGCTGTGGCGCCACATGCTCTTGGTCGCTCCGCTCCCGCGTAACATGGACATGGCTTCACATGAAGGCAGACGACAAGCGCGGGTCCGCACGCTTGAGAGGCAATATGGCTATAAAGAGGGCGTCTATTACGTGGACATCACAGGGCCGTCGCCCGCGGGACTCTTCACGGCTGCCGTAGTCCACCGGGGAATGAATGTCGATAGGATATCTTTTCGGGCCCCAAATCCAACACGAGCGGAGGAAGTCGCAATAGCTCTCGCTGCCGCCGATCCAAAATCGAGAACAGTTATCACAGACTCTCGCCGGGCCTGTGAACATTATCTTGCAGGCGAAATATCACCTCTGGCCTCGCAAATTCTAAGACGCGCTCTCGCCGATCCAACTCGCACAAAAGTGATCTGGGCTCCTGGCCACCAGGGTCTACGAGGCAATGAGGCCGCTGATGCGGCCGCCCGAGCGCTCACACACCGGGCTCCTCATCCTAGCTCTCATGGCTCAGAAGCTCATAAACCGCTTCTGCGGTTCCGCGAAATCCTAATTTATTATTGCGACCGCCACCGTCTCTACCCGGAACCTGCCAAGGGGCTGAGTAAGGCGGAGGAGCGAACTCTGCGGCGCCTGCCGACAGGAACCCTTCTCTGTCCTGCAATAGCAAAACACTTCGATCCGAACACAGATGGGCGCTGCCCGCACTGTGGAGAGATCTGCGATATCTTTCACATGGTGTGGGCATGTACTCAGAATCCTCACCTTCCCCCGTCCCCCACCCCCATCCGAGAGGCATGGGAGACTGCCCTCCTGAACTGCTCCACACTGGAGTCCCAAAGGGCTCTGGTCAAGCGGGCGCGAGACGGGGCCTCGTCATGAGGTGTCCCGGACTAAGGATACCAACCATGCAGCAGGGTTATTTTTTTTTTAACCCTCAACCTCTCTTTGATTAAAGTTTTTCACCACCACCACTATAGTGATGATCGAACTAAGTGGGACTGAGTTTAGTTCGTTGCTTAAGGGGGTACGCTACATGGCGGTTCAAGCAAGCGGACGCGCGTCGCATCAGTTCCGCACATTTTGACCAAATTCGACCGGACCGAATCATTCTCGCCACCGGATTTTCTTCGGAACGGAAAGATATCAAGTGATGGATCCCCACGATAGAAATTTCAAGCGGTAGGACCAGTTTTCGGCTTTCTACCGGACTTGAAAGTTACACAGCGGGCGTCGGCCCGCTAACCCTAACGGGCCACCCAGCTCGACATCGTGAGAGCATGGGCCGCTAACCTTGTCGACGACGCCGACGCCTAGCATCGACGCCGTTTCAACGACAGACCAAATGGCGGGGCCCAGCCAAGACAACGATGTGCCACTACAATCAGCAAACGTCCTTCTCAACGAATTCCAAGAGATGGATGAAGACGACTTCGGAGACGCCGACTTCGGAAGTGAGGACGAGATCCCGTCCGACTCCTCGTCGAAGCCAGCCGGGTACAACAACGATGCCAGCTGGGAGCTTGCACAATCCAAGCGCCAGAGAAAACTTCAAAGGCGAAAAGAACGCAAAGGCACGGGAACGGGCCCGGCCGCCAAACCTCACGATGGAAAATTACCGGGTGATGCGACCGGCTGCAACAACAATGGATCAAGAGAGCAGAGCAGGCCTAGGCGAAGAATGCCGCCACTCCCCAGAAGCGACTACAAGATCATTATTCGACCTAAGAAAGGACTCATGGTGAAGTCCCTCACCACCCACCAAGTAGCGCGCTCCATTGTCATGGCGTGCGGCCAGCAATGCAAGGACGATGACCTACTTGTAAGGCTTCGCACCGGATCCAATATCATTATCGTTAGCACCCCGCACGAGCAAACGGCCCAGCTAGTGCGGCACATTACCCGTCTCAAATTGGACGGAAAGACATGATGTAAACGCTTACGTGGCAGCACCGGAAGACGTCCTGCGCGGCGTGATCCACGGTGTAGACCCAGGTACCCCTCCTGAAGAACTCAAAGCACACTTACGAGTCAGAACTCAAGGAGTGACCATACTTCAGGCAAGGATGCTCGGAAAATCCAAGACGGCAGTGCTCACGTTCGACGGCCCGGTCTTGCCGAAATTCGTCATATATTACGGAGGAGAAGTACCATGCTACCAGTACCGCCCCACCAGGCAAGTGTGTTACGTCTGCTTCCAGCAAGGACACCGCTCCGACGTCTGCCCCACACCGAACATTATTGTGTGCGGACTGTGCGGAGTTTCAAACCCGCCCGACGACCACGAGTGCGCGCCCAAGTGCATAATCTGTGGCGAGGCACACCGGACCGGATCCAAGGAGTGCCGAGAGAGATTGAAAAAAGCAAGGCCAAAACCCACAGGAGGAAGAGGACGGAGCGACCAACGTGGGCGACCACCCAAGCGCTGGCTCAGCTCAGAGGGAGAGACATCGAGGAGCCGATCGAGGTCCAACTCCTTCCCGCCTCTACCACCAGCCGGCCCACAGGAGGGGGAGAAGCAAGAGAAAAAGAAAAAGAAGAAGCTTTCCCAGACAAGCGGCGGCAAGGTGAGCTGGGCTTCTACCACTGCTTAGCACTCGGTAGGAAAGGGTAGCGACATAAACAACACAAACAACAAAGACAGTCGTGTCACAGAAGCGAAGGACGCGTACAGCGATGCGCTCAGACGCGAGCTAGAACTGGCTCGACTCAAACAAAACGAGCTCGAACGCAAAGTTGAGGAACTCACAAAAACACTAAAGGAACAACAGCGGGAACTCGACACGACTAGAGCCCTTCCAAAACGACAACCACAGGCATCGAACGAAGGAGACCTTGAAACACGAATGCAACAGATGATGCAGCAGATGATGCAGGATATGATGCAGCAAATCCAATCGCAAATGCAACATATGCAAGTACAATTCCAAGGGCAAATCTCAGAGATCAGAAGCGCTTTTCGAAAACAAAAACATACCGAAAACATTAGGGAAAGGGCGTACAACCGTCCAGCGCTAACAGCTTTCGCAAGCGAACAAGGCAACAGCAGTAACGCGTAAACATGATCAATACGTATCGGCAAGAACAAGAATACTTAGATATTTGGCAATGGAACTGCAGAAGCTACCGCAAAAAGCAGGCCCTCTTAAAACAATATATAAACACACAACTCACACCTCCTGATGTAATTGCGCTCCAAGAGACCGGAATCAAGCCGACCTTACAAGGGTACGAGGTTTACGAGAGTCAAAACGAAGGTAAAGCGGCCGTCCTAGTCAGCAAAACCATTACCGCCATCAGGCACGATACCATCGCCGACACCGACGTTGAACACGCGCTTGTTGAACTTATTCCGAAAAAGCGAAAGGGACGCAGCACGTTCTTACTGAACGTGTACAGCCCGCCGAGACAAAGAAAAGCCAAACTCTTCGAACTGTTTTATGGAGCGCACAAGCTGGCCAAAGAAAATGCACTCATCATCGTAGGAGATTTCAACGCCATGGACAGGAGTTGGGGATACCAGAAACAAGACATCAAGGGAAGAACATTAGTGGAAGTAGCGGAATACTTTGGCTGCAGTCTAATCACAGATCCTGCGACCCCCACGAGAATTGAAATAGCGTGAGCACGGACACATGCCCGGACCTCACATTCGTAAGGAACAGCAGGGAGTCACAGTGGGAAAACATGATGGAAAATCTAGGCAGCGATCACTTTATCCTCCGGACACGAATAGCATCCGACACCATAAGACGCCAGATTGGACAGGCGAAAATCACTGACTGGAACGCGTTCCGCGGGGCTTGCAACAAATCTGAAGGCGGTATTCAATCACTCGAGGAATGGAGCGGCATGCTAAGAGAAACGCGACAACGATGCACAAAAAGTCTAAGGAGAACGACAGCAACGCCTGAAGTAGACGCCCACCTCCTCAGACTATGGGAAGCGAGACGCAGTCTCACCAAAACATGGCGGAAGCAAAAACACAACAGGAAACTAAAACTAAAGATAGCAGAAATTACGGCAAAGGCGTAAGAATACGCGATGCAACTCACGAAACAAAATTGGGAACTCAGCGACACACTTAGGGGAACTCTAGGCGCGGCCAGAACCTGGAATCTCTTAAGAGCACTAATCGATCCGACCAAAATAAAATCAGAAAACAATAAAGCCATCCACCGGTTCATCCACTCCTTCGAGGGTTCAGACATCGCCCTACTGGAGAAGGCACGAGAAAAATGTTTCGGCGATCACAACCCCCCGCGATACCAAGGAACGTATCGAGGAGCCGAAAACGAGAAACTCGACCGCCCCATAACTGTGGAAGAGGTTTACGCGGCCATAAGAAACACCACCAGAAACACGGCAGCCGGAGCGGACAGAATCGACAACGCCCTAATCCGCAACCTGAGCGACGACCTCATACAAGAGCTCGTCACCTTTCTTAACAAACATTGGGAGGCGGAGACGGTTCCCGAAGATTGGAAACACGCCGAAGTAATAATGATACCTAAACCTGGTAAAAAGCTACAAATTAAAAACCTCAGGCCTATATCACTCACGTCGTGCCTTGGCAAGCTTTACGAACGGGTTGTAACTTTCAGACTGCAAAATTACATGGAAGACAACGACTGTGTACCACATACCATGTTCGGCTTGAGAGCGAAGCTCTCGACGCAGGATGTTCTCCTCCAAATATAAGAAGATGTCCTGCGAAACGTACTTCGGACGGGAGAAAATGTCATAATGGCCCTGGACATCAAGGGGGCATTCGATAACGTCAGCCACGAAGCGATCCTTACGGGCCTAGACAACCTAGATTGCGGACGCAGAATCCACGGCTTCGTCAAAGCCTTCCTGTCCGATAGAACTGCCACCATCGGCATAGGAGACCTTCGATCAGAAAAAATTCGCACTCCAAACAAAGGAACACCCCAGGGGTCAGTTATCTCACCCCTACTCTTCAACATAGGCCTCGCTCGAAAACTAGAGAACATCGAAGGCATCAGGCATGCAATGTATGCTGGCGATATAACAGTCTGGACAAACACGGGCTGTCTCGGAGAGAAGGAAGAAAGGCTACAGCAAGCGGCCTCTTGTGTAGAGCAATAACTCGCAGAAAGAGGACTCGCATGCTCGACCGAGAAATCGGAACTGCTGAGAGTCTGGAGAGGCAAGCAAAACCGGACCGTCCCAACCAACGAGGACCTAAAACTCAACGTCACCTAGAAGGGACGCCCATACCCGAAAAGACAACAATAAGAATTTTGGGCATGTGGGTTCAATCCAACGAGCGCAGTACTCACACTTTTACCTTACTGAAAGCAACAACGCTACAAGTCGCACGCATGATCACCCGCATCACCAACAGGCGACATGGCATGCGTGAAGAAGACACACTAAAACTAGTCAGAAGGCTAGTAGTTAGTCGAATCACATACAGCCTACCCTACCAGTGCCTCAACAAAAATGAAATACAACAAGCGGATGCCCTGCTACGCAAAGCGTATAAGACAGCGCTCCGACTACCACGCAACACGTCTACAGAAAAACTCATGGCCCTGGGATTACACAACACCTTTGAGGAGCTACGAGAGGCGCAGCTTGAGTCGCAAAAACTCAGGCTGTTGCAAACAACGACAGAAAGAGCGCTCCTGCAGAGGCTCGGATACCGCGAGCAGATGCGAGAAATGTCGAGGACGGCAACGATCCCCGACGAGCTTCGCAAGACCCTCAAGGTAGCGCCAATACCAAAAAACATGGATCCCAACCTCCATCGAGGCAGAAGAGAAGCGAGGGCCGAATTCATCGAGAAAACATACGCTCCTCAAGCCACGACCGTGTATACAGACGCGTCTTGGAGAGGAGGAGATACCAAAATCGCTGTAGCGGCGGTGGTCGATTCGTCTTTACGCGAAATGACCAGCGCGTCTCTCCGAGGCTGCACAGCTGAAGAGTCCGAGGAAGTAGCCGTTGCTCTAGCGGTGGCGGAGGGCTATAGAACCGGGCGGTCACTAACAATACTTACGGACTCTCAAACCGCCTGCCGAAATTACATGAATGGCAGGATAGGTCGTCACGCGCTCCGTATACTCCTCGCAGCGAGTGACAGAATTAAAAACCGGGAAGAACAAAACGACAAGATCCGACACAAAATTGTGTGGGTACCGGGGCACACGGGGGTGGCAGGGAACCGAGAGGCCGACAGGATAGCTCGAGGATACATCACTTTCCGAGCTTCCGACGAGACCGCGGAACTCGCGCCAGCACCCAGGGAATACTCGGCCATACTACAAAACTATAGAGGCAGAAGAATGCGATATCCCCCACCGCACAAATCTCTCAGCAGAGAGGAAGCTGTCACTTGGAGACAATTACAAACAGGCGCTTTCCCAAACCTACATATACTAAACAAAATGCACCCTACGATATACACGAGCAAATGTCTATGGTGCGACGAAAAACCTACACTATACCACATCACATGGGCCTGCCAAAACATAGACGTGGTCCCCAAAATACAAAACCCGAGTGCGGAGCAGTGGGAGACTCTGCTGTCCAGCGACCGCTGCGAAGACCAACAAGGTCTGGTACAGCGATCTCAACGGGCGGCAGTGGGCAGCGGAGCCCTGGACTGAGGGCAACCGACCACTGATTAGAGGCGGACGACTTCGACAGAGAAGGCTCCTGGGGGTAGAACCAAGACGTCTCTGAAGATGCCCCCAACCGCAGGAAAAGCCATTAGTGTAAATAAAGTTTTCCCTTCCCTTCCTTCTATGCTTAATTAACCCTTTAGCCTGTTTAAGCTTTTTAGTCAGACCAGATAAATAAATAAAACCGAGAAGGAATTTGGTCGAGTTCGGGAATCGAACCAGGGTCTCTGGAGTGCGAGACGAGCCTGGTGACCAATCCGTCATGCCATCTCGCTGGTTTGGAATAACCAAAGGCGCGTCTAGTGAATACGCTGCATTCGTTCACTCCCATCTTTCTCTTTTCCCTTACGACGAGGTTCGGGTGTCCACCGAGGTATGCGAGACAGATACATTTCCTTTCCTCAAAAACTAATTTACCGACAAGCAAGGCGTAGAACCGAACGGGCGATGGCATTCTGAGGACTCCCTGGCAGCGTTGCAAGACGCTATCGCGTTCTACACTCAGAGGGGAAGCATCGTAACCACGCATCAGTGACACAAGCAGCAAAACCGCGCTCAAGGCTTTCGCCTCTCCGCCCTTTAGGTCAACAAAGCGCCCCCCTGAATTTCTCATTTCTTCGTTCCGGCCCATAATGCTGCGTGACGTTTTTGCACCACTGCTCATCTCTGCACATTTCTAAGAAGCATTGTTATTGTAATCTGCACTCTATAGCAATCATACTTGGTAGCCACAGTTGGGCCTCTAGCGTTCAAGATAAATTTCAAAGCTGAGAATAGCAATGGGAAAGACACATTTCAACATATTGTCACGTTAGTAATCAGCGGCTGAGGGTCCACAGCGGGTCAACAGACGTGCGCTTCCAGATCACTTTCACTTTCACACACACACATCCTCTTCTTCTTGAGAGGCGCTTCCGTCTGCACGAGCGCTGGCGTCAATATTGCGAAGCTCATTCCACTATGACCATCCCTGGCATCCTTAGCTGTGCTGTACGATGTGTACCCACACTTCAAAAACTTCTGAGGGCGCATTTTATCTGTGCCCTGTGTTTCATGAGTAACCCGCTAAAAGTTCTGCCTGATGTTCTCGCAGAACTGCTCATACATCTTGTGACTGTTGATAAAAATTAGCATTGCTCGGATTTCATACCCAGCAAAAGAGGGGAGTATGACGACGAGAATCGATCAGAAATAAAGAAACGCACTGCACTGTTGAAGAATCAGGGATGGTCGCACTCGTTGCTTCTGCTACCCTAGGCTTAAGCCTACAGCTTTCTGTGCAATCTTGAAGACTGCGAAAAGGATCCTGAGTGGCGCAAAAACTGCAACATCTTTAACTGTCGCTTGAAAGCTTCTTTTCCCAGTAATTAAGCTCCCAAATGCTATTTAGGCATTTCCTTATATTCTCTACTGAGAGGTTCACATTTGATGAACGTGTTGAAAACATTCGATACGGTCATGCCAAAAAGTTTAAGTAGGTTGAGTATTCGCAGCTTTCTATAAAGTGCATTGTTCATTTGTTGCTTTGTTTCAAATGAATTCAGAGCAGCTCCTTTCGGAAATAAGGTACTTTGTTGTATTAGTAATAAGGGAATAATTACTCATTGACATCCACCCGGGCGCCACCATACGGCTACAATGGAAAGCTAAACAGCTTCCACAGAAACTTCGTTAAAGAAAAATTCGTATTTTGCCTTTACAGAAAAAAAAAAATCTCTGCCTCTCCCGTAACTGAGAGTAAAGTAAGCATGAAATGTTTACGGGCATCTTTCGCAGCCTGTCGTTCCGCCTTGAGCCGGTTGTCTTCTTCAAGCTGGGCAATGTTCTCTGCCTCTCTAGCGTGTTTCGCTGCCTGTCGTGCCGCCTCCTTCAGGCGCTGTTCCCTTCAGGCGCTGTTCTTCTAGCTGGGCAGGCGCCGTGTCTCTCTGGCGTCTTTTGCTGCCTGTCGTGCCACCGCCTTGAACCGCTTTTCTTCTTCCAACAGGGCAGCGCGCTCAGCGTCTTTCGCAGGTTTTCCTTCTTGTTGCGTCGAAGCGATCGCCTGCAATAGTGCGGGCTTAGGTAGGCAGCCGCGAACCGTGGCGGCCTTGTCGCTTTCGGGAGCAGCCGCATAATCATGGCGTTGTCGGCAGGGGCGAGCAGTCTTCTGCTGGGGCGTATCACTCGCAAAGCGATCGCTCTCCGCAAGACGCTTCCTACCTCTCCTTTCATCAGGCTCCATTGCTCGGCTTAAGCAGCTGTGACGGTGGCGGCACTGAAATGCAGGACGATGCAGAAGCGTACGCGGACACGACGAGACGCACGTCTGACAACAATGTATATGCAGTGCGTAGAGGCGAAAGCGTTTTCCGCACCACTTTGCCTGGGACACTGGTGACGTCACTACTGGATTATGTCACACATAATTGATTTAACACGTTTTGGCGGGCTAGTTGGTTAAGCATCTTGAATAAACAGCGCGAACGAAGACGAGCACAAAAGACAAGAAAAAAGACAGCGCTGTGTCGTCCATTTTCTTGTCTTTTGTGCTCGTCTTCGTTCGCGCTGTTTATTCAAGAAGACATAATTGATGACGAAGGAATGACAAATTACTAATTAGTGACTAATTACTGATTAATGACTACATACTAATTAACTACTAATTAATTATGCTTCAGCTTCGCCTTTAGGAGTGGAACGCGACAGCGTGATGTAGCGCTGCCAGGCAGTCCACGGAACGCCGCCATCCGTTCGGCGCGATGCCTTGCCCTTTGAACGCGACGCTTTTTGAGGAACGGAAATTACGCAGTAATTCTCTGTCATCTCGGTGGACAACCGAACCGCTCCGTACAGCATGGGAGGAACGCCACCACCCGTTAGGCGCGATGCCTTGACCTTTGAACACAACGCTTTTTGAGGAATGGAAATGGCGCAGTAATTCTCTGTCATCTCGGTGGACACCCGAACCGCACCGTGCAGGATGGGAGGAACGCCACCGTTCGGCACGATGCTACCAGCGCTTGTATGCCGGTCCTGTAGGAGGGCTTAGGGAGCCGTTAAATCTCGTACGCTGTCCGGATGCTCTCGTTTCAGCTCCCGGATGTGTGGAATTCAGTGCTCAGATGAGTGGAATTCAGTGCCCGGATGTTGGCTCTCGGTTTCAGTGTTACGTCACCACACTGCCGACAACGGAAGCTGAAAACATTTCATGCTTAAAAACACTGCGAAGCAAGTAAACTAGACTGCTGCCCCAAATTATCAATACCTCGTTATCAACAAATTATCAACACCTCGAGAAAGATAGGCCACAGTGGGCAGGAGCCATTGCCGGTAGCTGTAGTGTCTCAGGTTGCCACAAATCCTGTGAAAGTAATAAGTAAATGTACGTGGAAGGATTGAGGGCGTTGGGAAACACCACGGTACATTTCTGAGTGTGTCGATCTCTTGTCTGGGTGAAATTGATTAGTCTACGCACTCGCATACGCGAGAAGCCATCACCATCTCATCAAAGCCGTCGCTACGCGTGAACGTCGAAAGAAGCAAAGGTAAGCTCTGCAGAAGGTGTCTGCTGTGCCTAGCCGGTGACGGCAGCTCCTTTGCTCAGTTACGCGCTAAAGCAGGAAAGCGTAAGCACTAGGCGATTATTTGGCGAGCTGATCCTCCAACATCGAGAGGGAGCACCAACTTTATTTAGTCCCTAAGAGTACCTTGTACCTTGGTTACGGTATGCCGTCCTGCAAGCTTTTTTTTCTTTCACGAAATAAGTAAGGCGCCCACAGCCTGGTCCCTGAAGCTGGTTCCGCGAAAAGCCCTCTTTTAGGTGCACTGTAATTCTTTAAATTAAATTTTGGGTCATTCCGCTGCATTTTAAGTGGCATTCATTAACACTGCACCGTCTTCCGCTCTATTCCAGCGTGTAACGTCAGTTTTTGTATTCGAATCAGTTAACCGAATAAGAAAACGGGCTATAAATAAATATGGGACCAATTTTTTTTATTGCCCATCTTGCACTCCATAGTTTACTTGAAAAGCGCTCGAGGAAGACCAATATCCCTGTATTTGTTCAACGTGCCATATAGATAGATAACTTTTGTGCCCTCCAATAGGCTGTCATACCAAACGCGCCCAAGGCCGCGTCCCGTACTACTTCCTCTTTCGAGAATCGCAATCAACCAGGTGTTGGATATTTTATTCTTCTGAAGTCTCCAAACGTCATAGTACAGCCCGGTTCTCACTGCCCCTCCAGTTGAGGCGAAATTTATAGGTAATATTTATCGTCTTTAAAATAGGCGTTCGAAATGATTCTACCGCCACACGAGTGTTTGCCGTGCGTCACCACCACCACCACCACCACCACTGCGTATTTATCGCGCACAATTACTCATTTCTTTACTCTCAGTTATTTCTCAGAGCTTTTCAAGCTTTCCTAGTAATTCCTTTTAGTGTGGCAAATACATTCGTCGATAGACATGCGCGTGTGTTAAGTGAACTGCACGAAAACACGGCGTGTTCGAATTCTCCAATTCGGCGATAAATACTCTTGCAGAAGAGGAGGAGGATAAACTTTATTTTCGTCGACAAATATATCTGACAGTGTGGGGTTATAGCCCCATCAGGTGGCCATGAGCCCGTGGCGTTCGGCGACTTCTAGGGCTCTTGTCACAACCCGGATCAGTGTGTCCGAGTCGGAACTGAGCAATGCGGTCTCCCACTGGTCTGGATTCGAGAGCTGCAAGCCTCGAGGGGGGTAGTCCCGAGGGCAAGCCCAGAGTATGTGGGATAGGGTGGCATGTTGGCCACACAGTTGGCAGGAAGGGGAGTAGACCCCAGGGTATATGCGGGCATATATCGCGGGGTTGGTGAAGGTGTTCGTTTGGAGTTGCCTCCACGCAACTTCTTGGGGTTTGGGGAGAGAACTATGTGCGGGGGGATATAGAAGTCTACCTAAGCGGTAGTGCATGGTTATGTCATGAAATGTGATCATACGATCTCTCGCCGTCCGCAGGACGGGCGACACCACAACCCGGTCGACGAATCCTCGGGCATAATTGTGGGCCGCCTCGTTCCCTGGATGCGACGAGTGCGCAGGGACCCATATCAATTGGATCGGGCAGAGTTGAAGTTTGGTGGAGCGGAGGAGAGAGAGGGTGACAGGGGAGACCCGGCCTTTGGCGAAACTACGAATCGCCGATTTAGAGTCGCTGAAGATTGTTTCTGCAGAGGTGGAGACCATGGCCCAGGCTATGGCCGCCTCCTCGGCCTCTTCAGTCGATCTGACGGGAATGGAGCACGCAACTAGCGGCCGTCCACAGTAGTTTACAACCGCGAGCGAATAAGCTTCGCGGTCGGGGTATTCAGCGGCGTCGACTTAGACTGCTGTCCGATCTGTTAAATATTTTTTGTGCAGAGACTTAGCCCTGTGCTTGCGGCGAGCGACATAATACTCTGGGTGCATATTTTTAGGAAGAGGGGTAACGATAAGGTTACTGTGGATATGGTGTGGAAGCTGGACCCTGTCGGGTGCGGTTGTTTTGAAGCGTATTCCAAGCTTGTCGAGTATGTGACGTCCCGTGGAGGTGTGAGTGTCGACACTATGTAGAGTCCTGTGTTTCAGAGGCACGACATGTATGTTTCCTAACCCTTTAATTCACAAATAAACAAGTATGTGTTAACCTGTGTTGCCTAAGCAACCGTATATAGGCAACACAGTCCACACAAAGCCACGAACTGGCTATTTCCTTTCCCCTCCGGCATCCTTGACGTCAGATATTGATGCTGACAAAAGTTGCAACTCACTTACTGCTAAGCCTGAATTGTAAACGGCTTGTTATTCGTGAAATGTTTAGGGGAATCCCCCATGGCGGAATAAATTTTTAAGAAGTGAGCAAATCGCTCATTGGCCGATTAGTGCCAACGACGGGTAAAGGCTCCAAATAGTAATAAGGGGATGTGATACAGGAAGTAATATTAAACTTACGGCAAGCACAATCTTAAAGCAAATGCAAAATACTTTCGACATTTGCATGTTCTGAAGTTTTTTCTGTAGGGACCTCTTTGCTACCCTTGTTAATAATTCTTGAGAATTCTCCCCTTGTTTTCTTCGAGTTCTGCAGGCCTCGAACTAGTAGGCAAGAAAGCCTTCTCGAGAGCTTCATAACAACATGAAACCACCCTCTGCTGCTTTCAAAAGGGGTAATAACGCCAGAAGAGATACGCCTTTATATTAACCAACAACTGTTATTTTACATGTGGTTAAGCTCGGCATGTCACTTGCATGCTCTGATGTTACGTGCATCGAGCAGTTACAGAGAAGAAACGATTCAGCTCCGAACTCCGCACGTTCCTCAAACCTCCGAAAAAAAGAACTCCGAAAAACTCCAAACGTTCGAGAATAGATTGACGGAGTTGTTCCTAACAATCAAAACAGCACCAAAAAATGACAATGCGTCATCGTTTACTTTTAAGTAGATTTTTCAACTTGCACACGTGCTGTTCATTGCGACAAAGCGAAAGTGCGAAAGCAATGAATTCCAATTGATAAAAAAAATACCCATCGCATTGTTAAAAGAAAAATGTGCTGCAGCATTTCTTTTAAGAAACTGCGCTGTCCGGAATACAACAAAAGCCCAACGCCGTGCCGAGCCGTTCGCACACTAAGTTAAGTCTTGAAAGTCTGCGTACAAATGGAGACCTTAACTACGTTACTGTTCACATTTCTGGCTTTTGTGGCGTTCCATCCCTCCTCCCTGGACATCCTAGGCATCAGAATAACAAGCGGTAGGTAAGAAAGGTGATACATGGTGTGGTGCATGGCCCAGAATTGCTCTCGCATGTGGCATATATTACATACTAATTTGTTTTGTCGTAGCAAATGAAGTACACTGATAACTTCTTTTTTAGTTTTATTGGTAGCTCTTTACATTCAATTCACGTCTTCACATGAATAGCCCACGTAAGTGTACCGCATTGACATATTTCTCGGTCCTCAATTGAATGTTGTTCCCCATCCTTAGTACATGACTGCTCGCAAACCGAGAACAAACACATTTAAAAATAGTTACCTCCCTAGAACTGTATCCGAATGGAATGCATTGCCTTCTCATATTTTTCTGTCCAGCAATTTTGTAGCAGAGTTGGAACGTGATCTCTTTATTTCATGAGTTTTGTTTGTTTTGTGTTGCGATGCCTGTCTATATGTTCAATTCTGATTGATTGTCTGACGTATTATTTTTTCTCTATGCATATGCTTGTCATTTTTTGTATTGAAAAGTGTTTGAATGTGTCCCTCCTGCTAGGACCATGCATGGTCCGCAGTATTTCAAATAAATAAAAAAAAATGTGGTCCGATCAGAGCCCTTTATTTCTTAAGCCACTGCTCATTCGTTTCGTTTACATTACAGGCGCTCTAAGCAAGTAAAACAAGAAGGGCGCATACAGCATGAAATTTAATAACGTCGAAGGGCTGCATTGACAGCAAAAGACAGACATTAAGCGTTCAATACAACCGACGCGTTTTTCAAAGCCAAATCAAAGGAAATCTAATAGCGACGCCCAGTACACAGCTGCAGGCTATGTGCGATTATCTGGCTTGTTTCTTTTGCACTAATTTTAAAAGAAATACGCTTTACCTTTTCGTATCAATGACAGTGGTGCTGACGGGTCTTCATATTATTAGCTCTTCATATTATGCCCAGAAGCACAACACAGTACAAATGATCCAGCGCAGTAGGGAAAACTTATTGCTTTGGGTAAAGCTAATTAAGAAAGAATTTAGCCTTAGTTTACATACAGATGCGGCTCCGAAATAATTCGCATTGTTTCTCAGGCAACATTTATAAGCCGACACTCATAATCCTATCAGCTCATTTTTCCTGCTGCGCATTCTATTTCGTCCTCATTTGTTGCGTTCGAAGTTTCGCATTAGAGACCGCACACCAGCCTAGCGACGGGTTGAACAATGAATATTCGGCGCCCAGTCCAACCATACTGGAGCGAACATAGCTTTTGCGACCCGAAAATTGTCGGCTCCTTAAACCACTGCCACGGCGTAGAAATCTTACAATGTCTGCAATGAAAATGAATCTACAAGAACTTCTTGCTGGGCGAGTTGGTGCATAGCTTTCTTGCACGTTCGTGTGCGCAACGCCATCCCAAGAAAATGAATCTTACTAAGGCTTTAGCAGTGCCACCGGTATGCTATATTTTTAAGCAGAAGGTGTATGTTTAACAAGGTCTATTACTAAACATGGCTAGAAAGCATTTTTTTTCCTGGGAACCCTGTTTTTATCCAGATGTTCAACCCAGTATTATAGTGGAGCTGTAGGAACTTTATAGTTCGCCCTACATTTATTTTAAAGAGTAACGGTGAGTTTTTCCGAAGGTGGGAGTAACACTTCGAGGTACTGAATTTCAGGCCTAGGAGAGAGAGCCTAAGTGTCTGGGAAGCCGCAGCGGATGCTGAAATTCTGCCTGAGATGAGGCAGCCACCGCTGGGCCTTGTCGCATTTCAAAGACAATTATTTCAATTTTGTCGCCTAGGGAATTCGGTAGCCGGACCAGCTTTTCTTTTGAATTTTCGAAAGAAGTTTGGATTCTGCAATTAAATAGCGCAAAACCCTCTCAGTGCACAAGGTATGTAATTCTGGAGACAAATAATGCAGTTAAATGCGCCTTGGGCATGCGAATGCTTCGACTGAACAGTGAAGGCTGAAGCTGTGTTTGCTAAGCGGAGTAATCCCTTGGCGTAAAGAGTATCTTCAGTACTCGGCCGTTAAAAGGAAAATGACCATACTTGGAAAGCGTAACTTCTGCTACACTGGATAGATATAACAAGGTAGCGCTGTGGCATTTCGCATATGGGGGCTGTATGCCGCCTGACCTGCCTGCCTTACCATCTCCTCCGCATTCAATGCCGCCATTTCATGACTCCTACCAAAGTTACATTTCAGTGGCAGCGGTGGAGCTGCCCGGGCAGGGCCCCTGACCGCTCTGACATGAAGAGAGTTTTGCGCGCTGGCCCTTTCCGGCGTAGTCCTCGCCGCCTGTACGGCCCTCCCTCTCGTGGCGCGCGTTTTACCTTCATTGTATTAGATGTGTTTTCGCTAGTGTGTGTTCATACTTCTCAAGAAGGATGTCTTTCTTCGCTCAAACGTTCCGATTCGGAATGACTGGAATTGCTCACCTCACAAGTCAGCAATGGGTTTTTCACCTGAAAAGCTGCGTCTTTGCTTGCTCCCCGTGGGGAGGAGCTGCAGAGCAGGTATTTCTATACGCTTCTAAAGGGTTCTTAGACATATAGCCGTAATGAGAAACGACGCGGCTGGCAACCTCGCCCATGAAGCGCTCTCTGCTCGGCCATTACAATGGTGTATCTAGGCACGAAAGCAAGCCTGGGGGTTAGAACATACACTGCTACCCAGAATTTGCACCGATTCTGCTCGCCCTTTAGCATGGATGTATTAAATAGGATGGGTATTGCTTGCTCTGTGCTTTAGATCAAGTGTCTCATAAGATTTGCTTCACTATGTGTTGCCTTGTCACGACCCGGAGAAGCGAATCCTGCTCGCTTCTCGTCAATAGGGCTAGGATACTACATTGTTTTGAGCACGACATTGCTTAACCGCCGTGGAACCTGCACAGTTAGAATGGAGGTCTCCCGCATTTTACAATTTCTTCAAGATACGCAACGACACTTGAAACGGTGACAGCAACCGTTGGCTCTTGTGGATGCTTTTCTCGGCAAAATCACGTAACTCTGCAAACAAGTTTTTATTTATTTATTTATCACTTTTACGTCACTACTGCGAAGCATCTTCCGGCATAATTGCCGAAAGGCTATAATTCCAAAAGCACATCCGCAACCTCTGTGGATTGCAGGGCTTAACAGAAAAGGCGGGGACAGAATGGCTCGCCGGAAAAGAGTGGATACACCAGAAAAGGTTGCAAAACTTTACCAAGCAGTACTTTGGTGTGCCTTCTGTCTTGATTTCACATTCAGTGATTGGCATGTAGGATCTGAACACGGTCTCGAAGTCTCCTAACGGTCTCGTTATTCGAGGTTAAATGTGCTCTAAACTCCCAGGGGCGTCTATATGTCAAGTACAAACACAAAAATCCGTTCAGTATTCGTGCCGGCAGATAGATCCTTAATTGCACGGCAGGTGCGGGTGCTGAGCCCGGTGACTGTTTTGGTAAACGACTTGAAACTTAATTTGAAACTTACTTAAGGTATTTCTGTATTGTGATATGTGCTGTTTTTATATCGCTCTGCCATAATTTTTTTTTAACTTTTATTTTTTTTCTTTTGTTTCTTGAATTTCTGCACAGTGGGCAGCTAGGAACTAGTCAAGCTGAATTTCCAGGTTTTTTTCCTCGCACTCCCTCACTTCGTGAGTTAAGTAAAGAATTTATTTATTTATTATTTATTATTATTCTTGACACCATAAGCCCTTACTCTGAGAGGACTTTTTTCTGTGAATCACTGAATTTACTTTTCCGTGATCGTTTTCAATGTTGATTCTGAGGCGGATACCAATCGAGCTGCTCCTTCTCGCTTTTCTCATTCCAGAGAACTGTATTTACAACGGCACTGAAATACCTCGTTACACATCGAGACAGCTGGAAACGCCTTGCGTGAATGTTACGTGCAAGGTTCAAAGAGTAGATGTGGAGACGTAAGCGCCTTTTCTAAATTTCGCAGGTGTTAGGAAAAGGGCGAATGCTTTGTATTTATTTGGCGTGCTGGAAACTTGCTCAAAGCATGCATTTATCTTTCGCTGATTTGCTGCCTGCAACTGAATAGCAAAAATCTCTGCAAGTTTCAGTACAAATGCCTTTGGCTAAGGGTTGTCTTCTGAGTTGTCGAACTAAATACTTGCGGTGAAGACAGATGGAAGGTCTCTTCACTTGCGAACCATCTTCTTGGTTGTGATCTCGTTTGGATGAAAGAAAAATTCAGCCAAGTAAAAGGATTCTGTGCGAGGCTACAAAAGAAGAGAAATGTAGTCTAGTTAGAAAGAAATGAAACCTTGCAAAAAAAAGTTCTTTCAAGCCTTCCAAGACCTTTCAAGCCTTCCTTTCAAGACCTTCCTCGCTCTGGACTAGGGCTCACGAGAGTGATCAGTCGCAGCGTTCCTTTTTTTTTGACGGTAGTGTACGGTGAATTCGTAAAGACTGAGAAGCTGCGTCACTTGTGCTAGGCTGCTGCTCAGCTCGCTGACGTGTCTTACGCAAGTGAGCGCCATCTGGCCCGTCTCGATCACAAATGTCACTACTTCTACATAGTAGTCACATTTCGGTACAGCAAGAACTATCAGGACACATTCATTATCAATAATCAGGTGGATCCCCTATGCCGGCGTCAGCGAAGCGCTCGCAAACGCCAGAGCACACAGCGCGCCTTCACACTTCTGCTGCAATATTGCCCCGAAGCGCACGTCGCTTGCATGTGTTTAAATCACGGACTTCTTGTTCAAATCATGCAGCTGCAACTCAGCTGTGTCAGCGAGCACCTTATTGAAGCTGCGCTGTGCCTCCTCTTTCTCCTGACAACAATGCCAGCGCTCGCCTGTTTATGTTCGGTCAAAGGCGCCTGCAACACTGTGCTGTCTCGGATGAACTGGATATACAAATTCGCGATCCCTAGAAAGCGCCTAAGACCACTTTGGTCTGCCGGCGAGCACTGCACTATCAAAGCGGAGAGCTTACCTTCGAACTGCAGGTCAAGGTGTTTGCCAATAACCACCGCTGCTTAATTGTTTCTTAATAACTGTCTTGGAAAAAAATTCAAACCTAATATTTACAACGCCTCACTTACCTGGTGGAGTTAAGAGCTGGTGGGCGAAATCGGCATTGACTTTTGTATGGAGTCGGAAACGAACAACGAGAGGATAGCTTACTTTTATGCGCTTAAAGTTATGAGTCCTGCCGAACTCGCAAAACGGGAAACACCATTTTGTTCAAGGTATATAGCACACTCCTTTGGAAAGGTTTTGCTTTGCTTGGTACCTGACCGCCAGGTGCTCTATACTTGTCAGACGGGAGGTTCGGATGTGGAGATTGCCAGCGCTATATACTTCTCATAGAACAATACTAGCCTCTGTGGTGGTTGTGGTTGGGCTGAAAGCGGGAACTGAAATTGAAGGCGCTTCCTGTAGCTGAGCGACGAGGGGTGACACTCAGCGGTCTTTGTTCTGCACTACTGCACCACCAGTTACCATGGGGCGTGCTACAAAAGTCCTCGTACGCAGCCACTTAATTGTTTTTTCTCGCAATCGTACCGTTGAGTAAACTCCTTCAATTCCGAACATCGCCGTTCACCCTTGTATTCGGGCAGTGGTGAGCTAGTTATGTGTGCCTTTGGAGTCACTAGCAGTGTTCACTGCAGTGAACAGCGAGCACGCAGAAGCTGTCGGATATAATGCGGTGCCACAAACAAAAGAAAATATAGTCTTCCGAATAAACTACCTGAAATAAATGCCACGGAAAGCTACTGTACCAAGTACAATCTTCGAAAGTTTCAATAGGAGCACCTCAAAAAACAAGCCAGAGATGAGTATGGCAAAAAAAAAAATGAATTTTTTCTGAGGTTAGAATTTTTTTTTTTAAGATGACAGATCTTTGGTGCCCTCCAAAATATTTTTATCGAATCGTCTGCGGAATGTGGGAAAATAGCTGCATTGAGTGTTGCAGAGATATAGAAATCAATAAAATGAAAACGCCGTTTATTGGAGTTTGGTTTGGTTTGGTTTATTGGGGTTTAACGTCCCAAAGCGACTAAGGCTATGAGAGACGCCGTAGTGGAGGGCTCTGGAAATTTCGACCACCTGGGGTTCTTTAACGTGCACTGACATCGCACAGTACACGGGCCTCTAGAATTTCTCCTGCAAAGAAATTCTAGCCGCCGCGGCCGGGATCGAACCCGCGTCTTTTGGGTCAGCAGCCGAGCACCATAACCGCTGAGCCACCGCGGCGGCTCATTGGAGTTTCCTATCTCAGTGAAAATACAAGCTATTCATACCAAGCCATCGTGTATAAAAGTTCAATTCGCTTTCTTTGGATGAAGGGAATCTTGTGTTCTTGTGTAATGTATTTTACCTCTACATATTTGATTTCATCGACTAAGGTTTGCTGTGATTTGCGAACCTAAAGCTGCACGCCCCAAAAGAAAATAAAAACTTTTTTGCCAAAAACAAGCAATGCCAAAAACAAACAAAGGAATTTCATTTATTTTTAATCGTAGATTTTGTGTCGAAGGGCATTTATAAAACTTTCTTTGTGAAACGTATTATGAACAATAGATATTGGGAAGGAATTGGCAACAGCACATAATACGAATGCGGGGCGAGGTGGTCTGTCTGCCACATCTCCGAATATATGAAGTTGCATAGGCGTAGTTCAGATATCTGATCTCTGTTTACGCAAGTCGACATGAGCCGATGGAAACTTGCCGGTGAAGACTGAATTGACTGAACAGCTAGGCTATTTTAGAGCGCAGCTCTTTGGCGTCCGTTCCTGGGTTTCGCGTCGTCGTCGGCGTCGGCGTCGGCCTCGTAACCAGCTCCGCCCCCAATGTCACGCTTTTCAATTGGTCGAAATGCTCGTGACGTCACAATGCGCGAATTTCAAATGGGGCCAATTGTACTTTGGCTAGTAACCATGCAACCAATCAAAGGGATCGTATAGTGATGCTGCAACTAAGTTGGACTGAGTTTAGTTAATTGCTTAATTAATCAATTAGCCTAATTAATATAGAGGAGAATGAAGAGGTCAGAAGAAAAGAAAAGAAAGACGCGCGCCGCAGCGACAACAGCGTCCGCGGAAGGAGACGCTGCTGAAAAAAAAAACAGATAAGTACGATGTTTAGAAAAAATTTATTTACATATGTACACATGCCAAGGTTACAAGATACATTCACATTAACAAAAACACATGACATTAAGCATGTAAGGTGAGCCAATTAAGCAGGTACCGTAAACATTTCTTAAGTAACTAACAGGAATGGGCAATGTAAAATAAGAATGCACATATACCGATTGACAGAAGAGTGAAAAGTCGATAATTAGTCATTGAAACATTGAAAAGGAGACATTGAAAGTACGAAGCCGCATTCCCTCCACCACCACGCACTTACCCACTCAGTAGGACGTTGCTCGTTTCATATACGTTGTGTCGAACATCCTAGACAGTTCCAACAATTGACATGTTAATGACAGAACACGATGGATAGAAATACAATAATATAAATATGAAATAGCCTAATTAACCTTTCTAGTTAGACCGCATAAATCAATAAAACCGAGAACGAAATTGGTCGAGTTGGGGAATCGAACTAGGGTCTCCGGAGTGCGATACGAGCACGCTAGCCACTCCGTAATGCCAGCTGAATTGTTTGGAATGAACAAAGGCGCGTCTAGCTAATACGGCGTCTTCGTTCACTCCCATCTTCCCCCTTTCCCTTACGGCGAGGTGCAGGTGTCCACCCAGATATGCGAGAGAGATACATTTCCTTTCCTCAAAAAATAAATTTACCGTCCAGCAAGGCGTACAGCCGAATTGGCGATGGCGTTCTGTGGACTCCATGGCAGCGTTGCAAGACGCTGTCGCGTTCCACTCTTACAGGCGAAGCTTAACATGTTAACCACACATCAGTAACACACGCAGACAGCCAATGGACGCGTCATTCGCTGGCAGCACTTGATTCATCATTCACAACCACATTCTTAATGTACGCTCCCTTGCCGCACATGCCAAGGACGTACACCACGATCACATTCTGCGCCATTCCTCTGTACTTTGCTTTGCTGAAACCTGGATGGATCCCGAAGAGACTCTCGAAATCATAGATTTCCTATACTGCTGTGGTGCTCGCAGAGACCACAACAGAGCGGCGGGAGTCGCTATCTACTTGCGCACAGGTCTCTCTGCAATACCAGTCGAAATGTTTGGCACGTCACATGAAGTTGGCGAACTGTGCGCCGCTAAGTTGCCCAACGGCTTGCTGGTAGTAGCTGCCTACTTCGCCCCTACCGCACTCACGAAAGACGTCGTGCACTTCCTGCAACTCGCATTAACCGTCCATCGATCCACACCGATGCTAGTAGTGGGGGACTTTAATGTTGACATAAAGACAAACAGCAATTTCCTAACACTTATGCGGGAGAACATCCCGTTCCTCTCGCTCGTAACGCGTCCCACGGCTGTGACAACCTCGCGAGGCACTTGTATAGATCTCGTCTTTGAGAATCAAGCATTGGTGTACCAAGTCGAACATATATCAGTCTATTTCTCCGACCACAAAGCTTCCTTCATGACTGTCAAGAACTGTTAGTGGAGTCTTTGTTAAAGGAATACGTGTGAAAAAAAAAAATTCTGTGATAGCGCATACATGTGTTGCTCGATTTCTTTGCCTTAATCTATCGAAAAGGTGAAACAGCTTATTTGCTGCGCTCAAATTTCGCATTAGGAAGTAACGTAATCGTCGGTAAATTTTTCTCCTGCCAATGACTATCGGCTAGCGAAACACAGTGTGAAGCCGTCAAAACTTTCTCGATCAGAAACTCTCTTCCCGGCGACTCATCATATAATCAGGTACTTCTCCCAGATTTCTCGCAAACCACAGACATTTCTCGCACGCGCCACACGCCGCCATAGTCATTGATCATCAATCCGTTGAACTCTCGGAAGCAGCGCTGCTGTGCAAGATGGCGGCAGCTGGATGGTTCTTCCCATTTTTCAGACCATCGTACCTTTTCGCTAGTTCTTGGCTGCGCGATTAGCGATTCGAAAACTCCATTGGGGTAGTGGACGGAATTTCTTGCGCGAGAGTTTGTGTTCGTGCAGTCGCTTGAATGGTGTGATTTTAGTGAGTGTCAAAAGAATGCGTTTTACGGTGGCCCGTTAAAACTGCGGGTCTACTCGAACCTGAATGGCACGACGTTGGGCTACACGCCTCTGTTGGAAGCAAACGCACAGTTGGCTGAAAAAGTGACGGATACCTTTCTCTAGACCTCGACACCAGCAAGAGCACGAGAGCGCAAAGGACATGCCACCTCACCCTTTCAAGCCTTCCTACCAGTACGTGCCCCCGATAACTTTGCGGCCAGACCGCAACAGTGCCCTGCTCTGACCATTGTCCTTGTGGGATTGTTACTATTTGAATGCGAGGGAAAACAAATTACATATTTGTACACGCGGAGATGTACGTAATTATGGAGGAGAATATTTGCGGGGGATTTCTTCGACCGCATTTGAAGATATTAAGGACGAATGGTCGAAAGAAATAGATAACTTTATTAAGAGAGTAATTGCTAATTAGCAAGCAGCCGTTTGTACAAGAGAGCCATACGGATTCGTCAACACGTAGACAAAATAAAAAGAGAAAAGAAAGCAGTGAAGTGGAATGAAGGTAGTCTCTATTTGTCTTACTTGTCTTATCGTGCGGCCCGTCAAAGTGAGCAGGGAAATCTCACTTGACCACGGTCAGCGAGTACGTTTCGTTCCTTCAAAACGGTGCATTTTCATAGCGCATGTATGCATTCAGATAGTGTTTTTCATATCTCGTGGGCTACATTTAAATGTCGCAAAAAAATGCCACACTGCAGTTATGACCGTAGAAAAAAAATGGGACAGGTTGTTCCTTGACCTCGCCTAAAACTAAACGAAACACGCCTCGCCTGGTGTTGAATAATAATATGTTACATAATTAACCGCCGCTTATGAACGTGGGTGGCGCTGATGAACACTCTCAAGGTTAGGTTACTTGTAAACATAAATACCCCCGAAAGCAGAAGGTTTGACAGCCGCCGCCGTAGCTCAGAGGTAGAGCACCGGACGCGTTATTCGGAGGTCGTGGGTTCGGATCCCACCGGCGGCATGTGGTTGTTTTTTCTTTTGCTTTTCTAATCAATTAGCTTTAAGCGATGACATATTAAGTAATATTCTAAATTGATCAACACCACAAAATAAATAAATTAAATTAAAAAAAAAGTCCCCTGTGCTCCTTGGTTTCTGTGGCTGTTGGCTTCTGTCATAATTAACCTTAGTTAACATTCTCATTATATCCAAAAATACTCTGAGGAGCGCCATTTTATGGAGAACAATAGCGGTTTGTTTCACCCAGCAGTGGTATCGCGCTTTTTTAAGCTTTGATTCAAAGCATTGAGTGTGCCTTGATTAGCTGCAACGTTTGCCCACCGTCAACCCAGGGGACTACCTACACAGACAGCAATACAGACAGACAACCGGAATAGCTATCCTAAATGGACACCCTGAATAGACAGACACCCTGTGTAGGTGGTCCCCTGGGTGAAAGGTGGGCCACCTAGGTGACGTGAATTTGAGACGTCATCACATCCTTCGCTCCGAATTGTGAGCAAACTGGCCACCGTGGCACATGGCATTTTTATTCACGATTGGCCGCGAGGGGTTCGTCAGGAAGAGCAACCTGGATCTCACAAGCCCCATCGGTGGCCGCATCTGCCTACGCAGGACCGAGGCGCATGTGAAACGTAATACCACTGCTTCAGGAGTTGTATGAGGACTCCCTGCGATCTATGAATGTAATGTAGAGAATGACCTGTTCTACATATGAGCACATTAACCCACTTACTTTATCGCTTCTTAAACTTAAACGGACACTGAGGAGAGCACTATTAATATTTTTTTTATAGTAAAAATTCAGGGGGCACTTTGACTGTCTAAAGTGCGTAGAGGCGAAAGCGTTTTCCGCACCACTTTCGCTGCTTCTGTGGCACTCGTGGCGTCACATATAATCGAGTACTAATTACTAAGTGATGACAAATCACTAATTAACGCTTAATTACTGATTAATGCCTGAATACTAATTCACTGATAATTAATGACGCTTATGTTTCGCCTTTACGAGTGGCACGCGACAGCGTGTTGTAGCGCTGCCAGGGAGTTCCGTGGAACGCCACCACCCGTTCGGCGGGATGCCTTGCCCTTTGAACGCAAAGCTTTTTGAGAAAAGGAAATGGCGCAGTAAATCTCTGTCATCTCGGTGGACACCTGAATCGCACCATAGAGGAAGGGAGGAAGTGAAAGAACACAAAGAGAGCCCGTAATGAAGAAAATGAAAATTGTATTTGAGGAAAGGAAATTACGCAGTAACTGTCTCGCATATCTCGATGGAGAGCCGTCAAAATTCAGGGGGGCACTTTTTTGACCTAAAGTGTGGTCACTGATGTGTGGTTAAGACGTTAAGCTTCGCCTCTAAGAGTGGAACGCGACAGCGTCTTGCAACGCTGGCAGGGAGTCCATAGAACGCCATCGCCCATTCGGTTCTACGCCTCGCTCGTCGGTAAATTGGTTTTTGAGGAGAGGAAATGTATCTGTCTCTCATACCTCGGTGGACACCTAAACCTCGCCAGGAGCAAAGGGAGGAAGATGGGAGTGAACGATTGATTGATTGATTACAAACATCTTTATTTCTTCAATGTTCCCAGAACACGTGGGTGGGCCGCCTAGTCCGGTAGTCCACTGGCTGCTGCTGCTGCGCTGGCCCTCCCCACCAGCCAGTGCTGACGGTCAGGATCATCGCTGAGCAGAATAGCCTCCCACTGCTCCTCCGAGGGGTTGGGAATGGGGTCAACTAAGCGATTATATTGGCATGCCCACACCATGTGGTAGAGGTTAGCTACCGCTCCACAATGTGGACACTACGGAGAGTATAGTATAGAATACCACTGGTGTAATTTAGCTGGTGTTGGGTATGTGTTGGTTTGTAGTCTCCTAAGGGTGTTCTCTTCTAACTTGTTGAGGGATTTGTGTGGTGTTGGGTACTCCTTTCTGGCTGTTCTGTACGGCGCAAGATTGTCAGCATACACTGCTAAACCTATTAGGTCGCGGCACCCTTCATGGTCATCAGGGGGAGACGCCCGGTATAGAAAAGCTCGGGCATGCCTGTGGGCGGCTTCGTTTCCTCCTGGTAGTTCCAGGTGACCGGGGAAAAGACACCGTATTCACTAGACGCGCCTTTGTTCATTCCAAACCGTCATGCTTGCATGGCGGAGTGGATAGCATGCTTGTCTCGCACGCCGAAGACCGGGGTTCGATTCCCGAGCTCGACCAATTTCCTACTCGTTTTTATTTATTTATATGGCCTGACTAGAAAAGGTAATTAGGCTAATTGGGTAATTAAGCAATTAACTAAGCTCAGTCCCACTTGGAGCATCACTATACGATCCCTTCAATTGGTTGCATGGTTACTAGCCAAAGTACAATTGGCCCCGTTTGAGTGAGCGAGTGAAAAACATTTATTGCTCCAAAAATCAGGTTTTAGCGGTGGGCCGATGTCGTCATGTCTTCGGCCTCTTCACAAGGTCGGCGCCCCTATTCCAGGGCACCGCTGAGTCTTGCTGCTTCGCAGGCGTGCTGCACCAGTGCCCTTTGGGCCGTGAGCTCGCTGCTGGTCAGCAGGCCCTCCCATTGTTCCGCATTCGGGTCATTTAGCTTGTGAAATGCTCTGTTACGTTCGCATTCCCATGTGATGTGATATAGCGTGGGGGTTGCTCCGCACCACGGACATGTGTCCCTGTATTGTGTAGGGAACATTTTATGTAGTATGTATAAATTGTGGAAAGTCCCTGCTTGCAGTCTCCGCCAGCAGACCGCCTCGTGCTGTGTTAATGATGTGTGGGGTGGTGGGTATTTGAATCTCCGCCCTCTGTAGTAGTTTAATATTTCTGCATACGTTGGTTCCACCGTCATGGGGTCCTCCAGGGTTTCTGACTGCCCTGCTCGGCTCGTGATCTCGCGAACTAGGCTGTCTACCCTCGAGTTACCCTCTATCCCGGTGTGTGCCGGTATCCAGAAAATCCTGTGTCTTAAGGTCTTATTTGGAAGCTTTGCTTCGAGGAGGATGCTCAGCGCTTCCTTGCTTATTTTGCCCTGTATGTAGTTCCTGCATGCTGCTTTGGAGTCTGTTAGGATTATCAAAGACTTGTTCCTACGGTAACCTTCGGCCGCCGCTAGAGCACGACCGTTTCGACTAACTGAAAAGCTTGACATTTCTGTCGACAACTGCTGCTTACAACGATGAGACATTAAAGGCTTTCGCCTTAAAATCCGATAGTTCGGCATGTCATGGCTTTGTTGCCACTTGGCCGGCAGCGAAAGATGCATTTATTTCTAAGAAATTTGTATTCGAAGTTGAAAAAGTTTTTCGCGCCGCTCTGATTCAAACTTGGGATTCTCCTATGACGACAGAGGACTAAGTGACGTGAAACTTGACGTGCGCGTGACGTACCGCAGACTCCGTGATTTCTAGCTGCCAGCAGTGCGGCCTAGCAGCAGCCGAAAAGAAAGCTACCGCCGGCCGCACGTTGAAGGCATCTATCGGCTATTGCGGCCGTCGCTACAGTCGCTTCGATTACGTTTGCACTGGCGTTTTGCCAGCGTTACGATGGATCTCGTTCTCGAAGTCGTCAACGAAGTTCTCGCAAATAGACACCTTTAGCACCCCGTGTACCTTGTTACCGCTAGCGGAATACCGGGAGCCCACCTACCGCCGGAAAACAGGCGCTGATTGGTCCCGATGCTTCAGGAGCGCGCGTAGCTGCCGGGCACGTGGCGCCATCTGGCGACGTCAAGGACATTTGCGCATGCATTGTCTGCGCCTCAGAGATTTGTGGTTTCTCGGGTCCTAGAGTTGCTAGAACCATTGGTTCTAGCAACACTGCTTTGTCCTATGACGTCATCACGCTTGTACTTGCGAGTTTGGCCTGTGGTGGCGATACCTGTATTTTGGTTCTTGCTCTTTTCTACGTTACAAGAGCTTTGTTGTCAGTATGAGTGGCGTTTTTGTAATCAGGAGCTGGTATTCTGTCGATACAAGCCAACTTCAATTTCTCCCCATTGTCCCTTTAAGGTGAAGCTTAATTCTGTCCTTGCCGATCTCTGCCTGACGGCTGCTTGTCCTTGGAAAGCGGGTCTCGAACTGAAAGCGCAGTGTTGGCGCACCTTATTCGCACACGGCCTAGACACGGTACATAGTCTGGCATTTAAAAAAAAAGACTGCATTTCTAGTATTACAGCTTAGGAAGTTTAACAACATATCGATTGAAGCAATATGAAGTTTGAGGCAAAGTCAGGAGCTGAACCTTTTAAGCATACACAAAAAAGTTGATCAATTACAATCTACGGGAGCCAGCGCCTTGAAACAGGTCTCGCTATCGAACGTGGCGTGGATTAGAAAGTGCTTACAGCTGTATTACTTTGTTCGCCTCAGATCCTTCAGCGCTTTTGAAGGCGCAGCGCTGGGGAAGATAGCAAGACTTTTGGTGAAAAACAAACGATCAGACGCTTATTGAGCGAGCAGCGACGCCTTATTTTGAAAAGAAAATAACTCCTGGATGTTTTGCGAACGCTATGGTTTTCTCACATGAGGTCCACTACAAGATACATACAAATCAGAACGTTAAATCCAAATATCGACAGGGGCCTTGTGATCAAGTCATACGGCAGGCGCACTACAGGTTGAAGAACACGCGTCATTACTGAGCGACGAATATCTTTCATATAGCCACAAGTGCACATATTTTGTTTCCTTCTTCAGAATAAAATAAATTGGCCACTTCTCTAAGCCTTACCTTCATCCTTACAATATGTAATACCTGCAAAACATTAGATGCGATCTGATACTGAAAGGCTTTTGGTCTGGCTTTTTTATTTCGACTGCTCACTCCGTGCACGTGTGAAAGGTCGATATGAACGCTTCAGTTATTTTTTATTCATGTTTGTTGTCCTATAGGCTGAGGTAAAAACTGTCACGTTCTATGCAGGTGTAGGTACTGCAAAAACACGGGTGTCTTAGGAGTTGTGCGGCTTGTAGAAGCGCAATTTAAAGATTTCATAGAACCAGCTTCCGTAGCCAACACCGATTAGTGTCATCGATGGGTCCCCACAGCGAATTCGTAATTCAGACGACGAAAAAGTGCGATGAATTGTTAAGTTAATGTTCAGGGATCCTATGGCCTAATCTTCCTACGCGTTGCGGAAACGGACTTACAAAATGTTTCCTGTGCTAGCATCAACTAATCCTTAAGGCCACAAGGAATTAATTGGCTGCGACGAAAATAAAAACTAACCCGACAATTCTTCACAAAAGCACTTTTGAACGGGAAAGAATTTATGAACGAAATGCTTTCATATAGCGCATAATTTCAGCATATAAATCAATCTGTCCGTAGATGTCCAGCGCCAGTGTTGCATCTTTTTTATATTAACGTTTATTCTATCCTGAAAAGCATTCCCTATTGGTTTTCTATGGCAGTCTTAACTGTTTGATGCAGGGATGGAGACACTTGAAAACAAATATCGTGCTACATAAAAGAAAAATGGACCATTACCTTAAATATTTTCATAAGAGTATCTCGAAACTTTTTGATTTTCAAATTTCTTTCCCGAGAAAGGTTGGATAGGACTCGTGGTGGCAGTCGACCAGACTAGAAGCATTTGTACGGATACCTTGAGCTTGTCTGCTTTTCACAACATTGAAATGTAGACGTTTTCTCATGTAAACAAAAGAAACTGAAAAATATCATGCAGTAAGTGTTTTTAACACTCTTCTATATTCTTTCCTGTGTATATATGCATTTTCAAACGTTAAACGTTAAGATAGCTTCGGCACAAAACTCAATTATAACAGCAAAGCGGTTGTAACACTTTTATGTCGTCGTCTTCTTACAGCTGTGAGTCGCGATCCATGAAGAAAGACCCACTGTGTTATATATCAATTCCTGGCGGGAATGGAACGTTCCCATCTTGCTGTCCTCAGTACGCCTGTGCGGGAACTGCTGGCTGAGATCGTCCAAGCAAGTCGTTGCTAGTGCCACTGAGCCAATAGACTGTGAAATAGGTGCCTCTTGCGGAAGTAATCCGCTTGAACTACGTTTGAAGGGAAAATAAAACTCTGATAAACTTTCACTTACTTCCTGCTTACTTTTGAACCTCACTTTTGAACCTATAGCCTTAAAGTCAGGGCTAAAAGATTGATAGATAGCAGTTTACCGTATTAAACTACTAGCGCTTCAGACAAGGACCCATAAAGCGTAGAAGATTACATAGCAAACATTAACGGAATTTTTATTCTAAGTCACACTCGCGCTCACGCACAGGCTCATTCACACAAAAACTGTTTGTAATCTGTCACGAGTGGAGATACGGTAGTTCATGTTTCTTTCTTGTTTTTCTACTTTTGTATTTTTTGTTCTTTTGTTTCAGTAGAATATTCGCATGTCCCACCGGACTGCATACATATGCTTTCGTAGAAGCAAAAATTCAGTTGAAGATTAAAGCATGCCCTCAGTTTTACCTGGCCTGGAGCGATAGTCTTTATTAGATAGACAAATAGCAGTAGGGGCAAAGTGCAACCATCAACTCAGTGATTGTTAGGCCATCTGGCCGTAGGTTCCTATTTATTAATTCATTTCATATTACATCGGATCTGCGTGACTCCAAGGATGAGTGAAGACAAAGAAAAGCATAAAAATAAAAATAATAGATCAATAGAAAGAATGCACACCCAATCATCAGATATGATGTAAAAAATCTCGGCTGGAAAAACTGGTTGCATATTGCACTTCGACAATGACTGGTTTTCCCCTTGCAAATCTGAGTGGAATTTCGCCATCGCTTTTTTTTCCCTGCTCTAGTGAGTGCAGGCGTCTGTAGCGCGGAAGCGTTTAGATGGGTGATGGTTAGCATCTTCTGGAGAATGAAGGTGGGTTCTCGCTTCTGGGTGCATCTGCAGTAGGGTGAAGGTGATTTGGTTGGTCGTTGGCGACGTCTTCCGAACGGTCACGGTGGATAGAATGCGTAGGTGGGTTGGTATAGTCGGTGGAGATCTCTTAAAGGGTGCAGGTGGGTTTTTTGGAGGAGGTTGGTTGATTATGCAGGGGAGAATTTGGTCATGGGCAAAAATTGCTGGGTGTTGGGCAGAGGCCTTCTAGAGAGTGTCCACGTCATCACATAGCGCCAGATGGACATATTCTGCGAAAGGGAGGGCAGTAGTCTAGCTCTTCAATAGGAAACAAAACCGCGAACTCTCATACGTTGGAAGTACTCACATTTGCCGCAGATGCTTAAACACTGGGGATTTGAATAGTTTCTATGCTTATTTCACCCTCTTTAGTCATCAGAGCGTTACTTTCTTGCGGCATTTATGCAGCTTATCACGAAAGAAAGTGCTAGCTTGCACGATTCTACTTAATTAAGCACATACAGTGGGTTAATAATAGGCACTGAATAAAAGTATTCTAGGGAGCGCGTTGCATGTACGTTCACTTCAGCTCAGTTCAGTTTTATTCCTTAAACGCCCCCTTTTCAGTGGGTACTACATAAGGGGTGGGAATACACTTGAAAATGTGAAAAAACAGCAATGATTATTTAACATTGAAGATGATCTGTGACACGCGCTTGAAAAATAGATGGCGAAGCGATGACGACGATGCCATAGGGAAGGCCGTTCCAGTCTGAAGCTGTGCGAGAAAAGAGCGAAGCAGAAAAAGTAGTAGTTTGCGATGGTGGGCGTGCAACTTGCAGTGGGTGACTGGTTCGGTGAGATATGCGTGCTGTGGCTGTGATATACAGTGCTTAATTCAGAGAAGAATAAAAAACTTCTGAAAAAGAGCGAGGCAGTCGATGCAGCGACGAAATGAAAGGAGAGATGGTGATTCCCAGAGATCAGGAGAAATCAGGAGCGACGGTGATTCCCAGATATTTGTGCGATCCTGTAAGCCCAATCGGTGTAGCCAAGGCTGAGCAGAATAGCGTATCGCTGGTGGGCGCAACCAAAACATAGTTTGGCTTTTTTTTTGGCGCAGCTTGAACGATACTTTTTCATTCTGCCCAATTTTTATATTGGTAAAATTATTTACTGAAATTAGGAATATCCACTTGAGTCCAAGAACGTGTCATCTTACTCAATTCGTAGAAGGGATTTAGAAAGGGTCAGCTAAGGTTGCGGACCAATTCACCTCTTTTGTGGTTCTTTTTCTGGAATTTTAAAACGTAGAAAAAAAAGATGTGACTGCGCTCCTCAGCTACCCTTTTATTGTAAACTCTCAAGAAATGAAATAAAATAAACAAAAATTGAAGAGGAAGCCCGCACCCAACCAGAGGTTATTGCAGGCGATCCAATTAAAAATAAAAGAAAAGGGGCCAACGCCCAAGAGAAAATTTAAAAACAAATTACAAGACAGAGAAAAAAAAGAGGCACAAATGATGGGCGGGGAAAAGCGATTTTTAAGGCAAGACGCCCCTGAAGGATTAAGAAAGACGAAATAAAGAGGGTTGGTTCCAGCGCGCCCAGATTCTTCAGACAGGCTCGCAGGCGGCCAGGAGGAGGGAAGGTGCGGGGTCATCTGTAGGAAGAAGAGACAAGAAAGCAAGGAGAAAAAAAAAACGAACAGGAGATAATGGGCTTAAGAAAGCAGAAGGGGTATATAAAAAAAGGGGAAATAGAAAAGAGGATCAAGTAAATGACAAAAAGGCAGGTAAAAAAAATAGAAAGAGCGAAATTAAGAATAACCAAACAATTAAAATATGATAAATATAACAGCTAGAGGAAAGAACAGAAAAAAGAAAAAAAAGGAATGGCAAACAAAAAAAGAGAATGAACTAAACATGAAAAAAACGAAAAACAAACAAAACAAAGACTGCGTGTGCACGCAAAGTCAGCAAATATTAAGGTCCACATATCATCCACGTGCCCGTGAGGCAGGGGCAGAGCCACGTCCCACCAAAATTGGCCATATGGTGCCCCCACCAATGAGACATGAGGAGGCGGAGAAATGGCCATCCGGGCGGGAATAAAGACGAGAGACAGGTGAAAAAAAGGAAGAAACTGGAACAGCAACGCGAATAAGCAACGCACGAGACCGAGGGGAACCTAACAAAGAGGGAAAGTCATGAGGGGAAAGAAAGTGCGGATAGCCGGGAAGCCGTGCTGCTATGTCTGCGGTGAGAGGGCAGGCACGCAAGTAATGGACAACATCGCCACAGCTGCCCCGCATGGACAAGAAGGCGAAGGAAGGAGGGCAAAACGAGGGAAGTACGAGGGAAAACGACCGTGGCAGGTAGGAGAGGGATAAGAGATCGGGGTGGAGTGAAAGAGAGCGGGAGACGGTTAATGGAGGGGACACAAATAGCGAGGAGGGTGTCCGAATGTTCAGCGGTCCAGGCGTCTGACCAAAGCCTGAGTACGGTGGTACGCATGTGCGGGTGCGCACTGAAAAGGGTGACAGCCACGACGGCCGCAGGAGGCCGCGCTCCGACGCCAGTGAGGCAGCCCAGTCAGCGAGCTCGTTGCCCAACTCGTTGTTGGATTCCTTTGAATCCGCCCTTGACGCCATTCTAGACACGAGGTGTGCTTCAACAGGTAGCGTCCGTACGCAGTTCGGCTTGCGCTGGAAGGAGCCTCTTGCTTTTTCTTAAGATTGCAGGATCGTACGAAGGCGAGATCGATAAAAGCGACAGCAGGGACGCTCGGCGGCGCTGCACTCTCCCGCTCGCGCTCGCCAAGGCCAATTACCTGTGTCTCGAAGGCGGAGCACGAATGGAACCAAGCGCCAGCGACATCAGTAAGGCTGCGGAACTGAAGCGCCAAAATACAGTTCGCAAACACATATCGGAAAAAAAGAAATTGGTTACATATAACTAAAAAATAACTATGTAAAACACTAATTTAGGTACACGTATATAAATGTTTGAACAGTGTGGATTCGGTTGCAAAGTACAACGCTTTTAATATAATATGTATAGCCCCCGTCAAAAGCATACAGGCCGAGGGGTTTGCTTCTGAGCTGTTTAGCGGGTCTCCCTAGCACATTTAGCGGTCCAAAGCTTGGGAGGATTGAGGACGCGAAGCCGTTTCTCTTTCGAGAGATTACGGTCGCTGAGGATGCATCACAAGGCACGCCGCATGCATCGCAGGCAAACCACTTAGGTTGTATACTTTTTACGGGGCTGTACGTCCACATTCACCCACAGTTCCGGCCAGCAGTTCTCATGCCATCTACCTTGACTATTGTGCGGCTTGCTTGCCGGCCTTGGCCGGCGTATCCCCCATCTACTGACTTCGTTGCGTGCGCCTGCTCGCCTCCTTTTATCAGCGTTTGTTTACACCGCTTGGTTATTTCTTGTTCTCCTGCTAAATCCTCTTTGGCTACGTGTGCGCGCTTGTTTGTTCAGTAGCCGAGCACTACCGAGCCGGAGTACCCGGGTTCGAACCCGACCGCGGCGGCCGCGTTTCGATGGAGGCGGAATTCCAAAGGTCTCATGTGCTGTGCGATGTCAGTGTACATTAAAGATCCCCAGGTGGTCGAAATTATTCCGGAGACCTCCGCGACGGCACCTCTTTCTTCCTTTGTTCTCTCACTGCCTGCTTCATCCCTTCTCTTGCGCCGCGGTTCAGGTGTCCACCGAGATATGTGAGATTGGAAATGCATTTTAAGCGCATCTTTTTAAACTGAGAGATACCATGAGATCCCATGGAACCGCAATAATTGTCATTTGGAGGTAACACGTGATTGACCAAGAAGCCTGGATGGAATAAAAAGACAGACCTACATATGGAAATGAGTCAGGCGGACCATCGTTTGCATTTACGGGGCACGTCTCACAAACCTTCAACATCTGCCCTAAAGCTTCTTCCAGGCCCTGATGCGTGCTATTATGCTTTGTGTTTTCGCACTATTGTTTAGATCACCTAAACGTTCTCCATACAAAAATATTCACGTCGCTGCCATATGAAACACAGCTGTGAATATTTTTTGTCTATAATCGACCCCTTAGAATGAAGCTCCTATGATGATGTGGCTCAGTTGAGCATTAATAAAAGTAAGCGTTACTTCAGTATTTTCAAAGCTTGCGGAGAGTATAGCTTACAAAATTCTCAGCAAAATCGAACATTCATACACTCTGCGCAGGAACCTTGGACTTTAGACGAAGGTGAGCTTAGGTGTAGTATTACGGTCACGCACTGACGCACTCTTGCCGATTATGAGCTACTAGTTTGAGCTTGGATAACATTGTTGGAAAGAAAATAGTGCAATATGTTCTTTAGTATTCTTTTCCACTCCTTCCAGAAACTTGTGTCAAAAGTTTTAAGAAAAATTGTGGACGAATTTTTTCTTCGTTCGATTTTAATAAACTACTATATTCAAGAATACATGTTTAGGGCATTATAATATTCGATTAACTTTTTTAGCGCTTCGATTGTTTTATCTCATGCAAATATCAAAAAGATGTGATTTATATTATGGGAGAAAAAAATTCGTGAAAACAGCTTCATTTCAGACTTATGTCTTCTTCAAAATTTTTTCTATTAAGCGGCTTTTGATAAAAGAGGGAAATATGCTTCACTTATTCTTCCTCAAGTGTACATTTATCGTACGTGCAGTCTTTGTCAAAAGTAACCAGACTCCATGGTTTGCTTCTCATTCGTATAACAGAGCCCTCACGGCTTCTTTAAAGATCAAAAAGTTACTTGAAGATAAGAACAGGGGTTCTTTCCATACAGAGATTGAAAGCTCGAGGGCTGTCATAATAGCTTTAATATACAACTGAGAAGAAAAACGTGCAGCCTGGTTACTTTTGACGAAGACTGTACATATACAGAATATAGAATAAATGCTACACATATAGAATACGTATATAGAATAAATGCTTTGCATCACCACCCCCCCAAGGCGTTCAAGAAAGGTTTATAACTGGCTCACTTTGTAGGAGGACACATGACCGGCTTAGAAAGCAATAGAGAGTATCGGATAGAGTAACGTCTTACTCGTAATACCGCTGCGGCTGCAGTTTTGTCCCCTAAATGGCTTGTACTAAATGGCTTATATAAAGCTACCACAGTTTTCGCTGTAAAAGAGAGTAAAGCGCCTCGATGAGAGCATTGCCCCCGTATTCTTGTGTTGCCCCCGTAGTTGGTGAAAGCAAGCTGTCCGTGATATGTGAGCAACGGTGCCCACAAGTATGCAAGTAGCCAGCCAGCGCGATTTTTATGAAGGTACGTAAACTTACCGATAATTTTTACACATCCATTAATTCTCTCTCATGAATGCTTCAATGCAACGGTGTGCAATACTTGTTGTACACGATGAGAGGTGAAGGGGCAGAAACGAACTAGCCACCTTTGTAGCTATGGTTTATTGATTTACTGAGGCTTAACGTCCCAAAGCAAGTCAGGCTATGAGGGATGCCGTATTGAAGGGCTCCGGAAATTTCTACTACCTGGGGTCCATTAACGGGTACTGACATCGCACAGTACACGGGCCTCTAGAATTTCGCCTTCATCGAAATTCGGCCGCGGCGGCCGGGATCGAACCCGCTTTTTTCGGGACCTTTGTAGCTACGGAAACCTGTTTTTCCGGCAACACTTTCTATTAACTACAAACGGAAGCATTATGTGCTAAGTGGCTCTAAACTAGCGGTCAGGAACAAAACTTTCTCACGCCAATCAAAGGAAGCACATTTTAACGACACTGCTTTCTCGAATGTTTCAGATTCCCTGTGAAAGAGACGTGGTCCTACTGGTGTTTGCTCCGGAGTCCTCACTGCAGTCATTCCTTAAACGAAATCGGGTGCTCCTGTAAACAAAAAAAACTAGTGCTGACTGAACACGAAAGGGATGCTACCCTCATCCTGGCTCATTTTGCTCAGTCTCGTGCCTATGCCTCTCCCGACCTCTTCCTTGCTTATGCCTCTTCCCCCGCCTCCTGGACCTATATTGAATTGCCACGATCAAGGGGGGAGATGCCCACCTGGCTGCTATTGCTACTATACTTTTGTTTTTTTCATACAGAAGTGGGGACATTGCAGATACGAATCAGGCAGTAGACGTGAGGAGATATGTGGTCCTGATGTAGGATAGATATACGACTACCATTCATCCTTGTATGGAACGAAATTGCTGTCAGCATTCGCAGCCTTACCTCGCCAATATTCTTTGCCGGTTGTGTGAAATACTCCTTCATCAGTCGAGTCACGCTTATCGAAAGACAATGCGCGCTCCATATGTTCTACCCCAACGTCTCAGTCTATTGCGCAAATCAGTCATGAACCACCAAATAGCCCAGCTTTCTGCCTTGATTTCAGATATGCTTATCATCTTTACTCAGTGCTGTGTATGAAAAATATTCATGACTCCCCCACTCATTCTGAAAACTTTGATTGTCGCCTACCTTGGATCCTGTATTGCCCAGTTTATTTTTTAGGCTCTCAAATAAACTGAAAAGGCGAGTCAGTTTCCAGTAAATGTCTTGAATGCTGGCGCTAAATTACAGCCGGTTGGCCAATGGGCTTGGTGAACTGGTTTCCTCAATAAAATACACTCTATGGGCTATAGTGCGCGGCTAGCTCATTTGTATACACCTGTAAACCTGTAAACACCTGTATACGCTCGTGTACAGAATTATGCTTTCTTCTTGCATGATCAATGTTCTCAAGAGCTTGCCACATCACCGTTTGTCTTTTATCTTGAAAAAGAAAATTGGTTATTAGAGAGTTAGAGCGAATGGGTATTTGCTAACAAGCTACAACAATGAATTCATAAGTAATTTTGCGTGTGGGATAGGTTAGAATCAGAAACAGAACTACAGCTGTGGCGTAAGATTAAAATAATTTGCACGAATGAAACCCAAACAAAACCTGTTCTGTCTACATCTTGAACATTGTAGAAAAATCAATAAATCAAACGCCACATTTCGAAGTAGCCGCTGCCATGTCAAAATATGAAAGCCTGAACAAGAATTTTGGGGCAGATCTTCCTTGTTTGTTACCGAGGCGGGACATGTGGAGTGCATCCGCTGTGGTGCTACATCGAAGTACAGACTGATCGCCGGAGAGAAGACAGTTACAAAGCATATGTGGAAATGTTTCCCCCTACAGTAAGTGATGTCAGGAAATCAAGAATGCGCATTTGTGAAAGCGTTGTTGTAACCAAGGACTCAAGCTCCTCAGGTAATCAGCACAATACTGTAAATGGATGGTTTCACTCTGCTACTTCGTAGGACTGGCATTTGCCAGTACGTTGCCTATATTGAGTCGATGACGTGTGCTGCTTTGGGATGCAAATTGGAAGCACGGGGAAGCATGCTAAGGCTGCAGCGTAAGAAGCGATCACTAGACTCGCCTGACAGACCAGACCACGACATTTCTCTTGTAGAAAAGGGTGCTTCTCACCGAATGGGTACAGCTGGAAACAGACAAGCCTGCTCTCTACAGTTTACATGGATGGACAAGAAGCAGCACCCGCGACCTATTGAAATTACGAACGTGTTGCGAAAACACACTTCTATCACTCTGAACCTAAGGAAGAGCCTAAGTTTGGTTTGGTTTATTGGGGTTTAACGTCCCAAAGCAACTAAGGCTGTGAGGGACGTCGTAGTGAAGGGCTCCGGAAATTTCGACCACCTGGGGTTCTTTAACGTGCACTGACAACGCACAGTACACGGGCTTCTAGAATTTCGCCTTCATCGAAATGCGGCCGCCGCGGCCGTGATCGAACCCGCGTCTTTCGGGCCAGCAGCCGAGCGCCGTAACCACTTAGCCACCATTGCGCGGAAGAGCCTAAGTATTTGTAAGTTGTGTAGCGTTATAACTCATTCTTCGAATAACTGCGAAAGGAAGGCATAGCGAAACGGGAGAAAGACTTGAGGAGATGAATATTGCTAAAAACGCGTATAAGTCCAGGCCACGGTTAAGTGAAGATGAGTGCCACTACCGTAGGCGACGGCGTGGTACGCTGACAGATGGGGCTGAGAAGCTTGGCTGCAGATATCACATTCGGTTCAGGCAGCATAATACACTAAGATAGTACTTCACAGGATGATGGTTTATGGTTTATTGGGGTTTAACGTCCCAAAGCGACTGAGGCTATGAGAGACGCCGTAGTGAAGGGCTCCGGAAATTTCGACCACCTGGGGTTCTTTAACGTGCACTGACATCGCACAGCACACGGGCCTCTACAATTTCGCCTTCAAGAAATTCAGTCGCCGCGGCCGGGATCGAACCTGCGTCTTTCGGGTCAGCAGCAGAGCGCCGTAACCACTGAGCCACCGCGGCGGGGCACTTCACAGGATGAGAACGCTGACCTCGGCTGCCAGGATGATGGGACACGGGGGCCGGCAGTCCACGCGGCGGAAGGATGAATCACTGGAACGTAGCGGTAGTGGCAACTGGGAATCTGAGGCGCCAGCCTTGTGAACACTATCTCAGCATATCGCGACCAGTACGCGAAGCTTCTTCTTGATATCAAGATTCCCATCCCATAAACAAAAAAAATCACTGCGGCTCTTCCTGATTGCACCGACCACCACGAGCATCCGAAGAGTGTCTTATTACTGACATATCAAGATACAAAAGCAACTGCAGCGGATTGGCTTTCTCGCAGCCCAATGGAGTACTTGCCTTTGCGCTAAATTTGAATTGTCTATTCTAAGTGAGCATAATGTTGTCCTCCTGACTAGTTTTTATTTGCGACGATTATTTCTTTAAACAGAATGGTAATAGTCTACGTGTTAATAGTCTGGGGGAGGGGGGGGGGGGGAGGGATGGGCAAAGAAGACAGTGTCGAAGTACTCAATCAGGCGCTGAAACTCTGGGACTGAGAACTGGTGTTTCGTGAAGTCGCTGGTGTCTATCGGTCTCAAAAAGGGGTCCTCATCATCTTACGGCAGGTTGTCGGCAGGCGCTCATGATAGGATATCCGAATCGGTGTGGGTACGGCCTCACATGTGGACTATGGTTATGTTGAACTTGGAACTCCTGGAGGCGCAGATTCCATCCATCTGGAGGGGCAGCCCGAGCAGTCTTTCAAACTGGCAAGGTTGTGTATGCGTGTGCGTATGCGTGCACGCGCGGGTGTGCGTGTGCGTGAAAGCGGCCTGTTCATTACAAAGCCCTCTTTACCAGTAATTAAAAATTCCGCAATACATCGATTTAAGCATCTATCGTAAGCTGCCCAGTTGATCCGAAGTCTGTTGTGAATTGCACTTTTATCCAGGCCACTTTCATTCTTAGGTAGACAAGATACATCTCAAACCGGCGAACAAATGACAATCAGCAGAAATATCCAAAACCGTAATTCAAATTGAAACAAAATACGCTCCTTTCCGAAACACACAGTACTCTACCATAACCACATTTATCAACAGAAACTACCTCCAAACTATTTGACTACCTTGGGGTAATTCGTCTATATCAAAACCACAGCTTCAAATGATCCTGATAACTGCAAGAACCGTTGTCGACAATGTCATGCAACGCTTACTCGAAGTTCACGTCCAGGTAATTCCCTGCCAAATCTTTGTATTCATAGCGCTCATCATCACACAAGGAGTTGGGGGGGGGGGGGGGGGGGGGAGGGCACTTGTTATCTTCTTAAATTTACTTTTACAAATCAACATCCAAGCATATATCTCCAGTGCCGCAAGAGACGAAAGAGCACTGAACTCTCTCAACTTTCATTTCCCCTCTGAATGTTGCAAATTCTTCCCCATCTGCACAGGAGCGAACATACAAACGTACAGACTTATCATACTCATTATATCTCATTTTTTATTAGCTGAGCCATCCAAGAAAAAAAATCATGACTTACCTTTCTCGTACAATAATAGTACTTAACGGCTGTTTCAATGGATTCTGCTCTGACAGTACCAATATTTTATTTTTTTCTTGTTTCTTTTCTGCTTTGCAACATAATATTTATCTTTTTTTCCCTACTACGTATTGGATTAGCCGTTTACTTAGTGGCAGTCGGGGGGTCACTTTTCTTTTAATTCTTTTCACAGTCCCACCATAGGATTAGTACCAGTACAGGGGCCTCTAGCATTTCGCCTCCATTGAAATGCGAACACCACGGCCGGAATCGAACCCGCATCTTTCGTTTTATCAGCCTACCGCCAGGACCACTACGTAGGCTTACAGCACATAAATGTAGTGCCTTTGCGATTGCGCTAGAAGGTAGTGGATTGTTTCAAATTGCTGTACAGATACTAACCTCTCGAGGAGGAAGGTCAGGAAGTGCAACACAACTTGTAACCACCCATGGCTATAAGGATAGCAGTACAGGCTTAAAGGGGCCGCCAAACACATTCTCAGTGCAATGTTTTCCCTGTTGGTTGCATAGAATGAGTTATAGTGATGCTACTAGCATTGGTCGTACCGCGTATATTCTGGTTTTTAATATTTTAATTACCTCACAAAAACAAATTCATGGCGCTGATGGTGTCACCACACAGTGGCGGTTTTCAGCACTGGATCTGACATCACCGGGCGTGAGCTTGATGATTGGAGAAACAGTAGATATACTGCAAAGTGCGTTAATAAATGAATATACGTTTTGTAATGTTTTGGGGCTTTGTATTAGATCAACAGAACCAACACGTTTGCCTTACGTAAAAGCACTTCGAAGGAACCAAAACCAAAAACCACTACCAGAGGCTCTGGCTATTGTTCTGCATCGCAGGACTTTTCACCTCTCAGTAATCTATGATCTAGGAAACATCACTGTATTTGAGAACGGCTTGGCTGAATCGACTTGATCGATTCTACAAGCGTTCGTTTCGGTCCCAAGTAAGGACACAAATAAAAAAGAAATACGTTTCACATTTACCAGTGCGCATCGGCAGCTTAATGAGTATCACCGGGCGTGGCCGCCAGATGGCACCACGTTCCAGTCATCTGCGCGCAGTGGCAGGGCACGATACGCGGGGGCGGTAGCGGCCCGCGCTACGCTAAAATGTACCTCGCGCTCTAGTTTCAATAACTCAGTGAACGCCATTGATCAAGCCGCCGCGGTGGCTCAGTGGCTATGGTTCTCGGCTGCTGACCCAAAAGACGCGGGTTCGATCCCGGCCGCGGCGGCTGGAATTTCTTTGGAGGAGAAATTCTAGAGGCCCGTGTACTGTGCGATGTCAGTGCACGTTAAAGAACTCCAGGTGGTCGAAATTTCCGGAGCCCTTCACTACGGCGTCTCTCATAGCCTGAGTCGCTTTGGGACGTTAAACCCCATAAACCAAACCAAACCAAGCCATTGATCAATGTTCCCTTCAGCGCCGTCGACGTGACGGTGAAGCATCGCTGTGCCAGCTGGGCGCTCACATGGATATTGTAACCATGGGAACGACGCTGCCAGCCTTGGCAAGAATGAGTTACAGCGAACAGGAAACAATGACGTACAAACTTCCGCGACGTACTCAGATAGGCTGTTCTGATTGGTCTTCTCCCAGCGTCGTCATTGGGAGAGCGAAATGGGAATGAGAATCGTCGCCAAAATCGAGTTGAGGGCAGCATTTTGTTTGCTTGTATTTAGAAATTGCTTCATTGAATAACTCCTGTTCGTGTGCACCGATTCCTGTAATTCTTTTTGAATCAGCATCTGCGCGACATAAAGAATCCATTTGAAGTATAGCTGACATCCCTTCAAGCCGTGTTTCGCAGCCCCTTCAACAAAATCCCTTGTTTCAAAAGTTGTTTCTTGCCAGTTATGAGTCATGGGGTAGATATATGCAGACTAATTAAAGGCATGAAATTGTATCTTGGGCAATGCAGACAGCTGTCATAAGAAAATTAATTGGGATGAAATTATTGAATGGCGCAAAGGAACAAACACAGGAAGACATGCAGACAAAGAGCGCCTAGTCTCCGATAGAAAGAGACGTTAAACCCCATGTGTTTGTTCATTTGCACCATTCAAAAATTTCGTGCTGTACAAACTAGTCGAACAGCAAGCACTCCTGAAAGAATTGCGATAAAGTCCCCAAAGCCAAATTTGTGCACACTCAATTTTTTTTAACACTCCAAGGTTACGCCGACCAGAAAAACTATTGCCCTAACAAGAGTTAGCCTGAACACATGGCTTGCTGAGAGATTAAAGTAGAGGCACAGTTCCCTGCATCTTCTCGCGTTTGAGTGATTGTAGTTTCATTTGCGAAAAAAGACATTGTTTTATACGCTCCAGAATCACAAGACACGCAACTAGTCGTGGCTTTCTACAGCACACAAAAATGACTACCTGACAAATGGAACAAGGACTACAAGGACTACGGGCTCTTAACAAGCCATTGTTAAGAGCCCACCCTGTGTTGTGTTGCCTCTTGTTTGAGGCTGCGCCGAAACAAGATTTTCGTATGCATCCGCGAATCCACACCGGTTAGGCAAAATACGTTATGTTGCTACGGCTACTTATCCTGGACGCTTTTAGCGCATCTCTCGTCTAACCATTTATTCTTGCGAACAGATAAGCGAAAACAGAGAATGGGTTGTAACATTTACAGCACACGTCACATGGAAACATGGTACGCTCCCAAAGCGCGCACTAACTACGGTCAACAAATGTTATGCCACACGCTGCCATTTTTCTTAAACTCATTAGAAACTCAGTCACAACCTATCTCTCCTTTTAACTGGCTCATTCTGGATTCCTTTTTATTGTTTTCTTTGCTTTGCCGTAGTATACTCTGACGCCATGAATACCTAACCAATTTTCTTTGCTTTTTAGTAACTTATTATTTATACTTGTGAATTTCGAAGCTGTTTTATTTGTATCATTTTATACTATACGCTTTCTATAATTTAATTCTTTTCAGCATTCTATTCTTTATTTTTTTGCCAGTATGTATTTCTGTTATAGAATGTTCACTAATTTTTTTTTTTCGTTTATCCATTATTGTATCTTTGTGTTCTCTTTATTGTGCATAGTGCCATTTCTGTAGGGGGTTCAGACCATGTTAAGCCAAATTCGTTTGGCTTTTTGTCTGCACTCCCGTCATTTGTACATGTATAGATGCAAATAAACTTGAATTGAATTCAATTGAATTGAGAAGCTTCGGCCGAGATTCCTCACTCTGGCCTTCTTTTCCTCTTTTCTTGACCTAGTTCTCTCAAACATGCGATACCGAGTCGCCGAACTTGCGCCGCTGTTGCAACTTGCCTGGACATACACATGATACAGAGGATAGAGGAACTACTCAGCTTTGTTTACGCCCACCATTTTAGGAATCTGCGAGCCCATTCTTTGGACTCTGTCACCCCTTGACATTTCCTCACTATGGGTAAACTGTTTGTTATTATCGTAACCTGATTACAGTCTTCCTCAACATAAAAGACGGTTGTACCAAGCTTAGCTCTGAAAACGGAACTTCCCATAGCTTCTGAATCATGCCCGTAACGCTGTGGGCGACCATTCGAAGATACTAGAGATAGTAGGCGTGTTGCTCCCTTGCTTGTAAAGCAGACGAGCGTAATATGTCTAGGCAGCAGCGCGTGAACTATAATTTGGTGCATTCATAGTCAAAGTAGCAACGCCTTCTTATTAATTCATAATTAAATTATTTTATCCCCTGTTATTGCAACAGCGGTTTAAAATCCAGAAAGATAGCGGTGCCTTCAAAGATAACTTGGTAACTATGCGGATGCTAAAGTCAACATGAGAATGGAATCCGATAGGAAGAGATTTCACGTTGGTTCCAACTTTTGTTTCCTCTTGCATGTGTGTGTGTGTGACGGTTTCTTTGCAATTGCCTGTCCATCAACCGCCATATTCGGACAGGCGGCTTCAGTAGCATGCGCCGACATTTCTATACGTCATAATTTAACGCAAAATCATTAAGCCTTCAGTGCAGCGCAGAACCCGTTGGTGCCGCAGCAGTCCTTGCAAGAAAATGCGGATTAGTCGAAAAGGTAGTGACGTCACGCGTGGAGCGGATGATTTGAAAAGTGAATAAAACACGATATAAAACGTGAATCTGTATCTGGTTTAAGGTTTATGAAGTTTAACGCCCCAAAGCAACTCAAGTCATGAGAGACACCGTAGTGGAGGGTTCCGGATAGCTTCGACCACCTGGGGTTCTTAACGTGCACTGACATCGCACATCCCACGTGCCTCTAATATCACGCCGCAATCAAAATGCAACAGCCGGGGCCGGAATCGAACCCGCGTCTTCCGGGTCAGCAGCCGAGCACGATAACCACTGAGTCATCGTGGTGGCTAGAAGCCTGAGAATGATGTTGCAACATATTTAAACGCCATTATGGCATGCAATAATGTAAACTAAATAATTAAGCCAAAAAAGACGGGAATCGAACCCATGCCCCTTGGATCCCACATCAGACGCGCCACCCCTGAGCCTCCGAAGAACATTCGTCCTGCTTTGATAAAAGGAAGCATTTTGTGCATTCTTCGGCACTACTGGTGTTTGCGAAATGGAGTTGAAAGAGGACCTCACATAGATAAAGGAAGCCATTATCGCTATCACATCATACACTTAGCGGCGCTTAAGTGGGTCTCGATTTTTTGTTACCGTTGATTTTGACTTTCTATTAGGTTCGAGTCAAGAAACTGGGTCTTTCACAACCCATTGAGAAGGCTGTTATGAGTCACAAGGTCACATGACGAATGATTAATTTATTGCCACCTGCCAAGGCGGGAAGGTTGATCACAATCTGGTTGCCACGTTATCACCTCCAGTGGAGGGGGGCAGATTGTGGAACGTCAAGTGTACGTTTTCGACCAATCAGTGAGTTTTGTGACACCAGAAATTGGCAGGTTTGGTGGGCCGGCCAGTCTAAGCGTATCGCATTAAAAGTGACAGATCATAGCTGCTTTCTCTTCTAATATTAGTTCTGCTCTCAGGGCAGTTATTAAAGGTGCCGTCAATATACATTGATGTAGCAGCAATAATACAGAAGCTGTGTGTGCCCTCGGTAACCTGAAGCCATCTTTGACACAACAGACACCGTTGAGTAGTTCAAAAGAAATACGAATACTTTTTTTGGGAATAGACAAGAGTTGCGCGATCTATAGGTTTATTTCGAACACTATATTCATAAAAAGAAAGCGTACAGTCAAAATAAAGTGTTCATTTTTGTTCAAGGATGCACGCTGTCAGATGAAATAACATATTTTTGTTCAGTAATATTCTAAATTGATCAACACCACAAAATAAATAAATTAATAACAATAAATAAAATCCCCTGTGTCCTTTGGTTTCTGTGGCTGTTCGCTTCACTCATATTTATAACGAGCCCCTCATTCCCCTTCCCTTGTTTGCTTAATTGCTTAGCGAGGGCCTCGGTTCTGGCAGCCTTGACGCCATAGGAAGCATAAGAGGGTTCTAACACAGCTTCCACCCTCACCGTTCGATGACGTTCTACGTCACACCAGCGGTAACTCAGGACGTTTACGTCCGCCGCTTACGAACATGGGTGGCGCTGATGAACACTTTCAAGGTTAGGTTGTTTGTAAACATAAAAACCCCCGTACGAAGAAGATCTGACAGCCGTCGCCGTAGCTCAGAGGTAGAGCACCGGACACGTAATTCGGAGGTCGTGGGTTCGGATCCCACCGGCGGCATGTGGCTTGTTTTTCTTCTGCTTTTCTAATCAATTAGCTTTAAGCGATAACATATTCAGTAATATTCTAAATTGATCAACACCACAAAATAAGTAAATTAAAAAAAAAATCCCCTGTGTCCTTTGGTTTATGTGGCTCTTGGCTTCACTCGTATTTTTGTTGAGGTACATTCTGTCAACTACAATGTTGTTCGCTCTGTCTTTGCTCGAAGCAATAAGAGATTAGGTGGCAACCAGAAGACTTCCTTGCAAAGATAACAGTTCTGCCAGGGAAATGCGTATGTGAAGTTCCTTGTGTATCCCTCCATACATAAACACTCGCATTTTTCCCTTTGCCACGAAGCTTATCAGCAGGAACGTGTTGAAAATAAAAAGAAAATGTGAGCGAAGTTATCACCTGTTTTCGCAGCTCACAGGGTATAGTTATATTTTGCTTTTATTTTATTGTCGCTTCTCAAAGCGGTATATAAGAAGAGTGAGCTCTAGCTCATAAGAAACTGCCCGGAGTTATCCATCGGCCACAAGATGCGCGTGCATGTTACGACGCTTTCTTTGTCTCTGGCTTTGACAACCGCTATATGCTACAGCATAGTTCAGCGACCGAAAATCATATTTGAATCACGTAAGTGTTCAAAATGGTAAGCAGAGTCATCGTATAAATAGAATCAGATGGGTTTGGGACCACCGTGAGTAGACGTAGTACCTTGGGCAAAGCGTTCATTCTGGCGACCATTGTTTGGCATATTCCTCTGCTCTGCTTCTCACGGCCAGTTTTATTGGTTTGGTTCACTACGGGTTTAACGTCCCTATGTGACTCAGGCTATGAGGGACGCCGTAGTGAATGGCTGCGGAAATTTCAAACACCTGGGGTTCTCTGAAGTGCGCTGATATCACACAGCATAATGCCAATTTTAGCCTTTTTCCTGAGGTATATGCAGCTTTAGGCATGCGACAACGCTATCCACATTCTTTTTGAAGGGCGGGTAACTTCATCTGGAGATCACGAAATTGATGCTCGTCTGAAACGCCCTGTTCTAAACAGAACGCCACAGCAGTCAATAAGCAAAGGCCAGAGTACTTAGCGAGCATGGTGGTCCGACAAATTCTCCTTCTGCATAGTGATGCCTCAGAGGAGAGCAACGTGGAACCATTCATTGTCTATGGAACTCTGTACAGTCATCCACACACCGGTCCAGAGAACTCGCATAGGAGGAATATAAGTGTGTCCTTTTCAAATGGGCCTTACCTTGCATGCACATTCCAGTGGATTGTGTTTAAACTCCTTGCGCTTTTGAAGTCTGTATAGGCCGCAGGTAGTAGTCATTGTCATAAATAAAGAAATCAGTGCGCCGCTCAAGCGCTCCAGAGAAGTGTATGGACGACTGTACAGGATCAAAATTGGTGTTTGATCATTGTGGTCCTTCATATTTATTTTGGCTTGTACTGGGTTGACTAAAGACATTTGCTTGCAATTATGTTTCTGTTAAATTTGCTCCTGCAGTGAATAGAAAAACAATGATTGCGCAACCGCTAGTTGAAGGACTTAGACGTTCCTTCAATTTCTTTTCTTGTTCTCTGAGGAACGCTATTGAGGCCAAAAGCGCTGGCTTAAGTATTGACCATGCACGAGAAAGCGATATGTACAGGGTCGTTCAAAAGTTCCCAGGCCACAGGGACTGCTTTTGAGCAGTATAGTCAGACAGTTAAGACACCCGCGAAGCTCATATTATTTCTAGAGGGCATAAGAAACATCGCACTAACCTTCTACAGCCTTGATAGCTTTATCGGCATCTTAAGTGCCAGGATATATCTAAGAAAAGCCAACCTTGTGGCCTGAGAACTTTTGACCAACACTGTACCTCCTTAGGATTTCAACCTTCCGTTCGTGCGCAGCGCGAGCTCGCTTGAACCACGACTACACTATAATCAGCACGCAATAGACTCCGTTTCAGTTTCCTTACGCGGTTTGTTTTGTCGGTGTTCGGAGATGTTACAATTCCGTCGTGCTCTTAAACTACACCCGAAATGTAAAATAATCTCACCGCGTAAAATAATCTCACCCGGCAAAGTTGGCCAAGCCAACTTTGCCAGTAGTATATTAATGTTCCTAAAGAGCCAAGACTGACGTAACATTCTTCAGCGTGTTCGCAAAGGCTGGCAGTGTTACGACAACTCCCCACATTCATCAACCAAGAAACAGTTGATCATGTCCTGTGGCGCCAACCGGCTCGACTGTCAGTACCGCCTTCTGCCTAAAATCATGTCCTATTGTACTTCGCATGAATTATTTATGAACGCCATCTCGATGGCTCACTAATTATGTCACTCGGCTGCTGCCCCAAATAGAGGCGGGTGCGAACCCGGTGCGGCATTCGCATTTCGATGGAGATAAAATGCTAGGGACTAGTCTACTTTGCTAAATCAGTGCACTTTAAAGAACCTACGGTCGCCGAAATTATCCGGAGCCCTATACTATGGCGTCACTTATAGACTGACGAAACGTCTCTTTGAAGTCTACGATCTTTGAAAATCTTGCCATAGTGTAATATCAGAATTTGTTGTATATGAGGATTGTTTATACAACTACATGATGAAATAATCGAGCGGTTATTTTTATCTAACTCTGTATTGGCTCTAACATGCATCGTTCATTCCAGCCTCATTTTTGTCGTCGTTGCCCTTTGAAGTAAAGCTTAGATATGAGCGTTTACTTTTCGACCTTCATTGGCAAAATGAAACTTACATTACAAGCACATAAAAAATATTTTATTGCCAGTTTCAGGACAGCCCTTTTCCCTTCTCACATATGTTTGTACGCCTTTCAATTGCAGATTGTTTCCGTTTCTATATATTTAACGCAAGCATAGTAGTATACCAGCTGTTTTTTGTATACAGATGAAAGTTCATGTTTCCTTTCAAAAACCTCTTTTTCTGAAATGAATAACTTTCAGTTGACTGTCAAACCGAGGGCGGTAACTTGGCGAATGGTCACTCGATAACCCCGAACCACACCTGCGTGAAGTTCTTCTGCGACATGGGCGAAATTTTTCGGGAGGGGTAAGTATTTCTATTCTAAACTAAGAGGCCAACTTCCAATTAGCACTTACCTCTCAGTGTCGGCTTATTTGTATTCTCCTTGAGAGAAGCGTATGAGAGTGCATTAACCTGGTCGAAGCTGCTGATATGAAGAACCCACACTGTAAAAATAGTTCTCGCATAGTTTCGTGAAGTGCTTCCTTGAAATGAACGCTGAACCAGTACAGTTAGTGTTAAACATATCGCTGTTGACATCCCTTCTCGAGCGAAAAATTCCAATTAACCATCTGAGAATTAAGAAACAAGGTATCGCAATAAAACTGATCCAAGGCTCGGAAAGATATCTGTGCGCATTTCGAGGGCAGAACTGGAGGCATGTTTCTACGGTGTACAGTCAGTATGGCTGTTCTTTACAACCTGCCTGATTAGCGACACAAAAGCAATATTTCTGGTTCAATGAGCGAAGTAACGGACATGGGCATGCGCAATCACGGCAAGCAGGCTGAAGTAGCTCAGAAAACTAGATGGGGTGTTGTTTCAATCAAATAAATACACGTCAGAGCAGAACCAGCAGCTAACCCGAGTTTCTTGACAAAAATGTCCGCGGCTGAAGCGCAGATTTCTCCTCAGCAGCTATCCAAGATGGATGGCTGGATAGATGGATAGGTAACCTGGAAGTGCAGCCTTTGCAGGTGTAGTATAAAATTTTCTTTGTTTCGTTCTATCCTGCGTGGCCTCGCGCGCGGCGTTGTTATTACTGTGGGCTCGGTTTGGCAAACTGCATTACCCATTCCGAAAAAGTGTATGACAAAATTACCATCACTCCACAATACATGTTTGTTTTGCCGCCACCCTAACGAGCACTGTGCACGCGAAGTAAAATCTGTGAATGCGCAGCCAGCACAAAACGGTGTATCCACTGACACATCAAAACTACTTTAGCGTTTCGTATAGTGAAATGCTTAATGTACATAACATTTACCACATAAATTTGGTTATATTGCGCTTTGTGTAGGTGTCCTCCTAATGATTTCGCCAGCGACCCGTTTTGCTTGGCTATGCCCGGCCCAGGACCGGATTTCCCAGACTGCTGCCCAAGGTATTACTGCGAGTAACGGGAAAGAAGACACCACTGATATTTCGAGTTGCACCGAACTCAGAAGATGTTTCATCCTTCTGACCACAGTTGAACCCTAATTATGTAGCAGAGGAAGCGAACGACTGCCAATTTTCTTCTGGTTTTCCATCTGAACTAGACCTAAGCGGGACAGCGAATTCGCACTGTGGTACCCTGCTGTGGTAGCATGTAGTTCATGATTGCAAGCCCGCCGCCGAGAACTGTCAAGTATTTTGAACTGTCAAGTATAGTTGCATAACTACGCCTTCTTGCACGTACACATGCCAAGCCGGCAGTTAAACATGCACAGGGCCACTCTCGATGTTTTTACAACAGCATATGCGAACCAGGGGGGCCAGCCACATTGACCTGTCAACGACTCGATGTAAGCTTGTTGATGTTTACCGCGGGATGTCCGCGTAGTTTGCAGCATCTCGTAATGTAAGCCCCATTCTTGTCTCTTGGGGGATACTATGCACTGTACTTGCTATAGTGCTGCACGTATGTACGACTTGTTGAAAATTTTATTGTCTACTACAGTATTATTCACGATTGTTGCTATTTTTTGCCTTGTGCTAGTATGCAATGTATATGTTTCCTGGGCCTTAGCCCATGTGCTTGTAAAAGATTCAGGCCTGGTGGACATCCAGCATTCGGAAAATAAAATCTGACCTTTTCTTGTTCTTCAAGCGTCAGTACTTGAATGAAAATCCATTACAGGGATAAGAATCCCGTGACTAAAACGCACATCCCACTTCAAACATTACGTAACGATCACACGTCAGTTGACCAATGGAGAAATGGAAAACGTGTGAAGGCACCTAGGGACACCTCCGTCTGGATTGCAATGATGCAGTTAAAACCCTGTGAGGTTTCCCAAGAAGCACAATGCACGAGTATGCAAAATTTCATGGCTTAAACTTTCATTCAAAGAGCTCGAAGGCATATTTCACAAAATACGCCGTTTCTTCTGGCAACACCGCCTCAGCAATTGCATTACTTGCGTGTTAATGCTTGTATATTAGCTGCGGCGCCCGTTCAGGGTGTAAATACCATCAAAGTTTTCGCCCATTGCTGTGGTGAAGGATCATGCCGACGGCTGCCACTCTCCGGAAAGCATTAAACGAATGTCATTATATGTGGTCGAGTTGGAAAACATACTGCGGGTTTGAAAGGTTTTCTATCCTGGAACGGATAAGAAAAAGCAAGAAACACCGCGATGTTGTCACGCGTCGGCAAATAAAAACTGAAATCGTTTTAAAGCTTAAACATGCAGAAATGCGTCGAACATTAGTTTGGTTTTGTGCAAAGCAAAATCAATTTGAGCAGCTTTTAACACACACTGCATATTCCCTCTTGTTTCAATGCCAGCACTTGACGTTGCGTCTACTGGGGGGATCTAAAATGACCCCGAACCGTTTTCGTTCCGAGAAAAGACAGCTTCCTAGGGTGCGGTGAAATTTGAAAACCCAATTCTAGAAAACTACTGCACACAACCTAGAGACCATGTACAGATTTGAATAAATATGGATGGTTATCAGACCTGCCAAATGTTCTTGCGTTTTGTAACAGAGAGCAGAATCTTCCACCTATAATATGCGTGATTTTATTCGCTCTAGGTATTATTTGGTTGCCAAAAAGCCTGCCACTTTTCGGTGCGGAAAAACTTTCCACACGTTTGCCAAAGGCAGCAAGTCGACCAGAAACACCACGAAATGCGGTCTATGGTTTGCTTAGTGGACACGCACTAAAAATGATCGTTATTAGCGCAGACCTACGAAAATAAATATATTTAGGGTTCCAGTCATCTGAAAATTCTATCTATAGCGCACCTTTTAGTGCATCTGAGGTCCTTGCAACTTACTCAAAGAACCACTGAACACTCTGTAAACCTAGTCAGCAAGGACGTTGGGTTCTAAGTACAAACGGACTCAAGAAAAGCTGAGGCGCTCAATTTGGCTATTTCTTTGTTATGTTGGTTGCTGTTGTCACGCATGTTAACTAGCACATACACACAGACACGGACATAGGGCCCTGTTCCATCTGTCTCTGACCGTGTCTTTCTATACCCGCTAGTTAACATGTGTGATAGCGCCACAAAATATATTATAAAAGGTTATATATGCAGTAGCCACCACTCACTGTAGACATGAACATGAAAAAAAAATAATGTTTCCTCCGGCTGTGATCACGACTTCTGTAAAAGTTCTGTTAATGGGCGTGGAAAAGATGCGCTCCAGCATTATTATTTTTATGTGAAATTTTAGATCGTTCTACAATCCATCTTGCCCTCAGCTTAATCGCTTGAACTGCTCTGGAAAAAGGCTGTAGCGAACGTGGCGAGTAGTGATTACGGTATCTCAAGAGGAGTGTAATAAGAACTCAGTGGCGTTTCCTGTTACCAAGAAAAGTTTGTATTTTGCTTCAGACACAAGATTTATCAGTGAGAGCTTGGTTCGGAATGACAAAAGCAGCAGCAGAAAAATTATCTCCTATATCTTATTTTTTGGGGGTGCGCAGGACTCCCAGTATAGAATTTATTCTTTTTAAGGGTGGGGGGGGGGGGGGGGGGGAGGCTAAGTGCCACTTACCTAAGAACCATAAAAAGGGGGATCGAGTGGATTCTCACAGCAACTGCAAAGAGACGGATCACAGCGACCATTCTGAGCACAATGCGCACCCTTGGAGTGTTGCTCTCAGCCTTTGTGGCTCTTGTAATACTTCATTGCAAGACCAGTGAAGGGAGACCGGAGCTCATATTCGAATCAAGTAAGTCGGCGAGCAGAAGTGGTCGACAAACAAATATTTAATGTTCAGTGCGTTTGGATTTACTGCGAGTGACGTGTCTCCGCTAAACTGAAAAATACGTTTTCTCTTCTCGTTCATTTTGATCATTTTTTGCGTCCATATCTCGCCGTGCTTAGTGTGTGACATTCCCTGCATCTATTTTGGTTCGCGCTAAGACCCAGTCCTGAGACGCGCAGTCCAGCGCCATTTGACGGCTGTCACGTTTTTTTCCGACTAAGAGAGACCAACACATTCACTTGGCGTGACTGTAACTTAACCCGCGACACACATAACTCAACAGGACAGAGGAATTCTTCGGCCAGCTTAGGTGAAGTCTTCCTGGCAACCTTCTTGCGAAAACAGACCATGTTAGAGCAGTTTATTCCGAATAGGCCGACCGTGAAGTGAAGTGCATATTGCAACCGCGCAAAACGATGCAGGACGAAGAGAGGAAAGCACAGGACAAGACGCGGAACTTCAACTGAAGTTTACTACAGGAAAACCACATTTATACAGGAATCGTAATCACACCTGAAAAACAGCCGACACCATCAAATAACGTTTTTATGCAGTAGGCTTTACAAAGCCTACTGCATAAAAAAACAAAATGACCGTTGCATCAGCTCCACTTCAGTATCTTTATCCAAGGAAGAATTTAACTATCTAGATGCTAACTTGTGCCACGCGCGCCCACGTGCCTGTGTTATTTGATGGTGTCGGCTGTTTATCAGGTGTGATTACGATTCCTGTATAAATGCGGTTTTCCTGTACTAAACCTTAGTTGAAGTTCCGCGTCTTGTCCTGTGCTTTCCTCTCTTCGTCCTGCGTCGTTTTGCGCGGTTGCAATATGCACTCCATTGTCAACCACCAACTAGCCCGCCTTCACTTGTTACAGACGCTGAAGGGGTAAGCTAAAAATAGCTTTAGAGTGTAATGAGCAGTTAAAAAGGCACTCTTCAAGCGGAGCAAAAAAAAATAATGTGATGCCGGCCTTTGCAGAACAAAAAAAAATGAAGGTTTAATGAGAGTTGAGCATTACATAGTGATTCAAACCCATTGACTTCCTCTGTTTAGAGAAATTAAATCGAAAAAAAATTATATATTATAAATAACCACTCCCTCCTACTCGACCCTTGCGCTTTTGGCACCACGTGAACCATTAAAGGGCAGCGACCTGAATATTTGTAGAAATACCATAAATATGTCCCATGATTATGATAATAGTGCCCTGAACGACAAAGACTACCAATGAATTTTTTAACACCGAGCTTGTTCTGCAAGTGAAAGCGACAGTTAGGATGAGATTGGTTACGCTAGCTCAAATCTAATAATTAAAAACTTTAGGCACTCTTTATTCTCCGTTTACTCGGCAAAAATACCTATTATATTGCGAAGCTTTCTGTTAGGTCGACGTAATTAGGAGACCTAAAATATGGTTGTAAATGAAGAAAACTAGGAAACTTGGCCTGGCGTAATTACCCGTCAGCTGTTGGTAGATCGCGTGAGCTCGATAGGAGCCGGGTAAAGTTCTGCATGGTATAAAGGTGACATATTTCTTTCAAATCATCTAAAAGAAACTTATGCAGAACCTGTTCACTTTCACGCTTGAGTGTAAAGCTCTCATTCAGCGGTGAAATTGGCGCAGTGGGCGTTGCCGGCTCGAGAAATTCGCAATTGGTCGAATGGGATCGTGACGTGGCACATTGAACTGCGGAATGAGAATGATTAAACTTTCCCTTTAATTGAGGCTTTGAGGTCGCAGCTTACGTAATTATGACATAACAGATTTAAACTGAATTAACTGCGTTCAAACCATAACTACAGCAATTGATTGCGAACGAGCACATGACTCTTTGGCAAACACGCAATGCCAAGACCTCTGAAGCACATTCGTTTAAGTCGAAGGGACCGCATGAGTTCATTGTATTGCATCACGTGGTCTAGCATGCCTGCTGATATATCGTATTGAGAAATTGCTGCTAATTAAGAAAAGTAAGTAGCAAATAACCATTAACGCTGTCGCCGCATACTTTTGGAGCTGCGCTTAAGTGTTTCTCTAATTTTAGTGATAAGAATAAAATCATTTTTTGTCTGCTTTAAGACACAAGAAATTAGTCTGTAAAGTGTTTGCTTTACAACTAAATATTTTTTTTAGCATGTACATAGTTAAAGCTTTCTTAGGCTTGGTTTGCTTTGGTTTATGGGGGTTTAACGTCCCAAAGCGACTGAGGCAATGAGGGACGCCGTAGTGGAGGGCTCCAGAAATTTCGACCACCTGGGGTTCTTTAACGTGCACTGACATCGCACAGTAAACCTTTCTAAGAAAATGAACATTTCCGGGTTTCATCATTTTAAGCGTCTTAATTTTTTTTGACAACCCATTTCTGAATAAACGAAATCAGTAAACGATGAAATCACGAACCTAGTTAATTGTACAAGCTCCTAGAGAAAAGTGCATTAGAGCCATATTGTAAAAGCATTCTAAATGTTTTACCATCTAAACAATTAGAAGGCCCACTATTTTTGCCGGGATGATAACTTTCATACTCGCAAAAAAAAAAATACCGCTATATCAAAGACAATTCAAGTATATAGATCTTATCTTCCAATAAAAATCTTGCACTCTAAAACTCATTACTAGTTTAAAAATAAATTACTTGGCCAACATCACAGAATACAATTATGTTTGTTTCGTTGGCATGCCCTTTCCAGTAGCAGTAGGCTTACATTTGTGTTTAGCAATGTTGCAAATACTGCCGTTGTGAAAATATTTCATTTCGGTTAAAGAAACCCACCATTATTTCTGGTTTCAAATTTTAACTGTGGCATTTAAAATTCTTCAGTTTTGCTTTTTCGGTGCGCAACAGCCATTTTCTGGCGATACTCTTCTAATGTAAGTCCACGTTGGTAAAGAAGAGAATTCTATTTCTGCCCACCGTTTTCAGATAACTGCAATTACGAAGGAGGGGAATTGGTGAATGGCGCATCGATAACTCTCAACCGTACCTGCGTCAAAGTGTCGTGCGAGAGGGGCAGACTGCGGCAGGAAGAGTAAGTATTCTCATTTTGTAGTGAGAATCGACCCTTCAAATAGCGCTGATTTCTTGTATACACCTGTTTCTTGATATTACTCCTAGTAACGTGCATGAAACCATGTGAGCCCCTTCAACCTCTTCTTGTGAAAATGACTGTTCTCATGCTAGTGTAAGATGTACAGGGTCAGTCAAAAGTTCCAAGGCCACAGGATTTGCTTTTGGTCTGCATAGTCGGGCGTTTGAGGTACCCTCGAAGCTTGAAATTTCTGTACACAATAGAAGAAGGATCGTTCTACCATATGAGAACCTTGATAGCTTTATCGGAATCTTAGGTGCCAGGATATACCGATGAAAAGCGAAACATGTGGCCTGGGAACTTTTGACCAACCCTGTACATACGTGTAAAACCAAGGTGGTCCGTCTTAGCGATGCAATAAAGCGGGAATGTAACAGTACACTTAATTTTGGACCAGCATTGAAAAAGCCTACGCGTGGCCAAGAATGACGGCTTCTAGAGGTCTCTAAAGCATTCTTTTTCATCTAAAAAAAATCTTGTTTGCTCTGTATAATTACGTGCAGCAGAACAGGCTTGTTCGGGCAGCGTGGTGCCTACCTGATCTTGCACGCAACATGTCAGGCTTTAAAAGTGCACCAGCCCCTTACGAAAGGACGTAGCTCAAAACATGTTTTTTAGTTGCGTACGCAGCAAGTGAGCTTATTTGTTTCATTTTCTTTTTCAGTGTTACCCTGCACACAGTCGGCCTATCTTTCCCTCCAGTGTAAAGTGAGCGGACGTGGTCGCTTTACGATAACAGCAAGCGAGTTGAAAAGGTCGAAAAAACAGACAGTTTTAAAAGTCTATATTTCATGGGGGAATCTGCCAACTGGCGTTGACTTCTACTCCAGAAGCAGCACTAACGTAGCTGATTATTTTTATTTTTACTATTACCAATACTACCTTTCAGTGGAATGAGATGCTTTTACCTGGGTCATTAATAGCACAAGCGGTGCAGCCTAAATCCGGGCCCTCACAACAGTTTCGATATTTACTATGCATTTTAAGGCCCATAAATTCAAGGCGTACTATAGCCATCAAAATACATTGACATATTGTTGCCAGATATTTCAGCTAGTGCAAAAAATTTAGCTCATAAACTTTCCTAACTAACCTAATGTTTCCTGCTAACAAATGGGATAGGAATCCTACTTATTCTACTGAGTGGTCAAAAAGATTGTTCAGTGAGCAATAATTTAGTCCAATGGTATGTTCTGAAAAAAAAAAAACACAGTCAGACGTAAGGTGCACCTAGAGGACCATACTGAAATTTCGAAGTAGGTTTTTAACACGAATGATTATTTAATTGTTTTTTACATGCATTTGAAACAAAAATCGAAGCTTTTTCTTGTACAAGCACTCTGCTAAACTTTGGAACAGATTACATGAGACGGTGATTTCGCTTTCTTTCTTGTGTGGCTCGGCCGCCTAATTACGATGGCACTTGGTAACAGATAAATTCAAATCAAACAAGATAGTAGTATGAGCAGTGGTTTATTGCATGTAGTCGGCAGGTTTTTTAGGTCTTGTTTTCGAACGCTATTCGTTCCATCATTTTCGCTAAATTTTTTGAAGAAATGCCAGATTTCAAACTCTGGTTCCTTTTCCTTTTTCCCACAATCGCTGATTACGAATAGGATGATGTCATGATGTAAAATACCATTCCAATCCATTAACTCAATTAGAGTTGTGGGCACGAACGTAGAAAAGAGTAAATTTATTCTGTGCGTATTTTACAAAAAAAAATCTCTAAAGGACCCACCAAAGTATGAGGTAAACGAGTGGAAAGATGTACAATGCTTGAGCCTTCGCAAAAATAGGCATAGGTTAGAGTGTGTACTATGTTTTATTATGATTATTATGATAGCTGAGCGGCCCCTATCAAGATTGAACGCTACTAACTTTGTTTACCAAAACACAGTGCTCGTTTAGATACCGGTACTCACTTTCATTATGCCTCGGGAAATTCTTTGAGTACTAGAGCTTTGAACCGTTAAATGTCTTATTTTTCTTTTTTTTTAGGTGTCCACGTATCGATTTCCAGAACGACCCATACTGCGGGGCTCTGAACGGAACGGGACCTGACTTCCCGGAGTGCTGCCCATCCTATTATTGCGAGGATAGAGAAAGCACTCAGCACTGATAGATCGAAGCGAAATGAAAAGTGAAGATGCTCAACCGCTAAGATCAACAATGAGAGCATAAAAAGAATCATTTGAAATTTTTCACTGTTTCACGTCTCATTTCTCGAAAGCAGAAAAACACAATGGTTTTCGTCATACCATTGAATGCACTAGAATAGTAAGTAATCCACCGTTCAAAGAAAATAGTAGCCCTATTTTTTTTTAACATCTTAATCAAAAGAGCAGGACGTGCTAACTACCCTCTGGTACGATAAGACGACGAGTACTACTATATAAACTGGCAATGGGAAATTCTCCATTGTTTCGCTCGCAGAACGAAACGTCGAGATCGTGAGAGGAGAAGGAAGCTCCTCCATTTTGGCGCAGAAAGTCAACAACAAATTCCTTGGTTTGGTTTGGTTTGGTTTATGGGGTTTAACGTCCCAAAGCGTCTCCGGCTATGAGAGACGCCGTAGTGAATGACTCCATAATAATATCGACCACCTGGGGTTCTTTAACGTGCACGGACATCGCACAGCACACGGGCCTCTAGAATATCGCCTCCATCGAAATTCTGATCAAAGAGAACAAAGAGAGACATAAAAGAGAACAGAAAAGGTCTTTGTGGGAGTACACGTAACAGGGTGTACCGCATGCATTGGGGAAGCACCTCACGAAAAACAAGGTTTCCCTGATTTGCGACTAGAACATAAAGGGAGTGCCTTAATCTAGTAATTCCTGGGAGTATTAAGCATGTTGGCCAATCTGGAGACGTCCATTGCAATAACCCTTTATTAGGAGGGAAAAAGGATTTCTATCCATCGTCTTCCCCTTCCTTGTAATAGGCAGGCAAAAAACGTAAATGATATTCTTTGGCTTTTACAATGTACTAATTGCATGAGACATCGTTACCCAGGTACTGCAGATAGTGTGCAAGATTATGGAATAAAAGGGCTGATAGCGCCACTAAGCATAGTAAGAGGTAGCGCTTAAGGTTTGCGTACACGGCGTGGCCATTTGGCAAGAAGGATTGTGCTTTTGATGCTAAACACGGCTTCGTCCCAATGCATTGAGACAATTCCAAGATGTCCCCACGCATGGCGTGCAAAAAAAAGAAACAAATTAGAGAATTTTGGAGGATACAGATTTTTACTGAAATAAAATGTCCGCGTGCATAGTCCAGAGACGCTCTTCAGCGGTCGTATTAACCTGTGCATTGGGAAGAGGTTTATTTTTTACTTTGGATAGTTACAGGAAGAGCGATCAGTACCCTTGCGTTAGACCCATCAGCCAGGCCACGTTGAACAATCCTATTATATACAACTGAAAGGGTACCGCTGTGTTGAAAAGCCAATATTGTGCTGCCTAAGGCAGTCTCTCGACTACCAACTCTATAAAAGCCAGTGTTTTAAACAGTAGTGCTGATGCACCTGATTGTGAAATTTGAGAGTGTAGGCAGCAACTACAACTGGAAGTTCCGATAAGGATTAAGCGGCACAAACCCTTCAAATTTATTTATCTCAGTGTGTTAATCCGTGTAACATTGAGTGCACAACTCACTGCCATGCATGCATGTTACGAATACTATTCATGAGCGCTTCCCTCATAATCCGTTACAAATTGATTTCAGGGGACTGCGTCAACATAAGGCCCGCCCATCCAGAACGGCAGGACAAAATACTTCGCTTCGCAGTGCTACGATTTCAGGGCACAGTCTAAGTAGAATATGGCGGCTATGAGTGGCCGACTCCTGTTTTCTGTGTTCAAGTAAACAGAAGTCAACATGTTGCGACAGATTTTAATTGCCGAATATAAATTTAGAGAAAGTAATTGAAGTTTAATTTCGCATTCATCATATTATATCATCCTGCTGCACTCAGTGATTATATGTGCCACTATAGACTCAATGGAATTGGGGACATTGCAAGCTGCTTTTACTATAAAAAAAGTTAGCAGTGTATTAAAGTACGTAACAGCGGTACGAAATTATGTTTTCAGTAACAGGCAGAAATAGTTCTTTCAAACAAGCGAAACCATTTAAATTTAGGTAGCACATATATCATTAAAGCTGTCATGGTGGACGAAGGGAGCGAGCAGCGGTGTAGTACATCACATACATTACATACTGTTACATTACATACTTCATTACATTACATACATAGTACATAGTACATACATAGTACAGTACAGTACATACAGTAGTACAGTACATACATAGGTATACATTACATAGTACATTACATACTGTTCCACTCAAAGAAAAAATCAATTCTTTCAACTGATATTACATTAACTATTAACCAGACCCAGCTTGAGTCAACAAATACTTTTACTTACCTTGGAGTCACACTGGATAAACATTTACGCTGGCAACATCATATAGAAGCGACTTGCACTAAGATGGCATCCGGTTGTTATGCTCTTCTCCAGACGCGCGAATACTTTGATACCAATATCCTGCGCGTCCTATACTTCACATTAATACATACTCACCTTTCATATTGCATCGAGTCGTGGGGCTGGACGCATAGTGCATACCTAGAGCCTATTAAAAAGTTACAAAAGCGAGCACTTAGAAAATTTCATTTTCTAGTTACACTGTACGCAGTAAGGCACTCTTTACTAAACTACGCGTATTACCACTCAATTTACTTGGTGAGAAAAGAACTGCTGAATGTGTCCATAAAATAGTAACAAACAACCTTCCGTTTGATATATCAATCTTTAACATCCCGCCACTTTCAACACGGAGCCGCACGTACGGCAATTTTAACTTGCCAGTGAAAAGAAATGTATATGGAGAGCGTCTCCTAGAGTTCACGGGCGTTAAAATTTGGAATAATCTACCACATGACCTAAAGACTGCCTGCAACTTTTCCATTGGAATGAAAAATTACTACCTTAAAAAGAATGACACACTTTGAGTTCGTACTTTCATTTTTTTTACTAGTCGTCTTAGATATTTGCCTGATATTATTTGCATGTAGCCGAAACCTGATACCTTGATTTATTTATAGATTTATATATTTGCGTCTATTCTAAAAATGTTTCGTGATTAAAAAGTGTGCACTGAAATCATTTTATCCTCTTCTCGTGTGTTGTACCCTTGTGATGTTTTGTAAATACTTAACACCTATTTTCCTCTAGCTTTTTGTGATGCCTTATTTTTTGTGTAAGTTCTACGCGTTTTGTTTGATCTGTAAGTTTTTAGTTTATATAATCTGTAATATATGTGTTTCTTTTGTTCATACTCTTACAAGTGTTGAGAGTGATGTATAGCCTTCTTTATACTAACTTGCTGTCTTTATTTTGGTATATTGTTGCCTGCATGCTTGTATACTTTTTTTTTGTATTGGACCCGTTACTAGCCGTTGGCTATGGGTCCGAGCAGTGTTTGCGTACATTTGTAAAGCAACAAAGACCAATAAATGAATGAATGAATAAATGAATGAAAAAAAAAGATAAAGCTAAGGTGGGCTAACTAGCATTTTGGCTCGCTGATTTTGAATAGTTAAGTTTTTAACCAATACTGTTAGGCTACTTGATTATTGAGAAGCGCGAAACCCTCTAGCCCACTGTAAATAATATGCATGTCAGTTTCTAGTATTTCGAAAGCTTCGATGCCCTCGGCGCTGTGAACTGACAGATTTTCCCCACATCGCGCCAACATGCATGCGCTTTTCAGAAGCTTGCAGGCAAAGCAACCTCTCCAGTGCGCGTAACTCGTCTAAATAGCCAAATCTGTTGGGCCAAAGCACCGACGGTAACCGCGTTTGAGAAATTCTAAAAACTGATATCAATATTCCTTACAGTAGGCTGCACGCCTTTCAATAATTAATGAGTCTTAGAGTAATAGTTAGAGCTAACTATTCAATATCAGTTAACCAGCCTTCTAGTTAGCACCTCTATGCTGTGTTGGGATGTACCACACGGCTGGCAATCATATGCCGAAAAGCGCTCTTCTAACGCGAAAAACCTATTTTTGAAAGTTGGGTAATGATTTAGGTGAAACACCCTGTATATGACCGGGAACATGGACATGTGTGGTCTCGAACACTCATTCTGCTGTTTCGCGTACTAGTCGTCAAATGTGCGGTTGTTCTTCACACTTGTGAGGCATTTTTCGTGGGTTTTAATTAGCTGTTCGCGAACATCGCACTGTTATTTTGGCGATCTTAATCTTTAGATATGATCAAAGAGGTGTTTATTCGCATGCTATGCTATGCTATGCTATGCTATGCTATGCTATGCTATGCTATGCTATGCTATGCTATGCTATGCTATGCTATGCTATGCTATGCTATGCTATGCTATGCTATGCTGTGCTGTGCTATGCTATGCTATGCAAGCTATGCTTTGAAAACCAAGCCTTTCGGATCCCCTGCTTGAGGCGCGAGTAGCCCGAGAAAGTTATTCGACGCGGCGTGTAGATTGTGGCCATCCCGCACCACCCGCTGCAAGATAGAGGAACGGATATGTGGTGGCAAACATGGCTAGAAATAGATTTGCTTCATGTGCAGTCAATGCAACTTGCGTAAAAATACTCTCTGGATGCTCTGTAAACCAGGTCAGCTACGACATTGGCGCCTATTTGCAAACAGACGTAAGAAATGACCTATTGCAGGGTAAAAATCTGAAAAAGTTATTTTTCACTAATATATATCTAGCAGCCACCACCCACACTAAAGCACAAAATATAGAAAGCGTGTTGCCTCCTACTGATTCCCAGGCTCCATCGTTAACACGCGGGAAATAAACATCAGGTTGCTGTACAGCCGTGCACCGAAAATGTGTTTTTCAGATTCAGTGCTCGGTCTGAGACACGCTAGTGGTTTCTACACGCTATCTCTCTCTCAGTTAACCGCTCTATATACGCAGAAAGACGACTCTAACGACCCTCCCTAGAATCGATAAGGGTATCTCAAGAGGAGTGTATATTTGAGCTCTGTTGCGTACTGTGTTACCAAAAAACGTTTTCTTTTGCTGCATGCACAGAGTTTATCAGTGAGAGCTTGGCACTGAATGAAAAGGGAAACAAGGAAAAAATAATCAGCTCTTGTTTTTCACAGCCAGTGAACTTCTTTTTTTTTCTGAGAAAAGCGTCACTTATCCTAGAGGCATCTAAAGGGGCACCACGTAGTTTCGTTAGAAGTTGTCCAGAGACTATTCACAGCGGACCATTCGGAACAGAATGCACGTACTTGCGGCATCCGTTTCAGCGGTCATGGCTCTTGCCGTACTTTTCTGCAAGACCAGTGAAGGAAGGCCGGAGGTTATATACGAACCAAGTAAGTGTTCACGAAGAAGGGCTCGGGAAATTGAGGATGAATGTTTGGTACGCTTGGGACTAGTAGAGGCAACGTTCCTAGGGGGAATTCAAACTATTTTTTTTTTCATGCCTTGGGTAAACATTATAAATTATTTTCTGCGGCGCTCTTTCCTTTTCTGTGCTTGTGAGTTAGCTTCTCTCTTGTATTGTGTTTGACAAAATACTCATTCTTAAGATATACGGCGCAGCTAATTATGGGCCTGAATGCAGTTAAAACATGGCAAAAAAATAGCGCTCTTTAGAGCATTTGAAAAATTTGGAGCATTTCAGTCATAGCAATGCACATTGTTTCTGCCAAAATGCCGACTTAACTGCTCTGAACAACCTAAACCCCCTAATGAGAACTTTATAGCATATACATGCAATCGGTATCCTGCAAGAAAGTTTGCTCTTCGAAGCCTATTACCAATTTGAAACGAAATCACTTAGCCAGGACTCTCGAATGCTATCACGTTAGGTTTGTTCGAGTGTCCTCTGCAGCTCCTTTACTTTTATGGCGTGTAGTTATCTGCTTTAGAGAACCGGTACATTAAAAAAAGCAAAACACTGCTCAAAGAGGCGTAATTTTTTTTATTTCGAGAGAACCATTTTTACTTTCTCTGCTGTGCTTTTTGGATTCCTTTTTTGCACAGCTTTTCAACGCCGCAGTCTCACAGGCCACACTCCGTGACGCAAAAGGAAGTTAGTTATGCGTTGATACAATTTGCTGGGTCTGTGCCCTGCAATAAAGACGTTTCTCTTTCTAAACTTTTTCAGATAAATGCGAATACAATGGAAAGGAATTGTTGAGTGGCTCGTCGATCACTCTTAACGAGACATGCGTCAAAGTATCGTGCTTGAGGGGCAGATTAGAGCTTGAGCGGTAAGTATTTCGACGGGTTGAAAATTAAACCTCCAAACGGCCCATATTTTCTCACACACATACAGCCGTTTCCCTTCAAGCGCTTCTTGTGAAAATCACTATTTTCGTCGCACTTTGAGGTGTACAGTCGTGGAAAATCGTTTGTGGACGACGTGCTCCGTAAAGAAAGCCGATAGCTCTATTATTAGTCTCAAACTGGAGACCACACCTGGGAAGGTTAAAATCAAAATACCTTTGTACCTGAGCGCGAATTCCCTCCGGACAGCATATTCAGTGCTGTCTTGCAGCCTAAGTGCAAGCTGAGCATACAAATATGGACCAGGTGCTGTTGAGAACTATGTGTGGGCTCCAGTATCGTCATCTGAAGGTCGCGAACTCTCAAATCTTGGTTAGAATAGTTGCTTGGTCGTTTTAATAGCTGCCTATGACATAACACGCTTTATCTGATGACATCGTGCCTAGCAAGACTTCCACGTAACCAAACTGATGGTTTAGTACTACACCAACGCCCTAAGGGAGGACAAAACCCAACGGACTTTCTTTAGCTGCTGTATGCAACAAGTCCGGTTATTTGCTGCGGACTAGTGCGCGCGCAACCGTCTTATCTTTTGGGTCAAACGAGAAGAAAACGAACGTTGTGGCAGGGCGATAAATCCGAAGAGGTGATGCAGGTAAAAAAAAAAAAGAGGTGTTTTCAAACACGGTGTGACAGCGAAATCGGAAGCTTGCGTTTATATCTACTATAGAACAACCCGTTGCGCATCCTACGTTCAGTTTTCTACCTGCACTAGTTTCGGCTGGAAGCGGAGTGCGACCTTTTGAGGTGTACCATAAATTTCACTTGGAGCACGGGCCATTAGACTGTAGTGTGGGACGCGACGGAGACCTCAGAAGATTTTTCTATAACTATATTGCCCTTTTTAAACAAAAATAATTTAAGGCGGAACACAATCATCAGACCTCGAGCGCATATTGCTTTGGGGACGTTTCCGGGGAGCGTGTCAAACATTTTGCCCCTCAAAACATTTTAACTCAAGTAGATGTTCTTACAAAAATGTGAAGAGCGTGGACAAGAAGACGGTTCTCGTGCGCTATAGTCTAAAACGCTTGCAGTATTGCAGGAAAACTTGCAGGCTTAAGTGTCATGCGCATAAATACTCCTACTGTGTTTTCTGAGGGCTCCGCCTATGGGCAACCAAAAGTTTTGGAAAAAACTAAAGTTTCTCTTCCTCTCTCTGCGTTAAAAAAGGTTTTTTTTCAGAGCGAAGATTTTGTACTGTTTTGTTTATTTACATCTCACACGCATATAAAAGAGTATTTCTTTTTATACGCACTGTGGCTAAATCTTGGATCTCTATCCTGAAAACGTTATTTTGCTTTCATTCTGTTCATACTCAACACCTCACGACGATGCATTGTGTTAAAGCTTTCAATCGCTAATTTCTGGTGAAGTCGAAACAAAGACCCCATTACGCGCAGAAGTTCTATTGAATGCATTTTACAGTACTTTAGTTTATAGAGATTCTTGACCCATTCTTGCGTGTTTTTTCTGCAAGTGTTGTAAAATTCAGATATTTAGAGCTCACATAATTCCCCAATACTCCTCCACTATCGTCCATGGCGCATAGGCTGATGTAAACTAGGGATCCATTCCATAGGTCATGCTAAGTTCTGGGTACCAACTCAAAAATAATATTTGCAGGCATTTCGTAAATAATTAGGAAAAATGTTTCTCTGAAACATGCCCAGGTCTCCGCCGTGGGTCTCCGCACTGGGATCGGAGGCTACTAAATAATATGCGTATTTTAGCTTCATGAATGTATTTCTATTTTTTGACTTAATCACAGTGCAGATGCACCCAAGGAGTTTCAACTTGATTGGCTGAGCTTAGCAGAACAGGGAGGTCTTATAGCTGCCGCTGCTGATTGCCTTCTATTCTCTCTTTTATAACCTTTTTTTTTCTAATAGGTGCCAGGTTATCGAACTAAATGACCCTTTATGCGGGACTGTGAATGGGACAGGAACTGAGTTCCCTGACTGTTGCCCGGCCTATTATTGCGAGCACCGTGGAAGCAGTGAGCACTGACACATCGATGCAAAGTGACGAGTCAAGACGTTATGCCGATGTGATTAAAGATGACAGCGTATAATGTCATACTGGCATCATGTGTGATTTGAAATTGCTGATCACTTTTCCGTTCTTTGCTCTGCGCAAGAAAAGTGAAATATTTTTTCTTTCACTAGCTGCTGAAGAATAACCTATTACCGACAATAGTAGAAGTGTAGTAGATGGGAGTATTTTTAAAGCGAAAGCTTTACTACTTGCACTTTCAGCCTTTGCCATGGCGCGGCGATGCCACCATTGACCTTTAGTAGACCTCTGTGTGACGTCATGTGTGACATCACGCCGAAGAGAAGGGCGACCGACTCGCGCCGTCGCAAGCCGCGGCGATGCCACCACCGGCGCCTAACTGCTGCGCTCTCCGCTAGGAGCGCGATTGTGGCGTTACGCTGAAGTGATTAGGCTCGACTCACGTCGCTAGAAAGCAGTAGCTGTGCCAACCACCAGCGGCTTAACATTGCTTCGCGATCTCGCGCCGTCCGTGTGCGACGGCGGTGCACATGAACGGCGGCCTCACTGGACTGGATTGTACTGGAATGGATTGGATTGGATTAGAATAGATTAGATTAGATTACATTAGATTACATCATATTGGATTGCATTGCATTGCATTGGATTGGATATAACAGATGCATCGCCACAAGTCTAACCACAAGCCCCACCACCAGCTACACTACCAGCTGAACCATGGCGTAGGTACGGATATTGCTTTCGCAATTACCGGGCTTAACCAAGCTAAGCCACAGCGAATTTTTTTTATTAGGACAAGGATTTTCAGGCGTGCTGAGGTGAAGCTTATTTTTGTGCCAGGGGCGAAGTGAGGCACCTAAAAAGCTTGCGCTTGCAGAACATTAAGTCCTTGATTTGTGGGTCTAGTAACAAGATCTGATTATGACGATGATTATTTTTTATGGCGCAACGGAATCTGCTCCCAAAATAGCGCTATGGCACAAAGGTTTCTCTTCTAGTCAAGGTGGGGTCAAAGACTCAATTCCCAAGCACTTCACCAGTGAGTATCCGGCGGCACTGAGGGTCGAACCCAGCTCCCCCCGCATGCGAGGCGGATGCTAAAACCACCGGACTACCGCTGCGGTAGTAACGAGATCTGCATAAATACAATGGACGGCGGGCTTGCGTGTGAGCACAAAAATCTACTTTAGACTTGCCTGCCGTGCCGTTTCATGTGTCGACCTTCTCCTTGCCCACATAGCTGTTCACTGAAAGCGGCCTTGGCTTACACTAATTGCTTCCGTTCGATGTTCTACACCGCAGGCAACCATTCCAGGCATCGCAGGCAGCTTTTAAAGAGAAACACCTTTACATTCTGGACTTCTAGGCCTATGATAAGAGTTACCCTCAAATTCACAGGAGTCGCATGAGGCAAAGAGCGGCTCTTTATCCTTGATGACACTTTGCGTAGTAATGAATTATTTCTTGTCAGGCGTGTCTCCATGTTCCATGGAGACACGCCTGGAGACAGCTCCATGTTCGGTGCCAGTCAATATTTTGGCGAAAAAGTATTCCCTATGTCGCCATCAAAGGACCTAATAATGGACGTAATTTATAAACAAATACAAGGAATGCTTCGGCTGTTGCCTTCGCTAATAGCGAAAACAAGGCAGGAATGATAGCAGTTGTTCTTAAAGGTGCACTAAAGAGGAATCTGAATTCGTCTGTTTACCGCGGGAACTCGATCTACACATTCCGAACATTCTTAGAAACTTCGAATATTGTTCTTTGTGACCGATTCCTATAATTTAAATCGAATTAAGCATCCCGGCTCCCAACTTTTTTTTTAACTCATCGCAGAGGGTGAGGGGAGTCGGCCAACCTTTCAGCCAATCCCGTGGCGGCTTGCCGTTCTGCCATCGGCGGAGTGATACGTAGCGATCAACGCAAGCAAAGAGTCCACGCGTATTTTTATTTCCGTGGGCCTGATTTGCGGCTATGTAGCCTCTGACTGAATCTATTTATGCACGTAAACCTAAAAAAAAATAAAAATAAAAACGAAACCAAAGCCGCCACGCGACTGCCTGAAAGGCACTCAACGTGCTTGTCGACTCCTCCTACCGTCTGCGGTGAGTTCAAGAAAAGGCAGGAGACGTTTAATCCGATTTAATTTATGGAACACTTCCGCATATGACAATAATTCGACGTTTTTAAGAATGCTCGGAACGTGTAGATCGAGTTCCCACGGTAAAAAGACGAGTTCAAATTCCTCTTTAGTGTCCCTTTAAATTAAATTCAGTTGACTACTGTTTGTTCAAAGAAACTAGGCATGCTCGACATGAAGGAAGTTTTTCCTGAAGTATGGCAATTTACCAATAAGAAACTAAAAGGGGAGCGGTACGAGTTTTGCAACCTCCATGCGTGATGCTCTCATAGTTGATAACTTTGCGGTAAGATCATCACTGATAAAATTTAGGCATTTTCCACACTATGATAAAAAGACTTCTGCCTGTCTTCGCTCTTTTGTTTTACTCAGTGCACTGCAGCAGTTAAAATAATGCGACCCCGGTATTGGTCGGATCACCTTCTCGCACTGAATGTAAAACATGCATCCGATGACCTTTAGAAAACACTGTTCAATGGCATCTGCATTGCTATGAAAAGCCCTCCGTATCTAAACCGTGAGCTCGGAACAGGAGATATCATTATTACACCACGACATAGCCTGCGTATAAAGCTCGCACGGTTACGTTTATTTGAGATAGCATTATGCGCAGTAAAAACCAGCTTGCCAAACTTATTGATCCATTATCTATCTTATCTCTCCTGTTATCCAAACTTAATGCCCTGCTGACCATCATTTATAAATTACGTGCTCTATCCACCTCGTATTCGTACGATTCCTCCCTCCTCTGTCGAGGATTTCATCATCATCATCATCAGCCTGACTACGCCCACTGCAGGGCAAAGGCATCTCCCATGTCTCTCCAATTAACCCTGCGCTTCGCCAGCCGCGGCCACCATATTTCCGCAAATTTCTTAATCTCATCCGCTCATCTAATTTTCTTCCGCCCCCTGCTACGCTTGCCTTCTCTTGGAATCCACTCCGTTACCCTTAAGGACCAGCGGTTATCTTGCCTTCGTATTACATGCCATGCCCAAGCCCACTTCTTCCACTTGATTTCAACTTAGGTGTGAGAAAGCAAAGACAGATTGTAGCTGGGGAACTGGAGCTGGAGAAAGCATGCTACTTTGTATTGCCAATCTTTAAAGTTTTAGAGAAGTTTATGGTTCATTTCAATAATAATATTTTATTTTTCATCAGATCAAATACAATTTGATGAGAACAAAGCGGCAATTCGCTTGACGGAGTTTTCATCTCGCCCTCGCTCTCGCGCGAAGGCTTGTCTTGCCTGATAAATATCTAGTGTTGCGTTCAGCTGCTCTACTGTTGACGGTCTCGACGAAAGACAGCGCGCATCGCCCTGCCTCTACCACTGCTGGTTTTTTTGCGCTATGCGAATCAGTGCCAAGACAACTGAGCCAAGTCACCGTGGTCAACGGTATCTTTTCGTCCCACTAAGAACACTCTGAAGAAAGGCAAAGCGATTTTTAATCTGCTTTCGTAAATAAATATCATGACTGACAATAATTTTTGTGATTCGTCTTCCTAACAATCTCTTCGGGACTTAACTCTCGTAAAGAAATTCTCATGAAAGACTACATATCACAGACCCCAATTAAAATAGTTTGCAAATGACTCCCTGTACAGAATATCAAGCTTATTGCGGAGACAGTGCCGATAAGACAGTTTCGAAAGAGAAACAGCTTCCCGCCGCAAAGCTCATCGTTAGTTACTCATCGCAATGGTGTGAAAAAGCGCCCGTCATGGTACTGCTGATGCAGCAGTACCATGACGTAGCTAAAATCAGTACCTAAAATCAGTACAATCATGACGTACCTAAAGCAGTACCTAAAATCCGGCAGTGGTGAAGGCAGGGGAAAGGCAGTAATATCTACCACGAGTGCAATATAAAAGGACAACCGAAAACAAAACTGCGTCTCGTTTCTTCACACTTCCGCGGTTTGACTGAGTGCAGAGCAGCTCAACACAACACTACATATAAATAAAGCGCGACAAGCCCCACGCGAGAGCGAGGGCGAAGTTAGTTGTCACTCGGGGCACTCCGGCTGCAAGCGAGCGGCGCGAGATAACAGCGCCGCGGTGCGGCCCCGCAGCCGCTCCGCTGCCCTGAGCTGTGGTCCATTTACTTTTCCGGCCGATAGTAAAATTCACAAGAAAAATAAACACCAAGAAACTAAAACAAACTAGCCAGCTTCGCAGCAGCAGTGTCATGAGCATACACAGCGAAAAAAGTGCGGAAAAGGTACCACAAACCTGGGAAAAGTGCACAGAGACTTGTCAAAGACGCCCGTCCACAGCCCATCACTGCCGCTGCCAAACTGCTGTTAAAGTAGGGCGTATCCAGCCGATGAAGATTACGCAGTTCAGTGTTTGCGACGCCGAATCCAAGAGCCACTTATTCCTGGGAGAATTGCGCAGGCACTTGTCAAAAACGTCCGTCCGTTACTCGCAACTGCCGCTGCTGAACTGCTCTTAAAGTGGGACGTAGCCAGCCGATGAAGATAACGCAGCGCAGTGTATGCGAAGCAGGATCCCAGAGCTATTTTTCCAGAACTACGCACGACCAAACACATGAGTATTTTGGATCATGAAAGTCTCGAGAAAAACAGTTTCCTGGTTGTCATGGTGGCACCGCCACCATTGACACTGAGGTATGCACTGCACAAGGCAAAGTTAGGAAATGCTTAGAACGTGTTCCCCGGCTTTTGTGACAACTTGTCTTGAGTGGAAATTAAAGCATCTCTTGGTTACCGCGTTCCGGAAACGTTTGTTTGCACCTGAAGACACCAACAAGCAACATAAGTTTAATAGAGACTGTTTTAAAGCCTGGGGCACTATTCCAATTGTTTTTTTTGTTATAGGAGTAAACATTTTTGTAACACTATGAAAATTTGATAGTGCAGCACACGAAGTATCCGACAACTTGTGAGGCTTATCGTAGTACCAAGAAGACGGGATTTACGCACAAGAATAACATGTTGAAGTCATCGACTACGATGGAGCACCTGGAAGCCCAGATGGAGTTGGAGGGTGCATTTGAGAAACTGGCAAGCTGCGCCCCACAATTTTAGCCAGTGACCGCTACGTTATTAAACTGAAAAGCTCTGCAGGAGCGGTGTTCGGGCTGCATCGAGACCCGGCGGAGGCAGCGTTAAGTCGGGGCGTTCTGAGGATGCTGTGGAGTCCGAGAAAACACGCAGGCCGGCGTTTTGCGTGTTTTTAACGAAACCCGCGAGAAGACGATTTATTACGTCTTCCTTCAATCCGACAGCTTTGAGATTTCTGCATTCCATCTTTTCTCGGATGTATTCTGCAGCAAAGCCGGCGAAGTCCTCCGGTGTGCCCTCGTTTCAGATCACCAGTTGCATGCCGGTCGACGGAGTAGCACATCAAGGGTAAAGGCGGAAGGTGAGGGGGGTAAAAGTGGAGGAAGAGCGGCGAGCTACTCCGTCAGGCGGCCAGCGCAAGCAGCGAAGTAGGCGCAATGGCTGAGGCGATGCTGGCGAAATTCTTGATAGGGTGGCGAAGCGGTGACATGGTGATCGACAGAACACCACAAAGAAGCGAACTGGACGGAAAGGATGGTAGATTATTTCATCAAGCGGGCGAATGGCGACGTTTCCGACATCGAAAGGCTAGTGGAAAGCTGGGCGAAGCGTTCAGCATTGATTAAGGCTCACAAAAAATAGGAATAACTTTATTAAAGTGCCATGACGCCCCACTAGGTGCTAACCTGGCACCGCTCAACGAAAAAACGTACGCACTCTTTATGGCTGCGTGGCACTGACCTGCACTAGGCTTGGCTTCGGGGGCTGCTGTGAACGATACGTGGCGCAGGTTGTCAGTCTATGGCTCACAATATAACCCTCTATTATGCTTGTGCCACTGCTAGCGACCTCGTTTCCTCCATTGCTTACCTACTATTGCCATATGGCCAGCCTCCTCCTCTTGTGCGCGTTTTATGCGAAGCATACTACTTTAGCTACCAATTCAGCCCTTCATCGTGGTTGTGCGCCTCCAAATCACGTGATACATGACGTCACACCACGTGACACGATGACGTCACGACAGTAGAGAAACGGGGGCCCACCTCGCGCCGTCGCTGTGGTTGTGCGCCTCCAAATTACGCGACACGATGATGCTTCGCATTCTCCAGGCTTAACCAAGTTAAGCCTCAGCCATTTTTTTTCGCGCTTTCAGCATGTGCTATGGACCTGTCCAGCAGGTTGTTCACACTTGATACGCTCTATGCAAACAGGCTTTCGTTGCTCAGTCTCGCGCTGTTCAAACTGCCCTGATATGACGCGGCGCTCGAGATGGAAGGACCATTTTGGCTTCTGAAAAATTACTCAGAAACTGACCTACTACAACCAAATAAATCGGGTCAGCCCCCTAGCATTCTTGTAGTCGGGTAGTCTAAGCGTAGCCCGGATTATAAGGTTACTTTTTTGAAGAAATAGGAACGGAATAAACTGGTGGGATTGACAAGTCTTTCGGATATGTGTGGCCTTCGGCATGCACATGACTGAGAGAAACGTGTGAGGTGTTCTATATTACCTACAAATGGACAGCTTGAAAAGCCACCTCATTTCTTACCCTAGGAAACCATAAATTAAGTATTGTAAGGTAGGTGGAAAAGGAAAACAACAACAGGAATGCACAAGCGCGTCTGTGTTTCGTATCCACAATATGGTGGCCTTGAACACTTGAAATATATGCAGCGTTCATATAATACCACCTGATGGTATCAATGTTTACGGGAATCCCCAAACTTAGAGTTGATGTCTAATAAGAGAATAATTTATCATTCGCACCTACCCAAGCGCAGCTATAAGGCTAGCAAGGAAATCCATGGCGATTTCAAGCAAGCCGCGTTCTTGACGAAAAATTCGCCTAGGTCCGGTAGACGAACACGGCGGCAGCGCCTGTTCGGGGCAGTCGTTTTAACAAGTTAACCTAAATAGATAGCAGTGGGGAGGGCAACACCAAGTTGATCAAAAATTGACTGCGATAGTTTTTAGGCGTTATTTCCTCCGAAATAGCAATTGCTCGCTTATTGCAATATACTCCACCCCGGAGGATTGTCCTAAAAATCGGTCAAACACCATTTTCATTTCGAGTTGTTGGTTAACTTCGTTTTCACTTGCCATCTAGTACACGCCCAGGTTTTTTTTTGGTGACTGAACGTTTGTTCCGGATAGGCGGTGGCCCCGGTTTCATCCCCGGGCCAGAAAGATTTTTCTTCCATTCCGAAGGTTATATACCTCTCTTTTGTAGTCGTATGGCTGTGCTCAGATTGATTCTAATGAGTGTTCGCTGCCATAAAAAGACTATTAGTGGGAATTTATCTTGCCCTGTATTATGCTTACCTTGATGTAGTCAGGAAAAGCCCCTGTACCCGAAAATGGAATTATTATAAGGTGGAAACAACCAACAACAATAAAACAAGTGCCACCATCGTTGGTCGGTTTGGTAAGTAAATGGGCGAGGCGACATCAAATTTAGTGTCATGGTTTCACGGGGTACACTGCACCGACTTTTACTTGACACCCGTGGCAACTGGTTCTTTTCTTTATAGACATCGAGATTTTCGATCAACTGGCAGGAGGATTTTTAAATCAAACTTCGCGCCTATAAATGTGTCTTTCCATGAACCACAAATGTCAACCTCGCCAGGAAGAATAAGGGAAGCAATTTTTCCCGCAGAGAACAAATGCATATAGTTCACCTGACAGTGTCACCTGACAGTAGTAGCACACCTGACCGTTCGCGCCCGTCCTTAAAAGTTGTTCTTGTCTACGTTTTTCCGTTTTTTTTTGTAAAAGCGCAGCTAATTTAATCCTAATATTTACAGTTCTTCTTGAAACTTTCCTTATTTTCCAGGTCATATTGCACAAAGGAAGAAAATAAAATATGAAGAACGTGTGATGAAAATTTTATTTTTATTTGCTCATAACTCAACAGCACAAATTCTTTAATGTACATTGCGGACCTGTTTGCCTTTCTGCCATGTGCACATTTCTCAATGCTTTACTTAGAGGAACCCTTATTCAAGTTTTGCCACCACATACAAAGGTGGGGCAGCAGCTGGGGTAAACGCCACCCTTTCGCGGCACTTTTCTGCAACGTTTCTTGCCAGGTGGTGCTTTGTCGCACCTGCAGTAACATGGGAACTATCAGTGAGGAACTTTTTCATGTACATTGCTGGATAGGCATTTGAAAGACATTCCAAAAACCGAATAGTTTTCACATATACAAACTGCTGCATAGATACTCTTTTCGGGCGGGAGCACAAATGTGCTCATTTTGGAGTCCCAGCTTTAGTCCTAGTATGTTATTTTGAAAATTCGACACCTAAACGTACCGGAATGTTGCCCTATCAATACGACCACAAAGCAGAAATCTCTGTTCATAGTGTTTCAGATTCTTAGGGCTCTTTAAAACTACTTTATAACAACTGAACCTAAGCTCACCTACGTTAATAATGTAATGGTTCAGATACGGTAAATGGCAAACTTTCACTAAGGTACCTCTTCCTTTCTTCTTTCACTCCCTCCTTTATACCTTACTTTGGGGCATGGTTCGGGTGTCCAGAGATATATATGAGGCAGTTATTAGGTCATTTCCTTTCATAGAAAAACAATGTACATTTAATTCCTTTTCAAATAGGTAATGGAGCAAAACCGACATGCTAAGGCACTCGAATGAAGATTGAATTTCTGTTGCGTCGTTTGTTGCTCTGCGTGCAACTTTGTGGACTGAAGAAAGAAAGAGTAAAAAAAAGTGGGAAGTGTGGTCATTTAACACAGATTCTTCTCATTTTTCATTCCATATATTGTAACGAGAGCAAAAAGGTGCAAGAACTTTGTTAACTCTGCTGCGGTCGCATAAGCGCGTGGTATCGCATGCCTAGTTCTGGCTTATCCGTGCTGCTTGAGATGGTATGTGCAGAGGCACAACATAGAATGTGAGAAAATGGCCTCTTTTAGAACATTGAACTCAGTTTTATTTATTGCCTTTGTTACGCGTAACCGCTTAGCGTATAAAGTTGAGCTGATCCATAGCCGGAGACTAGAGGATGAACTGCGCACATAAATCTGAATGAGATGAGTAACAGAGAGGATGCGCGAACATAAAAGGTTATTACACACTTCATGCCGCAGGGCCAAAAAGTCAACTTGCCAGCTTGTATAGGATTGTCAAAATTGCATACTGCAACAATCTAAACAGATTAGTTAGTTTCTTACACCAAAGAGAGACGACTAGACGGTATCTTATCGAACGCAATTTGAGCGGCCACAATAACGGAAAAAATACACTGCACAATCTACATCCCACAAGCCTTCACTAATGAAATCATTGTATACAAGAGAAATCTGTTAGATTTTATTTCACTGTCGACGTACTCAGACGAAGAATAAAACCGAACTTTCAAAAAAGTGTATTTCACATCGGAATGCTGTGAATACCGTAGTGGCGTATTAATGCATTGCTCCTGTCACAGGTTTGCCGTCCTCGTTATGAATTGAGAATTCTGGCATTTAAGATCCAGAAAGGAATCTTTATCCTGTATCGCGTGCGGCCACCTTATCCCCGCAAACTTCTTTATCTCATCTGTCCACATAACTTTCTGCCTTTTATATCTCACTGAAAAATACTCACGTTGTAACGAAGACTGCCTGAAGAATTTTTATGCATGACACTTCGGCGCAAGGGTGTTTCATGTTTATGGAGTGTCGGTCGGATATCTTTGTGTTCCGGAAGATACACGCACCTGGAAATAGTCTTCCTTTATAAAATTATTAGGTGCACATATAATGGGGATTTTAAACAAGCAGAGCTTAATTGACTTGTCACTATGTCCCAGTTTCCAGTTTCCAGGTGGTTATGCAGGCCGATGTGCCTCGCATGGACTCCATAAGTTTTCCTTAATTTACTCACTTCTCTTGTTCGGACCCTCCCTAATCTAGAGCACCAATGACGAAACATTATCAGACCCCTTTCAGGCATTTGTGCAGCACGGCTGGCAGATGTAACCCCGCTCCAGCCTCCGAACTCCCCGACGGTAGCGTCGCCCTGCTAAGCCTACCCCGTCTAGGCGGGACGGAGTCACGTCCCAGCCAGCTTCTAAGAACGCCGCTCCAGCCGCAGCTGCTGCCGTGTCTCCGAGCAGCCAGCCGTGCGCCAAACTCCCCGCTAGTATCGACGCTGTGGAAGAGATGGAGTCTAACTCAGATCAGGCAAACCTCTCTGCACAATCCAGACAGGACCCTCCTACGGGGACGTCCACGAGGAAACCAGCCTATGACTGAAATATCTACATCTCAATGTACAAGTGCAGCGTGTACTTGTCTCGTACTCATCTTTTATGCTGTAATGATAATTGTTTAGTTTTTCATCGTCGGGTTTATGCCGTGATTTACACCACTCTCATATGTGCTGGCAAGATAATAACCCGGATAGAGGAGTGATTTCTCTTTTTTTAAAGCGGCATTGGCTTGGGTAGCGGGCCAAACGGTTCTATGGAAGAGACTCTGGGTTGGAGATTCGGGTAGCTATAGGAAGGTAACTTGCCCCCTTCACGTGTCAACGGTGGATGTTGGAAAATCTTGTAGGCGCTTCTGTGTATGTACCAGATATCTGCTAGGGCATAGAACTGTGCTCCAAACTTTTACGTTTAGTTTTTATTTAAGCGGACCCATGGTGGAGCAGTTGACAACATATTAACTGAACCATAGCCCTACCTGTTGCTGACCAGATCCTAGACCCCATGCTATAATGTCATAGAGATCAGGAAGAAACGCCCGGACACCCTAAATGTAAAATTTTTACGTCCAAATTAAGCTTCCAGTAAGTTGCTTAAACGCTACGCTTTTTACGACGAATGAAATAACAACATAGCGTGCATCAAGCAAGCTGCCTGACCGACATTTGCGTTTTCATAAGGCGAAGAGGAAATTTTAGGCAAAGATACGAAAACGAGAAGTAAATCCGCATTCATGCATGCTATCTTCACTTACCTCTTTTAATCGGGACTCTCTCTGCATAAAAATTTTCATCGTTACATTGGCAGTGGGCTATAGCCAATGATACAAATACTACCAGTGTTCGCATTATGAGTCTTCTGTCTGAAATCTCTTTCGGGGTTCCTCCAAGTGTTAAAATAAAGAAGTGACTGTCATTTATATATTTAGGAGGGAATATTGTTCACTAAAAAAGTGCAGTGCAGAGCTTCAAGAGCATTAAACTATATGATGGGCAGCAGCTGGCGCACACATCTGGGAGACAAATTCAAAATATTCTAATTCTCTTAAGCTGCTACCATCCAAGAAAAAGTAAGTCCAAAAAAGTGTAATCTGTCATCGGGTGCCCATTTCAAGACGACTTCAGCGATGGCAGTGAGTCACTCAAAAGTCGAGATTAAGCATTAATGTCTGCATCCAAAACACGGAAAATAAAAATCTATACAGAAAAACATGACCGAGGGTGTACTCTTGTTTACTTTCTCCGGGGATAAGTATACTTAGACATCAATAAATGGAACTACACAAAGAAGATATTCGTCGTACTCCTCAGCAAGGCACATGTCTTGTGAGTGCCTATCTGCTTGTTCTCGTTCGTTGCTAGCAAATATGAAGTATGCGTGGTGTTTGGATTGGAGGAAACCTAATATTGTCAATAAAGAGAAGCGCTTAAAATGACAGCGATTTTTTTCTTGACGTTGTTTTGCTGTGGAAGCAATAGGGAAAACTAGACAAAATAATTGAAAGCATAAGCTCCTCGGTACAACAAAGGGATAAAAATGTATTGCAAGGAAAATTATAAACGTTTCGAAATTTTAGCAGCAAGTAAAAACATTAGGAAAGTAGTAAACTGGAGGCGACAAGAGGTTTTTTTAATTTTAATCTTTTTGTGCACGTGTATATGAAACACTAGAAGGTCCTTCGTGTATAGTATGCACAGATGAGAAACATCGTCAACTACAAAGGTGAATGGCAGTTTAGCGCACAGCATACTAAGCCTGACTAAGCGCCTAAATGAATTGTGTGTTGAAGCGAAGGCTCTTTATGAAGGCAGTTCGCCATGCAGAAACACATATCGCGGTCATAGTTCAGGTCATTCGAGTGATCGCTAGATAAAATTAGACAATTTCAGTATCTATTGTAGCACCAGTGGAAATTTTGCACAAAACAACAGAGGCCAATTGTAACTTTCATTGGATATCACATGGCTGGAGACCACGTTCTCGATAAGGCCTGTCTTTGGCGTGTGCGGAGAAACCATTCCAGGCAAACCTACTGCAAGCAATTTTTCCGAATGTGTGTTTGACAGTATTTGTTGTACTCTGAAAGATAAAATTTAGGTAGGTTATAATGTTTAATTTTCTCATCTGCCTGCATGTCTAAGAGCAAGAGCTGCTAAGTCTTGAACTTTACATACTTTGCTCTCCACTCGTTTGAAATCGACATGGTCACCTGCAGTGTTTATATTCTTCCGTTCCTCCCCGAAGTATGAGGTTAGCAGGTTGTTTTTGTGGTAAAGATCTCCGCTCAACCTCATAATGTAGCTTTTTTATGCATTTTTTCAAACTTTTAGTCGTTAATAACAGCGCTTAAATATGCGCCGTTCTAATGCAAAGCAGGCCTTGCGTCAGCGCAAACATCAGCGCAAGCAGCTTCAAAAGGATGCCACCATCCAGCAAGCTTACGAGTACGCTGCGCAGCAGCGGCACATCTTAGTCTTGCTGCTCTCGTGTAATAAAATATCCTCTATTTTCAGAAAATGGTTTTCGCCGTTTAATATTCTTAACTTAGATAAGGGTATCATTGCTGCTAAGTGGTCATAGTCACCTTAAACCTGACGAAAATATCGGAGACGCGTATTCCATGTAATGACCCTCTTCCTGACGATAGCGTAGTTTTATCTTCCACACAATGTCACTCACTAACATGTCGGCGCACACTCAGATACTAGTGAAAGCATGTCAAAAAATAAAGACTCCAAAAAATCATGGAAATGACAGGCATGTCAGACGTCTAGGACACGAAGCAATCGAGGCGCTGCATAGCCGGCCGAACTAAACGAGGTAAAGCTTGCGAGCGAAATTGCCGAGATTCACCCTACTGTTTTTAATGAAATTCAAAATGGACGCACTTAATGGAACAAAGAAAGCGGTGGAATCAATTCTGGAAGGATTGCAAGAAATGATCCTGATATAATGAAGTCACTATCCAAATGAAAGGGCATAGTGCAGATGTATGCGATTTGAGAAAGCGTGTGGAAAAGGTGGAGGCTGAATGCACAGATCAAGAAATTGCGAAGCTGTAACAAGAGTTAAATGAACTTGACCAGCCTAGCAGAAGGTTGAATCTGGAAGTTCATGGCTTGCCCCAAAACGTTGAAAAAATCCTGCTAAAAAAATCAAACCATTCCGCCACCGATCATAAACTTCCTTGCCTTTCTGAAACGGACCTTGAAGCTGCTCATCGTCCGCACTATAAATCCGATAAAAGTGACGCTAACAAAACGCGCCCCTATTTTAGATAGGCTTTTCGTCCCGGTTTTCAAGGGATGCGTGGCTCCAGCAAAAAAGGCGAACTGAAAAAGACAGAACCCAAAATATACCTAAATGAAAACAGAAACTACTCAAGTAAACGAAAAACAAAGCCGCCGAAAAAGAATACCTATGACGATATAACTTCATTCAAATACTGCAGGGTTCGACGAAATAATCAACTATCCTTACACCTGAATGCGCAAAGTTTAAAAATTAAGGGCGAATCAGTCAGCCAGTTCTTGAACGAATTAGACCATTCCACGTATTAGCCTTAGAGAAAAACCTTGTTCTACAAAAATTACACCATGGTAAATCTCCCACGCTCTAGGTGTGCTTCTATACACCGGAAGTAAATGAAACGAGGTGGTGTGGCCGTCTATGTTTAAAACCTGTTTAATTTTCAGACTTCCTTAATTTTCTTCAACAAATTTTCAGCACGAAAGCTTAATGATGGTTTCGATTAACACAATACTTACTTTATGTTTAAAGAATTTTGGAAATGCCTTCATTACCTGCTCGAACATTGCTCACATTTAGGTCTACCTCTCATTATTATGGAATGTTTAATACATATTTAATACCTTAAACTTAAAGGCTGAGAACCCCCTAGACATTAGGTTTTCTTGTCGCTATGAAAGTGTGATTGACCTAACAACAAGGGTGACAAGAGCGTCCAAAATATCGCTTGACCTATGACTTATAAGCATCATACAAATGATGTGGAAGCCGGTGAACTCATTTCAAACTCTGGAAACCATTTTCTTTCTAATATTCTTTACTCGTCAAGATTCGCAGCAGTATATGCCTACTCCTCACGTCATACAGAACAGACGTATTAATCAAAAAACAATGTCAACCTTCCAAGACCTATTAGCAAGCGCCGACTAGAAACCTCTATTTCAAGTGGCCGATCAATTTGAGCATACGGCGTATTCGAAAACTTCATCAAGGACCAGAACAACAGGGAATTTCCTCTCGTAGAACCAAGAACCAAAGCCTAAACGCAGAAAATGCACGCTTGAGAGCACACTTTTGGAATGAATAAATCACCGCAATGAGCTTTCGCATCCTTTATTAAAACTAAGGTACTTGAATACCTCACTTAGTTTTAAAAACTTCAAATTAGCTTCTAATAAGAAAGAACCGCCAAGCACTTACTATGGAAAGGAGTTTTCCAAAGATTTGAATAACCATCCAAAGAACGGCAGACCGCGTACGCGTTAATGACAAAACGCCGTACAGGTGTTTTTCTGACCTGATATTTTACAGCCCACGATGCTAGGAGAAAATGGTGTCAAATTGATTTAACCAGTACTTTTTGATGTACGGGCTTTCATGTAGTTTCTCGCAGAATGATTATGACCGTTGCACGTACACAGCGTCGAGCGCATCATAAATTCGCATCATAAATTCATAAATTCGTAGGCCGCTGATCCAGCGAAGGTCCGACGCTCCCGTGATAATGGTAAAAAGGGATCTCCATCGCAAGCACGCGATGAGAGCCGGGAAGCAGAGAATATTGAGTGCAAAGGTGTGTCCAGCTTAGCAGCCCAGTTGAGCCTTCACAACACTCTTGGAAGCTCGGCTCTATCTTCCTGCGTGACGCAGATAGTACGAAACGAAAAACGATCGTCACCTCACCAACACCGCCGGCCCGCTTTCATAACTGCCCAAAATCCACCATGCAGCGTCATCTCTCTGCCTGAGTTGTGCCGCTGTGATTGACGTACACTCTTTGTCAAACGTATACACCCCATGGAAGGGGTCTACTGAACTCTGCGCCGCGGCTCTTTTGCATGCTAAGGTACCCTAATCTAGGAAGACGAGAGGAACTTAAGTCCTCACTCCTCTCAAGTTTGGGACTCTCAAAATTGCCAAAGAGCCTCGATACACGGCCTGGAAGCAAACGCATTTTTGTATATTTTTGACAAAGACTAGTCTAACTTCTAGTTATAGGCTTTCCAAGATAGAAACAGCAAGATTAGGCCTGCGTTTGAAAGCGCTGAAAGGTACTCTATGGCTAGGAGTGGTGTCGGGCAAGAAAGGCTCTAAGAGAAACGCGGAGAAAAAAAAAACAAATATCAAATTATGCAAATAAGAGTAAAAATGTGCGGTCAGTGCACTAGGACGCATACACTTCCCAGAGAAGTTCGAAAACGTGTTAGATGTTCAGCATAAGTTCAACGACCTGAACATACGGAAACACAAAGTTCAGTGCACGGGGCAGACATTATCATCGGTGTGTACAAGAAAGTTGATTGTTTTGAACTCTAAATTCAATCTCTCAACTTAGACACAGTTCGCGCTTTTGACATTGCCTCTCAGACCAATAGTTCGAAGAAGTCACGGATGAGTGTACATTACTTACATTGGTTTCGCCGTCTGGATGGCCCCAGAGAAGTCCTCTACGAGGCCATATCTGGAGGTCTATTGCAGGAGCCTACATAAAACTACATCTTCGGTACAGCCTTACAGAGACCACCATTAAAGCAGACAGTTTAAGACAGCCCCTCAGCGCGTTTTTTACGCCCTTTCTAGCAGCTAGTAGAAGTTTTCATGCGTGAGGCTCCTAGCCCCGCGGCCTCGATGCGCACTGAAGTGGCTTAATTGAGTACCCCCAAACCAGCGCTCGCGAATGTTCCGCACCCACCATAGACGCGAATAGAGCTGCACGATACCGCGTTTAGGCCGCCTCGACTATCGCTCTAAAATTCGATGAAGAAAACCGTATTCACCTCTGATCACGAACAGAAGTCCTACAGGTCAACTATGGACGCCGGCCAGGTCGATCGGTCATGAAGGTGCTGTTCGAAGTCATGTACGTGGCCAAGCCTGGATGAGCTTATCAATAATGCGCTGAATCAGCGCAACGTTTCTTCGGAGAACGAGACAGTTATGCGGCCAACAGTGCCAGAAACGTGGCTGTCTTCAGTTAAACATTGTTCTCAATTATACATTGACTTTGCAAGGTCACTTAAAAGCAACGGCTGTCTGCAGGAGGTAATTTTTGATTTCACTAGATTTGAAAACTTCGTGTAAACGTATGAGCCACTGCCTCACTTCCTTACCAGCAGGCCGTCTCGGCTAACGATTAGCTGCAGGGTATGATAAGGTTAAAAAAACAAGCTCGTGTTCCTGATTGCCACACCAAAAATGACTTAGTCACCGAGGCGGCATAAAATTCACAGTGCTGCCTGTCTACCACCTTGCCTCAAGCAGCTTTCGAACGCGCAGTGCAAGGTATAAAATGGAAGCCGAAAAAGCAGCTGTGGGATGGTTCTAGGCGCTTCTAGTGTCAGCAATAGAGCATCTTTTTAAATTAAGCGCAACTCCACACGACATCACAGGTTGAGCTCTTAGTGAGTTGGTGGCGGGAGAGAAACTGAAGACGGCATTGAACCTACTCTAGCCAGTTATTACGCGAGGTGTTTGGAAAAGGCAACTAAGCAGAAATTTGAGTGGAACAAGGACGTTCTGCTAAGGCCACCTCGGCAACCGACAGAAGTTTCTGTGCATGGGGTATTCCAGTGCGTCCTATCTTGGTTCTAGCCTCTATGAATGCTCTTTCACTGAAGACAATGCTGGTTCCACCTTGCCACCTTGACTATGCTGGCGGTTGCACAAATTCCTACTATGCACGCATGATACCCCATGTGATCTCTCCAGGATTAATGCAAGGAATATCAAACGCTGTGCAAATCATGAGTGTTTGGGTCCACTAGCGCTCATTGGAGCAAAGCTCCACCTCAGTGCCAACACTCAAAGTGGGACTGAAATCTCTGACCCTGAGATTAGCGACGATTAAACGCCTTTCATGTCAAACGTTACGCCACTTTTCGCACCCGTGAATCTCGTACGCTGGCAGTGAAAAGTTTCAGACCATGCAGGTCACCACTAATCCTGAATTCCTTCCTATTTATCGACCTTATATTAAATGCTCCGCCGATATCACTTGTACAATACTTCGCGAAAGTGAACAACCAGTCTCGTGGATTTGTCTTCAGGTTATACGGGCTATCCCATTGTGCTAACCATGGAAATTTACGTTCCATTCCAAAAAGAGTAGCGAGTTATGTAGCTTTCAATGAAACGCCCGTCTTTGTGTCTTGTTTTGTAAGAAAAGAAAAGACCCCTTGCAATGCTCTCTCAAAAAAATTTCCAGCAACCGCAGAGTTTTATTTAAATGACCATGTAAGAAACCAATTTTTGCAACTTTTGGCAAAAACCCTTGGCGGAAATCAAGCTAATGGCGTTTGGAAGCATATATTTGTTATGAAGTGTATGAAGTAATGCGATGGTTATAAAGATACATCAGCAAGGATAATCTATCTGTAAAGCAACTCTTTATTTTTGGCTAGGCCTCTTTTCCAGCCACCGTAATTAAAGAAGTTAGCAGTGCTCGCACACAACAGTCGGACAGCAGTGCGGAAACCTTGCCGTTTTGTTTACTTCAATCTTGCATCCGTCGGTGAGTGGTTCGTCTGTCCTGTTATCACACCTAGAAGTAGAAGGCAAAAAACGGGCGTGAAATCATGATTGTAAACCTAAAACGATTAAAATATGTGTGGAGAAATATACCTCAAATAATATACAACATCGGTGTTAGTCTAGAGGCATTCAGTCCTAGTTTTTATCGACGTATGGTTGATTAAATATGATTCAAATCTGATTAAAATACACTGCTGTGGGCTGCGTGCTCTTTCTCAGAGGCGAGCAAGTATTTTCACGCGGCGGAGAGCACCAACACGTAGGAAAGTAGTGAAAAACATCCAAATCGAAGAGAAACAGTTTATTCAGCAAACATGTGCCCACGAAAGACATGACCGACTCGACGGCGACGAATACGAGACGAATGCATGGAAGTCGTTTGTGTGGACTGTAGTGGCTTTTGGACTTGTCAACGTTCCTCAAGCATGAGGAACAACACTACATTAGTGAACGCGTTTCATTGATAACATTCGTGATCCTCGAATTTGACAATAGTAGAGGAAGCCCACGCTGTCCAGGCGGCATGCAGTTATTTCACTTCAAAAGCAAAGATTACCCCCGAAAGCACTTCAATCACCACTAACGCAAGACCATATTTTAAACAATGACAGCTCCCCTTACCCACAGTGTTCCTTATTTTTCTGCGCCTGACAGCGTCTACTCGCGTGCAAAGTGACGTCTCGTGACGAACAAAGTATGTAAATTCCCAAGAATATACAGACAATTTTGTCTTCAACTGCTTAAGGCTTAGGCACAGCGCAGACATTTATCCTTAGGCTAATGCATTATAAGCGTCGCTGAGATTTTGCTGCGAGTCTTGAAACTTTAAAATACACTCGCAGCTAGGTGCTAAAATACATGAGTAAAAGAAAGAACAACGAACGTGTCAAGCGTTAATGTCATCCGTTGCTATTTCATTTTTTCGTGTTTTGTAGTACCCAGTAGCGCGTGCATTTCAAGATGTCTAACCTATGGGTGAGGAGGATTTCCCAAGTGAATGCAAAGAATGATGGGGAAATCGTCGACCAACTGCTTCCGGTTTCAAATTTCACCCGCACACTGACTTTTGCATAGCAATCACCGTGCAGGCATGCATCGTTTATTCGCCCATTTATTGGTGCTGCAACAACGCTCATTGTAAAGCATCGCGATAAGATCAGCGTGCAGTGTGTGAACTTGTCTTGACGCAGAAATTGGCAATAACGAAAGGTAAGCGTTTTTTTTTTCGTGGTTATAATACGCCAGCTTAGGTTTAGCTTAGGTTCAGTGCATGCATGGCAATCGGCTCCTCATGCCTTCGCGCTGGTCGTTATCCATTTGCTTTTTCTCCTCACTACAAAGAGAAGAAACGTGCAGAGTATAGCACACGTTGAATGTAGTTTACTCACAGCGTGTAAACGCTACCAGTGCGCTAGCAAAGTGTCCATACATGAATACAGCGCGTCCCAACACATCGCACTGCATACGCATAAAAAGCCTCGCACCAATTAAATTTCTTTGGTTGCCTTTCGTGCAAAAGCGCACTACGAAGCAGGAAAGTGGTCGACGTCGCCTTTGTTTTGCGATGGTGCAGTGCATTAAGCGATTTTGCAATGCAAATAAAATAGTGTAACAAGCGATATTAACCCAGAGGCTACCATGAGAAAGTTGGAACTGGAAATAGGTGTCGCGCACAACTTTCCCATCGACCTCAGTGCTAACTCTGGAAACGCACCTCACTCATCGCCTCTTATTTAGACTTCCCGTATTCCAACATCCTGGTTTATAGATAAGAATATTGTTCAGCTTACTACCTCATACCAATACCTAAGAGACAGTCCGCAGTCGGATCTAACATGGCAAAATATCACCGGCCCTAATCTTGCATCGGCTAACCCTTTGTGGGTTCACCTATAATTTCCATAACATAGAGAAAAACACTGCACATTTTTCGGGTCTAGGCATCTTCAGAAATGCTATGGAAGAAATTTCAGAACAATAGCAGCAATAGTTTAATCAAAAAAAGTGGGACGCATGTGTCCCATTGGCACATGCTGTCCTTTTGAAAAAGTGGGACAACACTGTCCCATTGACTCACGCGAGTACCAAGCTGTGGTTAGTTCTGTCATTGTTTGTGGAAGGGGCCGGAGCAGGTTGCACACAGGTGTACATTACAGACACCACACATAAACTTCGTGCGCGTTTCACTGCCGGAGGTGGCACACCACCTACATCTTCGCCTGTTTGGCACTTTTCGTGGGTTGTGCCCATTACCTGCAAACCTTACTTCGTCCGCAATTCCGACCGTTTTTTGTAATCAGAGGGCGCACCTTGGCCAGACGGTCATATCCCTCTTCTCCTCTCTTTTTTTTCTTTCGTTGTGCCATTCGCATGAAGCGAGTTCATAATTTGCTGAAATCGTTTCAAGGACATCAGCTTTGAAACTTCTTCACAATGAAAGAGAGGGTCACGGCTCCAATACTGATACAGGTGGTGCCCTGGGCACACGCTCATCAACAGCAGTGCACCAAAATATGCTCGTAACTCTTGTTTTGTCAGAACTTGCCACTTCCTTGGGTACTTCTTTGCACCGAAGAGGTTCGTCTGCTCAACTATGAATTCAATCATCTCATCATCAAAATAGAGCGCGAATGCATCAACTGCGCGTGCTGGCGCCTTTGGGGAGGTTTGAGAATTCCATGTCTTTGGGCTTTGAACTGTAATTAGCGGTTCATTTGTAGTCCATGCACTGCCGACCTCCTCCTCTTCTGGCTCACTCTCTCCACCTTGATCCAGCAGGAGCGCATTCCTTTTCCTCCTGAAACTTTTTTTTGAAGGAGTAGACCGCCGTTGGCGCTTGCTCATTGATGGACCAGCTTCGATTTCGTCGTCTTCAAAGCTCGAATCCGACGGCGCTAGCTCAGGGACAAAGTCGTCCTTGCTGCTTTGGGCCTCGTCTTCGCTAGTCTCAGACTCGTCAGGCAAACTGAAGTAGAGCGCCAGCGCTTCATCCCGCGTAAGCGAGCCCCCTGCGAATTCGTAAACGATACGAAACTTAGAATTATCAACATCGACAGCGTACTTCGTTAGTCGTAGCATACTTTCAGCATTCTGTGTGCAAACATTATGCCTCTGGAGCGCGCCCTTCACGTTCGCTTAGTGTTTTCGATCCCGTCAATCCGGCTCTGGCGCTCATAGAGACCTCTTTTTCAGGCACTCTGCGATTCTGACTACCTAATAAATCGTTTAGGGCATGCACCAAGTATTTCCCTTGAAGGACAGAAAAGGAAAAACTTACCATTTATCTCGAAATCTTTTTGGGCGCGAACAAGCGGGAGTAATTTTTCCGGCATGAATCTCCACAAAGGAAAAAGTTCAGCTTTGAATGCTGGTGGTGCCATCTACAGGAAAACCTAAAACTTAGTGGCACACGCGTTGTCAAAGACTCAAGATAGATGGCGCGACAAGACTTGCTCAGAAATTCACCCGCTGGCGCGTACGGAGGTTTTTCGTGAGAGTAAAAAGCGGGACCCATCTGTCCCGTTATCCCATAAAGGGCTAATCGCTCATCGAACACAAACACCGAACAAACACAAACATCGAACACAAAGAAAGGAAGCTGGACAACACACAAATCAGCCTTTAAATATATGACGCAATAGCTTTAATCGTTTCCGTCAGCTATTACAATTGATCAAAATACAACATTATTCGATCGCATGCTCTACTAATCTCACCAAATAACATGGCACACCAATGTCGCGTGGCACAATCATACAGTCATTCGCGTACGCTCACCCCTTAAGGACTTGCATTTTACCGCTCTCTTAACGACTATTCCATAATTTAGTGCCTTTAAAATCATACAAATAGTCATTAGCACACAGCCGTAAGTCAGCAAATTATGTGAAAGACCACGCGACATACATATAAAACTCGCTTTAAATAAGCTTAACTAAATTGGCCTGATAGATTTTAATTTTCCTGCTGCTCCAATTTTGTTTCTAATCTAAACAGAGTTCTTAAATCAAGTTGTATAGCTTTTCAGTACTCTAGAGACTAATTTTCGTGCATTTCAAGTTCTAAAAAAAAAATGAAAGCTATGTCTGGTCCCCCTGCTTTTTTTACAGTACACCTTTCCAAATGTTTTAAGGGGTATTAGAATAAAAAAATATATGGGGCCGCATAAGTCGCCTTAAGAAGGCAATGCGATAGCAGGTGTTCTGGATTCATTGCGCACGAATGGAAGTTTATGGACACGACTTCGAAAGCTCAGCGCGAGAGACTGGCTGCTAAACGCAAAGGATGGTCGTGTGTGGCGATTGCGTAGTGATTTAGTGCAGTGGGCAGCAAAGGTGATCTATTCGTGCTTCCAAGGGTTCGAATCCGGTTCGCGGAGGCAGAGTGTTGTTTATATATATATGACGTGCTCACTAACCTTACGCTCGCATGCCCCTGATACACTTCCGCTCTACGGAATCGATATCGATAGTGTTGCTGCCTTCCATCTCCTCTCGTGGTGAAGGATTTTAGCACTTGACGCCTCACTGTTATTGGTCCTTGGAGGTCACGTGACACTTGTAACATCATCACTATCTCGACCAATCACGAACTTTTTTGACAACTTGCAGGGTGATTTTCATTCATTGATGTCGATACGGTCGCAGCCTCCCAGCTCCTCTGGTGGTGCTGGATTTTCAAATTTGGCAGCACGCTGTGATCGAACTTGGGGGGCCATATGTCACATGTGATGTCACCCTGTTTTGGACCTATCAGAGAATTTAATGGTACCCGGAAGGTTTTTGGTGGGACGACCGCTCTAATGCTATCGAATTAATGAATATTTTCGACCCATGCGCCATAAAATTCTTCCCCCTCTCACTACGGTGCTGGATAGAGCGCTGAGACTGCCACAGAAACCTACAGCACATGCCTTCGATCTTCCTCAAATATAACAGTAAAGCCTTGGAAGATACATAAAGGAAGTCGTCATTTGATATGGAGCCGAAATAAAAGATTAGTTGTGCATATATGGCAATACAGAAACATATATTAAACATATATTAACATATATAGAAAACATATATAGAAAACATATATTAAACGACGATAGCAGCATAACTTTGTTGCACTGAACACATCCGCATTCAATGGAACACCACCTTGATGCTTACACAAAAACGGTGAAAGCGTGAAGTAGCAGATGGACAGCGAATCTCGCAATAGTGCACATCAGCGCTGGTACCACAGTTTGCTGCATAGCATATGCACTAGCTGCGGGTGCGCGTGATGTATCTTTTTCATTTATATAAAGGGACTAACCACGCGCACTGTTGCAGTTGACAGGCTCCGTGAAAATTAAATTTGCTTCTGAAGTATCAGGAATTATTAACATGATTAAGGCCAACTGGCTGCATTTGATGTTTTGTTAGTGAGAGCCAAACAAGGCGCCACAATATCTCGCTCTCGGCCTATAAATATAGCAGAAATTAACCTCGTTTAGGTTAGGAACAGGCTCCTCAGTAGTATAATGATTTGTGGGGAAACTATAGTTAACTTCATCTTAGTTTCAAGGTTTCACAATGTTTACATCAAACGTTGAAATGTTCAACAACACCGACTTTTGTGTCTTATTTTCGAAAATGCGCAAGTTAAACGAGCAAGCTTTTCATTGACCAGACAACTTTAATTATAACTAAATATACTCACATACGAAGCCACACCTTTCTCGTCGGAACAACGCAAAGTGCATATCCGCAGGTGTCATTCAGGTACATTCTGGTAAGATTCTTGATCAGAAGGTCTTTGTATCTGCAGTGGTCTGAAACACGGTTAACTCGGTTAATCAATTTTGAGGATTTACCTTACCTTTTGAACGACAACAACAGTGCTGAAGTAAACTGCCGCTGAAATAATTTTCCTCTTTGCTGACACATGGAGCAGCGATATTGCAACGTGCCTAATTTCCATTCATGAACACGGCTAACACAAGCTACCAAACAATTTATGCGATTGCAACTTCAGTGGTTATTTCTCATCATTAGTTATCAGCTGCGAACAAAGTGCATTTGTTGGCCAAATGTTTCTTCAGTCGTTAGGCGACTAATGATGGACTGAATAAAGGGTGAAATGACAAAGTTACAGCGAGTGTCTCAAGATGTAGACATGAACTAAAATCCACAAGAGAGAAAAACTACTATCACCTTTCGAACGCTCTTTCAAATTATCAAGCAAGGCCTACTTATGGCCCTGAGGAGGAAACTACAAAGGAATTGCGCCCTCAGACATCACACAATAGACATCACACACATAAAATAGAGACCATCTAATGCGCAATGAAAGTATTGTGCGAAAGAAGGTCTAAGTACTGGGTAGAGAAGCCAGCAGAGCCGGACGCGTATGCAAAAGAAGAAAATAACACGGACGACGATGGAGCGTCGTCCGTGTGAGTTCCCATGCACAAGCTGGCCCAATAAGCTCACGCCTATACAAAGTATAAGCAGCCCCGAGAAAAATTGCCGACGATTACGTCACTTCATAATGCGAAATTTGAGCGCAGTTCATCAGCGGTTTCAGCTTTTTAGGGCTATGCGTTTCGGATCGGGCAGTGCACATATCGAGATCTGCCGCCACTGATCCGGCGCTCTGATAGCCGCCGCACACGGGTGGCAATGTAGGAGGAGCGAAGATAGCAATTAAGTTATCGGGAGGTTGCGGGAGGCAGAGCGTAGGCGCATAGGAACGTTGCGCGGCGAAGCGATAGCAGCGACAGACTGATGCCGCTGACACTGATAGCGAGTGAAAGGAAGGTGGCTCTGCGTTTCAGCTTGGGATTCCCGCCTCGTGATCCGCTGATGCCGAGCCGGCTCTTCGGCAACCGGAGAACACCGCGCGCTGTCGCGCGGTCACCGCCACGGAAAAAGAGAGCGTGAGGGTACAAGCACTGGTGAACGGCGGCGGCTATGCGTTTCGGCTTGGGGGTGCGTGAGAAAATGGCGCCAGGAGGGCGCGCAGCTAGAGCAGCGCGCTCCCCGGCTGCGGAGCTGGTTACGAGGGACGACGGCGACGCCGCGAAACGCAGGAATGGGCGCCAAAGAGCATCGCTCTGAACAGAACGAAGATATAAAGTAATGAGAAAGAAGGTTAAATCAATCTGGAAAAGAATGAAAGTCGCCAGGCACAAGTGCGAAGAAAAACGGTTTCGATGGGAAGGACATTTGTACCTGAAGTTTCAGTTAGTGTCATGGCCCAACAGATAGTCACGACGTGATTAAGATTTGTAGCGAATCGCTACATGAGTAACATACCTCCTTCAACATCTACCTGCTCACCAACGATTGTGCCTCGTTCCAGTGCTGTAACGCTCCTGTAGAGTACTGTCATAACTAAAATAACAGGCAACAAAGGTAGAACTCTCGGCATATTGACGGCTTAGATGCAAGTCCTGGCTATTTGATTGTAGAAGCAACTTACGAGCACTTTTATACTGTAATTGGCTGCCGCATGGGCTGAAAGGATGAACTCTTCGAGAAAAGCAATGGCTTTTGGTGTCGTAGCCCTTTGTTAGAAAGGGTCATCACCCCGGCTGATATCCAGCACCTAGCAACAAAAAAAAAAACTTTAAAATAGCGAAATGAGGTCCCGTCGCTTTGATAGCTGTGGTAGAAAACTTTCAGGAAAAGCAATTTGCCTAAAAAAATTTATGGCTTAGTCAAGAACAAAATCATTCTGTGCCTTTCCAGGGCTGTTTATTTGCATGTTTTCTTTGCATATTTATTCGCGACCGTTGCTGACATTATAGACAAGTTCAACAATGCAGACTCTTAATTAAATATCTCTAAACGGCAAGTCAACGCTAAAGTGGAACAGATATCGCAGCAGCTTGTTTGAACGCATGAGTTAAAGCACCTTTCAAGTGCTTTGCCCCCTGGAAAGCATGACGTAGTACGTGTTTGACAGTCAGCAACGGTACTGGAAACGATGAGACAGCAGAGATGAGTTCGTCCCTATGCGAAAGGACAGTGTGCTACAAACAAATAAAGACGCAGGAAGACAAAATTTCAGCTCGTTGGCCATACATGTTTAGGAAAAAATGAGCAACTGTAGAATTCATGGCAACGATATTTACTAAATTCCCGAACTCAGGGAATGCGTTAACGACACTTTCACAGAAAGAATGAAACATTCACCGGAAACGGAACAACACACAACAATAATTGTTTCAACTGGACACCGACTAAGCCTTTTTTCTCTGGGGAACCCCTTCAGTTCCTGGTACACATCAAAGAAAGAAGCTGAATGAGGGGAGGAAATATGGACTCAACGGTTCCATGCCAGGAGTTCTAGAAGTCCTGATAGCCTTTAAAGTGAAGCAATTTATTGGGAGAAACATATAATATTTATCAAACCTGGGTAAGTGGCCTCAGTCAAAGCAAGGCACACGAATATTTTCTTCAAGCTCGCAGTAATTGCGATTAAAATTCTTTCTTACACTGAACTTTATCCTCATGACATTCCCCATTTCTAAGAAACACAGTACTGCATGCGGTGGTCGAAAAGCTGCTTCAATGGATTATGTGAAGTAAATTCAGTGAAAAGCGTTCGGACTGCTTCACACACTGGAGATGCTGTAACTACAATGGCCCCTGTATTCTGTGTTTCAGCCTTTTCTGTTCATTGTAGTACTTCAGCATTATCTTAATCACCAGCCTGATTACCCCCCACCCCCCTGCCTATCGCATGTCTTATGTTAACCCTGTCCTGAGCCAGTCGCGGCAGAACTGGTTAGAGAAATATGCGGGAGTCCATATTAACGTGCCGAGCGTTTTTAAGTCAGAATGTGCCTCGCAATACAGTCGCAATATTTCCTACGAAATCTGCGTCTTGTGCGTGCTATGATGACAAGCAAGATGGCCTTCCCGGCTAAGTACTTCGATGCTGCAACAATCAATTGTCCGACGCGGAAACTTAGAACGACAAAGCGTTGCATTCAAACATAAGGCAAGCGGTGGGTATGGAGATGTATTTCCCTCCGATGACTCAGCAGTGAAATTTTCTCACTTTATTCTCCTCCGCTCAAGACTCCATGATGTTACGCACTCCCAGAGGAGGTGCGCAATACATCTCGTTCAAACCAGAATACATAGGTGAAGAGACACTCATTAAAACTGTTCAATATCCATTTCCTCACCTATATGTGCATGTGCCCTAACTGGCCTGCGAGCTGCGGAGAGAAAAAAAAAACACAACGGTTTTAAACAACGGCACAAAAGAAAAAACATTTAGCCTTTATCTTTATACTGTCCAAATTTGAGAGGGTTGCCAGAGCGTTATTATCTATATTTTGGACTTAAATTGTGTGGTCCGTCACTGTCGAAATTTGTTCTTATTTTCTGATTGGTCGCCGTGCGAAGCGTTTTCTGCGCGTTATGTTGCTTAGGCCTTGCCTAATTTGTTTGCAAGGTTTATGTTCTCGTACAGCCGACTGTACGCCGTAAGGGTGCTTTTTGCGAAACAGCCCTCTGGATGATCGTCCAGGCCGCTCCCTGCTCTTATCGCGCCCATGCTGCGCTACTTTTGGAGGACCACTTTCTTCGTTTTGTGTACATAATTTCACCTGAGCGAAAACGTAGTTTTGAGTCTTCGCCACCTTCCCTTTTTGCCTGAAGTTTTACCAGCATGCCGTAGCCTCCACGCTGAAAGTAACAATGAATACCGTTTTCCTTGTTTTTTTCGTGATCATGGTGGTATGTTGATGTCTTGTCACAGTGATTTGTCCAGACACGGAGCGAAATGTTGCAGTGCATTTTTGTAAGAAAAAATGAGGCGCTCTTTATATACTTCTGAGAATCAGCAAATAAAAATTTTTCCAAAACATATTACTGCGTAGATCAATTAGCGAAACAATTAGCGCTGACCCCCCTTCTCTCACCACGTGAACATAGGTCCCTTCCTTTTAATTTCAGAGCCTGGCAGAGCGTTTAATTCCTTCATTCATCGAACAGTGATGACGTCGGCAAGGGCAGCCAAAACGTGCAGAAAAATTTTTTTTCTGTAATCTCAGGTCCTTTACCCTCGTTTCTAATATCGCTGCGAAGTCGTTTCCACTCGCCGGACACTGCCGCTGCTATTCTCGCATAAGCGACCCATTGCACTTTGAAATGCCGCTTCAAAATGCTGGTCTTTGCTCTTGTTGCTATGAGACTACTCAAGAAGGACAGATGTCTTTGACGTATGTAGATTCCTGCCAGGAATGTCAAATCAGGAAGTGCCAGAAGTTGGTGACCGTTGTTTAAAAGCAACAAATGGTGAAGAAAGCAAAATGCTCAAGTGCTTGACGTACTGTTCTCAGATGTCTCGTAGCAATGGTGGCGGCACTAACAAGCCTCCAACCGAATTAAGTATAAAGCTTTCTGAGATGTGTGTAACTCTGTCAAACCACAAACAAATTGGACAATCCTTCAAACGTGAACAAAACTGTGTCTATTACATAAAGCTCTATTGAAGACATGCGTCCGATCTACGAAGAACTTCTCCTGTTGTCCTGTGCACTTCTCCTCCTTGTGAACGCGTCCTTTCCGCTGGTTTTCTACTTACATTGCACCGAGTGGCCCAACAAGCTAGGCTTCTTCAGAGTTTCTAGAAGCATCGAATAGTCGACCCTATTCCAAATTCTAGTCCAAATCAAGAGGAAAAAATGGGCTTGGGCAGGGCATGTAATGCGAAGGCAAGATAACCGCTCGTACTTAAAGGCAGCGGAGTGTATTCCAAGAGAACGCAAGCGTAGCAGAGGGCGGCAGAAATTTAAGTGGGCGGATGGGATTAAGAATTCTGCGGGGATACGGTGGCCGCAACTGGCAAAGGACAGGGTTAATTGGAGAGACGTGGGATAGGCCTTTGCCCTGCAGTGGGCGTAGTCAGGCTGATGATGACAAGCAGAAGCTCCCCCACCACCTATAGCCTCAACAAGCACCAATCGCAATTGCCACCCGCTCCACCCTAGTTAGCGGGCTGTCCATCTACCAACCGCACCTTCGATCCACCGACCGATTCCACGTACCCCTCCTTCACCTGCAGACCCGCCACTCACCTTCCTAGCTCTACCTTCTTGAAGTACCAGAAACCAAATAAAATAGCGAGAAAAAGGTGGCTGGACGGTTGGGTTGGCCACATCCCATCTTTAGGAAAAGGCAGTGTATGGGTGAGCAGCACATCCCCTACACGTAGGGCGCTGCAGCGAATCGAGCCGACTTCTCGGTACTTTCGGGGCACCTGCTGTATCTACGGGCCATTTGTACGTGAACGCCTACGGTGGCTTCTCTATAACGGCCCTCGCCACTAAATCGCTAAATCACGCTAAATCGGCTTTCTAGTTGTGTCCTGCTTTTTCTGAGCCTTCTGGGACATTCACACTGGCGACCCGGACGAGTTCTCGAATTCCTCGCCGGATCAAGATATCGTACTAGTAACCACAAGTTCGAATCTGAATACCATTCATCCCAAGAAACATGCTTTTTCGGTTTCGCGGAACAAGAAACCTTCCTTCCAATTGCTGATTCGCATACGTGCGTAGTTATAAAGCTTCCTAAATGTGGCCGCCTGGGATGCGAAGCTTTATTGTGAAAGCTGCGCTACCGCCCTCCCTCTCTGCGCGGAAATTTGGTGTCTGCTGCAATGAAGCCTCCGATCCCAGCATATTTTGGTGGCTATATGAGCAACGAAAATCCGGGCACAAAACTGCCTCCGAAAACTTTTGTCAAATCAGTAGCAGGTTGTTGGCTCATTAATTGCTTCCGTTCGATGTTTGACACTGCAGGAAACCATTTTACGTTTCGCAGGCGGCTTTTAAAGACAACCATCTTCACGTTCTATGCTTCTAGGCCTATGAGCAGACTTACCGTGAAGTTCTCAGGAGTCGCATGAAGCAAAGAGCACGGTGTTTCTTTAGCCATGACGACATTTTGCGTAGTAATGAATCATTTCTTCTGAGGTGTGTCTTTCAAGAGATCCCTTTATTTTGGCATAAAAAGCATTCTCGGCGTCGCCATCAAAGTAGTTGATAATGGACGTAATTTAAAAACAAATACAAGAAATGTTAGCAGTGCGGGCTTCGCTAATAGCGAAAAGAGGGCAACAATGATATCAGTTGTTGCTGAAGTAAATTCAGCTGGATACTGTTTGTTCAAGGAAGCACGGTATGCTCGACATCAGGAGGTTTTTTCTGAAGGACACCAATTCACGAATCAGAAATGCAGAGAGGCGCATGAGTTTTGCAACTTCCATGCGTGTCGCTCGCATAGTTGATGTCTTTGCAGAAAGATCATGAGTGATAAAAGTTAAGCATTGTTCACAGTATAACGAAAATATTTCTGCCTATCTGCGCTATTTTGCTTTCCGCAGTGCACTGCAGCATGTAAGATAATCCGACCCCGGTCTTGGTTGCCTTTCAATTTATATAATACCTTCTCACGCTGAGCGCCAAAACGGCGCCCTATGATACATGGAAAACACTGTTAAATGGCACCTACATTGTTATGAAAAGCATTCATTGTCTAAACTGTGATCTCGGTACAGGGGATATTCGTATTACATCGCGACATAACCTGTGCATAAAACTCGAAGGGTTAGGCTTATTTGAGATAGCATTCTTTGCAACAAAAACCAGCTTTCCGAACTTAATTATCCGTTACCAGTTATCTATCCTGTTATCCAAACTTAACGTTGTGCTGAATGTCATTAATAAATGACGTGCTCTATCCACCTAGTGCCCCTATGATTCCTGACTCTTCTGTCGGGGATTTGCTAGAATACTTAGCTGTGAGAGAAAAAATAGCTTGCAGCTGACCAATTATTCATCATGAAAAGCATGCTACCTTGTGATGCTATTCTGTGAAGTTTAGCGAAGTTTGTTTTATTTTACTAGTGATACTTTAATCTCCATCAGATCGAATAGAATTTGATGGTGGAGGGGAGAAAAAAACCGTAATCCGCTCCACAGAGTTCTCACCTCCTGTTCAGACGGCAGTGACAGGGTGACAGGGGGGACGAGAAACGCATTCCATGACTCTATTGAAAACATTTTCCACGTATCATAAGTCACTGCAAGATACATGAATATAAACATCAAAGTATAATGTGCGCAGTCAAACAGAATAAAAAGGACTATAACCAATGAGCAACACAATGGGCCGCTAAGCATCAAACAACAAAAAAGAATGGAAAGCGCTTGATACAACAGCAGGTGATGTATTAGTAACAACTGAAATGAACAGTACTTCGCAGAGTCGAGACAATAATTTCTGAGAAGCTAACGCTAGCTTGAAGCAACTGGTTTAGAATAAGAGATAATTGGAACTCTTTGACGGCCGTAGTTCGACCAACTGCGGTTTATGGAGACGCTGATATGGCGAATCAGACTGATGCAAAAGAACCCGAGAGAAAATGCAACAGTACAAGCGCAACAGTCTATAAGCATAAGGATTTAGCATGATAACAATGTCGGGATTAATTATCAAATCCTGAGTTGTGTGTCTGCTGGGTAAGTCAGACTATACGAAGATTTTTCTTTAGAAGGACGTAAGTTTGTATGTATTCTGACCACACTACTGTACTGTAATTTAAGTGGGAGCAAAATAAGGAATTATATAAGGCAAGTTTAATATTTTCTGGCGAACTATATCTCTGACGGGATAGAAAGCCTACAGTATTGAATGTCTTCGACATGATATGGCTTGCACAGTTATCCCATTGCATGTTTTCTTGAATGTACACACAGAGTGATCTTAATGTTTTCACAATTTTAATTACTTGCGATTTGTAAAACGAAGCTATTTCGGCGCTACAAGTTTAATTCTTTGGACGGATAACGACAGCTTCAGGTTTTGCCTCATTTACTGAAAGGGGATTTATTTTCGACCGTCGTTCTAGATTGTTTAATGTGCGATTAGCATGAATGTTTAGATCGCTGCAAGTGACACCAGGTATAGGGACAGCAGTCTCATCCTCATAAATGAGAAAGCGAACGGAAGTGTCAGCAGTAACAATATCTTTAATGTACAGGTTGAAAAGCAGAGCAACAAGGACCGCGGCGTTTACTGAGCGGTGTGATGATTTAGAGTTCCTAAACTGAACGTATTGTTTTAGAGATGGTCAATAGGATTTCTTGACCAGTAAAGCTTGTCTTCGTATACCGTAAAATTCAAGCTCACCTTTTCATTCATGCATCTTTGAGTGTTTCTCTTCCAAACCGCACTAAGACAGCAGGTATTTTACTTGGTTCACATTGGAGCCTGTGACAAGCCTCATGTACGCAACAGTCGACCTAAGCTAAATCAAAAAGTTTAGCCGCCTCATTAACTTTCTGTAAGATGTTTTCCTGCTCGGTTACCTGAAAGCTATGTATCTCTAATATTGTTTTTCTGCTGTGACGCTAAAGGTCATTTATATCAGCATGCAGATAACGCATTTCTTCGAAAGGATTGGCGTCCTCTACATGTTCAAGCGTTTTCTTGATCTGCTCGATCTCTTTCTTCTGGTTGTCAAGACGGCTTAGCAAAATGATTAGACATGGTTTGGATTGAGTGCTTGATGCTGTCGGCCTGTTGTCTGAGTTGGAAGAGACAGTCGAGCTGCCGCACAGTTCAGCCAAAGTGGCGGCTACATTGACGTCCTGGGATGTACCTCTTGCACTTGCCACGCCGCTACGCGAAGCAGTTGTTTCGCATATCAGACAAACAATTTTTGTGGTAGGACCCACTCCTCGCCTTCGTTGACACATGAGTAAACTATTTTCTTTGTGATATGGGTACGCGCATTGCTTACGCTCAAGAATGCTGTCAACAGTTTCGATCTCAGGATTGAAGGCTGAAAAGATTTCCGCTTCTGAATCACCCGTGACGATTGATAGCGTTCACATCGCAAGAAAAAAAAAGCACCAAAAAACAAAAACAAACAAACTGGTTTGGTTTATTGGTTTATTGGGGTTTAACGTCCCAAAGCGACTGAGGCTATGAGGGACGCCGGCAGTGGAGGGCTCCGGAAATTTCGACCACCTGGGGTTCTTTAACGTGCACTGACAAAACAAACAAACTGCCGAGCTTAGAAACAGCAGTGGTTTGAGCATACACAGCGAAGAAAAGCGATGAAAATATACCACAAACCTGAGAAAAGTGCGCAGGGACCTGTCAAAAACGCCCGTCCATATTATGCCACTGCCGCTGCCAAACTGCTGTTAAAGTGGGGCGTAGCCAGCCGATGAAGATCACGCAGCGCAATGTTTGTGACGCAGGATCCGAGAGCCATTTTTTCAGAACTACACATAACCGAACTCATGACTACACAAATTTTGGGGAGATGAAAGTTGACAAAAAACCAGTTTTCTGGTTGTTTGGTGTCGCCGTCTGACATTGAGATATGCACTGCACAAGGCAAAGTAAGGGAAAACTGAGAGCGTGTTCCCCGGCTTTTGTGGCAGCACCTCTTGAGTGTAAATTAAGACATTACTTGTTTTCAGCATTCCGCAAACATTTTTTAGCACCTGTAGATACCAACAAGCATCATAAGTTTAATGGAAACGAATATTTTAATATTGAAACTGTGTTTTTTTTGTTATGGGAGTAAACTATTCTGTAACACTATGGCAATAGGATAGTGCAGCAAACAAAGTATCAAACCAGTTGTGAGGGCTATTGCAGTATCAAGAAGGGACTTGCGCATAAGAATAGCATATTGAAGTCATCGACTATGATGGAGCACCTGGAAGCAGATCTGTAGTTGGAGGATGCATTTGAAAAAGTGACAGCCTGCGCCCCACAATTGCCCTTCGTAAATTTTAGCGAGGGACAGCCCAGTTATTACACCGAAAAGCGCAGCTTCCAACTATCTAATCCTTGAAACAGATATGCTATTTATGCATGTCCCTTACAATTCTAGCATGCTAGCATAATAACATGATCAAGGCAATAACCAACGCGAAATTTACGCAGAAATGCACACAGTAGTCAGTTTGCTCACAATTCGGTGGGTACGCTGTGATGACGCCACAGGGTCAAATGACATAGGTTGCCCACTTATAGGCTGCTTCTGCGGGGATTTTCCGCTCAAAACGTCGACGATGACAACTACGCCGGTGTTTCTGCAGAAGTGGAGCCTTTAATATCTTATTAGCAATATGCCACTGATGGCAAAGCAAAACATTTTGTCTAATATTGCTTGAGAAAGCGCGTATACGGTCACCAATATCGACGAAGGATCTTGCCACCGTACGTTGACCGTGCACAATACGTAGTACGTACTATCAAGGTGGAAAAAAACGCGAACAACGCGGCGTCTACACGCTCCGCTATATGAATTTCTTTTGATCGCGCTTTTACCTGGGTGGTAACAATAAGTCGTGAGAGTTGTCCTAGAATGCATCGAAGACGACTCTAGAACCCTTTTGCTATCACTGACGTAAAATCGTAATTAAAAGAAATGCAAACAGCGGAGGCAAATGTAGGCGTCGCTCTGTTCCCGTTTCTTTCCATCGCGATAGTACTTGTACGATCTTGTGCCATTGCCTAGAATCCCAAGTTACTATTCGAGGTTGCCCGACTTACTCGTGTACGCTCGTGTAGTAGCTCGGGAAAGTGCGGGCAAGTTCGGAGGAGCGTCGCGGCAGCTGCGCGAGAGGTTGCTCGGGAAGAGAAACATGGATCTGAAATTCCCTAGCGGTGGCGGTGATAGAAAAAACCACCTGACAGCGCAGTGCCGCATCGCTTAACCGCTGCGCCACTGCGCTGGTAGTGGTATGAAGACTTGCCGCCATCTGTGACCGTTAAGTAGAGTATTACCAATTCTGCATAAATGGGCATTAATGCACCAGAAATATCGCATCATACTGTTAATGCTTAAGTGTTCCCCTTCAATTGAAGAATGAATGCTTGCTTTCGCCCGTTTACTCGGTTTAGCTACGTTAAACCCCTACTAATGTGTTTTTTTTCTTGTTTTTAAGCAGTAGCACTACTAGTGCAATCTTGTAAGCATCCGATGTCTCAAGCCGACCTTTGCGCGCTAGTGGCGCGCGCCACACGTGACGTCATAGGCTGCTTCACCGCAGGTGCAGCGGTGGGGGTAGAAGTTAACCTCTACAATATCCTAAAGCAAAGAAGAAAAAGAATCTCGACTCGCTTCGTAATCGCAGCTATGCGAGTCTGAACATGTTCTGCCGTGGCTCTGCTTCTCGGGTGAGCATGCAGGCTAGCCCGGGGCCGTCCGGGTTGTCTGTCGAAGAGTATCATGTGGGACGACGGGACAATACAAGGCATGACGACGGCGGCAGCGGGAATCAGCGAGAATATGAGTGGATGCGATGGCTACTTACCGAAAGCGAAAATTGGAAGAACGTCTGGCTGAAAATTTTGCAGCGAGCAAAATCTTCACCCGCGAGTTTGTGGAAAACGCGTTTGAGTTTTCGTGCTCCGTATGTGACCGACTTTGGCATCAACGCAATTTGGAAACTCTCAGGCTGTGTTTAATAATTGAGATACAAAAGGCATAAACATGTAAACTGCACGATATTCCGGGATTACCCGAGTTAAACCATCCGTTATTTTTAGTCACCTCTTTAATCTGATCGCATGTGCGCTTGTACCCCCCAACTATGTAAATGTGGTTGTGGTCTAAGTAAAAGTTAAGATAATATATATTGTGCATATTCTCTATTATTTTCTTTTTATGGTCGCCGTCTGAAGCGCTAATCTTTTTGTAATATGCCTTCCTTCAAGAAGACTGCAACACAGTACAGCTCATAGACCGATTGACTTGACAGTTCCATGTTCTTCTTTGGAGGAGAAATTCGAGGCCCGTGTACTGTGCGATGTCAGTGCGCGTTAAAGAACCCCAGGTGGTCGAAATTTCCGGAGCCCTCCACTACGGCGTCTCTCATAGCCTTAGTCGCATTGGGACGTTAAACCCAATAAAACCAAAACCAGTTCCATGTTCAACAGTGTACAAGCTGTCCTTGGCTGAGACTCATCCAAGCTTTGTGTCAAACGAAGCTGACACTTCATTTGTGCTTTTAATTGTGATGAGTTCAAAAAAATCCACTGAAGATTGCTTCGTTTGAGACATTTATTACCAAGGTATTTAAAATTCGTAGCGCGTACCAAAGTCAGTTCTTTTGGCAAAAAATTTTGGGACAGCAGTGCGGGTACGGTAGCTTACGATTTTCATTAACAGTGCACCCATCACCTGGATTTCTCACTTCACCGCACCTGGGAATAAAATAGAAAATAGGCATCTGTAATGGTAGTTTTAAAATGCATCTTGTCTGGACTAAAGGACATTCTTCAAATATGTCTTTTTTGGTCTAGTAGCCTACTTAAAAGGAAGTCTGACAAGATTTACAGCTACATTTAGCTCAAGGTCATCGCATTCTGTGAGAGGTGACACTAATTTATACGCTGTACAGAAAATTGAAAGGGAAAAAGAACAACGCGCTATTAGTTTAATGTCAAAATACTATACTGGGCTCCATCTAGCAACATCGAGATATCAGGTAGAGTTGCCACTCGGCATCATTGGTACGTGTTGAGTAGCCAACTGCGAGCTAATGGCTCGCTACCTTTGCAGTTGGCGGTGGTCACCTAAATCTTACACAGAAGAATAGCTTCGCAAACATCTCTGCAAAGCTGAACGCGAGAGGCGAGTACATGAATGTCCTCTATTCTGCGTTGTGCAATTTGATGGAACGAAACATTCCTGACGTAGAGTTCGCGGTGTCCGGAATGTGGTACACTGCCACTCTCCTCCGCTTTCAAGCAGATAGGTCGCCACGCCATCACGCTATGTACAATGGTACCAGTAGGATATTGTCCAATTTACACACCTTTCAGAGTCAGTCTTTAGATAGCTTTATACGGACGTTTATTCGTGTGAGATGTTAGGTGGAAGGTGCAGAGCTTGTATGTCGTTGGTAAATTTTTATACTAGATGCCCGAATTTCCACCTTTAGTTTAGGGTGTCCGGCGGTAGCCGTCCGACCGCGGATTCCAACGCCGCGAAACGGAGGAAATAGCTGAGAACAGACAGTGCTGTAACCACTAGGCCTACGTCGTGTGGGCGAGGTGGCTAGGGTCATTCGCCTCATATGCTGGAAATTCTGAGATGCGGAGCTGATGGATAGAAGGTGCTGTGGCCATGTCTGGAAGATGCGTTTTTAGCGGTGGATGTCCAGCGTGTAAGCTGTTCTCAGCTCGTTACTAAAAAATGTTCCGTCGGCGGCGCTGCCCACATTCGCTCCGAGCTCTGAGGCCGCATCCAACGGAACCCTCTCCGGAGGCAGCACCGTCTCCTGGATGCACCATCTACAAAAATTCAGCATCCGCCTACGTAGCTCGCGTAAGCTATGGTAGTAGGGGAGGTAGGCTGGAATAAGTTCGGAGAAGCGGCAGGAAATCTGCAGCCACTGAGAAGAAGCTCGGATAATTTTGGAGGAGCTTCGCGCCAGCTGCGCGAGAAGTTGCTCGGGAAAAGTAACATAGGTCCCACGATTCCTACGTGCGGCTGTGACAGGAATGGCCACCTGCCAGTGCAGAGGTGCATCTCTTAAACCGCTGCGCCACTGCGCTTCCAGTGGTATATGAGGACTCGCCGCCATCTATGAATGTTAAGTAGAGAATGGCCAATTCTGCATTTATGGGCATTAATCCAGGCAGCTCCGAATTGTGTGCAGTTTGGTGGCCAGCGGGAACTAAGTTACACAAAAGCACAGAATACCACACTCAATCAGCCACAAACGCACCAATGAAAACGGCAGTAGTGCGCCATTCTTTCGCACTCATAGCACGTCAGGAGACTTCATTGCCCTCGGTAGTTATTGTTTCTTCATCCCATGACGATCTCCAGCCAGCATGGCTGGATCATTCACATTCCAAACTCTAACCATATTCTGATGTTTTTAGTACGAAAGCATCACCGATTTCACAATTTAATTCACAATTTCTAGACACTTAAGCTCCGCCCTAGGGGTATCATGCGACAACGTCGAAGGATCATTTGCCATGCATGCAGAGTTGGTCATTCTCTACTTGACATTGACAGATCCCCTGGAGTCCTAATACCACTCCTGGCGCAGCGCTGGAGCGGTTAGCAATGCGGCACTGCCCTGCTATGGTTGGCATTGCTACCCGTCCGGTTTGTGCGACCCAGGTTGTTCTTCTCGAGCAATACCTAATTTAACTGCCACCTGCCACTGCGCAGTTTGCTCCCAATCTGGCAGGTTGTGACGTCAATACAAGGTCACGTGATCCTGGAGTCCTTCCTGCCTCCTTGGTTGCTTCTCTGGAGATTTTTTCCCATTTTGGGCTCAGGTTCATCGACGACAACCCGGATTTTCATATTTTCATCTACACGATCTCCTTAACGCTCTCACATTAAAATTATGGCGTCTGTCTGTAGCCGGGGAGAGTGTACCCTCTTCCCTCAAGCAGTACCACCTACCGGCAAACTCCTCACAGTATTCCCCCGCTAGGTGGCTGCCCGTATTCCATCGACACCCTTGATGTACCACCCAGTTCTTACCAGCCCACCCACACCCTCCAGAAGCGCCACCTATCCTCCAACTCTAGCCTCCAGAAGCGGCTCCCACAACCCCCCAGCCTACCTCTAACGTCCACAGTACCTCCACCCACTGAAAGCTCATAGAGCAGCGGAAGAAAATGGGACGGCAAATAAAATTTAAATATGCATTAGGATAGCCACCTGCCCTCCCGAAGAGCCACCGACAATGAATGGATGGATGGACGGATAGGAGCACCCCCTTTGAAACTAGGTAGTGGCAATTGCCACCATGCTCAGCTTTTCTTTCTTTATTATTTTTTTTACTGTGTTGTCAATTCTCATTAAGATTCGTCATCATCTACCACCTTCCCATCCCGCCCCCTAACGTTGAGGCTGCGCTTTAATTTATTTATTTTATTCGAATACCCTAAAGGACCACTGGGTGCGTTACGGAGGGAGGACGCAAAGCAGAACACGAGTCTTTCACACGCACACAAAAAGTACAGCAGATGGTTAATGCGGCGCTCAAAGTACAAGGCAAGAAACATTATTACAAAGAAATATTTATAAAAAATCCAAAATAAGCAAAAGCAAAAGACAAACAAGAGTGGTTGTGGATGAATCATGTAACAAATTAACTATGTCGCTGAAAGTGCTAAGGTTCTAGATACTTCTTAAATCTGAATGAAACAACCAAAGCTTTGTTATCATGCCGACCCCGGAGGGTAATGAATGGTTCCATTCTTTTATTGATGAGGCTAAAGGCAAATTCCTGTACTTTTCAGTCCGGGCAAATATAGGGTTAACTTTGTAGGCATCACCGATGCGCTGTGAGGTATGAAGTGGTGGTAAAATATCCGACCGAAAAAATTCGATGTTGCCGTGATAGTGAGAGTGAAAAAAAGATGATCTGTCGAATTTTATGCACACTGCGAAGAATGTTGATTTCCCTCAAAGATGAAACACTTTGAAATAGCGAGTAGGATGACAAGTTGAATCGACCTGCTTTATTCTGTATGGATTAAAGTATATCGGTCAGAAGACCCTCGTTAGAGGGTATTACATAAGGGGTGGGGCACACAGAAATGAAAAACAGAATGACTAACACATAAGTTGAAAGTTATACAAATATAAGATTATCACTGAGCAAGTACACGCGTGATTGCTTCGATGAACAATGATGCACGAGGCAATGGTAAGCATCCAGCCCTGTTTTTTTGTCGGCCACATATAAGCGTCGCTTCAGAAAGCCAAGCTATTTTTGCGCTCTAGATGTAATATATTGTATGTTCAGAACATGTTAAATTAGAATTTAGAAAGATGACTTCACAACAGGCATGACTCAACAATAGGACATCAGGATTTAGTGGGTGTAAAATGCGAAAGGGGGCGCGGTGGTGCCAATGATCGACAGCATAGAACTGAATCATAAAGTGTCTTATTTAGGAGGGGGTGGGTCTCTAAACAGTTCCTGTACTTGTAAGAGACAGTTCGATCTGGCACTTGCCATGTAATATGTCGCTCTCTCCTGTTGACCTTTCTGTCATGTATCATTTCTCCTCGCTCTCTTTTCGTAGACAAGCGAGTGTTCCAGCAGATAATGCAGCACGTTAGCGACATACATTATAAACTTGCATAGCCTTCCTAGAAGGCTGTAGTGGAAACAATCAAGGCTGTTCCTACATTGGCCTCTCGTATCGAGCTTTGTAAAGGAAGAATATGTTTTCATTTGAACGCAATGCATTAACTTTGGACTACGATACTCACCACCAGTGATACAGTTTTTTTTCAGAGCTATGGCACAAAACAGCTCCACAGTCGTTTTCCAGGTCCATGGGTTTACCGTTCGGTATCAGTTTTTTTCGGAATTTGCACTGCCCTGAAAATCATTCCGCTAGAATGAAGACTTTTGCAGAAATACCTGAATCCTAGCTATTATATTCAAGACTATCAGAAAGGAAGATAATCGCGCAAACATAGTAAAAATTTCTGAAATCCTAATATACACTTGAGACCACCACTCAATAATTACGTTGAGTAACGCGGCGATTATGAGAGTACCGATCTGTTATCGCTTTTCTAACTGCAATGTGGTTTCGTGAGGAGCTATCGAACGAAAAAATGGTTGACTCTTTCGGTTCGTTTCAAAGAGAAACTTGAGGGTCGTAGCAGTTGCCGCTTTTGAATATGACTTCTGTTATATACGAGAGACGCACTAAGAAAGTAAAAGTGAGCACGACTGCGCTTGGCATGGTTTTTTAAAATTATCAGCAACATCTTCATTGCATCCTTCAAAAAATTTATGTGCCATAGCTCATGTACACCGCTCACGACAAAAATGTTTCTGCGTGACATGTGAGGATTTCCCACAGCTGAAACCAGACAAGGAATGAAACCCGATAAAGTTTGCCAATCACGCACTCCTACGCACTCACCGAAACATTGAACACGGGCCCCCAATTATTCTTGCATAAGGTGAAGCCTCTGCTCTCACGTGCTAAAGAGCTCCAATATTTCTCCGAAATCTCCATGTTTCTCCCCTAGTAGGTTCTTAATAGACAAACTTCACCTTGAATTTCGGTGGCGGGTTCTGATCGTGTGACTCACATAGAAAGTTGAATACAGATGATTTCTGTGCGCTGAAAGAACACGTAAGCTGTATTAACATGCACGTGCAAGTCGAAGAAAAAAAAGGAAATGTATAAAAAGACCGACTGTCCCCGTGACTGCTTGTCAATTATAGTCTCACACACTGACCAACATGATCGCGCTGAAGCAGAAGTATGCGGTAATTTCGCTTATCATATGCAACAGCTCCGTTTTTCTTAAAACGCAGTTTCTTATCCATGTACAGTTGCGGCTGGGAGCAAATTTATTATCATCGCAGCAATGAAGGTTTGGAACTTCGGAACTCTCCAGTCCGCTCTTTTTCCAAGAAGTAATTTTCTCGAATAGTATATGTTATCGCTAAAAAAACTAAATATAAAAATTTGTACACACTCTGATAGCACGCAACAGGTGTATTAGTGAAATGCTCGGGTATAATAAAGGAAAATAAAGGAGCGGGCTTTTCTTCTCACTTATATTTTTCTCGTGAGGCGCCTTCCGTCTTCAAGCGTGATTTAAAATAAAGTTGCTGTGCTTGGCATTATAGAATATGCCTCAAAAAGGAATCTTAAGGAAAGAGTCCCGAATAGCGTCAGCATAAGTCAGCATAATACTAAGCTGGCATTGCAGAATAATAAATCAGAATAACCTGTTTTCAAGTTGACCGTGAAGTTTGAAAATTCGAAGATAGAATCAGGCTTTCAAATTGTATTTAAACATTTCAAGCATTACCTTCGCTCTATAGCACCAAAGAGTGTTATTACTCCTTTAGAAGCCTATGAGTGACTTGGCGGCATGCCACAGTCTAAGCAGATGCGTTCTTTAAAGAGGGCAAGCGAAATTCGTAGCGCAATCATATTGTCACGGGTCGTTCAAACATCGCGGGTCGTGGGGACACTGGAGGACCAGGACCACAGGACAGCAGGCGCCGGAGACAGTCCAAGCGGTCGCGGCCGGGCTCACGAGCGATTCCCCACCGAGCCTCTTCCTCTTTGCCGGCGATCGGCTCCCCGCTGGTTGAAGATGGCGTTAAGTGAAAAATCACGAACAACACACATGACACTGCTCTCCTCCCGAAAGGCGCATCGTCTCGATGCGCAGAGAGGCAGCACTGACGCTGAAAAACGCGTAAAGCGCGAAGAGTTAGGCCACGTGCTCCGAGCGGTCACAGTACGCTTTGAGGCGAGCGACGTGAACAACCTCGGAGGCAGGGACGCACGCGTTACTATCGGCAGCACTTCGTAATTTAACTCGCCTATACGGCGAATCACTTCGTACGGGCCAGATTATCTTTTGAGCAGCTTCTCGCTAAGGCCACGGCGTCGAAATGGAGTCCACACCCACACGCGATCACCAGGATTGAATTGAACATCCCGATGGCCTTGGTTGTATTGCCGAGCATCGACTTGCTGGCCGGCTTGTATGCGAAGGCGGGCCAGCTGTCGGGCTTCTTCCGCATGTTGGGCGACGAGTTGAGCATCGGCGTGAGTGTAGACGTCTGGCTGGTGGGGCAGCAGAGCGTCGAGCATGGTAGTGACTTCCCTGCCGTGCACCAGGCGAAATGGTGAAAATCCGGTAGTTTCTTGAACCGCGGTGTTATACGCAAAAGTGACGTAAGGTAACACTTCGTCCCAGGTTCGGTGCTCGATGTCTACATACATTGAGAGCATGTCAGCCAAGGTCTTGTTAAGGCGCTCGGTCAGCCCGTTTGTTTGCGGGTGGTATGCGGTAGTTTTGCGGTGGGCGGTATGGCTTAAGTTCAGTATCTGGGAAAGAAGTTGGGACATAAACGCGGCACCACGATCAGTGATAAGGACCTCTGGGGCACCGTGCCGAAGAACAACTGACTCGACGAAAAACTCTGCCACATCCGAAGCCGTTGATGACGGCAGAGCACGTGATTCGGCATACCTCGTAAGGTAGTCCGTCGCAATTGCGATCCAGCAGTTCCCCGATCGCGACTGAGGAAAAGATCCGAGTAGGTCCATACCAATTTGCTTGAATGGACTGAGCGGTGGCGTGATGGGGTGAAGGAGTCCCGCAGGCGACCCGTGACAATATCTGAAGCAGTACACCGTACCGGGTTGAATAAGCAGCGACTCTAGTACGAAAGAAGCGCATTCTTAACGGTAAGGCACATGCAATGGCACAGTAAAAGATTATCTCCGTATTACAAATCCCTATAGTTAAGCAGTATACATACCGTTCTTGACTCGTACCGTTAGAGTCTCACTGTCACTTCTAACATCCGTGAATAAAATTGCCATTAATATAACAGGCAGTAAGCCAACGAAGGTGTGCATGTTTATACCGCAGTTCCGAGTCTATTAGGTACTCTGCGGCTAGAGATCCAAATTTTTTCCCGCTTTATACTCGTTTAGGCTATCTCCCTAGGTGACCCTAAGAAACAAAGAACCATGCACTGTACCGTTCCTTTAAATAAGTGCTGGTGATTGCCCCTGCAGAAGTAAAAAAAATGCAGGCATATTAAAGCAATAACTGCAGCCACATTAACGATGCTTATATTTCTACTGTGGGGAACTTCTCGTGCAAATAACCTTTGAAAGTAAAAGGTCAAATGTTTTACATCTCACTTATGTAAATATGTGTCCATCTGCTGGAAAATTTCTCATTATGTTTTAGGTTGGACAGTCCTAGACCTTTCTGACCTATTCAACGCATGGTTGTTATAAGCAGCGGCTGAATGCTAATTTAGAATGCATGCTATGTATAGTTTTCTTTAACAGACTCGTTTGAGTTCCTTGGAAAGAAGGGCTTCAACCTTTGAGTGACCGTTCAAAAACGCGTGTAAGTGCGGCGTAGCTCCTGTTCGACACTCGGCTCGGTCATCGAAAGTGGAGAGCAATGAATCTTTTCGGTCACATAAATGGCCCCGCGTTCTTAATATGAAATCAGTTTATACAATATTTTTGGGAATCCCTCAAGGTGTAGCAGATTTGTAATAAGAGAGTAATTACTCATTGACATCCACCCCAGCACAGCCATGCGGCTACCAAGGTAGCCGTACGGCTACCTTGGTAGAGCCTTCGTATGGTACAGCATACCTTGGCATGGTAGGGCGACTGCTCCGGATGTAAATGAATGTAAACGAGTAATTACTCCGTTATTGACATGACTTTAGCCTAAATTTTGACTCCTTGATTGCTCGTATCTAGAAAAGGCTTACTGTCTATCTTGTATTCTACAGTGGGTGTAAGCATGAAGTGCGTTTTATGAAAGGCGTGGGTTTCTTGAAGGACTCACACATAGTGAAAGCTGCACGTTGGTACTAACAACGCCTTCGGCTACTGAATGTGTCCCTGCCCTCGCCAGTTTATGTTCTTTGACATAGGCAGCATGAATTATCTCTTGGGCTCCTTTCGTGATTAATGGTCTCTCCCATCAATCGCTTTCATTATCTGAATGAGCTTGGGTTTAGCCTCTGGAGATGCTTACACGCCACCCCGTTCAGCTGCTCCTGTTCTAGAGCCATAGAAGTCAGGATAGAGTTCCACTTTTAGAAAACTTTATTTGACGAAAGAAAAGATGCAGTAACTTTCACTTCATGGTGGACACATCAATCACACCGCAAGGAATGAAGGCGGCAGTGCTAGAAGCAAAAGAGAAAGAGGCGCCTTAGTGGAGAACCATTTATCAATTCAGGCCATTTGAAGTGATTTAACGCTCACTCACATCGCACAGACCAAGGCTTCTTGTATTTAGCCTGCACTGAAATCACGCTTTCGGTGGCTAAGGTTTAGCCAATAATCTGGGACTAAGCAGGCAACCGCCTTAACAAATCAGCCATCCAGGCCCATTTCTTCGGTTTGACGGAACCACTAGCCTATGTGAACCGCTGACAGGAGAAAGACGTGCGTGGGAGAGGCCAAGGCGCCTCTCCCACGCTTCGCCGCTGTACACGACCCGGAACCAGAAAAAACGAATCAGCGAAGAGGTGACTCGTCGTGCAGCCGAGGTCAACCGAAACTGTGAATGTCATCGCTAGTCGTCCATGGATGCAGCCGAAGGCATGTTTTTTCTGGACGTAAGCGGAAGACCAGGGCTCTCCAACGCACTGCGGATGGAAGAGAGCTAGAATGTGCTCGGAGCTTTGACCGAAAACTCTGTGGAAGGCAAGGTCGCGCAGATCTAAGGTCACTATTAACGTGAAGCCCAAGCTCACCGACGTATTCGCTGAAATACAGCACTGCGTGTCAAGATATTTGCCTTGTTTGCCATGGCTGCATAACCGCCATTTCAGCCAGTTCCCAAGGTTACGGCGCGCATGCGCAGCACTGGCCTTCGAGGACCGCCTGAAATGAGCCTCTGACTAGAATAGTGAAGCTTTCGCTAGAAAATGGAGACGGCGCAACTACGCACGTGTCACTTCCTTGCAGCCTAGCGAGAAAGGCTTCCGGTACGTCTTTCTATAATGTTTTTTTCTTTTTCCTACTACTGAAATCTTGCCGAAAGCAGGGACGCCATTCCTTCACTGTCTACAGTGAGGCGAAAGCATATTCGTATCCAACGCAATTTTTCATGAAATTATTTTTGTATGCTCGGTCATTCACACGTCTGCAAGTCTGACCCGTATGTGCCCTGCCAATGGAGGGGGGCATGTTGCAAACAGCACGTGTGGCATGCGCGACAAACTTTTTGGCATGCCTAACAGTGCTGCCATTAGAAACTTGCTTTCTTTCTCTGCCCTTCGCAGGTCAAAAACACAGACATTTGGTCAACACAGACCAGTCAGTTGACTGGGTGCACAAAACATCACAGTTATGCCAGGCGATTGTACCTCTTTCCCAACAACCCGCCTCGGTATCTCAGGGGTCATGGCGCTCGGCTTCTGACCAGTAAGATGCGGGTTCAATCCAGGCCGTGGCGGCCGAATATCGATGGAAGCGAAATGCTAGAGGCCCGTATACTGTGCGATGTCAGTGCACGTTAAAGAACCCCAGGTGGTCCAAATTCCTGGAGCCCTTCTCTACGGCATCCCTGATAGCCTGAGTCACTTCGGGACGTTAAGCCCTAATAAACCAACTAATCAATGTTTCTTAACATTAGGCGAGGTGTCATGCAAACGCGGCACAACTTCGAGGGTACATCATTTTATCTACTTTACACAAAAATGATTCTAAAAGCATTTCATGCTTAAATATTATCTGTTGGTACACAGGATCTAATAGCAGGAGCATGCTCAGTAGGCTTTTAGGGCGCATGAACTTTTAAAGCTCCTAACCTCGAGCAAAGCTTTGTATTAACCAGTGGGAACAAGACGTTCAGCGGGGAACCAAACGCTCTCAGTTGAACTGGACATGCGTCCATTTATCTCATTCCTTTTTGTAGTATTTGTACACCAGCAGTTTCAGGGGATGAATCCCACATAATTTACAGCACTCCTATGCTTGAAAGAAGATCCGGTGGCCGCCCTGCCAGCAGCACTGTAAATACGAGCAGGAGCTCGTATTTGTTTTGTTATGTCATAGTCGTGCTCGTCAAGCAACTCGGAGAGCACCAAATCGAAAATGATACCCATCACCCCATTTTAACTTGTACCCTGTTGCACGTCTTCGGACAACAAAAATTACATGCTATCGAGGCCTTTGTGTCGGCCTATAGCGTACGAAAACTTAATTCAGAGCACCCAAGCTTGCGAGAGTGGCCCATGACTAGCCTCCAATTGCAGCCGTCTATCCTGGTGCTCTGATGGACGTTAACACAAAAGTTTGCAGTGCAGTGCCCTTCACGAGCTCAGTGTTCGCCTTTAAATTCATGCGTTTTTGAAAGCAGCGTTTGGTAAAACTGTGCCATTTTGTCTACGCTGTCTCGCCATTTCATAGACATTTTCCGCGCCAACCTTATTTCCATGGTAAGGTCCCACACAAACTCCAATACGCTCATCGAACTGCGCGCCAGGGTTGCCAGATTGGGCTATTAATAGCCAAATTGGGCTACTTTTTGTCCGAGTTGGCGTCAGAAATTTCGGTTTGGCTATGTGGCTACTTTTGGGCTACATCTTTTTCATACGTGAAAAAAAAAGTTAAAGTAGTTATAATGTGCTCTTTTACAATAACGCAGGGACAGAAATAAAAGGCATGCTGGAATAAAAATGCAGGCTATAGCAGGCTAAAGAAATTGAGCGCGTCTGCTACAAAATGACAATTTGTAAACGCTGTGTTCGAGAAAACTTGTGTGTGTCAGGCGGCCAAGGATCATGTCCTTTCGATTTCTTTTATAAAGAGTGGACACTACGTGAAAGTTGCCCCCAGCAAAACACTTCACGGCCTATAGATTCCACTTAATTCGCTAACTAACGCCACCCGCGCCCGCGCGCCACCGAACATAGACTGTTGCCGTCGGCACAAGTGAGCGTTCTCCTATTGACGGTGCACCACGGCGACCATGGTACCAGAATAGAGGTAAAACACAAAGAGAACTTAAGTCTCCATACGTGGTGCGAATGCGTAAGCATTGAATGCTACTGTTTCGCTTCTGTTGCGCGGTTTCGTGATCCGCACATATGAATGGTTAACCGTAGACGTGGCCTATTGGTTTGGGCGTCCGCTTCGGCTGCGGTAGTGGCTGTTTGGAAACCCACCACCAGGCATGTTCTTTTCTTGTATTGTTTATTCTGGTTCTGCAGACACATTCTGCTCAAGATACACATGAAGCAAGTAATTTGCTTACGCATTAATAAGGTATTCTTCTGTTTCTTCCTAATCTCGTGATGGACACAGCAAGCGCGCCACTCGCAAGAGCCTAAGCTTTTTCTGCAGCCTCAAGCGGCACACGTGCAGCCCTCGAGATTCATTGTGAGCTACGCGAGAGCGCCGTGTCCGTCAATTGAGTAATCCGCGTGCACTCATGCGGTGCCATGGCGTCATCCCTTGGCGCGGCGCGGAACCCACTGTAACTACTAACGAGGACGGCGGAAGTTAGTGGCATGACATGGCATTAGATCCGTCGCTACGAGAACTTTAATCAGAATGGGCAAATGGCTATGTACATCCGGAACTACAGAAAGAAATGGAAAAAGGAGCCGAAATATTCCAGGGTAAAATGTTTTTCTCATTATTGTGAACGTATACTGTTAGACTGAAGATGAAATCGACATAGATTATCATCTAATGGCACATATCCTTAATTTATTCTGATCTCATGCATATCGTCGAATGTAGCTTCAAGAAGGCGCATGCTAGGTGCTTTGAGGTGACGCTCTCAGCGAGACCCTTTCTCTTAATGCATAAAATTGAAATGTGAGGCTGCGTAAGTATACAGCAAGGTATTTTCACTGTCGATGTATGTAATCTGCGCGCGAACATTTAAAAGGTGAAATATTTTTAAACTAGAGCTGCGACTGCGTTATATAGCGCCGCCGTTCTTTTCCGCGTGCAGATCTGGCTGTCGTAACCCGCCTCAGGTGATATGGCCTACTGCCGCGCAAGAAAAGTGGAACTGCGGCCCCATTTTCAGGACCTGGTTAGCGCACCTGGTTAGCCGCACTGGTTAGAGCGCATGAAGGATGCGAAACGTAACAACGGAAAGAACACGCCGTGGGCACCACCTCCGACATCATGTGCGGGGAAGAAATCTAATATGTAAATATTCTTGCCGAAAATTAATTTAATATGCTTAAGAAATGTCGTCCCAAAAACAAATATTTTTGGCTACTTTTGGGCTACGCAAAATTTTCGCTTTTGGCTACGTTTGGGCTACTACATAGGCCAATTTGGCTACCAGAGGCCAGAGCCATCTGGCAACCCTGCTGCGCGCGTAACAGAAGCGTGAGTTTTTCGACTGTGGGGCCGAGTTTCCGGTACCTCCTTGTTCGTTCTAATCAAGTTACGCCGCCGTGATTGTTTATGGTGTCTGAGACGCTGTGCCAATTCCCTAATATACATTTTGACTGTAGAGCCGCCCTCGTTAGTAATAAATGACCGTTAGTTATGAGTACGGCCATTTTAGAAACGCCGAACTGAATAGAGCCTGCTTAAAGGGGCTTTAGTGGATATTGAGGCTCTTGCATTCGCGTTAAAAAAAAAGGTCCAGAGAAGCTACCGCTAAAGCCACTTAATAGGTGGCACAGTTAATAGCCAGAACGGCTAGTTTGTCCTGCTTCGTCGGACGTGTCTGACATTTAAAAAGGATGAGTTCAATTTTTTAGGATTAGCATAAATCCAGCGCTCTTTCCTTCAGACGGGGTCACTGGCCAGAAATTGCACTGAATTCCTGAACTTAGCCTTGCGACCTTAATTGTCGCGGCAAAATATGATAATTTTTTCGCAAGGAGTACATTGACATTTCACTTAGGTTAAGCATGGCTACGTTTGCAGGAGCTGTGTTCCTGAAGGCAAAAAATACTAACAAGCATGATTTGCTCCGACATGCTTGTAGATGATCACATGACCGAATGCCTATCATTCCACATATTCATCATTCCACATATTCTCTCTTGCCTACGCTCCTCTGGCCACCGTAGCATAGCGGACTGAATTAGGCATAGGAAGTAAGAAAGGATACATGATGGAATAGTCTTGCTCGTAGGGAATCCATGAGAGAAAAATTTTGCTCCCTTTAAGTGGTATTATTTCCTGCGTGATGGAGAACATGCAGTCGATACAGATGCACGCATTGACAGTTTGAACGCATGCCCTCCTCACATGGCCATTCTGTTAAGTAATTTGAGATTATTTTCGGCACCAATCATACGAAAAATGAATTCAGCAGTCAATCTAGCCAAACTACAGACTAAGGTGGGCTGCGCTATGTTGGCCAGTTCGTTCGTTCTACAATTATAGTGCACCATGCTCACAGTTCTACCGTTGCGGAAGTCATCGGGACACTCCCGGCGCCGTACATGTAGGCGGAAATTGCTCCGAGGAAGCCACCGTTATTCTTAATGACTCCAATATTGCTTCCCATAGCCTCCGATGTCCACAGCGGGCTGGGATTGCATTGGCAAAACTTGTTAGGAAACTAAAAATAAAGCTTATACACTAACATATATCTCATGGCACATTGTGCGAAAGGAGTTGCGTTTAGCCTCGATAACTATTTTGAGTCATTTTTACTTCAATGAACTTTTCTACTCCAACGTGAGGCTTCACATACGCGATTTAATTTTTTTGATGGATGCAGGATGGTGTTGGTGGGCCGAAGGCGGGGGCGGGAGTGTGGGTCTCCCTATATAGGGGAGGTGGTTGGAAGGTGCCTGGTAGGTGGTGCTTCTAGAGTGCAGCTGCGTTGCGGACTGCCTATTATAAGTTGACTTTGGCGTCGCCTTTTTATTGCGAGGGTTTCTACCGGGTGGAGGCCTTGTGAACGGAGAAGGTAAGGTGCCTACTTCGTCGGCGGCTCTTTAGCGGGGAAAATTTCGGGGGTGGCGTTTATAATGGCGCTTTTTCAGGACGAAGGTACGCGGCGGCGGGTTGGTAGATCGAAGGGTGATGGTGGGTGGACAGCCCCCTAACAATGCAGATGCATTGAGGAGGTGACTGATGGGTGGTGCTTTTACAGGAGGGTACAGGCATAGGGACGCTGGCTCTTCACATTCTAACATTGTTGCAGCTTTCGCGGAAAAAATATATTCTTATGTTCTTCTATTCCAAAACTCTTCTTCTATTCTTTCTTCAATCCTTAGTCAGGCTAGCGCTCACCCCTAGAGGGCCGCCAGTAGGTGCGAAATGTTGCCTGGCGATTAGTGAGGAAGCGGTAGTTGCGGGATAAAGAGGGCAAAGATGTCGCTGGAAACGATTGCGCTCAGTCCGGTAGCACAGCAGCGCTTACATGCAACGATTTCCTGCATTGAAAGTGGATCATGTACCAAGCACGGAATACTGCAAACCGGTGATTGGCACTGATCTGTCAGGACAGGAGCCTGGCGCGTACAAAAAAAAAAGCAGCTGTCTCCTTTACTTTTTCAGTCGAAAATCGATATACCTGCGTTCATCTCACCTGCGCCATCGCGCGGCATGGGCGCGTGGTGAAGCGTGTCGATGTGTCTTAAAATGCGCAACAGCGGACCCCAAGTAGCCGTAGACTCCGTAGGCTGTAATGGCTCTTAGACGCTATCGTTTCATACATTTAAGGGGAACTTGTGCTTCCCAAGTTTCCCAATGCAAAAGCGTTAATGGGTCCCTTCAGTGGCCTGTGTTCCTCTTTGCTCATCACTTCGCAGGCACGGACACTGCTTTTCTCTTTCGCCATCCCATAATACTTAAACATACGCGCGATCTCAGCACGCTCATTCCATGTCTTCTGCCTCAAAGCGCACCCCTTCATACTGTTCTTCAAATACCGGCCTCCCTTGAGCGGCGCAGGCCGCCTCTCTCGCGCCATCCCTTGGCGTTGCGGTTCACTCCGTTGCGTTCATTGTTCGTGCCGCCGCATACCGGCGCCACTACGACACTTATAGCGGATTTCGGTTGCTCGCACGCATACAGTTTGTTAATTATCAACATGAAGTAGTAAGCACAATCGGCAAACATTATTAACAAGTGGTTATTACCTCCACTGTGACCCACTTGGCGGTACAATGCGCTCCGGCTAAACCTTTTTTACCGCACTCAAGCCAAGCACCTCCATATTCGATGGGTGGCACGCCCGGCTCACTACCCAAGAGACACGGGTAAGGGTCTGTGCTCGACCATTTTTATATTGAACGCAATTGCTTTTCCTTCTTGACACGCACTATGTAATGGTGGTGGAGAAATGTCACAACCCTGGAAGCCAAAAAGAATTGTGCGTCGACGTCATCACAGTTGTACTCTGGGATCATTTTAGGGTACCCGCGCGAGGCCACGTGTTTATGACGTAGCAACCCTCTCGATGAGTTGGGTTGCCTTTGGCAGAACATCGGCGTTTGCTCCGAAGATCCGCTCTAGCTGCACTGCGATGAAAGGCCGGCTATCTGAAGTTTATGGCTCAGATTTGTCTAAATTCGGCCAGAGCAGACGCCTAACCAGTAGTGATGCAAAACTATCGATAGTACTATCGGTAGTACTATCGATGGTTGACTCACTGTCGAACTAGCGATGCTAAAAAAGACTCTAAGAGCACTTGCTGCTGGACTAGTTGGTTTTGGTTCATAATTAAATAGTTTTTAGGCGCAAAAAACAGACGAGACACATAGAAAGGTAACAGGACGAAGCGCCTAAAAACTATTTAAGTAAAAAAGACCATCGATAGTAGTAGTACTATCGATAGTAGTGCTATCGATAGTAGTATCGATAGTACTTTCGATAGTTCTATTGATAGTACGATCGATAGCCCTATCGATACTACTTGTTATATATAGTTCTATTGATTCTATAAAATTAACCACGCGTACACTCTGCATCATAAACTTGGTTTCCTGAGAGTGTGGTATGGAGGTGATGGTATGAATATCTGACAGGACTCGCTCGTTTTCGCGGCCTACGCGTCACCAAGCTCTGCAGACGTTCCCTACGTAAAGTTGTTGGATAAAATGTTAGCGTGCGAATGTCCTAGTTGCGCAGCATGTGTGCGAAAAGCATTTCTTTTGGGGTTACGTCAGCAAGACGACGTCTGCTGTGCACGATGTCGTCGTCTAATACAGCGCAACTTGTGCTGTTTGTTCTTTCATCGAATGCAGTTCTAGGCATTCTTCCGAACTGTCCCTGTGCATGTTAAAAAACCACAGCTGGTCGAAACTTACCCGGAGACCTCCACTACGCATCCCTCAAAGCTTGAGTCTCTTAGGAACGTTAATTCTCATGAGACCATGACACTAGTCAGGTGTCGCAAATGTTTTGGTTATATCGCTCGACAACAAATACATCACATCAGTATTGTTACTATCAATAGTGTTACTAGCATAGTACCGCTATCGATAGCAAGACTGTCGATAGCGGTACTATCGCTAGTAATACTATCGATAGCAACATTATCGATAGTAACACTATCGATAGTAGACTATTGATAACACTATCGATAGTCTATCTATAGTAGCACTATCGATAGTTTATTTACACTATCGAAAGTTTAAAAAAACTATCGATGCTATTGATAGTCAATTTTCCGGTAGTTCTGCATCACTACTATCCAGGCAGACGCATGAAACATCGGAACAAACGTGTGGCCGTACGGGGAAGTCGGCCGTAAGGAGCCCCTAAAGGTCTATGAGACAGCACTAGCGGACCAGCCGGTAACTAGCTCGGCAGAACAGCACAGGTGCAGATTTACCCCCGATGTAAAATTAAAATTCAGTTTATTTCCGTCGAAATCAATGGAGGGGGCTCAAATAAAAAGTGAAGCAAGTTCAGTTAATAGCGTTCGAACCCTCTTTTCATGCAATACATTGACGGTGGAACTCTGTTCTAACAATATGTAATTTACGTTTTGCAGAGCAAAGCGAAAAGTATATATTTCACATAAAGAAACAGGTAAAATAAGTTCCATAACGTCATTGTTCAAGTCATGCAATTCCAGCGCAATATGAAAGTAAAAAAAAAATAGTATAGCAAAACCATCTGTATTTGTTTACAGGAAATCACACGCGCAGGCTCCTGGGGTTAACCATCTCAGGCAACAGCAAATAGTGTTTTCACAGTGTTCATAAATTCAGTGGCCTCATCCATCCTCCCCAAGGAAAGCCTTAAGCTCGGAAATGTTAGTGAGGTTAATGTCGATTCGATTGCCGTGAAGGTTCTTTAATAATGGTGGAAGAGAATGGCGTAGCATATCCTGGCCCAGCTTTGTAGTTGAAAAATGAATTTTCCAAGATTCTGAAAAACGCGAGTCACGAAGCCTTGTTAAGTTCTTTAATTGTACTATTACATTAAGCTCTTGCTGGCTGTTGCGAATTTTTTGCTTGCATATTTTTGCCAATGTATACAAATATAAAACATGCACACTTGTTATTTTAGGCGAGGTAAGATATTCGCTAGAATGGACTTGGGAGTCAGCCCCTACGATACGAAGAATGGTAATTTTTTGTAGTGTATGTATGCGATATAGATTATTTATGGTTGTCCCCAATGCAAGAAAACAATGGTTAATTTGAAAAAAAAATTACTGCATTGTATCTGTGTGGGTTCAACGCTTGTGGTAGGAATTAGCGTAATTTGGCCAGAATTCTAACATATTTCGATGCTTTTGTTACAATATAGTTAACATGGTTATCACATGACATGTTTTTGTGTAGGTATAACCCCAATGTTTCAACTGTGTCGACGATTTCTATTGCCTCTGACCCTAATGTGTTGTTTAAAGCTTAAGGTATCTGGGATAGCTTGGGAGTTAAACTGACAGCTTTTGTTTTCTAGTGTAGTTCGCGTCACCTTTCGTGAAGTCACTCAGAACAACAAGAAAAGGCGCTGAAGTCAGCCAGGGAATTCGCGTTCAGTAATTCTGCTAAGTTCGACAAGAACACAAGTACAACGGTTCTGGCGAGATAACAGAACAGTTATTCGAAGTCCTGTATTCATATTTTCGTCAGTAAGCAACGTTACGGCAAAACCATCATCGCTGGCTGCCAAGTTGCGGTCCGATGAAGCCCTGAAGCCAAGCCCATAGCCGACACTTCAGTTCCTCAGTTGAACGCCGCTAAACAAAGTCGTAAGAGCCCTCGCTCTAAATACTACCACACATGAAGAGAAGTAACACGGACACTTAAAGCACATTCGAAGCGCGGTGAAGAACAGGTGTGAGGGACGCTACGGACGAGTGCTCTAAAGCATCAAGAGAACGATCAAATGCATACACCCTTACAGGCTTCAAGTCCGACTTAACCAGGTCGCATCACGCAACACGTCACACATAATCACACCAGGTTCCAGCTCTCACTTTGTCAGCACATGAATATTCCGGGAGACACACGCATGCATCGAGGAAACAGAGCCAGGTGAGAGGGCGATCCTGCGCAGCATATTGTCACGTTTTCGTGACGGCAGTCCAACGGTCAGGAAGACACCAGAAATACTTGCGAACGAAGCTCTTTATTTGGGCTGATTTGCGCCCGCAAAAGAACTGAATCACTCGGTGGCGGCTTAAGGAACATGCGTGCTCGTCAATCGTCGATCTACGAATGCCCGCTGCTCGCGGCATCGTTCAATTTAAAGCCGGCAAGGAAACTTCGAGATAACAGGTTGAGATCATCTAGAGTAATCTAGAAACAAGTAGATGCAGCTGTTCATGGCTGTGAACAATCGAGATTAGTCCGGTCGCTTCTCGCGTCACAAACAAAAGTGATAACAACCCTTTCCTGCCGCCTTGAGCGTGAACGAACAAACACTACAATGATACGTGGCATTACCCCCCTTCCACAGAAGCATCGTCTCGATGCTTTAAAATGAAAACAAACACGGAGAATGCTTCGAGAACTTAGAGTCCTTTAACGTTCCTAATAAGGTGTAAGGGCAGCGGTAAAAGCTTCAGGTCTGGCTGTGTCGTCGTCGTCGTCGCTTTTGTCGTAGTTTTTGTCGTCGTATTTGTCGTCCTAGTCGTAGGGATCGTCGTAGTCGTAGGGATCGTCGTAGTCGTAGGGATCGTCGTAGTCGTAGGGATCGTCCTCGTCGTAGGGATCGTCCTCGTCGTAGGGGTCGTCGTCATCGAAGAGGTCGTCGTCGTCGAAGAGGTCGTCGTCGTTGTAGAGGTCGTCGTCGCCGTAGGGGTCGTCGCCGTAGGGGTCGTCGTAGTTGAGGCATAGTCTTGTGTTTTCGTTGATGGAGGATCTTAGTTATGCGCTCATCAGCAACCTCACCTCCAGAGGCTGCTTTATTCAGTTTACCTTCGGGGCCTGGGGGAGCGTCCGCGCACTGCGTAGCCTCGGCTAAGAGATACCAAGCGCGGGGACGATGGCGACGGGGAACGTGATAGGCGGCTCGGCGATGAGTATTCTTCCCGACGTAAAAACTCCTCGATTTCGGCTGGTCGCTGGCCGGGTCGGGGTCGTGGAGCGTCGTAAGAGAACCCTCGGATGCCCAGTCTTCTGTATGGGCAGTTCCGTAGGACGTGACCGGCTTCGCCACAGTGGAAGCATAGTGGGCGGCGCTGGTCGGGAGTTCTCCACTCGTCGCATTTCCTCGGCTGCGCGCGTCGCTCGTAGGACGGGCGGGTTGGGGCGAGTGGGCGGCGATGCAACGCAGCTAGCTGAGGGCGATAGGGGCTTGGGTCCCGTCGTCGAGGTGCAGGACGGCGCACAGCTGCGGCGTAAGTCATGGCTGGGGGCTGCAGAGGCTGCGTGGGTGTCGGCGTCACACCCAAGGCCTGTTGAACCTCGTCCCGGATGACGTCAGTGAGTGATGAAAGTTGCGGCTGCGTTCCCGTTGGCAGCAATCGTCGGAGCTCCTCTCGCACAACTTCACGTATAACCTCCCGCAGGTTATCGTTGTTAGCGGCATCCATGCAGCTTGCTGACAAAAAGCGCTGCTGGCGGTCATACTGGCGGGCTCGGGCGTCAAGAGTTTTCTCCATTGTGGATGCCTCTTCTACGAATTCCGCGATGGTTTTCGGTGGGTTGCGAACGAGGCCGGCAAATAGTTGCTCTTTAACTCCTCGCATAAGCAACTTCACCTTCTCTTCTTCCTTCATGCTCGCGTCGGCACGCCGGAAGAGACGCTTCTTTTCTTCAGTGTACAAAGCAACGGTCTCGTTTGGGTGTTGTATTCGAGACTGTAGCAGCTGCTGGGCTCTCTCCTTTCGCACGACGTTCGTGAAGGTCTTTAGAAGCTGCTCCTTGAAGGTTTCCCAGTTCGTGAGGTTAGCTTCCTCATTCTCAAACCAGACTTTTGCTGGTCCCTCCAAGGCGAAGAAGACGTACATAAGTTTTGTGGCATCGTCCCAGTTGTTGAAGATAGCCACACGGTCGAACTGCTCCAGCCATTCTTCGGGGTCGGCGCCAGGCGAAGCGTCGAAACTTGGTGGCACCCGGGGTTGGTGAAGAATGATTGGAGTCGTCGTCTGGGGCAAGCTCATGGTAGACCTAGCGGCTGGCTTCCGTTTCCGGGTAGGGTCTGGCAGATTCCCGAACTCTGGTGCGTCCCCTTGCAGGCGTCGGCTAGCGCGGTGGACTGGACTCAGGTCCTGCGGTTGATGACTCAGAGGGCTGGCGTCACGGCTTGTAGGGGGTGTCCGGTACATGGAAGGCTACCCAGCACCTCCACCAGATGTCACGTTTTAGTGACGGCAGTCCAGCGGTCAGGAAGACGCCAGAAATACTTGCGAACGAAGCTCTTTATTTGGGCTGACTTGCGCCCGCAAAAGAACTGAATCACTCGGTGGCGGCTTAAGCAACAAGCGTGCTCGTCAATCGTCGATCTACGAATGCCCGCTGCTCGCGGCATCGTTCAATTTAAAGCCGGCAAGGAAACTTCGAGATAACAGGTTGAGATCATCTAGAGTAATCTAGAAACAAGAAGATGCAGCTGTTCATGGCTGTGAACAATCGAGATTAGTCTGGTCGCTTCTCGCGTCACAAACAAAAGTGATAACAACCCTTTCCTGCCGCCTTGAGCGTGAACGAACAAACACTACAATGATACGTGGCAATATACACCCGCGCCATAGCACACTGCTCCCTGAACAGAGACGTCGAAGAACGCGGCGGCTCTGCGCGATCTATCGTGGGGCTCTTCCACAGGCTAAATAGTCCTATGAGCACTATAGGATCACATGAAACCTTAGAGCCTTAAATTGTAGGCAAAAATCTTACAGTGCAGTGCGTAACCGAACCAACAAGCCTTCGTAGCGTGGTTTAGCATACTTCGTAGCGTGGTTTAGCATAGCATAGGGAAACGGACGACACAGCGCTGTGTCGTCCGTTTCCTTGTCTTTAGTGCTCGTCTTCGTTCGCGCTGTTTATTCAGAATGCTTAACCAACTAGCCCACTAAAACGTGTTAAGACAATCTGAATGAAACCGCTTTTCGGTCATGGATTCAGCCGAGAGGAAGTTTCTTTGTGGGGCCACTGCAAGTCAGCAGGAGACCAGAGCTCTCAAACGCACTGCGGATGGAATAGACCATGAACGTGCTCGGAGCGCTGGCTGAAAACGCTGTGGATGGCAAAGCCGTGCAGATCTAATGTCGCTATTGAAGTGGTGCCCAGACTGAGCGAAGTATCCTCTAAAATACAGCACTGCGTGAAGTCGAAGTTGTTTCTTAAATCGGCGTTCTCTGTTCGTTTTGCCTGTTGGGTAGGGCGCTCGGAGCCGTTTGCTTGTTTATAGCGCTCTGACGTTCCTCGTCGGCGTTAGCGACGCATTCGGACTCTTTAATAGCGCTCTCACATCCACATACGCCTCTACAAAGATGTCATCGGTGTCCTTGGTGAAACTTTGAAACTTCTCTATAATCCGACTCCATTCAGCGGCCAGCATACAGAACTATGTGCTCCCATCGTATGGAAGCTCAGAAAACGGTGGTGCCTGATGAGGGCGTTGATGATTTCTAAAATGAAACGTATAGATCGCGCATCACGAGAGACCGGCGAGACTGACGAAAGGTGTAATTCATAGCAACAGAAAGCTGCTCTGCAATAGCCGACCCCATTTAACTGTCCTCGAAGCTACAGTATTATAAAGATCTGCTTAATATTACTCGGGATGAAAATTTTTGATTGCTTCAGAGAGATGCGATATCGCATTCGGCATAATCTTCCCCACTGAAGATATCGGTTGTTAACGAACGATAACAGCAACAGAGTAATTAAGCGCACAAGTTCGTGTGCATGAATTATAAACAAACCAACGACATAAACGGAAATGCAAGAATTATAACTACACAGAACTGAGTTGGTCTAACTTCTGATGTTTTACTGAGAGATGGCTTAGCCAGGGAACGAAACAACGGTTGTGATCAGGAGCAAAAAGCACACACAAAGAACGTAACCAAAAGCTCACTCAACCTTCAGGCAGCAATGGATGCATAAAATATGATTTTTGTTTATTCCTGCACGCGCATATCGTTTTTTACTGCGTTAAATCCTTTACTCCTAAGATAGGGAGACGGTACACTGATACACATGTCTCCTCCTTGCAGCCTAGCGTGAACGGCACCCGGTACCTCTTTCTCCTCTGTTTTTTTCCTTTTCCTAGTATTGAAATCCTGTCGAAACCAGGGACGCAGTTCTTCATTGTCCACAGTGACGCAGTTTTTCATGGAATTATTATTTTCACGTGCTTGGTCATTCACAGGTCTGCCTGTCTGACCCGTATGCACCCTGCCAAAGAAGAGGGGTATGTTGCGCACAAGACGTGTGGCACATTCAACAAACTTTTTCAAATGCTTAGCAGTGCTTAAATTAGACACTCTCACCTTCGCAACTCTAAAACACAGGCCGGGCAGTTTACTAAGTACAGATAAGATCACATTCACGCCAGGCCATTGTACCTCTTTCTTAACATTTTTTGAGATGTTATGCAAACGGGGCACAACTTCGAACATACATTGTTTACTCGACTTTACACAAAACTGATTCTAAAAAGGTTTTATAGTGTTCGTACACGCTCAGGAGGCCTTTAGGGCGCTGAACTTCTGAAGCTCCTAATCTTGAGCTAGGCTGTGTATCAACGAGCAGGAACAAGACATTCAAGCGGGCACCTAATGATGATCAGTTTAACTGGACATGCACTTCTTTTACCTCATATTTTTTTGTAATATTTAATCAGCGGAGGTTTAAATGAAATAAAAGGAAATAAACCCACCTTGTATAGAGTGCTCTCATGCTTGCAGGAACGCCCAGTGGCCGTCCCAGTAAGCAGAGTTGTAAATACTAGCAGGAGCTCGTATTTGTTTTGTTATGTCGTGGCCGAACTCACCAAGCTACTCGGTGAACAAATCTCCCCGTTCGATCTCGTACCCTGTTGCACAGCCTTCGAACAACAAAAATCATCGGTTATCAGGCCTTTGCGTCGGCCTGTAGTGTATAAAAACGTGGCTCACAAAGCACCCCAGCTTGCGAGACTGGTCCATGACTAGCTTCCAGTAGCAGCCCTCTATACTTGCGCTCTAAAGGATGTTCGTTAACATAAAAGATCATGGTGCCTGTCCCCAGCTCAAGCGTCGCCTTTCAGTTCATGCATTTTTGACAGCAGCATTTGGTAAAACTGCCGTTTTGTCTATTCTGTCTCGCCATTTCATAGATATTTTTCCTGCTCATGTTCTTTCCAAGGAGAGATGTTACAGACTCGAATACGCTCTTCAAACTCCGCGCTTACCGGAAGCCATACATACGATTTCAGCAGCGCGAACACGGTTAGGAAAAGACAGTAGGGACAGGACAGCGCTCTGTCCTGTCCCTACTGTCTTTTCCTAACCGTGTTCGCGCTGCTGAAATCGTATGGATTCCCACCAACTAGCCCGCCAGATTGTGTTACCGGAGGCGCGAGTTTTTCAATTGTGAGGCCGAGTTTCCGGTAGCTCCTCGTTCTTTCTAACCGACCTACGCCGCCGCGATTGTTCTTTGTGTCTGAGACGCTGCGCCAATTCCCTAATACATATTTTTATTGTAGCACCGCCCTCGTTAGCAGTAAGCGAGCGTTCGTTATGACTGCGGCCATTTTAAGTGCGCTCAACTTAATGGAGCATGCAAACAGGACCTTTAGTGCGTCTCGAGGTTCTTGCACTCGCGTTAAACAAAAAGAGTGAAGAAAAGGCGCCGCGCAGCTAACAGCCTGAAAGGCTAATTTGTCCAGTTTTGTCGGTCGTGTCTGACATTTAAAAAGAATGAGTTCAATTTATCAAGATTAGCATAAATCCACCGCTACATTTCCTTCAGAGAGGCCAATGGCCAGAAATTGCACTGAATTCCTGAACTTAGCTTTGAAGCCTTTAGCCGTCACGGCAAAATATAAGACTTCTTTGGCAAGGAATATATTGATATTCAACTTAGGTTAAAGCATGGCTACGTTTGCAGGCGCTGTGTTCGTGAAGGAAAAGGTACACGCCAGCATAACCTTCTCCGCTCTGCTTGCAATGGATCATACGATCTTAATGCCTATCATGACCTTTCCAATTCCACATATTCTCTCCTCCCTGCGCTCCTCTGGACACCGTAGCATAGCGAACCGAATGAGGCACAGGGAATAACAAAGGATACATGATGGAATAGTTTTGCTGGTAGGGAACCTGTGAGAGAAAAATTAGTCATGCTTTCAGTGGTATCATTTCCTACGTGATGGAGACCATGCAGTCGTTATGGATGCACGAATTGACAACTCGAACGCACGCCCTCCCCTCACCGCCGTTTTCGTTACGCAATGTCAGATGATTTTCGGCGCTAATGGATATGAAAAATGAATTCAGATTAAGTCTAGCCAAACTACAGTCGGAAGCGTTCGGCGTTATGTTGGGCAATTCGTTGGTTATAGAATTGTAGTGCGCCTCTGCCTACAGTTCTACCGTAGCGGAAGTCATCGGTACGTTCCCGGCGCCGTACATTTAGTCTGGCACTGCTGCGAGCAAGACCCCACAATTCTTCAAAACTCTTATAGGGCTTGCCATAGCATCTGATGTCTAGGTAGTGCTGCCATGGCATTGATAAAGCTTGCCGCAAACTAAAAAAAAAAGTTAAAGGAAGATCACACATCCTGTAAGCGACAATTGTGCGAAAGAAGTTTCATTTAATATCAATAACTATTTTGAGGCTTTTACTTTCATGAACGTTTTACTTTAACACGAGGCATCACATAAGCAACAAAATTTTCTTGAGGGACGCATGTAGGTGCTGGTGGGTCGAAGGTGGGGGCGGGAGTGTGGGGTCTCCCTAGGTAGGGGAAGTGGTTGGAAGGTGGCCGGAATGTGGTGCTTCTAGAGTGCAGCTGCGTTGAGGACTGCCTGTTATAATTTGACTCTGGCGTCGCCTTTTTATTGCGAGGGTTCATACTGGGTGGAGGCCTTGTGAAGGGTAAAGGTAGGTGCTTACTTCGTCGCCGGCGCTTTTGCGAGGAAAAGTTCGGTGGTCGCGTTTTGAATGGTGCTTTTAGAGGACGAAGGTGCGCGGCGGCGGGTTGGTGGATCGAAGGCTGGTGGTGGGCGGACAGCCCCCTTGCAATGCAGATGCATTGAGGAGGTGGCTGGTGGGTGGTGCTTTTGAAGTATGAAGGCTGCACACTCCGAGGGCACAGGTACGTAAACGGTATCTTTTCACATTGTAACATTGTTGGTGCTTTCGCAGAAAAAATATATTCTTCTGTTCTTCTGTTCCAAAACTTTGCCTCAATTCCTTCTTCAATCTTTAGTGAAGCTAGCGCTCACCCCTAGAAGGCCGCTAGTGGGTGCGAAACGTTGCCTGGCGATTAATGAGGCAGCAGTAGTTGCCTGGCAAAAAGGCCAAAGTCTTCACAGGATATGATTCAGCTCAGTCTTATTGCACAGGGGCGCCTAAGTGCAGCGATTTCATGGTTTAAAACTGGATGGTGTACTAAGTACGGAATATTGGAAACCGGTGATTGGTACCGATTTGTCAGGAGACGTGTGTGGCGCGTACAAAAAAAAATGGGCTTTCTTCTTTACTTTTGCAGTCGAAAATCGATCTACCTGCGTTCATCTTGCCAGCCCCATCGCGACGATGGACTCGTGGTGCAGTACGTCGATATCTGCGAAAGTGCGCCCCAAGGGACCGTAAATAGCCGTAGACACCGTAGGCCGTAATGGCCCTTTACCGCTATCGCTTCTTACATTTAAGGTGAACTTGTGCCTCCTAAGTTTCTGATGGGCATTTTATTGATGTGACGAAGCAACCAGAGACAAATATTCGGGGGAGACCTCAGTTTCGCCTAAAAGTTATTATGCAAAAGTGTTAATGTGTCCCTTCAGTGGTCTGTGGTCCTCTTTGCTCATCACTTCGCAGGCACGGACACTGTCTCTTTTTCTCTTTCACCATCCCATAATGCTTAAACATACGCCCCATCTCCGCACGCTCATTCCAAGTCCACTGCCTGACATCTTTAATCATGAAAGTGCACACCTTCATACTGTTCTCTTTCAAATACCGGTCTCCCTTCGGCGGCGCAGGCCTAAAGCCCCTCGATAATTTGAAAGTAGCGTCTTTCTGTGAACTATGCCGCCGCGCCGCGCACCCTCACCGATCCTCCTCTCTCACCTCTCCCATCGGCGCTTTTCTCAACGGTGATTGGCTCCGCGAGCGGTCTCCGGAAAAAGCGCGCGGAAAGTTCGCTCTTTTTGTGTTTTCATTTTTCGTCGGCGCCATTTTTTGGCCAGCCGCCGCTGCTACGACCGAGCTCCCTGGCATTGCGCGCTTGCACTTCGCGTTATTCGCGCTCTTTTAGTGCGGCACTATGCCGAGTTGCTGCGCATTTCAGTGCACAAGCCGGCGTGAAATAGCCTTTGTTCGTTTCACGATTCCGAGCGGCAAGAAAGACAGCATTAGAAGAAAAAAGCGGCTGCACAACATCGGCCGCAAGAAGTTTACCCCGACGAAGACTGCCCTCCTCTGCGAGCAACTGCGCATTTCTTCCAAGCGACTGTGTATACTGAAACTGAATCAGAAAGCCAACAACCTCACTTAATTCACTGATCATTTTGCGTCGTTATGCGTGTTATTGTTGTCACTTCATGGTTCCGCTCAACGTGCTATAATAGCGGCGGCTGATACATACAATGTGTGTGCATGTGTTAGCAAGTGTGGAAGCAAATTTGTTGGTATGCGTGCAGCGGTATCCGCGATGCGGTAAATTTTTCGAACCTCTGGTAATGGTACACATCGCAGTAATGCGGAGCATGTCCCGAGCGAGATTTAACCTAGATTTTTTTTATGAATGCAACTTGTCTAACGATCTACGCTTATTTGATGTTTTGCTGAGCCGTTCCGCTTCTACCAGCTGAGATTATCAATTCCACATTCTCGGAAAAGACCTCATATTGCATTCACATAAATAATTCATTTTTTAATCACTTCAGTGCTTTCCATTGTTGCCTGAATGTACTCAAGTATTGTAAATATCCAATGCATGCCATTTTTGTATATTCATTGCTACAGTTTGTGATCATTTGCTTTAGTTGAGCATGGTCGCGTAGCCTTTTGTTGAATACATCATCCGCTCAAAAACTATAGGCCTACATCTGAGCTGTTTCATTTGCCTAAGTATGTTTTTGTTTTCTGTGTTTTGTTTTGAGGACTGCACCCAACGGGTGACAGATGTCCACAGCTGGCTTATTCGCGGTTTTTATGTATATTTTCGGCGTAAAACTACACGACTCATCTGTAATAAACATTGCATCTGAAAGACTATGTGTCATATTGCGACTGTATTTATACTCAAGACTGATATTAGTCAGGCACTTGCTTTAGGATAGCCTTGACTGTGGCTGACCAAATTGCTAAGACCCAATAACTTTCTCTTGGGTTTTGTCAAGGTCGTTGCTATCAGTTTTTTGTTTCCTAACGAAACATCTCTTTAAGCGTATTTAAAAAGGAAAAGAATGTGGGCGGAAAAGGCCCAAGTGTGCCAAACTTTGAGGGTGCTCTACCTAAATTTGGAAGCCAACACTGAGTTTCCCATAGTCAAATTAGGTTGGACCCCAATGTTGGTCAAATATGGACGACTTCAAATTTATGGGTTCCAGAGAGACAAATTTTGGGGATAGACCACCTAATTTTGGAGCTCACCATTGAATTGGTCATATTAAAATTAGGCTTGACACCAATTTTGATGAAATTCAGACAAGGTCAAATTTCGGTGGCTGAAAGGACCAAATTTTGGGGTGCGGAAACTTTCCTTGGATGACGGAAAATCGGTGCGCGGATCTTTGGCTCTCGGCTTCGGCTTGACATCACCTCAAGGTCGCCGACAGCGGGAGCTGAAGTCGTATCATGCTTAATAGAAAAAAGTTCATATTCGTTTTCAAGCCGCCGCAAAAATTCTCGACTACAAAAACGATTAAGCCGTTCCATGTCCACTGCGCGGTGCAAAACTCAGACTGAACCTTAATGAAAAATTTTAGGACGGCCATCGAAGCAAATACCCTAGCTTGTTCCCAACAACCATCCCACTTCTGAAACTCCACTCGTGAACAACTTCATGAACTGTACTTCCGTGATAATTAGTTGGAAGTGAATCTACATTTAACTAAACATTGGTATGCTGAAAATATCCAGGAATGTTCAAATATATTGTAAATATTATGCTTACTATGGCGTGTTGAGACAGACGGTATTGAAAAGTCGAAAATAATGTGAGATGTACGTATGCAGCAAGTGGTTTTGTTCGTGCCGCAAGCACTCGTAATTGGCACTTTCATTGCGCGTACGAGACGCTAATTTTTATGTGGCTCGTGGTAGTCACGCGTGTCGCATGTCTTTCTCGTGTTTTTATTCAATAACAGAGCGTAGAAAAAACGCGAACCTAAGAGCGCGCGCATGCCCCTGCCAACTGCCCGGACGGCGAGCGAGCGATGGCCAAAAAAGCGTGCCGTGTGCAGCGCGCGCAGCCGGCGGGTGAGGATATTCAAGGAGGAAAACGCCGGAGTGGAGGAGAGTGTCGCTACTTTCAAATTATCCAGGGCCGCTTCTCACGCGCCATCTCTTGGCGTTGCGGTTCACTCCATTGCGCTCATAGTTCGCGCCGTCGAAAACCGGCGCCACTACGACACATAGCGGGTTTCGGTTGCTCGCACGAATACGCTTGGTTAATTATCAACATGAATTGGTAAGAACAATCGGCAAATATTATTAAAATGTTGTTATTACTTCCACTGTGACCCACTTTGCGGTGCGATGCGCTTACGCCAGACCTTTTTTATCGCTCTCAAGCCAAGCACCTCCATATTCGATGTGTAGTCCGCCCGGCTCACTACCCAAGAGACACCGATAAGGGTCTGTGCCCGACCATTTTTCTTGTGAACGCAATTGCTTTTCTTTCTTGACACGCACTACGTAATGGTGGTGGAGAGACGTTACGACCCTGTAAGCGAAAAAAGAATTGTGAGTCGACGTTATCACTGTTGCACTGTGGGGTCTTTGAAAGGTACCCGCGCGAGGTCACGTGCTTGCGACGTCGCAACCCTCTCGATGAGTTGGGTTGTCTTCGTAGAACATCGGCGTTAATTTGCTCCGAACATCCGCTCTAACCGTACTGCGATGAAAGGCCGGCCATATGAAGTTTATGGCTTAGATTTGTCTAAAATCGGCGAGAGCAGACGCCTAACCAGGCAGGTGCATGAGACATCGGAACAAACGTGCGGCCGTACGGCGAAGTTGGCCGTAAGGAGCCCCTAATGGTCTATGAGACCGCACTGGCGAATCAGCCGGTAACTAGCTCAGCAGGTCAGCAGAGGTGCAGATTTACCCCTCATGTAAAATTCAAATTCACTTTATTTCCATCGAAACTAAAAGAGTGGGCTCAAATAAAAAGTGAAGCAAGTTCAGTTAATATCCTTCGAGCCCCTTTTTATGGCATATATTGACGACAGAACTCTGTTCTAACAATATGTAATTTACATTTTGCAGAACAAAGCTAAAAGTACAAATTTCACAGAAAGAACCAAGTAAAATAAGTTCTATAACGTCATTTTTCCAGTTATGCAATTTCAGTGCAATATGAAAGTAAAAAAAAATAGTGTAGCCAAAGCATCTTTATTTTTTTTTACAGCAAATAACACGCACCAGCTCCTGAGGTTAACCATCTCTAACAACAGCAAATAGTGTTTTCAAAGTGTTCATCAATCCAGTGGCCTCATACTTCCAACCCAAGGAAATCCTTAAGCTCAGAAATGTTAGTGCGGTTAATGTCACTTCGACTGCAGTGTAGGTTCTTTAATAATGCTGAAAGAGAATGGCGTAGCATTTGTTGGCCTAGCTTTGTTCTTGAAAAAGGAATTTTCCAAGATTGTGGAAAACGCGAGTCACGAAGCCTTGTTAAAAGTTGTTTAATTGTACTATTACATTAAGGTCTTGCTTTTTGTTAGGTTTAGGTTTATTAAGGTTTAACATCCCGAAGCGACTCAGGCTATGAGGGACGCCGTAGTGAAGGGCTCCGAAAATTTCGACCACCTAGGGTTCTTCAACGTGCACTGACATCGCACAGCACACGGGCCTCTATAATTTTGCCTTCATCGAAATTCAGCCGCCGCGGCCGGGATCGAGCCCGCGTCTTTCGGGCCAGCGCCGAGCGCCGCAACCACTGAGACACCGCGGCGGGAATCTTGCTTTTTGTTGTGAAGTTGTTGTTTGTATCTTTTTCCCAATGTGTATAAATATAAAATATGCACAATTCTTCTTTTAAGCCGCTTTCTTCTTTTCAGCCGCATTCTTCTTTTAAGTGCGATGTCAGTGCACGTTAAAGAACCCCAGGTGGACGAAATTTCCGGAGCGCTTCACTACGGCGTCTCTCATAGCCTTAGTCGCTTTGTGACGTTAAACCCCCCAAAACCAAAACCTAACCTACGAAACTAACATCGATTAACTTAGGAACAAGCACCTCAGTACTGTTATCATTTGTGGGGCAACTTCAGTTCAGTTCACTTAATCTTAGTTTAAACATTTCACAACGTTCACTTCAAATGCTGAAGTGTTGAATGTCAAACCTAAAACTGCATCGACTTTTGTGTCTTATTTTTCAAAATGTGCAACTAAAATGAGCAAGCATTTCTTTGAACAGATAACTTTCATTATGATAACTTTGAATTGTACTCACATGCGAAGCCACATCTTTCTCGTCAGAACAGCGCAATGAGCATATCCGCAGCTGTGGTTGAGGCACAAGCTGGTATTATTCTTGATTTGATAGCCTCCATATACGCAATTCTCTTAACCATGATAATCTAGATTGATCAATTTTGATTACTTCCCTTATTTTTTTGAACGAAAACAAAAATGTTGAGATAAATCGCTGCTGAAACAATTTTCCTCTTTTCTGACACGCGAATCAGCGTGATTCCAACGTGCCCAATTTTCATTCTTGAATGCGGTTAACACAAGCTACCAAACAGTTTCTGCGGTTATCACTAATCAGCAGCTATCACCTGCGAACAAATTGCATTTGGTTGCCAAATACTTGTTCAGTCGTTAGGCGACTGAAATCGAGACAGGATAGACGGCGACATGGGAAAGTTACGCCGACGGTCTGTTGCTGCAGATATGAACTAAAATATACAGGAAAGAAAAACTATGGAATGCCCTTTCAAGTTATAAAGCAAGGCCTACTTAAGCCCCTGAGGAGGAAACTATATAGCAACTGTACCCTCACGCATCACACATAATAGAGCTGATCTAAAGCGCAATGAAAGTATTGTGGAGAAGAAGGTTTAAGCAACCGGGTAGAGAAACCTGTGGAACCGGACGCGTACACAAGAGAAGGATTTCGCACTAACGACACTGGAGCGCCGTCAGTGTGAATTCCTTCTCTTGCGTACGCGTCCTCTAATGGTATCATGCACCAACTGGCCCAACAAGCTACGCTTCTACACGGTCTAAGCTAGTCACGAAAAAAAAGAAACGATCCAAAGTAATAAGAAGAAAGGAAAAATCACTTTCAAGATGAATGAAAGTTGATAATGCCCTAGATGAAAATATGTCCCCCAGCTACAGGTGCAAAGAGAAACGTCTTCAACAGGAAAGACATTTGGGCCTGAAGTTTCAGTTATTGTCATGTCTCAAAATATAGTCACGACAGGACAATGATTTTTGGGAAATCCGCTACATAACTATACACCCCTCCTATCACATCCACCCCCTCACCAACGATTGCGCCTCACGCCAATGCAGTAACGCTCCTCAAAGTGATAATAATAGCTAATAGTAGGACCCTCGGCGTATTGCTGGCGTAGACACCGCATTCACTATACAATTGCGTAATCTAGTTTTTAAGGCGAAAGCCTTTAATACCTCATCGTTGTCGACAGAGGGTTGTCAGCAGAGTTGTTAGGCTTCTCAGTTGGTCGAAATGGTTATGACGTCAGAGTGCGCGTATTCGCAGTAATGAGGTCACCCACGGAAGCCTGACGCCCACTTTTGGAGCAGACAACAACTAATAAAATAGTTCTCCGCTCCAACAGGTGGCGTAAGGCGCCCGTGGGTGACTACAATACATACCTCATTACTGCGAACGGAGCCATGGATACAACCGAACTCATCGATGTAGAGAGATAGTCGTGCTAAAGAAGCGGTCAAAGTCGGCAGTCAAAGTGTGTAGTCAAATAAAACTACTGCAGCACAAACAGTCTCGCAGTCAATGCCAAACAGTGCGCCACGAAAAGCTTTTGCCTTGGAGCACTTTAGAGAGCCAAATTACATCCTGAATTTCTTTTACGCCCATTTTCTCTGCCGCTGTGGCTGAAACGCAGAACTCTTCGAGAAAACCAATGGCTTTCGGTGTCGGAGCTCTGTGTTAAAAGTGTCATCACCCCGACTGAATTCCAGCAACCAGCAAAAGCAAAAAAAAACTTTATAACACCGACTTTGTTCACGTCGCTTTAATAGCTGTGGCGATACACACTTCTTGGAAAAAGATGTTGCCTTTAAAAAAATGCATGTCTTAGCCAAGCACCAAAACATTCTCTGCTTTCCCAGGGCTTTTTAATTTGCATGTATTGCTTCTATATTTACTTGTGACCGTTGCTGACATTAAACACGAAGTCAACAACGCAGACTTTCAATATATATCTCCAAACCGCAACGTTCAACATATCGCACGCAGCTTTCTTGAACGCATGCCTTAAAGAACCTTTAAAGTGCCTTGCCCTCTGAAAAGCATGACGTAGTGCGTTTTTGACTGTCGGCAACGGTACTAGAAACTCCGAGATAGCACAGATGAGTTTGGCCGTATGCGGTAGTCATTGTGCTACAAACAAAAACGTACGCATTAAGACAAAAGTTGGGCTCACTGATCATGAGTGTTTAGGAAAAAACAGCATTTGTAGACTTTCTGACAGTGATTAAAGCACGAATTCAAGGAGGCGATAAAAACACTTTCAGGTTTTTGTACTTGCAGAATAGTTTACAGTGACGCTAAACAAAGTATAAAGCACTCACCGGAGAGAGAACAACAAACACTGCAATAATCGTTTCAAGTGAATGCCGTGTGTACCTTCCTTCTCTGGAGAACCCATTCATTTCCTGATAAAGACCAAAGAAAGAAGTTCCAGTGGAAAAAGAAACATGCACACTACAGTTTCAAGTCCGGAATTCCGGAACTCTGCCAGCCTTTAAGTAAAGTGACTTAGTGGCAGAGGTCATAGAATATTTATCCAACCTGGATGTGCAGATTAAGCCAAGGAAGCTCACGCAAACATTCCTTTCCAGCTAGCGATGAATGCTATCAAAATCTTTTCTAATGCAGAACTCCCTGCACATAACATTCTGCGCTTTTAAGAAAACACAGTTTTGTATGCGCTGGTTGAAAAGCCGCCTTAATCGATCAGGTCAATATAAACCAGTGAAAAGCGTTCGGGTTGGTCCACACACTAGAAATGTTGCAGCTATAATGGTGTCTGTATTGCGTGTTTCAGAATTTTCTATCAGCCGTAGAACTTCAGCATGATCGTCACCATCAGCCTGACATATGCCTCTCGCAAGTCTCCAATTAACCCTTTCCTCTGCTAGTCGTGGCAGGTTAAATTGGAGCATTCTGGGAGAGTCCTACTACAGTACCAAGCTGATTTTTGTCAGAATACGCGTCGCAATACCATACTCACCTTTCGTGCGAAACTTCGGTTTGTGCGTGCAGTGAGCAGAAATATTTCCTGCGCGGCTGAGTACTGAAATCGTGCAAAAGTACATCTGAATTAAATAAATGATAGAAGCAATGAACAATCATAGATTTGCGCTGACAGATTATACCAGTCGACTACAGTATGAGGTATGAAGAGTTTCGCAGAAGAATTGTGGCATGAATTGCGTTTAACTTTGTACGGGCGGTCGCGGCGTGGAAAAAATGTTTCTGGTGACTGGAAGAAGTCTTCGTGGAGCAAAACATGACGATAAAGTTCATGGAAGAGTGCCAGGTTTGCTAATTATCGACGATGTTATATGTTAAGTTTGGCGCGCGCTTTTAATGCGGTGACGCGAGTATGACGAGAATAATCCGAAAAGATAGATCTTACAGCACTTTATGACAAAACCGCTAACTCAATGGTAAAGTGTGCTTGATCCGGGTTCCAGATGGCTGATGCGTAGTCAATTTTAAGCCGTATTAAGGTAATGTTTGAAAGTTTTCTGGGCTGACAAAGAGCTGCAGTGACTCAGCAATTAAGTTTTCTTACTTATCCTGCTTCGCTAAAGACTCAACGACGTTACGCACTCCTGAAGGACGTGTGCACAACGCCTGCTTCAAGCCGGAATACATACGCTGAGGAACGCTGATTATCAGTGTTGTGTATGCATATGCCGGTTAATATGTACATGGACCCGAACTAGCCTGCTAGCTACGGAGCGAAGAAATGCAGTGGAATGAAACCACTGCACGAATAAAATACGTGTTCAGCCTTTATCTTCACTGCGTGTAAATTTTAGGGGGTCGGCTCAACGTTCTTTGTAATATTTTCTCCTTAAATTGTCTGTTCCATTATAGTCGACATATGAACTTGAGATTCGTTTCTGTGCGAGCCGTTTTCTGCGCATTATTCTTGCTTAGACCTAATATTAGTGTTCTACAATGTTTATGATCATATAAAGGCGACTGTACTCCGCAAGGATGTTTTGTTTTTTTTGCTATACTGCCCTATAGGTGGTCGGCGAGTCTGCTCGATTCGTTTATCGTGTCCTAGCTGCGTATTTTTTTTATTTTTGCTGGCCACTTTCTGCGTTTTGTGCATGCCTAAACGAAAAGCAAGTTTTTAGTCTTACGCGAGCTTCTTTTTGCCTGAAATTTAGCCTGCATGCCGTCACCTCCACGCCCAAAGTTACGTAATGAATACCATTTTTGGGGGTTTTATGTGGTCATCGCAGTATGTTGAAGTATTGCCACAATGTATTGCCGAGATACGGAGCGAAATGTAACACTGACTTTGTGGAAGAAAAAAATTAAAGGCCCTTTATACCTCTCTGAGACGCTGCGAATAAAAATTTCTCCAGAATATCGCTCAGCGCAATCGCCGGTGCTGAATCCATTCAAGTAGGTTCAGCCCCGTACAATGCAGTCTCCCGGCAACTGTCAGAGCATGTGCTGCCAGAATGTGATTGCAGTCAAAAGGGCTTCGTTTCCCGCCCTTTAGCCGTAAAAGACGATCGCTCATCGTTGTCTGTCTCGTTCTTTGTCCGTGTTGATTCCAGCGCGACCGCAAATGACTGTGTTACTTTAGATGGCGCTACACAGATTGCACTTCTACATCTCTAAAGAACAGGTGCTGCACCTGAACACGCTTACTAAATGTGAAAAGATATATACTTTTATCACCGTCACTATCTACCTTTCATATATCTGTTTTGTAAAAGCCAATAGTCCTAACTACTCGGTCACCCTCAAGCACGCAATCCTACAAGCATGTATATACACAGTAGTTCTCCCGTTCGTTTTACAGCCCTGACGGTATTAGCCGAGTTACTTCTGTTTGCCCTAAAGGTGCAAAGATGCACATAGGCATCGGTCCTAACCCCTGTTGCAAGGTAGCCTCCAGAATGACTAAAACAAATAAGCTGTATGCAAAGAGTCGCACAGCACAGGGGCCTCTAGAATTTCGCCTACATCGAAATTCGACCACCGTGGCAGGGATCGAATCCGCGTCTTTCGGGTCAGCAGCCGAGCACCGTAACCACTGGGCCACCGCTGGCGGCTCTTTTCAATGAATTCCTTAATTACCTGCTTAATTCACCACGCAAATTAATAACTACAATTTTATGGTTCCTTATTTACGAAATTCATTCACAATTAATTCGTTTCAGTTCACCTCAATTAACAATTAATTTACTCTTAATCAACCTTAATACACCAATAATTCATATTTAAATCTCATAATTTACCTTAGTTCATACTTAAATCACCTTTATTCACCCTTGAAACTTTCTATATTCAGTGATTATTAATGTAATTTCAATTACTGCACATTTTACCTCGTTTCATCTAAGAATTCTTTCCGGACTCTAAAATGCGGCGCCACGCATTGGCCCCGCGCACACTTCCGGTCATGTGGTCCCACACTTCCGGCATTTTCAAATTTAGCGCCACTTTTTCTCTGGCCCCGTCCACTTTTTGAACAATTTTGGCTCTAATTAATTAACTATTCATCCGATTTCGATTTTTTTTGCGCCGCATCCTCCCATCATCCTCTTTCGATTACAACCACTCGTTTCACGCTACCTCTTCTGAGTTGCCCACAACTGCTGCCGACATAATTTGCAGACACGACTAAGCCGACATAGTCTATAGCAGGATACAACTTAAAAACAGCCTTGAAACGCGACGAAAAATTTCTCGATTGTGCCTCTTTCATATGTTTTATCATTCATCTTTAGGAGAATCAGTCATATCACCTGCTTATCGCCTCTCAAGCCGTATTAACCACCATAAGGCCGTCTACGCCCCCACCGCAAGAACTACCGCTCATTCTCGATCTTTTTTCGTCACGTCATCCCGGGACTGGAATGATCTACCACAGGACGCCGTGCATCACATCAACGCCACCCATTTTAAGAACGCCATCAAGACCATTATTGTTTAACTGTCATGCCCATCCCTCATGTAATGCCCCATACCAGGGGCCTTTGATTTATCAAATAAAAAAAATAAAAATAAACAGCAGTTGCTAACACTAGGGCCGCGGTCCGCGGCGTCTTGTGTTACTCCGCTGGCCAATTGCAACAGTAAACGAAACCTCCTTTTTTAATGTTTGACTATATCAAACAATCTACGTGTCAAAATTAAAGAACTCATAATTTTTTTGCTTGTGATAAGCTTCTTGTTCAGGTAATAAGAAACGTTTAAGCACCGGACTACTTTTTGTCGTGGAGGAATTCTGTGCGCGGAGGCTGAATGTGGGCGGAGCTTCACCGCAGACTTAGGTTGTATGCGACTATAGTAATGCTTTCGCATTAAAAATAAACAGAGACAATTGCATGCATGTGTACAAAGCTCCAAGCTCGGGAGTCAGGCAGCTAAACCCTGGTCTCCACTCCCTGGCCACTCGAAGCACCCATAATTAATAGGTTGCTTAGCCTTTTCAAATTTGTCCTGTTGGAGCTCGGTGCCAATGGCAGTCATGAGTGGCGACATTACTTCGTAGATCATTTATCGAAACAACTAGCGTTGATCACTTTTCGCACATCACGGGAAATAGGTCCCTTCCTTATCATTATAAAGCCTGGTAGAGCGTTTAATTCCTTCTTTCATCGAACAGTGATGACGGCGGCATGTGCAATCCAAACGGGCTGAAAAAGCTTTTCTCGAACCTCAGGTTCTTTTTTTCTCATTTATAATATAGCTGCGAAATTGTTTCCACTCGACTGACGCTGCCGATGCTAGCCTCGCACAAGCGACCCGTTGTATTTTGAAATGCCGCTAGAATATGCTGACCTTTGATCTGCTTGCTATGAGGCGAGTCAAACAGATATCTTTGACCTATGCAGATTGCCGCCATGAATATTATATCACGAAATGCGCAGGAACTGGGGACTGTTGTATAAAAGCAACAAGTGGTTAAGGAAGCAAAATGCATGGGGATAAAAGGCGTCGCGCACGGCGCTCTACGGCACGCACCACACTGGCGCCATCTGTGAGCGAGCGGTGGTCCTTTCGTTCGCTCGGCACGGCTGGTAGGAGAGTAGCACGCTTACCCCGCTATCCTCCCCTCTATCGCCTCTCGCATGGTTACCCCTTCAACATCGACGTGGCTGACCCCACGAACAGGCGCCTAACACCTTCGCTCTCAAATTTTTTCTTGGTTTATGGCTATCCAACTCGCGCAACATCCATGCCACAAATATGGACAAATGTTTATAGTTTTCCCCGACCCCCGAAATGAGGTGCATGGAGCTCAGCATCAGATATTCTGTTGCATGACGCAGCGCTAAGATGGACAAATTTCTCCAAAGGAGAGAGTGTACGAACACGGAAGCCGCTTACTTAAATTTATCATTTTCTCCGGGGGGCAAAGCCAGACTCGTCAAAAGAAGGCAACAAAAGAGGATCCAATAATGTCATCGTCTTTGGTATGTGTCTCGTTCTGTTTAGAGCGGCGCAGTTTGGTTCAAATAACCAGAAAGTTGAAGTGACAATAATTTATCCCCCACTCTCCGGTGTTTCTTGTTGCTTTTTAAATAGGGAGCTGGTAAAGAATATAGCAGCTTAGCTCACTGCAGTTATATACAATATCCTGTATAATCTCCTTATAGGTACATCACGAGATTGAATTCTTCATACTCTAGCTCATTGTTTCATGAAAGAATACATTCATATACGGAAGAATAAAATGAAGATCCTTACCCGCATCATAGGAAAGAATGCGCAAAGTCAAACAATTCGTGATATGTTCTACTTGTTTAGAAAGCCTCCGTAGGCAGCTGTCTGTTCATTTCGGCAAACGAGGCCAGATCTTATATTCGGCGTACTCACCCCTTTCAAATTTTTGCCAATCTTCGCAGAATATATACGCAGTGTCATTCATGATAGCGGGAAATAAATTCTTTCTTGCTATCTTCAGCATGTGGGCGGAAATTTGACGGCAGTGATGCGCAGTCGCCCTCATTGAGTTGGTTGAAAAAAAAAACTGCGTACAGCAACGTGCTTTTAAACTCCTTCTGATAGAACGATGACCAGCACGAAATGATTAACGCATGCCAGATAACTTAAAAAACGACAGAAAAAAAACATTTAACCCGTCTTTCGCGTTGCATAGGGGGATTTTACAAAGTGATATACTCACCGAAGTCGAGGCGCAGTGGCTTGATCGGCCGGCTCGGCTTCGGGAGGTAAGGGGTTCGACTCCTGCCGCCGGATACCCACCGGGCCCCCTGGAACGGGTACAAGCGTCCCGCATTTGGTGCACGGCGGGATTCAACGCTTGGGAGAAGCTCGCTAACTCGCCACCACATCTGACGCTTTACATCAGGTGTATCCAGGGGGCATGAATTTACACCACAGCACCAGCCGGTCAAATTAAAAAAAAATGTTGGTGCGGCCGCTGACTGGCGGGGTTACGGTCTAATCACCACCGAGCTTCTTTTGTTATAATTTATGCCATAAGTTTTTTCTAGCCAGGTTGTTGCGGGAGGAAGTAGTTATCATACTTCTTGCTGCGTATTTCATTCTCTTTTTTTCAGGAATAGGGCGGCGGAGGTGCGCCGTACGAGTGCTTGAACGGCAATGTGTGGCAAGCTGCTTCGTGGGTGTAATAAAGAGGTTGTAAGAGAGGAGCTGCTGCGTTTAAGGTAACGTACCACAGCTGTAGAAGGGCGATGTTACTGACTTTTTGAACTTTCTATGTGATAGTAATGGTAGGAGCCGTAGGTGCGCAGTATGAGAGCATGGCAAATCTAGCTGCGAAACGTGGAGCTTCAGTATTCAAACTACAGAGAGGTAACGTCAGAAAGTCTTCGGATTGCTAAATAATCTAGAAATACTTGCTGATTGACCAAGATCTCGAAAATCAGAGCATTCAGCAATCGTGTCCAAGTTAAAATGGCAACTGTTTAGTCAGGGGCATTCTGAAGCGACTGAACTGTACTTTTTGTTTTCATATTTCTATATTTGTTTTAAATACAAATTGCTGATGGGTTTCAAGGAAAGTTCTCGGTTATGCTGAAAATCAGTAGTGATGAAGCTCCGACCTCTCTTTTTATGCTAGTACATGACCCGCATATTGCTCCTCATGGGCTTCCGTTATTGAAGTGGATAATATATCACGTAACACGCACATTTCGACCTGCTAAACTGCTCTTGCAGCGGCTCTTTCCGTGTGGCGACAAAAGAAACAAGTACAAAACACTTATATAGCAACACTCTCCAATGCGGAACTTGCAAATGCTGCGGTATGCCAACTTTTACGGCGCTTTGTTTGTCGCGATGCGGAAAAATACTCATGCGATAAGCAGGAAGTTCCCTGAATGTTAGGTTAAGGGAACACGAAACTAATATGCTTAATTGTATGGACCACATCCTATAGCTCCATTGCTCAGAATTCACAATCCTCACAATCAGAATATCAAAATCCTATAACAGAAAGTCCTGAACTTTGAGAAGAAGCAAGGACTCGACCACGAGAAAGATCGTTAAAGCACAAAGGGTCATCGCTCTGGGTGACCTCTGCATCATCATCCCTTGCCTCGCATTATCCGGTAACAAAACTGCGTATTTGGCAAGGAGTGCGAAAGACGATGAGCATTTTTGCTTTCTTCCTTCCACATTTTACTTATTTACCATCTGTCATGCATAAAGCCCTCTATGTGTACTTATAAATATCAGCAACAGACACCGTCAAACTTCAGCTCCACATGTCTACCATCGGTCTTTGTCCGCGTCTTTGCGCTGTCTCAAGATTTCAAAACTTACACATTTTTTTTTAGCAAATAAGCGCAAGATATCATGAGCAGCAGCAATAACCCCTTGCTCTCGCTTTTGAGCAGTTTTTTTAGAGAAATGCCTCCGCGAACGCAGCATGAGCATACTGTACAACACTTGGGGCGTCACTATAACAACGACTCCAGTTAATATTCTTGAAAACCTGGGAAAATGGAACGGGCTGTATACAGAATGTACTAAACCTTAGTTCCTGGCTGCAGTTTTCATATTTACTCTGCACGCTCTGTTAGATGCCAGCACGTCGCTTACTGCGTTTTCTATAAATAGCTCGTGTGGCGTGCTTGGGAACCGGGCGTCTTCTGAAGCTTGCTTTTTATAATTTCCTATTTTTATTTTTGGAGCTAAAAAGATACCTGTATTTTTCGGCAGCATAATGTTTTCTACGCCACGTTTAGATTTAGAAACAACTTCCCTAAAATACAACAGCAGGTGCCCACTGTGCTTCTCAGTACTTTTACTACATTTCGTTTTTTTTTTCTTCCCTCCTAAAAACACCTCTTCATCTCATGTGAAAGCCAAAAAGCGAACAAATGAACAGCGCGCAAACTATACATCAGCCTGAGAAAACACTTACATTTATGTATCCTCCATCACAGTCAACCATTGTCAAAAAAAACTGTAAAACCATCTTTTGTGCAAAATCTGCGCCTTGTGCGTGCAGTGATGAGAAGCAAGGCGCTCTGAACGCCTGAATACTACAATGCTGCAACACTCAATGGTTCGAAGCGGAAAGGTAGGACGATGAAGCATTGCATTCAACCTGTAAGACAAGGGGTGGGTATGGAAATGTATTTCCCTGGAGTTTTTTTGCTGTCATGGCGATGCGTTGAAGTATTGTTACACTGATTTGCCCACACGCGGAGGGAAATGTTGCAGTTAATTTCTGTAAAAAAAAATTAGACGCTCTGTATATCTCCTTGAGACCTTCAGAAAATGTCTTCAAAATATCGCCCAGTGAAATCGCCGGTGCTGAATCCATTGAGGTAGGTTGGGTTCAGTATGATGATGTTTCCCAGCTCATATCAGAACACATGCTGCCAAAACCGGATTTCATTCAAAAGAGTATTGTTTCCAACTTCTTAGCAGCAACAGGTGAGCACCTATCCTTGTCTGTCTCGTTCAGCGTCCGTGTTGATTGCAGTCGTTACTACATATGGCCTACATTGATTGTGCTTGTAGTTGCTCTGTGAAAGAACTGGTGCTAGACCTGTTCATGTCGACTAAAAGTGAAAGGGTATATATTTTCATTACAGTCCTCATCTACCTTTCATATATCTGATTTGTAAAAGCCAGTGGTGCTAACTGCTCGCTCTTCCTCAAACACACACAGCCTCAAACACACGTGCACATAAACGCTCGTTTTACAACGCTGAAGGTATTAGCCAAGTTCCCTTTTTTTAATGTCGTCATCGTCCGATCTGCATGGTTTCTCTGCATGCGAAAAGAGGGACAACTACACGCATGTCTTCAAAGCTCCCGCATCGGGAGGGAAAACCATGGTATCCACACTGTGACCAACCTACAGACCCAGCATTCATAGCATACAGTCTTTTTAAATTTGTCCTGTTGGAGCTCGGTGGCAATGGAAGTCATGAGTGGGGTCATTACTGCGTAGATCAATTAGCGAAACAACTGGCGTTGATGACACTTCGCTCATTACGAGAACAGAGGTTCCTTCTTTGTCGTTATAGAGCCTGGCAGAACGTTTAATTCCTTCATTCATCAAACAGTGATGACGTCGGCATGTGCAAACACGCTGTAAAAGCTTTTCTAGAATCTCAGGTTCTTTTTTCTCGTTTCTGATATCGCTAGGAAGTTGTTTCCACTCGGCTGACGCGGCCGCTGCTAGCCTCGCACGTGCGACCCATTGCATTGTGAAATGCCCGTTCAAAATGCTGGTCTTAGCTCTTCTTACTATGAGGCGAGTCAAGAAGGACAGATCTTCTTGACCTATCGGATTGCTGCCAGGAATGTCATATCTGGAAATGCCCAGGAGTTGGTGACCGTTGTATAAAAGCAACAATTCATGAAGCAAGCAAAATGCTTAAATGCTTGACATACCTTTAACAGCCGTTTAATGTACCAAAATCCTAAGCAAATTGCCCGATTTATTTATTTATTTATTTATTTATTTATCTTGTAACCAACTAAATAAATGAATAAAACATAATAAGCGAAAGGATATTGAAGGGGCTTTACGTGAAGAGTCATTTATATTTATTGTCTGCCACGTTAAATATTGCGTCATTCGGTGGAATGAATCACTCCGTGGTGAAGACCCGTTACACACACAAACGTTTAGGTCTCATTCACCACATTTGCATCGTCATAGTTAGTTTTACAACACATTCTGGGGGAGAGAGATTTCATCGCACGCAAAGCTGCAAACGGGCCTAGTTGGTTCATATTTATCCTGCGTCCTGTCTGCGTGTGGTTTTCCGTCCAGTATTCTTCGTTCCCTGAGAAGCGCTCTAATGAAGTTATAAAGTTATAAGAGAGATTTATATAAAATAACTTCATGACGTAAAAATTAAAAAAAAAATGTAAGAGCGATTACGATACCCCCTAATGTGAAATTCCAGAGTAGCTCTGTATGCTTCGGTGGTGACGCGAACGGCAGAGTGCTGTTGTAGACGCGGCCTAGCTACTACTTCGGCACCGCAAACTCCGGGGTCCTTTGGGCGACAGACAGTTCATAATAGGAAGACAACGGCCGCCGCGTACAACTTATCGCGTGCAGCACATTTAATAGCCATGTCCACCGACGTAGCGGAGCATCGCGCGACCGTGAGGAGGCAGCATGTGGGTGCGTGCTGCCGCAGACACATATACTCTCCTTTATCCACCCTACTACCGCGGCTGAACCCACGAACGGGCGTCCAGGAGCTGCGCTTTAAAATTTCACTGCGTAAGCAATACTGCGCTAGGTTTCGAGCCGTCGCGTAGCTCCCGGCGGTGGCCACGGCTGACCTTTAGCCGCAGCGAGGTCAAACAGATGGAGCGCCGTTGCCATAGCAACCGTTTCAGCCGCGCTCCACCAGACGGCAGGACCGTCTCTGCGCCGCCGCCGCTGCCGCGCGCCTAGTCGCGCGCTCTCGACTCATGTGTCGGAATGTGGAGAGAGGAAGCGGGAGGGAAACGGGGAATTAATAAGCGTGTTAGCCTCGGGCAAAACAGTTGCTGCTTGCTAACGCAACTTGCGCGATTTAACCAGTGCTAAACCTCAGCAATTTTTTTTCTCGGTGTATGGCTATGTAACTCGCACAACACGTATGGCAGCAAATATGGTAAAAAGTTTCTAGTTTGCGCGACCCCCCAATGTGTTGCATGGTGTTCAGCATCATATACTTCGTTGCATGGCGCAGTGGTCAGAGCCACTTACTTGAATTTATTATCTTCTTAAGAGGACAAAGACCTGAAAGGGAAAGAGCGAGGGGCACACACAACAAATTTTCTTCCAATAACCACGTGGGTGGAGCATTGGGAATGTTTTCTTCGTAGCCTAGGCTGATTCATTTCAGATAGCAAAATTATTTTTCTGTCTCGGCGAAAGATGGATAGTTAAGAAGAAAATAAAGAAACAACGCAGCCGCCGTTTAGGTACACTTATCGATCAATGCTATGGAGCATGGACGGCACCATGATGTACTCATGCCAAACTCGCTCAAAGTATGGCAGTACTCCATGCCAAACTCGCTCAAAGTACTTGAAGTGGAAGTGAAGTGGCGTGCCTCCAAACACCAATGAAAAGGACAAGGCTGGGCGCCGTGTGCCACAGCGAAATAAGTACATATGACTTGGAAGCGGCTGGACCTCCGCCGCCAATATGTTGCGGGACTCTAGGTGGGTCTCACTGCGTTCAAGGCTAAATTTAAGCATGCCGCGTTTGTTCCGCAATGTTGAGAGCCTGCCTTTTTGTAATGCCCTCTTGATAACAATAAATGCTTGCTTTTGACGTTATTTTACAGATGCTATTGATGACAGCTGGACAGGCAGAAAGAGAAGATATCAAGACGAGCTTCGAAGCGTACCTCTTACATATTACACCTACACGGAATTGACGCCTCGAATTCTTCGGGATGCCAATTTGTTTAAAAAAACATGGTCAATGATCAAGACCCAAAAACCAGTGCTTACCAAAATTTTCTGATATATAGAATGTCTGTGTTTTTTCTGGTGAAGTGGTGAAGTTATTTCCACCAGTGACTGAATGATAATTTTTGATTTAACATTCATAGAATAAGTCAAATGACTCTCATGATGCCGAATAAGCCCAGTTGAGTGTGTTGGGTATATTCAAATTGCTAATGGCATGTGCGTCTTAAGGAACCCCCCGGCTGACCTGAAATCCCGAAGAGGTTAAGTGGTGGCATTCGTTTCATGCAAGTGTTTGTCCCGCATGACTCCTTCCTGTCTGTGGTCAGCGTGTTCATGATATTTGCAATCATCACGATTCTGATAAAGGAACGCGAAAAACAAAGCGGCTGGTCCCTGATCCCTTACACGGCCTTCAAAATAAGCGCCACAGTGATTCGCGGCCTCACCCAACTGCATTATTAGGCAACCCTCATAATCCTGCACACACCACAGGCTCAGGCAATGGTCAACGTGTCTGCGTGTTCCTTTTTAGCTACTCTGAAAGCAGCACTACTGTGCCCTCTCCCCCCCCCCCCCTGAAAACCTTGCGTCTGCTCAAGTTAAGCCTTCGCCACAAGTAGAAGCTCCCCCACCATCTATAGCCTCAACAAGCACCTATCACTTGCCCCCCCCCCCCCCCCCGCTCCACCCTAGTTAGCGGGCTTTCCATCTTCCAACCGCATCATCTATCCGCCGACCCAATCCACGTACCTCTCCTTCACCTGCAGAACCGCCACTCACCTGCCTAGCTTTACCTTCCTGAAGTACCAGTGGGCAAATAAAATAGCGAAAAAAGGTGGGTGGATAGTTGGATTGGTCGTATCCCTTGTTAAGAGAAAGGTAGTGTATGGATGAGCAGCACATCCCCTACCCCTATGGCACTGCAGCGGATCGAGCCCAGTTCTCGGTACCTTCGGGGCACCTGCTATATCTACGGGCCATTTGTACGCGAACGCCTACGGTGGCTTCTCTACAACGGCCCTCACCAGAAAAGCGACAGAGAAATTGAGAGACAGTACAAACCCAGCTGCCCTCAACAAGCACCATGCTCCAGCCACCACCCCACCCAACACTCCTAAGTACAAACTGCCCACCCAACTACCGCACCACCCTTGAAACACCTCCGGCCACCTTCCGGCTCATGAAAATGCTATCCGAAGTTTGAAGCCGAGGCTTAGATTAGAGCATACAGCGGAATACAAGTACCTAAGTAGTCATCTATAATTGTCGCATCAGATATCTCACCGTCCTGGTACTTTTCTCTTGCTGCTTGCAACCTTGCTACCTTTTCGCATAATTCCGATGCTGTAACACAGAGGTGTTTTAGATGAATAGAAGTTAAGCTACTCATCAAAAGAAGGCAACAGAAGAGGATCCATTAATGTCATCGTCTTTGGTATGTGTCTCTTCATGTTTAGTGCGACATAGGTTCAAATAACCAGAAAGTCGAACTGAGAATAATTTATCTCCCACTCCCCGCTGTTTCTTGTTTTTTTTATTTGAATAGGAAGCTGGTAAAGGATATAGCAGCATAGCTCACTGCAGTGATATACATTTTCAGTTCAGTTCAGTCTATTACCTTAAAAACCCCCGCAGAGGTATTACATAAGGGGAGGATTATCCAGAAAAATAAGTACAATGGTTGCCATGTGGGTTCAACATATAATATAATCTGTTACTGCTTTGGAAAAGTTGGATGGGCAGGTGATAGCGGCGATGCTGTGGGAAAGGCCGTTCCAATCTAACGCTGCTCGGGGGAAGAAGGAGGCAGCGAACCTGGTCGTGTGATCCTGTGTCATCTACTGTTATGTACATTTCGAGATTAAATTCTTCATACTCTAGCTCATTGTTTCATGAAAAATTACATTCATATACGGAAGCATATAATAAAGTTGCTTACCCGCATCACAAGAAAGTATGCGCAAAACTCAAACATATCGTGATATACTCTACTTATTTAGAAAGCCCCCGTAGGCAGCTGCCTGTCCATTTCGGCAAACAAGGCCAAATCTTATATTCGGAGTACTAAGCCCTTTCAAATTTTTGCCAATCTTCGCAGAATATAAGCAGTGTTATTCATGAAAGCGGAAAATAAATTCTTTCTTGCTATCTTCAGCATGTGGGCAGAAATTTGACGGCAGTGATGTATCGTCGCCCTCATTGAGCTGGTTCAAAAAAAACTGCGTGCAGCAACGTGCTCTTAAACTCCTTCTGATAGAACGATGACCAAAACGATATGATTAACGCATGCCAGATAACTTAAAAAACGACAGAAAAAAAACATTTAACCCGTCTTTCGCGTTGCAAGGGCGATTTTACAAAGTGATATACTCACCGAAGTCGTGGCGCAGTGGCTTGATCGGCCGGCCCGGCTTCGGGAGGTAGGGGGTTCGACTCCTGCCGCCGGATACCCACCGGGCCCCCTGGAACGGGTACAAGCGTCCCGCGTTTGGTGCACAGCGGGATTCAACGCTTGGGAGAAGCTCGCTAACTCGCCACCACACCTGACGCTTTACATCAGGTGTATCCAGGGGGCATGCATTTACACCACAGCACCAGCCGGTCAAATTAAAAAAAAAATGTTGGTGCGGCCGATGACTGGCGAGGTTACGGTCTAATCACCACCGAGCTTCTTTTGTTAGACTTTATGCCGTAACTTTTTTTTAGCCTGGTTGTTGCCGGAAGAAGCAGTTATCATACCTCTTACTGCGTGCTTCTTTCTTTTATTTTCAGGAACAGGACGGCGGAGTTGCTTAAGTGCTTAAACGGCAATGTGTGGCAAGCTCCTTCGAGGGTGTAATAAAGAGGTTGTAAGTGAGGAGCGCCCGCGTTTAAGGTAACCTACCGCAGCTGTAGAAGGGCGATGTTACTGACTTTTTGACCTTTCTAAGTGATAGTAATGGTAGGAGCCGTAGGTGCGCAGTATGAGAGCATGGCAAATCTAGCTGAGAAGCCTACTGCTTCAATATTCAAACTACAGTGAGTTAACATCGCGAAATCTTCGTAATGCTAAATAATCTAGAAATGCTTGTGGATTTGACCAAGATCTCGAAAATCAGAGCATTCAGCATTCGTGTCCAGGTTAAAATGGCAACTGTTTAGTGAGGGTATTATGAAGCAACTGAGCTGTACTTTTCGTTTTCATATTTCTATATTTGTTTTCAACACAAATTGCTGATGGGTTTCAAGGAAAGTTCTCGGTTATGCTGAAAATCAGTAGTGATGAAGCTCCGACCTCTCTTTTTATGCTAGTACATGACCCGCATATTGCTCCTCGTGGGCTTCCGTTATTGAAGTGGATAATATATCACGTAACACACGCACAGTTCGGCCTGCTAAACTGCTCTGTGCAGCGGCTCTTTCCGTGTGGCGACAAAAGAAACAAGTACAAAACACTTATATAGCAACACTCTCCAAAGCGGAACTTGCAAATGCTGCGGTATGCCAACTTTTACGGCGCTTTGTTTGTCGCGATTCGGAAAAATACTCATGCGATAAGCAGGAAGTTCCCTGAATGTTAGGTTAAGGGAACACGAAACTAATATGCTTAATTGTATGGACCACATCCTATAGCTGCATTGCTCAGAATTCACAATCCTCACAATCAGAATATCAAAATCCTATAACAGAAAGTCCTGAACTTTGAGAAGCAAGGACTCGACCACGAGAAAGATCGTTAAAGCACAAAGGGTCATCGCTCTGGGTGACCTCTGCGTCATCATCCCTTGCCTCGCATTATCGGGTAACAAAACTGCGTATTTGGCAAGGAGTGCGAAGAACGATGAGCAATTTTGCTTTCTTGCTTCCACATTGTACATCTTTACCATCTGTCATGCATAAAGCCCTCTATGTGTACATATAAATATCAGCAACAGACACCGTCAAACTTCAGCTCCACAAGTCTACCATCGGTCTTTGTCCGCGTCTTTGCGCTGTCTCAAGATTTCAAAACTTACACATTTTGTTTTAGCAAATAAGCGCAGGATAACATGAGCAGCAGCAATAACCCCTTGCTCTAGCTTTTGAGCAGTTTTTTATAGAAATGCCTTCGCGAACGCAGCATGAGCATATTGTACAATACTTCGGGCGCCACTATAACAACGACTCAAGTTTAGACTTGAAAACCTAGGGAAATAAAACAGGCTGTATGTAGAATGTACGAAGCCTTAGTTCCTGGCTGTAGCTTTTATATTTACTCTAGACGCTCTGTTAGATGGCAGCACGTCACTTACTGCGTTTTTTCCTAAATAGCTCGGGCGACGTGCTCGCAACAGGCCTTGGGAACCGGGCGTCAGCTGAAGCGTGCTTTCTATAATTTCATAGTTTTATTTGTGAAGCGAAAAAGGACGCCTGTATTTTTCGGTAGGATAATGTTTTCCACTGTACGATTACATTTCGAAACAACTTGCCTAAAATACAACAGCAAGTGCCCGCTACGCCCTACAGTACTTATATTAATTTCCTTTTATCTTCGCTCCCGAAAAAACCTCTTGACCTCATGTGAAAGACAAAAAGTGAACATATGAACAGCGCGCAAACTATACGTCAGCCTGAGAAAGCACTTACATTTGAAGTATCCTTCATCACGGTCAAGCATTGTTAAAAAAAATTGTTGAAACCATCTTTCGTGCAAAATCTGCGTCTTGTGCGTGCAGTGATAAGCAACAAACGTCCTTCCCGGCGGAGTACTGCAGTGCTGCATCACTTCATTGTCCCAAGCGAAAACTTAGGACGACGAAGCATTGCATTCAACCCCTAAGACAAGGGGTGCGTATGGAAATGTATGTGCTTGCGATGACTCAGGTGTGAAGTTTTCACGCTTTATTCTCTTCCGCTCAAGACTCCACGATGTTACGCGCTACCAAAGGACCTGTGCAATACATCCAGTCCAAGCCCGAATGCATACGTTATGAGACACTCATTCTCACTGCTCAGTATCCATTTCTTCGCCAATATGTGCATGTGCCCGAACTCACTTGCGAGCTGCGGAGCGAAAAAAAATCGCAATGGTTTGAAACCATGGTATTTATGCTGTCTAAGATTTTGAGGTTAGCCATAGCGTTCTTAGCTATATTTTGGAATTAAACTGTGTGGTCCATCACGGTAGGCACATGTCCTTATCTTCCGTTTGGTTTCTGTGCGAAGCGTTTTCTGCGATGTTTTGTTTCTTATACCTTATTCAATTTTTTTGCACAGTATATATTCTCGTACAAGCGACTTATACGCCGTAACGGTGTTTTTTTTTGTGATACAGCCGTCTGTGCGGTCCTTGGTTTTATCACGTCCATGCTGTGAAACTGTTTGCGGCCCACTTTTCACGTTTTGTGTACATAATTTCGCCCGAACGAAAAGCTAGCTTTGAGTCTTCGCGAGCTTTCCTGTGCAGTGAAGTTTGAGCTGCGTTCCGTCATCTCCAGGCTAAAAATAACAATGAATACCGTTTTCTTGGGTTTCTCGGACGGGCGGTGCGTTGAAGTATTACCACAGTGATTTGTCCAGACACGGGTGGAACGTTGCAGTAAATTTCGGCAAGAAGAAATCAGACGCTCTTTATATCCCCCTGAGAACCTGAGAAAAATTTCTCTAAAATATCGCCCAGTGCAATCGCCACGGCTGAATCCAATAACTAGTTTGGGTACCGCATTGTGCTGTTCTCCGGCTACTATTAGTACGTGCGCTGTTAAAACATGATTTCAGTGAAAAGGGCTTTATTTCCCTCCTCATAGGGGTAAAAGATGAGCACCCATCCTTGTCTGTCTCGCTCTGCGCCCGTGCTGACTGCAGCACGAGCGAAAAATGGCGCTATTACTTCAGATGGCACTACATTCACGGCGCTGGTAGGTGCTCTCTGAAAGAACTGGCGCTCGATCCGAAAATGTGAACTGAAAGTTAAAAGGTATATACTTTTATTACCGTCCTCATCTATCTCTCATATATCTCATTTGAAAAACCGAGTGGTCCTGACTGCTCGCTTTCCATCAAACACACAAGCCCACAAGCGCACGTGCACACAGAAGTTCCCACGTTCATGTTGCAACGCTGGGAGTATAAGCCAAGTTTCATGTCTTTAATGTCGTCGTCGTCCGATCTGCATTGCCTGTCCGCGTGGAAAAAGAGAGACAAGTACATGCATGTATACAAAGCTGCCGGCTCGATAGTAAGGCAGCTAAACCCTTGGTCTCCACCCTCTGGTCAATCGACGAACCCATCATCCATAGGCTACTTCGTCTCATTCTATTTGTCCTGTTAGAGCTCGGTGCTAATGGCAGTCATGAGTGGCGTCATTACTGCGTAGATGATATAGCGAAACAATTGGCGTTGATCACTCTTCGTTCATCACGTGAAGGTTCCTTCCTTTTCGTTATAAAGCCTGGCAGAACATTGAATTCCTTCATTTATCGAACAGTGTTGACGGCGGCATGCGCAGTCCATACACGCTAAAAAAGATTTTCTGAAATGTCAGGTTCTTTTTTCTCCTTTCTAATACCACTGGGAAATTTTTTCTTCTCGACTGACGCTGCCGCTGCTGAGCCTCGCACAAGCGACCCATTGTATTTTGAAATGCCGCTAGAAAATGCTGACCTCTGCTCTGCTTGCTATGAGGCGATTCAAGGACAGATCTCTTTGAGCTATGCAAATTGCTGTTACGAATGTCATATCACGAAATGCGCAGGAATTGGGGACCGTTGTATAAAACCAACAAATGGTTAAAGAAGCGAAATGCTCAAGTGCTTGACGTACCGTTTTCAGATGCCTCGTAGTAATGGTGGCGGCACTAATAAGCCTTCAACCGAATTAAGTACAAAGCTTCCTGAGAAGTGAGCAACTCTGGCAAACGGCAAAGACAAATTCGACAATTCTTCAAACATTAACAAAACTGGGTCCATTATACAGAGCTCCGTCGAAGACATGCGTCAGATCTACGCAGAACTTCTTGAAGCATAGCATAGTGGCAAATGAGAAATTTAGCTTCTCTGCAAGAAAATTGACGACGTCGAAAAACAGTCATGACTGTCTAGAAATTCTAGAACAGCACCAGCAGCCGAAGACATCGGTTAGCACAGAAGGCGGCAAAATATGGAACTTAACAGAGGGCCTGAAAGAATCATGGAGAACATCTGCTAGACAAAATAAACAATGTTACAATAGAGGCTTTATCTGCCCTTCACTGTAGCAAGTGATGCTGAAGGATTACGTTCCCGTCACTGGGACCAGGAGAAGGTGCATGTAGTTTTCATCCCTTCTGCTAAAATTCATCCCTTCAGATTCCTTCAGAATAAGCGACTTTATGTAAATATCATTAGCTTTTTTCTGTGTTATGCAACGTTTCACAGTATAAGTCTCCATTGCGTCCGCTGTGGGAATCCAAATATCCCTTTAACGCCTGTCTCCAATATAAATATTGCTGTTGCTTGGTCTGACGTTCGTATCAACATTTTTGGAGCGCACAGGGAGGACAGAACGACTACGAAGTTGTTTACGGATTGGTCGTAAACAAATGTTCAAGAGCAAAGCGCCGTCCTTACAGTGGTCACTATATTTATCGCCGGGTGGAGCAGCTTCGGAGACCGCCCAGGACGGTTCTGTTCATGAGCACCTCTTACGGAAAGGCCCTTTGGTGGTTCTCACCCAAACCAGTTGCTGCATCTGAAGGAAAGATTTGCAAGACGAGGGATGCATGGCAGTGCACTCACCGAAGACTTATCACAGCGGCTTCTCTGCCCGGTTCGACTTTTCAAGGGGAGGCGTTTAAATACTCCAGCCGGTTAACCACCGCAGAAAAAAAAAAGAGATAAAAGAGCCACCATGGGGAGAATGTGAATGGTCAGGTATGTCGCGATCCGGCGAAAAAAAAATGGAGAGGCCATTGAAGTTTATACGGAAATCATAAGCAAATTACGAGAAACATAATTAGGCGAAAAAATATTGAAGGGGCTTTACCTGAAGACTGGTTTATTTTTAATGTCTCGCACGTTAAGTGGTCGGTGGCGGAACGAATAACTCTGTGGGACAGCCGTTACGCGTGCAAGCATTGAGAACTCATTCATAAGTTTTGCATCGTCATACTGAGCTTTACAGGACTACTTCTGATGACTACTTCTGATGAAGAGAGATTAGAGCGTAAGTAAAGCTGAAAATGGGCCTAATTCGTTCATATTTATCTTGCGCCAGTCTGTGTTCGTGGTTTTTGCGTCCAGTATTATTCGTTCCCATGAGTCGCGCACTAATGAAGTTTAGTTAGGAGACTCACATGAGAAATCTTTGTGACGTACAAATAAAAAAGTTTTAATAACATTTGCGATACTCCCTAATGTGAAATTCGAGCGATGCACTGTGCGATTCGGCGGCGCGAACGGCAGTGTCCTCTATGCGCCGGCGACGAGATTATGCTTCGGTGGCGCAAGCGAGAGAGAGCTATCGTAGGTGCCGCATAGGAGTCTTCTACGTGGGCGCCTCCGGCCCGTACCCCAGGGGATGGTACACGGCCGCGGTCGTCCACGACGGTAAAACGGTAGATGCCCTTACTTTCAAGGTCCAGTCAGCAATTCACGCAGAAGAGGTTGTCATCGCCCTGGCAGCCTCCGATTCCTCCTCCAAATACATATCACCGACTCACGAGGGGCTTCTCGAAACGTCGTGCAAGAGTGGGTTACTCCCCTGGCTTATCGCATCTACCAAAATTGTAGCCGAGACTCGGATCCCGCGTACAGATCTCTTGTTTGGGCTCCAGGTCACCAAGGCCCACGTCACCCGACGCCGACCAGGACTCCGATTTGAAGGAAATATGCGATTATTACAAATCCACGCACCAAACTCCTCCCACCCCGTGCAAAGGCCTGGGGAAGGCCAACGAACGGGTACTCCTGTGCCTGCTTACTAACAGGATGCTGTGCCCGTTAACTATAAAGCATTTTGATCGCCGATTCGTTGGGCGGTGTTCGCACTTTGGGGCGGTGTCTGACACCTACCACATAGTTTGGGCCTGTCAGCAGAATCCATCCCAAACCCCTATCCCAAACCCCACCCGAGAGGACTGGAAGGCGGCGACCCTATCCAGCTGCTGCACCCTCGAAGCCCAAAAGGCCTTAACGTAGCGCGCCCGGGCGGCGGCAACCCCCAACGGTGTGCCTGACTAGGCATCCCAACTAGTGGTTCCCTTCAGGTCATGACCCCCAACACCATTCCCTATGATTACATAAATATTTTCACCACCACCACCTAGCCACTACTTCAGCACAGAGACCTGCTGGGTCCATTGGGGGCATACGTCTATACTAGGCCGACGCGTATAACCTATCTCATGCAGCACATTTCACAGCACCGTGCGCCAACGGAGCGGTGCATGGCGCGACTGTGAGATGGCAGCGCGTGGGCGTGGGAAAAAAAATTCAGGGGGACACTTTGTTGACCTAAAGTGCGGTGAGGTGAAAGCCTTAAGCGCAGTGTTGCTGCTGGCGTCACTGATCTGTGGTTAAGATGTTAGGCTTCGCCTCTAAGAGCAGAAAGCGACAGCGTCTTGCAACGCTGCCAAGGAGTCTCCAGAACGCCATCGCACGTTCGGCTCTACGCCTTGCTCGACGGTAAATTGGTTTTTGAGAAAGGAAATGTGTCTGTCTCGCATATGTCGGTGTACACCTGAACCTCGCTGTAACGGAAGAGAGGGAGATGGGAGTGAACGAAGACGCCGTATTAGCTAGACGCGGCTTTGTTCCCTCCGAACTATTGAGCTTGCATGGCGGAGTGGTTAGCGTGCTGGTCTCGCACTCCTGAAACCCTGATTCGAATCCCCTACTCGACCAATTTCCTGCTCGGTTTTATTTATTTATTTGGTCTGACTAGAAATGTTAATTAGGCTAATTGTGGTCTTTCCCATTGTTCTAGCGCCATCCATCATGTCATGTCACCCACCTGTCAAGTGATGGAACTCTCTAGAATGTTCGACACAATGTCTATGAAACGTCTAGAAACGTCTAACCAATAATGATGGTAAATGATAGTTAAGCATGACTTGCACATTTAGTGATACTAAATAATGTATGGTTAGTGATAGTTAACGTGGCATTAACTAGTACATTGATTAATTAGTGATAGTTAAGGTACAAGCGCAGTGCACAGTCCCACATGCCACTTCTTAACTACTATTTATTACCAATTAGTCATTAAGTACAATGATATAATCATAAAATCACTTTATATCGTGTTCCGATGTCTTTCGATTGCACCCGATTGAGTATCGATCGGCTATTGATTGCTGTAGGCCCATATAAGGCATGCAGCCCAAACGCGGACACATTTGCTAACACGTCTTGGTCACGACAGTATGAGGCATTTAAGGCTTTCGCCTTAATATCCCCTCTCCTAACCACCCTACCACCCCTCATACAATGGGGATGAGCGCACGGCGCGCTACGGCACCCACCACTCTGGCGCCATCTGTGAGCAAGCGGCGGTCCTTTCGTTCACTCGGCTGGGCTGTCCTGGAGAGTATCACGCTTCCCTCGCTATCCTCCCCTTTTATGCGAAGCATACTATTTTAGCCACCACTTCAGCCCTTCACCGTGGTTATGCGCCTCCAAATCACGTGATACATGACGTCACACCCCGTGACACGATGACGTCACGGCAGTGGAGAAACGGGGGCCCACCTCGCGCCGTCGCTCTGGTTGTGCGCCTCCAAATCACGTGATACATGACGTCACACCACGTGACACGATGACGTCACGACAGTGAAGAAACGGGGGCGCACCTCGCGCCGTCGCTGTGGTTGTGCGCCTCCAAATCAAATCACGTGATACATGACGTCAAACCACGTGACACGATGACGTCACGGCAGTGCAGAAACGGGGGCCCACCTCGCGCCGTCGCTGTGGTTGTGCACCTCCAAATTACGCGACACGATGATGATTCGCATTCTCCAGGCTTAACCAAGTTAAGCCTCAGCCATTTTTTCCCCTCTCGCTTAATTACGCCTTCAACGTCGACGCGGCTCAACCTACGAAAAGGCGCCTATGTGCTGCGCTTTAAATTTTTCTCGCTTTATGGCTATATAACTCGCGCAGTTCCAAAGCAGCATTTATGGACAACTGTTTCTAGTTTGCGCGACCCGCCCCCAGTGTGTTGCAAGGAGTTCAGCATCATATATTGTGTTCCATGGTACAGCGTTCAGATGGACAAATAGGATAAAGTTTACGAACAGGAGAGCCGCTTACATAAGTTTGTTACCTTCTCCAAGGGGCAAAGGCTTGAAAGGGAAAGAGGTAAGGGCACTCACGATTAATTTTTCTGCCAATATTCACCTGGGTAGAGCATTGGGAATGTTTTCTTCGTAAACCAGGCTGATTCGTTTCAGATAGCAGAATTCGTTGGTTATCTGTGCAAAATATGCAGCATTTACGCAGATATATACGTGCCTGCAACAGTATATAGGTGAGAAGAAAACAAAAAAATAACGCAGACGCTGTTTAGGTACACTTGTGGATCAGTGGCATGGAGCGTGTGGCGCGGGACAATGATGTACTCAAGACAAACTCGCTCAAAAAATGGCTAAACAGCCAGGACGGGGTTGCAGTCTCCTTTTCGAATTACTGGATTCGCTTTCGAAATGATGCGGCATGCCTACAAACACAAATGGAGAAGATAGGACTCCGTGCCGTGTGCCACTGTGTAATAAGTACATATGACGCGGAAGTGGCTGGATTGCCGGCGCCGATACGTTTCGTGACTGTATGTGGATCGCAGTTGAAGTTGAAGTTTATTTTGTCGCTCTTAGTGGTACAAGTATCACTGGGAGAGAGAGGACGCAGGGGAAAAAGCTGCTTGAATGCAGCTTGAGAGGCACCCTGCACTTTCAAAGGCTAAATTAAGCATGCCGCGCTTGTTCCGGAATGTTGAGAACCTGCCTTTTTGAAATACGTTCTTGATAACCTTAAATGTTCGTTTTTGACTTTATTTTACAGATTTTATTGACGGCAGCTGGACGAGTACAAAGACAAGATATCAAGACGAGCTGCGAAGCGTACTTCTTAGATAATCAACCTACACGGAATTGACGCCCCGAATTCTTCGGGATGCCGATTTGTTTGGAAGTACACGGTCGATGGTCAACACCCAAAAACCACAGCATGCCAAAATTTTGTGATATATAAAATGTAAGAGTTTTTCTGCGGTAAACTGTGGCGCCAGACGGTAGTGTTATTTCGACCAACGACTCAACGGTAACTTTTGCTTTCTCATTCGTTTAATGAAGCCATATGGAGCTATGGATCTCGAATAAGCACATTTTAACGTTTTGCGTAAACTTCAATTTCATATACGTCTGAAGGAACTCTCAGGCTGACCTGAAATTTCATAGAGGTTAATCGATGGCATTCGTTTCTTGCTAGTATTTGTCCCGCATGACTTCTTCTTCGCTGCATCCAACGTGTTCATGATATTTGCAATCATGGCGATTCCGACCCAGGAGCGCAAAAGAAAACGAACCTGTTTGTCCCTGATCCATTAGACGACCTTTAAAATAAGCAGCACAGTGATTCGTGGCCTCAACCTACTGCATTATTAGGCAACCCTTATAATCCTGCACACACCACTGGCTTAGGCAATAGTCAGCGTGTCTGGGTGGTCCTTCTTGGCTGCTGTGAAAGCAGCACTACTGTGCCCTCCCTCTCCCCCCCCCCCAACCCCTCGAAAACCTTGTGTCTGCTGAAGTAAAGCATTCGTTGCAAGCAGCAGGTCCCCCGCGCCTATAGCCTCAACAAGCACCAACCACTTGCCCCCGCTGCACCCCAGTAGCGGGCTGCCCATCTACCAACTCCATCGCCCCGCCGCGGTGGCTCAGTAGTTATGGCGCTCAGCTGCTGGCCCGAGAAACGCGGGTTCGATCCCAGCCGCGGCGGCTGAATTTCGATGGAGGCGAAATTCTAGAGGCCCGTGTACTGTCCTATGTCAGTGCACGTTAAAGAACCCCAGGTGTCGAAATTTCCGGAGGCCTTCACTACGGCGTCCATCATATCCTGAGTCACTTTGGGACGTTAAACCCCCATAAACCAAACTACCAACCCCATCTTCGATCCGTCGACCCAATCCACGAACCCCTCCTTCACCTGCAGAACTAACACTCACCTGCCAAACTCTACCTTCCTGATGTACCAGTGGGCAAATAACATAGCGATAAAAGGTGGGTGGATGGTTGGATTGGTCGTACCCCTTGTTAAGAGAAAGGCAGTGTATGGATGAGCAGCACATCCACTACCCCTAGGCCATTGCAGCGGATAAGCCCACTTCTTGGTACCCTCGGGGCATCTGTTATATCTACGGGCGATTTGCACGTGAACACCTACGCTGGCTTCTCTAAACGGCCCTCGCCAGGAAAGCGACACAGAAAAGCACCCATAGGCAGCTGTCGTTTCATTTCGGCAAACGAGGCCAGATCTTATATTCGTAGTACTCACCCCTTTCAAATTTTTGCCAATCTTCGCAGAATATATACGCAGTGTCATTCATGACAGCGGGAAATAAATTCTTTCTTGCTATCTTCAGCATGTGGGCGGAAATTTGACGGCAGTGATGCATCGTCGCCCTCATTGAGCTGGTTCAAAAAACTGCGTGCAGCAACGTGCTCTTAACTCCTTCTGATAGAACGGTGACAAGCACGAAATGATTAACGCATGCCAGATCACTTTTTTTTTTTTTTTTTTTCAAAGTCAAAGTGTTTATTTAGACAACTCAATGGTACAGTTGCCTAGGGCGCAGACTAAAAGGCAAAAGGATGCCTGACAAAGAGTCCACGCCCTTCTTGCTCCCATTCGAGAGCACAAGACATTCAGCGAGTAAAATAGACATAAAAACGAAATGGAAATACAGAAAGGATTGGTTAACAGTGAACTGCAGTAATTTCATCTTAAACATTTATCTACAGTTGGAGAAGTACTATGAGAGAAAACAGAATAAAAAAGAAAAAAAGAAGTGGTTATGCCTGGAGTGACAACAGATACATGGTGATGCAATTTTTGAAAGCTTTCAATGATTTGCTTTCTTGAATAATGTTTACAGCAGGATGGTGATCGTTTAAAAAACTGGAAATTCTGTAGCTAAGTTTCTGGGCGCCGTAGTTAGTACGTATTTTTTCCTTATTATAACTTATGTGCCGTATGTTGTAGCTGTGTGGTTTCGTGAGATACTTATGACAAAAGGCGGCAGGATCAGAATGCATTTGTTGGTAAGTGGCTAACGCTATCTTTTTGTTTATAACATTCCACAGTGTAAGCAATTGGTGTTTCCTAAACAATGGGGCAGTGTGGCTAAGGTATGGTGCATTATCCATTAGTCGCAGAAATTTCTTTTGTAATAAGTATATGTTTTCTATGCTTGTTTTAGGTGCTGTGCCCCAAACAAGAAGACAATAGTGGAAACGCGAATGTACCAGTGTGTAGTATAGTTGTTTCTTTAGCCACATAGGCAAAAGGTCCTTTAATTTATACATGATACCAATGGACCTAGAGATACCTGTGCGAACTTTTTCAATGTGAGGGGACCAGCCGAGATGTTCGTGAAATATGACGCCAAGAAATTTATGAGATATTGCACGTTCAATAGATTCATCACAAAATTGAATCAGTATTTCTTGTTTAATGCACTTGTTACGTGCGCGGAATATAATGTACTTAGTTTTTTTAGTGTTTAACTGCAGTTCGTTAGTGCGGAGCCATGTGGATAAGTTTTGCAGCCATATATTGGTTTCTACTTGGAGGGCTTCCAGATCTTGTCCGCAGAAGAATACATTGGTATCGTCAGCGTACAGTACTATTTCTGGTGTAGAGGGCACGTTAATTACATCATTTATATACAGAAGAAATAACAGCGGCCCAAGGATTGATCCTTGCGGAACTCCATAATGTATCAGACCTAAGCTGGACTTTGCATTCGGGATGTTCGTGTACTGTTGACGATTTGAGAGGTAATTCTTTATTAATGTGAGAGCCGTTCCTCTAATGCCATATTTATATAACTTGTATAACAATATCGGGTGCTTGATAGAATCGAATGCTTTCCTAAAGTCAAGAAAAACACCTATTGTATATATTTTCTGCTCAAAATTGTCTATTATCTTATCCTTAATTTTTATTAGCGCCATTTCAGTAGATTTCTCTTTCTGAAATCCATATTGCTGTTCTGCGATGATATCGTTTCGCTTGCAGAAGTTTAGTAGTCTGATGTTTATAACCTGTTCAATTACTTTCGAGAGGACTGGTAGTACCGAAATTGGCCTATAGTTATTTATATCATTTCTATCGCCTCCCTTGTGTATGACGGAGACTTTTGCAATTTTTAGTTTGTCTGGAAATATTCCGCTACTCAAAATAAGGTTGCATATATGCGTAAGTGGCTTAAAAAACGACAGAAAAAAAAAACGTTTCACCCGTCTTTCGCGTTGCAAGGGCGATTTTACAAAGTGGTGTACTCACCGCAGTCGAGGCGTAGTGGCTCGATCGGCCGGCCCGGCTTCGGGAGGTAAGGGGTTCGACTCCTTCCGCCGGATACCCACCGGGCCCCCTGGAACGGGTACAAGCGTCCCGCATTTCGTGCACGGCGGGATTCAACGCTTGGGAGAAGCTCGCTAACTCGCCACCACACCTGACGCTTTACATCAGGTGTATCCAGGGGGCATGCATTTACACCACAGCACCAGCCCGTCGAGTAAAAAAAAATGTTGGTGCGGCCGCTGACTGGCGAGGTTGCGGTCTAATCACCACCGAGCTTCTTTTGTTAGAATTTATGCCAGAACTTTTTTCTAGTCTGAACGAAAAAACGTAGCGTTGAAACAGGACACAGAAAGATGAGGACAGGACGGGCTACTTTTTTTCTAGCCCGGATGTTGCAGGATGAAGCAGTTATCATACCTCTTGCTGCGTATTTCTTTCTCTTTTTTTCAGGAACAGGGCGGCGGAGGTGCGCCGTACGAGTGCTTGAACGGCAATGTGTGGCAAGCTGCTTCGAGGGTGTAATAAAGAGGTTGTAAGTGAGGATCTGTCTCGTTTAAGGTAACGTACAACAGCTGTAGAAGGGCGGTGTTAGGGACTTTTGGAACTTTCTAAGTGATAGCAATGGTAGAAAGCATAGGTGCGCAGTATGAAAGCATGGCAAATCTAGCTGCAAAGCGTGCAGCTTCAATATTCAAACTACAGAGAGGTGACGTCAGAAAGTCTTCGGATTGCTAAATAATCTAGAAATGCTTGTTGATTGACCAAGATCTCGAAAATCAGAGCATTCAGCAATCGTGTCCAAGTTAAAATGGCAACTGTTTAATCAGACACACTCTGAAGCGACTGAGCTGTACTTTTTGTTTTCATATTTCTATATTTGTTTTCAATACAAATTGCTGATGGGTTTCAAGGAAAGTTCTCGGTTATGGTGAAAATCAGTAGTGATGAATGTCCGTCTCAAATTTTATGCTAGTACATGAACCGCTTTACTCCTCATGAACTTCCCTTATTGAAGTGGATAATATATCACGTAACGCCCGGAAATTTAGCGACCTCCATCTGAATTCAATTAATCTTTCTCGTTTACTTTGGTACATTTGATAGAGTGTGCGAGTGCGCATTCGTTCGCACTAAATCGGGTTCCTAAATGTGTCCTGCCGTTTTGGAACCTTCAAGGACATTTACATTGGTGATTAGGAGCAACTCTCGAATTCTGCGCCGGATCAAGATATCGTGCTGGTCCTACCACAACTTTAGATCTCAGTTCAATTCACCCTTTGAAACATGCTTTTCGGTTTCGCGGAACACAAAACCTTCCTCCCAATGGCTGACTCGAATACGCGCGTAGTTAAAACCTCCCTAAATGTTTGGTTTTGGTTTTATCGGGTTTAACGTCCCAAAGCGACTAAGGCTATGAGAGACGCCGTAGTGGAGGGCTCCGGAAATTTCGACCACCTGGGGTTCTTTAACGTGCGCTGACATCGCACAGTACACGGGCCTCGAATTTCTCCTCCAAAGAAATTCAACCGCCGCGGCCGGGATCGAACCCGCGTCTTTCGGGACAGCAGCCAAGCACCACAGCCACTGAGCCACCGCGGCGGCTGCTCCCTAAATGTGTACGCCTGGCATGCTAACTGGGAAAACTGTGCTATTGTTCTTCTCTCCACGCGGATACCTACTGTCCGCTGAAGTGAAGCCTCTGATCCCAGCATATTTAAAAAGTTACATAAGGAACAAAAAGGCGCACACGTATCGGTATCTGAAAAATTCTTACAACTTAGTAACATGTTAGTTGATTCGAGACATCCCAAGCACCAATAAACGCAATCACAAGCTCAAAGCACGTCGTGCTTGTCGACAACAAAATCACAAAACTAATGTACAAATACTGAGAACCCATTTGCCGCAACCACAACAGCCATAAGATGAGGGGAAACGAACTGGAGATAGATCGGAAACAAGTTCGTATCAACAGATTAAGATGGCAACAAGCAAAATGTCAAATTGAAGCACACTACTACTCTCCATACTCTTATGCGCCATAGTTACCAAGACAGCATCACTAAACCTTGAAACATATTTTGTAATCATTTTTCTCTGGAATTTAAAAAGTGAACACATTTACACTGCTATATAAAATAGTAGGCACCAAAAGTACGAAAAATATTACTGTACCACTGACGTGGAAACAAGGCGAAACTCTGAACAACAAATGAAGAGTCGGTCCAAGAAACACCTCGATCAGTATTTGACCGCAAAGCAAATGCACACAGAGATAAGAACATAACATCGCAGATCAGCCTTCGAAACCTACATAACAAACTTAATACACAACTCATACCCGTGTAAGAATAAGGCATACGGAGTGACACATCATTTATTTAACAAAATGCTGACACACAGTAGTTCATAACCTTAGAGCATATATAACCCAACTCTGCGTCGAAGGCTCAATCCTATTCATTAAAATCTGATAGAGTGAACAAAAACAATTTTTCAAATTAAAATTTTGATGCGCCACCTAATTCCCAACCCCGCGGAATGAATCAAATCTAATTCCTATTCACTAAAAAGGGTTTCATTCTCTTGCAACATTTCCAGACCATTTCCAACCCATTGCACTAAATTTTCCTCCGGACAGATTCTTGGGAGACTTCTCAAAGATGGGCTCTATAATTGCCTATACACTCTTTACATATTTGCGAAAAATCGGTACGGATTCCCTGTGGTCTTATAACACATAAACCAACACATACTAGACGCCAAAACGAGCAATGCGACAAAATTCTAGTTTTCCTTGTTAATAAAATCATTTCAATATCACTCAACCGAATTAGATAACAGGATTTTTACGCAGTCACGACAGCCCACAAAATCTCACCACTCTCACAGCCAGCATACTTCTAAACAGTGTTATAATTTATAGTTAACAAAAAATGAACCTACCGCACAGAACAGCACAGGGCTTCCCCCCAGTGTTAGCAAATTAAAACCTTTACATTTAAATAAAACAACAGGCCTTGTAAACACATAAATGCCGAAGAAAACCTACACCTAAGCTTACGCATAATACACCATAGCGCAGGGCAAAACCTGGGCGAGAATACAGCACAAGACTCCCTAGACTTAACTCAGCACTGCAGAAGTGGCTCATCTGACTGGGCTGAGTCCTCTGGTGAACGAGAAATAATAGTGTAACGTAGCAAATTTGATGTACAGAGCAAGCGGTCGTTGTATTGAAATGAAGTATTCTGCCCTGCTAATGTCATGACTTGCTCACTTTGTTAAATCCCTTGAAAAATTTTTCAACTTTCTGCACTTCTTGTGCAATAACAAGCTTCTTATTGACCAGGCTCGGGTTCTCACCTTTGTATCGCAAAAAAAGACTCGTTGTGATCACGGAAAAATTAAACAATCCTGCCCAGCTGATACCAATGCAATTAAATAATTTCTTTTTCCTCTGTTTCCGAACGAAACATGGTACATCTGAGTGCTGTGATGTCCTCTGCGGAATATATGGCATATGTAAAGAATTTACGTATGTTTGGGGTTTTTATATTTAGTAGCACATTTCTTAGCAGTCCTTTCTGCACTGCTACTGGGTCAATCAATCAGTCAATCAGTCTTTATTTCGTCCGAACAAAAAGCAGAGAACACAGACAAAAAAGTACTGATGGGCTTGACAAGTTTCTGGGCTAAATGTAAAAAGGTAAAATGGCCGTGGCTCAAATTATGCAAAGAGCAAAACCAACGAACGTAAAGGCTAAGAATATAAATCACGGCGATCAACACGACCAATCGGTGGTAATTAGGAAGAATGGCCGACAATAACTGGCCACATTGGTCTTCAGTGGTCTTGGACCTTCACTGCTATTCAGCAGCATTGTTTAACAAAAAAGAATTAGGCAAAGAAATATTTGCTCTTCAGGATCACCCCCGACCACATCATTCCTAAAATGTCGCAACATCTTTGCCCCCTTGGTACGTAACATAGGCTTCTCTCAAACTGGACACACTACTCTTATTTGTGATAACGAAGAATTACTCATTGGCATCCTCTCTATCGCCGCAATATGGCTACAATGGGAAGCTAAACACCATTCTCGGAATCTTCGTAGTTAAAGAAAATTTCGTCCTGGTCCGGGGTTCAACCGTGACCACCGCTTCACCGAAGCAGTCGATCTACCAACTGAGCTAACTTTGCTCCTCGTTATCCGTCCTAGTCAGCTGAGTTGGTACAGTGGCTGCTCCGGTGAAGCGGTGGTCGCGGTTGAGCCCCCGACCAGGACGAAATTTTCTTTAACTGCGAAGTATCCGAGAATGGTGCTTAGCTTTCCTTTGTTGCCGTATGGCTGCGCTTGGGCATGCTGTACCGCTGCGCAGAGAATGTCAATATCAAGCTTTCAGTATCTTGTATTGTATTCCGTCATTATTGCTAGCTGTGGTTCCCCCAGACCTTTATTTTCATCTGATTTCCTCCTGTGCTGTCTGCCGGCAAGTAAAAGCATTGTTGGCCAAATGTTTTAGGGGAATCCCCCAATTTGGAGTAGATTTGTAATAAGGGAGTAATTACTCATTGACCACCGGGGTTCAGCCGTGACCACCGCTTCATTGTTCCCCCTTCTAGTTATTGATCAATTCGCTCTCGCCCTACCATAAGCTTGCCGTCCTGGTTAGCTCAATTGGTGGAGCGACTGCTCCGGTGAAGCGGTGGTCCCGGGTTCGAACCCCGGACCAGGACGAATTTTTCTTTAACTACGAAGTTTCTGAGAAAGCTATATAGCTTTCCTTTCTAGCCGTATGGCTGCGCTCGGGTGGATGTCAATGAGTAATTACGCCCTTATTATAAAAGCATTCTTGGTCACAGTAGACATCTTAATACGTGTACTGCCGTAGTGAAATAACGAGGGAATCAGTGAAATGGGTGATGAATTTCTTGGTCACCTTTTCAAAAATTTCCCTCACAACAATAAATTCCTTTTTTTCTGCATCCATCAACACCCCATTCAATTCTTCATGTCTTTCTGGAACATCCTTGCTGCCGTTTAAATAAAACCTGTAGTAGTGTTCTTTTGTGTGACGCATCTATATGACCTACTTATTTCTGTAGCACTCAAAATGGTCGCGCTAGTAGTAATATCCCGGTAGTGTGAGTCTTTCTTTTTCAAGACTTCAACCACACAATCTCACTCACGGGAATGCAGATTAGTCGTAATTACGCTCATCATATGTACGAGTACAGTGGCGCTGGTGGTTTTCACCGCAGAAGTCCCATACTGAATACCTATGCCTTCATCTTACTGGCGTTCACATTATATGCGCTGAAACAATGTCGCACTTGAGCTTGATCGACTCGAGTTGGTCGTTCTTGAGGTCATTTTTAGCCCATAAAAATGCTGCGATGGTAACCTCGGAGTCCCCGCAAAGTAAATAAAGCCTATGTTGCATTGCACGTGGTCAGTCAGAAAAGTGGTCGATTAGACATCCGCTTAACCGGAGCACTCGCTCTGCCAACTAAGCTTACTATGACGGATAACCAGGAGCTAACGGGACTGGTTCATCGCCGCATATTCCAAGCACCGTCGATACCAGCCATGCTGCCAGAACACTGCTTAAACTACTCAGCCATTCATGCCGCACTGCAGGTTTCAATGTAAAACTTAGTTTTTAGTCTTTATTTTCTCTTTCTTCTCCGGGTTATCTTAGAACTGCTCAAGCTCCTTAAAGATGCTTAAGATGCAGGTGTTTAATTCTAAAGACGTGAAGTATCATGGTAAAGCGTATCCCGCAGCAACCACGTTAGCTGCGACAATAAAGAAATATAATCAGTAGAGAATAATTGGTGTCCTGAAGCAAATATTGCAGAATGTTTTCGTCATGTGTACATTAAGAGGTGCTACGCTGCAGCAACCGGAAAGTAAAAGTGGTCTTAATGCTGCTGTAGAGATGTGCCTTTCAGTCGCAGTAAACAGCGATCATCTCCTTCGCTATAAACTTTTTTTTTTGGAATAGCGCTTAATATACCTGTCGCCTGTTAAGAAGCCACTATAGCAGTGTCACCGTTGTATGCTACGGATATATTGTCAACACATTACGGGCAGTGTATCACCCCCTTGGCACTGCTGAAAAAACATAGCTGGCGGCTTCGCATTGTTAAGCACAAAGCGCGATTAAGGTGTCCACTAACCTAGGAGGCCGGTGAACTACCTTCCTCTTCCTAAAAATCGACGGAGTTTAAACCTTCTGCTAATTCTGACAAAAGGAAAGACGCCTAACTACCTCAATTTGTGTGTGTACGTCACCGTTAACTCGCAGCGCGATTGGTTTATCCACTGACACATTGAGCCAGTTACTTTGCTACACAGAAACTTCAGAGACACACCGCTTAAACCCGCGGAGTGCGGTTAGAAGTGTTTGAGAACTGAAAATACTTCATCTCTATTCGGTTATTTACGGTTGGCTGCGACGCTCACCGTCTACCCTGCACAGTGAGTTAACATGTCACTCCACATACGATACGACTGTGCTGTATAGGTTTATTGGGGTTTAACGACCCAAAGCGACTCAGGCCATGAGGGACACCGTAGTGAAGGGCTCCGGAAATTTCGACCACCTAGGGTTCTTTAACGTGCACTAAGACCGCGCAGTATATAGGCGTCTAGAATTTCACACGCATCGAAATTTGACCGCCGCGGCCGGGGTCGAACCCGCATCTTTCGGGTCAGCAACCAAGTGCCATAACCACTGAGCCACCGCTGAGACAGTTACTGCTCCTTTCCTTTCCTCTAAAATCACAACCACAACAGAGACGCAGAATGGATGGATTGGTGGCACAAACTTTATTTAGCAAGAGAATTCGAGGCCCGCAGGCCTGCTGGGCATCCGCACGACCCCACTCACGGTCTAAACGTTCATGTGGTGTTGGTCCATGACGTATACGGCCCGGCTGACGGCAATCTTGTGCTTGTTTAAGTGCCGTGTCTCTGCTTGTTGTACCCATCTTGCAGGTATTGTCGTTTGGATGGATGCGTCGCTGGACGGGATCTCTCGGCTGTGTGTTGGCTGCTGCGCAGATGCTTCGGAGCAGCTGCTATGGCTGCACGGTTGGTATATACAGCCCTCCTTGCGAGCGGAAAATTACCTTGCAGGCTTGCAGAGGTAGTGGCGCCATCTGTCTGTTGCGGCGCTCAACAATCCTTATGGCGCGCAGCTGTGTTGCGTCGGGTTTGTACGTCGAACGCCACGCGGACGCCGGCAGCTACGCGAGCCCTGCGTTTTCTGCTTGCGCTCCTGATTTTTATGCGAAGCATATTAACGTAGGTTTCGGGCCTTCGCGCGACGCCCGACGGTGGCCACCATTGACCTTGAAGTGAGATCACATGATTTGACGTCACGTGATGACGTCACACCGGATGCAGATGGGGCCTCATATCGCGCCGTCGTAGGGTGCCTCGATGCCAGCGCCGCCGTCCAGGGTGGTGACAGGCTTTGGCATGCGCCGCGCCGCCGTCTTCTCCGCGCTCGCCATCTTGGGGCAAATCACTTTTCGTGCCGCTGCTGTGGAGGGTACGAAGCTGTGTTTTGCGCTGGATTCTGAGCTGATTAACTGCTTTAATTCACGAAAAATACCATGCCAGGGTGTTGTGTTCCATTGTGTGCCGGCTCGGCGAAGAAAGGAGGGCGATGTTTTCGTTTTCCACGGGATGAGGGACGGAGAAAAATATGGAAGGCGAAAGTGAAGCGTGAGAACTGGAAGGCGAATGACAACGCGAAGATCTACGAGGTATGCCACAATGTCTGCTGTTTTTATGCATCATTAAAACTTCTTTTTTTGGCTAGTTTGTTCATATAGATAATGTAAAAATATTTAGCGCGAACAGACACAGACCACGAGGACGATGAGCCACACACACAAACACACACACACACACACACACACACACACACACACACACACACACACACACACACACACACACACACCCACACACCCACACCCACACACACACACACACACACACACAAGCGCTTGTGTTTGTGTGCCGTCTTTTTCGTGGTCGTTGTCTGCGCTAAAGCTTTTAGATCTTTTTCTAAATGTCGCTCACAGTTATGTGTTTTAAGTAGGAATAACATTATACCTCACCGCTTCGCCCATCCGCTTGTAAGCACTGACTTTGTGCGGTTTGAATATATGTTTTTGCCTTGTTCACCAATCTCGCACTGTGCGCAACAGGAATTTTTGTGTGCCTTCAAAGCTGCAGCTCGAAGCCTAGTTAGAAACGTGAGTACAGCACGTGTTGCATCGCACTGCCTGGCATTGGAAGTAGCGCGCTTTGTTTTTGAGGCGGAACATTTTGAATTACCGGTTATGTGAAGGCTTACAAGCTAAATATATGAATCATTGCGTCTTTTCACTTTCAGTGAGCTACACTCAACTTCCGTATCATTCACGGAGTGTCTCACGTTGATCTTTACTCTCTCGCGATCGCAAATTTTTTTTTTTTATCAGAGCCGCGGTGAAAACACGTGAAGCAGGTGGAGCCCGATATTTGTCGAAAGAATGCGCCATTGTACTCTTTCAACAGCTGCCCTTTACACTCGATCTTGAAAGTTGGTAGCAGCCGTCGAGGCTTCCGGTTCACGCAGATTAAGGAGCATTCCCCTCTCTCCTTTTCGAAAAAGAATATAATAGAGGCTGACGGGTGAACCTCCCACGTGCTACCTACCCACTTTTGTGGCCAGAGTAGGAAGTGAAAATGCAGTCTATGAACAGGGAGTTTTGGTTGCAAAAACCTGCCTACGAGTCAGCCGTCCTGGAAATTGAAGCAATAGAGTCATTGACAAGAGCTGAAATCGACATCGTCGCTCACCTGGCCGGGTTCTTGGTAAGGCCCCTTGCGCATTTTGCAAGCTCCTGCGCCCCGTGCACACGAATGCTTCTTTCTGAAGAGGTACGAGAGGAGCATACCCTAGTGCAGTTGAAAGAATATAATGCTGGAGCCCGTAACCATGTATATATGAACGAGCAAGTTCTTGACTTTGTTTCTTCGTGCGAAAGTCTCTTTAAAAACCTATCGGAACAAAAAGACATCGGTCGTTTGAAGAGTCCAATGAAGACTTTTAAATTAGGGGTGTGCGAATATTCGAAATTTTCGAATATATTTCGAATATTATATTTTTAGTATTCGTATTCGATTCGAAATCCAAGTATTCGTGTTCTTTCGAATATTCGACCCGACGCGAATATTCGTATCTAGCCGAATATTCATTGTTAGCACCGGCGTTCATTTCAGTCCGCAAGCACTATCGACCGAGACATAACAACAAGGCGGCGCCCAGAACAATGCGCATGGATGAAGGAAAATTTTTCCTTCGAATTTTTCCTTCGAGGAAGGAAAATTTTTATTTCCTCCAAGGGCCATGCCGTAGCTTACTGCGCTGCTGAGCTTTTTTGTGGCTTTACCTGCGAAGCTGCTATAGTAAGAGCTGTGCACGAAGTACCTCGCAATACGTGCCAGGTCAGTGCCAAGTGAGAGGGCATTTTCTGTGGCTGGAGGAGTCGTTTAAGCCAGAAGGGAACTACTTCTGCCTGAAAATGTGGAGCAGCTGATTTTCCTTCACGACAACCTTTTATGTTCATCCCAGCAACGCGCTTTTGTGCTGATGGCAAGCTAGCCTTAATCAATGCTGTGTACTAGCCATCCTCTCTTATATTTCCACTCCTCTAAGAATAATGTTTGAGACATTTATACTTTTTGTGCAGCCACACATACCTTTTGTGTTCATTTAATCATCGATAGTTGAACTTTGATGTTCTTGGGTGCTCAAATAAATGTTTTGTAGTGGTTAAATGCGTCTGTCCTTGATTATTCGATATTCGATTCGATATTCGGAATCAAGTATTCGTATTCGATTCGTATTCGAAAAATTTGATATTCGCACACCCCTACATTAAATGCCTTATCGAACACACCGTTCCCATTCCAGCGGTTGATTGCGCGGAACACCCAAATCTTATGAACAGACTGTTAGAGCGGTTTGTGACGATGCGCCTGCGCATTTACTTGAGTTGGCTAAGCCAGCCAGAAGAATCGGATGATAGGTACGGCAGCAAAACTGTCGCTGGCACAAACATTGAATAAACTGTTTACGAGATGTCTCCTCCTAGGCATGCAGCCAGAGGCAGCTTCGAGCGGTTGATGATTGTTTTGAAATAAAATGCTGTATACATCATCGTATGGCAGGAGTCAAAGTTTGGTGTACTCATCACGGATAATCTTTTTCTGCTGTGTCTATTTTACTGTCTACAATAGACGATTGCGATGCAAAATATTTTTGATATGCACGGCTGAATAAAACGTCAACTAGTTGTTCATCTGCATCAACAGACGCAGTTAAAGCCTATTTATTGCATGTCATGCACCGTATAAACTCCGTCATGTTCTGGCAGTACAAAAGGCATTGCTCTATAAAGCGGTCACTGCAGTTAAAATAACCGCTTTGAGCATCTGAGACGGCCAAAAAGTAAGGGCTGTCCTAGCTGCACAGTGGTCATTTGCTCTAAAAGCTGCGCTTGTAAACAAACTCTAGCTCCTTTCTCATTTATATCCCCAAGCAAAAAGTGCTCAGAACTGTGAGCATATATGCAGAAACCTTATACACCTCATAAACCTTGTACAGCTCAGCCTGCTAGCGAAAGCGCGTTCTAAAGAAGGATGCCGGCCGACGCTCCGTAGCCCAGCATTTCAGCGCTTGCCCCAAGATGGCGCCCACTAAGGCCGTGTCTCCACCCTGTACGGCGCAGCGTGGCATCGAGGCACCCTACGACGGCGCGATATGAGGCCCCATCTGCCGCCGGTGTGACGTCATCACGTGACGTCAAATCATGTGATCTCACTTCAAGGTCAATGGTGGCCACCGCCGGGCGTCGCGCGAAGGCCGGAAACCTACGTTAATATGCTTCGCATAAAAATCAGGAGCGCAAGCAGAAAACGCAGGGCTCGCGTAGCTGCCGGCGTCCGCGTGGCGTTCGACGTAGTACAAACCCGACGCAACACAGCTGCGCGCCATAAGGATTGTTGAGCGCCGCAACAGACAGATGGCGCCACTACCTCTGCAAGCCTGCAAGGTAATTTTCCGCTCACAAGGAGGGCTGTATATACCAACCGTGCAGCCATAGCAGCTGCTCCGAAGCATCTGCGCAGCAACCAACACACACCCGAGACATCCCGTCCAGCGACGCATCCATCCAAACAACAATACCTGCAAGATGGGTACAACAAGCAGAGACACGGCACTTAAACAGGCGCAAGATTGCCGTAAGCCGGGCCGTATACGTCATGGACCAACACCACATGAACGTTTAGACCGTGAGTGGGGTCGTGCGGATGCCCAGCAGGCCTGCGGGCCTCGAATTCTCTTGCTAAATAAAGTTTGTGCCACCAATCCATCCATTCTGCGTCTCTGTTGTGGTTGTGATTTTAGAGGAAAGGAAAGGAGCAGTAACTGTCTCAGCGGTGGCTCAGTGGTTATGGCACTTGGTTGCTGACCCGAAAGATGCGGGTTCGACCCCGACCGCGGCGGTCAAATTTCGATGCGTGTGAAATTCTAGACGCCTATATACTGCGCGGTCTTAGTGCACGTTAAAGAACCCCAGGTGGTCGAAATTTCCGGAGCCCTTCACTACGGTGTCCCTCATGGCCTGAGTCGCTTTTGGTCGTTAAACCCCAATAAACCTATACAGCACAGTCATAGCGTATGTGGAGTGACATGTTAACTCACTGTGCAGGGTAGACGGTGAGCGTCGCAGCCAACCGTAAATAACCGAATAGAGATAAAGTATTTTCAGTTCTCAAACACTTCTAACCGCACTCCGCGGGTTTAAGCGGTGTGTCTCTGAAGTTTCTGTGTAGCAGAGTAACTGGCTCAATGTGTCAGCGGACAAACCAATCGCGCTGCGAGTTAACGGTGACGTACACACACAAATGGAGGTAGTTAGGCGCCTTTCCTTTTGTCAGAATCAGCAGAAGGTTTAAACTCCGTCGATTTTGAGGAAGAGGAAGGTAGTTCACCGGCCTCCTAGGTTAGTGGACACCTTAATCGCGCTTTGTGCTTAACAATTCGAAGCCGCCAGCTATGTTTTTTCAGCAGTGCCAAGGGGGTGATACACTGCCCGTAATGTGTTGACAATATATCCGTAGCATACAACGGTGACACTGCTATAGTGGCTTCTTAACAGGCGACAGGTATATTAAGCGCTATTCCAAAAAAGAAATTTATAGCGAAGGAGATGATCGCTGTTTACTGGACTGAAAGGCACATCTCTACAGCAGCATTAAGACCACTTTTAATTGCTGCAGCGTAGCACCTCTTAATGTACACATGACGAAAACATTCTGCAATATTTGCTTCAGGACACCAATTATTCTCTACTGATTATATTTCTTTATTGTCGCAGCTAACTTGGTTGCTGCGGGATACGCTTTACCATGATACTTCACGTCTTTAGAATTAAACACCAGCATCTTAAGCATCTTTTAGGAGCTTGAGCAGTTCTCAGATAACCCGGAGAAGAAAGAGAAAATAAAGACTAAAAACTAAGTTTTACATTGAAACCTGCAGTGCGGCATGAATGGCTGAGTAATTTAAGCAGTGTTCTGGCAGCATGGCTGGTATCGACGGTGCTTGGAATATGCGGCGATGAACCAGTCCCGTTAGCTCCTGGTTATCCGTCATAGTCAGCTTAGTTGGCAGAGCGAGTGCTCCGGTGAAGCGGATGTCTAATCGACCACTTTTCTGACTGACCACGTGCAATGCAACATAGGCTTTATTTACTTTGCAGGGACTCCAAGGTTATCATCGCAGCTTTTTTATGGGCTAAAAATGGCCTCAAGAACGACCAACTCGAGTCGATCAAGCTCAAGTGCGACATTGTTTCAGCGCATATAATGTGAACGCCAGTAAGATGAAGGCATAGGTATTCAGTATCGGACTTCTGCGGTGAAAACCACCAGCGCCACTGATCAGTGTACTCGTACATATGATGAGCGTAATTACGACTAATCTGCATTCCCGTGAGTGAGATTGTGTGGTTGAAGTCTTGAAAAAGAAAGACTCACACTACCGGGATATTACTACTAGCGCGACCATTTTGAGTGCTACAGAAATAAGTAGGTAATATAGATGCGTCACACAAAAGAACACTGCTACAGGTTTTATTTAAACGGCAGCAAGGATGTTCCAGAAACACGTGAAGAATTGAATGGGGTGTTGATGGATGCAGAAAAAAAGGAATTTATTGTTGTGAGGGAAATTTTTGAAAAGGTGACCAAGAAATTCATCACCCATTTCACTGATTCCCTCGTTATTTCACTACGGCAGTACACGTATTAAGATGTCCACTGTGACCAAGAATGCTTTTATAATAAGGGCGTAATTACTCATTGACATCCACCCGAGCGCAGCCATACGGCTAGAAAGGAAAGCTATATAGCTTTCTCAGAAACTTCGTAGTTAAAGAAAAATTCGTCCTGGTCCGGGGTTCGAACCCGGGACCACCGCTTCACCTGAGCAGTCGCTCTACCAATTGAGCTAACCAGGACGGCAAGCTTATGGTAGGGCGAGAGCGAATTGATCAATAACTAGAAGTGGGAACAATCAAGCGGTGGTCACGGCTGAACCCCGGTGGTCAATGAGTAATTACTCCCTTATTACAAATCTACTCCAAATTGGGGGATTCCCCTAAAACATTTGGCCAACAATGCTTTTACTTGCCGGCAGACAGCACAGGAGGAAATCAGATGAAAATAAAGGTCTGGGGGAACCACAGCTAGCAATAATGACGGAATACAATACAAGATACTGAAAGCTTGATATTGACATTCTCTGCGCAGCTGTACAGCATGCCCAAGCGCAGCCATACGGCAACAAAGGAAAGCTAAGCACCATTCTCGGATACTTCGCAGTTAAAGAAAATTTCGTCCTGGTCGGGGGCTCAACCGCGACCACCGCTTCACCGGAGCAGCCACTGTACCAACTCAGCTGACTAGGACGGATAACCAGGAGCAAAGTTAGCTCAGTTGGTAGATCGACTGCTTCGGTGAAGCGGTGGTCACGGTTGAACCCCGGACCAGGACGAAATTTTCTTTAACTACGAAGATTCCGAGAATGGTGTTTAACTTCCCATTGTAGCCATATTGCGGCGATAGAGAGGATGCCAATGAGTAATTCTTCGTTATCACAAATAAGATTAGTGTGTCCAGTTTGAGAGAAGCCTATGTTACGTACCAAGGGGGCAAAGATGTTGCGACATTTTAGGAATGATGTGGTCGGGGGTGATCCTGAAGAGCAAATATTTCTTTGCCTAATTCTTTTTTGTTAAACAATGCTGCTGAATAGCAGTGAAGGTCCAAGACCACTGAAGACTAATGTGGCCAGTTATTGTCGGCCATTCTTCCTAATTACCACCGATTGGTCGTGTTGATCGCCGTGATTTATATTCTTAGCCTTTATGTTCGTTGGTTTTGCTCTTTGCATAATTTGAGCCACGGCCATTTTACCTTTTTACATTTAGCCCAGAAACCTGTCAAGCCCATCAGTACTTTTTGTCTGTGTTCTCTGCTTTTTGTTCGGACGAAATAAAGACTGATTGACTGATTGATTGAACCAGTAGCAGTGCAGAAAGGACTGCTAAGAAATGTGCTACTAAATATAAAAACCCCAAACATACGTAAATTCTTTACATATGCCATATATTCCGCAGAGGACATCACAGCACTCAGATGTACCATGTTTCGTTCGGAAACAGAGGAAAAAGAAAGTATTTAATTGCATTGGTATCAGCTCGGCAGGATTGTTTAATTTTTCCGTGATCACAACGAGTCTTTTTTTGCGATACAAAGGTGAGAACCCGAGCCTGGTCAATAAGAAGCTTGTTATTGCACAACAAGTGCAGAAAGTTGAAAAATTATTCAAGGGATTTAACAAACTGAGCAAGTCATGACATTAGCAGGGCAGAATACTTCATTTCAATACAACGACCGCTTGCTCTGTACATCAAATTTGCTACGTTACACTAATATTTCTCGTTCACCAGAGGACTCAGCCCAGTCAGATGAGCCACTCCTGTATTGCTGAGTTAAGTCTAGGGAGTCTTGTGCTGTATTCTCGCCCAGGTTTTGCCCTGCGCTATGGTGTATTATGCGTAAGCTTAGGTGTAGGTTTTGTTTGGCATTTATGTGTTTACAAGGCCTGTTGTTTTATTTAAATGTAAAGGTTTTAATTTGCTAACACTGGGGGGAAGCCCTGTGCTGTTCTGTGCGGTAGGTTCATTTTTTGTTAACTATAAATTATAACACTGTTTAGAAGTATGCTGGCTGTGGGTGTGGTGAGATTTTGTGGGCTGTCGTGACTGCGTAAAAATCCTGTTATCTAATTCGGTTGAGTGATATTGAAATGATTTTATTAACAAGGAAAACTAGAATTTTGTCGCATTGCTCGTTTTGGCGTCTAGTATGTGTTGGTTTATGTGTTATAAGACCACAGGGAATCCGTACCGATTTTTCGCAAATATGTAAAGAGTGTATAGGCAATTATAGAGCCCATCTTTGAGAAGTCTCCCAAGAATCTGTCGGGAGGAAAATTTAGTGCAATGGGTTGGAAATGGTCTGGCAATGTTGCAAGAGAATGAAACCCTTTTTAGTGAATCGGAATTAGATTTGATTCATTCCGCGGGGTTGGGAATTAGGCGGCGCATCAAAATTTTAATTTGAAAAATTGTTTTTGTTCACTCTATAAGGTTTTAATGAATAGGATTGAGCCTTCGACGCAGAGTTGGGTTATATATGCTCTCAGGTTATGAACTACTGCGTGTCACCATTTTGTTAAATAAATGATGTGTCACTCCGTATGCCTTATTCTTACACGGGTATGAGTTGTGTATTAAGTTTGTTATGTAGGTTTCGAAGGCTGATCTGCGATGTTATGTTCTTATCTCTGTGTGCATTTGCTTTGCGGTCAAATACTGATCGAGGTGTTTCTTGGACCGACTCTTCATTTGTTGTTGAGAGTTTCGCCTTGTTTCCACGTCAGTGGTACAGTAATATTTTTCGTACTTTTGGTGCCTACTATTTTATATAGCAGTGTAAATGTGTTCACTTTTTAAATTCCAGAGAAAAATGATTACATAATATGTTTCAAGGTTTAGTGATGCTGTCTTGGTAACTATGGCGCATAAGAGTATGGAGAGTAGTAGTGTGCTTCAATTTGACATTTTGCTTGTTGCCATCTTAATCTGTTGGCACGAACTTGTTTCCGATCTATCTCCAGTTCGTTTCCCCTCATCTTATGGCTGTTGTGGTTGCGGCAAATGGGTTCTCAGTATTTGTACATCAGTTTTGTGATTTTGTTGTCGACAAGCACGACGTGCTTTGAGCTTGTGATTGATTCGAGACATCCCAAGCACCAATAAACGCAATCACAAGCTCAAAGCACGACGTGCTTTGAGCTTGTGATTGCGTTTATTGGTGCTTGGGATGTCTCGAATCAACTAACATGTTACTAAGTTGTAAGAATTTTTCAGATACCGATACGTGTGCGTCTTTTTGTTCCTTATGTAACTTTTTAAATATGCTGGGATCAGAGGCTTCACTTCAGAGGACAGCAGGTATCCGCGTGGAGAGAAGAACAATAGCACAGTTTTCCCAGTTACGCTTAGCATGCCAGGCGTACACATTTAGGGAGCTTTTAACTACGCGCGTATTCGAGTCAGCCATTGGGAGGAAGGTTTTGTGTTCCGCGAAACCGAAAAGCATGTTTCAAAGGGTGAATTGAACTAAGATCTAAAGTTGTGGTAGGACCAGCACGATATCTTGATCCGGCGCAGAATTCCAGAGTTGCTCCTAATCACCAATGTAAATGTCCTTGAAGGTTCCAAAACGGCACGACACATTTAGGAACCCGATTTAGTGCGAACGAATGCGCACTCACACACTCTATTAAATGTACCAAAGTAAACGAGAAAGATTAATTGAATTCAGACGGAGGTCGCTAAATTTCCGGGCGTTACGTGATATATTATCCACTTCAATAAGGGAAGTTCATGAGGAGTAAAGCGGTTCATGTACTAGCATAAAATTTGAGACGGACATTCATCACTACTGATTTTCAGCATAACCGAGAACTTTCCTTGAAACCCATCAGCAATTTGTATTGAAAACAAATGTAGAAATATGAAAACAAAAAGTACAGCTCAGTCGCTTCAGAGTGTGTCTGACTAAACAGTTGCCATTTTAACTTGGACACGATTGCTGAATGCTCTGATTTTCGAGATCTTGGTCAATCAACACGCATTTCTAGATTATTTAGCAATCCGAAGACTTTCTGACGTCACCTCTCTGTAGTTTGAATATTGAAGCTGCACGCTTTGCAGCTAGATTTGCCATGCTTTCATACTGCGCACCTATGCCTTCTACCATTACTATCACTTAGAAAGTTCCAAAAGTCCCTAACACCGCCCTTCTACAGCTGTTGTACGTTACCTTAAACGAGACAGATCCTCACTTACAACCTCTTTGTTACACCCTCGAAGCAGCTTGCCACACATTGCCGTTCAAGCACTCGTACGGCGCACCTCCGCCGCCCTGTTCCTGAAAAAAAGAGAAAGAAATACGCAGCAAGAGGTATGATAACTGCTTCATCCTGCAACAACCGGGCTAGAAAAAAATTACCGACGATTACGTTACTTCCTAATGCGAAATTTGAGCGCAGCAAATAAGCTGTTTCACCTTTTCGATAGATTGAGGCAAAGAAATCGAGCAACACATGTATGCGCTATCACAGAATTTTTTTTTTTTCACACGTATTCCTTTAACAAAAACTCCACTAACAGTTCTTGACAGTCATGAAGGAAGCTTTGTGGTCGGAGAAATAGAGTGATATATGTTCGAATTGGTACACCAATGCTTGATTCTCAAAGACGAGATCTATACAAGTGCCTCGCGAGGTTGTCACAGCCGTGGGACGCGTTACGAGCGAGAGGAACGGGATGTTCTCCCGCATAAGTGTTAGGAAATTGCTGTTTGTCTTTATGTGAACATTAAAGTCCCCCACTACTGACATCGGTGTGGATCGATGGACGGTTAATGCGAGTTGCAGGAAGTGCACGACGTCTTTCGTGAGTGCGGTAGGGGCGAAGTAGGCAGCTACTACCAGCAAGCCGTTGGGCAACTTTGCGGCGCATAGTTCGCCAACTTCATGTGACGTGCCAAACATTTCGACTGGTATTGCTGAGAGACCTGTGCGCAAGTAGATAGCGACTCCCGCCGCTCTGTTGTGGTCTCTGCGAGCACCACAGCAGTATAGGAAATCAATGATTTCTAGAGGCTCTTCGGGATCCATCCAGGTTTCAGCAAAGCAAAGTACAGAGGAATGGCGCAGAATGTGATCGTGGTGTACGTCCTTGGCATGTGCGGCAAGGGAGCGTACGTTAAGAATGTGGTTGTGAATGATGAATCAAGTGCTGCCAGCGAATGACGCGTCCATTGGCTGTCTGCGTGTGTTACTGATGTGTGGTTAACATGTTAAGCTTCGCCTGTAAGAGTGGAACGCGACAGCGTCTTGCAACGCTGCCAGGGAGTCCACAGAACGCCATCGCCAATTCGGCTGTACGCCTTGCTGGACGGTAAATTTATTTTTTGAGGAAAGGAAATGTATCTCTCTCGCATATCTGGGTGGACACCTGCACCTCGCCGTAAGGGAAAGGGGGAAGATGGGAGTGAACGAAGACGCCGTATTAGCTAGACGCGCCTTTGTTCATTCCAAACCATTCAGCTGGCATTACGGAGTGGCTAGCGTGCTCGTATCGCACTCCGGAGACCCTGGCTCGATTCCCCAACTCGACCAATTTCGTTCTCGGTTTTATTGATTTATGCGGTCTAACTAGAAAGGTTAATTAGGCTATTTCATATTTATATTATTGTATTTCTATCCATCGTGTTTTGTCATTAACCTGTCAATTGTTGGAACTGTCTAGGATGTTCGACACAACGTATATGATACGAGCAACGTCTTACTGAGTGGGGAAGTGCGTGGTGGTGGAGGGAACGCGGCTTCGTACTTATCTGTTTTTTTCAGGAGCGTCTCCTTCCGCGGACGCTGTTGTCGCTGCGGCGCGCGTCTTTCTTTTCTTCTGACCTCTTCATTCTCCTGTATATTAATTAGGCTAATTGATTAATTAAGCAATTAACTAAACTCAGTCCAACTTAGCTGCAGCATCACTATACGATCCCTTTGATTGGTTGCATGGTTACTAGCCAAAGTACAATTGGCCCCATTTGAAATTCGCGCACTGTGACGTCACGAGCATTTCGACCAATTGAAAAGCGAGACATTGGGGGCGGAGCTGGTTACGAGGCCGACGCCGACGCCGACGCCGACGCCGACGCGAAACCCAGGAACGGACGCCAAAGAGCTGCGCTCTAAAAAAGTAGCCCGTCCTGTCCTCATCTTTCTGTGTCCTGTTTCAACGCTACGTTTTAGAGCGCAGCTCTTTGGCGTCCGTTCCTGGGTTTCGCGTCGGCGTCGGCGTCGGCGTCGGCGTCGGCGTCGGCGTCGGCCTCGTAACCAGCTCCGCCCCCAATGTCTCGCTTTTCAATTGGTCGAAATGCTCGTGACGTCACAGTGCGCGAATTTCAAATGGGGCCAATTGTACTTTGGCTAGTAACCATGCAACCAATCAAAGGGATCGTATGGTGATGCTGCAGCTAAGTTGGACTGAGTTTAGTTAATTGCTTAATTAATCAATTAGCCTAATTAATATACAGGAGAATGAAGAGGTCAGAAGAAAAGAAAGACGCGCGCCGCAGCGACAACAGCGTCCGCGGAAGGAGACGCTCCTGAAAAAAACAGATAAGTACGAAGCCGCGTTCCCTCCACCACCACGCACTTCCCCACTCAGTAAGACGTTGCTCGTTTCATATACGTTGTGTCGAACATCCTAGACAGTTCCAACAATTGACAGGTTAATGACAAAACACGATGGATAGAAATACAATAATATAAATATGAAATAGCCTAATTAACCTTTCTAGTTAGACCGCATAAATCAATAAAACCGAGAACGAAATTGGGCGAGTTGGGGAATCGAGCCAGGGTCTCCGGAGTGCGATACGAGCACGCTAGCCACTCCGTAATGCCAGCTGAATGGTTTGGAATGAACAAAGGCGCGTCTAGCTAATACGGCGTCTTCGTTCACTCCCATCTTCCCCCTTTCCCTTACGGCGAGGTGCAGGTGTCCACCCAGATATGCGAGAGAGATACATTTCCTTTCCTCAAAAAATAAATTTACCGTCCAGCAAGGCGTACAGCCGAATTGGCGATGGCGTTCTGTGGACTCCCTGGCAGCGTTGCAAGACGCTGTCGCGTTCCACTCTTACAGGCGAAGCTTAACATGTTAACCACACATCAGTAACACACGCAGACAGCCAATGGACGCGTCATTCGCTGGCAGCACTTGATTCATCATTCACAACCACATTCTTAACGTACGCTCCCTTGCCGCACATGCCAAGGACGTACACCACGATCACATTCTGCGCCATTCCTCTGTACTTTGCTTTGCTGAAACCTGGATGGATCCCGAAGAGCCTCTCGAAATCATTGATTTCCTATACTGCTGTGGTGCTCGCAGAGACCACAACAGAGCGGCGGGAGTCGCTATCTACTTGCGCACAGGTCTCTCAGCAATACCAGTCGAAATGTTTGGCACGTCACATGAAGTTGGCGAACTATGCGCCGCAAAGTTGCCCAACGGCTTGCTGGTAGTAGCTGCCTACTTCGCCCCTACCGCACTCACGAAAGACGTCGTGCACTTCCTGCAACTCGCATTAACCGTCCATCGATCCACACCGATGTCAGTAGTGGGGGACTTTAATGTTCACATAAAGACAAACAGCAATTTCCTAACACTTATGCGGGAGAACATCCCGTTCCTCTCGCTCGTAACGCGTCCCACGGCTGTGACAACCTCGCGAGGCACTTGTATAGATCTCGTCTTTGAGAATCAAGCATTGGTGTACCAATTCGAACATATATCACTCTATTTCTCCGACCACAAAGCTTCCTTCATGACTGTCAAGAACTGTTAGTGGAGTCTATGTTAAAGGAATACGTGTGAAAAAAAAAAAAAATTCTGTGATAGCGCATACATGTGTTGCTCGATTTCTTTGCCTCAATCGATCGAAAAGGTGAAACAGCTTATTTGCTGCGCTCAAATTTCGCATTAGGAAGTAACGTAATCGTCGGTAATTTTTTTCGTTCAGACTAGAAAAAAGTTATGGCATAAATTCTAACAAAAGAAGCTCGGTGGAGATTAGACCGTAACCTCGCCAGTCAGCGGCCGCACCAACATTTTTTTTTACTCGACGGGCTGGTGCTGTGGTGTAAATGCATGCCCCCTGGATACACCTGATGTAAAGCGTCAGGTGTGGTGGCGAGTTAGCGAGCTTCTCCCAAGCGTTGAATCCCGCCGTGCACGAAATGCGGGACGCTTGTACCCGTTCCAGGGGGCCCGGTGGGTATCCGGCGGAAGGAGTCGAACCCCTTACCTCCCGAAGCCGGGCCGGCCGATCAAGCCACTACGCCTCGACTGCGGTGAGTACACCACTTTGTAAAATCGCCCTTGCAACGCGAAAGACGGGTGAAACGTTTTTTTTCTGTCGTTTTTTAAGTTATCTGGCATGCGTTAATCATTTCGTGCTGGTCACCGTTCTATCAGAAGGAGTTAAGAGCACGTTGCTGCACGCAGTTTTTTTGAACCAGCTCAATGAGGGCGACGATGCATCACTGCCGTTAAATTTCCGCCCACATGCTGAAGATAGCAAGAAAGAATTTATTTCCCGCTGTCATGAATGACACTGCGTATATATTCTGCGAAGATTGGCAAAAATTTGAAAGGGGTGAGTACTACGAATATAAGATCTGGCCTCGTTTGCCGAAATGAAACGACAGCTGCCTATGGGTGCTTTTCTGTGTCGCTTTCCTGGCGAGGGCCGTTTAGAGCATCCAGCGTAGGTGTTCACGTGCAAATCACCCGTAGATATAACAGATGCCCCGAGGGTACCAAGAAGTGATCTCATCCGCTGCAATGGCCTAGGGGTAGTGGATGTGCTGCTCATCCATACACTGCCTTTCTCTTAACAAGGGGTACGACCAATCCAACCATCCACCCATCTTTTATCGCTATGTTATTAAGGCGGAAGCCTTTAATGCCTCATCGTTGTAAGCAGGAGTTGTCGACAGAAAATGTCACGCTTTTCAATTGGTCGAAATGCTCGTGACGTCACAGTGCGCGAATTTCAAATGGGGCCAATTGTACTTCGGCTAGTAATCATGCAACCAATCAAAGGGATCGTATAGTGATGCTAAGTTGGACTGAGTTTAGTTAATTGCTTAATTAATCAATTAGCTTAATTAAGATAGAGGAGAATGAAGAGGTCAGAAGAAAGAGGAAAAGAAAAGAAAGACGCGCGCCGCAGCGACAACAGCGTCCGCGGAAGACAACGCTGCTGAAAAAAACAGATAAGTACGAAACCGCGTTCGCTCCACCAGCACGCACTTCCCCACTCAGTTCGACGTTGCTCGTTTCATATACGTTGGGTCGAACATCCTAGACAGTTCCAACAATTGACAGGTGAATGACAGAACACGATGGATAGAAGTACAATAATATAAATATGAAATAGCCTAATTAACCTTTCTAGTTAGAACGCATAAATCAATAAAACCGAGAACGAAATTGGTCGATTTGGGGAATCGAACCAGGGTCTCCGGAGTGCGATACGAGCACGCTAGCCACTCCGTAATGCCAGCTGAATGGTTTGGAATGAACAAAGGCGCGTCTAGCTAATACGGCGTCTTCGTTCACTCCCATCTTCCCCCTTTCCCTTACGTCGAGGTGCAGGTGTCCACCCAGATATGCGAGATAGATACATTTCCTTTCCTCAAAAAATAAATTTACCATCTAGCAAGGCGTACAGCCGAATTGGCGATGGCGTTCTGTGGACTCCCTGGCAGCGTTGCAAGACGCTGTCGCGTTCCACTCTTACAGGCGAAGCTTAACATGTTAACCAGACATCAGTAACACACGCAGACAGCCAATGGACGCGTCATTCGCTGGCAGCACTTGAATCATCATTCACAACCACATTCGTGACAGAATGCTGTACTAAGGCTTTCGCCTTGCACCACTTTAGTCGCCAAAGTGACTGCTAATTTTTTTGCCCACTGGTACATCAGGAAGGTAGAGTTTGGCAGGTGAGTGTCAGTTCTGCAGGTGAAGGAGGGGTTCGTGGATTGGGTCGACGGATCGAAGATGGGGTTGGTAGTTTGGTTTATGGGGGTTTAACGTCCCAAAGTGACTCAGGATATGATGGACGCCGTAGTGAAGGCCTCCGGAAATTTCGACACCTGGGGTTCTTTAACGTGCACTGACATAGGACAGTACACGGGCCTCTAGAATTTCGCCTCCATCGAAATTCAGCCGGCGCGGCTGGGATCGAACCCGCGTTTTTCGGGCCAGCAGCTGAGCGCCATAACTACTGAGCCACCGCGGCGGGGCGATGGAGTTGGTAGATGGGCAGCCCGCTACTGGGGTGCAGCGGGGGCAAGTGGTTGGTGCTTGTTGAGGCTATAGGCGCGGGGGACCTGCTGCTTGCAACGAATGCTTTACTTCAGCAGACACAAGGTTTTCGAGGGGTTGGGGGGGGGGAGGAGAGGGAGGGCACAGTACTGCTGCTTTCACAGCAGCCAAGAAGGACCACCCAGACACGATGACTATTGCCTAAGCCAGTGGTGTGTGCAGGATTATAAGGGTTGCCTAATAATGCAGTAGGTTGAGGCCACGAATCACTGTGCTGCTTATTTTAAAGGTCGTCTAATGGATCAGGGACAAACCGGTTCGTTTTCTTTTGCGCTCCTGGGTCGGAATCGCCATGATTGCAAATATCATGAACACGTTGGATGCAGCGAAGAAGAAGTCATGCGGGACAAATACTAGCAAGAAACGAATGCCATCGATTAACCTCTATGAAATTTCAGGTCAGCCTGAGAGTTCCTTCAGACGGATATGAAATTGAAGTTTACGCAAAACGTTAAAATGTGCTTATTCGAGATCCATAGCTCCATATGGCTTCATTAAACGAATGAGAAAGCAAAAGTTACCCTTGAGTCGTTGGTCGAAATAACACTACCGTCTGGCGCCACAGTTTACCGCAGAAAAACTCTTACATTTTATATATCACAAAATTTTGGCATGCTGTGGTTTTCGGGTGTTGACCATCGACCGTGTACTTCCAAACAAATCGGCATCTCGAAGAATTCGGGGCGTCAATTCTGTGTAGGTTGATTATCTAAGAAGTACGCTTCGGAGCTCGTCTTGATATCTTGTCTTTGTACTCCCCCAGCTGCCGTCAATAAAATCTGTAAAATAAAGTCAAAAACGAACATTTATCGTTATCAAGAACGTATTTCAAAAAGGCAGGTTCTCAACATTCCGGAACAAGCGCGGCATGCTTAAATTTAGCCTTTGAAAGTGCAGGGTGCCTCTCAAGCTGCATTCAAGCAGCTTTTTACCCTGCATCCTCTCTCTCCCAGTGATACTTGTACCACTAAAAGCGACAAAATAAACTTCAACTTCAACTGCGATCCACATACAGTCACGAAACGTATGGGCGCCGGCAATCCAGCCACTTCCGCGTCATATGTACTTATTACACAGTGGCACACGGCACGGAGTCCTATCTTCTCCATTTGTGTTTGTAGGCATGCCACATCATTTCGAAAGCGAATCCAGTAATTCGAAAAGGAGACTGCAACCCCGTCCTGGCTGTTTAGCCATTTTTTTGAGCGAGTTTGTCTTGAGTACATCATTGTGCCGCGCCACACGCTCCATGCCACTGATCCACAAGTGTACCTAAACAGCGCCTGCGTTATTTTTTTGTTTTCTTCTCACCTTTATGCTGTTGCAGGCAGGTATATATCTGCGTAAATGCTGCATATTTTGCACAGATAACCAACGAATTCTGCTATCTGAAACGAATCAGCCTGGTCTACGAAGAAAACATTCCCAATGCTCTACCCAGGTGAATATTGGCAGAAAAATTAATCGTGAGTGCCCTTACCTCTTTCCCTTTCAAGCCTTTGCCCCTTGGAGAAGGTAACAAACTTATGTAAGCGGCTCTCCTGTTCGTAAACTTTATCCTATTATCCATCTGAACGCTGTACCATGGAACACAATATATGATGCTGAACTCCTTGCAACACACTGGGGGGGGGGGGGGGGTAGCGCAAACTAGAAACAGTTGTCCATAAATGCTGCTTTGGATACTGCGCGAGTTATATAGCCATAAAGCGAGAAAAATTTAAAGCGCAGCACATAGGCGCCTTTTCGTAGGTTGAGCCGCGTCGACGTTGAAGGCGTAATTAAGCGCGAGGGGAAAAAATGGCTGAGGCTTAACTTGGTTAAGCCTGGAGAATGCGAAGCATAATCGTGTCGCGTAATTTGGAGGCGCACAACCACAGCGACGGCGCGAGGTGGGCCCCCGTTTCTCCACTGTCGTGACGCCATCGTGTCACGTGGTGTGACGTCATGTATCACGTGATTTGGAGGCGCACAACCACAGCGACGGCGCGAGGTGGGCCCCCGTTTCTGCACTGCCGTGACGTCATCGTGTCACGTGGTTTGACGTCATGTATCACGTGATTTGATTTGGAGGCGCACAACCACAGCGACGGCGCGAGGTGCGCCCCCGTTTCTCCACTGTCGTGACGTCATTGTGTCACGTGGTGTGACGTCATGTATCACGTGATTTGGAGGCGCACAACCAGAGCGACGGCGCGAGGTGGGCCCCCGTTTCTCCACTGCCGTGACGTCATCGTGTCACGTGGTGTGACGTCATGTATCACGTGATTTGGAGGCGCATAACCACGGTGAAGGGCTGAAGTGGTGGCTAAAGTAGTATGCTTCGCATAAAAGGGGAGGATAGCGAGGGAAGCGTGATACTCTCTAGGACAGCCCAGCCGAGTGAACGAAAGGACCGCCGCTCGCTCACAGATGGCGCCAGAGTGGTGGGTGCCGTAGCGCGCCGTGCGCTCATCCCCATTGTATGAGGGGTGGTAGGGTGGTTAGGAGAGGGGATATTAAGGCGAAAGCCTTAAATGCCTCATACTGTCGTGACCAAGACGTGTTAGCAAATGTGTCCGCGTTTGGGATGCATGCCTTATATGGGCCTATAGCAATCAATAGCCGATCGATAATCAATCGGGTGCAATCGAAAGACATCGGAACACGATATAAAGTGATTTTATGATTATATCATTGTACTTAATGACTAATTGGTAATAAATAGTAGTTAAGAAGTGGCATGTGGGACTGTGCACTGCGCTTGTACCTTAACTATCACTAATTAATCAATGTACTAGTTAATGCCACGTTAACTATCAATAACCATACATTATTTAGTTTCACTAAATGTGCAAGTCATGCTTAACTATCATTTACCATCATTATTGGTTAGACGTTTCTAGACGTTTCATAGACATTGTGTCGAACATTCTAGAGAGTTCCATCACTTGACAGGTGGGTGACATGACATGATGGATGGCGCTAGAACAATAGGAAACACCACAATTAGCCTAATTAACATTTCTAGTCAGACCAAATAAATAAATAAAACCGAGCAGGAAATTGGTCGAGTAGGGGTTCGAACCAGGGTTTCAGGAGTGCGAGACCAGCACGCTAACCACTCCGCCATGCCAGCTCAATGGTTCGGAGGGAACAAAGCCGCGTCTAGCTAATACGGCGTCTTCGTTCACTCCTATCTTCCTCCCTTCTCTTACGGCGAGGTTCAGGTGTACACCGAGCTATGCGAGACAGACACATTTAATTTCCTCAAAAACCAATTTACCGTCGAGCAAGGCGTAGAGCCGATCGTGCTATGGCGTTCTGGGACTCCCTGGCAGCGTTGCAAGACGCTGTCGCTTTCTGCCTTTAAAGGCGAAGCCTAAGATCTCAACCATACATCAGTGACACAAGCAGCAACACGACGCTTTAGGCTTTCACCTCACCGCACTTTATGTCAACAAAGTGTCCCCCTGAACTTTTTTTCCCACACCCACGCGCTGCGTATCGTTTGGGCTCCTGCTCACATGGGCCTTGAGGGAAATGAGGCAGCTGACGCCGCCGCCCGCGCTCTCTCTCACCGGACATTCCCCTCCGACCCCGACGATCAGGAACTCGAATTCACTCCCGCTTACTCCTTTAAAGACATTGTTTTACATTATCAATCTGGCCATGGTCTTTATCCCCGCCCGTGTAAAGGTCTCTCAAAGGCGGAGGAGCGGCTTTTGCTTCGCCTGTATACCAATACTTTGCTGTGCCCGGCAGCTCTCAAACACTTCGACCCTTCTTTCTCGGGCAGCTGTCCGCACTGTGCGGAGAAGTCTTCGGACATTTACCACATGGTGTGGGCCTGCCCCTCCAACCCTGCTATCCCCCCTCACCCCAACCCAACCCGGGAGGACTGGGAGGCGACCCTGCTCGGCTGCTCTGACCTGCAGGCCCAACGGGCCTTGGTCGCGCGAGCCCGGGCGGCGGCCGACGCCACTGGGGTCCCGAACTAGGGACCTCCACCTAGTACTTGTAAGGGCTGGCCCCCTCTGGGTCATCTCATGCAATACCTCCAGTAGTGCATGTGTAAATAAATGTTTTCCACCACCACCACCACACCATCTCACAGTCGCGCCATGCACCGCTCCGTTGGCGCACGGTGCTGTGAAATGAGCCGCACGAGATAGGTTGTACGCGTCGGCCGTTGTCTTCCTAGTATAGACGTCTGTCCCCGAACGGACCCGGTAGTTCTCGGTGCCGAAGTAGCGACTAGGTGGTCGTGGTGAAAATATTTATTTCATTATAGGGAAAGTTGTTGGGGGTCGTGACCTGAAGGGAACCACTAGTTGGGATGCCTAGTCAGGCACACCGTTGGCGGTTGCCGCCGCCCGGGCGCGCTACGTTAAGGCCTTTTGGGCTTCGAGGGTGCAGCAGCTGGATAGGGTCGCCGCCTCCCAGTCCACTCGGGTGGGGTTCGGGATAGGGGTTAGGGATGGTTTCTGCTTGCTGGCAGGCCCAAACCATGTGTTAGGTGTCAGACACCGCCCATCGAATCGGCGATCAAAATGATTTATAGTTAACGGGCACAGCATCCTGTTAGTAAGCAGGCACAGGAGTACCCGTTCGTTGGCCTTCCCCAGGCCTTTGCACGGGGTGGGAGGAGTTTGGTGCGTGGATTTGTAATAATCGCATATTTCCCCCAAATCGGAGTCCTGGTCGGCGTCGGGTGCCGTGGGCCTTGGTGACCTGGAGCCCAAACAAGAGATCTGTACGCGGGATCCGAGTCTATAGGCTGCAATTTTGGTAGATGCGATAAGCCAGGGGAGTAACCCACTCTTGCACGACGTTTCGACAAGCCCCTCGTGAGTCGGTGATTATGTATTTGGAGGAGGAATCGGAGGCTGCCAGGGTGATGCAACCTCTTCTGCGTGAATTGCTGACTGGACCTTGAAAGTAAGGGCATCTACTGTTTTGCCCTCGTGGACGACCGCGGCCGTGTACCATCCCCTGGGGTACAGGCCGGAGGCGCCCACGTAGAAGACTCCTATGCGGCGCCTACGATAGCTCTCTCGTTCGCGCCACCGAAGCACAATCTCGTCGCCGGCGCCTAGAGGACCCTGCCGTTCGTACCGCGGAATCGCGCAGTGCATCGCTCGAATTTCACATTAGGGAGTATCGCAATTGTTATTAAAAATTTTTAATTTGTACGTCACAAAGATTTGTCATGTAAATCTCGCTTCTAACTAAACTTCATTAGTGCGCGACTCATAGGAACGAACAATACTGGACGCAAAAACCACGAACACAGACAGGCGCAAGATAAATATGAACATTAGGCCCATTTTCAACTTTACTTACGCTCTAATCTCTCTTCATCAGAAGTAGTCATCAGAAGTAGTCCTGTAAAGCTCACTATGACGATGCAAAACTTATGAATGAGTTCTCAATGCTTTCACGCGTAACGGCTGTCCACCACAGAGTTATTCGTTCCACCACCGACCATTTTACGTGGGAGACATTAAAAATAAACCAGTCTTCAGGTAAAGCCCCTTCAATATTTTTCGCCTAATTATGTTTCCCGTAATTTGCATATGATTTCGGTATAAACCTCAACGGCCCCCTCTATTTTTTTTCGCCGGATCGCGACATACCTGACCATTTACATTCCCACCATGCTGGCTCTTTTATCTCTTTTTTTTTCTGTGGTGATTAACCGGCTGGAGTATTTAAGCCTTCCCTCCAAAAGTCGAACCGGGCAGAGAAGCCCCTGTGATAAGTCTTCGGTGAGTGCACTGCCATGAATCCCTCGTCTTGCACACCTTTCCTTCAGATGTAGCAACTGGTTTGGGTGAGAACCATCTAAGGGCCTTTCCGTAAGAGGAGCTCATGAACGGCACCGTTCTGGGCGGTCTCCGACGCTGCTCCACCCGGCGATAGATATAGTGACCACTGTAAGGACGGCGCTTTGCTCTTGAACACTTGTTTACGACCAGTCCGACAACTTCGTGGTCGTTCTCCCCTCCCTGTGCGCTCCAAAAATTTTGATACGAACGCCAGACCAAGGAAGAGAAATATTTATATAGGAGCCAGACGATAAAGAGATATTTGTATTCACACAGCGGACACAGTGCAGACTTTTACTGTGAAACGGTTGCTTAACACGGAAAAAAAGGTAGTAATATTTAGATAAAATCGTTTGTTATGAAGGGATCTGAAGGCATGAATTTTAGCAGAAGGGATGAAAACTACATGCAACATCGGGTCCCAGCGATGGCAATGTAATCCTTCAACATCGCATGCTACAGTGGAGGGCAGATAAAGCCTCTATTGTGTGGCGACGCACTCGTCCCCTGTGCTTAGCTTTCCGCAATGCACCAACTGTGGTTAGCTCCCCCGCAACGCACTCTCCTTAGTTGTGTTACTTTAACTAACATGGGAGGGCGCTCGCATCGCAGCGACACCAGCGCCACGGATGGCGCGTTTGCTGCTCGCGCGCGGGGGAGAGACTGGTTCGCTTCTGCTCGGCATCGGAAAAGCGCGCGGACGTGTCGCTGGCGCCTCCGCTCTTTCACCGGTGGGCGCCTTCTGGTCGGAACATCCTCCTGCCAGCCCGTCCCGTCCTGCCTCAGAGTTTTCCCTTGCCCTAGATGTGGGCGAACATTTGCTCGTACGGAGTGTCTAGGGTTCCGTCCAGACGGAACATTTGCTGCTGCTGCAGTTCCGTCCAGACGGAATATTTACTGCAGCTAGAGTTCCGCCCATACAATAGACAGTTTTAGCTTCACGTACGAAGAAGCTTCACGTAAGTAGAGCGCTTACAGGTCACCAGTGCGCATGCGCTGAACGTGAAGTGTCTGCGTGGGTCGCACGGACGTACGTGAGATTCGGATCTTTGCGTTGCTGCCTTCACGTTGCTTGCTTGCGTGCGTGGCGTTGGCAAGATGGCGGCGCCCTGCCCGCCCGCTTCAGAACGATAACAGCTTCGTCGCTATTCGCTCGACGTGGTATCGTGCTGTAAACTGCTGTATTTGCCTTCAGTTGGTCTATCCTTGCTGTCGCGTGAAGTTTTAGGTGAGCACTAGCTTTTGTTTTCCAGATAGAAATCCGTTTCAGCAGCTCCTAAGCCTGACGGAGAAGCGTTTGTGGTCGTCATAGCAATGAGTGTGCCGACGGTTTCCCGAGACCACGCGAAGCTCAAAACCTCGCGGGATATCGCGAGACCCTCGGCACGGTCAGCGGGAAAAGCAAAAAGGTGTACGTTTTGGCTCCATACGCGCACGTCGTCAACATGAGTGGGACACCAGCGCGCCTTCGCTTCTCGAAAAGCGATGATTTAATTATGCGGCGGGACGTGAAGGAATGCAACCCCTTTGAAGATAACATGCAACATACAGTTCGGTGGACTGAAATTGCTCAGTCAGAAGAAAGGGGAAAAGTATTTACCGCCCGCACTGTGGCTTGGCCTGGCTCCGCTCCAAGCAGCTCGACTAAACAAAATTAGTTTTCTTTATCTGTACTAGATGGCGCGCACAACATGCTAGTGCTAGCTAGTGCATTTTTTAGGTTCTATGGCAGATATACACAGTTTGCGTCCCGTACGTGTAGCTAAAACTGTACGAAGCGACATGAGCGTACGCTCACGTTTACGTGCGTGAAGGTTCTACGTACGTAAAACTAGAACTGTCTAATGTCCGTATTGTCCATACTATACAAAATGGGCGATTTCTGCCCACATAAAGCATTTATTTGCCTCTGGAATAACCAGTTGACAAAGCTGCATTCAGATGTTCTCTCTATGCATTTATACGGCACCAAAATATCTGTCCGCGTATTGCGTTTAGTTACATCCTCGAAGGTATAACTTCCGTGCATGCATGCAGGATCGGGAAAATGACACTGTTAGAAGCAGAGTGCAGGAACTCTTCGCGAAGTGATATGAAGCCCTGTCGCTATTTGCGCTGCACGATGACGTAGCGCGAAAAAGACTAAGACGTATACAAACGGTCAACAAGCATTATCCAAACGCACCAACAAACCCAAGCCAAAGCTCGTTCTGTTGCCATTTCTCACTGACGGCTTGGGAAATAAAATGATGCAGCAGAATATCCTGTCACACTTTAGGCGGAATAGGATTGCCACTTTTTTAAATGGACATGCAAAAGTCTGCAAGCAAGCTAGTTTCCCAATCCCTAACGCCAGCTTTAATTCCGTCTTGACATAACTCATATGGCAGATAATGCTGGACAGAACTGTATGGTGTCAGATACAGTTCCGTCTGGACGGAACCCCATCGCTACATGCAGTTCCGTCTGGACGGAACTTTAGCGCAAATTGTAGTTCCGTCTAGACTGAACTCTAGCGCAAATTGTAGTTCCGCCTGGACGGAACTCTAGCCACAGCCTTGCTCGTAACGGTGCTGGGGAGTCGGACGTCCTCGATTCCTCAGTGTATTTTGTTGCTAGCTGGCGTTATTGTTGTTATAGCAATAAATGCCTTGTTTGTGTCAGCCAGTGTGTCGTTCCTTTGTTCCCGTAGAGCAAGGCCCGCCGTGGTCGGCGTGCGCTCGGCAGCATACGCGACCACGGGGTGGGGTCAGGGCGGTGTTGAACTGTGTCAGCCGCGCTTAAGCGGGGAGAACGTATTCATCTCCCGTATTAACCCCCTTAATTGTAAGATCGTTTATTTGGTCTAGTAGATGTTATCCATGTGTCTTCCAGGCACAGTGTTAAGTTCCACATTTTGCCACCTTCTGTGTTAACCGATGTCTTCGGCGTCTGGCGCAGTTCTCGAATTTCTAGACAGTTATGACTGTTTTTTGATGTCGTCAATTTTCTTGCAAAACAGCTAAGTTTCTCATTTGCCACCATGCTATGCTTCAAGAAGTTCTGCGTAGATCTGACGAATATCTTCGACGGAGGCCTATATAATGGACCACAGTTTTGTTCACGCTTGAAGAATTGTCAAATTTGTCTTTGCCGTTTGCCAGAGTTGCTCAGATCTCAGGAAGCTTTATATTTAATTTGGTTGAAGGCTTATTAGTGCCGCCACCATTGCTACGAGGCATCTGAGAACGGTACGTCAAGCACTTTAGCATTTTGCTTCTGTAACCATTTGTTGCTTTTATACAACGGTCCCCAATTCCTGCGCATTTTGTGATATGACATTCGTGGCAGCAATTTGCATAGGTCAAAGAGATCTGTCCTTGAATCGCCTCATAGCAAGCAGAGCAGAGGTCAGCATTTTCTAGCGGCATTTCAAAATACAATGGGTCGCTTGTGCGCGGCCAGCAGCGGCAGCGTCAGTCGAGAGGAAAAAAACTTCCCAGCGGTATTATAAACGAGAAAAAAGAACCTGACATTTCAGAAAATATTTTCAGCGCGTATGGACTGCACATGCCGCCGTCATCACTGTTCGATGAATGAAGGAATTAATGTTCTGCCAGGATTTATAACGAAAAGCAAGGAACCTACGTTCTCGTGATGAGCGAAGAGTGATCAACGCCAGTTGTTTCGCTAATTTATGTGCGCAGTAATGACGCCACTCATGACTGCCATTGCCACCGAGCTCAAACAGCACAAATAGAAAGAGACGAAGTAGCCAATGGATGATGGGTCCGTCGATTGGCCAGAGGGTGGAGACCAGGGTTTAGCTGCCTTACTACCGAGCCGGGAGCTTTGTATACATAAATGTATCTGTCCCTCTTTTTGCATGCCGACAGGCAGTGGAGATCGTACGACGACGACATTAAAGACATGGAGCTTGGCTTATACTCCCAGCGTTACAGAATGAACATGGGAACTTCTGTGTGCACGTGTGCTTGTGGGCTTGTGCGTTTGATGGAAAGCGAGCAGTCAGGACCTCTCGGTTTTGCAATTGAGATATATGAAAGGTAGATGAGTGTGGTAATAAATATATATACCTCTTCACTTTTAATCGACGTGTTCGGGTGCCGCACCACTTCTTTCAAAGAACAACTATAAGGGCAATCAGTGTAGCGCCATCTGGAGTAATACCGTTGTTTTGCGGTCGCGCTGCAGTTTCCACGGACGCTGAGTGAGGCAGACAAAGGTGGCTCCTCATGTTTTACCCCTATGAGGTGGAAAACAAGGCCCTTTTCACTGAAATCACGTTTTAGCAGCGCATATGTTCCGATTGCAGCCGGAAAAAAGCATAATACGGGGCCCAACTTATTTTTTATTAATAATATGATTATTTGGTCAAATGTTTAGGAGAATCCCCTAAGGTGGAGTAGATTTGTAATAAGGGAGTAATTACTCATTGGCATCCACCCGAGCGCAGCCATATGGCTACAAAGGAAAGCTATACAGCTTTCTCAGAAACTTCGCAGTTAAAGAAAAATTCGACCTGGTCCGGGGTTCGAACCCGGGACCACCGCTTCACCGGAGCAGTCGCTCTACTTTATAGCTTTCCTTTGTAGCCGTATGGCTGCGCTCGGGTGGATGCCAATGAGTAATTACTCCCTTATTACAATATGATTATTTATTGTCATAACAGGTACATCTTCAATACAAAAGTCTGAGCGGATCTGTAACCAAAGGCTAGTGCCGGATTCATACACAATAATATGAAAAAGCGAGGCGGAAATGGCATGCAGGAACTCAACATCACACACTAAACATGAAAAACCTATTTCATTGTATTCAGCACCGGCGAATGAGCCGAGCGATATTTTGGAGAAATTTTCCTCAGGGTCTGAGGTGGATATAGAGAGCGCCTAATTTTTTTCTTGCACAAATTCACTGCAACATTTTTGTCCTTATCTGGACAAATCATTGTGACAACACTTCAACACACCACCATGACAACGAAAAAAACCTAACAAAGCGGTATTCATTGTTACTTCGCTGCTGAGTCATCGCAGGGAAATACATCTCCATAACCCCCCCACGCCTTGTCTTAATGTATGAATGCAATGCTTCGTCGTCCTAAGTTTCCACTTCGGACAATTAAGTGTTGCGGCATTACATTACTCAGCCGGGCCGGCAGTCTTGCTTCTCATCACTGCACTAAGACGCAGGTTTTGCACGTAAGATGGTTTTAACAATTTTTTTTAACAGTGCTCCACATTGCTGGAGGTTACATAAAAGGTAAGCGCTTTCTCAGACTGAGGTAGAGTTTGCGCGCGGTTCATTTGTTTACTCTTTGCTTTCGCATGAGGTCAAGAGGTCAAGAGGTTTTTCTGGGAGGGAAGGCAAAGGCAATGCAGGATAAGTACTGTGAAGAAAACCGGCCGCCTGCTGTTGTGTTTTAGGCAATGCGTTTCTAGATGTAAACGTAGCGTGGAAAATATCATCGGGCGTAAATACAGGTATTCTTTTTAGCATCAAAAATAGAAATCTGAAATTATAAAAAGCACGCTTCAGCAGACGCCTGGTTCCCAGGGCCTGCCATTTTCCCTGGTTTTCAAGCATCTAAACTGGAGTCGTTGTTACAGTGGCGCCCGAAGTTTTTTACAATATGCTCATGCCGCGTTCGCGAAGGCATTTTTCTAACAAGTTGCTCAAAAGCGAGAGCAAGGCTGTTGTTGCTGCTCATGTCATCCTGCACTTATTTGCTCATCAAAAAAAAGTGCAAGTTTTGAAATCTTGAGAAAGCGCAAAGGCTGGGACAAAGACCAATGGTAGACACGTACAGCTGACGTTCAACTTTGTCTATTGGTGATCTTTATATGTATACATAGAGTGTTTTATGCATGACAGCTGGTAAATAAGTACAATGTGGAAGGAAGAAAGCAAAAATGCTCATCGTCCTTTGCACTCTATGCCAAATACGCAGTTTTCTTGCCGATAATGCAAGGCAAGGGATGATGATGCAGAGGTCACCCAGAGCGATGATCCTTTGTGCTTTAACGATCATCGACGTGGTTGAGTCCTTGCTTCTTCTGAAAGTTCAAGACTTTTTATTATAGGATTTTGATATTCTGATTCTGAGAATTTTGAATTCTGAGCAATGAAGCTATATGCTGTGGTCAATATAATTAAGCACATTTGTTCTGTGTTCCCTTCAGGCAACTTCTTGCTTATCGCATGTGTATTTTTTCCGCATCGCGACAAACAAAGCGCCGTAAAAGTTGGCATACCGCAGCCTTTGCAAGTTCCGCATTGGAGAGTGTTGCTGTGTAATTGCTTTCTTTTGTCGCCACAAAGAAAGAGAGGCTGCAGAGAGCAATTTAGCGCGTCGGCCGAGCACAACAAATCATTTAGCGGATCATTCGGTTGATGCTTTGGTGCAGAACTTTTAATTTGCTTATACGTAATGCACGGGGTATATACAGAAGAGTCGTAGCGTACGTGAAGTGATATGTTAACTCACTGTGCAGAATAGACGGTGAGCGTCGCAGCCAACCGTAAATAAACCGAATAAAGATAAAGTATCTTTAGTTCTCAAACACCTCTAAGCGCACACCGCGCTTTTAAGCGGTGTGTGTCTGTGTGAAGCCTCTGTGCAGCAAAAGTAACTGGCCTAATGGGTCAGTGGCCAAACCAATCGCGCTGCGTGTTAACGGTGGCGTACACATGAAAATTGAGGCAGTTACGCGCCTTTCCTTTCGTCAGAATCAGCAGAAGGTTTAGACTCCGCCGATTTTTTGGAAGAGAAAGGCGGTTAACCGGGTTCCTAGGTCAGTGGACACCTTAATCGCGTTTTGTGTTTAATAATGCCAAGCCGCCAGCTATGTATTTTCAGCAATGCCAAGGAGCGTTATGCACTGCAGGTAATGTGTTGACAATATATCCGCAGCATACAACCGTGACGCTGCTACAGGTCCTCCTTAATAGTCGAGAGGTGTATTAAGCGCTATTCCAAAACCAATTGACCGCGAAGGAGATGATCGCTGTGTACTGCGACTGAAAGACACGTCGCTACAGCAGCATCAAGACCGCTTTTGTTTTCTGGTTGCTGCAGCGTTAGTACCTGGTAGTGCACTCATGACGAAAACTTTCTGCAATGTTGGTTTCAGGACACCAGCTATTCTCTATTGATTGCATTTCTTTATTGTCGCATCTATATTTGTTGCTGCAGGCTACCACGATGCTTCGCACCTGTAAAATTAAGCCTCTGCATCACATCGACTCGTTTTTTTTTGTCGGCAATATTCCCTATGCTCATGTTATTCCACAGTGCCTGCACTAAACAGAGGGTATATTTACGTCGCTTGAGTCGCAAGTGTTATGACATCAAAGTTATACTATCCTGAAATTTTGCGCGACGCAGATGGGGACAGGGTCGCTTCATGTTTTCGAGTGTGCATCTCATCTCTATTTTCTTGAGTGAAATGAATGAAAAGACCTCAAATATTTAATAATTTTCGGCTTTTAAAGATTAAGAACACGTTCTGAGGCTCATCACTGTGGTACACATGGTCCGTGCGTAGCGCCCTCGCTTCTGTCTCTTCCTGATTCTTGTTGGAGTTGTTTATCATGGCCCCGATGTCAGACTCAAGTTCCTCGAAAGCAAGGGATGAAGTGATGCAACTGTGTTATTTGAGCATGCCTTTATTCTTGAAAGCATTATCACTTGATGCTTTAGTAAAACCCGCCGAATGACAATCGTACTCGGTAGAACGTCAGCACGTATGAGTTGCGGTGCAAGTACAGGCATTTGGATTGCTCCAGTCATGTTTGCGCTGATTTACTCTCGCACACACTGCATATTTGTAATTGCACGCGAAATAGGGCCCAAGTGGACAAACGTATAATTACATGGGTAAATGGCTCGTAAAGGTTTTTGGGGCTTGTACAAATAACTATTCAAAAGTCTATAGCGCGCTGCGCGAGATCCCCTGAAATGTGAACACCTCGCAGCTTCAGGAAGATTGTTTGGTTTGGTTTCCTGGGGCTTAACGTCCCAAAGCGACTCAGGCTATGGGAGACGCCGTAGTGGAGGGCTCCGAAATTTCGACCACCTGGGGTTCTTTAACGTGCACTGACATTGCACAGCACATGGACCTCTAGAATTTCGCTTCATCGAAATTCAGCCGCTGCGGCTGGGATCGAACCCGCGTCTTTCGGGTCAGCAGCTGAGCGCCGTAACCACTGAGCCACCGCGACGGGCCACGAAGATTGTTTCTTCGGCAGCTTTTCGTAACCAAATTACAATAGACTTGCGGGGAAGGAGCTGGCGTCGTTCTGCGAGAACCCGAAGCAGAAATAGAAAATAAAGACTTTCCCCTAGAGTTTTACATTGAAACCGGCAGTGCGGCATAAATGGCTGCGTAGTTTAAGCCGTGCTCTGTAAGTACGGCTCGTATCGACGCTGAAAGGAAACTGCGGTGATGAAGTTGTAGTTCAACGCACCTCGAGAAACTCCTGTTCTTCGGAACAGCTAAGATGAGATAGAATGTGCGAACGCAAGAGAAAGCTGACAACCTTGTTACCACGTTGTCAGCGCTCCAAAAACTCAGACAGCCCCACCGTGCTATATGATTGCAGATTTTAATAGCATATGGCGCTGTTTCAGATTATGCCACACCTTCTGGGGAGGGCAGGTTCCTTATAGGCAGGTATCGTGGCTGTTTGACCCCTCCGGCTCGGATAACTTGCGGTGATGGCTTTTCGTTCGCATGAGCCATATAATGCTCTCGCATCAATATACTGATTACTAGCAGCAGTTTTTGTTGTCCCGTCCCTAATCTAAATATCATAAGCGGCAGGGTTTTAATAATTGAGATTAATGTATTTACTAAGTGAGGTATAATTAGTGTGTATGGCACTGATAAGGGTAATATGCAGTCGAGCAGAAAAACTAGCCTGCTGGGCTAACCAGTTGTGAAATTGTTGTACGAATAGCACTTTTCATCAACGGAATCATAAGCTTGGAATATGTTTTATAAGTACCGCCCTTTTAAGAACCCTGTTAAGTATGTCCCTGTATCCTTCGGTCCCTTTTACTTTTTAGTAAATTAAAGAGATCCCCTCGATGGGGCAGGTGTCCACGATGCACTCTAAGATTCTGAGTGCTAAGACCTCCGTACCTTCATTGCTTATCACGCACAGCACTCGCACCGATACTATATTCTTGAGTTCACTAGAACTGGGCTTAAAAGAGGAAAAAAAGGTTGAAAGCAGAGTAAAAATTCCTTTCTTTACCCTGCAGTATTGCTTTATGTGGTGCTGGCGTTGCAGTATTACTTCGAAATGAGCTCTGTTATTGTTGCTCTGAAAGCATACGTCCTGTCGAAAGAATAGTTGAATCTGTTTAAACAACCGAAGTATTGCATCGTCATTAACTTTGCGTGCCGCCCACCTAAAGGTTGTGTACGTGAATTCTGTTTAGTAATGACAAGCATTCCGTTATGACGTGTAATTATTAAACCCTCTTTACTTTTTTGTGCTGAGCTGAATATTAATTTGTTGAAAGATCACTGCTGTAATGGTTTGTGACTGTTGCACTCATTCATTCCGAAAACAGTTCTAGCTTGCCCAAGTCCAATGTCTAAACAACCACTTTTCTGACTGACCACGTCCATTGCAACGTAGGCCTTATTTTGTTTGCTGGGGCTCCAATATTATCATCTCAGCTTTCTGCCCGGGACCCTATGTGCGGTCACTAAAAATGGCCTCCAGAACGACCAACTCGAGTCTATCAAGCACAAGGGCGACCTTGTTTCAGCGTATATAATGTGAACGCATGTAAGATGACGGCAGATGTATTTAGTATCGGACTTCTGCGGTTAAAACCAACCGCGCCGTTGATAAATCTACCTGTACATATGAAGACCGTAATTACGACTAATGTACATGCCCGTGGGTGACATCCTATGATTGAAGACCTGAAAAAAGAAAGGCTCACATTGCCACAAAGAAAAATACTAGGATATTATTACAACCGCGACCGTTTTGAGTGCTACAGAAATAAATAAGTCATTGAGATCCCTCACTCAAAACAGCACCGCTGCAGAGTTTTACTTAAACGACAGCAAGAATGTTCCAAAAAGGCATGAAGAATTGAATGGGATGCTCATGGATTTCGAGAAAAAAGAATTCATTGTTCTGAAGGCAATTTTTGAAAAGGTGACTTAAAAATTCAACATCCATTCCACTGGTTCCTCGTTCATTATTTCCCCGCAGTAACGAGAGAGATTAATTGAATTCAGCGGGAGGTCGCTAACTTTGCGTGCGTTATGTGATATATTATCCACTTCAATAACGGATGCCCATGAGGAGTAGTGCGGGTCATGTACTAGCACAAAACGAGACACGGAGCTTCATCACTACTGATTTTCAGCATAACCGGGAACTTTCCTTGAAACCCAGCAGCAATTTGTATTTAAAACAAATATACAAATATGAAAACAAAAAGTACAGCTCCGTCGCTTCTCAGTGCTCCTGACTTTCAGTTGCCATTTTAACTTGGACACGATTGCTGAATGCTCTGATTTTCGAGATCTTGGTCAATCAACAAGCGTTTCTAGATTATTTAGCATTCCGAAGACTTCGCGACGTTACCTTCCTGTAGTTTGAATATTCAAGCAGTACTCTTCGCAGCTAGATTTGCCATGCTCTCATATTGCGCACGTACTGCTTCTACCATTACTGTCACTCAGAAAGTTTCAAAAATAAGTAACCTCGCCCTTCCACAGCTGCGGTAGGTTACTTTAAACGCGGCAGGTCCTCACTTACAACCTCTTTATTACACCCTCCAAGCAGCTTGCCACACATAGCCGTTCAAGTACTTAAGCACCTCCGCCGTCCTGCTCCTAAAAATAAGAGAAAGAAGTAGGCAGTAAGATTTATGATAACTACTTCTTTCTGCAACAACCGGGCTAAAAAAATTATGATATAAATTCTAACAAAAGAAGCTCGGTGGTGATTAGACCGTAACCCCGCCAGGCAGCGGCCGCACCATTTTTTTTTTCAATCGACGGGTTGGTGCTGTGGTGTAAATGCATGCCCCCTGGATGCACCCGATGTAAAGCGTCAGGTGTGGTGGCGAGTTAGCGAGCTTCTCCCAAGCGTTGAATCCCGCTGTGCACCAAATGCGGGACGCTTGTACCCGTTCCAGGGGGCCCGGTGGGTGTCCGGCGGCAGGAGTCGAACCCCTTACCTCCCGAAGCCGGGCCGGCCGATCAAGCCACTACGCCTCGACTTCGGTGAGTATACAACTTTGTAAAATCGCCCTTGCAACGCGAGAGACGGGTTAAACGTTTTTTTCCTGCCGTTTTTTAAGTTATCTGGCATGCGTTAGTCATTTCGTGCTGGTCATCGTTCTGTCAGGGGTTTAAGAGCACGTTGCTGCACGCAGTTTTCCTGAACCAGCTCAATGAGGGCGACGATGCATCACTGCCGTCAAATTTCCGCCCACATGCTGAAGATAGCATGAAAGAATTTATTTCCCGCTGTCATGAATGACATTGCGTATATATTCTGCGAAGATTGGCAAAAATTTGAAAGGGGTGAGTACTCCGAATACAAGATCTGGCTTCGCTTGCCGAAATGAACAGACAGCTGCCTACGGGCGCTTTTCTGTATTGCTTTTCTGGCGAGGGCCGTTTAGACAAGCCAGCGTAGGTGTTCACGTGCAAATCGTCCGTAGATATAACAGATGCCCCGAGGGTACCAAGAAGTGGGCTCATCCGCTGCAATGGCTTAGGGGTAGTGGATGTGCTGCTCATCCATACACTGCCGTTCTCTTAACAAGGGATACGACCAATCCAACCATCCACCCACCTTTTATCGCTATGTTATTTGCCCACTGGTACATCAGGAAGGTAGAGTTAGGCAGGTGAGTGTCAGTTCTGCAGGTGAAGGAGGGGTTCGTGGATTGGGTCGACGGATCGCAGATCGGGTTGCTAGTTTGGTTTATGGGGGTTTAACGTCCCAAAGTGACTCAGGATATGATGGACGCCGTAGTTAAGGCCTCCGGAAATTTCGACCACCTGGGGTTCTTTAACGTGCACTGACATAGGACAGTACACGGGCCTCTAGAATTTCGCCTCCATCGAAATTCAGCCGCCGCGGCCGGGATCGAACCCGAGTTTTTCGGGCCAGCAGCTGAGCGCCATAACCACTGAGCCACCGCGGCGGGGCGATGGGGTTTGTAGATGGGCAGCCCGCTACTGGGGTGCAGCGGGGGCAAGTGGTTGGTGCTTGTTGAGGCTATAGGCGCGGGGGACCTGCTGCTTGACACGAATGCTTTACTTCAGCAGACACAAGGTTTTCGAGGGGTTGGGGGGGGGGGGGGGGGGGGAGGGGAGAGGGAGGGCACAGTAGTGCTGCTTTCACAGCAGCCAAGAAGGAACACCCAGACACGCTCACTATTGCCTAAGCCAGTGGTGTGTGTAGGATTATAAGGGTTGCCTAATAATGCAGTAGGTTGAGGCCAAGAATCACTGTGCTGCTTATTTTAAAGGTCGTCTAATGGATCAGGGACAAACCGGTTCGTTTTCTTTTGCGCTCCTCGGTCGGAATCGCCATTATTGCAAATATCATGAACACGTTGGATGCAGCGAAGAAGAAGTCATGCGGGACAAATACTAGCAAGAAACGAGTGCCATCGATTAACCTCTATGAAATTTCAGGTCAGCCTGAGAGTTCCTTCAGACGTATATGAAATTGAAGTTTACGCAAAACGTTAAAATGTGCTTATTCGAGATCCATAGCTCCATATGGCTTCATTAAACGAATGAGAAAGCAAAAGTTACCCTTGAGTCGTTGGTCGAAATAACACTACCGTCTGGCGCCACAGTTTACCGCAGAAAAACTCTTACATGGTATATATCACAAAATTTTGGCATGCTGTGGTTTTCGGGTGTTGACCATCGACCGTGTACTTCCAAACCAATCGGCATCCCGAAGAATTCGGGGCGTCAATCCCGTGTAGGTTGATTATCTAAGAAGTACGCTTCGCAGCTCGTCTTGATATCTTGTCTTTGTACTCGTCCAGCTGCCGTCAATAAAATCTGTAAAATAAAGTCAAAAACAAGCATTTACCGTTATCAAGAACGTATTTCAAAAAGGCTGGTTCTCAACATTCCGGAACAAGCGCGGCATGCTTAAATTTAGCCTTTGAAAGTGCAGGGTGCCTCTCAAGCTGCATTCAAGCAGCTTTTTACCCTGCATCCTCTCTCTCCCAGTGATACTTGTACCACTAAGAGCGACAAAATAAACTTCAACTTCAACTGCGATCCACATACAGTCACGAAACGTATCGGCGCCCACAATCCAGCCACTTCCGCGTCATATGTACTTATTACGCAGTGGCACAAGGCGCGGAGTCCTATCTTCTCCATTTGTGTTTGTAGGCATGCCACATCATTTCGAAAGCGAATCCAGTAATTCGAAAAGGAGTCTGCAACCCCGTCCTGGCTGTATAGCCATTTTTTGAGCGAGTTTGTCTTGAGTACATCATTGTGCCGCGCCACACGCTCCATGCCACTGATCCACAAGTGTACCTAAACAGCGCCTGCGTTATTTTTTTTGTTTTCTTCTCACCTATCTGCTGTTGCAGGCAGGTATATGTCTGCGTAAATGCTGCATATTTTGCACAGATAACAAAAGAATTCTGCTATCTGAAACGAATCAGCCTGGTCTACGAAGAAAACATTCCCAATGCTCTACCCAGGTGAATATTGGCAGAAAAATTAATCGTGAGTGCCCTTACCTCTTTCCCTTTCAAGCCTTTGCCCCTTGGAGAAGGTAACAAACTTATGTAAGCGGCTCTCCTGTTCATAAACTTTATCCTATTTGTCCATCTGAACGCTGTACCATGGAACACAATATATGATGCTGAACTCCTTGCAACACACTGGGGGGGGGGGGGGGGGGGGGGGGGGGGCGTCGCGCAAACTAGAAACAGTTGTCCATAAATGCTGCTTTGGATACTGCGCGAGTTATATAGCCATAAAGCGAGAAAAATTTAAAGCGCAGCACATAGGCGCCTTTTCGTAGGTTGAGCCGCGTCGACGTTGAAGGCGTAATTAAGCGCGAGGGGAAAAAATGGCTGAGGCTTAACTTGGTTAAGCCTGGAGAATGCGAAGCATCATCGTGTCGCGTAATTTGGAGGTGCACAACCACAGCGACGGCGCGAGGTGGGCCCCCGTTTCTCCACTGTCATGACGTCATCGTGTCATGTGGTGTGACGTCATGTATCACGTGATTTGGAGGCGCAGAACCACAGCGACGGCGCGAGGTGCGCCCCCGTTTCTCCACTGTCGTGACGTCATCGTGTCACGTGGTGTGACGTCATGTATCACGTGATTTGGAGGCGCACAGCAAGAGCGACTGCGCGAGGTGGGCCCCCGTTTCTCCACTGCCGTGACGTCATCGTGTCACGTGGTGTGACGTCATGTGTCACGTGATTTGGAGGCGCATAACCACGGTGAAGGGCTGAAGTGGTGGCTAAAGTAGTATGCTTCGCATAAAAGGGGAGGATAGCGAGGGAAGCGTGATACTCACCAGGACAGCCCAGCCGAGTGAACGAAAGGACCGCCGCTCGCTCACAGATGGCGCCAGAGTGGTGGGTGCCGTAGCGCGCCGTGCGCTCATCCCCATTGTATGAGGGGTGGTAGGGTGGTTAGGAGAGAGGATATTAAGGCGAAAGCCTTAAATGCCTCATACTGTCGTGACCAAGACGTGTTAGCAAATTGTCCGCGTTTGGGATGCATGCCTTATATGGGCCTATAGCAATCAATAGCCGATCGATACTCAATCGGGTGCAATCGAAAGACATCGGAACACGATATAAAGTGATTTTATGATTATATCATTGTACTTAATGACTAATTGGTAATAAATAGTAGTTAAGAAGTGGCATGTGGGACTGTGCACTGCGCTTGTACCTTAACTATCACTAATTAATCAATGTACTAGTTAATGCCACGTTAACTATCACTAACCATACATTATTTAGTATCACTAAATGTGCAAGTCATGCTTAACTATCATTTACCATCATTATTAGTTAGACGTTTCTAGACGTTTCATAGACATTGTGTCGAACATTCTAGAGAGTTCCATCACTTGACAGGTGGGTGACATGACATGATGGATGGCGCTAGAACAATGGGAAACACCACAATTAGACTAATTAACATTTCTAGTCAGACCAAATAAATAAATAAAACCGAGTAGGAAATTGGTCGAGTAGGGGATTCGAATCAGGGTTTCAGGAGTGCGAGACCAGCACGCTAACCACTCCGCCATGCAAGCTCAATAGTTCGGAGGGAACAAAGCCGCGTCTAGCTAATACGGCGTCTTCGTTCACTCCCATCTCCCTCTCTTCCGTTACAGCGAGGTTCAGGTGTACACCGACATATGCGAGACAGACACATTTCCTTTCTCAAAAACCAATTTACCGTCGAGCAAGGCGTAGAGCCGAACGGGCGATGGCGTTCTGGAGACTCCTTGGCAGCGTTGCAAGACGCTGTCGCTTTCTGCTCTTAGAGGCGAAGCCTAACATCTTAACCACAGATCAGTGACGCAAGCAGTAACACTGCGCTTAAGGCTTTCACCTCACCGCACTTTAGGTCAACAAAGTGTCCCCCTGAATTTTTTTCCCCCGCCCACGCGCTGCCATCTCACAGTCGCGCCATGCACCGCTCCGTTGGCGCACGGTGCTGTGAAATGTGCTGCATGAGATAGGTTATACGCGTCGGCCTAGTATAGACGTATGCCCCCAATTGACCCAGTAGGTCTCTGTGCTGAATTAGTGGCTAGGTGGTGGTGGTGAAAATATTTATGTAATCATAGGGAATGGTGTTGGGGGTCGTGACCTGAAGGGAACCACTAGTTGGGATGCCTAGTCAGGCACACCGTTGGGGGTTGCTGCCGCCCGGGCGCGCTACGTTAAGGCCTTTTGGGCTTCGAGGGTGCAGCAGCCGGATAGGGTCGCCGCCTTCCAGTCCTCTCGGGTGGGGTTTGGGATAGGGGTTTGGGATGGATTCTGCTGACAGGCCCAAACTATGTGGTAGGTGTCAGACACCGCCCCAAAGTGCGAACACCGCCCATCGAATCGGCGATCAAAATGCTTTATAGTTAACGGGCACAGCATCCTGTTAGTAAGCAGGCACAGGATTACACGTTCGTTGGCCTTCCCCAGGCCTTTGCACGGGGTGGGAGGAGTTTGGTGCGTGGGTTTGTAATAATCGCATATTTCCTTCAAATCGGAGTCGTGGTCGGCGTCGGGTGACGTGGGCCTTGGTGACCTGGAGCCCAAACAAGAGATCTGTACGCGGGATCCGAGTCTCGGCTACAATTTTGGTAGATGCGATAAGCCAGGGGAGTAACCCACTCTTGCACGACGTTTCGACAAGCCCCTCGTGAGTCGGTGATATGTATTTGGAGGAGGAATCGGAGGCTGCCAGGGCGATGACAACCTCTTCTGCGTGAATTGCTGACTGGACCTTGAAAGTAAGGGCATCTACCGTTTTACCGTCGTGGACGACCGCGGCCGTGTACCATCCCCTGGGGTACGGGCCGGAGGCGCCCACGTAGAAGACTCCTATGCGGCACCTACGATAGCTCTCTCTCGCTTGCGCCACCGAAGCATAATCTCGTCGCCGGCGCCTAGAGGACGCTGCCGTTCGCGCCGCCGAATCGCACAGTGCATCGCTCGAATTTCACATTAGGGAGTATCGCAAATGTTATTAAATTTTTTTTATTTGTACGTCACAAAGATTTGTCATGTGAATCTCCTAACCAAACTTCATTAGTGCGCGACTCATGGGAACGAACAATACTGGACGCAAAAACCACGAACACAGACTGGCGCAAGATAAATATGAACGAATTAGGCCCATTTTCAGCTTTACTTACGCTCTAATCTCTCTTCATCAGAAGTAGTCATCAGAAGTAGTCCTGTAAAGCTCACTATGACGATGCAAAACTTATGAATGAGTTCTCAATGCTTGCACGCGTAACGGCTGTCCCACAGAGTTATTCGTTCTGCCACCGACCACTTAACGTTCGAGACATTAAAAATAAACCAGTCTTCAGGTAAAGCCCCTTCAATATTTTTTCGCCTAATTATGTTTCTCGTAATTTGCTTATGATTTCGGTATAACCTTCAACGGCCCCCTCCATTTTTTTTCGCCGGATCGCGACATACCTGACCATTCACATTCTCCCCATGGTGGCTCTTTTATCTCTTTTTTTTTCTGCGGTGGTTAACCGGCTGGAGTATTTAAACGCCTCCCCTTGAAAAGTCGAACCGGGCAGAGAAGCCGCTGTGATAAGTCTTCGGTGAGTGCACTGCCATGCATCCCTCGTCTTGCACATCTTTCCTTCAGATGCAGCAACTGGTTTGGGTGAGAACCACCAAAGGGCCTCTCCGTAAGAGGAGCTCATGAACAAAACCGTTCTGGGCGGTCTCCGAAGCTGCTCCACCCGGCGATAAATATAGTGACCACTGTAAGGACGGCGCTTTGCTCTTGAACACTTGTTTACGACCAATCCGTAAACAACTTCGCAGTCGTTCTGTCCTCCCTGTGCGCTCCAAAAATGTTGATACGAACGTCAGACCAAGCAACAGCAATATTTATATTGGAGACAGGCGTTAAAGGGATATTTGGATTCCCACAGCGGACGCAATGGAGACTTATACTGTGAAACGTTGCATAACACAGAAAAAAAGCTAATGATATTTACATAAAATCCCTTATTGTGAAGGAATCTGAAAGAATGAATTTTAGCAGAAGGGATGAAAACTAGATCCACCTTCTCCAGGTCCCAGTGACGGCAACGTAATCCTTCAACATCGCTTGCTACAGTGAAGGGCAGATAAAGCCTCTTTAGTAAGATTGTTTATTTTGTCTAGTAGATGTCCTCCATGTGTCTTTCAGGCCCTCTGTTAAGTTTCATATTTTGCCGCCTTCAGTGTTAACCGATGTCTTCGGCTCCTGGCGCAGTCCTCGAATTTCTATACAGTTATGACTGTTTTTTGGTGTCGTCAATTTTTTTTGCAGAGAAGCTAAATTTCTCATTTGGCACAATGCTATGCTTCAAGAAGTTCTGCGTAGATCTCAAGCATGTCTTCGACGGAGGTCTACATAATGAACACGGTTTTGTTCACATTTGAAGGGTTGTCAAAATTGTCTTTGCCGTTTGCCAGAGTTGCTCACATCTCAGGAAGCTTTATACTTAATTAGATTTAAGGCTTATTAGTGCCGCCACCATTGCTAAGAGTAATCTGAGAACGGTACATCAAGCACTTGAGCATTTTGATTCCATAACCATTTGTTGCTTTTATACAACGGTCCCCAATTCCTGCGCATTTCGTGATGTGACATTCATGGCAGCAATCTGCACAGGTCAAAGAGATGTGTCCTTCTTGAATCGACTCATAGCAGGCAAAGCTGAGGTCAGCATTTTTTAGCGGCATTTCAAAATGCAATGGGTCGCATGTGCGCGGCTAGCAGCGGCAGCCTCAGTCGATATGAAACAACTTCCCAGTGGTATTAGAAACGAGAAAAAAGAACCTGACATTTCAGAAAATCTTTTTCAGCGCGTATGGACAGCACCTGCCGCCGTCATCACTGTTTGATGAATGAAGGAATTAATGTTCTGCCAGGATTTATAATGAAAATGAAGGAACCTATGTTCTCATGATGAGCGAATACTGATAAACGCTGTCTGTTTCGCTCAGTGATCTGCGCAATAATGACGCCACTCATGACTGCCATTGCCACCGAGCTCCAACAGAACAAATAGACAGAGACAGTAGCCTATGGATAATGGGTCCATCGATTGGCCAGAGGGTGGAGACCATGGTTTAGCTGCCTCACTCCCGAGCCGGGAGCTTTGTTGGCATGCATGTAGTTGTCTCTCTTTTTGCAAGGAGAGAGGCTATTCAGATCGGATGATGACGACATTAATGACATGGAACCACCCTGAGGGCTCTGTCGCAAAAAACACCCTTACGGCGTACAGTCGCCCGTACGAGAACATAAACTTTGCAGAAAACTTAGATAAGGTCTAAGCAAAACTAAAGCGCAGCTCTGCGCACGGAAACCAAATGCAAGATAAGAACGTATGCCGACGGTGATGGACCACACAGTTTGAGTCCAAAATATTGCTAAGAACGCTCTGGCAACCCTCTCAAATTTAGACAACATAAAAATGCCGATCTCTGGTTTCAGACCATTGCGATTTTGTTTCGCTCCGAAGCTCGCAATCGAGCTCGGGCACATGCATGTATTAGTGAAGAAATCGACACTGACCAGTGAGAATGAGTGTATCTTAACGTATGCATTCGGGCCTGGAGCGGATGTATTGCACAGGTCCTTTGGGAGCGCGTACCATCGTGGAGTCTTGAGCGGATGAGAATAAAGCGCGAAAACTTGACTCCTTAGTCATCGCAGCGAAATACATTTCCATACCCACCCCTTGTTTTGGTGGTTGAATGCAATGCTTCGTCGTCCTATGCCTTCGCTTCGGACAATGAAGTGTTCCAGCACTGCAGTACTCAGCCGGGAAGGGCGTCTTGTTTCTCGTCACTGCACGCACAAGACGCAGATTTCGCACGAAAGATGGTTTCAACAATTTGTTTTTAACAATGCTTGACCGTGATGGAGGATACAGGGCTTTCTGAGACTGGGGTAGAGTTTGCGCGCTGTTCATTTGTTCACTTTTTGCCATGCACATGACGTCAAGAGGTTTTTTCGGGAGGGAAGGCAAAGGAAATGTAGTATATGCACTGTAAAGCGCAGCGGGCGCCTGGTGTTGTATTTTAGGCAAGTTGTTTCGAAATCTGAACGTAGAGTGGAAAACATTACCTTGCCGAAAAATACAGGCATCCTTTTTAGGTCCAAAAATAAACATAGGAAATTATAAAAAGCACGCTTCAGCAGGCGCCCGGTTCCCAAGGTCTTTTGTAAGGGCGCCGCCTGAGTTATTTATAAAAAACGCAGTAAGCGATGTGGTAGCATCTAACAGAGCGTCTAGAGTAAATATAAAAGCTTCAGCCAGGAAATAAGTTTTCGTACATTCTACATACAGCCTGTTCCATTTTCCTAGGTTTGCAAGAATCCAAAATAGAGTAGTTGTTAAAGTGGGGCCCGAAGTGTCGTAAAATATGCTCATGCTGCGTACGCGAAGGCATTTCTCCAAAAAGCAGCTCAAAAGCGAGAGCAAGGGTGTTATTGCTGCTGCTGCTCATTTTATCCTGCTCTTATTTTCTCATCAAAAATAAAAATGTGTAAGTTTTGAAATCTTGAGACAGCGCAAAGACGCGGACAAAGACGGTAGACACATGGAGCTGAAATTTGACGGTGTCTGTTGCTGATATTTATATGTATACATAGAGGGCTTTATGGATGACAGAGGATAAATGAGTACAATGTGGAAGGAAGAAAGCAAAAATGCTCATCGTCCTTTGCACTCCATGCCAAATACGCATTTTTCTTACCCGATAATGCAAGGCAAGGGATGATGATGCAGAGGTCACCAAGAGTGATGATCCTTTGTGCTTTAACGATCTTCCACGTGGTCGAGTCCTTGCTTCTTCTGAAAGTTCAGGACTTTCTATTATAGGATTTTGATATTCTGATTGTGGGGATTGTGAATTCTGAGCAACGGAGCTATGGGATGTGGTCAATACAATTAAGCATATTAGTTTCGTGTTCCCTTAACCTAACATTCAGGCAACTTCCTGCTTATCGCATGAGTATTTTTCCGCATCGCGACAAACAAAGCGCCATAAAAGTTGGCATACCGCAGCATTTGCAAGTTCCCTATTGGAGAGTGTTGCTATATAAGTGTTTTGTACTTGTTTCTTTTGTCGCCACACGGAAAGAGCCGCTGCACAGAGCAGTTTAGCAGGTCGAACTGTGCGTGTGTTACGTGATATATATTATCCACTTCAATAACGGATGCCCATGAGGAGTAGTGCGGGCCATGTACTTGCATAAAACAAGAGACGGAGCTTCATCACTACTGATTTTCAGCATAACCGAGAACTTTCCTTGAAACCCATCAGTAATTTGTATTGAAAACAAATACAGAAATATGAAAACAAAATGTACAGTTCAGTTGCTTCAGAGTGTGTCTGACTAAACAGTTCCCATTTTAACTTGGACACGATTGCTGAATGCGCTGATTTTAAAGATCTCGGTCAATCAACAAGTATTTCTAGATTATTTTGCATTCGGAAGATTTTGCGACGTTACCCCCCTGTAGTTTGAATATTGAAGCAGTAGGCTACGCAGCTAGATTTGCCATGCTCTCATACTGCGCACCTACGGCTCCTACCATTACTATCACTCAGAAAGTTTCAAAAGTGAGTAACATTGCCCTTTTACAGCTGTGGTAGGTTACCTTAAACGAGACAGATCCTCACTTACAACCTATTTATTACACCCTCAAAGCAGCTTACCGCACATTGCCGGTCAAGCACTCGTACGGCGCACCTCCGCCGTCCTGTTCCTGAAAATAAAAGAAAGAAGTACGCAGTAAGAGGTATGATAACTGCTTCTTCTGGCAACAACCGGGCTAAAAAAAAGTTACGGCATAAATTCTAACAAAAGAAGCTCGGTGGTGATTAGACCGTAACCCCGCCAGTCAGCGGCCGCACCAACATTTTTTTTTTAAATTTGACCGGCTGGTGCTTTAGTGTAAATGCATGCCCCCTGGATACACCTGATGTAAAGCGTCAGGTGTGGTGGCGAGTTAGCGAGCTTCTCCCAAGCGTTGAATCCCGCCGTGCACCAAATGCGGGACGCTTGTACCCGTTCCAGGGGGCCCGGTGGGTATCCGGCGGCAGGAGTCGAACCCCTTACCTCCCGAAGCCGGGCCGGCGATCAAGCCACTACGCCTCGACTGCGGTGAGTATAACACTTTGTAAAATCGGTCTTTCAACGCGAAATACTGGTTACACGGCGAAGGCTTTTTCTGTCGTTTTGCAAGTTATCTGGCAAGCGTCAATCATTTCGTGTTTGTCATCGATCTATCAGAAGGAGTTTAAGAGCACGTTGCTCTATGCAGTTTTTTTAACCAGCTCAGTGAAGGTAAGGATGCATCACTGCCGTCACATTTCCACCGACACGCTGAAGATAGCAAGCAAGAATTTACTTCCTGCTGTCATGAATGACATTGCGTACTGTGCGAAGATTTGGCGCAAATTTGAAAGGGCTTCGAATATAAGATTTGGCCTCGTTCGCCAAAATGGACAGGCAGCTGCCTACGGGCGCTTTCTGGATAAGTAGAGCATATCACGAAATGTGCGCGTTTTGCGCATACACTCTTATGATGCGGGTAAGGAACTTCATCATATTCTTTCATATATGAATGTAGCCTTTCGTGAAACAATGAGCTAGAGGATGAAGAATTCAATCTGGAAATGTATATATAAGGAGATTCCACAGTAAAATGTATATCACTGGAGTGAGCTATGTTGCTATATTCTTTACCAGCTTCGTTCAAAAAAAAAACAAGAATCAGCGGGTGGTGGGGGATACATTATGCTCGGTTCAACTTTCTGGTTATTTGAACAAAACTGCGCCGCTCTAAGCACAACGAGACACATACCAAAGACGATGACATTATTGGATCCTCTTTTGTTGCCTTCTTTTCACGAGTCTGGCTTTGCCCCCTGTAGAAAATGATAAATTTAAGTAAGCGGCTTCCGTGTTCGTGCACTCTCTGCTTTGGAGAAATTTGTCCATCTTAGCGTGGCGTCATGCAACAGAATATATGATGCTGAGCTCCATGCACCCCATTTCGGGGGTCGGGGAAAACTATAAACATTTGTCCATATTTGTGTCAGGGATATTGCGCGAGTTGCATAGCCATAAACCAAGAAAAAATTCCCTGTGACTTAGCTTGGTTAAGCCCGGTAATTGCGAAAGCAATATCCGTACCTACGCCATGGTTCATCTGGTAGTGTAGCTGGTGGTGGTGCTTGTGGTTAGACTTGTGGCGATGCATCTGTTATACAATCCAATCCAATGCAATCCAATCCAATGTAATGTAATGTAATGTAATCTAATCTAATCTAATCTAATCTAATCTAATCTATTCTAATCCAATCCAATCCAATCCAGTCCAGTACAATCCAGTCCAGTCAGGCCGCCGTTGATGTGCACCGCCGTCGCACACGGACGGCGCGAGATCGCGAAGCAATGCTAAGTCGAAGTTTTAATATAACCTCCTTGGGTTGGCACAGCTACTGCTTTCTAGCGACGTGAGTCGAACCTAATCTCTTTAGTGTAACGCCACAATCGCGCTCCTAGCAGAGAGCGCAGGAGTTAGGCGCAGGTGGTGGCACCGCCGCGGCTTGCGACGGCGCGAGTCGGTCACCGTTCTCTTCGGCGTGACGTCACAAGACAAGTACAATCAAAACTTTTTTTAAAAGGGAGCTCAGAAGCACTTGTCGCTAAGGGTAACCGGACCATTTTAGTCGTGTCTTTCGCGGCTACTGCTGCGCAATGCGCTCGCGCGTCGTCTGCTGCGCTGATATGACAGCGCGCGCCTGCTTAAATCCACCGCGTGGAAAATTGTTCTGTCACCTTTAAGTTCGCTTGTCTGAGAGTCTCTATTCGAAAGCAGTGCTTGGCAGCAGCTAATACTGAAAGCTTGGGCTCTGAAAGAGCTCCGTCGCGTGCTGTTGTTTACTCATGTAAGTAGCACGTAAAGCCGTTAGACTGCTTCCAAAGCGGTACCTGATCCCGCGTTTCCTTCGTAAAGTTTTTGAGAGTTACCATTGTCGCCACCGAAGCCAGAGTTGGCGCCAGAAAATGTGGAGCTTTGCCAACTGGGTTCATCATTTGATCTGCCCCGCACTTCGTGCAAGACTGCATGGTGTCTCGAGTCGCATCGTTGACGCTCAACTTTATCGTGTATGGTACGCGCGAAAAATGCACCCTGCTGTCAGTGCCACCAGCTATGTAACGTGAGACGCTGCATCATCTGCCTGCACATAACGCTGCGGAGATATAGAGGTTCATATAGTCAATATCAGTGCGTTGTGAGTCAACACTTACTCAAACTCGAAAAAAAAGAGTATTTATTGTGGAGGCTAAGTTCTACACGGCAGTAAAACGTAAAACTTCTACACGGCAGTATAGAGGAGGCGCAGGTCGGTCGCTCTTCTCTTCGGCGTGATGTCACACATGACATCACACAGAGGTCAACTAAAGGTCAGTGGTGGCACCGCAGCGCCATGGAAAAGGCTGAAAGTGCAAGTAGTAAAGTTTTCGCTTTAAAAATTTTTGAGAGCGAAGGTGTTAGGCGCCCGGTCGTGGGGTGAGTGACGTCGACGTTGAAGGCGTAACCAGGCGAGAGGGGAGAGACGGGAGGAGAGCGGGGGAAGCGTGCTACTCTCTAGACCAGCCTTGCCGAGGGAACGTAAGGACCGCCGCTCGCTCACAGATGGCGCCAGAGCGGTGCGTGCCGTAGAGCGCCGAGCGCGACGCCTTTCATCCTCATGCATTTTGCTTCCTTAACCACTTGTTGGTTTTATACAACGGTCCCCAGTTCCTGCGCATTTCGTTACATGACATTCGTGGCAGCAATCTGGATAGGTCAAAGAGATCTGTCTTTTTTTAATCGCCTCATAGCAAGGAGAGCAGAGGTCAGCATTTTCTAGCGGCATTTCAATATAGAATGAGTCGCTTGTGCGAGGCTAGCATCGGCAGCGTCAGTCGAGCGGAGACAATTTCGCGGCGATATTAGAATTGATAATAAAGAACCTTAGGTTCCAGAAAAGCTTTTTCAGCACGTTTAGATCGCACATGCCGCCGTCATCACTGTTCGATGAAAGAAGGAATTAAACGCTCTACCTCGCTTTAAAACGATAAGGAAGGGACCTATGTTCATGTGATGAGCGAAAAGTGATCAACGCTAGTTGTTTCGATAAATGATCTACGAAGTAATGACGCCACTCATGACTGCCATTGGCACCGAGCTCCAACAGGACAAATTTAAAAAGGCTAAGTAGCCTATTAATGATGGGTGCGTCGAGTGGCCAGAGAGTGGAGACCAGGGTTTAGCTGCCTGACTCCCGAGCCGGGAGCTTGTACACATGCATGTAGTTGTCTCTGTTTATTTTTAATGCGAAAACATTACTAGGCTATGTCGGCTTGGTCGTGTCCGCAAAATATGTCGGCAACAGTTCTGGGCAAGTCAGAAGAGGTAGCGTCAAACGAGTGGTTGTAATCGAAAGAGGGTGATGGGAGGATGCTGCGCAAAAAAAAGTGAAATCGGATGAATAGTTAATTAATTGGAGGCAAAAATGTTCAAAAAGTGGATAGGGCCGGAGAAAAAGTGGCGAAAAATTTGAAAATGCCGGAAGTGTGGGATCACGTGATCGAAAGGGTGCGCGGAGCCAATGCGTGGCGCCAAATTGTAAAGTGAGGAAAAAATTCTGAGATGAAACGAGAGAAAATGTGCAGTAATTGAAATTCCATCAATAATTATTGAATATAGAAAGTTTCAAGAGTGAATAAAGGTGATTTAAATATGAATTAAGGTGAATTATGCGATTTAAATAAGAATTATTAGTACATTATGGTGGATTAAGGGTAATTAGAGTAAATTATTGTTAATTAAGGTGGACTGAAATTAATTAATTGTGAATGAATTTAGTATATAAGGAACCAGTTAAAATTGTAGTTAATAATTAGCGTGGTGAATTACGCAGGTAATTAAAGAATTCATTGAAGAGAGCCGCCGCGGTGGCCCAGTGGTTGTGGTGCTCGGCTGCTGACCCGAAAGTCGCGGGTTCGATCCCTGCCGCGGTGGTCGAATTTCGATGTAGGCGAAATTCTAGATGCCCGTGTGCTGTGCGACTCTTTGCATACAGCTTACATGTTTTAGTCATGTTGGAGGCTACCTTGCATCAGGGGTTCGGACCGATGCCTATATGCCCCTTTGCGCCTTTAGTGCAAACAGAATGAACTCGGCTAATACCGTCAGGGCTGTGAAAAGAACGGGGGAAATACTGTGTATATACATGCTTGTGGGATTGCGTGTTTGGGGTGACCGAGCAGTTAGGACTATTGGCTTTTACAAAACAGATATGTGAAAGGTAGATAAAGACAGTGATAAAACTCTGTCTTTTCACTTTTAGTAAGCGTGTTCAGGTGCAGCACCTGTTCTTTAGAGATCTAGAAGTGCAATTAGTGTAACGCCATCTGAAGTAACGCCGTCATTTGCGGGCGCGCTGGAATCAACACGGACAAAGAACGAGACAGACAACGATGAGCGATCGTCTTTAACGGCTAAAGGGCGGGAAACGAAGCCCTTTTGACTGCAATCACATTCTGGCAGCACATGTTCTGACAGTTGCCGGGAGACTGCATTGTACGGGGCTGAACCTACTTCAATGGATTCAGCACCGACGACTGCGCTTAGCGATATTCTGGAGAAATTTTTATTCGCAGCGTCTCAGAGAGGTATAAAGGGCCTTTAATTTTTTTCTTGCACAAGGTCACCGTTACATTTCGCTCCGTGTCTCGGCAATTCATTGTGGCAATACTTCAACGCACCACGATGACCACGAGAAAACCGCCCAAAATGGTATTCATTACGTAACTTTGAGCGTGGAGGTGACGGGACGGCATGCAGGCTAAATTTCAGGCAAAAGTAAGTTCGCGTAAGACTAAAAACTTGCTTTTCATTTAGGCATGCACAAAACACAGAAAGTGGCCAGTAAAAAAAAATACGCAGCTAGGACTCGATAAAAGAAGGGAGCAGCCTCGCCGACCTCCTATAGACCGTTTACAGCGTGCAGTTCTTCCGTTTGATATCAGATGGCGCCACCGGTGCGCTCGAAACACAGTGACATTACTTGCCTCGTAAGTCGCCGGCGTGTATGCCTCGACGCAGCAGTGGAAATGTAGAAAGAGAAAATACATGCTCTGTTGTGGATTGCAAGAATTGCGAAAAACAGTTAAAGGGGCGGGATGCAATCGTTTGCGAGCTTCACGGAACTGAACTGCACAACCCCTGTTCGCGCCCGTTGAACATCCACCCTTTCCAAACGGGCGAACGCAACACACATGTTCGCCAGCGCTAGATAGCCAATACAGAAAGAAAGGTTTCGATCTTGGAAAATCTGCGAGGGTAAGTGCGCAACATAGCCGCATGAACAAGCTGTCCCGCCACCGAAACGGCACAAAAAAAAACGACTTACGCTCCTATACCACTACTGCATATTGTGCAGTGCATAGCCGTGCGAGCGGACAACGCTTACCGTCAGTTCGTGTATTACACACCGTCTTGGTGCTACTGTTGAACTACGCTCCAAGTAGCGCGGTTTTCGTGGACCACAATCGGAATAACGCATTTGTGTTACGGCTGCTGTGCTCTGCAGTTGTCACTTCCTCGGGATCCATGCGAGACAGTCACTCGAAGTAACTCCGGTTGATTACAACCAACGAGACCTCGAGCATTTTCATGTCCGCATATTGAGCATGGAGCGTACCACAATTTTGTACTATGTGAGGCTGATATAATTGTGAACTTCTTGTAGTGAACGCTCTGCCATGCGCGCGTTATAACAATTATATCGTGGAATCCTTGTAAACTATTGCATGCAAGCTTGTGAAGGCTGCTTGATGCATGGCACTGCTTACATGATTGGGTAACATTTGTTTCTTTATTTATTTTTGTCGCCTTCCTTTGTTTAGCAAACCAACAGAAAATATTTTAGGCTTCCTAAGCACCTTTAACAGGCTGTAAACAAATGAGCACGATGTGCATGTATGTGAGCGTTTTAGAGCAGTCTCCGCATGCATGTGCACAATACGACAACGACCTGCGCAGCCGCAGGGTCATTAAACCTTGCTGTTTTAGATAATAACAATAAAGAAATATTAAGCAAAGCCTTCAGCGGCATTCAGACCATCAACCCGTTGCCTCGAACAGGCGGAGAGCTCAGTGGCTCTTCGTGACATGAAGCACGATCACGTTTTCACTCCTAAAGTGATAAAATTAGGGTTTTCACATGTCCTTCGAAGCTTCGGACCAACCACAGTGTCGTCTTCCCACTTCTTTACAACCGTATCAGCCGAAACACTGCCTGTCTGAACCGAAACATCAGACGCAGCAGCCGTCGTGACGAGGCGCGCGCCGAGCGGTCAGGAGGCGAGTAATGGCGGCGTGACCACGTGATCAAAGATGGCAGCCCCTATGATACGCTGCTGTAAAGCGTCTATAGCGCAGTATAGCAACAAAAAAAAACATCCTTACGGCGTACAGTCGTCTGTATGTGATCATAAACATTGCAGAACACTCACAATAGGTCTAAGGAACAATAATGCTCAGAAAATGGTTCGCGCTGAAACAAATCTCAAGTTCATATGCTGACTGTAATGGGACACACAATTTAAGGACAAAATATGACAAAGAACGCTGTGGCGACCCTCTCAAATTTAGACGCATTAAAGATAAAGGCTGAGCATGTATTTTATTCGTGCAGTGGTTTCATTCCACTGCATTTCTTGGCTCCGTAGCTCGCAGGTTGGTTCGGGTCCATGCACATATTAGCCGGCATATGCATACACAACATTGATAATGAGAGTCCCTCAGCGTATGTATTCCGGCTTGAACCAGGCGTGCGCACGTCCTTCAGGAGTGCGTAACTTTGTCGAGTCTTAAGTGGTGCAGCAAAAGTAAGAAAACTTAATTGCTGAGTCACTGCAGCTCTTTGCCACATCAGAAAACTTGTAAGCATTACAAGGGTAGACGTGCAGGCTAGTTGGTGAACCATGATTATTTAAAACAGCGCAAAAGACAGGGACAAAGATAGAAAATACACACACAGCGCTGACCTTGATCTGTCTTCTTCTGGAACCTTGCTGGAAACCTGTGTCACCAGCGACAGGAGCTCAGGTGCTGTCTTCTTTGGCTGAACAGCAAACTTTGGGCCGAGGCTAAGCACCTCGGTGACGTCCTTGGGAAGCTCCAGGTTTTCCGGGTTGTGTACCTGCCCACTTGGGACCTGATGCTTCGGTGGTTGGTGTTTCCGTAAATGCACCAAAATTTGTTGCCACAGGAATTCAGCTGTGCGATCCGCGGTGAGCAAGAGCTCTCGAAGCTGACGCTTGGCTGTAGTGGGTTCCAGGTTTTTGTGCAGCTGTACGGATAGGGATGTTCTGTGAAGACGAGCTTGTCTTTGCCATTCTGATCTTAGGATCCTGCAGATACGAGCGCCGTGTCCCACTGAGGGTAGGAAGCCTCCAAACAAGGCGATGACGTCTTCTGGGAGCTGTTTAGTTCTGATGCAGAACGACAGCGAGCGTGCTCGGCAAACAGCGACCGCAATACGCGCTACGATGAAATGAGGATCAGAGGACACATACTGAAAAGAGCCCGCCAAACGAGAGATGAAGCTTACAAGGGTAGACGTGCAGGCTAGTTGGTGAACCATGATTATTTAAAACAGCGCAAAAGACAGGGACACAGATAGAAAAGACACACACAGCGCTGACCTTGATCTGTCTTCTTCTGGAACCTTGCTGGAAACCTGTCTCACCAGCGACAGGAGCTCAGTCGTTCTGCATCAGAACTAAACAGCTCCCAGAAGACGTCATCGCCTTGTTTGGAGGCTTCCTACCCTCAGTGGGACACGGCGCTCGTATCTGCAGGATCTTAAGACCAGAATGGCAAAGACAAGCTCGTCTTCACAGAACATCCCTATCCGTACAGCTGCACAAAAACCTGGAACCCACTACAGCCAAGCGTCAGCTTCGAGAGCTCTTGTTAACCGCGGATCGCACAGCTGAATTCCTGTGGCAACAAATTTTGGTGCATTTACGGAAACACCAACCACCGAAGCATCAGGTCCCAAGTGGGCAGGTACACAACCCGGAAAACCTGGAGCTTCCCAAGGACGTCACCGAGGTGCTTAGCCTCGGCCCAAAGTTTGCTGTTCAGCCAAAGAAGACAGCACCTGAGCTCCTGTCGCTGGTGAGACAGGTTTCCAGCAAGGTTCCAGAAGAAGACAGATCAAGGTCAGCGCTGTGTGTGTCTTTTCTATCTGTGTCCCTGTCTTTTGCGCTGTTTTAAATAATCATTGTAAGCATTACCTCAATATGGCTTAAAATTGAGTACGCATCAGCCATCTGGAACCCGGACCAAGCATACTTTGTTCATGAGTTAGAGGCATTGCCAGACAGTGCTGTCAGATTCCTCTTTTCGGACTATTCTCGTCATACTCGCGTCACCGGATTAAAAGCGCGCGCCGAACTTAACATATCACATCGTGGCTAATTAGCAAACCTGGCACACTCCATAAACTTTATCGTCATGTTTTGCTCCACGACGATTTCTTCCAGTCACCAGAAACATTTTTTCCACGCCGCGATCGCCTGTGCAAAGTTAAACGCAATTCATGCCACACTTCTATTGCGAACCCCTTCATACCTCATACTGTAGTCGACTGGTATAATCTTCCAGCGCACATCTATCTTGCTCATTGCTTCTATCACTTGTTTCATTCAGATGTATTGTTGCACGATTTCAGTGCTCAGCTTCGCAGGAACTATTTCTCCTCACTGCACGCAGAAGGCGGAAATTTCGCACGAAAGGGGAGTATGGTATTGCGATGCGTATTCTGACATAAAAAACAGCTTGGTACTTTATTACGACTCTACCATAATTCTCCAATTTAACCTGCCGCGAATAGCAGAGGAAAGGCTTAATTGGAGACATGCGAGAGGCATATGTCAGGCTGGTGGTGACGATCATGCTGAAGTTCTGCGCCTAATATAAAATGCTGAAACACGCAATACAGAGACCATTATAGTTGACACATTTCTAGTGTGTGGACCAACCCGAACGCTTTTCATTGGTGTGTATTGACCTGATCGATTAAGGCGGCTTTTCAACCAGCGCATACAAAACTGTGTTTCCTTAAAAGCGCAGAATCTTATGTGCAGGCAGTTCTGCATTAGAAAAGATTTTGATAGCATTCATTGCTAGCTGGAAAGGAATGTTTGCGCGAGCTTCCTTGGCTTAATCTGCACATCCGGGTTGGATAAATATTCTATGACCTCTGCCACTAAGTCACTTTACTTAAAGGCTGGCAGAGTTCCGGAATTCCTGGCTTGAAACTGTAGTGTGCATGTTTCTTTTTCCACTGGAACTTCTTTCTTTGGTCTTTATTAGGAAATGAATGGTTTCTCCAGAGAAGGAAGATACACTCTGCATTCACTTGAAACGATTATTGCAGTGTTTGTTGTTCTCTCTCCGGTGAGTGCTTTATACTATGTTTAGCGTCACTGTAAACTATTTTGCAAGTACAAAAACCTGAAAGTGTTTCTATCGCCTCCTTGAATTCGTGCTTGAATCACTGTCGGAAAGTCTACAAATGCTGTTTTTTCCTAAACATTCATGATCAATGAGCCCAGCTTTTGTCTTAATGCGTCCGTTTTTGTTTGTAGCACAATGACTGCCGCGTTTACGACCAAACTCATCTGTGCTATCTCGGCGTTTATAGTACCGTTGCCGACAATCAAACACGCCCTACGTCATGCTTTTCAGAGGGCAAGGCACTTTAAATGTTCTTTAAGGCATGCGTTCAAGAAAGCTGCGTGCGATATGTTAAACGTTGCGGTTTGGAGATATCTAATGAAAGTCTGCGTTGTTGACTTCGTCTTAATGTCAGCAACGGTCGCAAGTAAATATGGAAGGAATACATGCAAACTAAAAAGCCCTGGAAAAGCAGAGAATGATTTGGTGCTTGGCTAAGACATGCATTTTTTTAAAGGCAACTTCTTTTTCCAAGAAGTGTGTATCGCCACAGCTATTAAAGCGACGTGAACAAAGTCGGTATTATAAAGTTTGTTTTTTTTTTTCGCTTTTGCTGGTTGCTGGAATTCAGTCGGGGTGATGACACTTTTAACACAGAGTTCCGACACCGAAAGCCATTGGCTTTCTCGAAGAGTTCCGCGTTTCAGCCACAGCGGCAGAGGAAATGGGCGTAAAAGAAATTCAGGATGAAATTTGGATCTCTAAAGTGCTCCAAGGCGAAAGCTTTTCCTGGCACACTGTTTGGCATTGACTGCGAGACTGTGTGTGCTGCACTAGTTTTATTTGACTACACACTTTGACTGGCGACTTTGACTGCTTCTTCAGCACGACTCTCTCTCTACATCGATGAGTTCGGTTGTATCCATGGCTCTGTTCGCAGTAATGAGGTATGCAATTCACCCACGGACGCCTTACGCCCCCTGTCGGAGCGGACGACAATTATTTCATTACTTGTTGTCTGTTCCAAAAGGGGGCGTCAGGCATCCGTGGGTGACTTCATTACTGCGAATACGGGCACTCTGACGTCATAAACATTTCGACCAACCGAGAAGCGTGACACCTCTGCTGACAACCCTCTGTCGACAACGATGAGGCATTAAAGGCTTTCGCCTTAAAAACTTGATTAGGCAATTGTATAGTGAATACGGTGTCTACGCCAGCAATACGCCGAGGGTCCTACCATTAGCTATTATTTTCAGTTTCAGGAGCGTTACTGCATTGGCGTGAGGCGCAATCGTTGGTGACGGGGTAGATGTGGTAGGAGGTATGTATACTTATGTAGCGGATTTCCCAAAAATCATTGTCCTGTCATGACTATCTGTTGAGACATGACACTAACTGAAACTTCAGGCCCAAATGTCCTTCCTCTTGAATACGTTTCTTTTTGCACCTGTAGCTGGGGGACATATTTTCATCTAGGGCATTATCAACTTTCACTCGTTTTCAAAGTGATTTACCCTTCTTTCTTATTTCTTTAGGTCTTCGTTCCTTTTTCTCGTGGCTAGCTTAGACCTTGTAGAAGCGTAGCTTGTTGGGCCAGTTGGTGCATGGTATCGTTAGAGGAGCCAGCCGTACAGGACGCGTACACAAGAAAAGGAATTGACACGGACTACGCTCCAGCGGCGTTCGTGTGAATTCCTTGTCTTGTGTACGCGTCCAGGTCCACAGGTTTCTCTACCCGGTTGCTTAAGCCTTTTTCCCCACAATACTTTCATTGCGCTTTAGATCATCTCTATCATGTGTGATGTGTGAGGGCACAATTGCTATATAGTTTCCTCCTCAGGAGCAGTAGGCCTTGCTTTATAACTTGAAGAAGCTTTCCATGGGTGGCAATAGTTTTTATTCCTTGTATATTTTGATTCATATCTGCAGCAACAGACCGTCGCCGTAACTTTCCCATGTCGCCGTCTATCCTGTCTCGATTTTAGTCGCCTAACGACTGAACAAGTATTTGGCAACCAAATGCAATTTGTTCGCAGGTGATAGCTGCTGATTAGTGATAACCACTGAAGTTGCAACCACAGAAACTGTTTGGTAGCTCGCGTTAACCGCATTCATGAATGGAAATTGGGCACGTTGCATTGTCGCTGATCCGCGTGTCAGAAAAGACAGAAATTGTTGCAGCAGTGATTTGCCTCAACATTTTTGTTTTCGCTAAAAAAAAATAAGGTAGGTCATCAAAATTGATCCATCTAGTGTATCATGCTTAGAATTGCGTATATGAAGGCCATGAAATCAAGAATATTACCAGAATGTACCTCAACCACAGCTGTGGTTATGCTCTTTGCGAAGTCCCGACGAGAAAGGTGTGGCTTCGTATGTGAGAATATTTAGTTATAATCGAAGTGATCTAGTCAATGAAAAGCTTGCTTGTTTCAGTTGCACATTTTGAAAAATAAGGCACAACTGTCGATGCACTTTTAGGTTTGGAGTTTGACAATTTCAACACTTGACGTAAACGTTGTGAAATGTCGAAACTAAGATTAAATGTACTGAACTGAAGTTGTCCCACAATCATTACAGTACTGAGGGGCGCGTTCCTAAGCTAAGCGATGTTAATTTCGTAAGTTAGGTTTTGGTTTTATGGTGTTTAACGTCCCAAAGCGACTCAGGCTATGAGGGACGCCGTAGTGAAGGGCTTCGGAAATTTCGAGCCCCTGGAGTTATTTAACGTGCACTGAAATCGCACATTTCGGTTATTATACGGGCTGAGAGTGAGATGTAGTGGTGCATTGTTTGACTCTGAATACCCCAAAAGATAAAATGTTCTCAGTGGGCCTTAACGGCATTCATAACACCAAAAAATTCAGAAGGAAATTTGATTTTCATGGCGCCTGTCAACAGCAACAGTGTACGTGCTTACACCGTGTATACAAGTGATCGACGACGCCACGTTCACCCGCAGTCAGTGCATATGCTATGCTTAAAGCATTGGTACCAGCGCTAATGTCCACTACTGTCAGATTTGCTGTCCTTCCGCCACTTTACGCTTTCGCCTTTTGGTCTAAGAATGAAGATGATGCTCCACTGAAGGCAGATATGTTTAATATCCCCTCGCAGTGCTCTATCCAGCTCCCTAAAGAAAGCGGAAGAATTTTATAGAGGATGGATTGAAAATATTTATTAACGCGGCAGCACTACGGTTTTCGTCCCCGAAACCTTCCGGGTATCAGACAACTCTCTGAATTGCTCCGAAGCAGGCATGACGTCATAGGTGGTATTTCACATGATGACTCCTGACCTGCTTCTCCGTAAGCGTATGTTGCTAGCCTCGTTTCGCGCTTTCGCGGATTGGTCTTTATTTTGGGTCGCACCAAAATGAAAGAAAACAAAAAACAGATTATTCGCATGCGTGTCATCCACGTAGTTCACATGTACACAGCTGCTTAATTGGAAAATTTGGGAGATGAAAACATTAACAGAAGAAATCCCCATCCTGTTCGTGAGAACTATGGTGAGCATTTGTTCTTTTAAACCCGTAAGGTCGGACTCTGATACATTTCTTGCCGGCTTCTCACGGTATGTGCCGCAATTACAAAATACAAGAAGGGAAACGGAGTGAAAACTCAGAGATTAAAAGTTCTGCGTTCCACTCGTCCCGTAAAGAATGCACTTTCAGGGACAAAAGCGTCCAGAACGTGTGAGCGCTAAGGCTGACAGCTCCTTTATCTGCTCGTGGCTCGAGATGATAATTGCAGAGGTGAGAGTCAGACTTCATTTATTTGTCAAATGGGTTGATCGCTGGAAAACGTGCAGTACCTGTATGCCTAGTGGAGTTTCCGCGCGTCCGAAAGACTTTTATACACAACAATACGTACTATCAGGATGGAAAGAAACGCGAACAGAGTGGAGCATAGGCGCTCCGGTAATCGCATTTCTCTTAAACACACTTTTACTTCGGTGGTAGCAAAAAGACGCTAGAGTTGTGCGTGATAGATTATAGGACGACTCTAACGTCTTTTTCTTACCACCAAGATAAAAGCGCCATCAAAAGAAATTCCAAAACAACTGCGCCCATGTGCAAGTTGAGGGCGAGGCTCTCAAAGCGACGGACTTTAATCCTCCCGAGTGGACTAATGTCATCGAAACCTACGAGAAGAAGAAAAAAATTGGAGGCTTATCAAGGTTAAGCCCAGTGGATGCGAAGCATGTTAAGCAGCTGCCTCAGTGTGGATGGGGCTAAGTAATGGAGACGTGGTTTTAGGTTAATCGTTGTACTTTATTCTTTGCAGCCCGACAAACACACTCTATGGTCCGTAAATGCATGATTCTTGGTTTGCACGTTTAACGTCCTTAGCGTTTGGAGGCATCTTGACCGCATACACGCCCGGCGCAAAGACGCTGGCGCGGTTGCGGGCACAGAGCAGTGATGCCAACTCAGGTCAACGTTTTCTCCCTAGATTGAACCTCCAAAAATCCCTAGATTGAAGAAAAATCCCTAGCCTATAATTGTTTAATTGTTAATGCGACCATTTGAGCTTTAACAAAGTCTCAGCGCAGTTCACTGTTTCGTCCATTGGTTATACATTTTGTCAGACATAAATAAAATCGTGTTAGCCACAATTGCACCTTTTTTGTTTTTTTTTCGTAGATTTACCTTACATAGAGAGTTTTTTTGTAGATTTACCTTACCTTACATTTACCTTACTAACCTCACGCGCAGACGACTCCCGTTTCACCGCACCGGCTTTTGAGCTGCTCCTTCAGCCGGCTTATCCTTACGCGCAAAGAACCTATGCAGCCCTTTGAAAAATAAACGTAGTTGATACCAAGTTGAAAGAGCTGGCATTTTCTGCTAAGCGCCGTCAACACATGAAAGTATTTTATTCAGACACCATTAAGGGTTGTTTTAAGGATTGTTTGTTTTAAGAGGCACACAGAAATACGAAAATGTTTGAATTAATGAAAGACCCCTTCTCGCCTCATAGAGAACATTCAGAAGCGGTGAAATGGCATATCTCACCGCACAGTTATTTATTAATCATAGTCGCAATCAGAGACCTTCAAACAGTTTTTGAGCTACTAAGGATTGACGTCCCGAGAAACTGACATAACCAAAAATGCAATCTTGTTATAGTTACACAGCAATGATACAGACGTAAGATTGGTAATTACAAAATCAGCAAGTGATTCCTTACAACTTTGAATGTGTTTTTTGGTTGAACAGCACGTTTAAATCAAGTCGTCTAGCATACGAGGAGAATGCGAACAATTGTGGCACTTTTTGGTAAAGGTAAGCGGTGAGCGTAAACGTAGCGCGTTGATCCAGGCGCTACAGGTCAAAATTCAACTTCGTCTTTCGTAGAGGAGCAGTCACTCGAAGCGCCAGAGATGGCACGCACGTTAAACAGTTTGAAATTCACACGGTTTCGTTTTTCCTCCCTGTGCAGCAGTCGATAATTTCGCGTTGCAGAACTGCTTTCGCCCTCTCTCGGCTCGGCAGAATACTAAAAATAAAGGAGTAGTAATTAGCATTTTTCATAGTTTTTTCTGTTCCAAGCGCAAAATAATCAGATACACTTGCCATTAAGCCGCTTAGAGTAGTAATTCTACGGCCTCTAAAAATCCCTAGATTCCACAAAAAGACGCTAGATCCCTGAAGCAAAGAAAAAACCCCTAAATCTAGGGATAAATCCCTAGGGTTGGCATCACTGCGGGCACAGAGACTGAAGCGACGGCGGGCGCGCGCCGCTTCATCCCTGGCGTGACGTCACATATCACGTGATGCAGCGATGGTGGCGCCGCCGCCGCGTCGCGCGCTGTCACCGAAGCGTGGAGGCATAGAGTAACATAAAAGTAAAGAGCGGACACTCGGGCCCTTTCGCGGCCGAGTTCGGCGCTTCCCCGTTTCCGCCAGATGGCACTGAACGTGCAAATAAAAAAAGGAAAAAGAGTATGGTCTTGGCATATCTTGGCTTGCAGTGACGTGCGCTGCGCGCCTACGGCCGCAGTTACGTCAGCAACAGCGGCGTCTTTTAAGTGCGTCAAGCCAACGGGCAAGCACGCCCAGGCGGCAGTGTGCGACGGACCGACGGTGTGAGCGGCTGTATTTTTTTGCGGCGTCTGCAAGCTTCGTGGGCACGTCCGTTTTGTGTACTGCTGTGGTGCTGCGACGGTTGTTTCTTCCACTCCGTGAACTGTCCAACAAGAAGCTGCAGCTGTCGGCCTTAAAGGCGGCGGCGGCGGCTCTTCCTAAGCACTTCCAAAGAGGCAACAAAGCTGCGTCAAGGGCAGATGCCCACCACCAGGTTTTGACAGTAGAGCCTCCAAGATTCCTGCTTAGGCCTATCATCTCTGAGGCCAGTGCGTTTCCCCGGGTCCGCTAGGTGCGCTGTGCACAAAAGTCGGCCGCTGGGGCCTACGGGAGTGTCCGCTCTTTACTTCTATATTACTCTATGGTGGAGGCCTCCGCCGGGCGACGTCCGACTAGTCCGACGGCGTAGGGTGCCTCGATGCCAGCGCCGCCGTCCAGGGTGGTGACAGGCTTTAACATGTGCCGCGCCGCCGTCTTCTCCGCGCTCGCCATCTTGGGGCAAGTCACTTTTCGTGCCGCTGCTGTGGAGGGTACGAAGCTGTGTTTTGCGCTGGATTCTGAGCTGATGAACTGCTTTAATTCACGAAAAATAGCATGCCAGGGTGTTGTGTTCCATTGTGTGCCGGCTCGGCGAAGAGAGCGCGATGTTTTTGTTTTCCACGGGATGAGGGACAGAGAAAAAAATGGAAGGCGAAAGTGAAGCGCGAGAATTGGAAGGCGAATGACAACGCGAAGATCTACGAGGTATGCCACAATGTCTGCTGTTTTTATGCATCATTAAAACTTCTTTTTTTGGCTAGTTTGTTCATATAGATAATGTAAAAATATTTAGCGCGAACAGACACAGACCACGAGGAAGATGACACACACACACACACACACACACACACACACACACACACACACACACACACACACACACACACACACACACACACACACACACACACACACACAAGCGCTTGTTTTTGTGTGCCGTCTTTTTCGTGGTCGTTGTCTGCGCTAAAGCTTTTAGATCTTTTTCTAAATGTCGCTCACAGTTATGTGCTTTCAGAAGGAATAACATTATACCTCACCGCTTCGCCCATCCTCTTGTAAGCACTGACTTTGTGCGGTTTGAATATATGTTTTTGCCTTGTTCACCAATCTCGCACTGTGCGCAACAGGAATTTTTGTGTGCCTTCAAAGCTGTAGCTCGAAGCCTAGTTAGAAACGTGAGTACAGCACGTGTTGCATCGCATTGCCTGGCATTGGAAGTAGCGCGCTTTGTTTTTGAGGCGGAACATTTTGAATTACCAGTTATGTGAAGGCTTACAAGCTAAATATATGAATCATTGCGTCTTTTCACTTTCAGTGAGGTACACTCAACTTCCGTATCATTCACGGAGTGTCTCACGTTGATCTTTACTCTCTCGCGATCGCAAATTTTTTTTTTTTATCAGAGCCGCGGTGAAAACACGTGAAGCAGGTGGAGCCCGATATTTGTCGAAAGAATGCGCCATTGTACTCTTTCAACAGCTGCCCTTTACACTCGATCTTGAAAGTTGGTAGCAGCCGTCGAGGCTTCCGGTTCACGCAGATTAAGGAGCATTCCCCTCTCTCCTTTTCGAAAAAGAATATAATAGAGGCTGACGGGTGAACCTCCCACGTGCTACCTACCCACTTTTGTGGCCAGAATAGGAAGTGAAAATACAGTCTATGAACAGGGAGTTTTGGTTGCAAAAACCTGCCTACGAGTCAGCCGTCCTGGAAATTGAAGCAATAGAGTCATTGACAAGAGATGAAATCGACATCGTCGCTCACCTGGCCGGGTTCTTGGTAAGGCCCCTTGCGCTTTCCGCAAGCTCCTGCGCCCCGTGCACACGAATGCTTCTTTCTGAAGAGGTACGAGAGGAGCATACCCTAGTGCAGTTGAAAAAATATAATGCTGGAGCCCGTAACCATGTATATGTGAGCGAGCAAGTTCTTGACTTTGTTTCTTCGTGCGAAAGTCTCTTTAAAAACCTATCGGAACAAAAAGACATCTGTCGTTTGAACAGTCCAATGAAGACCATTAAATGCCTTATCGAACAAACCGTTCCCATTCCAGCGGTTGATTGCGCGGAACACCCAAATCTTATGAACAGACTGTTAGAGCGGTTTGTGACGATGCGCCTACGCATTTACTTGAGTTGGCTAAGCCAGCCAGAAGAATCGGATGATAGGTACGGCAGCAAAACTGTCGCTGGCACAATCCTTGAATAAACTGTTTAAGAGATGTCTCCTCCTAGGCATGCAGCCAGAGGCAGCTTCGAGCGGTTGATGATTGTTTTGAAATAAAATGCTGTATACATCATCGTATGGCAGGAGTCAAAGTTTGGTGTACTCATCACGGATAATCTTTTTCTGCTGTGTCTATTTTACTGCCCACAATAGACGACTGCGATGCAAAATATTTTTGATATGCACGGCGGAATAAAACGTCAACTAGTTGTTCATCTGCATCAACAGACGCAGTTAAAGCCTATTGCATGTCATGCACCGTATAAACTCCGTCATGTTCTGGCAGTACAAAAGGCATTGCTCTATAAAGCGGTCACAGCAGTTAAAATAACCGCTTTGAGCATCTGAGACGGCCAAAAAGTAAGGGCTGTCCTAGCTGCACAGTGGTCATTTGCTCTAAAACCTGCGCTTGTAAACAAACGCTAGCTCCTTTCTCATTTATATCCCTAAACAAAAAGTGCTCAGAACTGTGAGAATATATGCAGAAACCTTATACACCTCATAAACCTTGTACAGCTCAGCCTGCTAGCGAAAGCGCGTTCTAAAGAAGGATACCGGCCGACGCTCCGTAGCCCCGCATTTCAGCGCTTGCCCCAAGATGGCGCCCACTAAGGTCGTGTCTCCACCCTGTACGGCGCAGCGCTAGCATCGAGGCACCCTACGCCGTCGGACTAGTCGGACGTCGCCCGGCGGAGGCCTCCACGCTTCGGTGACGGCGCGCGACGCGGCGGCAGCGCCACCATCGCTGCATCACGTGATATGTGACGTCACGCAAGGGATGAAGCGGCGCGCGCCCGCCGTCATGTCAGTCTCTGTGCCCGCAACCGCGCCAGCGTCTTTGCGCCGGGCGTGTATGCGGTCAAGATGCCTCCAAACGCTAAGGACGTTAAACGTGCAAACCAAGAGTCTTGCATTTACGGACCATAAGAGTGTTTGTCGGGCTGCAAAGAATAAAGTACAACGATTAACCTAAAACCACGTCTCCGTTACTTAGCCCCATCCACACTGAGGCAGCTGCTTAACATGCTTCGCATCCTTTGGGCTTAACCTTGATAAGCCTCCAATTTTTTTCTTCTTCTCGTAGGTTCCGATGACATTAGTCCACTCAGGAGGATTAAAGTCCGTCGCTTTGAGAGCCTCGCCCTCAACTTGCACATGGGCGCAGTTGTTTTGGAATTTCTTTTGATGGCGCTTTTATCTTGGTGGTAAGAAAAAGACGTTGGAGTCGTCCTAGAATCTATCACGCACAACTCTAGCATCTTTTTGCTACCACCGAAGTAAAAGTGTGTTTAAGAGAAATGCGATTGCCGGAGCGCCTATGCTCCACTCTGTTCGCGTTTCTTTCCATCCTGATAGTACGAATGCATGTATCAGTATTGTTGTGTATAAAAGTCTTTCGGACGCGCGGAAACTCCACTAGGCATACAGGTACTGCACGTTTTCCAGCGATCAACCCATTTGACAAATAAATGAAGTCTGACTCTCACCTCTGCAATTATCGTCTCGAGCCACGAGCAGATAAAGGAGCTGTCAGCCTTAGCGCTCACACGTTCTGGACGCTTTTGTCCCTGAAAGTGCATTCTTTACGGGACGAGTGGAACGCAGAACTTTTAATCTCTGAGTTTTCACTCCGTTTCCTTTCTTGTATTTTGTAATTGCGGCACATACCGTGAGAAGCCGGCAAGAAATGTATCAGAGTCCGACCTTACGGGTTTAAAAGAACAAATGCTCACCATAGTTCTCACGAACAGGATGGGGATTTCTTCTGTTAATGTTTTCATCTCCCAAATTTTCCAATTAAGCAGCTGTGTACATGTGAACTACGTGGACGACACGTAGGCGAATAATCTGTTTTTTGTTTTCTTTCATTTTGGTGCGACCCAAAATAAGGACCAATCCGCGAAAGCGCGAAACGAGGCTAGCAACATACGCTTACGGAGAAGCAGGTCAGGAGTCATCATGTGAAATACCACCTATGACGTCATGCCTGCTTCGGAGCAATTCAGAGAGTTGTCTGATACCCGGAAGGTTTCGGGGACGAAAACCGTAGTGCTGCCGCGTTAATAAATATTTTCAATCCATCCTCTATAAAATTCTTCCGCTTTCTTTAGGGAGCTGGATAGAGTACTGCGAGGGGATATTAAACATATCCGCCTTCACTGGAGCATCATCTTCATTCTTAGACCAAAACGGCGAAAGCGTAAAGTGGCGGAAGGACAGCAAATCTGACAGTAGTGGACATTAGCGCTGGTACCAATGCTTTAAGCATAGCATATGCACTGACTGCGGGTGAACGTGGCGTCGTCGATCACTTGTATACACGGTGTAAGCACGTACACTGTTGCTGTTGACAGGCGCCATGAAAATTAAATTTCCTTCTGAATTTTTAGGTGTTATGAATGCCGTTAAGGCCCACTGAGAGCATTTTATCTTTTGGTGTATTCAGAGTCAAACAATGCACCACTATATCTCACTCTCAGCCCGTATAATAACCGAAATGTGCGATTTCAGTGCACGTTAAATAACTCCAGGGGCTCGAAATTTCCGAAGCCCTTCACTACGGCGTCCTTCATAGCCTGAGTCGCTTTGGGACGTTAAACACCATAAAACCAAAACCTAACTTACGAAATTAACATCGCTTAGCTTAGGAACGCGCCCCTCAGTACTGTAATGATTGTGGGACAACTTCAGTTCAGTACACTTAACCTTAGTTTCGACATTTCACAACGTTTACGTCAAGTGTTGAAATTGTCAAACTCGAAACCTAAAAGTGCATCGACTGTTGTGCCTTATTTTTTAAAATGTGCAACTGAAACGGGCAAGCTTTTCATTGACTAGATCACTTCGATTATAACTAAATATTCTCACATACGAAGCCACACCTTTCTCGTCGGGACTTCGCAAAGAGCATAACCACAGCTGTGGTTGAGGTACATTCTGGTAATATTCTTGATTTCATGGCCTTCATATACGCAATTCTAAGCATGATACACTAGATGGATCAATTTTGATGACCTACCTTATTTTTTTAGCGAAAACAAAAATGTTGAGGCAAATCACTGCTGCAACAATTTCTGTCTTTTCTGACACGCGGATCAGCGATACTGCAACGTGCCCAATTTCCATTCATGAATGCGGTTAACGCGAGCTACCAAACAGTTTCTGTGGTTGCAACTTCAGTGGTTATCACTAATCAGCAGCTATCACCTGCGAACAAATTGCATTTGGTTGCCAAATACTTGTTCAGTCGTTAGGCGACTAAAATCGAGACAGGATAGACGGCGACATGGGAAAGTTACGGCGACGGTCTGTTGCTGCAGATATGAACTAAAATATATAGGAAAGAAAAACTAATAGCACGTATGGAATGCCCTTTCAAGTTATAAAGCAAGGCCTACTTAAGCCCCTGAGGAGGAAACTATATAGCAACTGTGCCCTCACGCATCACACATAATAGAGCTGATCTAAAGCGCAATGAAAGTATTGTGGAGAAGAAGGTTTAAGCAACTGGGTAGAGAAGCCTGTGGAACCGGGCGCGTACACAAGAAAAGGAATTCACACGAACGCCACTGGAGCGTAGTCCGTGTGAATTCCTTTTCATGTGTACGCGTCCTGCTGTTCTGGTTTCGCTAACGATACCATGCACCAACTGGCCCAACAAGCTAGGCTTCTACAAGGTCTAAGCTAGCCACGAGAAAAAAGGAACGAACACCTAAAGAAATAAGAATGAAGGGTAAATCACTTTGAAAATGAATAAAAGTTGATAATGGCCTAGATGAAAACATGTCCCCCAGCTACAGGTGCAAAGAGAAACGTCTTCAATAGGAAGAACATTTGGGCCTGAAGTTTCAGTTATTGTCATGTCTCAAAATATAGTCACGACAGGACAATGATTTTTGGGAAATCCGCTACATAAGTATACATCCCTGCTATCACATCTACCCCCTCACCAACGATTGCACCTCACGCCAATGTAGTAACGCTCCTGAAACTAAAAATAATAGCTAATGGTAGGACCCTCGGCGTATTGGTGGCGTAGACACCGTATTCACTATACAATTGCCTAATCTACTTTTTAAGGCGAAAGCCTTTAATACCTCATCGTTGTCGACAGAGGGTTGTCAGCAGAGTTGTTAGGCTTCTCAGTTGGTCGAAATGGTTATGACGTCAGAGTGCGCGTATTCGCAGTAATGAGGTCACCCACGGAAGCCTGACGCCCACTTTTGGAGCAGACAACAACTAATAAAATAGTTCTCCGCTCCAACAGGTGGCGTAAGGCGCCCGTGGGTGACTACATTACATACCTCATTGCTGCGAACAGAGCCATGGATACAACCGAACTCGTCGATGTAGAGAGAGAGTCGTGCTAAAGAAGCAGTCAAAGTCGGCAGTCAAAGTGTGTAGTTGTAATGTGTAGTAAGAGTGTGTAGTCAAATAAAGCTAGTGCAGCACAAACAGTCTCGCAGTCAATGCCAAACAGTGCGCCAGGAAAAGCTTTCGCCTTGGAGCACTTTAGAGAGCCAAATTGCATCCTGAATTTCTTTTACGCCCATTTTTCTTTGCCGCTGTGCCTGAAACGCAGAACTCTTCGAGAAAACCATTGGCTTTCGGTGTCGGAGCTCTGTGTTAAAAGTGTCATCACCCCGACTGAATTCCAGCAACCAGCAAAAGCAAAAAAAAACTTTATAATACCGGCTTTGTTCACGTCGCTTTAATAGCTGTGGCGATACACACTTCTTGGAAAAAGAAGTTGCCTTTAAAAAAATGCATGTCTTAGCCATGCACCAAATCATTTCTGCTTTCCCAGGGCTTTTTAGTTTGCATGTATTCCTTCCTTATTTACTTGTGACCGTTTCTGACATTAAAGACGAAGTCAACAACGCAGACTTTCATTATATATCTCCAAACCGCAACCTTTAACATATCGCACGCAGCTTTCTTGAACGCATGCCTTAAAGAACCTTTAAAGTGCCTTGCCCTCTGAAAAGCATGACGTAGTGCGTGTTTGACTGTCGGCAACGGTACTAGAAATGCCGAGATAGCACAGATGAGTTTGGCCGTATGCGGTAGTCATTGTGCTACAAACAAAAACGGACGCATTAAGACAAAAGTTGGGCTCTTTGATCATGAATGTTTAGGAAAAAACAGCCTTTGTAGACTTTCTGACAGTGATTCAAGCACGAATTCAAGGAGGCGATAAAAACACTTTCAGGTTTTTGTACTTGCAGAATAGTTTACAGTGACGCTAAACAAAGTATAAAGCACTCACCGGAGAGAGAGCAACAAACACTGCAATAATCGTTTCAAGTGAATGCAGAGTGTACCTTCCTTCTCTGGAGAACCCATTCATTTCCTGGTAAAGACCAAACAAAGAAGTTCCAGTGGAAAAAGAAACATGCACACTACAGTTTCAAGCCCGGAATTCCGGAACTCTGCCAGCCTTTAAGTAAAGTGACTTAGTGGCAGAGGTCATAGAATATTTATCCAACCCGGATGTGCAGATTAAGCTAAGGAAGCTCACGCAAACATTCCTTTCCAGCTAGCAATGAATGCTATCAAAATCTTTTCTAATGCAGAACTCCCTGCACATAACATACTGCGCTTTTAAGAAAGCACAGTTTTGTATGCGCTGGTTGAAAAGCCTCCTTAATCGATCATGTCAATATAAACCAGTGAAAAGCGTTCGGGTTGGTCCACGCACTAGAAATGTTTCAACTGTAATTGTCTCTGTATTGCGTGTTTCAGCATTTTCTAATAGTCGTAGAACTTCAGCATGATCGTCTCCATAAGCCCGACATATGCCTCTCGCATGTCTCCAATTAAGCCTTTTCTCTGCTAGTCTCGGTAGGTTAAATTGGAGAGTTATGGGAGAGCCCTAATAAAGTACCAAGCTGTTTTCTATATTTCAGAATACGCATCGCAATACCATACTCACCTTTCGTGCGAAACTTCCGCCTTGTGCTTGCGGTGAGGATAAATATTCCCTTCGCGGCTTAATACTTAAATCGTGCAGCAATACATCTGAATGAAACAAGTGGTAGAAGCAATAAGCAATGATAGACAGGTGTTTATGTTAGGAGGTCTTGAAACTTCTTTAGGTTACTTTCAGTTGTGATGTGCGCTGGCAGATTATACCAGTCGACTACAGTATGAGGTATCAATGGTTTCGCAAAAGAAATTTGGCATGAATTGCGTTTGACTTCGCACGGGTGATCGCGTGCGGGGAAAAATGTTTCTGGTGAATGGAAGAAATCTTCGTGTAGGAGAACATGACGATACATTTTATGGAAGAGTGCTAGGTTTGCTAATTAGCGACGATGTGATATGTTATCAAGTTCGACGCGCGCTTTTAATGTGGCGACGCGCTTTGTTGAGAGGTATCCTAGAGACTCCGAGCGATTTGTCCAACGGGCTAGGCGTCGCGCCGAACGGGCGATGGCGTTCCGCGGACTCACTGGCAGGCTGCGACACGCTGACGTGTTCCACATTTAAAGGCGAAGCTTAAGCGTCCTCCAACTTTTGTGTATGCTTATGCCGGCTAATATGTGCATGGACCCGAACTAACCTGCGAGCTACGGAGCGAAGAAATGCAGTGGAATGAAACCACTGCACGAATAAAATACATGTTCAGCCTTTATCTTGATAGCGTCTAAGTTTGAGAGGGTCGCCACAGCGTTCTTTGTTACATTTTTTCCTTCAATAGTTTGTTACATTACACTCGACATATGAACTTGAGATTTGTTTCTGTGCGAACAGTTTTCTGCGCATTATTGTTGCTTAGACCTAGTGGGAGTGTTCTACAATATTTATGATCACATACAGGCGACGGTACGCCGTAAGGGTGTTTTTTTTTTGTTGCTATACTGCCCTATAGGTGGTCGGCGAGGTTGCTCCCTTCTTTTATCGAGTACTAGCTGCGTGTTTTTTTTTTTTTTGCTGGCCACTTTCTGCGTTTTGCGCATGCCTAAACGAAAAGCAAGTTTTTAGTCTTACGCGAACTTACTTTTGCCTGAAATTTAGCCTGCATGCCGTCCCGTCACCTCCACGCTCAAAGTTACGTAATGAATACCATTTTTTGGGGTTTTCTCGTGGTCATCGTGGTGCGTTGAAGTATTGCCACAATGAATTGCCGAGACACGGAGCGAAATGTAACGGTGACCTTGTGCAAGAAAAAAATTAAAGGCCCTTTATACCTCTCTGAGACGCTGCGAATAAAAATTTCTCCACAATATCGCTCAGCGCAATCGCCGGTGCTGAATCCATTCAAGTAGGTTCAGCCCCGTATAATGCAGCCTCCCGGGATCTGTCACAACATGTGCTGCCAGAATGTGATTGCAGTCAAAAGGGCTTCGTTTCCCGCCCTTTAGCCGTAAAAAGACGATCGGTCATATTTGCCTGTCTCGTTCTTTATCCGTGTTGATTCCAGCGCGACCACAAATGGCGGCGTTACTTTAGATGGCGCTACACTGATTGCACTTTTAGATCTCTAAACAACAGGTGCTGCACCTGAACACGCTTACTAAAAGTGAAAAGATATATAGTTTTATCACCGTCGTTATCTACACTTCATCCGTTTTGTAAAAACCAATAGTCCTAACTGCTCGGTCACCCTCAAACACGCAATCCCACAAGCATGTATATACACAGTAGTTCCCCCGTTCGTTTTACAGCCCTGACAGTATTAGCCGGGTTCCTTCTTTTTGCACTAAAGGTGCAAAGGTACATATAGGCATCGGTCCGAACCCCTGTTGCAAGGTAGCCTTCAGCATGAATAAAACATATAAGCTGTATGCAAAGAGTCGCGCAGCACACGGGCCTCTAGAATTTCGCCTACATCGAAATTCGACCACCACGGCAGGGATGCAATCCGCGTCTTTCGGGTCAGCAGCCGAGCACCGTAACCACTGTGCCACCGCGGCGGCTCTTTTCAATGAATTCCTTAATTACCTGCTTAATTCACCACGCAAATTAATAACAACAATTTTAATTGGATCCTTATTTACGAAATTCATTCACAATTAATTCATTTCAGTTCAGCTCAATTAACAATTAATTTACTCTTAATCAACCTTATTGCACCAATAATTCATATTTAAATCTCATAATTTGCCTTAATTCATACTTAAATCACCTTCATTCACTTTTGAAACTTTCAATATTCAATAATTATTGATGAAATTTCAATTATTGCACATTTTCCCTCGTTTCATCTAAGAATTCTTTCCGGACTTTAAAATTCGGCGCCTCGCATTGGCCCCGCCCACACTTCCGGTCACGTGATCCCACACTTCCGGCATTTTCAGATTTGGCGCCACTTTTTCTCTGGCCCCGTCCACTTTCTGAACAATTTTGGCTCTAATTAATTAACTATTCATCCGATTTCGATTTTTTTTTCGCGCAGCATCCTCCCATTATCCTCTATCGATTACGACCACTCGTTTCACGCGACCTCTTCTGAGTTGCCCACAACTGCTGCCGACATATTTTGCGGACACGACCGAGCCGACATAGTCTAGTAATGCTTTCGAATAAGCATAAACCGAGACAACTACATACATATGTACAAAGCTCCCGGCTAGGGAGTCAGGCAGCTAAACCGCGGTCTCCACTCTCTGGCCACTCGACGCACCCATCATTATTAGGCTACTTAACTTTTTTAAATTTCTCCTTTTGAAGCTCGGTGCCAATGGCAGTCATGAGTGGCGACATTACGTCGTAGATCATTTATCGAAACAACTAGCAATGATCACTGTTCGCACATCACGTGAACATACATCGTGCACACATCACGTGCGCACATCATCGTGCGCACATCGGGCGCACATCACGCATCATTGTGCGCACACCACGCACGCGCACATCACGTGCGCCTTTTTCCTGTTCTATGTTTCTTTCCTGTTTCGTCCTTTTTTGGCGTACGACATTCTTGCAAGACGATGTACCAACTAACCCCTCAAAAAGTTCTACTACATAGGTCCCTTCCTTATCGTTATAAAGCCTGGTAGAGCGTTTAATTCCTTCTTTCATCGAACAGTGATGACGGCGGCATGTGCAATCTAAACGTGCTGAAAAAGCTTTTCTGGAACCTCAGGTTCTTTTTTTTTCAATTCGAATATCGCCGCGAAATTGTCTCCACTCGGCTGACGCTGCCGATGCTAGCCTCGCACAAGCGACCCACTCTATATTGAACTGCCACTAGAAAATGCTGACATTTGCTCTGCTTGCAATGAGGCTATTCAAAAAGGACAGATCTCATTGACCTACGCAGATTGCTGCCACAAATATCATATCACGAAATGCGCAGTAACTGGGGACCGTTGTATAAAAGCAACAAGTGGTTAAGGAAGCAAAATGCATGCGGATGAAAGGCGTCACGCACGGCGCTCTACGGCACGCACCACTCTGGCGCCATCTGTGAGCGAGCGGTGGTCCTTTCGTTTATAGTTCAACATCGACGTGGCTCACCCCACTAACGGGCGCCTAACACCTTCTTTCTTGGTTTATGGCTACGCAACTCGCGCAACATCCATGCCACAAATATGGACAAATGTTTATAGTTTTCCCCGACCCCCGAAATGGGGTGCATGGAGCTCAGCATCATATATTCTGTTGCATGACGCAGCACTAAGATGGACAAATTTCTCCAAAGGAGAGAGTGTACGAACACGGAAGCCGCTTACTTAAATTTATCATTTTCTACAGGGGACAAAGACCGCCTCGTCAAATTAAGGCAACAAAAGAGGATCCAATAATGCTATTGTCTTTGGTATGTGTCTTGTTCTGTTTAGAGCGACACAGTTTGGTTCAAATAACAAGAAAATTGAACTTTGAATTTGTTTCCTACTGCCCGCTGTTTCTTTATTGTTTTTTTTTAATGAAGCTGGTAAGGAATGTAGCAACTTAGCTCACTGCAGTGACATTTATTTTCCTGTATAATCTCCTTAATGTACATTACGAGATTGAATTCTTCATACTCTAGCTCATTTTTTCATGAAAGACTACATTCATATACGGAAGAATATAATGAAGTTCCTTACCCGCATCATAAGAAAGCATGCGCACAGCGGAAACAATTCGTGATATGCTCTACTCGTCTAGAAAGCCCCCGTAGGCAGCTGTTTGTCCATTTCAGCAAACGAGGCCAAATCTTATATTCGAACCCCTTCAAATTTTCGCCAAGTCTTTGCAAAGTACGCAGTGTCATTCATGACAGCAGGAAATAAATTCTTGCTTGCTATCTTCAGCATGTCGGTGGAAATGTGACGGGAGTGACGCATCGTCGCCTTCACTGAGCTGGTTCAAAAAAACTGCTTACAGCAGCGTGCTCTTAAACTCCTTCTGATATAACGGTGACAAGCACGAAATAATTGACGCGTGCCAAATAACTTAAAAAACGACAGAAAAAGCCTTCCCCGTGTAACCAGTCTTTCGCGGTGAAAGACCGATTTTACAAAGTGTTATACTCACCGCAGTCGAGGCGTAATGGCTTGATCGGCCGGCCCGGCTTCGGGAGGTAAGGGGTTCGACTCCTGCCGCCGGATACCCACCGAGCCCCCTGGAACGGGTACAAGCGTCCCGCATTTGGTGCACGGCGGGGTTCAACGCTTGGGAGAAGCTCGCTAACTCGCCACCACACCTGACGCTTTACACCAGGTGTATCCAGGGGGCATGCATTTACACCACAGCACCAGCCGGTCAAATTAAAAAAAAAATGTGGGTGCGGCCGCTGACTGGCGGGGTAACGGTCTAATCACCACCGAGCTTCTTTTGTTAGAATTTATGCCATAAGTTTTTTCTAGCCAGGTTGTTGCAGGAGGAAGCAGTTATCATACTTCTTACTGCGTATTTCATTCTCTTTTTTTCAGGAACAGGGCGGCGGAGGTGCGTCGTACGAGTGCTTGAACGGCAATGTTTGGTGAGCTGATTCGTGGGTGTAATAAAGAGGTTGTAAGCGAGGAGCTGCTGCGTTTAAGGTAACGTACCACAGCTGCAGAAATGCTATGTTACTGACTTTTGGAACTTTCTATGTGATAGTAATGGTAGGAGCCGTAGGTGAGCAGTATGAGAGCATGGCAAATCTAGCTGCGAAGCCTACTGCTTCAATATTCAGACTACAGTGAGATAACGTCGCGAAATCTTCGGAATGCAAAATAATCTAGAAATACTTGTTGATTGAACAAGATCTAGAAAATCGGAGCATCCAGGATTCGTGTCCAAGTTAAAATGGAAACTGTTAATCAGGTGCATTCTGAAGCGACTGAACTGTACTTTTTGCTTTCATAATCGTATATTTGTTTTCAATATAAATTGCTGATGGGTTTCAAGGAAAGTGCTCTGTTATGTTGAAAATCAGTAGTGATGAAGCTCCGTCTCTCGTTCTATTCTATTACACGACCCGCATTACTCCTCATGGGCTTTTGTTATTGAAGTGGGTAATATATCACGTAACGCACTCAAAGTTAGCGATATATCTTAGAAGAACTTGTTGTTGGGCTAGTTGGTAGTTATTCATAATTAAATTCAAAGGCGCCAAACCATACGCACACGCACACACAGGCGCTCTGTCTCGTCTTTCTTTCTTCTCCTGTGTATGCGTGTGCGTATGGTTTGGCGCCTTTGAATTTAATTATGTACAAAGTTAGCGACCTCCGTATGAATTCAATTAATATTTCTCGTTTAGTTTGGTACATTTAATGGAATGTGCGAGTGCAGATTTGTTCACGCTAAATCGGGTTCCTAAACGTGCCCAGCAGTTTCTGAACTTTCAAGGACATTTACATTGGCGATTAGTAGCAACTCTCGAATTCCGCGCCGGATCAAGATATCCTGCTGCTCCTACCACAACTTTAGATCTTATTTCGATTTACCCTTTGAAATATGCTTTTCGGTTTCGCGGAACACCAAACCTTCCTCCCAATTACCGTCTATAATACGCGCGCAGTTAAAAAGCTCTCTAAATGTGTGCGTCTATCATGCTAAGCGTTACTGGGAAAACTGTGCTATTTTCCTCCTATCGACGCGGATATGTGGTGTCCGCTCAAGTGAAGCCTTCGATCCGAGCATATTTCAAAAGTTACATAAGTAACAAAAAGGCGCACACATAACGCTATCTGAAAATTTCTTACAACTTAGTAACATGTTCTTGGTTCATTCGAGACATCCCAAGCTCCAATAAACACAATCACAAGCTCAAAGCACGTCGTGCATGTCTACAACAAAATCACAAAACTAAAGTAGAAATACTCTGAACCCATTGGCAGCAACCACAACACCCATAAGATGTGGCGAGCAACAGAACTGGAGATAGATGTCAAACAAGTTCGTGCCAACAGATTAAGATGGACACTAGCACAATGTCAAATTAAAACAAACTGCCACACTCCATACTCGTGTGCGCCACCATTGAAACTCGAAACATATCCTGCGAAACTTCTCTGTGAAATTTTCTGTGAAACTTAAAAAATAAACACATTTATAATGCCATATAAGTATTACTATACTACTGGTGTGGAAACAAGACGAAACCCTAAACAACAACTGAAGAGTAGGTCCAAGAAACACCTCGATCACTATTTGATCGCAAAGCAAATGCACACAGAGATCAGCCTTCGAAGCCTATATAACTAACCTAATACACCACTCATACTAGTGTGAGAACAAGGCATAAGTACTGACACACCATTTATTTAACAAAATGCTGACACAGTAGTTCATAACCTGACAGCATATATAACCCAACTGTGCGTGGAAGGCTCAATTATATTCATTAAAACCTGACAGAGTGAACACAAACAATTCTTCATATTAAAATTTAGGTGCACCACTTAACTCCCAACCTCGCGGAATGAATCAAATCTAATTCCTATTCACAAAACAGGGTATCATTCCCTTGCAACATTTCTGTACCAGTTCCAACCCACTGCACTAAATTTTCCTCTGAAAAGATTCCTGGTAGATTTCTCAAAGATGGGCTCCATAATTGCCTATACACTCTTTACTTATTTGCGAAAAATCGGTACGGATTCCCTGTGGTCTTACAACACATAAACCGACACTTACTACACGCCAAAATGGGCAACGTGAAAAAATTCTACTTTTCGTAGATAATAAAAATCATTTCAATATCGCTCAACCGAATTAGCTAAGAGGATTTTTACGCAGTCATGACATCCCACAAAATTTCACCACACTCAGAGCCAACATACTACTAGGCAGTGTTATCAATTATAGTTCACTAAAATGAACCCACCATACAGAACAGCAAAGGGCTTCCCCTTAGTGTTAACACTTTAGACCTTTACTTTGAAATAAAACAACAGGCCTTGTAAACGCATATATGCCAAAGAAAACCTACACCTAGGCTTACGCATATTACACTATAGCGCAGGGCAAAACCTTGGCGAGAATACAGCACAAGACTTCCTAGACCCAACACAGCAATGCAGAAGTGGCGCATCTGACTGGACTGAGTCCTCCAGTGAACGCGAAATAAAAATAAACATGGCGAATTTGACGTACAGAGCAAACGGTCGTTGTGTTGAAATGAACTATTCTGCCGTGCTAACGTTATGTCCTGCTCAGTTTGTTAATTTCCTTGAATAATTTTTCAACTTTCTGCACTTTTTGTACAATAACAAGCTTCTTTTTGACAAAGCTGGGGTTCTCACCTTTGTATTGCAAAGAAAGACTAGTTGTGATCATGGCAATATTAAACAATCCTGCCCAGCTGACACCAATGCAATTAATTACTTTCATTTTCGAGTGTTTCAGAATGAAACACGGTACTTCTGAGAGCTGTCATAAGTATTCTGCGGAATATACGGCATATCGAAAGAATTTGCATATGTTTTGGGTTTTTGTTATTAGTAGCGCATTTCTTAGCGGTCCGTTCCGCACTGCTACTGGGTCAGTCAATCAGTGAAGCAGTCTTTAATTCGTCTGAACAAAAAGCAGAGAACACACACGAAAAAGCAAGGATGAGCTTGACAGGCTTCTGGGCCAAATGTAAAAAGGTACGACGACAGTGGCTCAGTTGATACAAAGAGCAAAACGAACGAACATAAAGGAAGGGAATTTAAATCGCGGAGATCGAAACGGCCAATCAATGGTAATTAAGAAGAGCGGCCGACAATATCTGGTCACGTAAGTCTTCATTGGTCTTGGATCTTCATTCGTATTAAGCAGCATCGTTCAGCAGAAATCAATTAGGCAAAGAAATAATTGCTCTCCAGGATCACTCCCTACCACGTCATTTCTAATATGTCGCAAGGTCTAACCCTAACTTAAATCCCTTTGGGATGTAAGTTAGGGTTCTCTTAAAGTGGACACACTACTTTTCCTTGTGACAAGGGAGCAATTAGTCATTCGCGTCCTCCCAAGAGCAGCCAAACGGCTACAATAGACTGGAGACTTCACTGGAGCAGCCGCTCTACCAACTGAGCTAACCAGAACCGTTAGCTCCCGGTTAGCCGTTCAAGTAAGCTCAGTTGGTAGTCCGACTGCTCCGTTGAAGCGGTGTACCGGGTTCAAACCCCGCACTTAACAACAGTTTCCGAGAAAGCTAGTTATTTTTCCTTTGTTGCCGTATGGCTACGCTTGGGTACGCTATATGGGTGCGCAGAGAATGACAATAATGTGTTTCAGTACCTCGTATAGTATTCCGTCGTTACTGCAAGCTGTGCTTCCCCCAGACCTTTATTTTCACCTCATTTCCTCCTGTGCTGACACAGTGGACATCTTAATTCATGCATTGCCGCAGGGAAACAGTTAACGAGGAATCAGTGAAATGGGTGTTGAATTTCTGAGTCATCTTTTAAAAAATTATCTTCAGAACAATAAGTGATTTTTTTCTCTGAATCAAATTTTTACTCTGCTTGTCAACCTTTTTTCCGCTCTAAAGCCCAGTTCTGCTGAGCTCAAGAATATAGTTTCGGTGCGAGTGATCTGCGTGATAAGCAATTAAGATACGGTGGTCTTAGCACTCAGAATCTTAGGGTGCGTCGTGCATACCTGCCACGTCGAGGAGATTTCTTTTAATTCGCTAGAAAGTAGAAGTGACTGAGGGATACAGAGACATGGGGAAGTACTTCTAAATCATATCCCAAGCTTATGATTCCGTTAAAGAAAAGTGCTATTGGTAAAACAATTTAGCCGTAACTGGTTAGCCCAGAAGGCCACTGTTTCTACAGTCGGCATATTACCTTTATGAGTGCCATACACACTAAATGTACCTCACTTAGTAAATACATTAATCTTAACGATTAAAATTCTGCCGCTTAGGCTATTTAAGTTACTGACGGAACAACAAAAACCACTGCTAGTAATCATTATATTAATGCGAAAGCAGCTCATGCGCACGAAAAGCCATCCATGGAATTGATCCGAGCCAGAGGGGTCAGATGGTCACGATACTTACCTATAAGACACATTGCCCTCCCCAGAAGGTGTGGCTTAATCTGAAACAGCGCCATCTGCTATTAAAATCTGCAATCATATTATAGGGTGGCTTAAGTTTTTGGAGCGCTGACAGCGTGGTAACCGGGTTGTCAGCTTTCTCTTGCGTTCATACATTCTATCTCGTAGTCGCTGTTCCGGTAAGAACAGGAGTTTTTCGAGGTGCGTTGAACTACAACTTTATCACCGCAGTTTCCTTCCAGCGTCGATACGAGCCGTACTTCCAGAGCGCTGCTTAAACTACGCAGCCAGTCATGCTCCACTGCCATTTACAGTGTAAGGCTCTAGTGGTCAGTGTTTATTTTCTATTTCTGCTTTGGGTTCTCTGAGAACGGCGCCAACTCCTTCCCCGCAAGTCTAGCGTAATTTGGTTAAGAAACGCTGTCGAAGAAACAAGCTTCGTGAAGCTGCGCTGTGTTCAAATGTCAGGCGATCTTGCACTACGCACTATAGACTTTTGAATAGTTATTTTTGCAAGTCCCAAAAACTTTACGAGCAGTTTACCCAAGTAATATACGTTTGTCCACTTCGGCCCTACTTCACGAGCAATTATAATGATGCAGTGTGTTCGAGAGTAAATCAACGTAAACAACTTGGGCAAACCAAATGCTTGTCCTTGCACCGGAAGTCATACGTGCTGGCGTACTACCGTGCAAGAATGTCATCCAGCGGGTTTCGCTAAAGCTTCCAGTGATAATGCTTTCAAGAATAAAGGCATGCGCGAGTAACGCACGTGCATCATTTCATTCACCTGCAACCCTTGTTTTGGAGCAACTTGAAGTCACATCGGGGCCATAAAAAACAACTCCAACAAGAATCAGGAGCAGACAGAGGCGGAGGACCATGTATAGCACAGTGATGAGCCTCAGAACGTGCTCTTAATCTTTAGAAGCCAAAAACTATTCAATATTTGAAGTCTTTTCATTCAGTTCACTAAGGAAAAAAGAGACGAGATGCAAAGTCGACAACATGCTGCGGTATGTCTGTCACCGGCTGGGTCACGAAAAATTTCCCGATAGTGTGACTTTGATGGCGTGACACTTGCGACTCATTCGACGTAAATGCCCCTGTGCTTATAGCGGGCATTGTGGAACGACATCAAGATAGGAAATGTTGCCGAACAAAAACGTATCAGTGCGATCCAGATGCTTAATTTTAAAGGCGTGAAGTATCGTGGTAAAGCGTAGCCTGCAGCAACCAGTTTAGATGCGACAATGAAGAAATATATTCAGCAGAGAATATCTGGTGTCCTGAAACAAATCTTGCAGAAAGGTTCCGTTATGAGTCCACAACCAGGTACTGACACTGCAGCAGCTAGAAAACAAAAGCTGTCTTAATGCTTCTATAGCGATGTGCCTTTCATTCGCACTAAACAGCTATCATCTCCTTCGCGGTGAATTGCTTTTGGAATAGCGCTTAATATACCTCTCCCCTATTAAGAAGCCACTGTAGCAACATCGCCGTTGTATGCTGCGGATAAATTGTCAACAAATTAACCGCAGTGCATCATGCTCCTTGGCACTGCTGAAAAAACACATAGCTGGCGGCATCGCATTCTTCAGCACAAAATATTTTGCAAAAACATAGTTTTTTGTTCGTGGACGCCACCGCCGCATCTCTCAAAGCGCGATCAAAGCGTGAACTGATATAGGGAGCCGGTTAACCGCCTCCATCTTCCTAAAAATCAACGGAGTATACACCTTCTGCTCATTCAGACAAAAGGAAAGGCGCATAACAGCCTCAACTTGTTTGTGTACGCCACCGTCAACTCAAAGCGCGACGGGTTTGTCCACTGACCCAGTGAGCCATTACTTTTGCTACACAGAGGCTTCACACAGACACACACCGCTAAACCCAGGGATGGCGGCTAGAAAAGGTTTTAGAACTAAAAATACTTGATCACTATTCGGTCATTTACGGTTGGCTGCGAAGTTCCCCGTCTACTCTGCACAGTGAGTTAACATGTCACTTTACATACGCTACGACTTTATAACCCGCGCATTACGTATCAGCAAATCAAAAGCTCTGCTGCAAAGCACCACACGAATGATACGCCAACGAATTTGTTATACTAGGCCAACCTGCTAAATCGCTTTCTGCAGCCGCTTTTTCTGTGTGGCGAAAGAAGAAACAAGTAGAAAACACTTATGTGGCAACACTCTCCAATGCGGAACTTACAAATGCTGCGGTATGCGAACTTTTACGGCGCTTTGTTTGTCGCGGTGTAGAAAAATATACATGCGATAAGCAAGAAGTTGCCTGAATGTTAAGTTAAGGGAACACAAAACTAATATGTTTAATTAAATTGACCACAGCCTATAGCTTCATTGCTCAGAATTCACAATCCTCACAATCAGAATATCAAAATCCTATAATAGAAAGTCCTGAACTTTGAGAAGAAGCAAGGACTCGACCACTTGGAAGATCGTTAAAGCACAAAGGATCATCGCTCTGGATGACCTCTGCATCATCCCTTGCCTTGCATTATCGGTAAGAAAAGTGCGTATTTGGCAAGGAGTGCAAAGGACGATGAGCATTTCTGCTTTCTTCCTTCCAATTGTACTTATTCACCATCTGTCATGCATAAAGCCCTCTATCTTGCTTGAGGGGATGTTTGTAGCGCGACAAAAAACAGACAAGGGACAGAAGAAGAACGGGACAATGAACCAACTCGCCCAGCAAAAAGTTTTACTGAAAGCCCTCTATGTATACATATTGTCACGTTGTAGTGACGGCAGTCTAGCGGTCAGGAAGACACCAAGAAGACTTGGAAACGAAGCTCTTTATTTGGGCTGACTTGTGCCCGCAAAAGAACTGAATCACTCGGCGGCGGCGTAAGCAACAAACGTGCTCCTCGGTCATCGAACTACGAATACCCGCTGCTCACGGCATCGTTCAATTTAAAGCCGGCAAGGAAACTTCGAGATAACTGGTCGAGATCATCTAGAGTAATCTGGAAACACGTAGATGCAGCTGTTCATGGCTGCGAACAATCGAGATTAGACCGGTCGCTTCTCGCGTCACGAACAAAAATGATAACACCCCTTTCCTGCTGCCTTGCGCGAACAAACGGGCACTACAATGATACGCGGCAATATAAAGATCAGCAATACACAAAGTTGAACGTCAGCTCCACGTGTCTACTATTTGGCTTTGTTCATGTCTTTGCGCTTTCTTAAGATTTCAAAACTGACATTTTTTTTCATGAGCAAATAAGTGCAGGATAACATGAGCAGCCGCAATAACACCTTTGCCCTCGCTTTTGAGCAGTTTTTTAAAGAAATGCTTTCGCGAACGCAGCATGAGCATATTGTACAATACTTCGGGCGCCACTTTAACAACGACTCAAGTTTAGACTCTTGAAAACCTAGGGAAATAGAACAGGCTGCATGTAGAATGTACGAAAGCTTAGTTCCTGGCTGTAGCTTTTATATTTACTCTAGACGCTCAGTTAGATGGCAGCACGTCGCTTACTGCGTTTTTAGAGCGCAGCTCTTTGGCGTCCGTTCCTGGGTTTCGCGTCGGCGTCGTCATCGGCGTTGTCGTCGGCGTCGGCCTCGTAACCAGCTCCGCCCCCCTTTCATCCGCAGCTGGGGTTGACTCACTATCGGCGTCAGCGATCAGTCAGTCGCTGCTATCTCTTCCCTCCTCCCTTTATCGTGTTGTCCGCTTGCTGCGCGCGCTTCTGCCCCCATCGTTTGCCGCTGGGTGTACACGCCGCCCCCCTCCCCCCTCTTCCTACGAGTCTCCGGTTGTCAAAGCGCCGGCTCGAACTTAATTCCTTTCTTCGCTCCTCCTCCAATGCAACCCCTGTGCGGTGGCAATCAGAGAGCCAGATCGGTGGCGGCGGATCTGTATATGTGCACCGCCCGAGCCGAAATTGCCGCTGCCGTTCGCCCTGTGCGGTGGCAATCAGAGAGCCAGATCGGTGGCGGCGGATCTGTATATGTGCACCGCCCGAGCCGAAATTGCCGCTGCCGTTCGCCACTGCGATATTATCTGCCAGTTCTTTCTGAGCCATGAGCGAGACGACCGATGGAAGTCCTCCGTCTGCTAAAAAAAATTCTGTGATAGCGCATACATGTGTTGCTCGATTTCTTTGCCTCAATCTATCGAAAAGGTGAAACAGCTTATTTGCTGCGCTCAAATTTCGCATTAGGAAGTAACGTAATCGTCGGTAATTTTTTCATAAATAGCTCGGGCGGCGTGCTGGCAACAGGCCTTACGGGGCGTCTACTGAAGCGTACTTTCTATAATTTCATATTTTTATTTTTTAAGCTAAAAAAGATTCCTGTATTTTTCGGCAGGATAATGTTTTCCACGCTACGTTTAGATTTCGAAATAGCTTGCCTAAAATACAACACCAGGCACCCGCTGTGCTTCGCAATGCTTATGTTACATTTCCTTTGTCTTCCCTCCCGACAAAATTGGCTGAAGGCTTAGCTTGGTTAAGCCTGGCTGATTGCGAAAGCAATACACCTGGCTACGCTTGGTTCTGCTAGTAGTTTCGTTTCTCGATGTCACGCGTAGCAGACTCTAACTCGCCATCTCTTATCTCTTGTTCTTCACGTCGCTGAGCCACGATGTCACCGTCTCCAATCACCACAATGCTCTGCTCTTTCTTCTTGGCTGTATACTGCACTCTTATTTTAGCAAACCGCTCTTCTTTCTGTTCCGGCGTTTCTTCCGCACGGCGTTTTCTTCTCTTGCGATTATATCGCTCCCCACTACTCATAGATTTTTCTACGGCATTAGTTTAAAAAACAATTAATTTAATTAATCTAATTAATGAGCCTCCATCGATGAGACGAGTTGGGCCCCCAGCTCTCCACTTGTCGTGACGTCGCGCGATCACGTGGTAGCGCGCCGCAGCTGCGCCGGAGCGCAGGATGAACCTCCATCGATGGCAGAAAAGTGGAAGCAGCCTCTTGACCACATGTGAAAGGCAAACACTGAACAAATGAACAGCGCGTAAACTATACATCGGCCTGAGCAAGCACTTAAATTTTATGTATCCTCCATCACGGTCAAGCATTGTCAAAAAGAATTGTTAGAACCATCTTTTGTGCAAAATCTGCGCCTTGTGCGTGCAATGACGAGAAGCAAGGCGTTCTGAATGCCTGAGTATTGCAATGCTGCAACACTCAATGGTCCGAAGCGGAAAGGTTGAATGACGAAGCATTGCATTAAACCCCAAAGACGAGGGGTGGGTATGGAGATGTATTTCCCTGCGATGACTCAGCGGCGAAGTTTTCTCGCTTTATTCTCCTCCGCTCAGGACTCCAAGATGTTACGCGCTCAACAAAAGACCTGTCTAATGCATCCGGTTCAAGCCCGAATACATACCTTAAGACAGACTCGTTATCGATGTTAAATATCCATTTCCTGACCAATGTGTGCATGTGTCTGAACTAGCCTGCGAGCTGCAGAGCGAAAAAAAAAAGACGCAGTTGTTTGAAACCGTGGCTCAAAAAAAAAAACATGCTAAACCATTATTTTTACACTGTCTAAATTTGCCACTGTTATTAGCTACATCTTACTTAAATTGTGTGGTCCATCACTTTTGCCATACGTCCTTGTATTACATTTAGTTTCCATGCGAAGCGTTTTCTGCGTTTTATTGGTACTTATGTAAGTTTGTTGCACGGTTTATATTCTCGTACAGGCGACTTGTACGCCGTAACGGTGTTTTTTGTGATACAGCCGTGTGGATGGTCGAGCAGGCTGCTCCTTGCTTTTATCACGTCCATGCTGTGCTATTTCTTGCGGGCCATTTTCTATGTTTTGTGTACATAGTTTCGCCTGAACGAAAGGCTAGTTTTGAGTCTTCGCGACCTTCCCTGTGCCGTGAACTTTGAGCTGCATGCCGTCATCTCCATGCTAAAAATTACAATGAACGCCGTTTTCTTGATTTTTTCGTGGTCACGGTAGTGTGTTGAAGTGTTGTCACAATGATTTGTCCAGACAAGGAGTGAAATGTTGCAGTGAATTTGTGCAAAAAAAAAAAAATTGGTGCACTATATATCCTCCTGAGACACTGAGAAAAATTCCTCCAAAATATCGGTCACCACAGTCGCCGGTGCTGAATCCAATGAACTAGGTTGGGTCCTGTATTATGCTTTTCCCGGTTACTACCGGAGCATGTGCTGCTAAAACATGATTTCAGTGAAAAGGGCTTTGTTTCCGACCTCACAGGGGTAAAAGATGAGCACCCACCCTTGTCTGTCTCGCTCAGTGTCGGTGTTGATTGCACCGCGACTACAAAACGAGGGTATTACTCCAGATGGCGCTACACTGATTGCGCTTATAGTTGCCCTCTGAAAGAACTGGTCCGGCACCCGAGCACGTCGATTAAAAGTGAACAAGTATATAGATAGATAGAGAGAGAGAGAGAGAGGGAAAGGCAGGGATGTTAACCAGAGAGGATTCCGGTCCTGACTGCTCGCTCTCCCTGAAACACACAAGCCCACAAGCACACGTGCACAGAGAAGTTCCCACGTTCGTTTTGTAACACTGGGAGTATAAGCCAAGTTCGATGTCTTTAATGTCGTCGTCGTACGATCTCCACTGCCTGTCGGCATGAAAAAAGAGAGACAGATACATCCATGTAGACAAAGCTCTCAGCTCGGTAGTAAGGCAGCTAAACCCTGGTCTCCACCTTCTGGCCAATCGATGGACCCATCATTCATAGGCTACTTCGTCTCTTTCTATTTGTCCTGCTGTAGCTCGGTGCCAATGACAGTCATGAGTGGCGCCATTATTGCGAAGATCATTGAGCGAAACAAATAGCGTTGATCACTCTTCGCTCATCAGGCGAACATAGGTTCCTTCCTTTTCGTTATAAATCCTGGCAGAACATTAATTCCTTCATTTATCGAACAGTGATGACGGCGGCATGTGCAGTTCACACGCGCTGAAAAAGATTTTCTGAAATGTCACGTTGTTTTTTCTCGTTTCTAATACCGCTGGGAAGTTTTTTCCTCTTGACTGACGCTGCCGCTGCTAGCCGCGCACAAGTGACCCATTGTATTTTGAAATGCCCCTAGAAAATGCTGACCTCTGCTCTGCTTGCTATGAGGCGATTCAAGGACAGATCTCTTTGACCTATGCAAATTACTGTCACGAATGTCATATCACGAAATGCGCATGAATTGGGGACCGTTGTATAAAACCAACAAATGGTTAAAGAAGCGAAATGCTCAAGTGCTTGACGTACCGTTTTCAGATGCCTCGTAGTAATGGTGGCGGCCCTAATAAGCCTTCAACCGAATTAAGTACAAAGCTTCCTGAGAAGTGAGCAACTCTGGCAAACGGCAAAGACAAATTCGACAATTCTTAAAACATTAACAAAACTGTGTCCATTATACAGAGCTCCGTCGAAGACATGCGTCAGATCTACGCAGAACTTCTTGAAGCATAGCATAGTGGCAAATGAGAAATTTAGCTTCTCTGCAAGAAAATTGACGACGTCGAAAAACAGTCATGACTGTCTAGAAATTCTAGAACAGCACCAGCAGCCGAAGACATCGGTTAGCACAGAAGGCGGCAAAATATGGAACTTAACAGAGGGCCTGAAAGACACATGGAGAACATCTGCTAGACAAAATAAACAATGTTACAATAGAGGCTTTATCTGCCCTTCACTGTAGCAAGCGATGCTGAAGGATTACGTTCCCGTCACTGGGACCAGGAGAAGGTGCATGTAGTTTTCATCCCTTCTGCTAAAATTCATCCCTTCAGATTCCTTCAGAATAAGCGACTTTATGTAAATATCATTAGCTTTTTTCTGTGCTATGGAACGTTTCACAGTATAAGTCTCCATTGTGTGCGCTGTGGGAATCCAAATATCCATTTAACGCCTGTCTCCTATATAAATATTGCTGTTGCTTGGTCTGACGTTCGTATCAACATTTTCGGAGCGCACAGGGAGGAAAGAACGACTACGAAGTTGTTGACGGATTGGTCGTAAGTAAGTGTTCAAGAGCAAAGCGCCGTCCTTACAGTGGTCACCATATATTTATCGCCGGGTGGAGCAGCGTCGGAGACCGCCCCGAACGGTTCTGTTCATGATCTCCTCTTACAGAAAGGCCCTTAGGTGGTTCTCACCCAAATCAGTTGCTACATCTGAAGGGAAGATGTGCAAGACGAGGGATGCATGGCAGTGCACTCACCGGAGACTTATCACAGCGGCTTCTCTGCCCGGTTCGACTTTTCGGGGGGAGGCGTTTAAATACTCCAGCCGGTTAATCACCGCAGAAAAAAAAGAGATAAAAGAGCCACCATGGCGGGGATGTGACTGGTCAGGTATGTCGCGATCCGGCGAAAAAAAAATTGAGAGGCCATTGAAGTTTATACGGAAATCATAAGCAAATTACGAGAAACATAATTAGGCGAAAAAATATTGAAGGGGCTTTACCTGAAGACTGGTTTATTTTTAATGTCTCGCACGTTAAGTGGTCGGTGGCGGAACGAATAACTCTGTGGGACAGCCGTTACGCGTGCAAGCATTGAGAACTCATTCATAAGTTTTGCATCGTCATAGTGAGCTTTACAGGACTACTTCTGATGACTACTTCTGATGAAGAGAGATTAGAGCGTAAGTAAAGCTGAAAATGGGCCTAATTCGTTCATATTTATCTTGCGCCAGTCTGTGTTTGTGGTTTTTGCGTCCAGTATTGTTCGTTCCCATGAGTCGCGCACTAATGAAGTTTAGTTAGGAGATTCACATGACAAATCTTTGTGACGTAGAAATAAAAAAAAATTTAATAACATTTGCGATAATCCCTAATGTGAAATTCGAGCGATGCACTGTGCGATTCGGCGGCGCGAACGGCAGCGTCCTCTAGGCGCCGGCGACGAGATTATGCTTCGGTGGCGCAAGCGAGAGAGAGCTATCGTAGGTGCCGCATAGGAGTCTTCTACGCGGGCGCCTCCGGCCCGTACCCCAGGGGATGGTACACGGCCGCGGTCGTCCACGACGGTAAAACGGTAGATGCCCTTATTTTCAAGGTCCAGTCAGCAATTCACGCAGAAGAGGTTGTCATCGCCCTGGCAGCCTCCGATTCCTCCTCCAAATACATATCACCGACTCACGAGGGGCTTGTCGAAACGTCGTGCAAGAGTGGGTTACTCCCCTGGCTTATCGCATCTACCAAAATTGTAGCCGAGACTCGGATCCCGCGTACAGATCTCTTGTTTGGGCTCCAGGTCACCAAGGCCCACGTCACCCGACGCCGACCAGGACTCCGATTTGAAGGAAATATGCGATTATTACAAATCCACGCACCAAACTCCTCCCACCCCGTGCAAAGGCCTGGGGAAGGGCCAACGAACGGGTACTCCTGTGCCTGCTTACTAACAGGATGCTGTGCCCGTTAACTATAAAGCATTTTGATCGCCGATTCGATGGGCGGTGTTCGCACTTTGGGGCGGTGTCTGACACCTACCACATAGTTTGGGCCTGTCAGCAGAATCCATCCCAAACCCCTATCCCAAACCCCACCCGAGAGGACTGGAAGGCGGCGACCCTATCCGGCTGCTGCACCCTCGAAGCCCAAAAGGCCTTAACGTAGCTCGCCCGGGCTGCGGCAACCCCCAACGGTGTGCCTGACTAGGCATCCCAACTAGTGGTTCCCTTCAGGTCACGACCCCCAACACCATTCCCTATGATTACATAAATATTTTCACCACCACCACCTAGCCACTACTTCAGCACAGAGACCTACTGGGTCCATTGGGGGCATACGTCTATACTAGGCCGACGCGTATAACCTATCTCATGCAGCACATTTCACAGCACCGTGCGCCAACGGAGCGGTGCATGGCGCGACTGTGAGATGGCAGCGCGTGGGCGTGGGAAAAAAAATTCAGGGGGACACTTTGTTGACCTAAAGTGCGGTGAGGTGAAAGCCTTAAGCGCAGTGTTGCTGCTTGCGTCACTGATCTGTGGTTAAGATGTTAGGCTCCGCCTCTAAGAGCAGAAAGCGACAGCGTCTTGCAACGCTGCCAAGGAGTCTCCAGAACGCCATCGCCCGTTCGGCTCTACGCCTTGCTCGACGGTAAATTGGTTTTTGAGAAAGGAAATGTGTCTGTCTCGCATATGTCGGTGTACACCTGAACCTCGCTGTAACGGAAGAGAGGGAGATGGGAGTGAACGAAGACGCCGTATTAGCTAGACGCGGCTTTGTTCCCTCCGAACTATTGAGCTTGCATGGCGGAGTGGTTAGCGTGCTGGTCTCGCACTCCTGAAACCCTGATTCGAATCCCCTACTCGACCAATTTCCTACTCGGTTTTATTTATTTATTTGGTCTGACTAGAAATGTTAATTGGGCTAATTGTGGTCTTTCCCATTGTTCTAGCGCCATCCATCATGTCATGTCACCCACCTGTCAAGTGATGGAACTCTCTAGAATGTTCGACACAATGTCTATGAAACGACTAGAAACGTCTAACCAATAATGATGGTAAATGATAGTTAAGCATGACTTGCACATTTAGTGATACTAAATAATGTATGGTTAGTGATAGTTAACGTGGAATTAACTAGTACATTGATTAATTAGTGATAGTTAAGGTACAAGCGCAGTGCACAGTCCCACATGTCACTTCTTAACTACTATTTATTACCAATTAGTCATTAAGTACAATGATATAATCATAAAATCACTTTATATGGTGTTCCGATGTCTTTCGATTGCACCCGATTGAGTATCGATCGGCTATTGATTGCTATAGGCCCATATAAGGCATGCATCCCAAACGCGGACACATTTGCTAACACGTCTTGGTCACGACAGTATGAGGCATTTAAGCCTTTCGCCTTAATATCCCCTCTCCTAACCACCCTACCACCCCTCATACAATGGGGATGAGCGCACGGCGCGCTACGGCACCCACCACTCTGGCGCCATCTGTGAGCGAGCGGCGGTCCTTTCGTTCACTCGGCGGGGCTGTCCTGGAGAGTATCACGCTTCCCTCGCTATCCTCCCCTTTTATGCGAAGCATACTACTTTAGCCACCACTTCAGCCCTTCACCGTGGTTATGCGCCTCCAAATCACGTGATACATGACGTCACAGCACGTGACGCGATGACGTCACGGCAGTGGAGAAACGGGGGCCCACCTCGCGCCGTCGATCTGGTTGTGCGCCTCCAAATCACGTGATACATGACGTCACACCACGTGACACGATGACGTCACGACAGTGGAGAAACGGGGCGCACCTCGCGCCGTCGCTGTGGTTGTGCGCCTCCAAATCAAATCACGTGATACATGACGTCAAACCACGTGACACGATGACGTCATGGCAGTGCAGAAACGGGGGCCCACCTCGCGCCGTCGCTGTGGTTGTGCGCCTCCAAATCTCGTGATACATGACGTCACACCACGTGACACGATGACGTCACGACAGTGGAGAAACGGGGCGCACCTCGCGCCGTCGCTGTGGTTGTGCACCTCCAAATTACGCGACACGATGATGCTTCGCATTCTCCAGGCTTAACCAAGTTAAGCCTCAGCCATTTTTTCCCCTCGCGCTTAATTACGCCTTCAACGTCGACGCGGCTCAACCTACGAAAAGGCGCCTATGTGCTGCGCTTTAAATTTTTCTCGCTTTATGGCTAATAACTCGCGCAGTATCCAAAGCAGCATTTATGGACAACTGTTTCTAGTTTGCGCGACCCCCCCCCCCAGTGTGTTGCAAGGAGTTCAGCATCATATATTGTGTTCCATGGTACAGCATTCAGATGGACAAATAGGATAAAGTTTACGAACAGGAGAGCCGCTTACATAAGTTTGTTACCTTCTCCAAGGGGCAAAGGCTTGAAAGGGAAAGAGGTAAGGGCACTCACGATTAATTTTTCTGCCAATATTCACCTGGGTAGAGCATTGGGAATGTTTTCTTCGTAGACCAGGCTGATTTGTTTCAGATAGCAGAATTCGTTGATTATCTGTGCAAAATATGCAGCATTTACGCATATATATACCTGCCTGCAACAGCATATAGGTGAGAAGAAAACAAAAAAATAACGCAGGCGCTGTTTAGGTACACTTGTGGATCAGTGGCATAGAGCGTGTGGCGCGGCACAATGATGTACTCAAGACAAACTCGCTCAAAAAATGGCTAAACAGCCAGGACGGGGTTGCAGTCTCCTTTTCGAATTACTGCATTCGCTTTCGAAATGATGTGGCATGCCTACAAACACAAATGGAGAAGATAGGACTCCGTGCCGTGTGCCACTGTGTAATAAGTACATATGACGCGGAAGTGGCTGGATTGCCGGCGCCGATACGTTTCGTGACTGTATGTGGATCGCAGTTGAAGTTGAAGTTTATTTTGTCGCTCTTAGTGGTACAAGTATCACTGGGAGAGAGAGGACGCAGGGAAAAAAGCTGCTTGAATGCAGCTTGAGAGGCACCCTGCACTTTCAAAGGCTAAATTTAAGCATACCGCGCTTGTTCCGGAATGTTGAGAACCTGCCTTTTTGAAATACGTTCTTGATAACGATAAATGTTCGTTTTTGACTTTATTTTACAGATTTTATTGACGGCAGCTGGACGAGTACAAAGACAAGATATCAAGACGAGCTGCGAAGCGTACTTCTTAGATAATCAACCTACACGGAATTGACGTCCCGAATTCTTCGGGATGCCGATTTGTTTGGAAGTACACGGTCGATGGTCAACACCCGAAAACCACAGCATGCCAAAATTTTGTGATATATAAAATGTAAGAGTTTTTCTGCGGTAAACTGTGGCGTCAGACGGTAGTGTTATTTCGACCAACGACTCAACGGTAACTTTTGCTTTCTCATTCGTTTAATGAAGCCATATGTAGCTATGGATCTCGAATAAGCACATTTTAACGTTTTGCGTAAACTTCAATTTCATATTCGTCTGAAGGAACTCTCAGGCTGACCTGAAATTTCATAGAGGTTAATCGATGGTATTCGTTTCTTGCTAGTATTTGTCCCGCATGACTTCTTCTTCGCTGCATCCAACGTGTTCATGATATTTGCAATCATGGCGATTCCGACCCAGGAGCGCAAAAGAAAACGAACCGGTTTGTCCCTGATCCATTACACGACCTTTAAAATAAGCAGCACAGTGATTCGTGGCCTCAACCAACTGCATTATTAGGCAACCCTTATAATCCTGCACACACCACTGGCTTAGGCAATAGTCAGCGTGTCTGGGTAGTGCTTCTTGGCTGCTGTGAAAGCAGCACTACTGTGCCCTCACTCCCCCCCCCCCCCCCCCCCAACCCCTCGAAAACCTTGTGACTGCTGAAGTAAAGCCTTCGTTGCAAGCAGCAGGTCCCCCACGCCTATAGCCTCAACAAGCACCAACCACTTGCCCCCGCTTCACCCCAGTAGCGGGCTGCCCATCTACCAACTCCATCGCCCCGCCGCGGTGGCTCAGTAGTTATGGCGCTCAGCTGCTGGCCCGAAAAACGCGGGTTCGATCCCAGCCGCGGCGGCTGAATTTCGATGGAGGCGAAATTCTAGAGGCCCGTGTACTGTCCTATGTCAGTGCACGTTAAAGAACCCCAGGTGTCGAAATTTCCGGAGGCCTTCACTACGGCGTCCATCATATCCTGAGTCACTTTGGGACGTTAAACCCCCATAAACCAAACTACCAACCCCATCTTCGATCCGTCGACCCAATCCACGAACCCCTCCTTCACCTCCAGAACTGACACTCACCTGCCAAACTCTACCTTCCTGATGTACCAGTGGGCAAATAACATAGCGATAAAAGATGGGTGGATGGTTGGATTGGTCGTACCCCTTGTTAAGAGAAAGGCAGTGTATGGATGAGCAGCACATCCACTACCCCTAGGCCATTGCAGCGGATGAGCCCACTTCTTGGTACCCTCGGGGCATCTGTTATATCTACGGGCGATTTGCACGTGAACACCTACGCTGGCTTCTCTAAACGGCCCTCGCCAGGAAAGCGACACAGAAAAGCACCCATAGGCAGCTGTCGTTTCATTTCGGCAAACGAGGCCAGATCTTATATTCGTAGTACTCACCCCTTTCAAATTTTTGCCAATCTTCGCAGAATATATGCGCAGTGTCATTCATGACAGCGGGAAATAAATTCTTTCTTGCTATCTTCAGCATGTGGGCGGAAATTTAACGGCAGTGATGCATCGTCGCCCTCATTGAGCTGGTTAAAAAAAACTGCGTGCAGCAACGTGCTCTTAACTGATTCTGATAGAACGGTGACCAGCACGAAATGATTGACGCATGCCGGATAACTTAAAAAACGACAGAAAAAAAAAACGTTTCACCCGTCTTTCGCGTTGCAAGGGCGATTTTACAAAGTGGTGTACTCACCGCAGTCGAGGCGTAGTGGCTTGATCGGCCGGCCCGGCTTCGGGAGGTAAGGGGTTCGACTCCTTCCGCCGGATACCCACCGGGCCCCCTGGAACGGGTACAAGCGTCCCGCATTTCGTGCACGGCGGGATTCAACGCTTGGGAGAAGCTCGCTAACTCGCCACCACACCTGACGCTTTACATCAGGTGTATCCAGGAGGCATGCATTTACACCACAGCACCAGCCTGTCGAGTAAAAAAAAATGTTGGTGCGGCCGCTGACTGGCGAGGTTACGGTCTAATCACCAGCGAGCTTCTTTTGTTAGAATTTATGCCAGAACTTTTTTCTAGTCTGAACGAAAAAACGTAGCGTTGAAACAGGACACAGAAAGATGAGGACAGGACGGGCTACTTTTTTCTACCCCGGTTGTTGCAGAATGAAGCAGTTATCATACCTCTTGCTGCGTATTTCTTTCTCTTTTTTTCAGGAACAGGGCGGCGGAGGTGCGCCGTACGAGTGCTTGAACGGCAATGTGTGGCAAGCTGCTTCGAGGGTGTAATAAAGAGGTTGTAAGTGAGGATCTGTATCGTTTAAGGTAACGTACAACAGCTGTAGAAGGGCGGTGTTAGGGACTTTTGGAACTTTCTAAGTGATAGTAATGGTAGAAGGCATAGGTGCGCAGTATGAAAGCATGGCAAATCTAGCTGCAAAGCGTGGAGCTTCAATATTCAAACTACAGAGAGGTGACGTCAGAAAGTCTTCGGATTGCTAAATAATCTAGAAATGCTTGTTGATTGACCAAGATCTCGAAAATCAGAGCATTCAGCAATCGTGTCCAAGTTGAAATGGCAACTGTTTAATCAGACACACTCTGAAGCGACTGAGCTGTACTTTTTGTTTTCATATTTCTATATTTGTTTTCAATACAAATTGCTGATGGGTTTCAAGGAAAGTTCTCGGTTATGCTGAAAATCAGTAGTCATGAATGTTCGTCTCAAATTTTATGCTAGTACATGAACCGCTTTACTCCTCATGAACTTCCCTTATTGAAGTGGATAATATATCACGTAACGCCCGGAAATTTAGCGACCTCCGTCTGAATTCAATTAGTCTTTCTCGTTTACTTTGGTACATTTAATAGAGTGTGCGAGTGCGCATTCGTTCGCACTAAATCGGGTTCCTAAATGTGTCCTGCCGTTTTGGAACCTTCAAGGACATTTACATTGGTGATTAGGAGCAACTCTCGAATTCTGCGCCGGATCAAGATATCGTGCTGGTCCGACCACAACTTTAGATCTTAGTTCAATTCACCCTTTGAAACATGCTTTTCGGTTTCGCGGAACACAAAACCTTCCTCCCAATGGCTGACTCGAATACGCGCGTAGTTAAAAGCTCCCTAAATGTGTACGCCTGGCATGCTAAGCGTAACTGGGAAAACTGTGCTATTGTTCTTCTCTCCACGCGGATACCTGCTGTCCGCTGAAGTGAAGCCTCTGATCCCAGCATATTTAAAAAGTTACATAAGGAACAAAAAGACGCACACGTATCGGTATCTGAAAAATTCTTACAACTTAGTAACATGTTAGTTGATTCGAGACATCCCAAGCACCAATAAACGCAATCACAAGCTCAAAGCACGTCGTGCTTGTCGACAACAAAATCACAAAACTAATGTACAAATACTGAGAACCCATTTGCCGCAACCACAACAGCCATAAGATGAGGGGAAACGAAATGGAGATAGATCGGAAACAAGTTCGTGCCAACAGATTAAGATGGCAACAAGCAAAATGTCAAATTGAAGCACACTACTACTCTCCATACTCTTATGTGCCATAGTTACCAAGACAGCATCACTAAACCTTGAAACATATTTTGTAATCATTTTTCTCTGGAATTTAAAAAGTGAACACATTTACACTGCTATATAAAATAGTAGGCACCAAAAGTACGAAAAATATTACTGTACCACTGACGTGGAAACAAGGCGAAACTCTGAACAACAAATGAAGAGTCGGTCCAAGAAACACCTTGATCAGTATTTGACCGCAAAGCAAATGCACACAGAGATAAGAACATAACATCGCAGATCAGCCTTCGAAACCTACATAACAAACTTAATACACAACTCATACCCGTGTAAGAATAAGGCATACGGAGTGACACATCATTTATTTAACAAAATGCTGACACACAGTAGTTCATAACCTGAGAGCATATATAACCCAACTCTGCGTCGAAGGCTCAATCCTATTCATTAAAACCTGATAGAGTGAACAAAAACAATTTTTCAAATTAAAATTTTGATGCACCACCTAATTCCCAACCCCGCGGAATGAATCAAATCTAATTCCTATTCACTAAAAAGGGTTTCATTCTCTTGCAACATTGCCAGACCATTTCCAACCGATTGCACTAAATTTTCCTCCGGACAGATTCTTGGGAGACTTCTCAAAGATGGGCTCTATAATTGCCTATACACTCTTTACATATTTGCGAAAAATCGGTACGGATTCCCTGTGGTCTTATAACACATAAACCAACACATACTAGACGCCAAAACGAGCAATGCGACAAAATTCTAGTTTTCCTTGTTAATAAAATAATTTCAATATCACTCAACCGAATTAGATAACAGGATTTTTACGCAGTCACGACAGCCCACAAAATCTCACCACACTCACAGCCAGCATACTTCTAAACAGTGTTATAATTTATAGTTAACAAAAAATGAACCTACCGCACAGAACAGCACAGGGCTTCCCCCCAGTGTTAGCAAATTAAGACCTTTACATTTAAATAAAACAACAGGCCTTGTAAACACATAAATGCCAAAGAAAAGCTACACCTAAGCTTACGCATAATACACCATAGCGCAGGGCAAAACCTGGGCGAGAATACAGCACAAGACTCCCTAGACTTAACTCAGCAATACAGAAGTGGCTCATCTGACTGGGCTGAGTCCTCTGGTGAACGAGAAATAATAGTGTAACGTAGCAAATCTGATGTACAGAGCAAGCGGTCGTTGTATTGAAATGAAGTATTCTGCCCTGCTAATGTCATGACTTGCTCAGTTTGTTAAATCCCTTGAATAATTTTTCAACTTTCTGCACTTCTTGTGCAATAACAAGCTTCTTATTGACCAGGCTCGGGTTCTCACCTTTGTATCGCAAAAAAAGGCTCGTTGTGATCACGGAAAAATTAAACAATCCTGCCCAGCTGATACCAATGCAATTAAATACTTTCTTTTTCCACTGTTTCCGAACGAAACATGGTACATCTGAGTGCTGTGATGTCCTCTGCGGAATATATGGCATATGTAAAGAATTTACGTATGTTTGGGGGTTTTATATTTAGCAGCACATTTCTTAGCAATCCTTTCTGCACTGCTACTGGGTCAATCAATCAGTCAATCAGTCTTTATTTCGTCCGAACAAAAAGCAGAGAACACAGACGAAAAGTACTGATGGGCTTGACAGGCTTCTGGGCTAAATGTAAAAAGGTAAAAAGGCCGTGGCTCAAATTATGCAAAGAGCAAAACCAACGAACGTAAAGGCTAAGAATATAAATTTCGGCGATCAACACGACCAATCGGTGGTAATTAGGAAGAATGGCCGACAATAACGGGCCACATGAGTCTTCATGGGTCTTGGACCTTCACTGCTATTCAGCAGCATTGTTTAACAAAAAAGAATTAGGCAAAGAAATATTTGCTCTTCAGGATCACCCCCGACCACATCATTCCTAAAATGTCGCAACATCTTTGCCCCCTTGGTACGTAACATAGGCTTCTCTCAGACTGGACACACTACTCTTATTTGTGATAACGAAGAATTACTCATTGGCATCCTCTCTATTGCCGCAATATGGCTACAATGGGAAGTTAAACACCATTCTCGGAATCTTCGTAGTTAAAGAAAATTTCGTCCTGGTCCGAGGTTCAACCGTGACCACCGCTTCACCGAAGCAGTCGATCTACCAACTGAGCTAACTTTGCTCCTGGTTATCCGTCCTAGTCAGCTGAGTTGGTACAGTGGCTGCTCCGGTGAAGCGGTGGTCCCGGGTTCGAACCCCGGACCAGGACGAATTTTTCTTTAACTACGAAGTTTCTGAGAAAGCTATATAGCTTTCCTTTCTAGCCGTATGGCTGCGCTCGGGTGGATGTCAATGAGTAATTACGCCCTTATTATAAAAGCATTCTTGGTCACAGTAGACATCTTAATACGTGTACTGCCGTAGTGAAATAACGAGGGAATCAGTGAAATGGGTGATGAATTTCTTGGTCACCTTTTCAAAAATTTCCCTCACAACAATAAATTCCTTTTTTTCTGCATCCATCAACACCCCATTCAATTCTTCATGTCTTTCTGGAACATCCTTGCTGCCGTTTAAATAAAACCTGTAGCAGTGTTCTTTTGTGTGACGCATCTATATGACCTACTTATTTCTGTAGCACTCAAAATGGTCGCGCTAGTAGTAATATCCCGGTAGTGTGAGTCTTTCTTTTTCAAGACTTCAACCACACAATCTCACTCACGGGAATGCAGATTAGTCGTAATTACGCTCATCATATGTACGAATACACTGATCAGTGGCGCTGGTGGTTTTCACCGCAGAAGTCCGATACTGAATACCTATGTCTTCATCTTACTGGCGTTCACATTATATGCGCTGAAACAATGTCGCACTTGAGCTTGATCGACTCGAGTTGGTCGTTCTTGAGGTCATTTTTAGCCCATAAAAAAGCTGCGATGGTAACCTTGGAGTCCCCGCAAAGTAAATAAAGCCTATGTTGCATTGCACGTGGTCAGTCAGAAAAGTGGTTGATTAGACATCCGCTTAACCGGAGCACTCGCTCTGCCAACTAAGCTGACTATGACGGATAACCAGGAGCTAACGGGACTGGTTCATCGCCGCATATTCCAAGCACCGTCGATACCAGCCATGCTGCCAGAACACTGCTTAAACTACTCAGCCATTCATGCCGCACTGCAGGTTTCAATGTAAAACTTAGTGGTTAGTGTTTATTTTCTCTTTCTTCTCCGGGTTATCTGAGAACTGCTCAAGCTCCTTAAAGATGCTTAAGATGCAGGTGTTTAATTCTAAAGACGTGAAGTATCATGGTAAAGCGTATCCCGCAGCAACCAAGTTAGCTGCGACAATAAAGAAATATAATCAGTAGAGAATAATTGGTGTCCTGAAGCAAATATTGCAGAATGCTTTCGTCATGTGTACATTAAGAGGTGCTACGCTGCAGCAACCAGAAAGTAAAAGTGGTCTTAATGCTGCTGTAGAGATGTGCCTTTCAGTCGCAGTAAACAGCGATCATCTCCTTCGCTATAAATTTCTTTTTTGGAATAGCGCTTAATATACCTGTCGCCTGTTAAGAAGCCACTGTAGCAGTGTCACCGTTGTATGCTACGGATATATTGTCAACACATTACGGGCAGTGCATCGCCCCCTTGGCACTGCTGAAAAAACATAGCTGGCGGCTTCGCATTGTTAAGCACAAAGCGCGATTAAGGTGTCCACTAACCTCGGAGGCCGGTGAACTACCTTCCTCTTCCTAAAAATCGACGGAGTTTAAACCTTCTGCTGATTCTGACAAAAGGAAAGGCGCCTAACTACCTCAATTTGTGTGTGTACGTCACCGTTAACTCGCAGCGCGATTGGTTTGTCCACTGACACATTGAGCCAGTTACTTTGCTACACAGAAACTTCAGACACACCGCTTAAACCCGCGGAGTGCGGTTAGAAGTGTTTGAGAACTGAAAATACTTTATCTCTATTCGGTTATTTACGGTTGGCTGCGACGCTCACCCTCTACCCTGCACAGTGAGTTAACATGTCACTCCACATACGCTACAACTGTTCTGTATAGGTTTATTGGGGTTTAACGACCCAAAGCGACTCAGGCCATGAGGGACACCGTAGTGAAGGGCTCCGGAAATTTCGACCATCTGGGGTTCTTTAACGTGCACTAAGACCGCACAGTATATAGGCGTCTAGAATTTCACACGCATCGAAATTTGACCGCCGCGGCCGGGGTCGAACCCGCATCTTTCGGGTCAGCAACCAAGTGCCATAACCACTGAGCCACCGCTGAGACAGTTACTGCTCTTTTCCTTTCCTCTAAAATCACAACCACAACAGAGACGCAGAATGGATGGATTGGTGGCACAAACTTTATTTAGCAAGAGAATTCGAGGCCCGCAGGCCTGCTGGGCATCCGCACGACCCCACTCACGGTCTAAACGTTCATGTGGTGTTGGTCCATGACGTATACGGCCCGGCTGACGGCAATCTTGTGCTTGTTTAAGTGCCGTGTCTCTGCTTGTTGTACCCATCTTGCAGGTATTGTCGTTTGGATGGATGCGTCGCTGGACGGGATCTCTCGGCTGTGTGTTGGCTGCTGCGCAGATGCTTCGGAGCAGCTGCTATGGCTGCACGGTTGGTATATACAGCCCTCCTTGTGAGCGGAAAATTACCTTGCAGGCTTGCAGAGGTAGTGGCGCCATCTGTCTGTTGCGGCGCTCAACAATCCTTATGGCGCGCAGCTGTGTTGCGTCGGGTTTGTACGTCAAACGCCACGCGGACGCCGGCAGCTACGCGAGCCCTGCGTTTTCTGCTTGCGCTCCTGATTTTTATGCGAAGCATATTAACGTAGGTTTCGGGCCTTCGCGCGACGCCCGGCGGTGGCCACCATTGACCTTGAAGTGAGATCACATGATTTGACGTCACGTGATGACGTCACACCGGCTGCAGATGGGGCCTCATATCGCGCTGTCGTAGGATGCCTCGATGCTAGCGCTGCGCCGGACGGCGGTGCTGGCATCGAGGCACCCTACGCCGTCGGACTAGTCGGACGTCGCCCGGCGGAGGCCTCCACGCTTCGGTGACGGCGCGCGACGCGGCGGCGGCGCCACCATCGCTGCATCACGTGATATGTGACGTCACGCCAGGGATGAAGCGGCGCGCGCCCGCCGTCGCGTCAGTCTCTGTGCCCGCAACCGCGCCAGCGTCTTTGCGCCGGGCGTGTATGCGGTCAAAATGCCTCCAAACGCTAAGGACGTTAAACGTGCAAACCAAGAGTCATGCATTTACGGACCATAAGAGTGTGTTTGTCGGGCTGCAAAGAATAAAGTACAACGATTAACCTAAAACCACGTCTCCATTACTTAGCCCCATCCACACTGAGGCAGCTGCTTAACATGCTTCGCATCCACTGGGCTTAACCTTGATAAGCCTCCAATTTTTTTCTTCTTCTCGTAGGTTTCGATGACATTAGTCCACTCGGGAGGATTAAAGTCCGTCGCTTTGAGAGCCTCGCCCTCAACTTGCCCATGGGCGCAGTTGTTTTGGAATTTCTTTTGATGGCGTTTTATCTTGGTGGTAAGAAAAAGACGTTAGAGTCGTCCTAGAATCTATCACGCACAACTCTAGCATCTTTTTGCTACCACCGAAGTAAAAGTGTGTTTAAGAGAAATGCGATTACCGGAGCGCCTGTGCTCCACTCTGTTCGCGTTTCTTTCCATCCTGGTAGTACGTATTGTTGTGTATAAAAGTCTTTCGGACGCGCGGAAACTGCACTAGGCATACAGGTACTGCACGTTTTCCAGCGATCAACCCATTTGACAAATAAATGAAGTCTGACTCTCACCTCTGCAATTATCATCTCGAGCCACGAGCAGATAAAGGAGCTGTCAGCCTTAGCGCTCACACGTTCTGGACGCTTTTGTCCCTGAAAGTGCATTCTTTACGGGACGAGTGGAACGCAGAACTTTTAATCTCTGAGTTTTTACTCCGTTTCCCTTCTTGTATTTTGTAATTGCGGCACATACCGTGAGAAGCCGGCAAGAAATGTATCAGAGTCCGACCTTACGGGTTTAAAAGAACAAATGCTCACCATAGTTCTCACGAACAGGATGGGGATTTCTTCTGTTAATGTTTTCATCTCCCAAATTTTCCACTTAAGCAGCTGTGTACATGTGAACTACGTGGACGACACGTAGGCGAATAATCTGTTTTTTGTTTTCTTTCATTTTGGTGCGACCCAAAATAAGGACCAATCCGCGAAAGCGCGAAACGAGGCTAGCAACATACGCTTACGGAGAAGCAGGTCAGGAGTCATCATGTGAAATACCACCTATGACGTCACGCCTGCTTCGGAGCAATTCAGAGAGTTGTCCGATACCCGGAAGGTTTCGGGGACGAAAACCGTAGTGCTGCCGCGTTAATAAATATTTTCAATCCATCCTCTATAAATTTCTTCCGCTTTCTTTAGGGAGCTGGATAGAGCACTCCGAGGGGATATTAAACATATCCGCCTTCACTGGAGCATCATCTTCATTCTTAGAGCAAAACGGCGAAAGCGTAAAGTGGCGGAAGGACAGCAAATCTGACAGTAGTGGACATTAGCGCTGGTACCAATGCTTTAAGCATAGCATATGCACTGACTGCGGGTGAACGTGGCGTCGTCGATCAATTGTATACACGGTGTAAGCACGTACACTGTTGCTGTTGACAGGCGCCATGAAAATCAAATTTGCTTCTGAATTTTTAGGTGTTATGAATGCCGTTAAGGCCCACTGAGAGCATTTTATCTTTTGGTGTATTCAGAGTCAAACAATGCACCACTATATCTCACTCTCAGCCCGTATAATAACCGAAATGTGCGATTTCAGTGCACGTTAAATAACTCCAGGGACTCGAAATTTCCGAAGCCCTTCACTACGGCGTCCCTCATAGCCTGAGTCGCTTTGGGACGTTAAACACCATAAAACCAAAACCTAACTTACGAAATTAACATCGCTTAGCTTAGGAACGCGCCCCTCAGTACTGTAATGATTGTGGGACAACTTCAGTTCAGTACATTTAATCTTAGTTTCGACATTTCACAACGTTTACGTCAAGTGTTGAAATTGTCAAACTCCAAACCTAAAAGTGCATCGACTGTTGTGCCTTATTTTTCAAAATGTGCAACTGAAACAAGCAAGCTTTTCATTGACTAGATCACTTCGATTATAACTAAATATTCTCACATACGAAGCCACACCTTTCTCGTCGGGACTTCGCAAAGAGGATAACCACAGCTGTGGTTAAGGTACATTCTGGTAATATTCTTGATTTCATGGCCTTCATATACGCAATTCTAAGCATGATACACTAGATGGATCAATTATGATGACCTACCTTATTTTTTTTAGCGAAAACAAAAATGTTGAGGCAAATCACTGCTGCAACAATTTCTGTCTTTTCTGACACGCGGATCAGCGATACTGCAACGTGCCCAATTTCCATTCATGAATGCGGTTAACGCGAGCTACCAAACAGTTTCTGTGGTTGCAACTTCAGTGGTTATCACTAATCAGCAGCTATCACCTGCGAACAAATCGCATTTGGTTGCCAAATACTTGTTCAGTGGTTAGGCGGCTAAAATCGAGACAGGATAGACGGCGACATGGGAAAGTTACGGCGACGGTCTGTTGCTGCAGATATGAACTAAAATATACAGGAAAGAAAAACTAATAGCACGTATGGAATGCCCTTTCAAGTTATAAAGCAAGGCCTACTTAAGCCCCTGAGGAGGAAACTATATAGCAACTGTGCCCTCACGCATCACACATAATAGAGCTGATCTAAAGCGCAATGAAAGTATTGTGGAGAAGAAGGTTTAAGCAACTGGGTAGAGAAGCCTGTGGAACCGGGCGCGTACACAAGAAAAGGAATTCACACGAACGCCGCTGGAGCGTAGTCCGTGTGAATTCCTTTTCATGTGTACGCGTCCTGCTGTTCTGGTTTCGCTAACGATACCATGCACCAACTGGCCCAACAAGCTACGCTTCTACAAGGTCTAAGCTAGCCACGAGAAAAAAGGAACGAAGACCTAAAGAAATAAGAATGAAGGGTAAATCACTTTGAAAATGAATGAAAGTTGATAATGCCCTAGATGAAAATATGCCCCCAGCGACAGGTGCAAAAAGAAACGTCTTCAATAGGAAGGAAATTTGGGCCTGAAGTTTCAGTTATTGTCATGTCTCAGAAGATAGTCACGACAGGACAATGATTTTTGGGAAATCCGCTACATAAGTATACATACCTCCTACCACATCTACCAAGTCACCAACGATTGCGCCTCACGCCAATGCAGTAACGCTCCTGAAACTGAAAATAATAGCTAATGGTAGGACCCTCGGCGTATTTCTGGCGTAGACACGGTATTCGCTATACAATTGCCGAATCCAGTTTTAAGGCGAAAGCCTTTAATGCCTCATCGTTGTCGACAGAGGATTTTCAGCAGAGGTGTGACGCCTCTCGGTTGGTCGAAATGGTTATGACATCAGAGTGCGCGTATTCGCAGTAATGAGTTCTCCCACGGATGCCTGACGCCTCCTTTTGGAGCAGACGACAACTAATAAAATAATTGTCGTCCGCTCCGACAGGGGGCGTAAGGCGTCCGTGGGTGACTATTACATACCTCATTACTGCGAACAGAGCCATGGATACAACCGAACTCACCGATGTAGAGAGAGAGTCGTGCTAAAGAAGCAGTCAGTCTGCAGTCAAAGTGTGTGGTTAAATAAAACTAGTGCAGCACAAACAGTCTCGCAGTCAATGCCAAACAGTGCGCCAAGAAAGGCTTTCGCCTTGGAGCACTTTAGAGAGCCACATTGCATCCTGAATTTCTTTTACGCCCATTTTTCTCTGCCGCTGTGGCTGAAATGCTGAAATCTTCGAGAAAGCCAATGGCTTTCGGTGTCCGAGCTCTGTGTTAAAAGTGTCATCACCCCGACCGAATTCCAGCAGCCAGCAAAAGCAAAAAAAAAACACAAACTTTATAATACCGACTTTGTTCACGTCGCTTGAATAGCTGTGGCGATACACACTTCTTGGAAAAAGAAGTTGCCTTTAAAAAAATGCATGTCTTAGCCAGGCACCAAATCATTTTCTGCTTTTCCAGGGCTTTTTAGTTTGCATGTATTCCTTCCATATTTACTTGTGACCATTGCTGACATTAAAGAGGAAGTCAACAACGCAGACTTTCATCATATATCTCCAAACGGCAACGTTTAACATATCGCAAGCAGCTTTCTTGAACGCATGCCTTAAAGAACCTTTGAAGTGTCTTGCCCTCTTCAAATAAAACCAGACGCATTAAGATAAAAGTTGGGCTCATTGGTCATGAATGTTTAGGGAAAAAAGCATTTGTAGTCTTTCTGACAGCGCTTCAAACAGCAGGAATTCAAGGAGGCGATAAAAACACTTTCAGGTTTTTGTGCTTGCAGAATAGGTTACAGTGACGCTAAACATAGCATAAAGCACTCACCGGAGAGAGGACAGCACACACTGCAATAATCGTTTCAAGTGAATGCTGAGTGTACCTTCCTTCTCTGGAGAACCCATTCATTTCCTGGTAAAGACCAAAGAAAGAAGTTTCAGTAGAAAAAGAAACATGCACACTACAGTTTCAAGCCCGGAATTCCGGAACTCTGCCAGCCTTTAAGTAAAGTGACTTAGTGGCAGAGGTCATAGAATATTTATCCAACCCGGATGTGCAGATTAAGCCAAGGAAGCTCGCGCAAACATTCCTTTCCAGCTAGCAATGAATGCTATCAAAATCTTTTCTAATGCAGAACTCCCTGCACATACCATTCTGCGCTTTTAAGAAAACACAGTGTTTTATGCGCTGTTTGAAAAGCTGCCTTAATCGATTATGTCAACATATACCAGTGAAACGCGTCCTGGTTGGTCCACACACTGGAAATGTTGCAACTCTAATGGTCTCTTTATTGCATATTCCATCATTTTCCATTAGTCGTAGTACTTCAACTTGACCATCATCAGCCTGCCTCTCGCATATGTCTCCAATTAATCGTTTCCTCTGCCATTCGCGGCAGGTTAAATTGGAGAAATATGGGAAACCCTAATAAAGTACCAAGCTGTATTTTATGTCAGATTACGCATCGCAATACCATACTCCCCTCTCGTGCGAAATTTCCGCCTTCTGCGTGCAGTGAGAAGAAATTTCCTGCGCAGCTGAGCACTGAAATCGTGCAACAATACATCTGAATGAAACAAGTGATAGAAACAATGAACAAGACAGATGTGCGCTGGCAGATTATACCAGTCGACTACAGTATGAGGTATGAAGGAGTTCGCAATAGAAGTGTGGCATGAATTGTGTTTAACTTTGCACGGGTGATCGCGGCGTGGACAAAATGTGTCTCGTCACTGGAAGAAATCGTCGTGGAGCAAAACATGACGATAAAGTTTATGGAGTGTGCCAGGTTTGCTAATTAGCGACGATGTGATATGTTAAGTTTGGCGCGCGCTTTTAATCCGGTGACGCGAGTATGACGAGAATAATCCGAAAAGAGGAATCTGACAGCACTGTCTGGCAATGCCTTCTGACTCATGAATAAAGTATGCTTGGTCCGGGTCCCAGATGGCTGATGTGCACTCAATTTAGAGCCGTATTAAGGCAATGTTTGCAAGTTTTCTGAGGTGACAAAGAGCTGCAATGACTCAGCAATTAGGTTTTCTTACTTAACCTGCATCGCTAAAGACTCAACGAGGTTACGCACTCCTGAAGGACGTGTGCATAACGCCTGCTTCAAGCCGGAATACATACGCTGAGGGACGCTCATTATCAGTGTAGTGTATGCATATGCTGGCTAATATGTGAATGGATCCGAACCAACCTGCCAGCTACGGAGCCAAGAAATGCAGTGGAATGAAACCACTGCACGAATAAAATACATGCTCAGCCTTTATCTTTAATGCGTCTAAATTTGAGAGGGTCGCCACAGCGTTCTTTGTCATATTTTGTCCTTAAATTGTGTGTTCCATTACAGTCGGCATATGAACTTGAGATTTGTTTCTGCGCGAACCGTTTTCTGAGCATTATTGTTCCTTGGACCTATTGTGAGTGTTCTGCAATGTTTATGATCACATACAGACGACTGTACGCCGTAAGGATGTTTTTTTTTTTTGTTGCTATACTGCGCTATAGGAGGTCGGCGAGGCTGCTCCCTTCTTTTATCGAGTCCTAGCTGCGTATTTTTTTTTACTGGCCACTTTCTGTGTTTTGTGCATGCCTAAATGAAAAGCAAGTTTTTAGTCTTACGCGAACTTACTTTTGCCTGAAATTTAGCCTGCATGCCGTCCCGTCACCTCCACGCTCAAAGTTACGTAATTAATACCATTTTGGGCGGTTTTCTCGTGATCATCGTGGTGCGTTGAAGTATTGCCACAATGAATTGCCGAGACACGGAGCGAAATGTAACGGTGACCTTGTGCAAGAAAAAAATTAAAGGCCCTTTATACCTCTCTGAGACGCTGCGAATAAAAATTTCTCCAGAATATCGCTAAGCGCAGTCGTTGGTGCTGAATCCATTGAAGTAGGTTCAGCCCCGTACAATGCAGTCTCCCGGCAACTGTCAGAACATGTGCTGCCAGAATGTGATTGCAGGCAAAAGGGCTTCGTTTCCCGCCCTTTAGCCGTTAAAGACGACCGCTCATCGTTGTCTGTCTCGTTCTTTGTCCGTGGTGATTCCAGCGCGCCCGCAAATGACGGCGTTACTTCAGATGGCGTTACACTAATTGCACTTCTAGATCTCTAAAGAACAGGTGCTGCACCTGAACACGCTTACTAAAAGTGAAAAGACAGAGTTTTATCACTGTCGTTATCTACCTTTCACATATCTGTTTTGTAAAAGTCAATAGTCCTAACTGCTCGGTCACCCCAAACACGCAATCCCACAAGCATGTATATACACAGTAGTTCCCCCGTTCTTTTCACAGCCCTGACGGTATTAGCCGAGTTCATTCTGTTTGCACTAAAGGCGCAAAGGGGCATATAGGCATCGGTCCGAACCCCTGTTGCAAGGTAGCCTCCAACATGACTAAAGCATGTAAGCTGTATGCAAAGAGTCGCACAGCACACGGGCCTCTAGAATTTCGCCTACATCGAAATTCCACCACCGCGGCAGGGATCGAACCCGCGACTTTCGGGTCAGCAGCCGAGCACCACAACCACTGGGCCACCGCGGCGGCTCTCTTCAATGAATTCTTTAATTACCTGCGTAATTCACCGCGCTAATTATTAACTACAATTTTAACTGGTTCCTTATATACTAAATTCATTCACAATTAATTCATTTCAGTCCACCTTAATTAACAATAATTTACTCTAATCACCCTTAATCCACCATAATGTACTAATGATTCTTATTTAAATCACATAATTCACCTTAATTCATATTTAAATCACCTTTATTCACTCTTGAAACTTTCTATATTCAATAATTATTGATGGAATTTCAATTACCGCACATTTTCTCTCGTTTCATCTCAGAATTTTTTCCTCACTTTACAATTTGGCGCCACGCATTGGCTCCGCGCACCCTTTCGATCACGTGATCCCACACTTCCGGCATTTTCAAATTTGTCGCCACTTTTTCTCCGGCCCTATCCACTTTTTGAACATTTTTGGCTCTAATTAATTAACTATTCATCCGATTTCAATTTTTTTTTTTGCGCAGCATCCTCCCATCACCCTCTTTCGATTACAACCACTCGTTTGACGCTACCTCTTCTGAGTTGCCCAGAACTGTTGCCGACATATTTTGCGGACACGACCAAGCCGACATAGTCTAGTAATGTTTTCGCATTAAAAATAAACAGAGACAACTACATGCATGTGTACAAGCTCCCGGCTCGGGAGTCAGGCAGCTAAACCCTGGTCTCCACTCTCTGGCCACTCGACGCACCCATCATTAATAGGCTACTTAGCCTTTTTAAATTTGTCCTGTTGGAGCTCGGTGCCAATGGCAGTCATGAGTGGCGTCATTACTTCGTAGATCATTTATCGAAACAACTAGCGTTGATCACTTTTCGCTCATCACATGAACATAGGTCCCTTCCTTATCGTTTTAAAGCCTGGTAGACCGTTTAATTCCTTCTTTCATCGAACAGTGATGACAGCGGCATGTGCAATCTAAACGTGCTGAAAAAGCTTTTCTGGAACCTCAGGTTCTTTATTATCAATTCTAATATCGCCGCGAAATTGTCTCCGCTCGACTGACGCTGCCGATGCTAGCCTCGCACAAGCGACTCATTCTATATTGAAATGCCGCTAGAAAATGCTGACCTCTGCTCTGCTTGCTATGAGGCGATTAAAAAAAGACAGATCTCTTTGACATATCCAGATTGCTGCCACGAATGTCATGTAACGAAATGTGCAGGAACTGGGGACCGTTGTATAAAAGCAACAAGTGGTTAAGGAAGCAAAATGCATGAGGATGAAAGGCGTCGCGCTCGGCGCTCTACGGCACGCACCGCTCTGGCGCCATCTGTGAGCGAGCGGCGGTCCTTACGTTCCCTCGGCACGGCTGGTCTGGAGAGTAGCACGCTTCCCCCGCTATCCTCCCGTCTCTCCCCTCTCGCCTGGTTACGCCCTCAACGTCGACGTCACTCACCCCACGAGCGGGCGCCTAACACCTTCGTTCTCAAATTTTTTTAAAGCGAAAACTTTACTACTTGCACTTTCAGCCTTTGCCGTGGCGCTGCGGTGCCACCATTGACCTTTAGTTGACCTCTGTGTGATGTCATGTGTGACATCACGCCGAAGAGAAGAGCGACCGACCTACGCCTCCTCTATACTGCCGTGTAGAAGTTTTACGTTTTACTGCCGTGTAGAATTAGCCTCCACAATAAATACTCTTTTTTTCGAGTTTGAGTAAGTGTTGACTCACAACGCACTGATATTGAATATATGAACCTCTATATCTCCGCAGCGTTATGTGCAGGCAGATGATGGAGCGTCTCACGTTACATAGCTGGTGGCACTGACAGCAGGGCGCATTTTTCGCGCGTACCATACACGATAAAGTTGAGCGTCAACGATGCGACTCGAGACACCATGCAGTCTTGCACGAAGTGCGGGGCAGATCAAATGATGAACCCAGTTGGCAAAGCTCCACATTTTCTGGCGCCAACTCTGGCTTCGGTGGCGACAATGGTAACTCTCAAAAACTTTACGAAGGAAACGCGGGATCAGGTACCGCTTTGGAAGCAGTCTAACGGCTTTACGTGCTACTTACATGAGTAAACAACAGCACGCGACGGAGCTCTTCCAGAGCCCAAGCTTTCAGTATTAGCTGCTGCCAAGCACTGCTTTCAAATAGAGACTCTCAGACAAGCGAACTTAAAGGTGACAGAACAATTTTCCACGCGGTGGATTTAAGCAGGCGCGCGCTGTCATATCAGCGCAGCAGACGACGCGCGAGCGCATTGCGCAGCAGTTACCCTTAGCGACAAGTGCTTCTGAGCTCCGTTTTAAAAAAAGTTTTGATTGTACTTGTCTTGTGACGTCACGCCGAAGAGAACGGTGACCGACTCGCGCCGTCGCAAGCCGCGGCGGTGCCATCACCTGCGCCTAACGCCTGCGCTCTCTGCTAGGAGCGCGATTGTGGCGTTACGCTGAAGAGATTAGGTTCGACTCACGTCGCTAGAAAGCAGTAGCTGTGCCAACCCAAGGAGGTTATATTAAAACTTCGACTTAGCATTGCTTCGCGATCTCGCGCCGTCCGTGTGCGACGGCGGTGCACATGAACGGCGGCCTGACTGGACTGGATTGTACTGGACTGGATTGGATTGGATTGGATTAGAATAGATTAGATTACATTACATTACATTACATTGGATTGGATTGGATTGGATTGGATTGCATTGGATTGGATTGGATTGTATAACAGATGCATCGCCACAAGTCTAACCACAAGCACCATCACCAGCTACACTACCAGATGAACCATGGCGGAGGTACGGATATTGCTTTCGCAATTACCGGGCTTAACCAAGCTAAGTCACAGGGAATTTTTTCTTGGTTTATGGCTATGCAACTCGCGCAACATCCCTGACACAAATATGGACAAATGTTTATAGTTTTCCCCGACCCCCGAAATGGGGTGCATGGAGCTCAGCATCATATATTCTGTTGCATGACGGCGCGCTAAGATGGACAAATTTCTCCAAAGCAGAGAGTGTACGAACACGGAAGCCGCTTACTTAAATTTATCATTTTCTACAGGGGGCAAAGCCAGACTCGTGAAAAGAAGGCAACAAAAGAGGATCCAATAATGTCATCGTCTTTGGTATGTGTCTCGCTGTGCTTAGAGCGGCGCAGTTTGGTTCAAATAACCAGAAAGTTGAACTGAGCATAATGTATCCCCACCACCCGCTGATTCTTGATTTTTTTTTAAACGAAGCTGGTAAAGAATATAGCAACATAGCTCACTCCAGTGATATACATTTTCCTGTGGAATCTCCTTATATATACATTTCCAGATTGACTTCTTCATCCTCTAGCTCATTGTTCCACAAAAGGCTACATTCATATATGAAAGAATATGATGAAGTTCCTTACCCGCATCATAAGAGTGTATGCGCAAAACGCGCACATTTCGTGATATGCTCTACTTATCCAGAAAGCGCCCGTAGGCAGCTGCCTGTCCATTGTGGCAAACGAGGCCAAATCTTATATTCGAACCCCTTTCAAATTTTCGCCAAATCTTCGCACAGTACGCAATGTCATTCATGACAGCAGGAAATAAATTCTTGCTTGCTATCTTCAGCGTGTCGGTGGAAATGTGACGGCAGTGATGCATCCTTACCTTCACTGAGCTGGTTAAAAAAACTGCATACAGCAACGTGCTCTTAAACTCCTTCTGATAGATCGATGACAAGCACGAAATGATTGACGCTTGCCAGATAACTTGCAAAACGACAGAAAAAGCCTTCGCCGTGTAACCAGTATTTCGCGTTGAAAGACCGATTTTACAAAGTGTTATACTCACCGCAGTCGAGGCGTAGTGGCTTGATCGCCGGCCCGGCTTCGGGAGGTAAGGGGTTCGACTCCTTCCGCCGGATACCCACCGGGCCCCCTGGAACGGGTACAAGCGTCCCGCATTTGGTGCACGGCGGGATTCAACGCTTGGGAGAAGCTCGCTAACTCGCCACCACACCTGACGCTTTACATCAGGTGTATCCAGGGGGCATGCATTTACACCAAAGCACCAGCCGGTCAAATTTAAAAAAAAAATGTTGGTGCGGCCGCTGACTGGCGGGGTTACGGTCTAATCACCACCGAGCTTCTTTTGTTAGAATTTATGCCGTAACTTTTTTTTAGCCCGGTTGTTGCCAGAAGAAGCAGTTATCATACCTCTTACTGCGTACTTCTTTCTTTTATTTTCAGGAACAGGACGGCGGAGGTGCGCCGTACGAGTGATTGACCGGCAATGTGCGGTAAGCTGCTTTGAGGGTGTAATAAATAGGTTGTAAGTGAGGATCTGTCTCGTTTAAGGTAACCTACCACTTTTGAAACTTTCTGAGTGATAGTAATGGTTGAAGCCGTAGGTGCGCAGTATGACAGCATGGCAAATCTAGCTGCGTAGCCTACTGCTTCAATATTCAAACTACAGGGGGGTAACGTCGCGAAATCTTCCGAATGCAAAATAATCTAGAAATACTTGTTGATTGACCGAGATCTTTAAAATCAGCGCATTCAGCAATCGTGTCCAAGTTAAAATGGGAACTGTTTAGTCAGACACACTCTGAAGCAACTGAACTGTACTTTTTGTTTTCATATTTCTGTCTTTGTTTTCAATACAAATTACTGATGGGTTTCAAGGAAAGCTCTCGGTTATGCTGAAAATCAGTAGTGATGAAGTTCCGTCTCTTGTTTTATGCAAGTACATGGCCCGCACTACTCCTCATGGGCATCCGTTATTGAAGTGGATAATATATCACGTAACACACGCACAGTTCGACCTGCTAAACTGCTCTGTGCAGCGGCTCTTTCCGTGTGGCGACAAAAGAAACAAGTACAAAACACTTATATAGCAACACTCTCCAATGCGGAACTTGCAAATGCTGCGGTATGCCAACTTTTATGGCGCTTTGTTTGTCGCGATGCGGAAAAATACTCATGCGATAAGCAGGAAGTTGCCTGAATGTTAGGTTAAGGGAACACAAAACTAATATGTTTAATTATATTGACCACAGCCTATAGCTTCATTGCTCAGAATTCACAATCCTCACAATTAGAATATCAAAATCCTATAATAGAAAGTCGTGAACTTTCAGAACAAACAAGGACTCGACCACGAGGCAGATCATTAAAGCACAAAGGATCATCGCTCTGGATGACCTCTGCATCATGCCTTGCCTTGCATTATCGGGTAAGAAAACTGCGTATTTGGCAAGGAGTGCGAAGGACGGTGAGCATTTCTGCTTTCTTCCTTCCACATTGTACTTATTTATTATCTGTCATGCATAAAGCCCTCTATGTATACATATAAAGATCAGCAATAGACAAAGTTGAACGTCAGCTCCACGTGTCTACCATTGGTCTTTGTCCGCGTCTTTGCGCTTTCTTAAGATTTCAAAACTTACACATTTTTGTTTTTGATGAGAAAATAAGAGCAGGATAAAATGAGCAGCAGCAGCAATAACACCCTTGCTCTCGCTTTTGAGCTGCTTTTTAGAGAAATGCCTTCGCGAACGCAGCATGAGCATATTTTACGACACTTCGGGCCCCACTTTAACAACTACTCTATTTTGGATTCTTGAAAACCTAGGAAAATGGAACAGGCTGTATGTAGAATGTACCAAACCTGATTTCCTGGCTGAAGCTTTTATATTTACTCTAGACGCTCTGTTAGATGCTACCACATCGCTTACTGCGTTTTTTATAAATAACTCAGGCGGCGTCCTTACAAAAGACCTTGGGAACCGGGCGCCTGCTGAAGCGGGCTTTTTATAATTTCCTATGTTTATTTTTGGACCTAAAAAGGATGCCTGTATTTTTCGGCAAGGTAATGTTTTCCACTCTACGTTCAGATTTCGAAACAACTTGCCTAAAATACAACACCAGGCGCCCGCTGTGCTTTACAGTGCATATACTACATTTCCTTTGCCTTCCCTCCCGAAAAAACCTCTTGACGTCATGTGCATGGCAAAAAGTGAACAAATGAACAGCGCGCAAACTCTACCCCAGTCTCAGAAAGCCCTGTATCCTCCATCACGGTCAAGCATTGTTAAAAACAAATTGTTAAAACCATCTTTCGTGCGAAATCTGCGTCTTGTGCGTGCAGTGACGAGAAACAAGACGCCCTTCCCGGCTGAGTAGTGCAGTGCTGCAACACTTCATTGTCCGAAGCGAAGGCATAGGACGACGAAGCATTGCATTCAACCCCCAAAACAAGGGGTGGGTATGGAAATGTACTTCGCTGCGATGGCTAAGCAGTCAAGTTTTCGCGCTTTATTCTCATCCGCTCAAGACTCCACGATGTTACGCGCTCCCAAAGGACCTGTGCAATACATCCGCTCCAAGCCCGAATGCATACGTTAAGAGACACTCACTCTCACTGCTCAGTATCGATTTCTTCACTAATACATGCATGTGCCCGAGCTCGATTGCGAGCTTCGGATCGAAACAAAATCGCAATGGTTTGAAACCACAGATAGGCATTTTTATGTTGTCTAAATTTGAGAGGGTTGCCAGAGCGTTCTTAGCAATATTTTGGACTCAAACTGTGTGGTCCATCCCCGTCGGCATACGTCCTTATCTTGCATTTGGTTTCCGTGCGCAGAGCTGCGCTTTATTTTTGCTTAGACCTTATCTAAGTTTTCTGCAAAGTTTATGTTCTCGTACGGGCGACTGTACGCCGTAAGGGTGTTTTTTTGCGACAGAGCCCTCAGGGTGGTTCCATGTCATTAATGTCGTCATCATCCGATCTGAATTGCCCCTCTCCTTGCAAAAAGAGAGACAACTACATGCATGCCAACAAAGCTCCCGGCTCCGGAGTGAGGCAGCTAAACCATGGTCTCCACCCTCTGGCCAGTCGATGGACCCATCATCCATAGGCTACTGTCTCTGTCTATTTGTTCTGTTGGAGCTCGGTGGCAATGACAGTCATGAGTGGCGTCATTAATGCGCAGATCACTGAGCGAAACAGATAGCGTTTATCAGTATTCGCTCATCACGAGAACATAGGTTCCTTCATTTTCATTATAAATCCTGGCAGAACATTAATTCCTTCATTCATCGAACAGTGATGACGGCGGCATGTGCTGTCCATACGCGCTGAAAAAGATTTTCTGAAATGTCAGGTTCTTTTTTCTCGTTTCTAATACCACTGGGAAGTTGTTTCCTATCGACTGAGGCTGCCGCTGCTAGCCGCGCACATGCGACCCATTGCATTTTGAAATGCCGCTAAAAAATGCTGACCTCAGCTCTGCCTGCTATGAGGCGATTCAAGAAGGACACATCTCTTTGACCTGTGCAGATTGCTGCCATGAATGTCACATCACGAAATGCGCAGGAATTGGGGACCATTGTATAAAAGCAACAAATGGTTATGGAATCAAAATGCTCAAGTGCTTGATGTACCGTTCTCAGATTACTCTTAGCAATGGTGGCGGCACTAATAAGCCTTAAATCGAATTAAGTATAAAGCTTCCTGAGATGTTAGCAACTCTGGCAAACGGCAAAGACAATTTTGACAACCCTTCAAATGTAAACAAAACCGTGTTCATTATGTAGACCTCCGTCGAAGACATGCTTGAGATCAACGCAGAACTTCTTAAAGCATAGCATAGTGCCAAATGAGAAATTTAGCTTCTCTGCAAAAAAAATTGACGACACCAAAAAACAGTCATTACTGTATAGAAATTCGAGTACTGCGTCATGGGCCGAAGACATCGGTTAACACTCAAGGCGGCAAAATATGAAACTTAACAGAGGGCCTGAAAGACACATGGAGGACATCTACTAGACAAAATAAACAATCTTACTAAAGAGGCTTTATCTGCCCTTCATTGTAGCAAGCGATGTTAAAGGATTACGTTGCCGTCACTGGGACCTGGAGAAGGTGGATGTAGTTTTTATCCCTTCTGCTAAAATTCATTCTTTCAGATTCCTTCACAATAAGGGATTTTATGTAAATATCATTAGCCTTTTTTCTGTGTTATGCAACGTTTCACAGTATAAGTCTCCATTGCGTCCGCTGTGGGAATCCAAATATCCCTTTAACGCCTGTCTCCAATATAAATATTTCTGTTGCTTGGTCTGACGTTCGTATCAACATTTTTGGAGCGCACAGGGAGGACAGAACGACTACGAAGTTGTTGACGGATTGGTCGTAAACAAGTGTTCAAGAGCAAAGCGCCGTCCTTACAGTGGTCACTATATTTATCGCCGGGTGGAGCAGCTTCGGAGACCGCCCAGAACAGTTCTGTTCATGAGCTCCTCTTACGGAGAGGCCCTTTGGTGGTTCTCACCCAAACCAGTTGCTGCATCTGAAGGAAAGATGTGCAAGACGAGGGATGCATGGCAGTGCACTCACCGAAGACTTATCACAGCGGCTTCTCTGCCCGGTTCGACTTTTCAAGGGGAGGCGTTTAAGTACTCCAGCCGGTTAACCACCGCAGAAAAAAAAAGAGATAAAAGAGCCACCATGGGGAGAATGTGAATGGTTAGGTATGTCGCGAACCGGCGAAAAAAAAATGGAGAGGCCATTGAAGTTTATACGGAAATCATAAGCAAATTACGAGAAACATAATTAGGCGAAAAAATATTGAAGGGGCTTTACCTGCAGACTGGTTTATTTTTAATGTCTCGCACGTTAAGTGGTCGGTGGCGGAACGAATAACTCTGTGGGACAGCCGTTACGCGTGCAAGCATTGAGAACTCATTCATAAGTTTTGCATCGTCATAGTGAGCTTAACAGGACTACTTCTGATGACTACTTCTGATGATGAGAGATTAGAGCGTAAGTAAAGCTGAAAATGGGCCTAATTCGTTCATATTTATCTTGCGCCAGTCTGTGTTCGTGGTTTTTGCGTCCAGTATTGTTCGTTCCCATGAGTCACGCACTAATGAAGTTTAGTTAGGAGATTCACATGACAAATTTTTGTGACGTACAAATAAAAAAATTTTAATAACATTTGCGATACTCCCTAATGTGAAATTCGAGCGATGCACTGTGCGATTCGGCGGCGCGAACGGCAGCGTCCTCTAGGCGCCGGCGACGAGATTATGCTTCGGTGGCGCAAGCGAGAGAGAGCTATCGTAGGTGCCGCATAGGAGTCTTCTACGTGGGCGCCTCCGGCCCGTACCCCAGGGGATGGTACACGGCCGCGGTCGTCCACGACGGTAAAACGGTAGATGCCCTTACTTTCAAGGTCCAGTCAGCAATTCACGCAGAAGAGGTTGCCATCGCCCTGGCAGCCTCCGATTCCTTCTCCAAATACATATCACCGACTCACGAGGGGCTTGTCGAAACGTCGTGCAAGAGTGGGTTACTCCCCTGGCTTATCGCATCTACCAAAATTGTAGCCGAGACTCGGATCCCGCGTACAGATCTCTTGTTTGGGCTCCAGGTCACCAAGGCCCACGTCACCCGACGCCGACCAGGACTCCGATTTGAAGGAATTATGCGATTATTACAAATCCACGCACCAAACTCCTCCCACCCCGTGCAAAGGCCTGGGGAAGGCCAACGAACGGGTACTCCTGTGCCTGCTTACTAACAGGATGCTGTGCCCATTAACTATAAAGCATTTTGATCGCCGATTCGTTGGGCGATGTTCGCACTTTGGGGCGGTGTCTGACACCTACCACATAGTTTGGGCCTGTCAGCAGAATCCATCCCAAACCCCTATCCCAAACCCCACCCGAGAGGACTGGAAGGCGGCGACCCTATCCGGCTGCTGCACCCTCGAAGCCCAAAAGGCCTTAACGTAGCGCGCCCGGGCTGCGGCAACCCCCAACGGTGTGCCTGACTAGGCATCCCAACTAGTGGTTCCCTTCAGGTCACGACCCCCAACACCATTCCCTATGATTACATAAATATTTTCACCACCACCACCTAGCCACTACTTCAGCACAGAGACCTACTGGGTCCATTGGGGGCATACGTCTATACTAGGCCGACGCGTATAACCTATCTCATGCAGCGCATTTCACAGCACCGTGCGCCAATGGAGCGGTGCATGGCGCGACTGTGAGATGGCAGCGCGTGGGCGTGGGAAAAAAAATTCAGGGGGACACTTTGTTGACCTAAAGTGCGGTGAGGTGAAAGCCTTAAGCGCAGTGTTGCTGCTTGCGTCACTGATCTGTGGTTAAGATGTTAGGCTTCGCCTCTAAGAGCAGAAAGCGACAGCGTCTTGCAACGCTGCCAAGGAGTCTCCAGAACGCCATGACCCGTTCGGCTCTACGCCTTGCTCGACGGTAAATTGGTTTTTGAGGAAAGGAAATGTGTCTGTCTCGCATATCTCGGTGTACACCTGAACTTCGCCGTAACGGAAGGGAGGAAGATATCAGTGAACGAAGACGCCGTATTAGCTAGACACGGCTTTGTTCCCTCCGAACCATTGAGCTGGCATGGTGGAGGGGTTAGCGTGCTGGTCTCGCACTCCTGAAACACTGGTTCGAATCCCCTACTCGACCAATTTCCTACTCGGTTTTATTTATTTATTTGGTCTGACTAGAAATGTTAATTAGGCTAATTGTGGTATTTCCCATTGTTCTAGCGCCATCCATCATGTCATGTCACCCACCTGTCAAGTGATGGAACTCTCTAGAATGTTCGACACAATGTCTATGAAACGTCTAGAAACGTCTAACCAATAATGATGGTAGATGATAGTTAAGCATGACTTGCACATTTAGTGATACTAAATAATGTATGGTTAGTGATAGTTAACGTGGCATTAACTAGTACATTGATTAATTAGTGATAGTTAAGGTACAAGCGCAGTGCACAGTCCCACATGCCACTTCTTAACTACTATTTATTACCAATTAGTCATTAAGTACAATGATATAATCATAAAATCACTTTATATCGTGTTCCTATGTCTTTCGATTGCACCCGATTGAGTATCGATCGGCTATTGATTGCTATAGGCCCATATAAGGCATGCATCCCAAACGCGGACACATTTGCTAACACGTCTTGGTCACGACAGTATGAGGCATTTAAGGCTTTCGCCTTAATATCCCCTCTCCTAACCACCCTACCACCCCTCATACAATGGGGATGAGCGCACGGCGCGCTACGGCACCCACCACTCTGGCGCCATCTGTGAGCGAGCGGCGGTCCTTTCGTTCACTCGGCTCGGCTGTCCTGGAGAGTATCACGCTTTCCTCGCTATCCTCCCCTTTTATGCGAAGCATACTACTTTAGCCACCACTTCAGCCCTTCACCGTGGTTATGCGCCTCCAAATCACGTGATACATGACGTCACACCACGTGACACGATGACGTCACGGCAGTGGAGAAACGGGGGCCCACCTCGCGCCGTCGCTCTGGTTGTGCGCCTCCAAATCACGTGATATATGACGTCACACCACGTGACACGATGACGTATCGGCAGTGCAGAAACGGGGGCCCACCTCGCGCCGTCGCTGTGGTTGTGCGCCTCCAAATCAAATCACGTGATACATGACGTCAAACCACGTGACACGATGACGTCACGGCAGTGCAGAAACGGGGGCCCACCTCGCGCCGTCGCTGTGGTTGTGCGCCTCCAAATCACGTGCTACATGACGTCACACCACGTGACACGATGACGTCACGACAGTGGAGAAATGGGGGCCCACCTCGCGCCGTCGCTGTGGTTGTGCGCCTCCAAATTACGCGACACGATGATGCTTCGCATTCTCCAGGCTTAACCAAGTTAAGGCTCAGCCATTTTTTCCCCTCGCGCTTAATTACGCCTTCAACGTCGACGCGGCTCAACCTACGAAAAGGCGCCTATGTGCTGCGCTATAAATTTTTCTCGCTTTATGGCTATACCGGGTGTCCCAGCTAACTTGAACCAAGGGTTTAAAAATGAAATATTGGAGTCAGGAGAGTGAAACTACCTGCATATTGGTGATAGGCATTTGGCGCACCACGGGAAATTTTTTGTATCGCAATTACTTAACTAGTAATTAAGATAATTTTTTTAAATTTTTTAATATTGACTTTAGACACTAAATGTGATTCGCAAAGTTGGAGAGCACTTTCAGAAACCCGCATTCCATTATTCGCCGTAAAGAAAACCTTACGTGTACCTCTTTTTCCGAGCTCGAAAGAAAGCCCGCGAAATACAAAAAAAATCACGTGACGAGCACATTTGCGCGTCGCGATCGTGCTGCTCTCAACCGTGCTTTCAGTGAACGAAATCAGCTCCGGCCTTTATTCGACGGCCCCGTTGCAGCGGCAGGCCGATATCTTGGCGGGGGTTTTTCGTCCGCGTCAGCTAGTTGGCACCCGGCGACGACGACTTAGTCCCAATCTGATAAGATACTGAGATGGCGAGTCTGCTTTGTCACTCAGAAGCAAAAGAGAAATACAGGGAATAATGTTTCGCCGCGAGGTGTTGGCGGCTGTGTGTTGCAGTTTCCTAATGAGGATTTTGAAAGCTGGAAGCAGCGGTGAAGCACAGTTTGTCGTGTGCTCTTCTTATGCCACTCTCATGCGAGACTGAATCTTTGGTGTAGTGATTACTAGCACTGCAGACATGCCGTTTACAAATGAAGAGAAAGCAGACATGGTTCTGGCTCTAGGTGCATGTCATGGGAACAGAAGGCGCGCTGCAGACCTTATGCAACAATGGCACCCAAGCAGGCGGCCAAGTTCAGTAACGATCCTGCGTGCCTTCGAGACGCTGCGACGGATGGGCAGTTTTACGTCCACACGACACAGAGCACCTGTTTTTGACGAGGACTTCGAGACGCATATTTTATCGCTGTTCGCTCTGGAACCCCAAGCAAGCGTGCGCAGCGTGAGCGAGGATACCGGAGTCTCCAGGTCATCAGTTTGGCGAATACTGCGCAAACACCGCCTGCATCCGTACCACGTACAGCTTCATCAAAATCTGTTGCCACGGGACTTCCAAAACAGGACCGATTTTGCTAATTGGATTCTGATAAAGATGCAGGACGACCCGGATTTTTTGAACAAAGTGATATGGAGTGACGAAGCTAGTTTTTCGCGCAATTCACAGGTGAACCTGCACAATGCTCATTACTGGAGCGATTCAAATCCCTACTGGGTTTTACAGACGCAGCACCAGTACCAGTGGTCATTTAGTGTTTGGTGTGGACTTTTCGACGGTAGTTTGATCGGGCCTGTGTTTTTCGACCAGACGCTGACAGCAGATCGCTACACCAATGATATCCTCAGAGGACCCGTTGACGACTTCCTTTCGGATCTACCGCTCGCCAGGGCCACAAATGTGTGGTTTCAACACGATGGCGCCCCCGCGCACAGCAGCGCCAAGGCTCGGACCTGGCTCGACGCAGCGTTCCCGCAGAAATGGATAGGACGACTAGGTCCCGTGAACTGGCCAGCCAGGTCTCCTGATATGACACCTCTGGACTACTTTTTGTGGGGTCATATCAAGGACAAGGTGTACAGCACACCAACTTCCACACCGCAAGACCTTAAAGACAAAATAACGGAAGTCTGTTTAAACATGCCTGAGGCTGTCATACGAAATGCAACGGCTGATTTGGTTACAAGATGCCATAGCTGTATCGTCGCACAAGGTGACCTATTCGAGCACTTTTTATAATTGGTAAGAAACCGAAATGAAATGGAGTCAGGACAACCGCATGCCACGGCTGTCATCGCCGCACAGCCAAGCCATAAACCGCCACTTTTATTTTCTTTGCAACTGGCAAATAAAACTCCTCTCATTTGAAAACTTCGAGCTTGGCAGTCTTTATCGCGACTGCAAAGCGCAGCGCACTCGCTGCAATTTACACCGTCACGCGCGAACTGGCTGACACGGCCGAAGAAACCACCACCAAGATATCGGCCTGCCTCTGAAACGGGGCCGCCGAATGAATACCGGAGCTGATTTCGTTCACTGAAAGCACGGTTGAGAGCAGCACGATCGCGGCGCGCGAATGTGCTCGTCACGTGGTTTTTTTTGTATTTCGCGGGCTTTCTTTCGAGCTCGAAAAAAGAGGTACACGTAAGGTTTTCTTTATGGCGAATAATGGAATGGGGGTTTCTGAAAGTGCTCTCCAACTTTGCGAATCACACTTAGTGTCTAAAGTCAATATTAAAAATTTAAAAAAAATTATTTTAATTACTAGTTAAGTAATTGCAATACAAAAAATTTCCTGTGGTGCGCCAAATGCCTGTCACCAATATGCAGGTAGTTTCACTCTCCTGACCCCAATATTTCATTTTTAAACCCTTGGTTCAAGTTAGCTGGGACACCCGGTATAACTCGCGCAGTATCCAAAGCAGCATTTATGGACAACTGTTTCTAGTTTGCGCGACCCCCCCCCCCCAGTGTGTTGCAAGGAGTTCAGCATCATATATTGTGTTCCATGGTACAGCGTTCAGATGGACAAATAGGATAAAGTTTACGAACAGGAGAGCCGCTTACATAAGTTTGTTACCTTCTCCAATGGGGCAAAGGCTTGAAAGGGAAAGAGGTAAGGGCACTAACGATTAATTTTTCTGCCAATATTCACCTGGGTAGAGCATTGGGAATGTTTTCTTCGTAGACCAGGCTGATTCGTTTCAGATAGCAGAATTCGTTGGTTATCTGTGCAAAATATGCAGCATTTACGCAGATATATACCTGCCTGCAACAGCATATAGGTGAGAAGAAAAAAAAAAATAACGCAGGCGCTGTTTAGGTACACTTGTGGATCAGTGGCATGGAGCGTGTGGCGCGGCAGAATGATGTACTCAAGACAAACTCGCTCAAAAAATGGCTAAACAGCCAGGACGGGGTTGCAGTCTCCTTTTCGAATTACTGGATTCGCTTTCGAAATGATGTGGCATGCCTACAAACACAAATGGAGAAGATAGGACTCCGTGCCGTGTGCCACTGTGTAATAAGTACATATGACGCGGAAGTGGCTGGATTGCCGGCGCCGATACGTTTCGTGACTGTATGTGGATCGCAGTTGAAGTTGAAGTTTATTTTGTCGCTCTTAGTGGTACAAGTATCACTGGGAGAGAGAGGACGCAGGGAAAAAAGCTGCTTGAATGCAGCTTGAGAGGCACCCTGCACTTTCAAAGACTAAATTTAAGCATGTCGCGCTTGTTCCGGAATGTTGAGAACCTGCCTTTTTGAAATACGTTCTTGATAACGATAAATGTTCGTTTTTGACTTTATTTTACAGATTTTATTGACGGCAGCTGGACGAGTACAAAGACAAGATATCAAGACGAGCTGCGAAGCGTACTTCTTAGATAATCAACCTACACGGAATTGACGCCCCGAATTCTTCGGGATGCCGGTTTGTTTGGAAGTACACGGTCGATGTCCAACACCCGAAAACCACAGCATGCCAGAATTTTGTGATATATAAAATGTAAGAGTTTTTCTGCGGTAAACTGTGGCGCCAGACGGTAGTGTTATTTCGACCAACCACTCAACGGTAACTTTTGCTTTCTCATTCGTTTAATGAAGCCATATGGAGCTATGGATCTCGAATAAGCACATTTTAACGTTTTGCGTAAACTTCAATTTCATATACGTCTGAAGGAACTCTCAGGCTGACCTGAAATTTCATAGAGGTTAATCGATGGCATTCGTTTCTTGCTAGTATTTGTCCCGCATGACTTCTTCTTCGCTGCATCCAACGTGTTCATGATATTTGCAATCATGGCGATTCCGACCCAGGAGCGTAAAAGAAAACGAACCGGTTTGTCCCTGATCCATTAGACGACCTTTAAAATAAGCAGCACAGTGATTCGTGGCCTCAACCTACTGCATTATTAGGCAACCCTTATAATCCTGCACACACCACTGGCTTAGGCAATAGTCAGCGTGTCTGGGTAGTGCTTCTTGGCTGCTGCGAAAGCAGCACTACTGTGCCTTCCCTCTCCCCCCCCCCCCCCCCCCCCAACCCCTCGAAAACCTTGTGTCTGCTGAAGTAAAGCATTCGTTGCAAGCAGCAGGTCCCCCGCGCCTATAGCCTCAACAAGCACCAACCACTTGCCCCCGCTGCACCCCAGTAGCGGGCTGCCCATCTACCAACTCCATCGCCCCGCCGCGGTGGCTCAGTAGTTATGGCGCTCAGCTGCTGGCCCGAAAAACGCGGGTTCGATCCCAGCCGCGGCGGCTGAATTTCGATGGAGGCGAAATTCTAGAGGCCCGTGTACTGTCCTATGTCAGTGCACGTTAAAGAACCCCAGGTGTCGAAATTTCCGGAGGCCTTCACTACGGCGTCCATCATATCCTAAGTCTCTTTGGGACGTTAAACCCCCATAAACCAAGCTACCAACCCCATCATCGATCCGTCGACCCAATCCACGAACCCCTCCTTCACCTGCAGAACTGACACTCACCTGCCAAACTCTACCTTCCTGATGTACCAGTGGGCAAATAACATAGCGATAAAAGATGGGTGGATGGTTGGATTGGTCGTACCCCTTGTTAAGAGAAAGGCAGTGTATGGATGAGCAGCACATCCACTACCCCTAGGCCATTGCAGCGGATGAGCCCACTTCTTGGTACCCTCGGGGCATCTGTTATATCTACGGGCGATTTGCACGTGAACACCTACGCTGGCTTCTCTAAACGGCCCTCGCCAGGAAAGCGACACAGAAAAGCACCCATAGGCAGCTGTCGTTTCATTTCGGCAAACGAGGCCAGATCTTATATTCGTAGTACTCACCCCTTTCAAATTTTTGCCAATCTTCGCAGAATATATACGCAGTGTCATTCATGACAGCGGGAAATAAATTCTTTCTTGCTATCTTCAGCATGTGGGCGGAAATTTGACGGCAGTGATGCATCGTCGCCCTCATTGAGCTCGTTCAAAAAAACTGCGTGCAGCAACGTGCTCTTAACTCCTTCTGATAGAACGGTGACCAGCACGAAATGATTAACGCATGCCAGATAACTTAAAAAACGACAGAAAAAAAAACGTTTCACCCGTCTTTCGCGTTGCAAGGGCGATTTTACAAAGTGGTGTACTCACCGCAGTCGAGGCGTAGTGGCTTGATCGGCCGGCCCGGCTTCGGGAGGTAAGGGGTTCGACTCCTTCCGCCGGATACCCACCGGGCCCCCTGGAACGGGTACAAGCGTCCCGCATTTCGTGCACGGCGGGATTCAACGCTTGGGAGAAGCTCGCTAACTCGCCACCACACCTGACGCTTTACATCAGGTGTATCCAGGGGGCATGCATTTACACCACAGCACCAGCCCGTCGAGTAAAAAAAAATGTTGGTGCGGCCGCTGACTGGCGAGGTTACGGTCTAATCACCACCGAGCTTCTTTTGTTAGAATTTATGCCAGAACTTTTTTCTAGTCTGAACGAAAAAAACGTAGCGTTGAAACAGGACACAGAAAGATGAGGACAGGACGGGCTACTTTTTTTCTAGCCCGGTTGTTGCAGGATGAAGCAGTTATCATACCTCTTGCTGCGTATTTCTTTCTCTTTTTTTCAGGAACAGGGCGGCGGAGGTGCGCCGTACGAGTGCTTGAACGGCAATGTGTGGCAAGCTGCTTCGAGGGTGTAATAAAGAGGTTGTAAGTGAGGATCTGTCTCGTTTAAGGTAACGTACAACAGCTGTAGAAGGGCGGTGTTAGGGACTTTTGGAACTTTCTAAGTGATAGTAATGGTAGAAGGCATAGGTGCGCAGTATGAAAGCATGGCAAATCTAGCTGCAAAGCCTGCAGCTTCAATATTCAAACTACAGAGAGGTGACGTCAGAAAGTCTTCGGATTGCTAAATAATCTAGAAATGCTTGTTGATTGACCAAGATCTCGAAAATCAGAGCATTCAGCAATCGTGTCCAAGTTAAAATGGCAACTGTTTAATCAGCTGTACTTTTTTTTTTCATTTTTCTATATTTGTTTTCAATACAAATTGCTGATGGGTTTCAAGGAAAGTTCTCGGTTATGCTGAAAATCAGTAGTGATGAATGTCCGTCGCAAATTTTATGCTAGTACATGAACCGCTTTACTCCTCATGAACTTCCCTTATTGAAGTGGATAATATATCACGTAACGCCCGGAAATTTAGCGACCTCCGTCTGAATTCAATTAATCTTTCTCGTTTACTTTGGTACATTTAATGGAGTGTGCGAGTGCGCATTTGTTCGCACTAAATCGGGTTCCTAAATGTGTCCTGCCGTTTTGGAACCTTCAAGGACATTTACATTGGTGATTAGGAGCAACTCTCGAATTCTGCGCCGGATCAAGATATCGTGCTGGTCCTACCACAACTTTAGATCTTAGTTCAATTCACCCTTTGAAACATGCTTTTCGGTTTCGCGGAACACAAAACCTTCCTCCCAATGGCTGACTCGAATACGCGCGTAGTTAAAAGCTCCCTAAATGTGTACGCCTGGCATGCTAAGCGTAACTGGGAAAACTGTGCTATTGTTCTTCTCTCCACGCGGATACCTGCTGTCCGCTGAATGAAGCCTCTGATCCCAGCATATTTAAAAAGTTACATAAGGAACAAAAAGGCGCACACGTATCGGTATCTGAAAAATTCTTAGTAACATGTTAGTTGATTCGAGACATCCCAAGCACCAATAAACGCAATCACAAGCTCAAAGCACGTCGTGCTTGTCGACAACAAAATCACAAACCTAATCTACAAATACTCAGAACCCATTTGCCGCAACCACAACAGCCATAAGATGAGGGGAAACGAACTGGAGATAGATCGGAAACAAGTTCATGCCAACACATTAAGATGGCAACAAGCAAAATGTCAAATTGAAGCACACTACTACTCTCCATACTCTTATTCGCCATAGTTACCAAGACAGCATCACTAAACCTTGAAACATATGTTGTAATCATTTTTCTCTGGAATTTAAAAAGTGAACACATTTACACTGCTATATAAAATAGTAGGCACCAAAAGTACGAAAAATATTACTGTACCACTGACGTGGAAACAAGGCGAAACTCTGAACAACAAATGAAGAGTAGGTCCAAGAAACACCTCGATCAGTATTTGACCGCAAAGCAAATGCACACAGAGATAAGAACATCGCAGATCAGCGTTCGAAACCTACATAACAAACTTAATACACAACTCATACCCGTGTAAGAATAAGGCATACGGAGTGACACATCATTTATTTAACAAAATGATGACACACAGTAGTTCATAACCTGAGAGCATATATAACCCAACTCTGCGTCGAAGGCTCAATCCTATTCATTAAAACCTGATAGAGTGAACAAAAACAATTTTTCAAATTAAAATTTTGATGCGCCACCTAATTCCCAACCCCGCGGAATGAATCAAATCTAATTCCTATTCACTAAAAAGGGTTTCATTCTCTTGCAACATTGCCAGACCATTTCCAACCCATTGCACTAAATTTTCCTCCGGACAGATTCTTGGGAGACTTCTCAAAGATGGGCTCTATAATTGCCTATACACTCTTTACATATTTGCAAAAAATCGGTACGGATTCCCTGTGGTCTTATAACACATAAACCAACACATACTAGACGCCAAAACGAGCAATGCGACAAAATTCTAGTTTTCCTTGTTAATAAAATCATTTCAATATCACTCAACCGAATTAGATAACAGGATTTTTACGCAGTCACGACAGCCCACAAAATCTCACCACACTCACAGCCAGCATACTTCTAAACAGTGTCGTTATTTATAGTTAACAAAAAATGAACCTACCGCACAGAACAGCACAGGGCTTCCCCCCATGTGTTAGCAAATTAAAACCTTTACATTTAAATAAAACAACAGGCCTTGTAAACACATAAATGCCAAAGAAAACCTACACCTAAGCTTACGCATAACACACCATAGCGCAGGGCAAAACCTGGGCGAGAATACAGCACAAGACTCCCTAGACTTAACTCAGCAATACAGAAGTGGCTCATCTGACTGGGCTGAGTCCTCTGGTGAACGAGAAATAATAGTGTAACGCAGCAAATTTGATGTACAGAGCAAGCGGTCGTTGTATTGAAATGAAGTATTCTGCCCTGCTAATGTCATGACTTGCTCAGTTTGTTAAATCCCTTGAATAATTTTTCAACTTTCTGCACTTCTTGTGCAATAACAAGTTTCTTATTGATCAGGCTCGGGTTCTCACTTTCGTATCGCAAAAAAAGACTCGTTGTGATCACGTAAAAATTAAACAATCCTGCCCAGCTGATACCAATGCAATTAAATACTTTCTTTTTCCACTGTTTCCGTACGAAACATGGTACATCTGAGTGCTGTGATGTCCTCTGCGGAATATATGGCATATGTAAAGAATTTACGTATGTTTGGGGTTTTTATATTTAGTAGCACATTTCTTAGCAGTCCTTTCTGCACTGCTACTGGGTCAATCAATCAGGCAATCAGTCTTTATTTCGTCCGAACAAAAAGCAGAGAACACAGACAAAAAGTACTGATGGGCTTGACAGGTTTCTGGGCTAAATGTAAAAAGGTAAAATGGCAGTGGCTCAAATAATGCAAAGAGCAAAACCAACGAACGTAAAGGCTAAGAATATAAATCACGGCGATCAACACGACCAATCGGTGGTAATTTGGAAGAATGGCCGACAATAACTGGCCACATTAGTCTTCAGTGGTCTTGGACCTTCACTGCTATTCAGCAGCGTTGTTTAACAAAAAAGAATTAGGCAAAGAAATATTTGCTCTTCAGGATCACCCCCGACCACATTATTCCTAAAATGTCGCAACATCTTTGCCCCCTTGGTACGGAACATTGGCTTCTCTCAAACTGGACACACTACTCTTATTTGTGATAACGAAGAATTACTCATTGGCATCGTCTCTATCGCCGCAATATGGCTACAATGGGAAGTTAAACACCATTCTCGGAATCTTCGTAGTTAAAGAAAATTTCGTCCTGGTCCGGGGTTCAACCGTGACCACCGCTTCACAGAAGCAGTCGATCTACCAACTGAGCTAACTTTGCTCCTGGTTATCCGTCCTAGTCAGCTGAGTTGGTACAGTGGCTGCACCGGTGAAGCGGTGGTCGCGGTTGAGCCCCCGACCAGGACGAAATTTTCTTTAACTACGAAGTATTCGAGAATGGTGCTTAGCTTTCCTTTGTTGGCGTATGGATGCACTTGGGCATGCTGTACCGCTGCGCAGAGAATGTCAATATCAAGCTTTCAGTATCTTGTATTGTATTCCGTCATTATTGCTAGCTGTGGTTCCCCCAGATCTTTATTTTCATCTGATTTCCTCCTGTGCTGTCTGCCGGCAAGTAAAAGCATTGTTGGCCAAATATTTTAGGGGAATCCCCCAATTTGGAGTAGATTTGTAATAAGGGAGTAATTACTCATTGACCACCAGGGTTCAGCCGTGACCACCGCTTCATTGTTCCCACTTCTAGTTATTGATCAATTCGCTCTCGCCCTACCATAAGCTTGCCGTCCTGGTTAGCTCAATTGGTAGAGCGACTGCTCCGGTGAAGCGGTGGTCCCGGGTTCGAACCCCGGACCAGGACGAATTTTTCTTTAACTACGAAGTTTCTGAGAAAGCTATATAGCTTTCCTTTCTAGCCGTATGGCTGCGCTCGGGTGGATGTCAATGAGTAATTACGCCCTTATTATAAAAGCATTCTTGGTCACAGTAGACATCTTAATACGTGTACTGCCGTAGTGAAATAACGAGGGAATCAGTGAAATGGGTGATGAATTTCTTGGTCACCTTTTCAAAAATTTCCCTCACAACAATAAATTCCTTTTTTTCTGCATCCATCAACACCCCATTCAATTCTTCTTGTCTTTCTGGAACATCCTTGCTGCCGTTTAAATAAAACCTGTAGCAGTGTTCTTTTGTGTGACGCATCTATATGACCTACTTATTTCTGTAGCACTCAAAATGGTCGCGCTAGTAGTAATATCCCGGTAGTGTGAGTCTTTCTTTTTCAAGACTTCAACCACACAATCTCACTCACGGGAATGCAGATTAGTCGTAATTACGCTCATCATATGTACGAGTACACTGATCAGTGGCGCTGGTGGTTTTCACCGCAGAAATCCGATACTGAATACCTGTGCCTTCATCTTACTGGCGTTCACATTATATGCGCTGAAACAATGTCGCACTTGAGCTTGATCGACTCGAGTTGGTCGTTCTTGAGGCCATTTTTAGCCCATAAAAAAGCTGCGATGGTAACCTTGGAGTCCCCGCAAAGTAAATAAAGCCTATGTTGCATTGCACGTGGTCAGTCAGAAAAGTGGCTGATTAGACATCCGCTTCACCGGAGCACTCGCTCTGCCAACTAAGCTGACTATGACGGCTAACCAGGAGCTAACGGCACTGGTTAGTGCATCGCCGCATATTCCAAGCACCGTCGATACCAGCCATGCTGCCAGAACACTGCTTAAACTACTCAGCCATTCATGCCGCACTGCAGGTTTCAATGTAAAACTTAGTGGTTAGTGTTTATTTTCTCTTTCTTCTCCGGGTTATCTGAGAACTGCTCAAGCTCCTTAAAGATGCTTAAGATGCAGGTGTTTAATTCTAAAGACGTGAAGTATCATGGTAAAGCGTATCCCGCAGCAACCAAGTTAGCTGCGACAATAAAGAAATATAATCAGTAGAGAATAATTGGTGTCCTGAAGCAAATATTGCAGAATGTTTTCGTCATGTGTACATTAAGAGGTGCTACGCTGCAGCAACCGGAAAGTAAAAGTGGTCTTAATGCTGCTGTAGAGATGTGCCTTTCAGTCGCAGTAAACAGCGATCATCTCCTTCGCTATAAATTTCTTTTTTGGAATAGCGCTTAATATACCTGTCGCCTGTTAGGAAGCCACTGTAGCAGTGTCACCGTTGTATGCTACGGATATATTGTCAACACATTACAGGCAGTGCATCACCCCCTTGGCACTGCTGAAAAAACATAGCTGGCGGCTTCGCATTATTAAGCACAAAGCGCGATTAATACCCCTGTCAAGCGGGCAAGTTAAGTGCACTTACGGGGAGTGCGCTTCGGCATCCCGAGTGACACTTTGGGCTACGCAGTGTTAAACGGGAAAGCAAAGTGCACTCATAGTAAAAAAAAAATGGCGACAGAAAATGAGCGGAATTTCTGAATAGGACGATGGAAAAGAAAAAAAGACTCATTATATTTGATTGCTTAACGAGATAGCGCAAATAAAACGAGGTTCAGCAGTCTTTAACGATGAAAACAAATGAAAATAGAAGAAAAGCCAAGACCAGCCAAGACTATCCAGAATTTTGACAACAAACAAGATGGCGGCGGGCAGCGATGTTGCATCTGATCACGTTTACTTGTTTTGTTGCTTCGCTTGTAGCTATAACCAAGGAACTTTTTTTTCTGAAAACAGTGTCATAGCACGTAAAATAAAGTTGTAAGTACTTTTTATGCACTATACATTTTGTACCATTGGAACCGCTGGCGTCGAGGCTACGCACTCGGCCAGCAAAGTGTGGTCCGTGAACGCACTTTCAGCGGAGTGCACTTTTCCGCGAGTGACACTCCACATGCGTCGTTTAGATGCGGCAGAGTGTACTTACAGCGAAGTACACTCTCCGTAAGTGCACTTAACTTGCCCGCTTGACAGGGGTATAAGGTGTCCACTAACCTAGGAGGCCGGTGAACTACCTTCCTCTTCCTAAAAATCGACGGAGTTTAAACCTTCTGCTGATTCTGACAAAAGGAAAGGCGCCTAACTACCTCAATTTGTGTGTTTACGTCACCGTTAACTCGCAGCGCGATTGGTTTGTCCACTGACACATTGAGCCAGTTACTTTGCTACACAGAAACTTCAGAGACAAACCGCTTAAACCCGCGGAGTGCGGTTAGAAGTGTTTGAGAACTGAAAATACTTTATCTCTATTCGGTTATTTACGGTTGGCTGCGACGCTCACCGTCTACCCTGCACAGTGAGTTAACATGTCACTCCACATACGCTACGACTGTGCTGTATAGGTTTATTGGGGTTTAACGACCCAAAGCGACTCAGGCCATGAGGGACACCGTAGTGAAGGGCTCCGGAAATTTCGACCACCTGGGGTTCTTTAACGTGCACTAAGACCGCACAGTATATAGGCGTCTAGAATTTCACACGCATCGAAATTTGACCGCCGCGGCCGGGGTCGAACCCGCATCTTTCGGGTCAGCAACCAAGTGCCATAACCACTGAGCCACCGCTGAGACAGTTACTGCTCCTTTCCTTTCCTCTAAAATCACAACCACAACAGAGACGCAGAATGGATGGATTGGTGGCCAAACTTTATTTAGCAAGAGAATTCGAGGCCCGCAGGCCTGCTGGGCATCCGCACGACCCCACTCACGGTCTAAACGTTCATGTGGTGTTGGTCCATGACGTATACGGCCCGGCTGACGGCAATCTTGTGCTTGTTTAAGTGCCGTGTCTCTGCTTGTTGTACCCATCTTGCAGGTATTGTTGTTTGGATGGATGCGTCGCTGGACGGGATCTCTCGGCTGTGTGTTGGCTGCTGCGCAGATGCTTCGGAGCAGCTGCTATGGCTGCACGGTTGGTATATACAGCCCTCCTTGTGAGCGGAAAATTACCTTGCAGGCTTGCAGAGGTAGTGGCGCCATCTGTCTGTTGCGGCGCTCAACAATCCTTATGGCGCGCAGCTGTGTTGCGTCGGGTTTGTACGTCGAACGCCACGCGGACGCCGGCAGCTACGCGAGCCCTGCGTTTTCTGCTTGCGCTCCTGATTTTTATGCGAAGCATATTAACGTAGGTTTCGGGCCTTCGCGAGACGCCCGGCGGTGGCCACCATTGACCTTGAAGTGAGATCACATGATTTGACGTCACGTGATGACGTCACACCGGCTGCAGATGGGGCCTCATATCGCGCCGTCGTAGGGTGCCTCGATGCCACGCTGCGCCGTACAGGGTGGAGACACGGCCTTAGTGGGCGCCATCTTGGGGCAAGCGCTGAAATGCGGGGCTACGGAGCGTCGGCCGGTATCCTTCTTTAGAACGCGCTTTCGCTAGCAGGCTGAGCTGTACAAGGTTTATGAGGTGTATAAGGTTTCTGCATATATGCTCACAGTTCTGAGCACTTTTTGCTTAGGGATATAAATGAGAAAGGAGCTAGCGTTTGTTTACAAGCGCAGCTTTTAGAGCAAATGACCACTGTGCAGCTAGGACAGCCCTTACTTTTTGGCCGTCTCAGATGCTCAAAGCGGTTATTTTAACTGCAGTGACCGCTTTATAGAGCAATGCCTTTTGTACTGCCAGAACATGACGGAGTTTATACGGTGCATGACATGCAATAGGCTTTAACTGCGTCCGTTGATGCAGATGAACAACTAGTTGACGTTTTATTCAGCCGTGCATATCAAAAATATTTTGCATCGCAGTCGTCTATTGTAGACAGTAAAATAGACACAGCAGAAAAAGATTATCCGTGATGAGTACACCAAACTTTGACTCCTGCCATACGATGATGTATATAGCATTTTATTTCAAAACAATCATCAACCGCTCGAAGCTGCCTCTGGCTGCATGCCTAGGAGGAGACATCTCGTAAACAGTTTATTCAATGTTTGTGCCAGCGACAGTTTTGCTGCCGTACCTATCATCCGATTCTTCTGGCTGGCTTAGCCAACTCAAGTAAATGCGCAGGCGCATCGTCACAAACCGCTCTAACAGTCTGTTCATAAGATTTGGGTGTTCCGCGCAATCAACCGCTGGAATGGGAACGGTTTGTTCGGTAAGGCATTTAATGTAGGGGTGTGCGAATATCAAATTTTTCGAATACGAATCGAATACGAATACTTGATTCCGAATATCGAATCGAATATCGAATAATCAAGGACAGACGCATTTAACCACTACAAAACATTTATTTGAGCACCCAAGAACATCAAAGTTCAACTATGGATGATTAAATGAACACAAAAGGTGTGTGTGGCTGCACAAAAAGTATAAATGTCTCGAACATTATTCTTAGAGGAGTGGAAATATAAGAGAGGATGGCTAGTACACAGCATTGATTAAGGCTAGCTTGCCATCAGCACAAAAGCGCGTTGCTGGGATGAACATAAAAGGTTGTCGTGAAGGAAAATCAGCTGCTCCACATTTTCAGGCAGAAGTAGTTCCCTTCTGGCTTAAACGACTCCTCCAGCCACAGAAAATGCCCTCTCACTTGGCACTGACCTGGCACGTATTGCGAGGTACTTCGTGCACAGCTCTGACTATAGCAGCTTCGCAGGTAAAGCCACAAAAAAGCTCAGCAGCGCAGTTAGCTACGGCATGGCCCTTGGAGGAAGGAAAAATTCGAAGGAAAAATTTTCCTTCATCCATGCGCATTGTTCTGGGCGCCGCCTTGTTGTTATGTCTCGGTCGATAGTGCTTGCGGACTGAAATGAACGCCGGTGCTCACAATGAATATTCGGCTAGATACGAATATTCGCGTCGGGTCGCATATTCGAAAGAACACGAATACTTGGATTTCGAATCGAATACGAATACTAAAAATATAATATTCGAAATATATTCGAAAATTTCGAATATTCGCACACCCCTAATTTAATGGTCTTCATTGGACTCTTCAAACGACAGATGTCTTTTTGTTCCAATAGGTTTTTAAAGAGACTTTCGCACGAAGAAACAAAGTCAAGAACTTGCTCGTTCACATATACATGGTTACGGGCTCCAGCATTATATTCTTTCAACTGCACTAGGGTACGCTCCTCTCGTACCTCTTCAGAAAGAAGCATTCGTGTGCACGGGGCGCAGGAGCTTGCGGAAAGCGCAAGGGGCCTTACCAAGAACCCGGCCAGGTGAGCGACGATGTCGATTTCAGCCCTTGTCAATGACTCTATTGCTTCAATTTCCAGGACGGCTGACTCGTAGGCAGGTTTTTGCAACAAAAACTCCCTGTTCATAGACTGCATTTTCACTTCCTACTCTGGCCACAAAAGTGGGTAGGTAGCACGTGGGAGGTTCACCCGTCAGCCTCTATTATATTCTTTTTTGAAAAGGAGAGAGGGGAATGCTCCTTAATCTGCGTGAACCGGAAGCCTCGCAAGATCGAGTGTAAAGGGCAGCTGTTGAAAGAGTACAATGGCGCATTCCTTGGACAAATATCGGGCTCCACCTGCTTCACGTGTTTTCACCGCGGCTCTGATGAAAAAAAAAATTTGCGATTGCGAGAGAGTAAAGATCAACGCGAGACACGCCGTGAATGATACGGAAGTTGAGTGTAGCTCAATGAAAGTGAAAAGACGCAATGATTCATATATTTAGCTTGTAAGCCTTCACATAACTGGTAATTCAAAATGTTCCGCCTCAAAAACAAAGCGCGCTACTTCCAATGCCCGGCAGTGCGATGCAACACGTGCTGTACTCACGTTTCTAACTAGGCTTCGAGCTGCAGCTTTGAAGGCACACAAAAATTCTTGTTGCGCACAGTGCGAGATTGGTGAACAAGGCAAAAACATATATTCAAACCGCACAAAGTCAGTGCTTACAAGCGGATGGGCGAAGCGGTGAGGTATAATGATATTCCTACTGAAAGCACATAACTGTGAGCGACATTTAGAAAAAGATTTAAAAGCTTTAGCGCAGACAACGACCACGAAAAAGACGGCACACAAAAACAAGCGCTTGTGTGTGTGTGTGTGTGTGTGTGTGTGTGTGTGTGTGTGTGTGTGTGTGTGTGTGTGTGTGTGTGTGTGTGTGTGTGTGTGTGTGTGTGTGTGCGTCTCATCTTCCTCGTGGTCTGTGTCTGTTCGCGCTAAATATTTTTACATTATCTATATGAACAAACTAGCCAAAAAAAGAAGTTTAAATGATGCATAAAAACAGCAGACATTGTGGCATACCTCGTAGATCTTCGCGTTGTCATTCGCCTTCCAGTCTCACGCTTCACTTTCGCCTTCCATATTTTTCTCCGTCCCTCATCCCGTGGAAAACGAAAACATCGCGCTCCTTTCTTCGCCGAGCCGGCACACAATGGAACCCAACACCCTGGCATGCTATTTTTCGTGAATTAAAGTAGTTCATCAGCTCAGAATCCAGCGCAAAACACAGCTTCGTACCCTCCACAGCAGCGGCACGAAAAGTGACTTGCCCCAAGATGGCGAGCGCGGAGAAGACGGCGGCGCGGCACATGCCAAAGCCTGTCACCACCCTGGACGGCGGCGCTGGCATCGAGGCACCCTACGCCGTCGGACTAGTCGGACGTCGCCCGGCGGAGGCCTCCACGCTTCGGTGACGGCGCGCGACGCGGCGGCGGCGCCACCATCGCTGCATCACGTGATATGTGACGTCACGCCAGGGATGAAGCGGCGCGCGCCCGCCGTCGCGTCAGTCTCTGTGCCCGCAACCGCGCCAGCGTCTTTGTGCCGGGCGTGTATGCGGTCAAGATGCCTCCAAACGCTAAGGACGTTAAACGTGCAAACCAAGAGTCATGCATTTACGGACCATAAGAGTGTGTTTGTCGGGCTGCAAAGAATAAAGTACAACGATTAACCTAAAACCACGTCTCCATTACTTAGCCCCATCCACACTGAGGCAGCTGCTTAACATGCTTCGCATCCACTGGGCTTAACCTTGATAAGCCTCCAATTTTTTTCTTCTTCTCGTAGGTTTCGATGACATTAGTCCACTCGGGAGGATTAAAGTCCGTCGCTTTGAGAGCCTCGCCCTCAACTTGCACATGGGCGCAGTTGTTTTGGAATTTCTTTTGATGGCGCTTTTATCTTGATGGTAAGAAAAAGACGTTAGAGTCGTCCTAGAATCTATCACGCACAACTCTAGCATCTTTTTGCTACCACCGAAGTAAAAGTGTGTTTAAGAGAAATGCGATTACCGGAGCGCCTATGCTCCACTCTGTTCGCGTTTCTTTCCATCCTGGTAGTACGTATTGTTGTGTATAAAAGTCTTTCGGACGCGCGGAAACTGCACTAGGCATACAGGCACTGCACGTTTTCCAGCGATCAACCCATTTGACAAATAAATGAAGTCCGACTCTCACCTCTGCAATTATCATCTCGAGCCACGAGCAGATAAAGGAGCTGTCAGCCTTAGCGCTCACACGTTCTGGACGCTTTTGTCCCTGAAAGTGCATTCTTTACGGGACGAGTGGAACGCAGAACTTTTAATCTCTGAGTTTTCACTCCGTTTCCCTTCTTGTATTTTGTAATTGCGGCACATACCGTGAGAAGCCGGCAAGAAATGTATCAGAGTCCGACCTTTCGGGTTTAAAAGAACAAATGCTCACCATAGTTCTCACGAACAGGATGGGGATTTCTTCTGTTAATGTTTTCATCTCCCAAATTTTCCAATTAAGCAGCTGTGTACATGTGAACTACGTGGACGACACGTAGGCGAATAATCTGTTTTTTGTTTTCTTTCATTTTGGTGCGACCCAAAATAAGGACCAATCCGCGAAAGCGCGAAACGAGGCTAGCAACATACGCTTACGGAGAAGCAGGTCAGGAGTCATCATGTGAAATACCACCTATGACGTCATGCCTGCTTCGGAGCAATTCAGAGAGTTGTCTGATACGCGGAAGGTTTGGGGGACGAAAACTGTAGTGCTGCCGCGTTAATAAATATTTTCAATCCATCCTCTATAAAATTCTTCCGCTTTCTTTAGGGAGCTGGATAGAGCACTGCGAGGGGATATTAAACATATCCGCCTTCACTGAAGCATCATCTTCATTCTCAGACCAAAACGGCGAAAGCGTAAAGTGGCGGAAGGACAGCAAATCTGACAGTAGTGGACATTAGCGCTGGTACCAACGCTTTAAGCATAGCATATGCACTGACTGCGGGTGAACGTGGCGTCGTCGATCACTTGTATACACGGTGTAAGCACGTACACTGTTGCTGTTGACAGGCGCCATGAAAATCAAATTTCTTTCTGAATTTTTAGGTGTTATGAATGCCGTTAAGGCCCACTGAGAGAATTTTATCTTTTGGGGTATTCAGAGTCAAACAATGCACCACTATATCTCACTCTCAGCCCGTATAATAACCGAAATGTACGATTTCAGTGCACGTTAAATAACTCCAGGGGCTCGAAATTTCCGAAGCCCTTCACTACGATGTCCCTCATAGCCTGAGTCGCTTTGGGACGTTAAGCACCATAAAACCAAAACCAAACTTACGAAATTAACATCGCTTAGCTTAGGAACGCGCCCCTCAGTACTGTGATGATTGTGGGACAACTTCAGTTCAGTACATTTAATCTTAGTTTCGACATTTCACAACGTTTACGTCAAGTGTTGAAATTGTCAAACTCCAAACCTAAAAGTGCATCGACTGTTGTGCCTTATTTTTCAAAATGTGCAACTGAAACAAGCAAGCTTTTCATTGACTAGATCACTTCGATTATAACTAAATATTCTCACATACGAAGCCACACCTTTCTCGTCGGGACTTCGCAAAGAGCATAACCACAGCTGTGGTTGAGGTACATTCTGGTAATATTTTTGATTTCATGGCCTTCATATACGCAATTCTAAGCATGATACACTAGATGGATCAATTTTGATGACCTACCTTATTTTTTTTTAGCGAAAACAAAAATGTTGAGGCAAATCACTGCTGCAACAATTTCTGTCTTTTCTGACACGCGGATCAGCGACACTGCAACGTGCCCAATTTCCATTCATGAATGCGGTTAACGCGAGCTACCAAACAGTTTCTGTGGTTGCAACTTCAGTGGTTATCACTAACCAGCAGCTATCACCTGCGAACAAATTGCATTTGGTTGCCAAATACTTGTTCAGTCGTTAGGCGACTAAAATCGAGACAGGATAGACGGCGACATGGGAAAGTTACGGCGACGGTCTGTTGCTGCAGATATGAACTAAAATATACAGGAAAGAAAAACTAATACCACGTATGGAATGCCCTTTCAAGTTATAAAGCAAGGCCTACTTAAGCCCCTGAGGAGGAAACTATATAGCAACTGTGCCCTCACGCATCACACATAATAGAGCTGATCTAAAGCGCAATAAAAAGTATTGTGGAGAAGGTTTAAGCAACTGGGTAGAGAAGCCTGTGGAACCGGGCGCGTACACAAGAAAAGGAATTCATACGAACGCCACTGGAGCGTAGTCCGTGTGAATTCATTTTCTTGTGTACCCGTCCTGTTGAGCTGGTTTCTCCAATGGCACCGTGCACCAACTGGCCCAACAAGCTACGCTTCTACAAGGTCTAAGCTAGCCACGAGAAAAAAGGAACGAAGACCTAAAGAAATAAGAATGAAGGGTAAATCACTTTGAAAATGAATGAAAGTTGATAATGCCCTAGATGAAAATATGCCCCCAGCTACAGGTGCAAAGAGAAACGTCTTCAATAGGAAGGACAGTTGGGCCTGAAGTTTCAGTTAGTGTCATGTCTCAAAAGATAGTCACGACAGGACAATGATTTTTGGGAAATCCGCTACATAAGTATACATACCTCCTACCACATCTACCCCGTCACCAGCGATTGCGCCTCACGCCAATGCAGTAACGCTCCTGAAAGTGAAAATAATAGCTAATGGTAGGACCCTCGGCGTATTGCTGGCGTAGACACCGCATTCACTATACAATTGCGTAATCTAGTTTTTAAGGCGAAAGCCTTTAATACCTCATCGTTGTCGACAGAGGGTTGTCAGCAGAGTTGTTAGGCTTCTCAGTTGGTCGAAATGGTTATGACGTCAGAGTGCGCGTATTCGCAGTAATGAGGTCACCCACGGATGCCTAACGCCCCCTTTTGGAGCAGACAACAACTAATAAAATAATTGTCGTCCGCTCCGACAGGGTGCGTAAGGCGTCCGTGGGTGACTACAATACATACCTCATTACTGCGAACGGAGCCATGGATACAACCGAACTCATCGATGTAGAGAGAGAGTCGTGCTAAAGAAGCAGTCAAAGTCGGCAGTCAAAGTGTGTAGTCAAATAAAACTAGTGCAGCACAAACAGTCTCGCAGTCAATGCCAAACAGTACGCCAGGAAAAGCTTTCGCCTTGGAGCAATTTAGAGAGCCAAATTGCATCCTGAATTTCTTTTACGCCCATTTACTCTGCCGCTGTGGCTGAAACGCGGAACTCTTCGAGAAAACCAATGGCTTTCGGTGTCGGAGCTCTGTGTTAAAAGTGTCATCACCCCGACTGAATTCCAGCAACCAGCAAAAGCAAAAAAAAAAAACTTTATAACACCGACTTTGTTCACGTCGCTTTAATAGCTGTGGTGATACACACTTCTTGGAAAAAGAAGTTGCCTTTAAAAAAATGCATGTCTTAGCCAAGCACCAAATCATTCTCTGCTTTCCCAGGGCTTTTTAGTTTGCATCTATTGCTTCTATATTTACTTGTGACCGTTGCTGACATTAAAGACGAAGTCAACAACGCAGACTTTCAATATATATCTCCAAACCGCAACCTTTAACATATCGCACGCAGCTTTCTTGAACGCATTCCTTAAAGAACCTTTAAAGTGCCTTGCCCCCTGAAAAGCATGACGTAGTGCATTTTTTACTGTCGGCAACGGTAGTAGAAACTCCGAGATAGCACAGATGAGTTTGGTCGTAAACGCGGTAGTCATTGTGCTACAAACAAAAACGGACGCATTAATACAAAAGTTGGGATCACTGATCATGAATGTTTAGGAAAACACAGCATTTGTAGACTTTCTCACAGTGATTCAAGCACGAATTCAAGGAGGCATTAAAAACACTTTCAGGTTTTTGTACTTGCAGAATAGTTTACAGTGACGCTAAACATAGTATAAAGCACTCACCGGAGAGAGAACAACAAACACTGCAATAATCGTTTCAAGTGAATGCCGAGTGTACCTTCCTTCTCTGGAGAACCCATTCATTTCCTGGTAAAGACCAAAGAAAAAAGTTTCAGTGGAAAAAGAAACATGCACACTACAGTTTCAAGCCCGGAATTCCGGAACTCTGCCAGCCTTTAAGTAAAGTGACTTAGTGGCAGAGGTCATAGAATATTTATCAAACCCGGATGTGCAGATTAAGCCAAGGAAGCTCACGCAAACATTCCTTTCCAGCTAGCAATGAATGCTATCAAAACCTTTTCTGATGCAGAACTCCCTGCACATAACATTCTGCGTTTTTAAGAAAACAGTTTTTTATGCGCTCGTTGAAAAGCCGCCTTAATCGATCAGGTCAACATAAACCAGTGAAAAGCGTTTGTGTTGGTCCACACACTAGAAATATTGCAACTATAATGGTCTCTGTATTGCGTGTTTCAGCATTTTCTATTAGTCGTAGAACTTCAGCATGATCGTCACCATCAGGCTGACATCTCGTACTGTAACATATCAGCAGTCTTTCTTTCTTAGAACAGCCAACGACTGGAATGGCCTTCTATCCGAGGTGGCGACCGTCATCAATCCAGTCTTTTCAAATCCGCCATCGAAGATCATCTGTGTCCAAAATAATAGAATTTTGTCAGCCCACCCCTCGCGTAATATCCTTCTGGACCTTTGAGGAATAATAAATAAATAAATAAATAAATAAATAAATAAATAAATAAATAAACATATGCCTCTAGCATATCTCCAATTAACCCTTTCCTCTGCTAGTCGCGGTAGGTTAAATTGGAGAATTATAGGACAGTCCTAATAAAGTACCAAGCTGTATTTTATGTCAGATTACGCATCGCAATACCATACTCACCTTTCGTGCGAAACTTCGGCTTGTGCGTGCTGTAAGGAGAAATATTTCCTGCGTGGCTGAGTACTGAAATCGTGCAACAGTACATCTGAATGAAACAAATGATGGAAGAAATGAACAATGATAGACAGGCATTTATATTAGGACGTCTAAAAACTTCTTTAGGTTACTTTCAGCTGTGATATGCGCTGGCAGATTATATCAGGCGACTACAGTATGAGGTATGAATGTTTTCCCAAAAGAAGTGTGCCACGAATTCCGTTTAACTTTTCAAGGGGGATCGCGGTGTGGAAAAAATGTTTGCGGTGATTAGAATAAATCGTCGTGGAGCAAAACATGACGATAAAGTTCATGGAAGAGCGCCAGGTTTGCTAATTTGTGACGATGTGGTATGTTATCAAGTTCGGCGCGCGTTTTTAATGCGGTGACGCTTGTATGATGAGAATAATCTCAAAAGATGACTCAGACAGCATCGTCTGGCAATGCCTCTAATTTATGAATAAACTGTGCTTGATCCAGGTCCAAATTGGAAGATACGTACTCAATTTCAAGACGTATTGAGGTAATGTTTGCAAGTTTGCTGAGGTTACAAAGGGCTGCAATGATCAGCAATTAGGTTTTCTTACTTAACCGGATTCGCTATAGACTCAATGACGTTACGCACTCCTGAAGGACGTGCGCACGACGCCTTGTTCAAGCCGGAATACATTCGCTGAGGGACGCTGATTATCAGTGTTGTGTATGCATATGCCGGCTAATATGTGCATGGACCCGAACTAGCCTGCTAGCTACGGAGCGAAGAAATGTAGTGGAATGAAACCACTGCACGAATAAAATACATGTACAGCCTTTATCTTTGTTGCGCCAAAGTTTAAGAGGGTCGCCATAGCGTTCTTTGTTATATTTTGTCCTTAAATTGCCTGTTCCATTACAGTCGACTTATGAACTTGAGATTCGTTTCGGTGCGAGCCGTTTTCTGCGCATTATTGTTGCTTAGATGCAGTATGAGTGTTCTGCAATGTTTATGATCACATACAGGCGACTGTACGCCGTATGTTTTTTGTTGCTATACTGCCCTATAGACGGTCGGCGAGGCTGCTCTCTTCTTTTATTGAGTCCTAGCTCTGTATTTTGTTTTTGCTGGCCACTTTCTGCGTTTTGTGCATGCCTAAACGAAAAGCAAGTTTTTAGTCTTACGCGAAATTCCTTTTGCCTGAAATTTAGCCTGCATGCCGTCACCTCCACGCTCAAGGTTACGTAATGAATACCATTTTTGGAGGTTTTCACGTAGTCATCGTGCTGTGTTGAAGTATTGCCACAATGAATTGCCGAGACACGGAGCGAAATGTAACGGTGACTTTGGACAAGTAAAAAATTAAAGGCCCTTTATACCTCTCTGAGACGCTGCGAATAAAAATTTCTCCAGAATATCGCTCAGCGCAATCGCCGGTGCTGAATCCATTCAAGTAGGTTCAGCCCCGTACAATGCAATCTCCCGGCAACTGTCTGAACATGTGCTGCCCGAATGGGATTGCAGTCAAAAGGGCTTCGTTTCCCGCCCTTCTGCCGTAAAAGACGATCGCTCATCGTTGTCTGTCTCGTTCTTTGTCCGTGTTGATTCCAGCGCGACCGCAAATGGCGGCGTTACTTTAGATGGCGCTACACTGATTGCACTTTTAGATCTCTAAACAACAGGTGCTGCACCTGAACACGCTTACTAAAAGGGAAAAGATATATAGTTTTATCACCGTCGTTATCTACCTTTCATATATCTGTTTTGTAAAAGCCAATAGTCCTAACTGCTCGGTCACCCTAAAACACGCAATCCCACAAGCATGTATATACACAGTAGTTGCCCCGTTCGTTTTACAGCCCTCACGGTATTAGCCGAGTTCCCTCTGTTTACACTAAGGGTGCAAAGGTGCTTATAGGCATCGGTCCGAACCCCTGTTGCAAGGTAGCCTCCAGCATGACTAAAACATGTAAAACATGTATGCTGTATGCAAAGAGTCGCACAGCACACGGGCCTCTAGAATTTCGGCTACATCGAAATTCGACCGCCGTGGCAGGAATCGAACCCGCGTCTTTCGGGTGAGCAGCCGATCACCACAACCACTGGGCCACCGCGGCGGCTCTCTTAATTAATTCTTTAATTACCTGCTTAATACACCACGCAAATTAATAACGACAAATTTAAATGGTTCCTTAATTACTAAATTTATTCACAATTAATTCATTTCAGTTCACCTCAATTAATAATTAATTTAATCTAAATACCCTTAATCCATCTTAATGTACCAATAATTCATATTTAAATCACCTAATTCACCTTAATTCATACTTAAATCACCTTTATTCACTCTTGAAACTTTCTATATTCAATACTTATTGATGGAATTTCAATTACTGTACATTTCCCCTCGTTTCTTTCTTTCTGGACTTTAAAATTTGGCGCCACGCATTGGCCCCGCCCACACTTCCGATCACGTGATCCCACACTTCCGGCATTTTCAAATTTGTCGCCACTTTTTCTCTGGCCCCGTCAGCTTTCTGAACATTTTTGGCTCTACTTAATTAACTATTCATCCGATTTCAATTTTTTTTGCGCAGCATTCTCCCATCATCCTCTTTCGATTACAAACACTCGTTTGACGCTACCACTTCTACGTTGCTCACAACTGCTGCCGACATATTTAGCGGACACGACCAAGCCGACATAGTCCAGTAATGCTTTCGCATTAAAAATAAACAGAGACAACTATGTGCATGTGTACAAAGCTCCCGGTTCAGGAGTCATGCAGCTAAACCCTGGTCTCCACTCTCTGGCCACTCGAAGCACCCATCATTAATAGGCTATTTAGCCTTTTTAAATTTGTCCTGTTGGAGCTCGGTGCCAATGGCAGTCATGAGTGGCGACATTACTTCGTAGATCATTTATCGAAACCACTAGCGTTGATCACTTTTCGCACATCACGTGATCATAGGTCCCTTCCTTATCGTTATAAAGCCTGGTAGAGCGTTTAATTCCTTCTTTCATCGAACAGTGATGACGGCGACATGTGCAATCCATACGTGCTGAAAAAGCTTTCCTGGAGCCTCAGGTTCTTTTTTTTTTTCGTTTCTAATATCGCAGCGAAGTTTTTTTCCACTCGACTGACGCTGCCGATTCTAGCCTCACACAAGCGGCCCATTATATTTTGAAATGCCGCTAGAAAAAGATGACCTTTGCTCTGCTTGCTATGAGGCGATTCAAAAAGGACAGATCTCTTTGACCTCTGCAGATTGCTGCCACGAATATCATATCACGAAATGCGCAGGAACTGGGGACCGTTGTATAAAAGCAACAAGTGGTTAAGGAAGCAAAATGCATGCGGATGAAAGGCGTCGCGCACGGCGCTCTACGGCACGCACCACTCTGGCGTCATCTGTGAGCGAGCGGTGGTCCTTTCGTTCGCTCGGCACGGCTGGTCTGGAGAGTAGCTCGCTTCCCCCGCTATCCTCGCCTCTGTCCCCTCTCGCATGGTTACGCCTTCAACATCGACGTGGCTCACCCCACGAACAGGCACCCAACACCTTCGCTCTCAAATTTTTTCTTGGTTTATGGCTATGCAACTCGCGCAACATACATGGCACAAATATGGACAAGTGTTTATAGTTTTCCCCGACCCCCGAAATAGGGTGCATAGAGCTCAGCATCATATATTCTGTTGCATGATGCAGCGCTAAGATGGACAAATTTCTCCAAAGGAGAGAGTGTACGAACACGGAAGTCGCTTACTTAAATTTATCATTTTCTCCAAGGGGCAAAGCCCTACTCATCAAAAGAAGGAAACAAAAGAGGATCCATTAATGTCATCGTCTTTTGTATGTGTCTCGTTCTGTTTAGAGCGGCGCAGTTTGGTTCAAATAACCAGAAAGTTTAAGTGACAATAATTTATCCCCCACTCTCCGGTGTTTCTTGTTGCTTTTTAAATAGGGAGCTGGTAAAGCATACAGCAGCTTAGCTCACTGCAGTTGTATACATTATCCTGTATAATCTCCTTATATGTACATCACGAGATTGAATTCTTCATACTCTAGCTCATTGTTTCATGAAGCCGCCGCGGTGGCTCAGTGGCTATGCTGCTCGGCTGCTGGCCCGAAAGACGCGGGTTCGATCCCGGCCGCGGCGGTTGAATTTCTTTGGAGGAGAAATTCGAGGCCCGTGTACTGTGCGATGTCAGTGCACGTTAAAGAACCCCAGGTGGTCGAAATTTCCGGAGCCCTTCACTACGGCGTCTCTCATAGCCTTAGTCGCTTTGGGACGTTAAACCCCAGAAACCAACCAACCAACCAACCAACCAACCATTGTTTCATGAAAGAAAACATTCATATACGCAAGAATAAAATGAAGATCTTTACCCGCATCATAAGAAAGAATGCGCAAAGTCAAACAATTCGTGATATGCTCTACTTGTCTAGAAAGCCCCCGTAGGCAGCTGTCTGTCCATTTCGGCAAACGAGGCCAAATCTTATATTCGGAGTACTCAACCCTTTCAAATTTCTGCCAAACTTCGCAGAATATACGTAGTGTCATTCATGATAGCGGGAGATAAATTCTTTATTGCTATCTTCAGCATGTGGGCGGAAATTTGACGGCAGTGATGCATAGTCGCCCTCATTGAGCTGGTTGAAAAAAACTGCGTACAGCAACGTGCTTTTAAACTCCTTCTGATAGAACGATGACCAGCACGAAATGATTAACGCATGCCAGATAACTTAAAAAGTGACAGAAAAAAAACATTTAACCAGTCTTTCGCGTTGCAAGGGCGATTTTACAAAGTGATATACTCACCGAAGTCGAGGCGCAGTGGCTTGATCGGCCGGCCCGGCTTCGGGAGGTAGGGGGTTCGACTCCTGCCGCCGGATACCCACCGGGCCCCCTGGAACGGGTACAAGCGTCCCGCGTTTGGTGCACAGCGGGATTCAACGCTTGGGAGAACCTCGCTAACTCGCCACCACACCTGACGCTTTACATCAGGTGTATCCAGGGGGCATGCATTTACACCACAGCACCAGCCGGTCAAATTAAAAAAAAATGTTGGTGCGGCCGATGACTGGCGAGGTTACGGTCTAATCACCACCGAGCTTCTTTTGTTAGACTTTATACCGTAACTTTTTTTAGCCTGGTTGTTGCCGGAAGAAGCAGTTATCATACCTCTTACTGCGTACTTTTTTCTTTTATTTTCAGGAACAGGACGGCGGAGGTGCGCCGTGCTTAAACGGCAATGTGTGGCAAGCTCCTTCGAGGGTGTAATAAAATGGTTGTAAGTGAGGAGCGCCCGCGTTTAAGGTAACCTACCGCAGCTGTAGAAGGGCGATGTTACTGACTTTTTGACCTTTCTAAGTGATAGTAATGGTAGGAGCCGTAGGTGCGCAGTATGAGAACATGGCAAATCTAGCTGAGAAGCCTACAGCTTCAATATTCAAACTACAGTGGGTTAACATCGCGAAATCTTCGTAATGCTAAATAATCTAGAAATGCTTGTTGATTTGACCAAGATCTCGAAAATCAGAGCATTCAGCAATCGTGTCCAGGTTAAAATGGCAACTGTTTAGTGAGGGTATTATGAAGCGACTGAGCTGTACTTTTCGTTTTCATATTTCTATATTTGTTTTCAACACAAATTGCTGATGGGTTTCAAGGAAAGTTCTCGGTTATGCTGAAAATCAGTAGTGATGAAGCTCCGTCTCTTGTTTTATGCAAGTACATGGCCCGCACTACTCCTCGTGGGCATCCGTTATTGAAGTGGATAATATATCACGTAACACACGCACAGTTCGACCTGCTAAACTGCTCTGTGCAGCGGCTCTTTCCGTGTGGCGACAAAAGAAACAAGTACAAAACACTTATATAGCAACACTCTCCAATGCGGAACTTGCAAATGCTGCGGTATACCAACTTTTATGGCGCTTTGTTTGTCGCGATGCGGAAAAATACTCATGCGATAAGCAGGAAGTTGCCTGAATGTTAGGTTAAGGGAACACGAAACTAATATGCTTAATTGTATTGACCACATCCTATAGCTTCATTGCTGAGAATTCACAACCCTCACAATCAGAATATCAAAATCCTATAATAGAAAGTCCTGAACTTTCAGAAGAAGCAAGGACTCGACCACGTGGAAGATCGTTAAAGCACAAAGGATCATCACTCTTGGTGACCTCTGCATCATCATGCCTTGCCTTGCATTATCGGGTAAGAAAACTGCGTATTTGGCATGGAGTGCAAAGGACGATGAGCATTTTTGCTTTCTTCCTTCCACATTGTACTTATTTATCCTCTGTCATGCATAAAGCCCTCTATGTATACATATAAATATCAGCAACAGACACCGTCAAATTTCAGCTCCATGTGTCTACCATCGGTCTTTGTCCGCGTCTTTGCGCTGTCTCAAGATTTCAAAACTTACACATTTTTATTTTTGATGAGAAAATAAGAGCAGGATAAAATGAGCAGCAGCAGCAATAACACCCTTGCTCTCGCTTTTGAGCTGCTTTTTAGAGAAATGCCTTCGCGAACGCAGCATGAGCATATTGTACGACACTTCGGGCCCCACTTTAACAACTACTCTATTTTGGATTCTTGAAAACCTAGGAAAATGGAACAGGCTGTATGTAGAATGTACCAAACCTGATTTCCTGGCTGAAGCTTTTATATTTACTCTAGACGCTCTGTTAGATGCTACCACATCGCTTACTGCGTTTTTTATAAATAACTCAGGCGGCGTCCTTACAAAATACCTTGGGAACCGGGCGCCTGCTGAAGCGTGCTTTTTATAATTTCCTATGTTTATTTTTGGACCTAAAAAGGATGCCTGTATTTTTCGGCAAGGTAATGTTTTCCACTCTACGTTCAGATTTCGAAACAACTTGCCTGAAATACAACACCAGGCGCCCGCTGTGCTTTACAGTGCATATACTACATTTCCTTTGCCTTCCCTCCCGAAAAAACCTCTTGACGTCATGTGCATGGCAAAAAGTGAACAAATGAACAGCGCGCAAACTCTACCCCAGTCTCAGAAAGCCCTGTATCGTCCATCACGGTCAAGCAGTGTTAAAAACAAATTGTTGAAAGCATCTTTCGTGCGAAATCTGCGTCTTGTGCGTGCAGTGACGAGAAACAAGACGCCCTTCCCGGCTGAGTAGTGCAGTGCTGCAACACTTCATTGTCCGAAGCGAAGGCATAGGACGACGAAGCATTGCATTCAACCCCCAAAACAAGGGGTGGGTATGGAAATGTATTTCGCTACGATGACTAAGCAGTCAAGTTTTCGCGCTTTATTCTCATCCGCTCAAGACCCCACGATGTTACGCGCTCCCAAAGGACCTGTGCAATACATCCGGTCCAAGCCCGAATGCATACGTTAAGAGACACTCATTCTCACTGCTCAGTATCCATTTCTTCACTAATACATGCATGTGCCCCAGCTCGATTGCGAGCTTCGGAGTGAAACAAAATCGCAATGGTTTGAAACCACAGATCGGCATTTTTATGTTGTCTAAATTTGAGAGGGTTGCGAGAGCGTTCTTAGCTATATTTTGGACTGAAACTGTCTGGTGCATCACCGTCGGCATACGTCCTTATCTTGCATTTGGTTTCCGTGCGCAGAGTTTTCGGCGCTTTATTGTTGCTTAGACCTTATCTAAGTTTTCTGCAAAGTTTATGTTCTCGTACGGGCGACTGTACGCCATAAAGGTGTTTTTTGCGACACAGCCCTCAGGGTGGTCGGCCAGGCCACTCTGTGCTTTTATCGAGTCCATGCTGCGCTATTTTTTTCGGGCCACTTTCTACGTTTTGTGTGCATAATTTCACCTGAACGAAAGGCTAGTTCTGAGTCTTCGCGAGCTTCCCTGTGCCTTGAAGTTTCATCTGCATGCCGTCACCTCCACGCTTAATGTAACAGTGAATACCGTTGTTTTTTTATTTTTTCGCAGTCACGGTAGTGTGTCGAAGTGTTGTCACAATGATTTGTCCAGACAAGGAGTTAAAGGTTGCAGTGAATTTGTGCAAAAAAAAATAGGTGCACTATATCTCACCTTGAGGCACTGAGAAAAATTCCTCCAAAATATCGCTCACCACAGTCGCCGGTGCTGAATCCAATGAACTAGGTTGGGTCCTGTATTATGCTTTTTCCGGCTACTATCGGAGCATGTGCTGCTAAACATGATTTCAGTGAAAAGGGCTTTGTTTCCCACCTCACAGGGGTAAAAGATGAGCACCCACCCTTGTCTGTCTCGTTCAGTGTCGGTGTTGATTGGAGCGCGACTGCAAAATGACGGTATTACTCCAGATCGCGCTACACTGATTGCGCTTATAGTTGCCCTCTGAAAGAACTGGTGCGGCACCCGAACACGTCGATTAAAAGTGAAGAGGTATATACATTTACTACCACCATCATCTATATCTCATACATTTCATTTGCAAAACTGAATGGTGCTGACTGCTCGCTCTCCCTGGAACACACAATCACACAAGCACACGTGCACACAGAAGTTCCCACGTTCGTATTACAACGCTGGGAGTATAAGCCAAGTTCCATGTCATTAATGCCGTCATCATCCGATCTGCATTGCCTCTCTCCTTGTAAAAAGAGAGACAACTACATGCAAGTGTACAAAGCTCCCGGCTCGGGAGTGAAGCAGCTAAACCCTGGTCTCTACCCTCTGGCCAATCGATGGACCCACCATCCGTAGGCTACTTCGTCTCTTTCTATTTGTCCTGTTGGAGCTCGGTGGCAATGGCAGTCATGAGTGGCGTCATTACTGCGCAGATAAATTACTGAAACAGCTGCCACTGATCACTCTTCGCTCATCACGTGAACATAGGTTCCTGCCTTTTCGTTATAAATCCTGGCAGAGCATTGAATTCCTTCAATCATCGAACAGTGATGACGGCGGCATGCGCAGTCCATACACGATGAAAAAGATTTTCTGAAATGTCAGGTTCTTTTTTCTCGTTTCTAATACCGCTGGGAAATTTTATTCTTCTCTACTGACGCTGCCGCTGCTAGCCGCGCACAAGCGACCCATTGTATTTTGAAAAGCCGCTAGAAAATGCTGACCTCTGCTCTGCTTGCTATGAGGCGATTCAAGGACAGATCTCTTTGACCTATGCAAATTGCTGCCACGAATTTCATATCACCAAATGCGCAGGAATTGGGGACCGTTGTATAAAAGGAACAAATGGTTATGGAAGCAAAATGACCAAGTGCTTGACGTACAGTTTTCAGATGCCTCGTAGTAATGGTGGCGGCACTAATAAGCCTTCAACCGAATTTAGTACAAAGCTTCCTGAGATGTGAGCAACTCTGGCAAACGGCAAAGACAAATTCGACAATCCTTCAAACATTAACAAAACTGTGTCCATTATACAGAGCTCCGTCGAAGACATGAGTCAGATCTACGCATAACTTCTTGAAGCATAGCATAATGGCAAATGAGAAATTTAGCTTCTATGAAAAAAAATTGACGACGTCAAGAAACAGTCATGACTGTCTAGAAATTCGAGGACTGCGCCTTGAACCGAAGACATCGGTTAACCCTGAAGGAGTCAAAATATAAAACTTAACAGAGGGCCTGAAAGACACATGGAGAAAAGGTACTAGAAAAATTAAACAATCTTACAATAGAGGCTTTATCTGCCCTTAACTGTAGCAAGCAATGTTGAAGGATTACGTTGCCGTCACTGGGACCCGGAGAAGGTGCATGTAGTTTTCATCCCTTCTGCTAAAATTCATTCCTTCAGATTCCTTCAGAATAAGCAATTTTATGTAAATATCATTAGCTTTTTTTCTGTCCTGTGCAATCATTTTACAGTATAAGTCTCCATTGTGTCCACTGTGGGAATCCAAATATCCTGATAACGCCTGTCTCCTATGTAAATATTGCTGTTGCTTGGTCTGACGTTCCTATCAACATTTTTGGAGCGCACGGGGAGGCGAGAACGACTACGAAGTTGTTGACGGATTGGTCGTAAACAAGTGTTCAAGAGCAAAGCGCCGTCCTTACAGTGGTCACTATATTTATCGCCGGGTGGAGCAGCTTCGGAGAACGCCCAGAACGGTTCTGTTCATGAGCTCCTCTTACGGAGAGGCCCTCTGGTGGTTCTCACCCAAACCAGTTGCTGCATCTGAAGGAAAGATGTGCAAGACGAGGGATGCATGGCAGTGCACTCACCGAAGACTTATCACAGCGGCTTCTCTGCCCGGTTCGACCTTTCAAGGGGAGGCGTTTAAATACTCCAGCCGGTTAACCACCGCAGAAAAAAAAGAGATAAAAGAGCCACCATGGGGAGAATGTGAATGGTCAGGTATGTCGCGATCCGGCGAAAAAAAAATGGAGAGGCCATTGAAGTTTATACGGAAATCATAAGCAAATTACGAGAAACATAATTAGGCGAAAAAATATTGAAGGGGCTTTACCTGAAGACTGGTTTATTTTTAATGTCTCGCACGTTAAGTGGTCGGTGGCGGAACGAATAACTCTGTGGGACAGCCGTTACGCGTGCAAGCATTGAGAACTCATTCATAAGTTTTGCATCGTCATAGTGAGCTTTACAGGACTACTTCTGATGACTACTTCTCATGAAGAGAGATTAGAGCGTAAGTAAAGCTGAAAATGGGCCTAATTCGTTCATATCTATCTTGCGCCAGTCTGTGTTCGTGGTTTTTGCGTCCAGTATTGTTCGTTCCCATGAGTCGCGCACTAATGAAGTTTAGTTAGGAGATTCACATGACAAATCTTTGTGACGTACAAATAAAAAAATTTTAATAACATTTGCGATACTCCCTAATGTGAAATTCGAGCGATACACTGTGCGATTCGGCGGCGCGAACGGCAGCGTCCTCTAGGCGCCGGCGACGAGATTATGCTTCGGTGGCGCAAGCGAGAGAGAGCTATCGTAGGTGCCGCATAGGAGTCTTCTACGTGGGCGCCTCCGGCCCGTACCCCAGGGGATGGTACACGGCCGCGGTCGTCCACGACGGTAAAACGGTAGATGCCCTTACTTTCAAGGTCCAGTCAGCAATTCACGCAGAAGAGGTTGTCATCGCCCTGGCAGCCTCCGATTCCTCCTCCAAATACATATCACCGACTCACGAGGGGCTCGTCGAAACGTCGTGCAAGAGTGGGTTACTCCCCTGGCTTATCGCATCTACCAAAATTGTAGCCGAGACTAGGATCCCGCGTACAGATCTCTTGTTTGGGCTCCAGGTCACCAAGGCCCACGTCACCCGACGCCGACCAGGACTCCGATTTGAAGGAAATATGCGATTATTACAAATCCACGCACCAAACTCCTCCCACCCCGTGCAAAGGCCTGGGGAAGGCCAACGAACGGGTACTCCTGTGCCTGCTTACTAACAGGATGCTGTGCCCGTTAACTATAAAGCATTTTGATCGCCGATTCGTTGGGCGGTGTTCGCACTTTGGGGCGGTGTCTGACACCTACCACATAGTTTGGGCCTGTCAGCAGAATCCATCCCAAACCCCTATCCCAAACCCCACCCGAGAGGACTGGAAGGCGGTGACCCTATCCGGCTGCTGCATCCTCGAAGCCCAAAAGGCCTTAACGTAGCGCGCCCGGGCTGCGGCAACCCCCAACGGTGTGCCTGACTAGGCATCCCAACTAGTGGTTCCCTTCAGGTCACGACCCCCAACACCATTCCCTATGATTACATAAATATTTTCACCACCACCACCTAGCCACTACTTCAGCACAGAGACCTACTGGGTCCATTGGGGGCATACGTCTATACTAGGCCGACGCGTATAACCTATCTCATGCAGCACATTTCACAGCACCGTGCGCCAACGGAGCGGTGCATGGCGCGACTGTGAGATGGCAGCGCGTAGGCGTGGGAAAAAAAATTAGGGGGACACTTTGTTGACCTTAAGTGCTGTGAGGTGAAAGCCTTAAGCGCAGTGTTGCTGCTTGCGTCACTGATCTGTGGTTAAGATGTTAGGCTTCGCCTCTAAGAGCAGAAAGCGACAGCGTCTTGCAACGCTGCCAAGGAGTCTCCAGAACGCCATCGCCCGTTCGGCTCTACGCCTTGCTCGACGGTAAATTGGTTTTTGAGAAAGGAAATGTGCCTGTCTCGCATATGTCGGTGTACACCTGAACCTCGCTGTAACGGAAGAGAGGGAGATGGGAGTGAACGAAGACGCCGTATTAGCTAGACGCGGCTTTGTTCCCTCCGAACTATTGAGCTTGCATGGCGGAGTGGTTAGCGTGCTGGTCTCGCACTCCTGAAACCCTGATTCGAATCCCCTACTCGACCAATTTCCTACTCGGTTTTATTTATTTGTTTGGTCTGACTAGAAATGTTAATTAGGCTAATTGTGGTATTTCCCATTGTTCTAGCGCCATCCATCATGTCATGTCACCCACCTGTCAAGTGATGGAACTCTCTAGAATGTTCGACACAATGTCTATGAAACGTCTAGAAACGTCTAACCAATAATAATGGTAAATGATAGTTAAGCATGACTTGCACATTTAGTGATACTAAATAATGTATGGTTAGTGATAGTTAACGTGGCATTAACTAGTACATTGATTAATTAGTGATAGTTAAGGTACAAGCGCTGTGCACAGTCCCACATGCCACTTCTTAACTACTATTTATTACCAATTAGTCATTAAGTACAATGATATAATCATAAAATCACTTTATATCGTGTTCCGATGTCTTTCGATTGCACCCGATTGAGTATCGATCGGCTATTGATTGCTATAGGCCCATATAAGGCATGCATCCCAAACGCGGACACATTTGCTAACACGTCTTGGTCACGACAGTATGAGGCATTTAAGGCTTTCGCCTCAATATCCCCTCTCCTAACCACCCTACCACCCCTCATACAATGGGGATAAGCGCACGGCGCGCTACGGCACCCACCACTCTGGCGCCATCTGTGAGCGAGCGGCGGTCCTTTTGTTCACTCGGCTGGGCTGTCCTGGAGAGTATCACGCTTCCCTCGCTATCCTCCCCTTTTATGCGAAGCATACTACTTTAGCCACCACTTCAGCCCTTCACCGTGGTTATGCGCCCCCAAATCACGTGATACATGACGTCACACCACGTGACACGATGACGTCACGGCAGTGGAGAAACGGGGGCCCACCTCGCGCCGTCGCTCTGGTTGTGCGCCTCCAAATCACGTGATACATGACGTCACACCACGTGACACGATGACGTATCGACAGTGCAGAAACGGGGGCCCACCTCGCGCCGTCGCTGTGGTTGTGCGCCTCCAAATCATGTGATACATGACGTCACACCACGTGACACGATGACGTCACGACAGTGGAGAAACGGGGGCCCACCTCGCGCCGTCGCTGTGGTTGTGCGCCTCCAAATTACGCGACACGATGATGCTTCGCATTCTCCAGGCTTAACCAAGTTAAGCCTCAGCCATTTTTTCCCCTCGCGCTTAATTACGCCTTCAACGTCGACGCGGCTCAACCTACGAAAAGGCGCCTATGTGCTGCGCTTTAAATTTTTCTCGCTTTATGGCTATATAACTCGCGCAGTATCCAAAGCAGCCTTTATGGACAACTGTTTCTAGTTTGCGCGACCCCCCCCCCCCCCCAGTGTGTTGCAAGGAGTTCAGCATCATATATTGTGTTCCATGGTACAGCGTTCAGATGGACAAATAGGATAAAGTTTACGAACAGGAGAGCCGCTTACATAAGTCTGTTACCTTCTCCAAGGGGCAAAGGCTTGAAAGGGAAAGAGGTAAGGGCACTAACGATTAATTTTTCTGCCAATATTCACCTGGGTAGAGCATTGTGAATGTTTTCTTCGTAGACCAGGCTGATTCGTTTCAGATGGCAGAATTCGTCGGTTATCTGTGCAAAATATGCAGCATTTACGCAGATATATACCTGCCTGCAACAGCATATAGGTGAGAAGAAAACAAAAAAATAACGCAGGCGCTGTATAGGTACAGGCGCCCAAATCGTTAGCTGGCGTGCGCGAGCGGCGACTTTTCTGTACGTCAGCGCCGTATGACGGAGCGAAGTTGGAAATAGGATGAGGCTAACCGCATGCTCACAAAGCACGCTCAGCTGGGGCCGTCGTCTGCTAAGCTGTTCCTTCTTAAGGACGTCACCCCTTATTATCAAGTTTCGACGAGCAGACAGCGTGAGTAGGCCAACGGTTTTGCTCGCATTTTACGCTGCGAAGAACAGCGTTGTAGCAACCAAGCGACGAAATAAAACTGAAAGATATGCCGAACACGCCCAATCATGCGATAAGCCGGAGAACATGGGTCATTATCGTTATGAAAGGGTTATCACTAGCTGAGGCAACAATCTGCAAATCTTCTTTTGTTTTCCTGATGAGGTAGCGAGGAGCATCTTGGATCCGGCTTTCGTCCCAGTAGGCACGTATGATTCTGCCCACTGAAGTCGCGGCCACTCCAGTTGCTTTAGCATCTCCTTCTGCGATGAGCCGCCCAAGGACATCCCTATAATTCGGAGTCTTGTCGCTTGACATACACGGAGTGGAATCTTGATAACTGTTACGAACTGCTGCGAGCACGGCTGCAGAGCAGCTTCACTTCAGTTTCACAGCGGCCTTTTAGTTTCGTCGCCAAGCTGAAGCATAAAGCACGCTGAGTGTTGATAAGCGCCCTTCGTTCAGATGAAAAAGAGCTTTCGCGTCAGCAAGTAACATATGAACGATCCATGTTCTCCCGCTTATCGCATGATTGGGAGTGTTCGGCCTATCTTTCAGTTTTATTTCCTCGCTTGGTTGCTACAACGCTGTTCTTCGGAACGTAAGATGCGAGCAAAACCATTCTTCTACTCACGCTGCTCGTCGAAACGCGATAATAAGGGGTGACGTCCTTAAGAAGGAACAGCCTGGCAGACGACGGGCCCAGCCCAGCGTGCTTTGTGAGCATGCGCTTAGCCTCATCCTGTTTCCAACTGCGCTCCGTCATATGGCGCTGACGTACAGAAAAGTCGCCGCTCGCGCACGCCAGTTAAAGATTTGGGCGCCTGTACACTTGTGGATCAGTGGCATGGAGCGTGTGGCGCGGCACAATGATGTACTCAAGACAAACTCGCTCAAAAAGTGGCTAAACAGCCAGGACGGGGTTGCAGTCTCCTTTTCGAATTACTGGATTCGCTTTCGAAATGATGTGGCATGCCTACAAACACAAATGGAGAAGATAGGACTCCGCGCCGTGTGCCACTGTGTAATAAGTACATATGACGCGGAAGTGGCTGGATTGCCGGCGCCGATACGTTTCGTGACTGTATGTGGATCGCAGTTGAAGTTGAAGTTTATTTTGTCGCTCTTAGTGGTACAAGTATCACTGGAAGAGAGAGGACACAGGGAAAAAAGCTGCTTGAATGCAGCTTGAGAGGCACCCTGCACTTTCAAAGGCTAAATTTAAGCATGCCGCGCTTGTTCCGGAATGTTGAGAACCTGCCTTTTTGAAATACGTTCTTGATAACGGTAAATGTTCGTTTTTGACTTTATTTTACAGATGTTATTGACGGCAGCTGGACGAGTACAAAGACAAGATATCAAGACGAGCTGCGAAGCGTACTTCTTAGATAATCAACCTACACGGGATTGGCGCCCCGAATTCTTCGGGATGCCGATCTGTTTGGAAGTACACGGTCAATGGTCAACACCCGAAAACCACAGCATGCCAAAATTTTGTGATATATAAAATGTAACAGTTTTTCTGCGGTAAACTGTGGCGCCAGACGGTAGTGTTTTTTCGACCAACGACTCAACGGTAACTTTTGCTTTCTCATTCGTTTAATGAAGCCATATGGAGCTATGGATCTCGAATAAGCACATTTTAACGTTTTGCGTAAACTTCAATTTCATATACGTCTGAAGGAACTCTCAGGCTGACCTGAAATTTCATAGAGGTTAATCGATGGCATTCGTTTCTTGCTAGTATTTGTCCCGCATGACTTCTTCTTCGCTGCATCCAACGTGTTCATGATATTTGCAATCATGGCGATTCCGACCCAGGAGCGCAAAAGAAAACGAACCGGTTTGTCCCTAATCCATTAGACGACCTTTAAAATAAGCAGCACAGTGATTCGTGGCCTCAACCTACTGCATTATTAGGCAACCCTTATAATCCTGCACACACCACTGGCTTAGGCAATAGTCAGCGTGTCTGGGTGGTCCTTCTTGGCTGCTGTGAAAGCAGCACTACTGTGCCCTCCCTCTCCCCCCCCCCCCCCCCCCCAACCCCTCGAAAACCTTGTGTCTGCTGAAGTAAAGCATTCGTTGCAAGCAGCAGGTCCCCCGCGCCTATAGCCTCAACAAGCACCAACCACTTGCCCCCGCTGCACCCCAGTAGCGGGCTGCCCATCTACCAACTCCATCGCCCCGCCGCGGTGGCTCAGTAGTTATGGCGCTCAGCTGCTGGCCCGAAAAACGCGGGTTCGATCCCAGCCGCGGCGGCTGAATTTCGATGGAGGCGAAATTCTAGAGGCCCGTGTACTGTCCTATGTCAGTGCACGTTAAAGAACCCCAGGTGTCGAAATTTCCGGAGGCCTTCACTACGGCGTCCATCATATCCTGAGTCACATTGGGACGTTAAACCCCCATAAACCAAACTACCAACCCCATCTTCGATCCGTCGACCCAATCCACGAACCCCTCCTTCACCTCCAGAACTGACACTCACCTGCCAAACTCTACCTTCCTGATGTACCAGTGGGCAAATAACATACGATAAAAGATGGGTGGATGGTTGGATTGGTCGTACCCCTTGTTAAGAGAAAGGCAGTGTATGGATGAGCAGCACATCCACTACCCCTAGGCCATTGCAGCGGATGAGCCCACTTCTTGGTACCCTCGGGGCATCTGTTATATCTACGGGCGATTTGCACGTGAACACCTACGCTGGCTTCTCTAAACGGCCCTCGCCAGGAAAGCGACACAGAAAAGCACCCATAGGCAGCTGTCGTTTCATTTCGGCAAACGAGGCCAGATCTTATATTCGTAGTACTCACCCCTTTCAAATTTTTGCCAATCTTCGCAGAATATATACGCACTGTCATTCATGACAGCGGGAAATAAATTCTTTCTTGCTATCTTCAGCATGTGGGCGGAAATTTGACGGCAGTGATGCATCGTCGCCCTCATTGAGCTGGTTCAAAAAAACTGCGTGCAGCAACGTGCTCTTAACTCCTTCTGATAGAACGGTGACCAGCACGAAATGATTAACGCGTGCCAGATAACTTAAAAAACGACAGAAAAAAAAAACGTTTCACCCGTCTTTCGCGTTGCAAGGGCGATTTTACAAAGTGGTGTACTCACCGCAGTCGAGGCGTAGTGGCTTGATCGGCCGGCCCGGCTTCGGGAGGTAAGGGGTTCGACTCCTTCCGCCGGATACCCACCGGGCCCCCTGGAACGGGTACAAGCGTCCCGCATTTCGTGCACGGCGGGATTCAACGCTTGGGAGAAGCTCGCTAACTCGCCACCACACCTGACGCTTTACATCAGGTGTATCCAGGGGGCATGCATTTACACCACAGCACCAGCCCGTCGAGTAAAAAAAAATGTTGGTGCGGCCGCTGACTGGCGAGGTTACGGTCTAATCACCACCGAGCTTCTTTTGTTAGAATTTATGCCAGAACTTTTTTCTAGTCTGAACGAAAAAACGTAGCGTTGAAACGGGACACAGAAAGATGAGGACAGGACGGGCTACTTTTTTTCTAGCCCGGTTGTTGCAGGATGAAGCAGTTATCATACCTCTTGCTGCGTATTTCTTTCTCTTTTTTTCAGGAACAGGGCGGCGGAGGTGCGCCGTACGAGTGCTTGAACGGCAATGTGTGGCAAGCTGCTTCGAGGGTGCAATAAAGAGGTTGTAAGTGAGGATCTGTCTCGTTTAAGGTAACGTACAACAGCTGTAGAAGGGCGGTGTTAGGGACTTTTGGAACTTTCTAAGTGATAGTAATGGTAGAAGGCATAGGTGCGCAGTATGAAAGCATGGCAAATCTAGCTGCAAAGCGTGCAGCTTCAATATTCAAACTACAGAGAGGTGACGTCAGAAAGTCTTCGGATTGCTAAATAATCTAGAAATGCTTGTTGATTGACCAAGATCTCGAAAATCAGAGCATTCAGCAATCGTGTCCAAGTTAAAATGGCAACCGTTTAGTCAGACACACTCTGAAGCGACTGAGCTGTACTTTTTGTTTTCATATTTCTATATTTGTTTTCAATACAAATTGCTGATGGGTTTCAAGGAAAGTTCTCGGTTATGCTGAAAATCAGTAGTGATGAATGTCCGTCTCTAATTTTATGCTAGTACATGAACCGCTTTACTCCTCATGAACTTCCCTTATTGAAGTGGATAATATATCACGTAACGCCCGGAAATTTAGCGACCTCCGTCTGAATTCAATTAATCTTTCTCATTTACTTTGGTACATTTAATAGAGTGTGCGAGTGCGCATTTGTTCGCACTAAATCAGGTTCCTAAATGTGTCCTGCCGTTTTGGAACCTTCAAGGACATTTACATTGGTGATTAGGAGCAACTCTCGAATTCTGCGCCGGATCAAGATATCGTGCTGGTCCTACCACAACTTTAGATCTTAGTTCAATTCACCCTTTGAAACATGCTTTTCGGTTTCGCGGAACACAAAACCTTCCTCCCAATGGCTGACTCGAATACGCGCGTAGTTAAAAGCTCCCTAAATGTGTACGCCTGGCATGCTATGCGTAACTGGGAAAACTGCGCTATTGTTCTTCTCTCCACGCGGATACCTGCTGTCCGCTGAAGTGAAGCCTCTGATCCCAGCATATTTAAAAAGTTACATAAGGAACAAAAAGGCGCACACGTATCGGTATCTGAAAAATTCTTACAACTTAGTAACATGTTAGTTGATTCGAGACATCCCAAGCACCAATAAACGCAATCACAAGCTCAAAGCACGTCGTGCTTGTCGACAACAAAATCACAAAACTAATGTACAAATACTGAGAACCCATTTGCCGCAACCACAACAGCCATAAGATGAGGGGAAACGAACTGGAGATAGATCGGAAACAAGCTCGTGCCAACAGATTAAGATGGCAACAAGCAAAATGTCAAATTGAAGCACACTACTACTCTCCATACTCTTATGCGCAATAGTTACCAAGACAGCATCACTAAACCTTGAAACATATTTTGTAATCATTTTTCTCTGGAATTTAAAAAGTGAACACATTTACACTGCTATATAAAATAGTAGGCACCAAAAGTACGAAAAATATTACTGTACCACTGACGTGTAAACAAGGCGAAACTCTGAACAACAAATGAAGAGTCGGTCCAAGAAACACCTCGATCAGTATTTGACCGCAAAGCAAATGCACACAGAGATAAGAACATAACATCGCAGATCAGCCTTCGAAACCTACATAACAAACTTAATACACAACTCATACCCGTGTAAGAATAAGGCATACGGAGTGACACATCATTTATTTAACAAAATGCTGACACACAGTAGTTCATAACCTGAGAGCATATATAACCCAACTCTGCGTCGAAGGCTCAATCCTATTCATTAAAACCTGATAGAGTGAACAAAAACAATTTTTCAAATTAAAATTTTGATGCGCCACCTAATTCCCAACCCCGCGGAATGAATCAAATCTAATTCCTATTCACTAAAAAGGGTTTCATTCTCTTGCAACATTGTCAGACCATTTCCAACCCATTGCACTAAATTTTCCTCCGGACAGATTCTTGGGAGACTTCTCAAAGATGGGCTCTATAATTGCCTATACACTCTTTACATATTTGCGAAAAATCGGTACGGATTCCCTGTGGTCTTATAACACATAAACCAACACATACTAGACGCCAAAACGAGCAATGCGACAAAATTCTAGTTTTCCTTGTTAATAAAATCATTTCAAAATCACTCAACCGAATTAGATAACAGGATTTTTACGCAGTCACGACAGCCCACAAAATCTCACCACACTCACAGCCAGCATACTTCTAAACAGTGTTATAATTTATAGTTAACAAAAAACGAACCTACCGCACAGAACAGCACAGGGCTTCCCCCCAGTGTTAGCAAATTAAAACCTTTACATTTAAATAAAACAACAGGCCTTGTAAACACATAAATGCCAAAGAAAACCTACACCTAAGCTTACGCATAATACACCATAGCGCAGGGCAAAACCTGGGCGAGAATACAGCACAAGACTCCCTAGACTTAACTCAGCACTGCAGAAGTGGCTCATCTGACTGGGCTGAGTCCTCTTGTGAACGAGAAATAATAGTGTAACGTAGCAAATTTGATGTACAGAGCAAGCGGTCGTTGTATTGAAATGAAGTATTCTGCCCTGCTAATGTCATGACTTGCTCAGTTTGTTAAATCCCTTGAATAATTTTTCAACTTTCTGCACTTCTTGTGCAATAACAAGCTTCTTATTGACCAGGCTCGGGTTCTCACCTTTGTATCGCAAAAAAAGACTCGTTGCGATCACGGAAAAATTAAACAATCCTGCCCAGCTGATACCAATGCAATTAAATACTTTCTTTTTCCTCTGTTTCCGAACGAAACATGGTACATCTGAGTGCTGTGATGTCCTCTGCGGAATATATGGCATATGTAAAGAATTTACGTATGTTTGGGGTTTTTATATTTAGTAGCACATTTCTTAGCAGTCCTTTCTGCACTGCTACTGGGTCAATCAATCAGTCAATCAGTCTTTATTTCGTCCGAACAAAAAGCAGAGAACACAGACAAAAAAGTACTGATGGGCTTGACAGGCTTCTGGGCTAAATGTAAAAAGGTAAAATGGTCGTGGCTAAATTATGCAAAGAGCAAAACCAACGAACGTAAAGGCTAAGAATATAAATCACGGCGATCAACAAGACCAATCGGTGGTAATTAGGAAGAATGGCCGACAATAACTGGCCACATGAGTCTTCATTGGTCTTGGACCTTCACTGCTATTCAGCAGCGTTGTTTAACAAAAAAGAATTAGGCAAAGAAATATTTGCTCTTCAGGATCACCCCCGACCACATCATTCCTAAAATGTCGCAACATCTTTGCCCCCTTGGTACGTAACATAGGCTTCTCTCAAACTGGACACACTACTCTTATTTGTGATAACGAAGAATTACTCATTGGCATCCTCTCTATCGCCGCAATATGGCTACAATGGGAAGTTAAACACCATTCTCGGAATCTTCGTAGTTAAAGAAAATATCGTCCTGGTCCGGGGTTCAACCGTGACCACCGCTTCACCGAAGCAGTCGATCTACCAACTGAGCTAACTTTGCTCCTGGTTATCCGTCCTAGTCAGCTGAGTTGGTACAGTGGCTGCTCCGGTGAAGCGGTGGTCGCGGTTGAGCCCCCGACCAGGACGAAATTTTCTTTAACTACGAAGTATCCGAGAATGGTGCTTAGCTTTCCTTTGTTGCCGTATGGCTGCGCTTGGGCATGCTGTACCGCTGCGCAGAGAATGTCAATATCAAGCTTTCAGTATCTTGTATTGTATTCCGTCATTATTGCTAGCTGTGGTTCCCCCAGACCTTTATTTTCATCTGATTTCCTCCTGTGCTGTCTGCCGGCAAGTAAAAGCATTGTTGGCCAAATGTTTTAGGGGAATCCCCCAATTTGGAGTAGATTTGTAATAAGGGAGTAATTACTCATTGACCACCGGGGTTCAGCCGTGACCACCGCTTCATTGTTCCCACTTCTAGTTATTGATCAATTCGCTCTCGCCCTACCATAAGCTTGCCGTCCTGGTTAGCTCAATTGGTAGAGCGACTGCTCCGGTGAAGCGGTGGTCCCGGGTTCGAACCCCGGACCAGGACGAATTTTTCTTTAACTACGAAGTTTCTGAGAAAGCTATATAGCTTTCCTTTCTAGCCGTATGGCTGCGCTCGGGTGGATGTCAATGAGTAATTACGCCCTTATTATAAAAGCATTCTTGGTCACAGTGGACATCTTAATACGTGTACTGCCGTAGTGAAATAACGAGGGAATCAGTGAAATGGGTGATGAATTTCTTGGTCACCTTTTCAAAAATTTCCCTCACAACAATAAATTCCTTTTTTTCTGCATCCATCAACACCCCATTCAATTCTTCATGTCTTTCTGGAACATCCTTGCTGCCGTTTAAATAAAACCTGTAGCAGTGTTCTTTTGTGTGACGCATCTATATGACCTACTTATTTCTGTAGCATTCAAAATGGTCGCGGTAGTAGTAATATCCCGGTAGTGCGAGTCTTTCTTTTTCAAGACTTCAACCACACAATCTCACTCACGGGAATGCAGATTAGTCGTAATTACGCTCATCATATGTACGAGTACACTGATCAGTGGCGCTGGTGGTTTTCACCGCCGAAGTCCTATACTGAATACCTATGCCTTCATCTTACTGGCGTTCACATTATATGCGCTGAAAGAATGTCGCACTTGAGCTTGATCAACTCAAGTTGGTCGTTCTTGAGGCCATTTTTAGCACATAAAAAACCTGCGATGGTAACCTTGGAGTCCCCGCAAAGTAAATAAAGCCTATGTTGCATTGCACGTGGTCAGTCAGAAAAGTGGTTGATTAGACATCCGCTTCACCGGAGCACTCGCTCTGCCAACTAAGCTGACTATGACGAATAACCAGGAGCTAACGGGACTGGTTCATCGCCGCATATTCCAAGCACCGTCGATACCAGCCATGCTGCCAGAACACTGCTTAAACTACTCAACCATTCATGCCGCACTGCAGGTTTCAATGTAAAACTTAGTGGTTAGTGTTTATTTTCTCTTTCTGCTCCGGGTTATCTGAGAACGGCTCAAGCTCCTTAAAGATGCTTAACGTATCGATACGATGCAGGTGTTTAATTCTAAAGACGCGAAGTACCATGGTAAAGCGTATCCCGCAGCAACCAAGTTAGCTGCGACAATAACAAAATATAATCAGTAGAGAATAATTGGTGTCCTGAAGCAAATATTGCAGAATGTTTTCGTCATGTGTACATTAAGAGGTGCTACGCTGCAGCAACCGGAAAGTAAAAGTGGTCTTAATGCTGCTGTAGAGATGTGCCTTTCAGTCGCAGTAAACAGCGATCATCTCCTTCGCTATAAATTTCTTTTTTGGAATAGCGCTTAATATACCTGTCGCCTGTTAAGAAGCCACTGTAGCAGTGTCACCGTTGTATGCTACGGATATATTGTCAACACATTACGGGCAGTGCATCAGCCCCTTGGCACTGCTGAAAAAACACAGCTGGCGGCTTCGCATTGTTAAGCACAAAGCGCGATTAAGGTGTCCACTAACCTAGGAGGCCGGTGAACTACCTTCCTCTTCCTAAAAATCGACGGAGTTTAAACCTTCTGCTGATTCTGACAAAAGGAAAGGCGCCTAACTACCTCAATTTGTGTGTGTACGTCACCGTTAACTCGCAGCGCGATTGGTTTGTCCACTGAGACATTGAGCCAGTTACTTTGCTACACAGAAACTTCAGAGACACACCGCTTAAACCCGCGGAGTGCGGTTAGAAGTGTTTGAGAACTGAAAATACTTTATCTCTATTCGGTTATTTACGGTTGGCTGCGACGCTCACCGTCTACCCTGCACAGTGAGTTAACATGTCACTCCACATACGCTACGACTGTGCTGTATAGGTTTATTGGGGTTTAACGACCCAAAGCGACTCAGGCCATGAGGGACACCGTAGTGAAGGGCTCCGGAAATTTCGACCACCTGGGGTTCTTTAACGTGCACTAAGACCGCACAGTATATAGGCGTCTAGAATTTCACACGCATCGAAATTTGACCGCCGCGGCCGGGGTCGAACCCGCATCTTTCGGGTCAGCAACCAAGTGCCATAACCACTGAGCCACCGCTGAGACAGTTACTGCTCCTTTCCTTTCCTCTAAATTCACAACCACAACAGAGACGCAGAATGGATGGATTGGTGGCACAAACTTTATTTAGCAAGAGAATTCGAGGCCCGCAGGCCTGCTGGGCATCCGCACGACCCCACTCACGGTCTAAACGTTCATGTGGTGTTGGTCCATGACGTATACGGCCCGGCTGACGGCAATCTTGTGCTTGTTTAAGTGCCGTGTCTCTGCTTGTTGTACCCATCTTGCAGGTATTGCTGTTTGGATGGATGCGTCGCTGGACGGGATCTCTCGGCTGTGTGTTGGCTGCTGCGCAGATGCTTCGGAGCAGCTGCTATGGCTGCACGGTTGATATATACAGCCCTCCTTGTGAGCGGAAAATTACCTTGCAGGCTTGCAGAGGTAGTGGCGCCATCTGTCTGTTGCGGCGCTCAACAATCCTTATGGCGCGCAGCTGTGTTGCGTCGGGTTTGTACGTCGAACGCCACGCGGACGCCGGCAGCTACGCGAGCCCTGCGTTTTCTGCTTGCGCTCCTGATTTTTATGCGAAGCATATTAACGTAGGTTTCGGGCCTTCGCGCGACGCCCGGCGGTGGCCACCATTGACCTAGAAGTGAGATCACATGATTTGACGTCACGTGATGACGTCACACCGGCTGCAGATGGGGCCTCATATCGCCGTCGTAGGGTGCCTCGATGCCACGCTGCGCCGTACAGGGCAACGTTACTAGACTAGTCTAGTAACGTTGGTACAGGGTGGAGACACGGCCTTAGTGGGCGCCATCTTGGGGCAAGCGCTGAAATGCGGGGCTACGGAGCGTCGGCCGGTATCCTTCTTTAGAACGCGCTTTCGCTAGCAGGCTGAGCTGTACAAGGTTTATGAGGTGTAAAGGTTTCTGCATATATGCTCACAGTTCTGAGCACTTTTTGCTTAGGGATATAAATGAGAAAGGAGCTAGCGTTTGTTTACAAGCGCAGATTTTAGAGCAAATGACCTCTGTGCAGCTAGGACAGCCCTTACTTTTTGGCCGTCTCAGATGCTCAAAGCGGTTATTTTAACTGCAGTGACCGCTTTATAGAGCAATGCCTTTTGTACTGCCAGAACATGACAGAGTTTATACGGTGCATGACATGCAATAGGCTTTAACTGCGTCTGTTGATGCAGATGAACAACTAGTTGACGTTTTATTCAGCCGTGCATATCAAAAATATTTTGCATCGCAGTCGTCTATTGTAGACAGTAAAATAGACACAGCAGAAAAAGATTATCCGTGATGAGTACACCAAACTTTGACTCCTGCCATACGATGATGTATACAGCATTTTATTTCAAAACAATCATCAACCGCTCGAAGCTGCCTCTGGCTGCATGCCTAGGAGGAGACATCTCGTAAACAGTTTATTCAATGTTTGTGCCAGCGACAGTTTTGCTGCCGTACCTATCATCCGATTCTTCTGGCTGGCTTAGCCAACTCAAGTAAATGCGCAGGCGCATCGTCACAAACCGCTCTAACAGTCTGTTCATAAGATTTGGGTGTTCCGCGCAATCAACCGCTGGAATGGGAACGGTTTGTTCGATAAGGCATTTAATGTAGGGGTGTGCGAATATCAAATTTTTCGAATACGAATCGAATACGAATACTTGATTCCGAATATCGAATCGAATATCGAATAATCAAGGACAGACGCATTTAACCACTACAAAACATTTATTTGAGCACCCAAGAACATCAAAGTTCAACTATCGATGATTAAATGAACACAAAAGGTGTGTGTGGCTGCACAAAAAGTATAAATGTCTCGAACATTATTCTTAGAGGAGTGGAAATATAAGAGAGGATGGCTAGTACACAGCATTGATTAAGGCTAGCTTGCCATCAGCACAAAAGCGCGTTGCTGGGATGAACATAAAAGGTTGTCGTGAAGGAAAATCAGCTGCTCCACTTTTTCAGGCAGAAGTAGTTCCCTTCTGGCTTAAACGACTCCTCCAGCCACAGAGAATGCCCTCTCACTTGGCACTGACCTGGCACGTATGGCGAGGTACTTCGTGCACAGCTCTGAATATAGCAGCTTCGCAGGTAAAGCCACAAAAAAGCTCAGCAGCGCAGTTAGCTACGGCATGGCCCTTGGAGGAAGGAAAAATTTTCCTTCCTCGAAGGAAAAATTCGAAGGAAAAATTTTCCTTCATCCATGCGCATTGTTCTGGGCGCCGCCTTGTTGTTATGTCTCGGTCGATAGTGCTTGCGGACTGAAATGAACGCCGGTGCTCACAATGAATATTCGGCTAGATACGAATATTCGCGTCGGGTCAAATATTCGAAAGAACACGAATACTTGGATTTCGAATCGAATACGAATACTAAAAATATAATATTCGAAATATATTCGAAAATTTCGAATATTCGCACACCCCTAATTTAATGGTCTTCATTGGACTCTTCAAACGACAGATGTCTTTTTGTTCCGATAGGTTTTTAAAGAGACTTTCGCACGAAGAAACAAAGTCAAGAACTTGCTCGTTCACATATACATGGTTACGGGCTCCAGCATTATATTCTTTCAACTGCACTAGGGTATGCTCCTCTCGTACCTCTTCAGAAAGAAGCATTCGTGTGCACGGGGCGCAGGAGCTTGCGGAAAGCGCAAGGGGCCTTACCAAGAACCCGGCCAGGTGAGCGACGATGTCGATTTCAGCTCTTGTCAATGACTCTATTGCTTCAATTTCAAGGACGGCTGACTCGTAGGCAGGTTTTTGCAACAAAACCTCCCTGTTCATAGACTGCATTTTCACTTCCTACTCTGGCCACAAAAGTGGGTAGGTAGCACGTGGGAGGTTCACCCGTCAGCCTCTATTATATTCTTTTTCGAAAAGGAGAGAGGGGAATGCTCCTTAATCTGCGTGAACCGGAAGCCTCGACGGCTGCTACCAACTTTCAAGATCGAGTGTAAAGGGCAGCTGTTGAAAGAGTACAATGGCGCATTCCTTCGACAAATATCGGGCGCCACCTGCTTCACGTGTTTTCACCGCGGCTCTGATAAAAAAAAAATTGCGATCGCGAGAGAGTAAAGATCAACGTGAGACACTCCGTGAATGATACGGAAGTTGAGTGTAGCTCACTGAAAGTGAAAAGACGCAATGATTCATATATTTAGCTTGTAAGCCTTCATATAACTGGTAATTCAAAATGTTCCGCCTCAAAAACAAAGCGCGCTACTTCCAATGCCAGGCAGTGCGATGCAACACGTGCTGTACTCACGTTTCTAACTAGGCTTCGAGCTGCAGCTTTGAAGGCACACAAAAATTCCTGTTGCGCACAGTGCGAGATTGGTGAACAAGGCAAAAACATATATTCAAACCGCACAAAGTCAGTGCTTACAAGCGGATGGGCGAAGCGGTGAGGTGTAATGTTATTCCTACTTAAAGCACATAACTGTGAGCGACATTTAGAAAAAGATCTAAAAGCTTTAGCGCAGACAACGACCACGAAAAAGACGGCACACAAACACAAGCGCTTGTGTGTGTGTGTGTGTGTGTGTGTGTGTGTGTGTGTGTGTGTGTGTGTGTGTGTGTGTGTGTGTGTGTGTGTGTGTGTGTGCGTGTGTCTCATCTTCCTCGTGGTCTGTGTCTGTTCGCGCTAAATATTTTTACATTATCTATATGAACCAACTAGCCAAAAAAAGAAGTTTTAATGATGCATAAAAACAGCAGACATTGTGGCATACCTCGTAGATCTTCGCGTTGTCATTCGCCTTCCAGTTCTCACGCTTCACTTTCGCCTCCCACATTTTCTCCGTCCCTCATCCCGTGGAAAACGAAAACATCGAGCTCCTTTCTTCGCCGAGCCGGCACACAATGGAACACAACACCCTGGCATGCTATTTTTCGTGAATTAAAGCAGTTCATCAGCTCAGAATCCAGCGCAAAACACAGCTTCGTACCCTCCACAGCAGCGGTACGAAAAGCGACTTGCCCCAAGATGGCGAGCGCGGAGAAGACGGCGGCGCGGCGCATGCCAAAGCCTGTCACCACCCTGGACGGCGGCGCTCGAATCGAGGCACCCTACGCCGCCGGACTAGTCGGACGTCGCCCGGCGGAGGCCTCCACGCTTCGGTGACGGCGCGCGACGCGGCGGCAGCGCCACCATCGCTGCATCACGTGATATGTGACGTCACGCAAGGGATGAAGCGGCGCGCGCCCGCCGTCGCGTCAGTCTCTGTGCCCGCAATCGCGCCAGCGTCTTTGCGCCGGGCGTGTATCCGGTCAAGATGCCTCCAAACGCTAAGGACGTTAAACGTGCAAACCAAGAGTCATGCATTTACGGACCATAAGAGTGTTTGTCGGGCTGCAAAGAATAAAGTACAACGATTAACCTAAAACCACGTCTCCGTTACTTAGCCCCATCCACACTGAGGCAGCTGCTTAACATGCTTCGCATCCACTGGGCTTAACCTTGATAAGCCTCCAATTTTTTTCTTCTTCTCGTAGGTTCCGATGACATTAGTCCACTCGGGAGGATTAAAGTCCGTCGCTTTGAGAGCCTCGCCCTCAACTTGCACATGGGCGCAGTTGTTTTGGAATTTCTTTTGATGGCGCTTTTATCTTGGTGGTAAGAAAAAGACGTTAGAGTCGTCCTAGAATGTATCACGCACAACTCTAGCATCTTTTTGCTACCACCGAAGTAAAAGTGTGTTTAAGAGAAATGCGATTACCGGAGCGCATATGCTCCACTCTGTTCGCGTTTCTTTCCATCCTGATAGTACGTATTGTTGTGTATAAAACTCTTTCGGACGCGCGGAAACTCCACTAGGCATACAGGTACTGCACGTTTTCCAGCGATCAACCCATTTGACAAATAAATGAAGTCTGACTCTCACCTCTGCAATTATCGTCTCGAGCCACGAGCAGATAAAGGAGCTGTCAGCCTTAGCGCTCACACGTTCTGGACGCTTTTGTCCCTGAAAGTGCATTCTTTACGGGACGAGTGGAACGCAGAACTTTTAATCTCTGAGTTTTCACTCCGTTTCCTTTCTTGTATTTTGTAATTGCGGCACATACCGTGAGAAGCCGGCAAGAAATGTATCAGAGTCCGACCTTACGGGTTTAAAAGAACAAATGCTCACCATAGTTCTCACGAACAGGATGGGGATTTCTTCTGTTAATGTTTTCATCTCCCAAATTTTCCAATTGAGCAGCTGTGTACATGTGAACATGTGTACATGGACGACACGTAGGCGAATAATCTGTTTTTGTTTTCTTTCATTTTGGTGCGACCCAAAATAAGGACCAATCCGCGAAAGCGCGAAACGAGGCTAGCAACATACGCTTACGGAGAAGCAGGTCAGGAGTCATCATGTGAAATACCACCTATGACGTCATGCCTGCTTCGGAGCAATTCAGAGAGTTGTCTGATACCCGGAAGGTTTCGGGGACGAAAACCGTAGTGCTGCCGCGTTAATAAATATTTTCAATCCATCCTCTATAAAATTCTTCCGCTTTCTTTAGGGAGCTGGGTAGAGCACTGCGAGGGGATATTAAACATATCCGCCTTCACTGGAGCATCATCTTCATTCTTAGACCAAAACGGCGAAAGCGTAAAGTGGCGGAAGGACAGCAAATCTGACAGCAGTGGACATTAGCGCTGGTACCAATGCTTTAAGCATAGCATATGCACTGACTGCGGGTGAACGTGGCGTCGTCGATCACTTGTATACACGGTGTAAGCACGTACACTGTTGCTGTTGACAGGCGCCATGAAAATCAAATTTCCTTCTGAATTTTTAGGTGTTATGAATGCCGTTAAGGCCCACTGAGAGCAATTTATCTTTTGGGGTATTCAGAGTCAAACAATGCACCACTATATCTCACTCTCAGCCCGTATAATAACCGAAATATGCGATTTCAGTGCACGTTAAATAACTCCAGGGGCTCGAAATTTCCGAAGCCCTTCACTACGGCGTCCCTCATAGCCTGAGTCGCTTTGGGACGTTAAACACCATAAAAGCAAAACCTAACTTACAAAATTAACATCGCTTAGCTTAGGAACGCGCCCCTCAGTACTGTAATGATTGTGGGACAACTTCAGTTCAGTACATTTAATCTTAGTTTCGACATTTCACAACGTTTACGTCAAGTGTTGAAATTGTCAAACTCCAAACCTAAAAGTGCATCGACTGTTGTGCCTTATTTTTCAAAATGTGCAACTGAAACAAGCAAGCTTTTCATTGACTAGATCACTTCGATTATAACTAAATATTCTCACATACGAAGCCACAGCTTTCTCGTCGGGACTTCCCAAAGAGCATAACCACAGCTGTGGTTGAGGTACATTCTGGTAATATTCTTGATTTCATGGCCTTCATATACGCAATTCTAAGCATGATACACTAGATGGATCACTTTTGATGACCTACCTTATTTTTCTTTAGCGAAAACAAAAATGTTAAGGCAAATCACTGCTGCAACAATTTCAGTCTTTTCTGACACGCGGATCAGCGACAATGCAACGTGCCCAATTTCCATTCATGAATGCGGTTAAAGCGAGCTACCAAACAGTTTCTGTGGTTGCAACTTCAGTGGTTATCACTAATCAGCAGCTATCACCTGCGAACAAATTGCATTTGGTTGCCAAATACTTGTTCAGTCGTTAGGCGACTAAAATCGAGACAGGATAGACGGCGACATGGGAAAGTTACGGCGACGGTCTGTTGCTGCAGATATGAATCAAAATATACAAGGAATAAAAACTATTGCCACCCATGGAAAGCTTCTACAAGTTATAAACAAGGCCTACTGCTCCTGAGGAGGAAACTATATAGCAATTGTGCCCTCACACATCACACATGATAGAGATGATCTAAAGCGCAATGAAAGTATTGTGGGGAAAAAGGCTTAAGCAACCGGGTAGAGAAACCTGTGGAACCGGACGCGTACACAAGACAAGGAATTCACACGAACGCCGCTGGAGCGTAGTCCGTGTCAATTCCTTTTCTTGTGTACGCGTCCTGTACGGCTGGCTCCTCTAACGATACCATGCACCAACTGGCCCAACAAGCTACGCTTCTACAAGGTCTAAGCTAGCCACGAGAAAAAAGGAACGAAGACCTAAAGAAATAAGAAAGAAGGGTAAATCACTTTGAAAACGAATGAAAATTGATAATGTACTAGATGAAAATATGTCCCCCAGCTACAGGTGCAAAAAGAAACGTCTTCAATAGGAAGGACATTTGGGCTTGAAGTTTCAGTTAGTGTCATGTCTCAACAGATAGTCACGACAGGACAGTTATTTTCGGGAAATCCGCTACATAACTATACACCCTTCCTATCACATCTACCCCCTCACCAACGACTGCGCCTCACGCCAATGCAGTAACGCTCCTGAAAGTGAAAATAATAGCTAATAGTAGGACCCTCGGCGTATTGCTGGCGTAGACACCGCATTCACTATACAATTGCGTAATCTAGTTTTTAAGGCGAAAGCCTTTAATACCTCATCGTTGTCGACAGAGGGTTGTCAGCAGAGTTGTTAGGCTTCTCAGTTGGTCGAAATGGTTATGACGTCAGAGTGCGCGTATTCGCAGTAATGAGGTCACCCACGGATGCCTAACGCCCCCTTTTGGAGCAGACAACAACTAATAAAATAATTGTCGTCCGCTCCGACAGGGGGCGTAAGGCGTCCGTGGGTGACTACAATACATACCTCATTACTGCGAACGGAGCCATGGATACAACCGAACTCATCGATGTAGAGAGAGAGTCGTGCTAAAGAAGCAGTCAAAGTCGGCAGTCAAAGTGTGTAGTCAAATAAAACTAGTGCAGCACAAACAGTCTCGCAGTCAATGCCAAACAGTACGCCAGGAAAAGCTTTCGCCTTGGAGCAATTTAGAGAGCCAAATTGCATCCTGAATTTCTTTTACGCCCATTTCCTCTGCCGCTGTGGCTGAAACGCAGAACTCTTCGAGAAAACCAATGGCTTTCGGTGTCGGAGCTCTGTGTTAAAAGTGTCATCACCCCGACTGAATTCCAGCAACCAGCAAAAGCAAAAAAAAAAACTTTATAACACCGACTTTGTTCACGTCGCTTTAATAGCTGTGGTGATACACACTTCTTGGAAAAAGAAGTTGCCTTTAAAAAAATGCATGTCTTAGCCAAGCACCAAATCATTCTCTGCTTTCCCAGGGCTTTTTAGTTTGCATCTATTGCTTCTATATTTACTTGTGACCGTTGCTGACATTAAAGACGAAGTCAACAACGCAGACTTTCAATATATATCTCCAAACCGCAACCTTTAACATATCGCACGCAGCTTTCTTGAACGCATTCCTTAAAGAACCTTTAAAGTGCCTTGCCCCCTGAAAAGCATGACGTAGTGCATTTTTTACTGTCGGCAACGGTAGTAGAAACTACGAGATAGCACAGATGAGTTTGGTCGTAAACGCGGTAGTCATTGTGCTACAAACAAAAACGGACGCATTAATACAAAAGTTGGGATCACTGATCATGAATGCTTAGGAAAAAACAGCATTTGTAGACTTTCTGACAGTGATTCAAGCACGAATTCAAGGAGGCGATAAAAACACTTTCAGGTTTTTGTACTTGCAGAATAGTTTACAGTGACGCTAAACATAGTATAAAGCACTCACCGGAGAGTGAACAACAAACACTACAATAATCGTTTCAAGTGAATGCCGAGTGTACCTTCCTTCTCTGGAGAACCCATTCATTTCCTAATAAAGACCAAAGAAAGAAGTTCCAGTGGAAAAAGAAACATGCACACTACAGTTTCAAGCCCGGAATTCCGGAACTCTGCCAGCCTTTAAGTAAAGTGACTTAGTGGCAGAGGTCATAGAATATTTATCCAACCCGTATGTGCAGATTAAGCCAAGGAAGCTCACGCAAACATTCATTTCCAGCTAGCAATGAATGCTATCAAAATCTTTTCTAATGCAGAACTCCCTGCACATAACATTCTGCCCTTTTAAGAAAAGACAGCTTTGTATGCGCTGGTTGAAAAGCCGCCTTAATCGATCAGGTCAATATAAACCAGTGAAAAGCGTTCGGGTTGGTCCGCACACTAGAAATGTTGCAGCTATAATGGTGTCTGTATTGCGTGTTTCAGAATTTTCTATCAGCCGTAGAACTTCAGCATGATCGTCACCATCAGCCTGACATATGCCTCTCGCATGTCTCCAATTAACCCTTTCCTCTGCTAGTCGTGGCAGGTTAAATTGGAGCATTATGGGAGAGTCCTACTAAAGTACCAAGCTGTATTTTATGTCAGAATACGCGTCGCAATACCATACTCACCTTTCGTGCGAAACTTCACCTTGTGCGTGCAGTGAGCAGAAATATTTCCTGCGCGGCTGAGTACTGAAATCGTGCAAAAGTACATCTGAATGAAATAAATGATAGAAGCAATGAACAATAATATATTTGCGCTGGAAGATTATACCAGTCGACTACAGTATGCGGTATGAAGAGTTTCGCAGAAGAATTGTGGCATAAATTGCGTTTAACTTTGTACGGGCGGTCGCGGCGTGGAAAAAATGTTTCTGGTGACTGGAAGAAGTCTTCGTGGAGCGAAACAAGTCGATAAAGTTCATGGAAGAGTGCCAGGTTTGCTAATTAGCGACGATGTGATATGTTAAGCCTGGCGCGCGCTTTTAATGCGGTGACGCGAGTATGACGAGAATAATCCGAAAAGAGGAATCTGACAGCACTGTCTGGCAATGCCTCTAACTCATGAACAAAGTATGCTTGGTCCGGGTTCCAGATGACTGATGCGTACTCAATTTTAAGCCATATTGAGGTAATGCTTACAAGTTTTCTGATGTGGCAAAGAGCTGCAGTGACTCAGCAATTAAGTTTTCTTACTTTTCCTGCTCCACTTAAGACTCGACAAAGTTACGCACTCCTGAAGGACGTGCGCACGCCTGGTTCAAGCCGGAATACATACGCTGAGGGACGCTCATTATCAATGTTGTGTATGCATATGCCGGCTAATATGTGCATGGACCCGAACCAACCTGCGAGCTACGGAGCCAAGAAATGCAGTGGAATGAAACCACTGCACGAATAAAATACATGCTCAGCCTTTATCTTTAATGCGTCTAAATTTGAGAGGGTCGCCACAGCGTGCTTTGTCATATTTTGTCCTTAAATTGTGTGTTCCATTACAGTCGGCATATGAACTTGAGATTTGTTTCTGCGCGAACCGTTTTCTGAGCATTATTGTTCCTTAGACCTATTGTGAGGGTTCTGCAATGTTTATGATCACATGCAGACGACTGTACGCCGTAAGGATGTTTTTTTTTGTTGCTATACTGCGCTATAGGAGGTCGGCGAGGCTGCTCCCTTCTTTTATCGAGTCCTAGCTGCGTATTTTTTTTTACTGGCCACTTTCTGTGTTTTGTGCATGCCTAAATGAAAAGCAAGTTTTTAGTCTTACGCGAACTTACTTTTGCCTGAAATTTAGCCTGCATGCCGTCCCGTCACCTCCACGCTCAAAGTTACGTAATGAATACCATTTTGGGCGGTTTTCTCGTGGTCATCGTGGTGCGTTGAAGTATTGCCACAATGAATTGCCGAGACACGGAGCGAAATGTAACGGTGACCTTGTGCAAGAAAAAAATTAAAGGCCCTTTATACCTCTCTGAGACGCTGCGAATAAAAATTTCTCCAGAATATCGCTAAGCGCAGTCGTCGGTGCTGAATCCATTGAAGTAGGTTCAGCCCCGTACAATGCAGTCTCCCGGCAACTGTCAGAACATGTGCTGCCAGAATGTGATTGCAGTCAAAAGGGCTTCGTTTCCCGCCCTTTAGCCGTTAAAGACGATCGCTCATCGTTGTCTGTCTCGTTCTTTGTCCGTGTTGATTCCAGCGCGCCCGCAAATGACGGCGTTACTTCAGATGGCGTTACACTAATTGCACTTCTAGATCTCTAAAGAACAGGTGCTGCACCTGAACACGCTTACTAAAAGTGAAAAGACAGAGTTTTATCACTGTCGTTATCTACCTTTCACATATCTGTTTTGTAAAGGCCAATAGTCCTAACTGCTCGGTCACCCCAAACACGCAATCCCACAAGCATGTATATACACAGTAGTTCCCCCGTTCTTTTCACAGCCCTGACGGTATTAGCCGAGTTCATTCTGTTTGCACTAAAGGCGCAAAGGGGCATATAGGCATCGGTCCGAACCCGTGTTGCAAGGTAGCCTCCAACATGACTAAAACATGTAAGCTGTATGCAAAGAGTCGCACAGCACACGGGCCTCTAGAATTTCGCCTACATCGAAATTCGACCACCGCGGCAGGGATCGAACCCGCGACTTTCGGGTCAGCAGCCGAGCACCACAACCACTGGGCCACCGCGGCGGCTCTCTTCAATGAATTCTTTAATTACCTGCGTAATTCACCACGCTAATTATTAACTACAATTTTAACTGGTTCCTTATATACTAAATTCATTCACAATTAATTCATTTCAGTCCACCTTAATTAACAATAATTTACTCTAATTACCCTTAATCCACCATAATGTACTAATAATTCTTATTTAAATCACATAATTCACCTTAATTCATATTTAAATCACCTTTATTCACTCTTGAAACTTTCTATATTCAATAATTATTGATGGAATTTCAATTACTGCACATTTTCTCTCGTTTCATCTCAGAATTTTTTCCTCACTTTACAATTTGGCGCCACGCAATGGCTCCGCGCACCCTTTCGATCACGTGATCCCACACTTCCGGCATTTTCAAATTTGTCGCCACTTTTTCTCCGGCCCTATCCACTTTTTGAACATTTTTGGCTCTAATTAATTAACTATTCATCCGATTTCAATTTTTTTTGCACAGCATCCTCCCATCACCCTCTTTCGATTACAACCACTCGTTTGACGCTACCTCTTCTGAGTTGCCCAGAACTGTTGCCGACATATTTTGCGGACACGACCAAGCCGACATAGTCTAGTAATGTTTTCGCATTAAAAATAAACAGAGACAACTACATGCATGTGTACAAGCTCCCGGCTCGGGAGCCAGGTCTCCACTCTCTGGCCATTCGACGCACCCATCATTAATAGGCTACTTAGCCTTTTTAAATTTGTCCTGTTGGAGCTCGGTGCCAATGGCAGTCATGAGTGGCGTCATTACTTCGTAGATCATTTATCGAAACAACTAGCGTTGATCACTTTTCGCTCATCACATGAACATAGGTCCCTTCCTTATCGTTTTAAAGCCTGGTAGAGCGTTTAATTCCTTCTTTCATCGAACAGTGATGACGGCGGCATGTGCAATCTAAACGTGCTGAAAAAGCTTTTCTGGAACCTCAGGTTCTTTATTATCAATTATAATATCGCCGCGAAATTGCCTCCGCTCGACTGACGCTGCCGATGCTAGCCTCGCACAAGCGACTCATTCTATATTGAAATGCCGCTAGAAAATGCTGACCTCTGCTCTGCTTGCTATGAGGCGATTAAAAAAAGACAGATCTCTTTGACCTATCCAGATTGCTGCCACGAATGTCATGTAACGAAATGCGCAGGAACTGGGGACCGTTGTATAAAACCAACAAGTGGTTAACGAAGCAAAATGCATGAGGATGAAAGGCGTCGCGCTCGGCGCTCTACGGCACGCACCGCTCTGGCGCCATCTGTGAGCGAGCGGCGGTCCTTACGTTCCCTCGGCCACGGCCGGTCTCGAGGGGGGCGCGCTCGCTCTTTTTCTTACGGCCTTCGCAATGGCACGGCCGGACTCGAGGGGGGAGCGCGCTCTTTCTTACGGCCTTCGCATTCGCCGCGGAAGCAATGCGAGTTTTTCGCCGGGGGTTACGCCGTCCGCCGCCGCCAGGGGCGCGACGACCCCACCGTTCGCGACCGCTCTCTCCTCGCCTGCTTCTGCGGCGGCGGACGGTGATCGCCTGGTTAGAGTGTACTATTCTAGTACACTCTAGCCTGGTTTCGTGCTGTTTTCCGCTGCTTCTCGGTGAACGATTCACCGAAACGAAAGGAAACAGAAAGCAAATGCTTTATCTGCATCATGCACCTGCCACGTAAAAGGAGCCTTTATAGCAAAAGTCGGACGTTAGTATCAAAACGCGTACTCCGCGGCCCGGAATGAACCCGCGTCGTCTGGCTCAGAGCTGAGCCATCGCGGCGCATTCATACAGGCGGCATTAGGTCCAGACAACAGAATCAGCGACGTCCTGCCAGAAACCTACGTGTGTCTGGTGCGTCTGGAGCACAGCATCATCCATCATTCCTGGGCCCATAAACATCGCGTTACGAAAGCGATTGCGGCCAGTTTTATCCCCACGGCCTCAATCATTTTCACGGAGGCGAGGAGAGAGATCCGAACCACTACATTGGCGCCTGGTCGGTCAGTTGCAGTCAACATGCGGTAGATGACGCGCCACCGATAGGCCAGATTCAAAGTGTGAATGATGTCCATGTACGCTGCAGCTACATCTTCCACGCAAAGCCGACTGGGCAAGCGATGCCATGCCGCGTGACTGGCTGGACCAGCGATGCCCACCACATGAATCTAATTGAAACTGCAGATCGCTGCCATTTGTTAATCACAGCCCTAGCTGTCAGTTCACTGTAACAACGCTGCCCTTGCCTCAGGCCCATCACGCTTTTGCTTCTACTTTAGATTACGCTGGCACAAACTAATTGGCATATTGTCTTCTGGCGCGCGATTGTCCTGCGGTTGTCTGCAGTTTCAATGCCGCCGTATTTATTGCTTTCTTTTTGTCGCCAGGTTGTCAGGAATATGGGGTAGCATGGGGCTGGGAGACACTGGCCGTTAAGCAGGCTCGACTAAATTTCTAAAATTTCTAAAACTCAACGAGCCACGCCACCACCCACAAGGTTTTACTCCCGAACATCGAGTGCATTCCGCGAAGCACTGTTAAAGCACGAACACAAGCAAGAAAACAGCGCAATGACAAACACGCAGCCAGGACCGCTGTCCGTCTTCGGGACATCTGATCCTCGTGGTGCGGTTGTCCAGAAGGAATCGACAGCAGCCATGCCATAAGGCCCCTGCATTCTTTAATATCTGAGAAATTTCTCAGAATACTTCTTGTTAACTACGCCAAGACAGTCACCGACAGGAACGAGAAGCCAGCTAATTATATGTGCATAAACCGTCAAGGAAGTTTTTCAGACTGTGAACTTTCCTACCGCCGGTCGTACTTGTATATATTGCGGCTACAGTTTCGAAAGAAAGTGCAGTGTTTGTGGAGAATAATTTTTCTTTCTTTTTGCCGCTCTTGTCACTTCTACAGCGTTGTTCATGCCTGCTTCTTTGATGGGAAGTTGTTGATAAATCTACTAAACCTGTAATAGATGTGCGCAATTCGCGAGACTAGATATGTACAATATTTCAGCCAACTGATATGTATTCAATTTATGGATGAACGCTCTGCATTGGAAAATTTGCATTTAGCTGTGAATAAAATTGTTTTCTTTTCTCTGAACCCGTGCAGCATCGTGATCTCTTGCTAAAGCCGCTTTCCTGCGAAACGAAAACGGCAGCGCTTGAGATTTCATGAGCTATATTTACGCTTCGGAATTCTTAAGAAGCGGTTACACAAACGCTTCAGGTCACGTATAAATCTGCACACTGGTTAATACCTGTCAGTAGATTAACTGATGAAGCTGATAGATTTGTTTTTGCGCAAAATTTATGGGCAAGAAGTGTTGACGCCAATTTAACCGAGAGGCTCATCATGCGACCGTGCAGTCATAATGAAGGAGAGCGCGCGCTGCCGCGCGGTAATTATTCTGTTGCTTTGTGAATCTCAGATGTCAAATCGAAGAGGCTGATTGCACGGTCTTTGAATAATGCATAAGGGGTGAAATATCAGAACCTGACGGTTACCGCCATGGTTACCGCTCACGCGAAACAGACTTGGAGCGGGCGCGCGTTCTCCATTCGCGTGAACGGCGAGCGGCGGAGCGGTAGGGCAGTGGCGACCCCACCGCGGTGCGGTGGGAGGCGGAAACAGACCCCATTGCGAAGGACGTAAGAAAAAGAGCGAGTGCGCCCCCCTCTAGACCGGCCGTGGCAATGGGGGTCTGTTTCCGCCTCCCACCGCATCGCGGTGGGGTCGCCACTGCCCCACCGCTCCGCCGCTGTTTCCGCCGCTCACGCGAAAGGAGAACGCGCGCCAGCTCCAAGTCTGTCCCGCGTGAGCGGTAACCGTCAGGTCCTGATATTTCATCCCTATGCATTATTCAAACACCGTGCAATCAGCCTCTTCGATTGGACAGCTGAGATTTATAAAACAACGGAATAATTACCACGGGGCAGCGCGTTCTCTCCTTCAGTATGACTGCGTGGTCGGTTAAACTGACGTCAACACTTCTTACCCCTAAAGTTTGCACAAAAACAACTCTATCAGCCTCATCAGTTCGCCTACTGACAGGTATTGACCAGTGTGCAGATTTATAAGCGACCTGAAGCCTTTGCGTCACCGGTTCCTAAGGGTTCCGAAGCGTAAATATAGCTCATGAAATATCAAGCGCTGCCGTTTTCGTTTCGCAGGAAAGCGGCTTTAGCAAGAAATCATGATGCTGCACGGGTTCAGAGAAAAGAAAACAATTTTATTCACAGCTAAATGCAAGTTGTCCATTTCAGAGCGTTCATATCCATAACTTCAATATGTTTTACATTCAAAACATATCATTTGGCTGAAATACTGTACATATCTAGTCTCGCGAATTGCGCACAGGTTTAGTTGGTTTATTAGATTGATCAACCACTTCCCATCAAAGAAGCAGGCATGAACAACGCTGGTGAGAAGAGCGGAAAAAAAGAAGCAAAAATTATTCTTCTCAAACACTGCACATTCTTTTGAAACTGCCGCACATAACTAGCCGCACAAGTCGTACATAAGCACGACCGGCGATAGAAAAGTTCACAGTCTGGAAAACTTCCTTGACGGTTTATGCGCATATAATTAGCTGGCTTCTCGTTCCTGTCGGTGACTTCCTTGGTGTAGTTAACAAGAAGTATTCTGAGAAATTTCTCAGATATTAAAGAAGCAGAACTTATGGCACGGCTACTGTCGATTCCTCCTGGATAACCGTGCAACGAGGATCAGATGTCCCGAAGACGGACAGTGAAAGGGCGAGTGTGGCTAGAGCGGTCCTGCATGGTTGCGTGTTTGTCTTTGCGCTGTTTTCTTGCATCTGTTCATGCTTTAACAGTGCGTTAACGGCTTCGCGGAATGCACACGATGCTTGGGAGTAAAACCTTGCGGGCGGCGGCGTGGCTCGTCGAGTTTTAAAGAAATAGTCTGCCTGCTTAACGGCCAGATTGTCTCCCAGCACCATGCTACCCCTTATTCCTGACAGCCTGGCGACAAAAAGAAAGCAATAGATATAGCGGCATTGAAACTGCATATAACCGCAGGACAATCGCGCGCCAGAAGACAACAGTGCCAATTAGTTCGTGCCAGCGGAATCCAAAGTAGATGCAAAAGCGTGATTAGCCTGAGGCAGGGGCAGCGTTGTGACAGGGCTGTGATTAACAAATGGCAGCGATCTGCAGTTTCAATTAAAGTCATGTGGTGGGCCTCGCTGTCCCAGCCAGTCACGCGGCATGGCATCGCTTGCCCAATCGGCTTTTCGTGGAAGATGTAGCTGCAGCGTGCATGGGCATCATTCACACTTTGAATCTGGCCTATCGGCGGCGCGTCATCTACCGCATGTTGATTGCAACTGACCGACCAGGCGCCAATGTACTGGTTCGGATCTCTCCGTTCGCCTCCGTGAAAATGATTGCGGCCGCGCGGATAAAACTGGCCGCAACTGCTTTCATAACGCGTGGTTTATGGGCCCAGGAATGATGGATGATGCTGTGCTCCAGACGCACCAGACGCACGTAGGTTTCTGGCAGGGCGTCGCTGATGCTGATGACTGGACCTAATGACGCCTGTATGAATCCGCCGCGATGGCGCAGTGGTTAGAGTGCTCAACTCTGAGCCAGACGACGCGGGTTCATTCCTGGTCTCGGAGGACGCGCTTTGATACTAACGTCCGAATTTTGCTATAAAAGCTCCTTTTACGTGTGAACTTCTTGGCTGACATGCAGACAAAGCATTTGCTTTCTGTCCGTGAATCGTTCAGCGAGAAGCAGCGGAAAACAGCACGGAACCAGGCGATCACCGGCAGCCGCCGCAGAAGCAGGCGAGGAGAGAGCGGTCGCGAGCGGTGGGGTCGTCGCGCCCCTGGCGGCGGCGGACGGCGTAACTCCTGGAGAAAAACTCGCATTGCTTCCGCGGCGAATGCGAAGGCCGTAGGAAAGAGCGCGCGCCCCCCTCGAGACCGGCCGTGCCTCGGCACGGCTAGTCTGGAGAGTAGCACGCTTCCGCCGCTATCCTCCCGTCTCTCCCCTCTCGCCTGGTTACGCCTTCAACGTCGACGTCACTCACCCCACGAGCGGGCGCCTAACACCTTCGCTCTCAAATTTTTTTAAAGCGAAAACTTTACTACTTCCACTTTCAGCCTTTGCCATGGCGCTGCGGTGCCACCATTGACCTTTAGTTGACCTCTGTGTGATGTCATGTGTGACATCACGCCAAAGAGAAGAGCGACCGACCTGCGCCTCCTCTATACTGCCGTGTAGAAGTTTTACGTTTTACTGCCGTGTAGAACTTAGCCTCCACAATAAATACTCTTTTTTTCGAGTTTGAGTAAGTGTTGACTCACAACGCACTGATATTGAATATATGAACCTCTATATCTCCGCAGCGTTATGTGCAGGCAGATGATGCAGCGTCTCACGTTACATAGCTGGTGGCACTGACAGCAGGGTGCATTTTTCGCGCGTACCATACACGATAAAGTTGAGCGTCAACGATGCGACTCGAGACACCATGCAGTCTTGCACGAAGTGCGGGGCAGATCAAATGATGAACCCAGTTGGCAAAGCTCCACATTTTCTGGCGCCAACTCTGGCTTCGGTGGCGACAATGGTAACTCTCAAAAACTTTACGAAGGAAACGCGGGATCAGGTACCGCTTTGGAAGCAGTCTAACGGCTTTACGTGCTACTTACATGAGTAAACAACAGCACGCGACGGAGCTCTTTCAGAGCCCAAGCTTTCAGTATTAGCTGCTGCCAAGCACTGCTTTCAAATAGAGACTCTCAGACAAGCGAACTTAAAGGTGACAGAACAATTTTCCACGCGGTGGATTTAAGCAGGCGCGCGCTGTCATATCAGCGCAGCAGACGACGCGCGAGCGCATTGCGCAGCAGTAGCCGCGAAAGACACGACTAAAATGGTCCGGTTACCCTTAGCGACAAGTGCTTCTGAGCTCCCTTTTAACAAAAAGTTTTGATTGTACTTGTCTTGTGACGTCACGCCGAAGAGAACGGTGACCGACTCGCGCCGTCGCAAGCCGCGGCGGTGCCACCACCTGCGCCTAACTCCTGCGCTCTCTGCTAGGAGCGCGATTGTGGCGTTACGCTGAAGAGATTAGGTTCGACTCACGTCGCTAGAAAGCAGTAGCTGTGCCAACCCAAGGAGGTTATATTAAAACTTCGACTTAGCATTGCTTCGCGATCTCGCGCCGTCCGTGTGCGACGGCGGTGCAGACTGGATTGTACTGGACTGGATTGGATTGGATTGGATTGGATTAGAATAGAATAGATTAGATTAGATTACATTACATTACATTGGATTGGATTGGATTGGATTGGATTATATAACAGATGCATCGCCACAAGTCTAACCACAAGCACCACCACCAGCTACACTACCAGATGAACCATGGCGTAGGTACGGATATTGCTTTCGCAATTACCGGGCTTAACCAAGCTAAGTCACAGGGAATTTTTTCTTGGTTTATGGCTATGCAACTCGCGCAACATCCCTGACACAAATATGGACAAATGTTTATACATTTCCTCGACCCCCGAAATGGGGTGCATGGAGCTCAGCATCATATATTCTGTTGCATGACGCCGCGCTAAGATGGACAAATTTCACCAAAGCAGAGAGTGTACGAACACGGAAGCCGCTTACTTAAATTTATCATTTTCTACAGGGGGCAAAGCCAGACTCGTGAAAAGAAGGCAACAAAAGAGGATCCAATAATGTCATCGTCTTTGGTATGTGTCTCGTTGTGCTTAGAGCGGCGCAGTTTGGTTCAAATAACCAGAAAGTTGAACTGAGCATAATGTATCCCCCACCACCCGCTGATTCTTGTTTTTTTTTTTAAACGAAGCTGGTAAAGAATATAGCAACATAGCTGACTCCAGTGATATACATTTTGCTGTGGAATCTCCTTATATATACATTTCCAGATTGAATTCTTCATCCTCTAGCTCATTGTTTCACGAAAGGCTACATTCATATATGAAAGTATATGATGAAGTTCCTTACCCGCATCATAAGAGTGTATGCGCAAAACGCGCACATTTCGTGATATGCTCTACTTATCCAGAAAGCGCCCGTAGGCAGCTGCCTGTCCATTTTGGCAAAAGAGGCCAAATCTTATATTCGAAGCCCTTTCAAATTTTCGCCAAATCTTCGCACAGTACGCAATGTCATTCATGACAGCAGGAAATAAATTCTTGCTTGCTATCTTCAGCGTGTCGGTGGAAATGTGACGGCAGTGATGCATCCTTACCTTCACTGAGCTGGTTAAAAAAACTGCATCCAGCAACGTGCTCTTAAACTCCTTCTGATAGATCGATGACAAGCACGAAATGATTGACGCTTGCCAGATAACTTGCAAAACGACAGAAAAAGCCTTCGCCGTGTAACCAGTATTTCGCGTTGAAAGACCGATTTTACAAAGTGTTATACTCACCGCAGTCGAGGCGTAGTGGCTTGATCGCCGGCCCGGCTTCGGGAGGTAAGGGGTTCGACTCCTGCCGCCGGATACCCACCGGGCCCCCTGGAACGGGTACAAGCGTCCCGCATTTGGTGCACGGCGGGATTCAACGCTTGGGAGAAGCTCGCTAACTCGCCACCACACCTGACGCTTTACATCAGGTGTATCCGGGGGGCATGCATTTACACCTAAGCACCAGCCGGTCAAGTTAAAAAAAAAAATGTTGGTGCGGCTGCTGACTGGCGGGGTTACGGTCTAATCACCACCGAGCTTCTTTTGTTAGAATTTATACCGTAACTTTTTTTTAGCCCGGTTGTTGCCAGAAGAAGCAGTTATCATACCTCTTACTGCGTACTTCTTTCTTTTATTTTCAGGAACAGGACGGCGGAGGTGCGCCGTACGAGTGCTTGACCGGAAATGTGCGGTAAGCTGCTTTGAGGGTGTAATAAATAGGTTGTAAGTGAGGATCTGTCTCGTTTAAGGTAACCTACCACAGCTGTAAAAGGGCAATGTTACTCACTTTTGAAACTTTCTGAGTGATAGTAATGGTTGAAGCCGTAGGTGCGCAGTATGACAGCATGGCAAATCTAGCTGCGTAGCCTACTGCTTCAATATTCAAACTACAGGAAGGTAACGTCGCGAAATCTTCCGAATGCAAAATAATCTAGAAATACTTGTTGATTGACCGAGATCTTTAAAATCAGCGCATTCAGCAATCGTGTCCAAGTTAAAATGGGAACTGTTTAGTCAGACACACTCTGAAGCAACTGAACTGTACTTTTTGTTTTCATATTTCTGTATTTGTTTTCAGTACAAATTACTGATGGGTTTCAAGGAAAGTTCTCGGTTATGCTGAAAATCAGTAGTGATGAAGCTCCGTCTCTTGTTTTATGCAAGTACATGACCCGCACTACTCCTCATGGGCATCCGTTATTGAAGTGGATAATATATCACGTAACACACGCACAGTTCGACCTGCTAAACTGCTCTGTGCAGCGGCTCTTTCCGTGTGGCGACAAAAGAAACAAGTACAAAACACTTATACAGCAACACTCTCCAATGCGGAACTTGCAAATGCTGCGGTATGCCAACTTTTATGGCGCTTTGTTTCTCGCGATGCGGAAAAATACTCATGCGATAAGCAGGAAGTTGCCTGAATGTTAGGTTAAGGGAACACGAAACTAATATGCTTAATTGTATTGACCACATCCTATAGCTTCATTGCTCAGAATTCACAATCCTCACAATCAGAATATCAAAATCCTATAATAGAAAGTCCTGAACTTTCAGAAGAAGCAAGGACTCGACCACATGGAAGATCGTTAAAGCACAAAGAATCATCACTCTGGGTGACCTCTGCATCATCATCCCTTGCCTTGCATTATCGGTAAGAAAACTGTGCATTTGGCAAGGAGTGCAAAGGACGATGAGCATTTTTGCTTTCTTCCTTACAATTGCACTTATTTACCATCTGTCATGCATAAAGCCCTCTATGTATACATATAGAGATCAGCAGTAGACAAAGTTGAACGTCAGCTCCAAGTATCTACCATTGGCCTTTGTCCGCGTCTTTGCGCTTTCTTGAGATTTCAAAATTTACAGATTTTTTTTTATGAGCAAATAAGTGCAGAATAACATGAGCAGCGGCAATAACACCCTTGCTCTCGTTTTTGAGCTGCTTTTTCGAGAAATGCCTGCACGAACGCAGCATGAACATATTGTACAATACTTCGGGCGCCACTTTAACAACGACCCAAGTTTAGACTCTTGAAAACCTAGGGAAATAGAACAGGCTGTATGTAGAACGTACGAAGCCTTAGTTCCTGGCTGTAGCTTTTATATTTACTCTAGACGCTCTGTTAGATGCTACCACATCGCTTACTGCGTTTTTTATAAATAACTCAGGCGGCGTCCTTACGAAAGACCTTGGGAACCGGGCGCCTTCTGAAGCGTGCTTTTTATAATTTCCTATGTTTATTTTTGGACCTAAAAAGGCTGCCTGTATTTTTCGGCAAGGTAATGTTTTCCACTCTACGTTCAGAATTCGAAACAACTTGCCTAAAATACAACACCAGGCGCCCGCTGCGCTTTACAGTGCATATACTACATTTCCTTTGCCTTCCCTCCCGAAAAAACCTCTTGACGTCATGTGAATGGCACAAAGTGAACAAATGAACAGCGCGCAAACTCTACCCCAGTCTCAGAAAGCCCTGTATCCTCCATCACGGTCAAGCATTGTTAAAAACAAATTGTTAAAACCATCTTTCGTGCGAAATCTGCGTCTTGTGCGTGCAGTGACGAGAAACAAGGCGCCCTTCCCGGCTGAGTACTGCAGTGCTGCAACACTTCATTGTCCGAAGCGAAGGCATAGGACGACGAAGCATTGCATTCAACCCCCAAAACAAGGGGTGGGTATGGAAATGTATTTCGCTGCGATGACTAAGCAGTCAAGTTTTCGCGCTTTATTCTCATCCGCTCAAGACTCCACGATGTTACGCGCTCCCAAAGGACCTGTGCAATACATCCGCTCCAAGCCCGAATGCATACGTTAAGAGACACTCATTCTCACTGCTCAGTATCGATTTCTTCACTAATACATGCATGTGCCCGAGCTCGATTGCGACCTTCGGAGCGAAACAAAATCGCAATGGTTTGAAACCACAGATCGGCATTTTTATGTTGTCTAAAATTGAGAGGGTTGCCAGAGCGTTCTTAGCAATATTTTGGACTCAAACTGTGTGGTCCATCACCGTCGGCATACGTCCTTATCTTGCATTTGGTTTCCGTGCGCAGAGCTGCGCTTTATTGTTGCATAGACCTTATCTAAGTTTTCTGCAAAGTTTATGTTCTCGTACGGGCGACTGTACGCCGTAAGGGTGTTTTTTGCGACAGAGCCCTCAGGGTGGTTCCATGCCATTAATGTCGTCATCATCCGATCTGAATTGCCTCTCTCCTTGCAAAAAGAGAGACAACTACATGCGTGCCAACAAAGCTCCCGGCTCGGGAGTGAGGCAGCTAAACCATGGTCTCCACCCTCTGGCCAATCGATGGACCCATCATCCATAGGCTACTGTCTCTGTCTATTTGTTCTGTTGGAGCTCGGTGGCAATGGCAGTCATGAGTGGCGTCATTATTGCGCAGATCACTGAGCGAAACAGATAGCGTTTATCAGTATTCGCTCATCACGAGAACATAGGTTCCTTCATTTTCATTATAAATCCTGGCAGAACATTAATTCCTTCATTCATCGAACAGTGATGACGGCGGCATGTGCTGTCCATACGCGCTGAAAAAGATTTTCTGAAATGTCAGGTTCTTTTTTCTCGTTTCTAATACCACTGGGAAGTTGTTTCCTATCGACTGAGGCTGCCGCTGCTAGCCGCGCACATGCGACCCATTGTATTTTGAAATGCCGCTAAAAAATGCTGACCTCAGCTCTGCCTTCTATGAGGCGATTCAAGAAGGACACATCTCTTTGACCTGTGCAGATTGCTGCCATGAATGTCACATCACGAAATGCGCAGGAATTGGGGACCGTTGTATAAAAGCAACAAATGGTTATGGAATCAAAATGCTCAAGTGCTTGATGTACCGTTCTCAGATTACTCTTAGCAATGGTGGCGGCACTAATAAGCCTTAAATCGAATTAAGTATAAAGCTTCCTGAGATGTGAGCAACTCTGGCAAACGGCAAAGACAATTTTGACAACCCTTCAAATGTGAACAAAATCGTGTTCATTATGTAGACCTCCGTCGAAGACATGCTTGAGATCTACGCAGAACTTCTTGAAGCATAGCATAGTGCCAAATGAGAAATTTAGCTTCTCTGCAAAAAAAAAATTGACGACACCAAAAAACAGTCATAACTGTATAGAAATTCGAGGACTGCGCCAGGAGCCGAAGACATCGGTTAACACTGAAGGCGGCAAAATATGAAACTTAACAGAGGGCCTGAAAGACACATGGAGGACATCTACTAGACAAAATAAACAATCTTACTAAAGAGGCTTTATCTGCCCTTCACTGTAGCAAGCGATGTTGAAGGATTACGTTGCCGTCACTGGGACCTGGAGAAGGTCGATGTAGTTTTCATCCCTTCTGCTAAAATTCATTCTTTCAGATTCCTTCACAATAAGGGATTTTATGTAAATATCATTAGCTTTTTTTCTGTGTTATGCAACGTTTCACAGTATAAGTCTCCATTGCGTCCGGTGTGGGAATCCAAATATCCCTTTAACGCCTGTCTCCTATATAAATATTGCTGTTGCTTGGTCTGACGTTCGTATCAACATTTTTGGAGCGCACGGGGAGGAGAGAACGACTACGAAGTTGTTTACGGATTGGTCGTAAACAAGTGTTCAAGAGCAAAGCGCCGTCCTTACAGTGATCACTATATTTATCGCCGGGTGGAGCAGCTTCGGAGACCGCCCAGAACGGTTCTGTTCATGAGCTCCTCTTACGGAGAGGCCCTTTGGTGGTTCTCACCCAAACCAGTTGCTGCATCTGAAGGAAAGATGTGCAAGACGAGGGGTGCATGGCAGTGCACTCACCGAAGACTTATCCCAGCGGCTTCTCTGCCCGGTTCGACTTTTCAAGGGGAGGCGTTTAAATACTCCAGCCGGTTAACCACCGCAGAAAAAAAAAAGAGATAAAAGAGCCACCATGGGGAGAATGTGAATGGTCAGGTATGTCGCGATCGGGCGAAAAAAAAATGGAGAGGCCATTGAAGTTTATACGGAAATCATAAGCAAATTACGAGAAACATAATTAGGCGAAAAAATATTGAAGGGGCTTTACCTGAAGACTGGTTTATTTTTAATGTCTCGCACGTTAAGTGGTCGGTGGCGGAACGAATAACTCTGTGGGACAGCCGTTACGCGTGCAAGCATTGAGAACTCATTCATAAGTTTTGCATCGTCATAGTGAGCTTTACAGGACTACTTCTGATGACTACTTCTGATGAAGAGAGATTAGAGCGTAAGTAAAGCTTAAAATGGGCCTAATTCGTTCATATTTATCTTGCGCCAGTCTGTGTTCGTGGTTTTTGCGTCCAGTATTGTTCGTTCCCATGAGTCGCGCACTAATGAAGTTTAGTTAGGAGATTCACATGACAAATCTTTGTGACGTACAAATAAAAAAATTTTAATAACATTTGCGATACTCCCTAATGTGAAATTCGAGCGATGCACTGTGCGATTCGGCGGCGCGAACGGCAGCGTCCTCTAGGCGCCGGCGACGAGATTATGCTTCGGTGGCGCAAGCGAGAGAGAGCTATCGTAGGTGCCGCATAGGAGTCTTCTACGTGGGCGCCTCCGGCCCGTACCCCATGGGATGGTACACGGCCGCGGTCGTCCACGACGGTAAAACGGTAGATGCCCTCACTTTCAAGGTCCAGTCAGCAATTCACGCAAAAGAGGTTGTCATCGCCCTGGCAGCCTCCGATTCCTCCTCCAAATACATATCACCGACTCACGAGGGGCTTGTCAAAACGTCGTGCAAGAGTGGGTTACTCCCCTGGCTTATCGCATCTACGAAAATTGTAGCCGAGACTCGGATCCCGCGTACAGATCTCTTGTTTGGGCTCCAGGTCACCAAGGCCCACGTCACCCGACGCCGACCAGGACTCCGATTTGAAGGAAATATGCGATTATTACAAATCCACGCACAAAACTCCTCCCACCCCGTGCAAAGGCCTGGGGAAGGCCAACGAACGGGTACTCCTGTGCCTGCTTACTAACCGGATGCTGTGCCCGTTAACTATAAAGCATTTTGATCGCCGATTCGATGGGCGGTGTTCGCACTTTGGGGCGGTGTCTGACACCTACCACATAGTTTGGGCCTGTCAGCAGAATCCATCCCAAACACCTATCCCAAACCCCACCCGAGAGGACTGGAAGGCGGCGACCCTATCCGGCTGCTGCACCCTCGAAGCCCAAAAGGCCTTAACGTAGCGCGCCCGGGCTGCGGCAACCCCCAACGGTGTGGCTGACTAGGCATACCAACTAGTGGTTCCCTTCAGGTCACGACCCCCAACACCATTCCCTATGATTACATAAACATTTTCACCACCACCACCTAGCCACTACTTCAGCACAGAGACCTACTGGGTCCATTGGGGGCATACGTCTATACTAGGCCGACGCGTATAACCTATCTCATGCAGCACATTTCACAGCACCGTGCGCCAACGGAGCGGTGCATGGCGCGACTGTGAGATGGCAGCGCGTGGGCGTGGGAAAAAAAATTCAGGGGGACACTTTGTTGATCTAAAGTGCGGTGAGGTGAAAGCCTTAAGCGCAGTGTTGCTGCTTGCGTCACTGATCTGTGGTTAAGATGTTATGCTTCGCCTCTAAGAGCAGAAAGCGACAGCGTCTTGCAACGCTGCCAAGGAGTCTCCAGAACGCCATCGCCCGTTCGGCTCTACGCCTTGCTCGACGGTAAATTGGTTTTTGAGAAAGGAAATGTGTCTGTCTCGCATATGTCGGTGTACACCTGAACCTCGCTGTAACGGAAGAGAGGGAGATGGGAGTGAACGAAGACGCCGTATTAGCTAGACGCGGCTTTGTTCCCTCCGAACTATTGAGCTTGCATGGCGGAGTGGTTAGCGTGCTGGTCTCGCACTCCTGAAACCCTGATTAGAATCCCCTACTCGACCAATTTCCTACTCGGTTTTATTTATTTATTTGGTCTGACTAGAAATGTTAATTAGGCTAATTGTGGTCTTTCCCATTGTTCTAGCGCCATCCATTATGTCATGTCACCCACCTGTCAAGTGCTGGAACTCTCTAGAATGTTCGACACAATGTCTATGAAACGTCTAGAAACGTCTAACCAATAATGATGGTAAATGATAGTTAAGCATGACTTGCACATTTAGTGCTACTAAATAATGTATGGTTAGTGATACTTAACGTGGCATTAACTAGTACATTTATTAATTAGTGATAGTTAAGGTACAAGCGCAGTGCACAGTCCCACATGCCACTTCTTAACTACTATTTATTACCAATTAGTCATTAAGTACAATGATATAATCATAAAATCACTTTATATCGTGTTCCGATGTCTTTCGATTGCACCCGATTGAGTATCGATCGGCTATTGATTGCTATAGGCCCATATAAGGCATGCATCCCAAACGAGGACACATTTGCTAACACGTCTTGGTCACGACAGTATGAGGCATTTAAGGCTTTCGCCTTAATATCCCGGGGCCCTCTCCTAACCACCCTACCACCCCTCATACAATGGGGATGAGCGCACGGCGCGCTACGGCACCCACCACTCTGGCGCCATCTGTGAGCGAGCGGCGGTCCTTTCGTTCACTCGGCTGGGCTGTCCTGGAGAGTATCACGCTTCCCTCGCTATCCTCCCCCTTTATGCGAAGCATACTACTTTAGCCACTACTTCAGCCCTTCACCGTGGTTATGCGCCTCCAAATCACGTGATACATGACGTCACACCACGTGACACGATGACGTCGCGGCAGTGGAGAAACGGGGGCCCACCTCGCGCCGTCGCTCTGATTGTGCGCCTCCAAATCACGTGATACATGACGTCACACCACGTGACACGATGACGTCACGACAGTGGAGAAACGGGGGCGCACCTCGCGCCGTCGCTGTGGTTGTGCGCCTCCAAATCAAATCACGTGATACATGACGTCAAACCACGTGACACGATGACGTCACGGCAGTGCAGAAACGGGGGCCCACCTCGCGCCGTCGCTGTGGTTGTGCGCCTCCAAATCACGTGATACATGACGTCACACCACGTGACACGATGACGTCACGACAGTGGAGAAACGGGAGCCCACCTCACGCCGTCGCTGTGGTTGTGGGCCTCCAAATTACGCGACACGATGATGCTTCGCATTCTCCAGGCTTAACCAAGTTAAGCCTCAGCCATTTTTTCCCCTCGCGCTTAATTACGCCTTCAACGTCGACGCGGCTCAACCTACGAAAAGGCGCCTATGTGCTGCGCTTTAAATTTTTCTCGCTTTATGGCTATATAACTCGCGCAGTATCCAAAGCAGCATTTATGGACAACTGTTTCTAGTTTGCGCGACCCCCCCCCCCCCAGTGTGTTGCAAGGAGTTCAGGATCATATATTGTGTTCCATGGTACAGCGTTCAGATGGACGAATAGGATAAAGTTTACGAACAGGAGAGCCGCTTACATAAGTTTGTTACCTTCTCCAAGGGGCAAAGTCTTGAAAGGGAAAGAGGTAAGGGCACTCACGATTAATTTTTCTGCCAATATTCACGTGGGTAGAGCATTGGGAATGTTTTGTTCGTAGACCAGGCTGATTCGTTTCAGATAGCAGAATTCGTTGGTTATCTGTGCAAAATATGCAGCATTTACGCAGATACATACCTGCCTGCAACAGCATATAGGTGAGAAGAAAACAAAAAAATAACGCAGGCGCTGTTTAGGTACACTTGTGGATCAGTGGCATGGAGCGTGTGGCGTGGCACAATGATGTACTCAAGACAAACTCGCTCAAAAAATGTCTAAACAGCCAGGACGGGGTTGCAGTCTCCTTTTCGAATTACTGGATTCGCTTTCGAAATGATGTGGCATGCCTACAAACACAAATGGAGAAGATAGGACTCCGTGCCGTGTGCCACTGTGTAATAAGTACATATGACGCGGAAGTGGCTGGATTGCCGGCGCCGATACGTTTCGTGACTGTATGTGGATCGCAGTTGAAGTTGAAGTTTATTTTGTCGCTTTTAGTGGTACAAGTATCACTGGGAGAGAGAGGACGCAGGGAAAAAAGCTGCTTGAATGCAGCTTGAGAGGCACCCTGCACTTTCAAAGGCTAAATTTAAGCATGCCGCGCTTGTTCCGGAATGTTGAGAACCTGCCTTTTTGAAATACGTTCTTGATAACGATAAATGTTAGTTTTTGACTTTATTTTAAAGATTTTATTGACGGCAGCTGGACGAGTACAAAGACAAGATATCAAGACGAGCTGCGAAGCGTACTTCTTAGATAATCAACCTACACGGGATTGACGCCCCGAATTCTTCGGGATGCCGATTTGTTTGGAAGTACACGATCAATGGTCAACACCTGAAAACCACATCATGCCAAAATTTTGTGATATATAAAATGTAAAAGTTATTCTGCGGTAAACTGTGGCGCCAGACGGTAGTATTATTTCGACCAACGACTCAACGGTAACTTTTGCTTTCTCATTCGTTTAATGAAGCCATATGGAGCTCTGGATCTCGAATAAGCACATTTTAACGTTTTGCGTAAACTTCAATTTCATATACGTCTGAAGGAACTCTCAGGCTGACCTGAAATTTCATAGAGGTTAATCGATGGCATTCGTTTCTTGCTAGCATTTGTCCCGCATGACTTCTGCTTCGCTGCATCCAACATGTTCATGATATTTGCAATCATGGCGATTCCGACCCAGGAGCGCAAAAGAAAACGAACCGGTTTGTCCCTGATCCATTACACGACCTTTAAAATAAGCAGCACAGTGATTCGTGGCCTCAACCAACTGCATTATTAGGCAACCCTTATAATCCTGCACACACCACTGGCTTAGGCAATAGTCAGCGTGTCTGGGTGTTCCTTCTTGGCTGCTGTGAAAGCAGCACTACTGTGCCCCCCCTCCCCCCCCCCCCCCCCCCAACCCCTCGAAAACCTTGTGTCTGCTGAAGTAAAGCCTTCGTTGCAAGCAGCAGGTCCCCCACGCCTATAGCCTCAACAAGCACCAACCACTTGCCCCCCGCTGCACCCCAGTAGCGGGCTGCCCATCTACCAACTCCATCGCCCCGTCGCGGTGGCTCAGTGGTTATGGCGCTCAGCTGCTGGCCCGAAAAACGCGGGTTCGATCCCGGCCGCGGCGGCTGAATTTCGATGGAGGCGAAATTCTAGAGGCCCGTGTACTGTCCTATGTCAGTGCACGTTAAAGAACCCCAGGTGGTCGAAATTTCCGGAGGCCTTCACTACGGCGTCCATCATATCCTGAGTCACTTTGGGACGTTAAACCCCCATAAACCAAACTACCAACCCCATCTTCGATCCGTCGACCCAATCCACGAACCCCTCCTTCACCTGCAGAACTGACACTCACCTGCCTAACTCTACCTTCCTGATGTACCAGTGGGCAAATAACATAGCGATAAACGGTGGGTGGATGGTTGGATTGGTCGTATCCCTTGTTAAGAGAAAGGCAGTGTATGGATGAGCAGCACATCCACTACCCCTAGGCCATTGCAGCGGATGAGCCCACTTCTTGGTACCCTCGGGGCATCTGTTATATCTACGGGCGATTTGCACGTGAACACCTACGCTGGCTTCTCTAAACGGCCCTCGCCAGGAAAGCGACACAGAAAAGCGCCCGTAGGCAGCTGTCGTTTCATTTCGGCAAACGAGGCCAGATCTTATATTCGTAGTACTCACCCCTTTCAAATTTTTGCCAATCTTCGCAGAATATATACGCAGTGTCATTCATGACAGCGGGAAATAAATTCTTTTTTGCTATCTTCAGCATGTGGGCGGAAATTTGACGGCAGTGATGCATCGTCGCCCTCATTGAGCTGGTTCAAAAAAACTGCGTACAGCAACGTGCTCTTAACTCCTTCTGATAGAACGGTGACCAGTACGAAATGATTAACGCATGCCAGATAACTTAAAAAACGACAGAAAAAAAAACGTTTAACCTGTCTTTCGCGTTGCAAGGGCGATTTTACAAAGTGGTGTGCTCACCGCAGTCGAGGCGTAGTGGCTTGATCGGCCGGCCCGGCTTCGGGAGGTAAGGGGTTCGACTCCTTCCGCCGGATACCCACCGGGCCCCCTGGAACGGGTACAAGCGTCCCGCATTTCGTGCACGGCGGGATTCAACGCTTGGGAGAAGCTCGCTAACTCGCCACCACACCTGACGCTTTACATCAGGTGTATCCAGGGGGCATGCATTTACACCACAGCACCAGCCCGTCGAGTAAAAAAAAAATGTTGGTGCGGCCGCTGACTGGCGAGGTTACGGTCTAATCACCACCGAGCTTCTTTTGTTAGAATTTATGCCAGAACTTTTTTCTAGTCTGAACGAAAAAACGTAGCGTTGAAACAGGACACAGAAAGATGAGGACAGGACGGGCTACTTTTTTCTAGCCCGGTTGTTGCAGGATGAAGCAGTTATCATACCTTTTGCTGCGTATTTCTTTCTCTTTTTTTCAGGAACAGGGCGGCGGAGGTGCGCCGTACGAGTGCTTGAACGGCAATGTGTGGCAAGCTGCTTCGAGGGTGTAATAAAGAGGTTGTAAGTGAGGATCTGTCTCGTTTAAGGTAACGTACAACAGCTGTAGAAGGGCGGTGTCAGGGTCTTTTGGAACTTTCTAAGTGATAGTAATGGTAGAAGGCGTAGGTGCGCAGTATGAGAGAATGGCAAATCTAGCTGCGAAACGTGGAGCTTCAGTATTCAAACTACAGAGAGGTAACGTCAGAAAGTCTTCGGAATGCTAAATAATCTAGAAATGCTTGTTGATTGACCAAGATCTAGAAAATCAGAGCATTCAGCAATCGTGTCCACGTTAAAATGGCAACTGTTGGTCAGGAGCACTCTGAAGCGACTGAACTGTACTTTTTGTTTTCATATTTCTATATTTATTTTCAATACAAATTTCTGATGGGTTTCAAGGAAAGTTCTCTGCTATGCTGAAATTCAGAAGTGATGAAGCTCCGTCTCCTATTTTATGCTATTACATGACCCGCACTACTCCTCATGGGCATCCGTTATTGAAGAGGATAATACATCACATAACGCACGCAAAGTTAGCGACCTCCCTCTTCACCTCAAATTCAATTAATCTTTCTCGTTACTACGGGGAAATAAGTAACGAGGAACCAGTGAAATGGCTGTTGAATTGTTCAGTCACCTTTTCAAAAATTGCCTTCAGAACAATGAATTCTTTTTTCTCGAAATCCATGAACATCCCATTCAATTCTTCATGCCTTTCTGGAACATTCTTGCTGCCGTTTAAGTAAAACGCTGCAACGGCGCTCTTTTGAGTGAGGGATCTCAATGACTTATTTATTTCTGTAGCACTCAAAACGGTCGCGTTAGTGATAATATCCTAGTATTTTTCTGTGTGGCAGTGTGAGTCTTTCTTTTTTCAGGACTTCAATCATAGGATGTCACCCACGGGCATGCTCATTAGTCGTAATTACGCTCATCATATGCGCGCGTACATTTATCAATGCTGTTGTTGGTTTTAACCAAAAAATCCGATACTAAATACATATGTCGTCTCCTTACATGCCTTCAAACTATATACGCTGAAACAAGGTCGCACTTGTGCTTGATCGACTCGAGTTGGTCGCTCTGGAGGCCATTTTTAGTGACCACACATAAGGTCACAGGGACAAAGCTGAGATGGTAATATCGGAGCCCCCGGAAACGAAATAATGTCTATGCTGCAATGCACGCGGTAAGTGAAAAAGTGGTTATTTAGACATTGGACTTAGGCAAGCTAAAACCGCTTTGGGATTAAATAACTGCAACAGTAACAAACCATTAAAGCAGTTATTTTTCAACAAATTGAAATTGAGGTCACCACAAACAAGTAAAGAGGATTTATTAATTACACGTGACACCACAATGCTGCTCATTACTGAACAGAATTCACTTAGGCAACCTTTAGGTGGGCGGCACGCAAAGTTAATGATGATGCCATACTTCGGTTGTGTAAACAGATTCAACTATTCTTTCGACAGGACGTACGCTTTCACAGCAATAGTAACAGAGCTCATTTAGAAGTAATATCGCAACGCCAGCACCACATGAAGCACTACTGCAGGGTTAAGAAAGGAATTTTTACTCTGCTTTTCAACCTTTTTTTTCCTCGTTTAAGCCCAGTTCTAGTGAACTCAAGAATATAGTATCGATGCGAGTGCTGTGCGTGATAAGCAATGAAGGTACGGAGGTCTTAGCACTCAGAATCTTAGAGTGCGTCGTGGATACCTCTCCCTTATGGGGGTTTATTCTTGTAGTAACGCTCAAAGGGCTAGAAGCAGTTGTCGCTCTCTAGCACCAGCGTGCCAGCCCTAGCAGTCAGAGCTGTGACCCCCAACCCGCGGTGCGGTGAGTCGCAACCACGGCGGGTTCGGGCCAGAGGGGACAAACACGAGTATGCTACTCGGAGGAGCGTTTATTGCTCCCGAGCAATACAATGCAGCAGCAACAATACAACCGCCGTAACGAGCGAGGATGTTCCGCTCGCGTACGGGGGTGGAAAACACAAAGGGCAGAACGCACGCAAAAATGTGGGGGAAGTAGGTTCCGCTCACCTCGCGTGGTTCCTCGCTCACGGCCCGCGGCGGTCAAGTCACACACGGTGGCCGGGCGATAAGGGCAGCGGTCTCCGTGGCAGATCTCCGATCCGTGCGTGTGCACGGCTCCCGCCAGAAGACAAGCGAGCCTCGGGAGAAACGCGTCTCATCCCGGGCTGTGGAGAGGAGGTCTCTCCGTTGTAAGAGGGGAAAGAGGGAAAGTCTCCGCGGCGGGGAGCGAAAGGAAGCGGGGGTGGCGAGAGTGCCCTCCCTCGCAAAACCTCCCGAACGGCGCGCGCATAGCATCGCGTGATAATTACGCGCGGCCGTTACAATGGGGCAGGGGATTCATGTGTATCCCCCCATCCCCCCCTCCTTAAAACTGCCCTACGGCCGAGAAGTGACCGCGTTCACACAAAAGGGTATACCGAGTGGGGCCGGCGAAACGCCGTTTAACTTTAAAAACCAATAAAGAAAAGATTCAGCTCACAGCCAGCAGTGCCGTCGTCGAAGGCCGTGGACGCCAGGGCAGGAAGGTAGTGTAGACGACCACCATGGACGACTGTGGAGCCCAGGGTTGAAGGGGGTCGATGACCGCAGGTCCCGTGAGTCGGCCAGGGAAGCTTTGCCGGGACGCGCGGGCGGCAAGCAGGCTCAGGGCAATTACGCACCGTGTCGTAGCGTACGGCAGGCCCCCACTCAGCTGGATGAACCGCTTGCTCTTGGCTCGCCCTCTTTTCCTCTCGTTGGGGGGCGACAAAGGCACGCCGACCCATTTTCCCTCTGCCGCAGAGGACTTGCGAGGCGGGCCCAGCGGGGCACCAAGCTTCTCTTGCGGGCGAAGCCCGCTGCCGCGGGGACAGGGGGACTCCAAGGCGGCCTCTCTGCTGCAGTTTTCGCCATGGTAGACACAGGCCCCGGTTTCTCCGAATTCTCGTTCACTCGTCCCGCGGCCGACCGGAAGCTGTTCTTCTTCTGCGCAACTTGGTGGCGACAACGGACTCTTGGCTCCGGAATGCGGCTGCCTTCCAAACTGCCTGGCTCTCGGTGTTCGAAGCTGCAACGGTCGTTGCGGCGTCTGCTGGCTCTCCTCCGGGCACGCTGTGAAGGCTGGCCTGCGGCTGCAAAGCTGTCTTTTCTTTTTAGTTACTTTTAACGATTTACAGAATTTTTTTTTTCCTTTCAGTTAGTCTAACCCCGCTCGGCCTTTTCCGAAGATAAAGCGTGTGCTTTCTCCGGAAGCCGTGGTGCGAAATATGGAAGGGGTGTTCCGTCCATATTAAGCAGGAGAAATTACTCCCTGCGCGTTGGTCAGAGTTGTTTCTGCCGTGGGCGCAAGTTGTAACGAGGCGCTGGGCTCTGTTGTCGAGCCTTGCGTCTCGGTGCGGCTGCCTGCTGGCGGGGGAGGGTGTTCTCCACAGGCCACTCGTTCCCTCTGTCAAAGTAGGGTTTGAGATCACAGACATGCACTGGCCCGCCGGTCGGTCTTAGCGTCAAGTCCGCCAGCCTGTAGACGAGAGAGGAAAGTTTCTCCCGAACTACATATGGTCCCGTCCATTTCGGCGCCAGAGAAGCAGAAAACCGCTTACTGGCATCGCTCAGAACGTGACTGCGCCTCAACACCAGGTCGCCCGGTTTGTAGTGAACTTCCCGGTGAGAGCGGTCATACTGCGCTTTCTGCTCGGCCCGAGCAGTGCTCAGATTCCGGCGTGCTTTGTCCAAAGCCTCCGTCATCCTCGCGCGCAGCCCGGTCGCATAGTCAGCGCGTGCCGACCAAGCAATCGGGGTGTTGCTGCGAACCTGTAGAGTAAGTTCTAACGGGTTCGGCAGCTCCCTGCCAAGGTTGAGAGCGGCAGGTGTATGCCCAGTCGAGCGGTTCACGGTCGACCTGAGAGCAAACCCAATCTCGGGGAGACAGGTGTCCCAGTCGATGTGCGTCTCCGCAAATGCAACGAGCATGTGCTTGATGTTGCGGTTCACGCGTTCCGTGGGATTCGCCTGGGCGTGGTACGTGGTTGTTCTCCTGTGCTTAATGCCAAGGGCCGCACAGGAGTCCACGAAAAGTTTGGCAGTGAAGTACGATGCATTGTCCGTTATCAACTGCCCGGGGTAGCCGAATCGTGTGAACACCTCGATCAGCTTCCCCATGATTACGCGTGCCGTCAGCTTTCGAAGTGGGAAAAGTTCCACCCATTTGCTGAAATGGTCTGTGACAACGAGCAGATATTGGTTTCCACTCGGAGTCCTGGGGTAAGGTCCCATGACGTCACAAGCCGCAATTTGCCAAGGACCCTGGCTATTGATCGGCTGCATGAGCCCAGGTGGGCGTCCACCACGTGGCTTGACCCTTTGGCACACGTCGCACGAGCGGGCGTAGCGTATCGCATACCCGCTTCATGCCAGGCCAGGTAGCGAGGCGGCACAACTTGAGGTAAGTCTTAGGGCCACTCGCATGCCCAGCGATGCACGTGTCGTGAAAGTAGCGTAAAAGTGCTCCTCTCAGCGTGCGTGGAATCACCACCTTGAAGGACTCGTGTGTATCCTTCTCGGAGGGGATATATCTCAGCAGGATGCCATCGGAGTCGAGCAGATAGGAATCCATCGCGCTCACAGCATTACCAGCTGTGTTCGAGCGCCCCGCACGGACAACAATACCAGTTGCCTCCATGTGCGCCGCGGCCGCGCCGCCCGGCTCCCTGAGCCCGTCGAACACTTTTCGACAAAATGGATCCTCCCGCTGTGCCTCCAATAGCTCCCTTCTGCTGAAAACGCTCACCACTGAACTGATGCCTTCAAAGTGGTTTACGCTTTCGCCCTGGGAAGGCGGGGTGTCCCTTCCCTCGGGGCGTTGTGTGAGCTGCGCGGCAGTCGCGCTGCTCTGGCTGTCGGGCGCGGCGGAGTGGGCAGTGTTGTTACTTCCCAAGCCGTCAACGGGCGCGCGCGAAAGTGCGTCCGCCACCACGTTGTTCTTGCCCCTCCTGTAGCGCACGGTAAAGTCGTAACGCTGGAGGAGTAGCGCCCATCGCGCTAGGCGTCCGGACGGCTCGCCTAGGCGTCTCAGCCAAGTGAGTGCCGTGACCAGGATGTTGCTGCTGAGAAGCCGTACTGGACAACCACAGCAGGGACTGGAAGTCAATCCCGCTCGCCGCCATGGCTAGTCTGTATGTCGGCAGTCGGTCACACAGACACTCGGTTTGTCACACCTCTGGCCCCACGTTGGGCGCCAAGAATATGGGGGTTTATTCTTGTAGTAACGCTCAAAGGGCTAGAAGCAGTTGTCGCTCTCTAGCACCAGCGTGCCAGCCCTAGCAGTCAGAGCTGTGACCCCCAACCCGCGGTGCGGTGAGTCGCAACCACGGCGGGTTCGGGCCAGAGGGGACAAACACGAGTATGCTACTCGGAGGAGCGTTTATCGCTCCCGAGCAATACAATGCAGCAGCAACAATACAACCGCCGTAACGAGCGAGGATGTTCCGCTCGCGTACGGGGGTGGAAAACACAAAGGGCAGAACGCACGCAAAAATGTGGGGGAAGTAGGTTCCGCTCACCTCGCGTGGTTCCTCGCTCACGGCCCGCGGCGGTCAAGTCACACACGGTGGCCGGGCGATAAGGGCAGCGGTCTCCGTGGCAGATCTCCGATCCGTGCGTGTGCACGGCTCCCGCCAGAAGACAAGCGAGCCTCGGGAGAAACGCGTCTCATCCCGGGCTGTGGAGAGGAGGTCTCTCCGTTGTAAGAGGGGAAAGAGGGAAAGTCTCCGCGGCGGGGAGCGAAAGGAAGCGGGGGTGGCGAGAGTGCCCTCCCTCGCAAAACCTCCCGAACGGCGCGCGCATAGCATCGCGTGATAATTACGCGCGGCCGTTACAATGGGGCAGGGGATTCATGTGTATCCCCACACCCTTCAAGGGAATTTCGTTTAATTGGCTAGAAAGTCGAAGTGACTGAAGGATACAGGGACATGGGGAGTACTTATAAAACATATCCCAAGCTTATGATTCCCTTGAAGAAAAGTGCTATTCGTACAAAAATTTTGCCGTAACTGGTTAGCCCAGGAGGTCACTTTTTCTGCTCGATTACATGCTACCCTTATCACACTACACACTAATTGCACCTCACTTACTAAATACATTAATCTTAATTGTAAATACATTAATCTTAAACCCTGCCCTATTGAAAAATCCGGTATCGCGGCAAACCGGATTTTACCGGAACATATCGGTTTCATACCGGTCCGGTATGACTCTCATACCGGCGAGACCCGTCCGGTTAGATTGCTATACCGGTTCATACCGGTCCGGTATCGATCCCAAACCGGACAGACCGTTCCGGTACGGAGCTCATACCGGGCAGTCCCTTCCCAGTTCGAAGCTCAAATCGGACAGACCAGTCCGGTACGGAGCTCAAACCGGACAGACTAGTCCGGTACGGAGCTCAAACCGGACATACCAGCCTGTATTCAGAGCGATATGTGCTGCGGTTTTGGTGCTTGGTCTGCAGATTGACTGTTGTACGCCAGCAGATATTTTTTAGGGGAAGGGGGGTGGGGGGGCAGCGTGCGCATAAGTGCGATAATCAACACACACACGGTTTTGTTGAAAGGGCTAGGAAAAAAAAAGGGCTAAGCGTGAGCTTCGCAGTGGCAAAACATGCAGTTTGTGCATGAAAGGCGGGGGCTGCATGAATGGGGAATTGCGGGCATCCGCCATATTGGCTTCCCGTGCAGCACCCTGACAAAACCAGAGCGGCTGTGTGCGGGCAAACGGCTAGTATATATCCGCCAGCAGCCTTCGTAAGTCCTTTGAAGATTACTCTGGATTTCACAGTGCAGAACTTCAAGACTGGCTGATAAACATGGCGAGCCTCCGGTGACTGCGCCAGAGGCTCAAAAAGGTTTGTTACTGTCGCGTTCATTGCAGCAGCTTTCTTAATGTTCGCTAGCGGCAGCCTCTAGCGACGCATCGATGAAGAAAGAAAATTCTTGGTTTTCGTGCAGGAATTCTTTGCACTTCTTCTTCAAGTGATCGCCCACTGATAACGAACTTGTCCAAGCGTCATCGCGAGCGGCCCCACCCTTCACTCTATCAGGAACACATACTAATCACAAATCGCCCACAACATTTCTATCGACGAACAAGAAAAGGTTAATTCAACGGAGCCGGCAGCTTGGGGTGTTCCCTTAAGGGCGACGCTTCGTGCTAGCTAAAAGATACAGCGCTCTAGAGAACAAAATAAAAACAAAAACCACCTGTAGAAACCTTACACGAGTAACCCGTCTTTGCGCAATTTTTTTTAAAGCTTTTTTCTTTTCTCTCCTCACCGCCTTTGCTTTTCCTGGCTCCGGTCGCAAAAAAAAAAAAACCTGCGCATCCTGGCTTTTATATCGGCCTTTGTTCCTTCCCCTTGGGCTCCTCTGTGTCTGTCATGTCCCTTCCAGTGCCGTTCCCCGAAACGGCGCGGAGCCGCTCACTCTACAACCCACGACCGTGCATTTTAAGCCGCCCTCCCGACCACGCTCCCCGCGAGGCTTCCATGAAGTGGCGAGGAGGTTCCGATTCTGCTTGTTCACTGTGCCCGGTCGCAGCGCGGTGACTTTATGCAGAAGTCCTCCCCCGCCTTTCCTGCGTTTGTTTGGAACAGGTTTTTCTCTGCTGCGGCTGGGTTGAGTGTCAAGCGATGAAGGTAGCTGCGAAAACACGCTGGCACTCGCTTGTTGGCGTTGAATTTGTGTTATACAATATTTTTGCGCCTTTCTTCGTGTTGCCTTGATCAATCCATGATCAAAGATGACATCGCCTTCAATGCGTACGTCCAGTGCAAATATGGTGGAACCCTATCATCCTTGTCTCAGTGATGAATGACTTCGCTCCGAAAGACGTGAGTGGTGAACATTTGACCGGTGGAGGCCACGGCAGTGAAGGCGGATTTTATGACGGCGACGTCGTGCTGCTAGGACGTAAGTACGCATTTTAAATCACTCTGTTCTTTAAGTGCTGCCTCCGTCTCGGGTATATGCTCGGCGTCAACAGAAACGTTCTAACTGTCCAGTGTCTTTTTAACTAAAACTTTGTAGATTGCACAGCGTAGAGGGACGAAATAGCGCAAAATTTTCTTTCAGTTACATACCGAAATTGCTTGTCCTTCATGATAACACGACAAAAATTAGTTTTATAGTTTGTATTCTTTCTTTACAGAGGCATGGGGTGTACACGTGCGGGAGCAATCATCGATAAGCGTCCTGAGGGGGAGCGGCTCAAGCCCTTGAACAAACATCAAGCATCGCATCGATGCTGCGGTATGTGCCGTAAATAATGGTGGATGACCACGCAAGCATCGGAATCGTCCGAGCAACCTGTTTACACACCAACAATGTTACGACGCAGATTTTCAATACATTATTGATTCAAATATGGAATGCGTGAGGTGCATTCACGATACTGAGCATTGCCAACGCTCAGGGTCTGGCGTCTTGAGACGCCTTGCTTGTCTGTGGCTTGTCTGGGCCCACGAGGGCCCGCAATTCAGAGCTCTGTTTGTGCTGCTGGGGTATGCATTTGTAATTATTGCATACAGCTCTACCTCGGGAATCGAATTTTTATTCCTTCGGCAACGTGGGCAGCAGTTATGGTGGCACCCAAAGATTCGCGTTTCTGCAAGGTCGCAGCCTTTGGACGACTCCACAACTCCTGGAAAGGCGCGTTACAGGGCAAGCTTGCCATTGGAACCTGAAGTCAGAAGCCTCGACAGTGGGCAGGAAGCCAATGACCCCTGAAAAGCTACAAGCCATTGGCCGTAAGTTGCATGTCACAGTGCTCAATGCATTATGTTGTGTGTCAGTGCCCAATTAAATGATAAGGTGGGGGCATTATGTACTACCAATCATATTTTCTTTTCTGCAGGTGCTTTTCACTACTTCATTGGCCAGCACCCTGTAGAGACCCCAGCGCCGGTAGATCGCCGCAAAGAGTTAAATTATTACCTCAGTGAGCTGGTTCAAGACATGCAAAAAAAATAAACATCTTTTGGAGTTTTTGATGCATTATAATACTCACCAAGCTACCAATACTTGGTAAAAGCTGGGAGCAAATAACACAATTGCACATCGACTGCAATACGAGTCGCTGATAATCGCAGATTACCAGTGTCTGAGGCTCTGTATATTGCAGCATTTGGCATGTACACTTATGGCCCCAGTTTTTGGGCAGATTTAGTCCAAGTGGAATATATTGAAGCATTTTATTCCTGCCTTTGTCCTGTGATACAGGGCCCTCCTGTATAATACGGGCCTAGCCTGTAGAATACAGGACTGTCCTGTAATCCGGTATGAATTTTGAACCGGAACCGCATACCGGGTTATTGTACAGGATTTGCGATACCGGATTACCGGAGTATCCTGCACAAAACAGGAGAGTCCTGTATTATACAGGACTGTCCTGTTTTATACAGGATATTCCGGTAATCCGGTATCGCAAATCCTGTACAATAACCCGGTATGCGGTTCCGGTTTAAAATTCATACCGGATTTTTCAGTAGGGTGCCGCTTACGCTATTTAGATTACCAAAGGAACTACAAAAACCGCTGCTTGTAATCAATATATCAATACGAGAGCATTACATGGCTCATGCAAACCAAAAGCCATCATCGCAAGTTATCCGAGCCAGAGGGGTCAGATGGTCACGAGACCTACCTACAAGAAGCCTTGCCCTCCCCAGAAAGTGCGGTGATGATGATGATGATGTAGCCTTCCCTTTGTAACGGGCGGGCGCCTACCAAAGGTGCCCTGGCTGGATATACACACACATAAAAACACCACTATCAAACGCGAAGCGGCAAACACACACGCAAATACCGCTTAATCTGAAACAGCGCCATCTGCTTTTAAAATTTGCAATCATATACGTAGCAGGGTGGGGCTGTCTGAGTTTTTGGAGCGCTGACAGCGTGGTAACACGGTTGTCAGCTTTCTCTTGCGTTCATACATTCTATCGCATCTTAGCTGTTCCGAAGAACAGGAGTTTTTCGAGGTGCGTTGAACTACGTACAACTTTATCACCGCAGTTTCCTTTCAGCGTCGATACGAGCCGTACTTCCAGAGCACTGCTTAAACTACGCAGGCATTCATGCTGCACTGCCGGTTTCAATGTAAAACTCTAGTGATCAGTGTATATTTTCTATTTCTGCTTCGGGTTCTCCTTACCCTCCTTCCCCGCAAGTCTAGTTTATTTTGGTTAAAAAACGCTCTCGAAGAAACAATCTTTGTGAAGCTGGCGCGGTGTTCAAATGCTAGGCGATCTCGCACTACGCGCTATAGACTTTTGAATAGTTATTTTTGCAAGCCCCAAAAACCTTTACGAGCCATTTACCCATGTAATTATACGTTTGTCCACTTGGGCCCTATTTCGCGTGCAATTACAAATATGCAGTGTGTGCGAGATTAAATCAACGCAAACATGGCTGGAGCAAACCAAACGCCTGTCCTTGCACCGCAACTCATACGTGCTGTCGTTCTACCGAGTACGATTGTCATTCGGCGGGTTTTACTAAAACATCAAGTGATAACGCTTTCAAGAATAAAGGCATGCTCGAATAACACAGGTGTATCAGTTCATCCCTTGCTTTGGAGGAGCTTGAAGTCTGACGTCGGGGCCATGATCAACAACTCCAACAAGAATCAGGAAAAGACAGAGGCGAGGGTGCTACGCACGGACCGTGTGCACCACAGTGATGAGCCTCAGAACGTGTTCTTAATCTTTAGAAGCTGAAAATTATTAAATATTTGAGGTCTTTATATTCATTGCACTCAAGAAAATAGAGATGAGATGCACACTCGAAAACATGAAGCGGCCCTGTCACCAGCCACGTCGCGCAAAATTTCAGGATAGTATAACTTTGATGGCATAACACTTGCGACTAATTCGACGTAAATATACCCTCTTTTTAGTGCAGGCACTGTGGAATAACATCAGCCCAGGGAATATTGCCGACAAAAAAAAAAAAACGAGTCGATGGGATGCAGAGGCTTAATTTTAAAGGTGTGAAGTATCGTGGTAGCCTGCAGCAACAAATATAGATGCGACAATAAAGAAATGCAATCAGTAGAGAATAGCTGGTGTCCTGAAACCAACATGGCAGAAAGTTTTCGACATGAGTGCACTACCAGGTACTAACGCTGCAGCAACCAGAAAACAAAAGCGGTCTTAATGCGGCTGTAGCGACGTGCCTTTCAGTCGCAGTAAACAGCGATCATCTCCTTCGCGGTCAATTGGTTTTCGAATAGCGCTGAATACACCTCTCAACTATTAAGGAGAACCTGTAGCAGCGTCACAGTTGTATGCTGAAGATATATTGTCAACACATTACCTGCAGTGCATAACGCCCCTTGGCATTGCTGAAAAAACATAGCTGCAGCGCTTTTCGAGAATATCGTGATATTGAAGAATTCAAATCTATGTAGGCCGTAGGTAAAGCATGCCATGTTTTTCTGCACTTGCATTTTAAATAATGACGTCATCGACGATTGAATTTTTCACTTCTCCTCAGTGCACCGGAGGAGTGCAGGAAAACTCAGCGTGACGTCACGGAAGGTATGATTTCAAATTGCCGCTTGCGTCAGCCACACCCAGCCCTGACTTCTCAGACGCTGCCAAACAAGTCCCGGCAGGGTTCGCCTTCGGTGGCGTTGTTTTTTTCCTTCAAAGCAGGCGTTCGTGCGTTGGAAATGCACCGATACCTTCGATGACGTCATCATGCGCCCCCCACTTGGCGTTGTGCGCTGCGGAGAAGCTTGAAGGGCGTCCCGATTTTAATCGGCGATTACTTCACTATTTCTAGTGTTAGCCGAAAAAGACTTCGCATGCTTTACCTGCAAGTTTCACACATTCAACCCTCTTAAGCTCATTGATTTCTAAAACCTATGCAGTTTCCTTTTAAGGAGAACCTGTAGCAGCGTCACAGTTGTATGCTGCAGATATATTGTCAACACATTACCTGCAGTGCATAGCGCCCCTTGGCATTGCTGAAAAAACATAGCTGGCGGCTTCGCATTATTAAGCACAAAACGCGATTAAGGTGTCCACTGACCTAGGAACCCGGTTAACCGCCTTTCTCTTCCAAAAATCGGCAGAATCTAAACCTTCTGCGGATTCGGACGAAAGGAAAGGCGCGTAACTGCCTCAATTTTCATGTGTACGCCACCGTTAACACGCAGCGCGATTGGTTTGGCCACTGACCCAGTGGGCCAGTTACTTTTGCTGCACAGAGGCTTCACACAGACACACACCGCTTAAAAGCGCGGCGTGAGGTTAGAGGTGTTTGAGAACTAAAAATACTTTATCTTTATTCGGTGTATTTACAGTTGCTTCGACGCTCACCGTCTATTCTGCACAGTGAGTTAACATATCACTTCACGTACGCTACGACTCTTCTGTATATACCCCGTGCATTACGTATAAGCAAATTAAAAGTTGTGGACCAAAGCATCAACCGAATGATCCGCTAAATGATTTGTTGTGCTAGACCGACGCGCTAAATTGCTCTCTGCAGCCGCTCTTTCTGTGTGGCGACAAAAGAAACAAGTAGAAAGCACTTACACAGCAACATCCTAAAATGCGGAACTTGCAAAGGCTGCGGTATGCCAACTTTTACGGCGTTTTGTTTGTCGTGATGCGGAAAAAATACACATGCGATAAGCAAGAAGTTGCCTGAAGGGAACACAGAACAAATATGCTTAATTATATTGACCACAGCTAATAGCTTCATTGCTCAGAATTCGCAATTCTCAGAATCAGAATATCAAAATCCTATAATAAAAAGTCGTGAACTTTCAGAAGAAGCAAGGACTCAACCACGTGGAAGATTGTTAAAGCACAAAGGATTATCGCTCTGGGTGACCTCTGCATCATCATCCCTTGCCTTGCATTATCGCGTAAGAAAAACTGCGTATTTGGCATGGAGTGCAAAGGACGATGAGCATTTTTGCTTTCTTCCTTCCACATTTTACTTATTTACCATCTGTCATGTATAAAACACTCTATGTATACATATAAAGATCACCAATAGACAAAGTTGAACGTCAGCTGTACGTGTCTACCATTGGTCTTTGTCCCAGCCTTTGCGCTTTCTCAAGATTTCAAAACTTGCACTTTTTTTTTTTGATGAGCAAATAAGTGCAGGATGACATGAGCAGCAACAACAGCCTTGCTCTCGCTTTTGAGCAATTTGTTAGAAAAATGCCTTCGCGAACGCGGCATGAGCATATTGTAGAAAAACTTCGGGCGCCACTGTAACAACGACTCCAGTTTAGGTTCTTGAAAACGAGGGAAAATGGCAGGCCCTGGGAACCAGGCGTCTGCTGAAGGGTGCTTTTTATAATTTCAGATTTCTATTTTTGATGCTGAAAAGGATACCTGTATTTACGCCCGATGATATTTTCCACGCTACGCTTATATCTAGAAACACATTGTCTAAAACACAACAGCAGGCGCCCGGTGTGCTTCACAGTACTTATCCTGCATTGCCTTTGCCTTCGCTCCCAGAAAAACCTCTTGACCTCATGCGAAAGGCAAAGAGTAAACAAATGAACCGCGCTCAAACTCTACCTCAGTCTGAGAAAGCGCTTACATTTTATGTAACCTCCATCATTTTGGAGCACTGTTAAAAAAAATTGTTAAAACCATCTTACGTGCAAAATCTGCGCCTTCTGACTGCAGTGATAAGAAGCAAGAACGCCGGCCCGGCTGAGTACTGTAATGCCGCAACACTTAATTGTCCGAAGTGGAAACTTAGGACGACGAATCATTGCATTCATACGTTAAGACAAGGCGTGGGGGGTTATGGGGATGTATTTGCCTGCGATGACTCAGCAGCGAAGTAACAATGAATACCGCTTTGTTAGGTTTTTTCGTTGTCACGGTGGTGTGTTGAAGTGTTGTCACAATGATTTGTCCAGATAAGGACAGAAATGTTGCAGTGAATTTGTGCAAGAAAAAATTAGGCGCTCTTTATATCCACCTCAGACCCTGAGGAAAATTTCTCCAAAATATCGCTCGGCTCATTCGCCGATGCTGAATACAATCAAATAGGTTTTTCATGTTTAGTGTGTGCTGTTGAGTTCCTGCGTGCCATCTTCCGCCTCGCTTTTTCATATTATTGTGCATGAATCAGGCATTAGCCTTTGGCTACAGATCCGCTCAGCCTTTTGTATTGAAGATGTACCTGTTATGACAATAAATAATCATATTGTAATAAGGGAGTAATTACTCATTGGCATCCACCCCAGCGCAGCCATACGGCTACAAAGGAAAGCTATAAAGTAGAGCGACTGCTCCGATGAAGCGATGGTCCCGGGTTCGAACCCCGGACCAGGTCGAATTTTTCTTTAACTGCGAAGTTTCTGAGAAAGCTGTATAGCTTTCCTTTGTAGCCATATGGCTGCGCTCGGGTGGATGCCAATGAGTAATTACTCCCTTATTTGAAATCTACTCCACCTTAGGGGATTCTCCTATACATTTCACCAAATAATCATATTATTAACAAAAATAGGTTGGGCCCCGTATTATCCTTTTTTCCGGCTGCAATCGGAACATATGCGCTGCTAAAACATGATTTCAGTGAAAAGGGTCTTGTTTTCCACCTCATAGGGGTAAAACATGAGGAGCCACCTTTGTCTGCCTCACTCAGCGTCCGTGGAAACTGCAGCGCGACCGCAAAACGACGGTATTACTCCAGATGGCGCTGCACTGATTGCCCTTATAGTTGTTCTTTAAAAGAAGTGGTGCGGCACCCGAACACGTCGATTAAAAGTGAAGAGGTATATATATTTATTACCACAGTCATCTACCTTTCATATATCTCAATTGCAAAACCGACAGGTCCTGACTGCTCGCTTTCCATCAAACGCACAAGCCCACAAGCACACGTGCACACAGAAGTTCTCATGTTCGTTCTGTAACGCTGGGAGTATAAGCCAAGTTCCATGTCTTTAATGTCGTCGTCGTACGATCTCCACTGCCTGTCGGCATGCAAAAAGACGGACAGATACATTTATGTATACAAAGCTCCCGGCTCGGTAGTAAGGCAGCTAAACCCTGGTCTCCACCCTCTGGCCAATCGACGGACCCATCATCCATTGGCTACTTCGTCTCTTTCTATTTGTGCTGTTTGAGCTCGGTGGCAATGGCAGTCATGAGTGGCGTCATTACTGCGCACATAAATTAGCGAAACAACTGGCGTTGATCACTCTTCGCTCATCACGAGAACATAGGTTCCTTGCTTTTCGTTATAAATCCTGGCAGAACATTAATTCCTTCATTCATCGAACAGTGATGACGGCGGCATGTGCAGTACATATGCGCTGAAAAAGATTTTCTGAAATGTCAGGTTCTTTTTTCTCGTTTATAATACCGCTGGGAAGTTTTTTCCTCTCGACTGACGCTGCCGCTGCTAGCCGCGCACAAGCGACCCATTGTATTTTGAAATGCCGCTAGGAAATGCTGACCTCTGCTCTGCTTGCTATGAGGCGATTCAAGGACAGATCTCTTTGACCTATGCAAATTGCTGCCACGAATGTCATATCACAAAATGCGCAGGAATTGGGGACCGTTGTATAAAAGCAACAAATGGTTACAGAAGCAAAATGCTAAAGTGCTTGACGTACCGTTCTCAGATGCCTCGTAGCAATGGTGGCGGCACTAATAAGCCTTCAACCAAATTAAATATAAAGCTTCCTGAGATCTGAGCAACTCTGGCAAACGGCAAAGACAAATTTGACAATTCTTCAAGCGTGAACAAAACTGTGGTCCATTATATAGGCCTCCGTCGAAGATATTCGTCAGATCTACGCAGAACTTCTTGAAGCATAACATGTTGGCAAATGAGAAACTTAGCTGCTTTGCAAGAAAATTGACGACGTCAAAAAACAGTCATAACTGTCTAGAAATTCGAGAACTGCGCCAGGCGCCGAAGACATCGGTTAACACAGAAGGTGGCAAAATGTGGAACTTAACACTGTGCCTGGAAGACACATGGATAACATCTACTAGACCAAATAAACGATCTTACAATTATGGGGCTTAATACGGGAGATAAATACGTTCTCCCCGCTTAAGCGCGGCTGACAAGTTCAACACCGCCCTGACCCCACCCCGTGGTCGCGTATGCTACCGAGCGCACGCCGACCACGGCGGGCCTTGCTCTACGGGAACAAAGGAACGACACACTGGCTGACACAAACAAGGCATTTATTGCTATAACAACAATAACGCCAGCTAGCAACAAAATACACTGAGGAATCGAGGACGTCCGACTCCCTAGCACCGTTACGAGCAAATGTTCGCCCACGCTAGGGCAAGGGAAAACTCCGAGGCCGGACGGGACAGGCTTGCAGGAGGATGTTCCGACCAGAAGGCGCCGACCGGCGAAGAGCGGAGGCGCGAGCGACACGTCCGCGCGCTTTCCCGATGCCGAGCAGAAGCGAACCAGTCTCTCCCCCACGCGCGAGCAGCAAACGCGCCATCCGTGGCGCTGGTGTCGCTGCGATGCGAGCGCCCTCCCCTGTTAGTTAAAGTAACACAACTAAGGAGAGTGCGTTGCGGGGGAGCTAACCACAGTTGGTGCATTGCGGAAAGCTAAGCACAGGGGACGAGTGCGTCCCCACACAATAGAGGCTTTATCTGCCCTCCACTGTAGCAAGCGATGTTGAAGGATTACATTGCCGTCGCTGGGACCCGATGTTGCATGTAGTTTTCATCCCTTCTGCTAAAATTCATGCCTTCAGATCCCTTCATAATAAACGATTTTATCTAAATATTACTACCTTTTTTTCCGTGTTAAGCAACCGTTTCACAGTAAAAGTCTGCACTGTGTCCGCTTTGTGAATACAAATATCTCTTTATCGTCTGGCTCCTATATAAATATTGCTGTTCCTTGGTCTGGCGTTCGTATCAAAATTTTTGGAGCGCACAGGGAGGGGAGAACGACCACGAAGTTGTCGGATTGGTCGTAAACAAATGTTCAAGAGCAAAGCGCCGTCCTTACAGTGGTCACTATATTTATCACCGGGTGGAGCAGCGTCGGAGACCGCCCACAACGGTGCCGTTCATGAGCTCCTCTTACGGAAAGGCCCTTAGATGGTTCTCACCCAAACCAGTTGCTACATCTGAAGGAAAGGTGTGCAAGACGAGGGATGCATGGCAGTGCACTCACCGAAGACTTATCACAGGGGCTTCTCTGCCCGGTCCGACTTTTGGAGGGAAGGCTTAAATACTCCAGTCGGTTAATCACCGCAGAAAAAAAAGACATAAAAGAGCCAGCATGGTGGGAATGTAAATGGTCAGGTATGTCGCGATCCGGCGAAAAAAATAGAGGGGGCCGTTGAGGTTTATACCGAAATCATAAGCAAATTACGGGAAACATAATTAGGCGAAAAAATATTGAAGGGGCTTTACCTGAAGACAGGTTTATTTTTAATGCCTCCCACGTTAAATGGTCGGTGGTGGAACGAATAACTCTGTGGTGGACAGCCGTTACGCGTGCAAGCATTGAGAACTCATTCATAAGTTTAGCATCGTCATAGTGAGCTTTACAGGACTACTTCTGATGACTACTTCTGATGAAGAGAGATTAGAGCGTAAGTAAAGTTGAAAATGGGCCTAATGTTCATATTTATCTTGCGCCTATCTGTGTTCGTGGTTTTTGCGTCCAGTATTGTTCGTTCCTATGAGTCGCGCACAATGAAGTTTAGTTATAAGCGAGATTTACATGACAAATCTTTGTGACGTACAAATTAAAAATTTATAATAACAATTGCGATACTCCCTAATGTGAAATTTGAGCGATGCACTGCGCAATTCCGCGGCACGAACGGCAGGGTCCTCTAGGCGCCGGCGACGAGATTGTGCTTCGGTGGCGCGAACGAGAGAGAGCTATCGTAGGCGCCGCATAGGAGTCTTCTACGTGGGCGCCTCCGGCCCGTACCCCAGGGGATGGTACACGTCTGCGGTCGTCGACGAGGGCAAAACAGTAGATGCCCTTACTTTCAAGGTCCAGTCAGCAATTCACGCAGAAGAGGTTGCATCGCCCTGGCAGCCTCCGATTCCTCCTCCAAATACATAACCACCGACTCACGAGGGGCTTGTCGAAACGTCGTGCAATAGTGGGTTACTCCCCTGGCTTATCGCATCTACCAAAATTGCAGCCTATAGACTCGGATCCCGCGTACAGATCTCTTGTTTGGGCTCCAGGTCACCAAGGCCCACGGCACCCGACGCCGACCAGGACTCCGATTTGGGGGAAATATGCGATTATTACAAATCCACGCACCAAACTCCTCCCACCCCGTGCAAAGGCCTGGGGAAGGCCAACGAACGGGTACTCCTGTGCCTGCTTACTAACCGGATGCTGTGCCCGTTAACTATAAAGCATTTTGATCGCCGTTTCGATGGGCGGTGTTCGCACTGTGGGGCGGTGTCTGAAATCTACCACAAGGTTTGGGCCCGCCAGCAGAACCCATCCCTACCCCCTATCCCAAACCCTACCCGAGAGGACTGGGAGGCGGCGACCTTATCCGGCTGCTGCACCCTCGAAGCCCAAAAGGCCTTAACGTAGCGCGCCCGGGCAGCGGCAACCGCCAACGGTGTGCCTGACTAGGCATCCCAACTAGTGGTTCTCTTCAAGTCACGACCCCCAACACCTTTCCCTATGATTACATAAATAATTTCACAACCACCACCTAGCCAGTACTTCAGCACAGAGACCTACTGGGTCCATTCGGGGGCATACGTCTATACTAGGAATACAACGGCCGACGCGTACAACCTATCTCGTGCAGCACATTTCACAGCATGGTGCGCCAACGGAGCGGTGCATGGCGCGACTGTGAGATGGCAGCGCGTGGGCGTGGGAAAAAAAAGTCAGGGGGACACTTAGTTGCCCTAAAGTGCGGTGAGGTGAAAGCCTTAAACGCAGTGTTGCTGCTTGTGTGAGTGATGTGTGGTTGACATGTTAGGCTTCGCCTCTAAGAGCGGAAAGCGACAGCGTCTTGCAACGCTGCCAAGAAGTCCCCAGAACGCCATCGCCCGTTCAGCTCTACGCCTTGCTCGACGGCAAATTGGTTTTTGAGGAAAGGAAATGTGTCTGTCTCGCATATCTCGGTGTACACCTGAACCTCGCCGTAAGGGAAGGGAGCAAGATAGGAGTGAACGAAGACGCCGTATTAGCTAGACGCGGCTTTCTTCCCTCCGAACCATTGAGCTGGCATGGCGGAGTGGTTAGCGTGCTGGTCTCGCACTCCTGAAACCCCGGTCGAATCCCCTACTCATCCAATTTCCTACTCGGTTTTATTTATTTATTTGGTCTGACTAGAAAGGTTAATTAGGCTAATTGTGGTCTTTCCCATTGTTCTATCGCCATCCATCATGTCTTGTCACCCACATGCCAAGTGATGGAACTCTCTAGAATGTTCGACACAATGTCTATGAAACGTCTAGAAACATCTAGCCAATTGTGATGCTAAATGATAGTTAAGCATGACTTGCACATTTAGTGATATTAGATAATGTATGATTAGTGATCGTTAACGGGACATTAACTAGTACATTGATTAATTAGTGATAATTAAGGTACAAGCGCAGTGCACAGTCACTTCACATGCCACTTCTTAACTACTAATTATTACCAATTAGTCATTTAGTCATTAGGTACAATCATATAATCATAAAATCACTTTATATCGTGTTCCGATGTCTTTCGATTGCACGCGATTGAGTATCGATTGGCTATTGATTGTCATAGGCCCATATAAGGCATGCATCCCAAACGCGGACACATTTGCTAACACGACTTGGTCTAGACAGTATCAGGCATTAAAGGATTTCGCCTTAATATCCCCTCTCCTAGCCACACTACTACCCCTCATATAGTGGGGATGAGCGCACGGCTCGCTACGGCGCGCACCATTCTGGCGCCATCTGTGAGCGAGCGGCGGTCCTTCAGTTCACTCGGCTGGGCTGTCCTGGAGAGTAGCACGCTTCCCTCGCTATCCTCCACTTTTTCCCCTCGCGCTTAATTACGCCTTCAACGTCGACGCGGCTCAACCTACGAAAAGGCGCCTACGTGCTGCGCTTTAAATTTTTCTCCCTTTATGGCTATATAACTCGCGCAGTATCCAAAGCAGCATTTATGGACAACTGTTTCTAGTTTGCGCGACCCCCCCAGTGTGTTGCAAGGAGTTAAGCATCATATATTGTGTTCCATGGTACAGCGTTCAGATGGACAAATAGGATAAAGTTTACGAACAGGAGAGCCGCTTACATAAGTTTATTACCTTTGTGGGGTACCATGTTGCCCCTCGCCCGCCGGATGCACCCTTCTCTCTATCGTGGCCTACCACGGCTCTTCCTCCGGCGGCCCCCACTAGGCGCAGCAGCGGAGGGAACGGAGGGGAGGCGCCCGCGACTACGCGTCGTCACGTGGGCAGCCCTCCTTACCCGCCCCTCTCGGTTTCGGCGGCCGCACGGGCCGCGCGCACGGGCACAGTCTGATGGAGAGTTGACAGCGAGCCTTGAGAGAGAGCGGACGCGACATCAGCGGCGGCCCAGGTGACCCGAACTGCTCTGTGCCTGTCTCCTGTGCCTGTGTCCTGTGCCTGTTGCCTGCCGCTGCTGCCTGCGCGCGACCGAGGAAAGACATTGGGAGATCCCAATTAAAGCTCTTGCCTGCGGGCTTATTCCTCGGTGGTGTTGTTCTTCGCGGCCACAGGTGTGGTCGAGCTAGCGGAGTGGCGTTGGCCCTGAGTTCAGGGTCCGAACCGTGCCAGTAACCCCACATTTTGGCGCCCAACGTGGGGCCCCTCTGGAGTTCCAGGTGGGGTGCTAGCTCACGAAGAACAGCATGACCAGCCCGCGCTACGGGCTGCCGGACCTAATGATGTTGGCTGATGTATGCGGCGAAGCACGGGAGATCTCGAGCATCGTTTCCGTGGCCACATCTAAACCGACCGCGGATGCGGTAGCACAAGGTCCGTCGGGCGCTATGCATGAAGCCGCAGGCGCGGCTGGCGTCCGAAATATTGCGCCAGGAGTTCCTGGTGAATACTCCGAGCTGGAGCAGCCAGATGGCTGTGGCTACAGGAGTTCCGTTCTGCTGAACGTGTTCCCAGGCGCTCCCGCAGATGCGGGTCGCGCAACTGGTTACGCACCGGGAGATCCCGGCTAGCAAGGAAAGCCAAAGTCAGGTGTCAGTGGCTTCCAAACGCTCCGCTACGTCTCAGGCGCGTCCGCAGATGCGGTTCGCCAACCGAGTTTCCACCCAGGAGATCCTGGACTGCTCGTAGAGCCATTGCCAGTTGGCGCCGGCTACTCGCTCCTTTCAACTCCTGCGCACGCATTCATACCAGGTGGTCTAACTGCGTCAACGCCCGCAGATGCGGGCCGCGCTCCCCGCCAGATGGTAGAGGGTGACGCAGCGCAACTTGGTCCGGGAGGTCCCGAGCACCACTACAAGCCACCGGCGAAGGCTGAAGAGCGCGCAGTGTGTCCGGCGGAAGGAGAGAACATCGCAAACGTCCTCGCAAACGCTTTGCAGCAGATGTTGCAATTAGCGCGCTCGCCCGGCCCTCGGATCGGAGTGCCGATACCGAATTACAGTGGCTACAGCGACAAGCAAAGTGCGAATGACTTTCTGCTGGCCCTGCGCCGGTACCAGCTAGCGAGTGACCTGAGCGAGAGCGAGATTCTGAGACGAGTTCTCCCCGTCGCACTCGCTGATCAAGCCGCCCGGTGATACCAGTTGGTTGGCCACACAGCAGGCAACATGGCTGATTTTCGACGCTTGTTCAGGGAGGAGTTCCTTCCATACGATTACAAGCTGCGTATGCGACGAGAGCTTGAACTGCGGACACAGGCCCCGGATGAATCGCTTGTCGAGTTCGTACGAGCGATGCAAGAGCTGTATGAATATGCAGACCCAGGAGCTCCGAGTTCGGAGCGAGTGGAACATGTCATCCGGCAGAGCCATCGGACATTTTCCCTCTACTTGAGGGGCTGCAGATGCAGCGATATGAACGAGCTTGCCATTGAAGCGCGCTGAGTCCAGGCTCAAATTTCAGCGGCCCGTAAATACCGGCCCCCACCGCCGGCTGAGGAGTGCCTCGAGCCAAGGTGTGCCTGGAGCGGCGTTGTAGCGTTAAGGGGTGAGATCACTCCCATGGCAGGTGCGTTCACGAACGAGCGGATGCCGTTCGCAATATCGGATCGTGCTCTGGATCCCTACAGGTACGGGCTGCGGAGTGCTGATACACAACCCCCGGAGATCTGCGGGGTACCGCCACAAAAGCCCACGCCTGCTCAGAAAGCACCCACGGAGATCCGTGTACGGCTGGATGGCCGAGGTGCCACTGAGACCCCCCGAGAGTCGCAGCGAGAAGCATGGAGATCTGTGCGCTGCTTTAATTGTGGCCAGAGTGGTCACATAGCCAGAAACTGCCCCTCGAGATCGGGAAACGAGGCAGGCCGCCGGTAGCACCACGGGCGGAGGCTACCAACGCTCGGGAGCCCATCCCCGTCACGTCCGCGTTCAAAGTTGGAGAACCAACTAACACGCCTGCGCCTTTCATGGACCTCGCAGTTGCGGGGAGAACCTTTAAGGCGTTGCCGGACACGGGGGCAAGCATCTCGCTAATAGGAGACGAGGTCGTTTCCCAGCTCCGGCGGAGATCCGTTCGGTTGCGACAGCGAAGGACGCCACTCCAGCTAGCTAGCGGAGAGGTGCGGTCCTGTGGTGACGTTCGCCTCGCAGTACGCTGGGATCAGCGTGTGCGCAGAATGCGTTTCGTTCACCTGCCTGGTCTCACAGTGCCAGTTATTCTAGGCCGAGAGTTCTTGGCGAAAACTGGACTGGTTGTAGACATCGCCCGTGGCGGATATCGGGAGAACCCGTGCGCCCCACTGAGGCCCTTTGTCGACCCGCCGACTGCAACGAGATCGTTGTCAGAACGCACGGCCGACACGCCCGCGGAGGAGCGAAATACCTCCCACGAGCAAAGCCCGCACCGCCGAATGCCGGGATCGGCAGCAGCGGCCCGCTTCGATGCGCCGTCTCCGAGGTCGGAGAAGGGAAAGCAGGCTGTACCGACAGATGTCGGCGAGCTAAGAGACAGCGGGTTTCCCCGCCCAATGCCGAGATCGGCAGCGGCGGCCTGTCAGCACGGTTTTCCTCCGAGATCGGGGGCGAAAATGCACAACTTACTGGCAGATTCCGGTGCGCTGACACAGCTCGAACGTGACCGCCTGTTGTCGTTGTTGGATGACTTTGACGAGATATTCACGGACCAGCCGGGATGCACTAGTTTGGTGCAGCACCGCATAGATACGAGTGACGCGCTGCCCTGGAAATGTAACCCCAGGCCCGTCAGTGCTGCCTGACGGCAAGCTATCGACGAGGCGCTCCAGGAGTTGCTCGATGCTGGTCTCATATGCCGCTCTTCCAGTCCCTGGGGGTTCCCAGTGGTTCTTGTGCCGAAGAAAGATCGCACGTGGCGCTTGTGCGTTGACTATCGGCGGCTGAATGCGGTCACAAAGAAAGATGCGTACCCCTTCCCGAGAATAGACGAGATCGTCTCAAATCTCGGTGGCGCTAAGTTCTTCTCGTTTCTTGACGCAAGCAAGGGGTACCTGCAGGTCGAAATGCGACCGGGCGATGAGTGCAAAACGGCCTTCACGTGTCACAGAGGTCTGTTTCACTTCACGAGAATGCCTTTCGGTTTGTCCGGAGCTCCGAGCACATTCCAAAGGCTGATGGACCGTGTACTCGGAGACGCCAGATGGCATCACGCTCTCGCATACCTGGACGATGTGATCGTCTACTCTCAAACTTTCGAGGAGCACCTCGATCACCTGATAGATGTCCTGGGAAATCTCAGGGCGGCTGGCATCACGCTCAATCATGCAAAGGTGCAAATCTGCCAGGCTCAGGTGAGCTTGCTTGGATATCGAGTAAAACGGGGACAGGTGTCTCCTGACCCAGAGAAGCTTCGTGCGATCCTTGAGTTTCCTGCGCCTAAAGATGTGAGCGGTGTTCGCCGTTACCTTGGCATGGTGGGATACTATCGCCATTTCATTCCTAACTGTGTGCGACTGCAAGCGCCCTTTGCAAGATTGCTAAGAAAGTCTTCTCCGTGGATATGGGGAGACGAGCAGGAAAAGAGCTTCTATCAGCTCTCGCACGCTATCGCTGAGACGGCGGCTTTGAAGCTGCCCGACCTGAACCGCCCATTTGTTTCCAGACAGATGCCTGTGATATCGGGGTGGGAGCAGTACTCCTTCAGATGGAGGGGCATGAACTCCTATCTGTGGCATTTTCGAGCCGCGCCCTGACGCCGGCAGAACGCAATTACTCAGCGACAGAAAAGGAATGCCTGGCCATCATCTACGCACTTCGAAGGTTCGAGATGTACGTAGAGGGAACAAAGTTCACGGTCGAGACCGACCATATGGCCTTAACCTGGCTGAAACGCCTGCGTGAGGCCAGCGGGAGGCGTGCGCGATGGGCCCTGACATTGCAACGCTTCGAGTTCGAAGTGCGTTACCGCAAAGGCACTGCAAATGTAGTCGCCGATGCGCTGTCACGGGCGCCGGTCACTGACACCCAACCGTCCGGCCAGGACGAGGAGGAGGCAGAGTGGCAGCTGTCTCCCCCTCTGCGGAAGGAGCTCGTTGCGGGGAGTGCCCCGTTTTCGAAGCCCCGAGAGCACGTGCACCTCGTTGGAGCGGGGATCCCTCTCGAGGTTGCGTTCAGCAGAGAAGAGCTTGTCAAGGCTCAGCAGGAAGACTCATTCTGTCAGGAGTTGATCAATAGTCTTAGTGAAGAGACAGACACTCCGACGAGTCAGGCCAAATTGCGCTGTGAAGCCACTGGTAGTGTGGTTGGCGCTAACTCTAGTGTCGCTGGTATTGTGGCTAGTGAGTTGGAGAACTTCCTGCTGGACCGTGATGGAGCTTTGCTAAAATACGTGCCAGGCAAAGAGGCCTCGGATGAGAGTTTCAAAGCCGTTATTCCGCGCAAACTGCGGCGCGCCGCTATGCGGCACTATCACGACGCAGACGGTCACGGGAGCACTCCAAAGACATGGCAGAAGCTTTGTCGGTTTGCTACCTGGCCGGGAGTGAAGGCTGACGTATGTAGATATGTACGAACATGCCACGTCTGCCAAGAGAGAAAGCCTAGAGGTGGAAAGCCACCTGGCTTACTCCAACCCATCCTAAGCACCAAGCCCTGGGAGATCCTGGCGTGCGATTTGATGGGGCCGCTGCCGCGCAGCAAACGAGGGTACAAATACGTGCTGGTAGTCACGTGCCACTTCAGTGGGATCACTGAATTGTACCCGCTGCGAAAAGCGACTGCCCGGGAGATCCTGGCAAAGCTGTGTGAAGTGTTTTGCCGGTACGGCTTCCCAAAGCGGCTGATCACTGATAATGCCACGTATTTCACATCGAAAGTTTTCCGTGATACGTGTGCAGCAATGGGTGTCCGGCAGCAGAAAACCACGTGCTACCATCCCCAGTCCAATGTGAGCGAGCGCCGAAATCGAGATATCAAGCCGCTCCTGGGCGCATATGCGAGATCGCACAATGATTGGGACGAGCACTTGGACGCCATCTCCTTCGCTCTGCCCACGAGCACAAATCGCTCGACCGGCTTCACGCCGGCTTTTCTCATGTTTGGCAGAGAGCTGAACACGCCTATGGACACAATTCTCATGGAAGGGTCGGAGAGTGTCAGCGAAGTCACGGCAGATGTTGACGACTAAGCAAGGCGATTGCGCGATCATTTGGCAAATGCCGTTAAGGAGGCGAACCGCAGCCGCGCGAAGGCCAGGGCAAGTCAAAAGGCCACTTATGATCGCGCACACAGAGACGTGGACTTTCAGATGGGAGACCTCGTTCTCAAGCGCAATCACGCACTCAGCGATGCAGCCGCAGGTTTCGCGGCCAGTCTAGCGCCCAAATGGGTGGGACCCTTCCTGATCGCTGAGAAGCTTTCGCGGCTCAACTACCGGCTGAAACACCCGAGATCGGGACGAATCAGCGGACCCATTCACGTGGGAGAGCTGAAACAGTACTTCCAGAGGGAGGTTGCTGTGGAAGCAGAAACGCCACCCGCGCAAGATTGCGCAGAGGCGAGCGAAGCCCAGAGAGATCTCTACAGGCATCGCTATGATACCCGAAGCCAGCGAGCTCGCTGGGGGAACGGGAAAATGCCGAAAACGTGAGATCACGCACACGGCGGCGTCGGTTGGCCAAAACAGCTCGAGATCGAGCAAACGGCGAAGGAACGCCAGACGCGCGAGATCGCGCACGGTGGACCGAATGCAAGGAGATCCTTGCCCCCGACGCCACAATATCCGAACTGGGCGAGATCGCCGAATGTGACCCATGCCGACCACGGGAAAGCCTGGTGCGAGAGGTCTCTTGCCCACCCTGCCTGTGTGGATACACAAGCCGGTGTAGTTCCTGTACCCGGAGCACTGCAAGACGCCCGCTCGGAGGAGCCGAGCCCCCCCTCCGGCTGCCCTGATTTACGGCCCTGGCTTCAACGACGGCCACGGAGAGCGGCCCGCGGCCGGGGATCGAGCCGCCGAACTTCGCCCCCACACCATCGCACGGGGCATCGGCGGCGGTTCCGGAACAGCGCGGGCCGAGCTGACGATGGGCGGCCTGAATGCGGAGCAGGCCGGCTTTCGCGGGCGCCATCCTGCTCTGGCCCGCGCCCCAGGCACAGAGCTACCATCCCGGGGCCCAGCCTCCGGACAGGCGGCATGGGCCTGCTGAGCCGCCGAGTTCACTTCAGCGGGAGGAGGTCACTATTGAGAGAGGGAGGGTGTGGGGTACCATGTTGCCTCTCGCCCGCCGGATGCACACTTCTCTCTATCGTGGCCTACCACGGCTCTTCCTCCGGCGGCCCCCACTAGGCGCAGCAGCGGAGGGAACGGAGGGGAGGCGCCCGCGACTACGCGTCGTCACGTGGGCAGCCCTCCTTACCCGCCCCTCTCGGTTTCGGCGGCCGCACGGGCCGCGCGCACGGGCACAGTCTGATGGAGAGTTGACAGCGAGCCTTGAGAGAGAGCGGACGCGACATCAGCGGCGGCCCAGGTGACCCGAACTGCTCTGTACCTGTCTCCTGTGCCTGTGTCCTGTGCCTGTTGCCTGCCGCTGCTGCCTGCGCGCGACCGAGGAAAGACATTGGGAGATCCCAATTAAAGCTCTTGCCTGCGGGCTTATTCCTCGGTGGTGTTGTTCTTCGCGGCCACAGGTGTGGTCGAGCTAGCGGAGTGGCGTTGGCCCTGAGTTCAGGGTCCGAACCGTGCCAGTAACCCCACACCTTCTCCAAGGGGCAAAGGCTTGAAAGGGAAAGAGGGAAGGGCACTCACGATTAATTTTTCTGCCAATATTCACCTGGGTAGACCATTGGGAATGTTTTCTTCGTAGCCCAGGCTGATTCGTTTCAGATAGCAGAACTCTTTTGTTATCTGTGCAAAAGATGCAGCACTTACGCAGATATATACCTGCCTGCAACAGCATATAGGTGAGAAGAAAACAAAGAAATAACGCAGGCGCTGTTTAGGTACACTTGTGGATCAGTGGCATGGAGCGTGTGGCGCGGCAGAATGATGTACTCAAGACAAACTCGCTCAAAAGATAGCTAAACAGCCAGGACGGGGTTGCAGCCACCTTTTAGAATTACCGGATTCGCTTTCGAAATGATGTGGCATGGCTGCAAATACAAATGAAGAAGACAGGACTGCACGTCGTGTGCTACTGCATAATAAGTACAAAGGGCAAAGCACATGCCTAGAACGATGTAACTGTGTGTTCCGCAACTCCTAAAGCCGCTGCGAGCAGGAAGGCAAAAAATGACGATGAAATCCTATGAGCTTAACTGCAGATGCTTACATCCAGACCATCTTTAGCCAAATGCTAATGCTAGATGTAGCATGTTCAGTCCGAAACACGCCCACAATATGTTCTAGACAAGCATTTTGCCATTTATTTATTTATTTATTTTGTAAGACGGGGGTTTATTAAAGGCACTGGGACCTTATTAAAGGAGCAGGGCGGCAACAGTCTGCGGTCAGCCAAAGCGAGCCCAAAGCACGCGCAGCGATGGCACTGCCGCCGCTGCACAGAATGTTCGTCTTCGTCTTTACAATTGCCCCCGTTGAGAAAAGGAGCCAACCTGGCGACTCAGGGCGCAGGCAGGACGGCTGGGTCGTAGAATGGCTTGAGGCGCTGGACGTGAACAGTCTCGCGTCCACGGCGGCGGCGATCAGAAGATGGGTGGAGAGTTTCTACAGTGTAATTAACTGGAGATGTGCGCTCCAGTACGCGGTATGGGCCATGGTACTTGGCAAGAAATTTTGATGACAAACCCGGAGTATTCGTCGGAATCTAGAGCCACACAAGGGAGCCGTTGGCGAAGTGTGGTGTCGTTTGGCTGAGGTCGTGGCGGGATTTCTCTCTGCACTGGGTGTCAGTCGTGAGAGCACGGGCGATGCGGCGACAGTCTTCGGCGTGCTGGGCGGCTTCAGATAGAGGCGTATACTCGGAAGCATCGGGTTGGTACGGGAGAATGGTGTCGATGGTAGCAGAAGGGTGACGGCCGTAAAGGAGAAAGAAAGGAGAAAATCCGGTAGTGGACTGCGTTGCGGTATTGTACGCGTAGGTTACGTACGGAAGGACAAGATCCCAGTTTGACTGATCTGAAGAGACATACATAGACAACATGTCACCGAGGGTACCATTAAAGCGCTCGGTGAGACCGTTGGTTTGCGGATGATATGCGGAGGTGGTTCGATTAAATATATTGCACTTGGTGAGCAGTGCTTTCACAACATCCGACAGAAAGGTGCGGCCTCTGTCGCTCAGCAGTTCGCGAAGGGCGCCGTGACGAAGTATGAATCGGTTTAAAATAAACGAGGCCACCTCTGAAGCTGTGGCAGCTGGAAGGGCTGCGGTTTCGGCATACCTTGTCAAATGGTCAACCGCGACGATAGCCCAACGGTTGCCGGCCGAAGTGTACGGGAGGGGACCGTATAAGTCAATGCCGACGCGGTCAAATGGGCGTGGCGGGCAAGGTAGCGGCTGCAATTCTCCAGCAGAACGATGATGAGGTGGCTTGCGACGTTGACAGGTAAGGCATGACCGTACGTATTTGCGGATGAATGTGTACATGCCACGCCAATAATATTGTAGTCGGATGCGATCGTAGGTCTTGAACACTCCGACATGACCACACTCCGGTTCAGCATGAAAATGGGCGCAGACTTCCGAGCGAAGGTGACGGGGAATAACTAGCAACCACTTGCAGCCGTCTGAGGTGTAGTTGCGGCGATAAAGTAGGTTATCACGTATTGAGAAATGGGAAGCATGGCGGCGAAGAGCCCGTGAAGGCGAAACAGCCGTAGGGTTGGTGAGGAAGTCAATAAGAGATGAGATCCATGGGTCGGCACGCTGCGAGGAAGGCATGGCGCTGATGTGAAGCATCGGTGAGGAAGCGTCGAAGGCGGAAAGGCTGGAAATATTGGCTGGAAGTGGGCAGCGGGATAGAGCATCGGCGTCTTGATGTTTGCGGCCAGTACGATACACGACCCGGATATCGTACTCCTGGAGGCGAAGGGCCCACCTCGCGAGGCGACCAGATGGATCTTTCAGAAAGGAAAGCCAGCATAGCGCATGGTGGTCGGTCACGACTTCAAACGGGCGGCCGTAGAGGTAAGGGCGGAACTTGGTAAGGGCCCAAACTATCGCCAGACACTCTTTTTCCGTGACCGAGTAGTTAGATTCAGCCTTTGTTATCGTGCGGCTGGCATAGGCAACGGCGTATTCGTTGAAGCCAGATCTGCGTTGTGCGAGTACGGCGCCGATGCCTACCCCACTGGCGTCAGTATGTATACCTCGGTAGGTGCGTCTGGGTCGAAATGGCGCAGTATCGGCGGTGCGGTGAGGATACGGCGCAAAGAATCGAAGGCGTCGTCACAAACTTGGGACCACTGAGAAAGGTCGGAACTGCCGGACAGAAGCTGCGTCAAAGGTGCAGCAATTGAGGCAAAGTTGCGTATAAACCTACGGAAGTAGGAGCACAGACCCAGGAAACTGCGCAGATCTTTGATAGAAGTAGGTCGAGGAAACGCAGCCACAGCACGAAGTTTAGCCGGGCCCGGACGGACACCGTCCTTAGACACAACATGGCCTAGAATGGTAAGTTGGCGGGCGGCGAAATGACACTTCTTTAAGTTGAGCTGAAGGCCGGCGTCAGAGAGGCAGGTCAAAATGTGCTTCAGTCGGGAGAGGTGAGTGTCAAAGTCAGGCGAAAACACGACGATGTCGTCGAGGTAACAGAGGCAGGTCTTCCACTTGAGCCCACGCATAATGGTATCCATCATCCGCTCAAAGGTGGCAGGAGCGTTACAAAGGCCGAAAGGCATCACAGTAAATTCATATAGGCCGTCAGGGGTTACAAAGGCTGTTTTGGGGCGATCGGCCTCTTCCATGGGTACCTGCCAGTACCCGGAGCGTAAATCTGAAGAAGAAAATATTTCGGCACCTTGCAAGCAGTCTAGCGCATCATCGATGCGTGGCAGGGGATATACGTCCTTGCGCGTGATCTTGTTAAGGCGGTGGTAGTCTACACAGAAACGGATGGAGCCGTCTTTCTTTTTGACAAGCACAACTGGCGAAGCCCAAGGACTGCTTGAGGGCTGAATGACGCCGCTCTTGAGCATTTGGTCGACTTGATCTTCAATGACTTGGCGCTCGGTTGTCGACACACGATAGGGGCGCTGCCGTAGAGGAGCGTGGGCACCTGTGTCGATGCGATGTGTGACAGTCGAGCTTTGGCCAAGGGAGCAGTGATGGCAGTCGAAGGAGGCGCTGAACTGGTGGAGCAAGTGGAGAAGCTGCTTGCGCTGCGGCGGAGGAAGATCTGCGTCGATGGAACGGAGAAACAGTTTTGTAGAGGAAGGAGTGGGCGTAGAAGATGGTGGGCTGAGCGCAGTGAGATTGAGGTGCGATGTTTCGTCAGTCTCCTCACGGGTTATAATAGACGCGATGGGTTGGACACTGCCGACACATTCACCACGGCGCAAAGCACTAGGGCAGGAGAACGGGTTACAGACCCACAGTACGGATAGGCCAGCAGAAATAGAACGGCGTAAGGCAGGGGAATACACTTCCGGCGGAGAAAAGTATGAGCGGGCGTCAAAAGTACAGTGTCATCACGGAGAGGGTCACAACAGAGGCGCACAAGGACGGAAGAGCACGGAGGCAGGTCGATGTCTTCGGCGACGAGGGCTTTAATACATGGCGACGAGAGAGCGGCGTCCGGGAGCGATTGGGGCAAGGCAGAGAATCCGACTTCAGCGCGAGCGCAATCTATGACCGCAGCATGACGAGACAGGAAATCCCAGCCCAAAATTACATCGTGGGAACAAAACGGCAGGACGACGAACTCGATTGTGTATAGGACGTCCTGAATCAAAACTCGTGCTGTGCAAGCTGCTGACGGCTTGATGTACTGAGCGCTGGCCGTGCGCAGCGAGAGACCGGCAATTGGCGTCTTAACTTTCTTCAAGCGGCGACAAAGTTGTGCGTCTATTACTGAAATTGCGGCGCCAGTGTCGACAAGGGCCATGACAGAAATTCCCTCGACCGAAACGTCAATTAGGTTCGCAGGTTACAGCTGAGGTCTTTGGTAGTTCGACGCGGACGCAGTTCTTGCCTCAGGAACTGCGGCATCTAGTTTTCCTCTTGAGAATTATAAGGTCGACGACGCATCGGAGAGATGGAGCGGCGTCGCGGCGAAGGGAAACGGCGATCGACAAGTGGTGAGCGGTCGGGGGAGAACGCGCGAGTCGACGGACGGGGCTCAGCAGACGCAGAGTACTGACGCGCTGGAGGCCAGTACCCGGCCGGCGGGGTCGAGACTGGCAGACGGCGACGACAATAGCGGGCTACGTGCCCAGGCAATCCGCAGGTGTAGCAAATAGGCCGGTTATCCGTCGTGCGCCAGGGATCTCGGCCTCGTGGAGAGGGTCGCATATAAGGCGCCGGCGCTGGTACGGGCACTGACACTGTAGGGTACGTAGGCGGCTGAGTTTGAGCAACGACCTCGGCGTAAGTCAGTGGACGGGCGGCAGGTCTTGGGACTACGTTGGCATAACTCAGAGGCGTGGCGACAGGTCTGGGAGCGGCGTCAGCGTACGTCAGTGGAGCAGCGACATGTGATGGTGAATGGGCGGACGGAAGCGCCTCAGCAACCTGCTCGCGAATAGCATGTTGGAGAGCCGTGGCCAAATATGGTGGCGACCCCTGAGGGCTACGCAAAAGAGAAAGCTGACGGGCCACCTCCTCACGCACAAAGTCTTTGACTTGCTGCAGCAGAGAGGAGTTATCAGCTGCGGGTGTCAGTCCAGCAAGTGACTCTACATGAGCTGAATGCTGACGAGTCAGGACCCGCTGCTTCCGCAGCTCCTCGAAGCTCTGGCACAGCGTGATGACTTCTGAAACGGTGCGCAAGTCCCGCGCTAGCAGCATTTGAAAGGCGTCATCATCAATACCTTTCAGGATCTGCTTTATCTTCTCAGCTTCCGGCATGCTGACGTTCACAAGGTTGCAGAGGGCGATTACATCTTCTATGTAGCTAGTGAAGCTTTCGCCGACCTGCTGCGACCGTTCACGCAAGCGCTGTTCAGCGCGGAGTTGTCTGACGGCTGGGCGACCAAACACTTCGCGGAACTTCGTCTTGAAGGCCGACCAAGTTCCAACGTCCCCTTCATGGTTGCGGTACCATAAATTGGCGACACCGGTAAGATAAAAAATGACATTGTTTAGCTTAGTCTCGTCGTCCCATTTGTTATAGAGACTCACACGTTCGTAAGACGCGATCCAATCTTCCACGTCCTGCTCATCTGTTCCACTGAAGACAGCCGGGTCCCGCTGGCGAAGGGAGCCGGCACAGATGACAGTCGGTGGGCCTGCTTGCACGGCTTGATTTTGGGTGTCCACAGGCATAGCAGGTATTGGAAGAGTGCGGTTACGGAGCTCCAGAGCCGATATCGTTATCCCGCACCTCCACCAAATGTAAGACGGGGGTTTATTAAAGGCACTGGGACCTTATTAAAGGAGCAGGGCGGCAACAGTCTGCGGTCAGCCAAAGCGAGCCCAAAGCACGCGCAGCGATGGCACTGCCGCCGCTGCACAGAATGTTCGTCTTCGTCTTTACAATTTATTTATTTATTTATTGTACCCTCAGGGCCCGAATGCAATACAGAGGGGAGTGGGAATACATAAAAATTCAGCCTAAACAGCAACAACAAGGAGAGAAAACAAAAATAAACCAGGAATACAGTCTAGCCCGTTTAGAACGAAGCCACTTATAGCGAAATAGCGGTTATAACGAAGGGATTTCAAGTTCCCATTCCCATTTTTGCATTTTCAATACATTTTGGGTCCGGTTTTAACGAAGTAAATAAGAGCGCGTCAGCGGATATAACGAAGAGATTTAATACCAACCGAAAAATAATCTGCCAATGAACACATTTTTGCGTCCTTGAGGCTATATTTTCCGCGAAAATAAGAGCAAAATTCGGCTGACGGCGTCCTTTCGTGGCGTCGTCTGCTCTCCTGCGGAGCGAAAGGTTGCTTCACTGCATCGCATGGCACGCCGGTCTCGTGTTGCGCCGTCCTTGAACGGCATCATGGCCGTCACGGGAACGAAGCTACCGCGATTGACGTCGCTGCAACCGCTGATGCTGCCGCCGCGACGGCCTGCTTGGAGCAGCTTTGGGATTCCGCTAGCGACTTGAACCTTATGCCTGCGGGTCTAAGCCACATGAACTTCGTTTTCGCCGACGAAGACCTTGTTGCCACCGAGGACTTGACGACTGAAGAAGTTGCCGGGAGTGTCATGGAAGAGACCTTGGCGGAGAGCGCCTCCGACAGCGAATGCGACGATGATACTTGTGCCCCTAAGCCGGTCACCTCCGCAGCGGCCATCGCAGCTGTTGGCACGCTACGGATGTACCTCGGGAGTCCGGAGTTCGACCAGATCTTTGGTTCGCAGTTGGATGGTATGGAAGCCGCAATCCTGAAGTCCGCACTCGCGAAACGTCTGGACGACTTCTTTCAGCGGCAATAAATCGGTATGCCGATGTTTGCATTTTTTTTGTAGTCCGCATATTACGAAATAGCGGTTATAGCGAAGTGATTTCCGATTCCCGCCGACTTCGTTATAACCGGGCTAGACTGTACATAAAAAGTGAAAACACAGGAAGGCAATGAGATTAGAATGCAGTGGGGATATATTAAAACAGTGTGTAGACAGTGAAAGGCAATTTTTATACAGTAATAACCGACACATACTCAGAAAGAAACATTAAGGACTTTACGAAATGCATTGTTATCGGAAATACCTGCGATGTCGTGGGGAAAGTGATTCCCGCTGACACAAGTTCGGGGTATGAATGAGTCATGAAAACATTTGGTGTGACAAGATGGGATTCCAACTTTGTGACGCTGATCAACGCGTGCTGATATGTAACATGGTCTAGAAAGTGACTTAGGATTGAGAAAGCTGTTGTGGTAAATTTTATGAAAAAGACACAATGAGGCTATTGATCTGCGGTGGGAAAGAAGTGGTAGGGACAAACTTGATGCATATGACTTGGAAGCGGCTGGATTGCCGGCGCAGACACGTTGCGCGACTGCATGTGGATCTCAATACTTTCAAAGGCTAAATTTTAGTATGCCGCTTTGGTTCCGGAATGTTGAGAACCTGCCTTTTTATGACGCTTTCTTGATAACGATAAGTTTCTGCTTTTTGCGTTATTTCACAGATTTTACAGCTGGACGAGCACAAAGAGAAGATATCAAGACGAGCTGCGAAGCGTACTTCTTACATATTCAACCTAGATGGAATTGAAGCCCGGAATTCTTCGGGATGCCAACTTGTTTGGAAATACACGGTCAACAACCAAGACGCGAAAACCACAGCCTACAAAATTTTCAGATATATAGAATGTTAGAGTTTTTCTTCGGTGAACTGTGCCGCCAGACGGTAGTTTTATTTCGACCAGCGACTCAATGGAAATTTTTGCTTCCTCATTCATGAAATGAAGCCGTGTGGTGGTCTGGATGTCGAATAAGCACATTTTAACGTTTTGCGTAAACATCAATTCGCAATGGCATATGCGTCGGAAGGAACTCTCATGCTCACCTGAAATTCCGTTGAGGTTAATCGATGGCATTCATTTCATGCTAGTATTTGTCCCGCTTGACTCTTTCTTGTCTGCACCCAACATGTTCATGATATCTGCAGTCATGGCGATTCCGACACAGGAGCGAAAAAGAAAACGAACCGGTTTCTCCCTGATCCCTTGCACGACCTTTTAAATAAGAAGCACAGTGATTCGTGGCCCAGTCAACTGCATTATTAGGCAACCCTCATAATCCAGCGCACACCACAGGCTTAGGCAATTGTCAACGTGTACGGGAGTTTTTTTTTTTGGTTATGGTAAAAGCAGCACTACTGTGCCCTCCCTCTCCCCCCCCCCGCACCCCTAAAACATTGCGTCTGCTCAAGTTAAGCCTTCGCCACAAGTAGAAGCTCCCCCACCACCTATAGCCACAACAACCCTAGTAGCACAGTATGTTACTGCAATGTTCCAGCAACATTGCCAATGTTGTACTATGTTGTGCTAACATTCTTCAACATTAGATAATGTTGCTGCAATGTTACCAAGCAACATGCTGATAACGTTGCCCTAAAGTGGTCTTTTTACATTGCAGCAATATTGTCAAATGATGAATAAATGTTGAATCACATACGATGACATTGATATAACATTCATGCTATAGGTTAATTGTCTGCCCTCTCGGGCTATTTCTGAAGCCCAAATAGAAAAGCCGGTACCAGATCACTTCTACTCACCATGACAGTATTAATTTATTTATTTATTTATTAATTTTTACTTCGAGGGCAAGTTTGCAAGTTTGCATATGCAAATGGTGAGCAGTCCAAGTATACTTGCACTCTGTGATACTAATGTAGAAAGATATATTTCTATCTAAAATATTTTTAATGAGCTGGAAGTACTTTGTTTTTCAATTAAACATGCAGACAAAATTAAAACTGCCGAAGAAATTTAGTTCTGGTTTCACTGACGCCCCGCAGTCTAATGGCCATGGAGATCACTATCACAAATCCAAACCGCGGCCGCGCTGAGAGCCAATCCTGCGATGCGCGCTCATCGGAGAACCTGCGTTGCGTGTCAGCGGCAGTCGTGGCAAGATATTCACGTTTTTTGTTCTTCTAGTACAGTTTTTCTTGCGGTCGCCGTGCCCGCGCTGCTGTGTTTCGTTGTGGTTTCACTGGAATTCAGCTGAAACAACAAAGGCTTGCCCAGAGGATGACTCAATGGTGAGTGATTTCTAGACTTCCATTGTTGTGCTGTGAGTTGTGTTGGTTCTTCGTGATAGTTTGATAAAGTGTTACATTCGTTGTATCATGAAGAGAATGAAGTGTTCGCTAAGCGAAGTGTCCATTCAGCAACGACGCCGAAGAACAGCAGAGGTTGTTCACGACGAACTAGAAAACTGTTTTTCTGTTGTTAGGCTTGATAATGGTCATGGCAGCAGATTGTACGCAACATGAGCAGAACAGTATCAAGATGCCTTTTGATCGCATAATATTATTTTATCCTCTTTATCAGCGCCAGGCGAGGACGCAGTTGAAAGCCGCAGTTCACTTGTCGGATTTTAGCACCGCTAGCAGCATCTCTGACATATAAAGGGCAACATAGGAGTTGTCGCGGATTTCTGACAATAAGGAGTTGGTGGTTTATGAAGATAGGATGACACTTGAGTCTGGTGCCGCTACTCAATGTCTAGAGCACGACTTGCGCGAGTGGGCAATTAATAGCCTGCTTCTCACCTGCATTCCCTGCTTAAAGTGCTGAAGCCATACCATCCAGAGTTACCCACGGATGCTAGAAAATTACTAAAGACGCAGAGGCATACTGATCCAGCAGTGATGACCGATGGTCATTACCACTACTTTGGAATGTTTCGTTCTCTGGAAGAACATGTGCATGTTCCTTAACGTCTGCACTTTGTGCGAGGGCATTACACCAGTTCTCATGCATTCTACTGGAAGATAGTATAAATCCAGCGGCATTTTAAGCAAGGAACCAGAATTTGTTCTTTCACTCGAAACTGACGCTGCTGCATTATACTAGTCTTTGCCCTCTCATTCCCAATCAGATGTATACCCTTATAACCAACATTTATGGGACTGTGCAGCGATTTGCGCCAAGGGTAAGAAAAGTGAAATATTCATTGTGTTCAATCATTCTTCATCATCGTCAGCCAGACTATACCCACTGCAGGGCGACAGCCTCTCCCATATTCCCCAAATTAGCCCTTTCCTGTGCTAGCTGCATCCACTTGACCCCTGCACCCATCATCAGTTTGTGATCTAGCTTATGTAGCCCAGGAAGAATCGGCCGTTAGCAACTTTGCCTTTCAAATTGTGCACAGCAGTGAGACTGAAAAAGACTATAGGCTGGGCCTGCCCTCTTCGCTTGGTTTACTTTGTCGGCCACCTGCCATGGCAAAATTGAGGGAAGACAAAGCGAGTGATGTGCAACCACCTCCAGCCGGCTACGCCTTCATCTACAAACGCCCTTGTGGTTTTAAGCAATTGAATGGCCGTCCCCATGGATGACACCAATATGTCCACTTGTAAGGCAGGATTCAAGCGAGACAGCAGCACTGGCAATCGCTGTGAGGTGCGGGAATGGGAATTTTTGTTTGTAAATTATTTGCTTGCTTTGGAGGAATTTTAGGTGGCATGAATAGTCGATGTCTTTTATGTAATGAATGCATTTTTTAGCCACTTTCAGAACAATTTGTTGCTCAGGCTGTTAAAATATGCTCGCGGTGCCAGGGAAGGGCGTTTTTTTTTCTCACTATTTTGGTTTGAGCCAAGTGACTGGACATAAGTTGTTTAAACAGAGCTGTCCAATGTCTGTGTTCCTTGAGGAGTGTAGAAGATTTGTTATTAGACGTGTATGCTTATATTAGGAAATTTTTTGTTCTTTTTTTGCAGGGATGCAGCTTCGCTTGTGACATCATGAATTAGAAGAGACCATCATCGTGAGCAGCTGGAGGCTACCAGAAGACAAGCATATTTTAGACGTGCTAAATTGTTCAGGCAAATGTTGAAAGTACTTTAAATTTGTAGTTTTCCAGTGCAACGGTGCATGACCAAAGAAGGGAAGAAGGATACTTGAAGAAAACAGCGCAGCAACAGGGACAAGAGAGAAGATGAGACAGGTGCTGACTAGCAACTGAAGGTTTATTGAAAAGGAACGCATAAAACATACTCTCTTCACAACCAAGAGTGCGCATAAACTGCGCGAATAACACTGATAACCTGTCAACTTCAGTCATGGTGGTCAGGATACAATAGTTCACAATCATGAACAAGGACGGACAGTCGTTCATGACTGTGAACTGTTGAATCTTGACCACCATGACTGAAGTTGATAGCTTATCGGGGTTGTTTGCGCAGCTCATGTGGGCTCTTGGTTGTAAAGTGAGTATATTTTAAGTGTTCCTTTTCAATAAACCTTCAGTTGCTGGTCAGCACCTGTCCCATCTTCTCTCTTGTGCTTGTTGCTGCGCTGTTTTCTTCAAGTATGTACCAACTTGCCGTTTTACTGAAGTTGGGAAGAAGGATAAAACACAGCGCTCACTGACAACTGGTTATTTAACGGCACAGACACTGCTCAAATGCCCTCAGACCAGCCTTTATCATAAAAACTATGAAAGAAACATCATATCTGCATTATATCATACAATTGAAGTATTGCTCGCACATTGTGAACCAGCTTTTTTAATATGATGCGTCTCTGTCGCTTCACATGTGGTTTGTGGTCTGCTTCTGCTAAGGATCTTCGCACTTGAAAATCTCTGTGCAATCACTGCAGTGCTTGACAAGTTTGGAACCTGTCTTCATTCTTTAGATCTCTTGCATGCAGATTGCATTTATGGTCCTCTAGCATTTTGCCTCCATCGAAATGCTACCACCGCGGCCAGGACCCGTGTCTTAACAGGCCAGCAGCGAGCACCATAACCACTGAACCACCGCGGCAGCTCATGTATCTGTGTGTGTGTGTTCCGTAGGGCTGGAAAACTATGCGCTTAAATCAGTGATGTTAAACAGCCCAACAACTAACTCTGCTGTTCATAATACCTCGGCTCCTTGTTTCTGAATGGCCAACTAGGTTGAACTGCTACTTTGTTTATTTGTTGCAATTTTGTGCACAAAATGAATGTGTTATATTTGGGAAATACAAAGTCCAGGTGGTGCATGTTTTCAAGGTGTGCTATTGTTGTGTAAATAGTTTACTCAAGTGTTTTGTATTTATAACATGCCAGTTGAGAGGTGTGTGCACGTTTTCATGCTATGGTAATGTGCCTAGTAACTGTTTAAAACATTAGCTCTGGTTCTTGTTCCCGAGTAGCTCACATGTGTAGTTTTTTTTTAGATTTGTTGCAAAATTCTTTATGAAGTAAATAAATAAATCATATACGTGAAAATGTAAGCCCTCGTGTTGCATTTTTCAAGCTGTATTGTTGAGTGTATTATAAGTCTGCTTCCTTTTTCGAAATTATATTTCTGTTTATTTAAATAAATCAGTCTAATTGTCAGAATAACCATGTCATGGAATCTTGTTGCATCTAAACGATAGGAGCACTGGTAGAGAGCTAATGAATGTAACATTTAAGGATTTATTTAGAGCAAGCGGTCTGGAAAGTATGGAAATACAATGTGTTGTGCAGTGCAGTCTTGTATTTGTATTCTATAGCAAGCACCGCATTACTGTGTAGCAAGGAGTAATGCTCAATTGCTCATTCTTGTAACCTTAAGCTGCTGTAACCATTCTGGTATGATGATGCCATTGTACACAGTTTAGTCTTTCAAGAGATCACTTTATGGAGCAGCAGCCATTATTGGTCGCTGAAATATTTCAGTAATTTAGAATGCTGTCTAAATGTTTCTGAAACATTATGACAGCATTGCAGCAATATTGTAGTAACATTGTCGTGGGAATGTTGCATGTGTGCGAATAAAAAGTTGTATCAACATTAAGAAAATGTTGTAGCAATGTTGCATTAATATTGTCTCCAGAAGTTGCTTTAACATTGACTGAAAGTTGATGTAACATTGGAACAATATTGTCTCAACGTTGTCTTATGTATGTTGTGTTAACGTGGCAAAAAGAGGACGCTAGCCACGTTAAGGCAATGTTAGAAGGTAACGTTGTGGCCACACTGAGGCAACATAGCGTGCTACTAGGGAAGCACCAATCACTTGCACCCCCCCCCCCAACCGCATCTTCGATCCGCTGACCTAATCCGCGTACTCATTCTTCACCAGCAGAACCATCCCTCACCCGCCTAGCTCTACCTTCCGGAACTACCAGTAGGCAAATAAAATAGAGAAAAATATGGGCGGATGATTGTATTGGTCGTATCCGTTGCTAAAGGGACACTGAGGAGAAATTGAAGTTGGCTTGTATCGACAGAATACCATCTCCTGATTACAAAAACACCACTCATACTGACAACAAAGTTCTTGTAACGTAGAAAAGAGCAAGAACAAAAATACAGGTATCGCCGCCACACGCCAAACTCTCAAGTGCAAGCGGGATGACGTCATAGGACAAAATAGTGTTGCTAGAACCAATAGTTCTAGCGACACTGGAACACGAGAAGCTACGAATCACTGAGGCGCAGTCAGTGCATGTGCAAATCTCCTTGACGTCGCCAGATGGCGCCACGTACCCGGCAGCTACGCGAGGACCTTCAGCATCGGGACTAATCAGCGCCTGCTCACCGGCGGTAGGCGGGCTCACGGTATTCCGCTATCGGTAACAATGTACACGGTATGCTAATGGTGTCTATTTGCGAGAGCTTCGTTGACAACTTCGAGAGCAGGATATATCGTAGCGCTGGCAAAACGCCGGTGCAAACGTAAACGAAGCAACGGTAGCGACGGCCGCAATAGCCGTTAGATGCCTTCAACGTGTGGCCGGCGGTAGCTTTCTGTTAGGCTGCTGCTAAGCCGCACTGCTGGCCGTCAGGAATCACGGAGTCTGCGTTACGTCATGTGCACGTCATGTTTTACGTCACTTGGTCCTGTGTCGTCATAAGAGAATCCCAAGTTTGAATCAGAGCGGGGGAAAAACTTTTTCAACTTCGAATCCAAATTTCTTAGAAATAAATGCAACTTTCGCATCCGGCCAAATGGCAACAAAGCCATGAAATGCCGAACTATCTGATTTCGCTATAAAAAAAAAATATCAATAGAGCTCTCCTCACTGTCCCTTTAATAGAAATGCCGTGTATGGGTGAGCAGCACATCCCGTATTTTTAGGGCACTGCAGCGGATCGAGCCCAGTTCTCGGTACCCTCGGGCAGTGGTGCCAACCTCCAGCTCCGCTTCTCCCCCAATTATCAATCAAAACTTCTCTAGAATTCCCTAGATACCAAAAACTGCGTTCAATTGTAAAAAAAATGTATATTTATGCGTGGTTCAGTAGCAAGTTTTATCATGCAGTCACCCTATTACCAGACATTGATAAACACATTAGCTCTAAATTTGAATTTAAGGATCTAAAATGAAGAACTTTTAAATGAAGCTACAAGATAAAATTGTATAGCGCTCTTTGGAAATTACAAATTAAAGGCTGTATATCGTGTATTTGTTTTTATTTTTCGCTGTGCGCAAGATATTAGTAAACATGCATCGGCATGTGGAACTAACTGAATTTTTTCCCTCATGTTGTGTCGGTTTCGACTTGAGCCGAAGGATACCACGTGCAAAATGACTGGAGGTCGTTTGAGGAGTGCACGGAAACTGCGACGTTAGAGATATGGGTCTGAGGTTATCTGTTGTGAACTCCTTGCCTGATTTAGCAATTAGCACGACCTGGGCAGCCTTACACTGTTTTGTGAGTTTTTCCTCTATCCAGCATTTCTGCATAAAGTTGGTGAGGGCTGTTATCGAATTGTTATCTAGGTTACGCAGTGCTTTGTTGCTAACTTCATCAGGACCCGGGGCCGATTCGGTCTTAAGTGTGCTTATTTACGCCTTGATTTCAGAATCGCTTATGGGCTTTTCCAGATTTGGTTTACCTGCCCCTGTGCAATAAGGGAGAGGTTCCGTTCTGTGCCTCCTATGTATATTTTTTTTTGGATCTCCCTGATGAGGCCTTCCTCTGAACCTTCGTATTGGTGTTGGATTTTCTGAAGGTGGCGCCTCTGCGTGGATTTCCCCTGTCGGAGTCTAGTAGATAGCGGAGCAGTTGTCATGTTTTGGTCATCCTTAGGCTGCCTTCCATTCTATTACAGGTGGAATCTTAATTCTGCCTAGAGAGCTGGATGGCGTGCACCTCTATCGCCTTGTTGAGCCTGGCTATCCTTGCGTTTAGGTTTCGATTTAGCTTCCCTTTTTGGAGTCTGTTTTCGAGATTTAGTTTGCTTCCCACGTGTGAACCAGGCATCTGTCCGCCATCTCTACAGTGGTGTCTTCTTCTATTGCCCTAACTGCCTTTCTCACGTCATGGTGTACATGTTTAGCCAAGGCGTCAAATTCTGTGATTTCTGCGGTTCTGTGCTTTCTGCGTCAATGTCTCTGGTCCCTTATGTTACAGAAGGTGTACCATTCAACCAAGTGAAGACCTTTGTCTTTCGTTCTAATGGGGCCTGCGCTCACCACCGTCTTTAGTGTAAAATGACCGCTGCCCAGGCTTTCCGGCGTGTTAACCCACGTTACTTTGTTTACACTTTTAACAAAGCTGAGGTCAAGAGACGTATCTCACGTGACGCTGTGGCCTGTTCTTGTAAGGGTCTGGGGTTAGTCTGTAGGTTGAAGCCCTCCTGCTGCGCGCTGAGCCAGAGTTCCCGGACTTTGGCTGGATGTTTCTTGTATTCATGCTGTGTGTTGAGCGTTAAAGTCTCCCACCAATACCAAGGCATGCCCCTGTGGTATTTTTAGTCTTCAGAAGAAGGGGTGCGAAACGGACATTCTTCTGTGTGGGCCTCCTATAGATATTGAGTAAAATAGACTGTGCTGGTGTTACTTTGTTGCAGTGAGTTCGACCAGGACGTGGTCTATGTGGTCAACTTTTGTGTCATGATTGATGACTTTTAAGCTTCTTCTAACCAGAGTGGTTGCTACGCTTTGTTTGTCTGCGTGGTACCTAATGTACGAGGAGTAGCCTGATAGTTGGGCTTCACCTCCCGTTTCTTGTAGTACGATAATATGTGCACTGTCTTTCCCTACGAGGAGCTACTTCAGGACCGCTTTTTTTGTAGTGGAACCCGCAGCAATTCCACTGCCAAATCGTATGTCTATTGCAGCTCGACATGATTGTTTGTTTGGATATCCGCGGTGACAGGGTCGGTAGCTTTAATACTGTGCATACATTAAGTAATCTGCTTTCCATGTCTCTTTGCCAGTTTCGTATGCCCATGAAATCTGTTCTGTGTCTCTGAATTTCCTCGGTGTTTTTCTTAACTATTTATATTAGGTTGTCTACTTTGTTATTTAATTCATCTAGTTTGGCCTCTAGCTTCTCTCGTCTGGCTTCTATCTTAGGCACTTCTTCGCCTATACTTCTTTTCCTGAGGAGTGAGCGTGATTCTTCTACCTGCGTCTCCGCTACGTTGTCTACCCAAGGGTTAGGTTTATCTATTTGGCCCACTTTGTTAACAAGTCCACTCTTTTCTTTCTTGAGCGAGGCATTTTCTCGCTCGAGGCCACCGGCCTTCTTGCTAAGCTGCCCGACCATTTCCATTAGTTAGTAAAGTCCTCAGGCTCCTTATTTCTATGGTAGAGGGAGGGGGAGACCTTATACGGTCTTTTGCTCAGAAACACTGTACGGGTTTTGCTCAGAAACACTAAAAAAGAAAATTACCAGCATAATTTATAAATGTGTTCAAAATTTCTTGTATGTACGTGTGCTATTAGAGGGTGAACAGAAAAAAGACCTCTATAGGGCAGGACACCTACTACCATTTGAAGAATTGGTTTGGTTTGGTTTTGGTTTATGGGGTTTAACGTCCCAAAGCGACTAAGGCTATGAGAGACGCCGTAGTAGAGGGCTCCAGAAATTTCGACCACCTGGGGTTCTTTAACGTGCACTGACATCGCACAGTACACGGGCCTCTAGAATTTCTCCTCCAAAGAAATTCCAGCCGCCGCGGCCGGGATCGAACCCGCGTCTTTCGGGCCAGCAGACGAGCACCATAACCGCTCAGCCACCGCGGCGGCTCATTTGAAGAATTCCATAACTACACTATCTATACCAGGTTCTATTACGACAATATGTTTAAGTCAGAGAAGCCTCAAAGCAAGTTCACCTTAAGAAACATAGAACGATTCAGCGTCTCCAGAATTTATACGAAGTATGGCAAACGGTGCAGAGCTTACTGTGGGCCTGCATTATTCAATAAACTATCCGATGTCGAGATCAGCCATAGATCGATAAAAAGGTAAAACGAGTACTAAAGGATCTTTTGCTTAAAAATCTATAAAAAGGTTTGCACCTTAACATTAAATGCTGTATATGTGTTACGTTCTATATTTCGACATTCACTATTTCATTTTCTTTATTCAAGTGTCTAGAGGTGTAATTATATATAATGACCTTTTTACTTTGTTTCTTTATGGAATTTCCCCGTGTCGTAGAAAGATGCAGCATCTGTGTATGCTTGCCCAATTCTTTAGTTACTAACAAAATTCAATCTGTCCACAGACTAACGATGATGACATGTCGCACCTGTGTACAAAAACTGTGAATGATCTTGTGCTTTAATCAAAAATTTCCGCTGTCCAGATAGCGACGACGGTAACATGTGCGCTTGTTTTTACGTTGTGCTTTGATAAGATTGTCAAACCAGTGATTTAGTTCTAGAAAGATACCGAGAAAACATGTGTATTTCGCAGGCTGCCGGCACCGCAGACAAGCACAACAGTGCTTAAGCGGTGCGGGAATGTACGCTTTGTAAACAGTTGGACAAAATAAAACTATTATTATTATTATTATTATTATTATTATTACTCTTATTATTGACTGACTTCTTTTGTGAAAAAATTTTCTATTCTGTCTGACCGTCAGTTTGGTTTCATCGAAGGTCGTGGAACGCTTTCACTTCTCGAAGAATTTGCAGATGAATTGTATGCAACTTTTGATCAACTACAGAGCCGCAAGAAATAGAGCTGTTGCGCTTATTCGTTCCGCTAAACGGCATTATTACTGTGAGCAATTTAAACTAGCTGCCAAAAACCCCGCCAAAACCTGGTCACTGATTAACAATTTAAGGGGCGTGGACAGAAATTAGTCGTCTATTAATGATATTTTGTCAGGTAGTCCTCAAAAAACAGCTGAATTATTCAACAAGCACTTCGCGATTGTATCTCAGCCCAATTCATCCTTGCAACAAGATAGATGTTCATTGACACGTACCATATCTGCGTCCGCCTTTTTACCTAAACTGTCAGCAGTAGACCTGGCGATCATAATCTTCAGCTTCAAACGTAACAAACCACCTGGTCTTGATGGCATTGCAGCGTCTCTACTTCAGAGAAATTATGCAAGTCTTGAAAATATCCTTCTTTTTATCCTTAACGGATTCTTAGAGACTGCCGCAATACCCAAGATGTTAAAAACAGCGATTGTGAGACCAATACACAAAGGTGGCAAGAGAGAGAACCTTGAAAATTATAGACCAATATCCGTTTTGCCAGTACTATCCCAAATTATGGAAAAATTTATTCTAGAGTGCATGACTTCTTTTGTGAAAAAATTTTCTATTCTGTCTGACCGTCAGTTTGGTTTCATCGAAGGTCGTGGAACGCTTTCACTTCTCGAAGAATTTGCAGATGAATTGTATGCAACTTTTGATCACAATCTGTTTGCATGTGGCTTGTTTCTAGATATCGTCAAGGCATTTGACACTGTAAATCATAAAATTTTGTTGCAAAAATTATACCTGCTTGGATTTAGGGGCCCGTTTCATGACCTATTGAGAAGTTATTTAGAAGATCGCTCACAAGTCGTAGCCCTTGATTACACCACAGCCATTAGCAGCCGTCAGATGTTGGGGGCTGGGGTTCCTCAAGGATCTATCTTATCACCATTACTTTTCAATTTATTCATCAATGACTTCGCCTCAGCAGTAACAAATGCCTTGGTCTTTCAGTACGCCGATGATACGGTTTTACTTACGAAGCATATTTCCTACAAAAGTGCTGTTGCTTTACTGCAAGAAAATATCTGTATCGCAATGAACTGGTTTTCCATGAACGGTCTTTTGGTAAATCAACAAAAAACAAAACTGGTTTATTTTAGAAACCCATTGAAGACAACAGTACTGAGTGAATCGGTTTTTTTGCACTCCCACAATGATAAAGACTGCCATTGTACTCCTGTTGAAAAGGCTGATTGCATAAAATATCTGGGGATTTAGTTTGATAGCGACCTCTCTTGGCATAGTCACATGGCTTACGTTTGTGGCAGATTGCGTAAAACGGCATGGCTACTGTTCACAGTTAAATCTTTCCTACCTTTATCGGTAAAAAAGACAATCATGCATGCACTTGCATACAGTGTTATTAGATATGGCATCACACTTTTTGCACACTCTTCACAAAGGTGGCATGATCGGGTAGACGCTCTTCTAAAATATATGTTGAAAAGTACCGCCTGTGAACATTCCTTTCCCTCTCATGTAAACTTGTTTAATTTTCTTGTTCTTCCGTCCTTTGAAACTTTATATAAGCACACTGTTATTCTTCGGCACTTTTGGAATCCTGCTTTCAAGACGAGAGCAGTTTCTGCTAGAGCACTGCGGAATTGTCAACGCTACACGGTCGCCAGATACGCAACCAGATATGGCAAAGCAAGACGATGTGTATATGTCCCTACAATCTTGAATACGCTTCCTGATCAGGTGTTGACGGCTACATCTAAAGCCACCGTAAAACAAATGCTCAAATCTGTGAAGTTTTAATTCTTAATTGATGCAAATTCCAATGTGATTTTTTTTTCATCTCTTTTATACAATGTATCTTCCTTAGTATTTGTATTTCAGTGTTTGTGAACTTACCCTGATATTTTATTGCCTTTACTTTTCGCTCGCCGATTTTGCCGGGCCTAGTCCTGCAAGCCTCCCTTGGCTTTGACAGGCCCGAGTTTGTATGTATCACCATGTGTTGTGGCAATAAAATTTTTATTATTATTATTATTATTATTATTATTATTACTATTATTATTATTATTATTATTATTATTATTATTATTATTATTATTATTATTATTATTATTATTATTATTATTATTATTATTATTATTATTATTATTATTATGGCAGTCGGCGGCAGTTCTGTTCAGTTGACATATCGGAAACGCTCTTTCTTGACAGGCGCCACGACAAGCGATCTACGCCAGGATACGCCCACCGACCCCAACAGTGCCGACAGAGACAAGCTTGAATCCGTGCCTGGTCAGCGGTATCACCTTCCGTCGACACTCAGGGAATCAAGCCGAAGGTGCATCGATAGAGGACGCCCCCGTCAACCAGCGGCCTGTAAAAGTCACGGCAAGCCAGCACAGCTCTGCAGTCGGCGGCAGTTCTGTTCAGTTGACATATCGGAAACGCTCTTTCTTGACAGGTGACCGTTTTTTTCTTCTCTGTATTAGTGATTCTTCATTTGCCGCCGACTGCACCTGTGAAGTGTATGGTTATGAAAATAGTCACTTGCGCAGTATAATTGTTCTCACTTTGTCTTTTGTTTGCTTGTGGCCATCACTGACGGGAAAAACTGCTCTGCGTGTTCGAAGGTTCTTCCTAAAGACGGCAGATACCTGACTTGCGCACAATGCAGAAACGGTTATCATCTTGGCAAATCATGCTCAGGTGTAGCTGATAATACATTTATGGCCACGGGTCAAGCGAAAAGAGACGGTCGGAAGTGCAAGGGTTGTAGATCGTCTCAGACGGAAGGGAACAATGTCCCAACACAGTCTGAATCTGATGTTACTGCAGATAGCACATCTGTAGCCCAAGAGCTAACAGCGCTGCGTCGGCAGCTGGAAAGCATTAGCACTACCATAGTTGGCCTAGTGCCCTTGCAGGGAAAGGTGGATGCACTTCTGTCTCTCAAAGACAAGATCGATGAGGTCTTGAATTTGAAGCAGGTGGTTACTGACCTCCAAAATCCAGTGCAGTTCATATCATCGGCTTATGACTCACTGGTCGCTCAGAACAGAGCACAAGATGCTGGAAAAAAAAGCCTCCAAGAGAAAGTTTCTACACTAACGGCAATGGTGACACACCAGTCGGAAGAGATTAGCCACCTTCGGGTTGAGCTGAATAATGCGAAGCAGTACAGCAGGCTTTCAAATTTAGAATTGCATGGTCTTGCCGTCACCAGTGGCGAGAACTTGAAAGCTGTAATGGCCGACTTGGCCGCAAAAATGGAGCTCCACGATTTTCACGAAGGTGACATAGTTGCGGCCCATCGTCTTGCTGCCAAAAAGGATAAGACACCACCTGTTCTCGTTCGCTTTGCGTCCCCATCCATTCATGATAAATGGCTTCTCGCTCGAGGGAAGCTTCGTTCACTGGCAGAAGAAAATGTCATCCCCTCCGTGATGTTCTTGAACGAGAACTTAACACAGGCAAATAAGGAGCTTTTTGGATGACTCGGATCAAGGCGAAACAAATGGAGTACAAATACGTGTGGACAAAGAATGGCAAAATCTTTGCCAGAAAAGAAAAGGGCAGCTCCTTAGTTAAGGTAGTAACCAAAGAGGATATCCAGAAACTGATCTAAGATGTCTGGGCGGTTTCATTCCATTCCCAATTGTACCGCTCTTAGCTCGGTATTTGAAAAAACCTCGCGTCTTTTTCCGTTATACATGTAAACATACGCAGTATAAAGAAATACTGGGACCACTTTTTAGTCAGTGTCCGAGATATCATTCATCTTATCGAGGTTTTTGTTCTGACGGAGATAAACATTTCAGACAACTTGACACATCAGTTTCGTCTTCCTGGGTATCAAGAATACTACGTTACGAGACCCAAAGGAAGGGGCGGCGGCCTAGCGGTCTTTATCAAATCACGATGGTCGTCCCTACCCGCTCAGATAGAATTTAAGACAGCTGAGTCCCTTGCACTTGATCTGGACCTATCCGAAATGACGATAACTCTAGTTGCTGTTTACAGGCCACCATCAGAGCATGCTCCATCCTTTTTAGAAGAATTAAAGCAATATTTAGAGAGGTTACCATCTTCCAGTAATTTATGCCTAATAGGAGACTTCCATATCGACACCTTGAAAATAGACAAAGCCTTGGCGAATAATTATTTAAACATATTAGCTGAATATGGAGTGGAATCGCTAGTCCATGAGGCAACCAGAGAAGAACTTGTATGCGACAGAACTGTAGTGTCATGCATTGACCATGTGCTAGTCCGGCCTCCCGGCGGTATGAGTGTAGACTCCGTGTTAATTACCGAAAAACTGGCCGCCCACTACTTTGTTGGCTGTAAAATCTACTCTGCTCATGAGCCATGTTTGCGACCCGTTTGGAATACTTGTTTGGAGATAATCGACAGAGCTAAGCTTGACCGATTAATCTCAGAACAAAATTGGAAAAAGGTACACTCGAGTTCATGTACAGGTACGTCCTATAAGAGGTTCCTAGAAATATTTTCTGATATTCGTGACAAGTGTAAAAAACAGTTTCTGTCAAAAAGCGCCATAACAATCTGCACTGGTTGAATCATAATATATTAAAGGTTATAAAAGAAAAAGAACAACTTTGGAAAAATGCAGACAATCACCAAATAACCAGTCACTAAGGGATTTGTACAGAGCCACGAGAAATAAAGTCACGGCAATGCTGCGGGCTTCTAGACGGCAGCATTATAACACCCAATTTTCAGCTCCTAAGAATAATGCAAAGAAAACGTGGATGCTGGTAAATGAGCTGCGTGGTTGTCAATCGCATAGTTACATTGATAACATTAAAAAAGGATTCGGAGAGATATCGTCGGAAGTTGCAAAAAGTCTAAATGACCACTTTTCGTTCGGGTCTCAAGGTATCAGTCATGAAGGATCCCATTATCAGGCGCCAGCGAACCTTACTACGGACTCGGCCTACCTACCACCACTTGATAAGGAAACTTTAGTGCACATTGTGCGACAGTCTCGGAAAAGACGCGCTGTTGGTGTGGATGGCATATCTGCGGACGATATCTGGCGGAATCTGCCGGTATTGACGGAACCGGTTCTTTTTATTTTGAACACTATTTTAGAGATGGGCCTGATACCCGATGAAATAAAGCAAGAGCGCATCATTCCCCTATGCAAAAATGGAGATCCTTCGAACCCCGCAAATTATCGCCCGATATCTGTACTGCCTATACTATCTCAAATTCTAGAAAAACATGTTCTCGATGTTATGTACAGCTTTGTAGAGAAGCATAACTTGTTCGCACCTTCTCAATATGGATTCATAGCAGGTTGCGGTACCAACGTGCTCTTCGAAAGCCTATCAGATTTTCTACATGAAACGTTTGAGCGAAACCAGATTGCATGTGATCTCTTCTTGGATTTAGCCAAGGCCTTTGATTCTGTCAGTCGGGACATATTGTGCAGCAAGTTGTATAGCTATGGCTTCCGCGGCCAGTTTCATGATTTTTTGCGTAATTATCTCTCGCAGCGGTCGCGGTTAGTGTGTTTAGGAGAATTTAGAAGTACCATAAAATTCACTCAGACGGGTGTACCACAAGGATCAGTGTTATCACCGTTACTATTTAACTTTAACGTTAATGATTTTAGCTCGGTCATTCGATACAGTAATATTTATCAGTATGGCGATGATACACTTATTATTGCTAGGCATATGGATTACAAGGACGCTGTGTCAATGCTACAGTTAGACATAACTGAAACCATGGCATGGTTTCTAGAAAACAAGATAAATGTAAACCCAACCTAGACACAACTGGTATGTTTTCTTAATCCGTTGCGAACTATCAGTACACAAATACCTGTTTACCTTCATTCCCACAAATGCTCGTCCTGCGCATGCCCACCCGTTCAGTACACTGATTCAGTAAAATATCTGGGTGTCTACTTTGACTCCGACTTGGCTTGGAACAAACACATGTCCTTTATCTGTACTAGACTTCGACAGATTGCTTGCATGTTTTACCGATTGCAATCGCTTGTTCCTTTACGTGTAAAAAAATGATCCTACACTCCTTAGCATACTCTGTCATACGATATGGTATAGCCTGTTTTTTCAATTGTTCATTGTTTTGGAAAAATAAAATTAATGGGCTACTCAAGAACATTCTTAAAGGTATTGCTTATAACACCAACCCCCCTGCACATGGTATTACATTGTTTAAATATCTAAAACTTCCAGACTTTGACACCCTTTTTCTCTCCATCATTGTTCCCAAGTACTTTTGGAATACTGACTTTCGTCAGCGACGCAGCATCGATAAAGTTTTACGTGCCTATACAGGTTTTGTGATACCTCCTATAAGAACACGTTACGGAAAAAGCCTTAGAAAATACTACATTCCCCTGACCTTTAATGACCTTCCTGGGACAGTATTACAACAAACTACACGATCCGGAATCAAAAGAGCTTTAATAAAACTTCAAAAATAGGTTGTGCATAGTGCTTTTGGTACGTATTTTATGATGTTTCGGAGCATCCGATATAGTGTTGTTCCTTTCTGTGTATGTGCACAATGGTATTGCTCAGTGTGGTCTTCTTTTCTTTTATTTTGTCTGACTGATTTATGCTAATACATTGAAAGTGTATTGAACTTAAAAACAATATTTCTTTAACGTGTTTATAAGGCACAATTATGAGTTTTCAGTGTGTACTCCAATAGTATATTTGGCTGTCTGTTAATCTGAACAAGCGCATACCATTTATTTGTGAATTCAGATTCTGCTCCGCTGCCGGGCTCTGCCATACAAGCCATGCAGAGGCTTCGGCAGGCCCGGCAAGTTATCATGTGTATACTATGAGGACTAATAATAATAATAATAATAATAATAATAATAATAATAATAATAATAATAATAATAATAATAATAATAATAATAATAATAATAATAATAATAATAATAATATTATTATTATTATTATTATTATTATTATTATTATTATTATTATATCTCTTTTATACATCTATTTTTTTCATCTCTTTTATACAATGTATCTTCCTTAGTATTTGTATTTCAGTGTTTGTGAACTAACCCTGATATTTTATTGCCTTTAATTTTCGCTCGCCGATTTTGCCGGGCCTAGTCCTGCAAGCCTCCCTTGGCTTTGACAGGCCCGAGTTTGTACGTATCACCATGTGTTGTGGCAATAAAATTATTATTATTATTATTATTATTATTATTATTATTATTATTATTATTATTATTATTATTATTATTATCTACCCAGCTCACCTCTTTAGGATTGTATTGCTTCCACCCAGAGGACGAGGACCTTCCCTTGGAGCGCGAGCGGGCTCTGGAGCTCGAGCGGGTCCGTGAGCTGGATCAGCTTCTGAGAGCTGGGCCGGCTGCTGGAGCCAGTACTTCTTAGTGGTGGGAAGGAGTCGGATCTTCCCCGCCTGTGGTCATTCATGGGTCTCGATCTGCTCTGTCCCGCCCGGAGACTGTTTCTGCCTTGCTTCTTCTTCTTCTTGCTGAAGCTTGCGCTCCCACTGTCTCTTCTTAAGTATGTACGGGGTTCGGTAGATTTCCAAGCACTTCTTGTTGCCTAGCTCGTGTCTTTTGCCGCAGAGCATGCACTATGGTGCGCATGTGTGGCCGTTGGGCGGCAGGTTCATGCCGCAGCTGAGGCACCTAACGTCGGTCGAGTCCGAGCAAAGTTCCGATCTGTGTCCGATTCTGCTGCATGCTTTGCACACTTCATATTTCTTCTTTTAGAGAAGAGATTTCATGATCCCTCCCCATAGTAGATATGGAACAGTACCTTATCGTCTTCGAAAAGAATCAGCACCGTTAACGTTGTCTTTCCCAATGTTCTGACTCTTCAGATTTTGGGGTTCCTTGAACAGTGCAGGCAATCTAGAATCATAGCTTACGTATGATAGATCGATATTCCATGTATCACTCCTTTTCCACATTCTTCCGGGGCCGCCGGATACGCTGTGGCTTTGTGCTTCTCTTATCTAATTTGAAGTCCCTTCACTCTCATGTACTTGCGCATTCTGCTTCACTCGTTGTTCCCACTAGAATGGTGTTGTGCTCGTGATTTAGCTGGATGATGTCCTCTTTCGATTCTTAGTTCAAACCGACTGCGGCGCTCACTGCCTCAAACGTAGCAGCTTCCCCTCGAGGAGCAAGCGTGTTGAGTCCGCTGTTCGGTCGGGTGATCACCTTATGTAGCCTGCGTGGTAGTCGCACTTAGGACGCTACTGAATGTAGCACCATCTTCCTCCCTTCTTGCTTGAGCAAATTGGAGTTGCCGTCTTGTTGTTTCCCACGTTCCGAGACGCCGTATTCGCTTCCTCCTTTTCGGCGGCCCTCATGCTTGCCGCGTCTTTAATGCTTGACGATCTTGAACGAACGAACTTGCATGAGCTCTTCTGGAGAAATATCTTCCCTGCCCACAGTAACTTCCATCCTGCAGCGGAAAATCGAATTTTCTACGCGCAAAGTCGTTGCCAATGAGCCATCAGAGAGAGCGAACTTTATTTACATTCGTATCTGCTACAGTTGTTTCTGGTACATTTCTGCTCCGACCGCTAATAGCATTTAAGTGCGTTTTACGATTTCTGTATTTATGGAGAGGGGTGTATAAAGTTTATGATTATGCAGCACCTTCACGAAGCCCGAGACATTAATCGCAATAAATCCGCAAGTATCGCGAAGGCAAAAAGGCAGTGTCTATGCGCGTCAGCGATCAGTGTTGTCAAATAAGCTTTTAGCGCGAAACAGGAACTTGTTGGTGTAGAAGGCAGAAGAACTGCAGTTATTAGTGTCTCTTTGGATGCCAAAGTGAGGCTAGACTACGCGAGACATGGCGAAATCCAAAGCTGAGGAATAATGTCGAGCAAACGGGCTTCTTTCCTCCGATAAGAATTCGACCCGCGACGTTGTACAGCAATTGCTGTCAGAACAACGTTTCAAGCAATAGCAGCTGATATGCCGTTACTTAGTATCGCAGTCCTCGCCACTTGCTTTAAATAACCTCAAGATCAAGATCTGTTAGAAAAAAAAAGAGACGACCTTTCTCTCCCTCATAAGAATGACACCCTTGCGGACTACATACGTGCCCTCGGCGGTGGGAGTCCAGCTCCACCACCGGCGTGCAATTTTGGCCAGTCATTTTTATGTTCATCAGAAATTTACTCCATTTGTCTTTGTCAGACCACACGGAGCTCAACTTCCAACTACAGTTTATTCCGAAGAGCGCTTGAGATTATCTACTTTCCCCACTGTGTCTCCAATGTGATATGATAGCCGCAAGGCCACTTCCTTGCTCCTTGCAAGAAAATTGGCACTTTTACATTTACCAAGGCGTTTCGCATTATGGTTCTGCTTCATGAGGAGATCCGTCTAAAAACGTGATATTTTTTAATGGTCGCTTGTCTGGCAACACAACCTTTCTTAGGTGCCCACGATGCCGGTATTCGCCGAACGGCCCCTTAACGCCATGAAGATTGCTGATGGGCCTGCATAAAGCTGCCTACAAGCACACCGCGATGCGAGCGAATAAAGAATGTTTCCTTGAGCGGTGGACCAACTCTTTTCAACCGAACTGCCGAATAGAGGCAAAAACAAGCAAAATTTGTCTGAACTTTGCTGACGAGTGCGTCATATCGAAAGAGCGCATGCGGGAACGTCAGCGCATTACTCAACAAAGAGCAGTTGCAAATAAGTTTGAACTTTTGATTCCTAGCTGCGTTTCCTCGCCTTCAAACATGAATATACAAGCAATGAGCTCTCGAGCTGCACTGAGGGCAGCGGCCCCGACTACAAGAAATGTTCATGATTCCATCCGAGCATTAGCTTCGGCATCGGTAAATGTAAAAAGCAATGGAATGCTTAAACCACCCAAACACCCGAGAGACGTGGGAGTCTCTCCTGCGTACTTCCGAGCCGGCAGACCAACGCCGGCTTATCCAGCGCGCGGTGGAGGCCGCGACATCCCAAGGGATCCCCGCCGACCTCCTCTAAGCCAGCGCTACCGGTCCTTAGACTGGTCCCCTGTTTTGGGAGAATAAAAGAAATCACCACAACCACCACCCCGACTACAAGAAATGTCATGATTCCATCCGAGCATTAGCTTCGGCATCGGTAAATGTAAAAAGCAATGGAATGCTTAAACCACCCAAACACCCGAGAGACGTGGGAGTCTCTCCTGCGTACTTCCGAGCCGGCAGACCAACGCCGGCTTATCCAGCGCGCGGTGGAGGCCGCGACATCCCAAGGGATCCCCGCCGACCTCCTCTAAGCCAGCGCTACCGGTCCTTAGACTGGTCCCCTGTTTTGGGAGAATAAAAGAAATCACCACAACCACCACCCCGACTACAAGAAATGTCATGATTCCATCCGAGCATTAGCTTCGGCATCGGTAAATGTAAAAAGCAATGGAATGCTTAAACCACCCAAACACCCGAGAGACGTGGGAGTCTCTCCTGCGTACTTCCGAGCCGGCAGACCAACGCCGGCTTATCCAGCGCGCGGTGGAGGCCGCGACATCCCAAGGGATCCCCGCCGACCTCCTCTAAGCCAGCGCTACCGGTCCTTAGACTGGTCCCCTGTTTTGGGAGAATAAAAGAAATCACCACAACCACCACCCCGACTACAAGAAATGTCATGATTCCATCCGAGCATTAGCTTCGGCATCGGTAAATGTAAAAAGCAATGGAATGCTTAAACCACCCAAACACCCGAGAGACGTGGGAGTCTCTCCTGCGTACTTCCGAGCCGGCAGACCAACGCCGGCTTATCCAGCGCGCGGTGGAGGCCGCGACATCCCAAGGGATCCCCGCCGACCTCCTCTAAGCCAGCGCTACCGGTCCTTAGACTGGTCCCCTGTTTTGGGAGAATAAAAGAAATCACCACAACCACCACCCCGACTACAAGAAATGTCATGATTCCATCCGAGCATTAGCTTCGGCATCGGTAAATGTAAAAAGCAATGGAATGCTTAAACCACCCAAACACCCGAGAGACGTGGGAGTCTCTCCTGCGTACTTCCGAGCCGGCAGACCAACGCCGGCTTATCCAGCGCGCGGTGGAGGCCGCGACATCCCAAGGGATCCCCGCCGACCTCCTCTAAGCCAGCGCTACCGGTCCTTAGACTGGTCCCCTGTTTTGGGAGAATAAAAGAAATCACCACAACCACCACCCCGACTACAAGAAATGTCATGATTCCATCCGAGCATTAGCTTCGGCATCGGTAAATGTAAAAAGCAATGGAATGCTTAAACCACCCAAACACCCGAGAGACGTGGGAGTCTCTCCTGCGTACTTCCGAGCCGGCAGACCAACGCCGGCTTATCCAGCGCGCGGTGGAGGCCGCGACATCCCAAGGGATCCCCGCCGACCTCCTCTAAGCCAGCGCTACCGGTCCTTAGACTGGTCCCCTGTTTTGGGAGAATAAAAGAAATCACCACAACCACCACCCCGACTACAAGAAATGTCATGATTCCATCCGAGCATTAGCTTCGGCATCGGTAAATGTAAAAAGCAATGGAATGCTTAAACCACCCAAACACCCGAGAGACGTGGGAGTCTCTCCTGCGTACTTCCGAGCCGGCAGACCAACGCCGGCTTATCCAGCGCGCGGTGGAGGCCGCGACATCCCAAGGGATCCCCGCCGACCTCCTCTAAGCCAGCGCTACCGGTCCTTAGACTGGTCCCCTGTTTTGGGAGAATAAAAGAAATCACCACAACCACCACCCCGACTACAAGAAATGTCATGATTCCATCCGAGCATTAGCTTCGGCATCGGTAAATGTAAAAAGCAATGGAATGCTTAAACCACCCAAACACCCGAGAGACGTGGGAGTCTCTCCTGCGTACTTCCGAGCCGGCAGACCAACGCCGGCTTATCCAGCGCGCGGTGGAGGCCGCGACATCCCAAGGGATCCCCGCCGACCTCCTCTAAGCCAGCGCTACCGGTCCTTAGACTGGTCCCCTGTTTTGGGAGAATAAAAGAAATCACCACAACCACCACCCCGACTACAAGAAATGTCATGATTCCATCCGAGCATTAGCTTCGGCATCGGTAAATGTAAAAAGCAATGGAATGCTTAAACCACCCAAACACCCGAGAGACGTGGGAGTCTCTCCTGCGTACTTCCGAGCCGGCAGACCAACGCCGGCTTATCCAGCGCGCGGTGGAGGCCGCGACATCCCAAGGGATCCCTGCCGACCTCCTCTAAGCCAGCGCTACCGGTCCTTAGACTGGTCCCCTGTTTTGGGAGAATAAAAGAAATCACCACAACCACCACCCCGACTACAAGAAATGTCATGATTCCATCCGAGCATTAGCTTCGGCATCGGTAAATGTAAAAAGCAATGGAATGCTTAAACCACCCAAACACCCGAGAGACGTGGGAGTCTCTCCTGCGTACTTCCGAGCCGGCAGACCAACGCCGGCTTATCCAGCGCGCGGTGGAGGCCGCGACATCCCAAGGGATCCCCGCCGACCTCCTCTAAGCCAGCGCTACCGGTCCTTAGACTGGTCCCCTGTTTTGGGAGAATAAAAGAAATCACCACAACCACCACCCCGACTACAAGAAATGTCATGATTCCATCCGAGCATTAGCTTCGGCATCGGTAAATGTAAAAAGCAATGGAATGCTTAAACCAAAACACACACTTCATAGGTCAGTGACCTTTTGAAGAGATCTAAAGGAAAAGATGTTTGACATGGAGGTAGGCTTTGACATGCTGAAGACAGAAACTTGATAATTTCACATATTTATAACAAATTCCGTGATATTGCTGCCGATGGCGACTCAGTGCATTTTCGTTTGCTGTAATCACAAAGAAAGGCCAGGAAACGTTCCTGCGGAAAAAAAAAGTCTCTCGCCAATGCAGCGTCGTCTCCTATGCATCGCGTTCATGCAAAGCTGTATTAGAAGTCTGCAGAACACGCAAGGCTGTCGCCATCATTATGGGCCAGCACCATATCGTTAAAGCGAAAGCATTAGATGGCTAATCGGCACGAAAGCCAGGCGTTACCAAAATGTGGCCTTAGAAAACTCCCGAGTGTTCAGAATGGTGTGGCGTCATCTAGGAAGGTTTCTTAGATCCAATATTTACCAAGTTTTCAGAGATTCTCTTGGTGATATTAGAAGAGCAGAAATAAAAATTACATCACGCTTCTATTAACTCATTGGCACCGAGATTATATCACGCGCGCCGTGCGCTCCCTCTTTTTTGAAGCCTTGGATACACTTTGACCACAGACGGTATTGATAGTGTTAAGTATACACCAAAGCATTGAAAACGACATTTTATGCATGTACTTTACAATAAAACATCTGAGAAAGGGTGCTTTAGACGCATTTTTTTCCCTAAAGAACTAAAACGCATGGCAGCATACAAGCGAGCAGCTCGAATCCTTGAGCTCCAGAAATTTCGTGCGCTAAAAATTTTCGACGGCAGCCCACGCGAATTTTGCACATTGCGAAAGAAGCAATATTGTTGCTAAAGAGAGCGAAATGAAAAAATGTTTCGCGTTTCATGCAAAATATTTTCATACGCGGGTGCGTTTAGCAACAATCCATGTGCATAGTTCACTGCTTACTTAATGCGCTGGCCTGAAGAAAATCTTCTCTCTCGCACATTGCCAAAATGCTATCTCGTGACCTTTGGGTATAGGCTCGGTTGAACTCTGCCTAACTTTTTTTTAGAAGCAGCCTAGAACTGAGCTGCTTTTTGTTTCTTTTCTTTTTTTCGTATGTTTTGATTTTCTTGGCATTGCAAGCTTGTGCGTGCGTTCTTCAATGCGGTTGGTTGGTTTATGGGGTTTAACGTCCCAAAGCGACTAAGGCTATGAGAGACGCCGCTGTTGTCAGCCCCGATTGTATAGCCCCCACTATTTTCACTGCTGTTCCTCACCTTTTATAAGGTGTGTGCCTTCCATCAGTGAAACTTAATTGATCGCTCTTGTTTCTTGTAAATCTTGTCTGTTCTGTGGCTGCATGAGTTAGCGCTGTTATTTCCCAGATTCAGAATGTCCCAACACTCCCAGAATGAAGTTTTAATAAGAAGAGCAGCAAGTTCCATTTGGGACGCTAAAGTGCTTTATAAATTACCAGCAGTAAAGAAGCAGGCGTTTTTCTGAAATTCCTGCACAGACAGCCCTGCAAACGGTCGACACAGCTAATGTCTTTTCCTGATAACATCCTGGATATAAGTATATCCAAATACCGGTTTTATTTCACAGTGTGATTCGAAATGTTTCTAAGGGCGTTCACAGCAGGTGTCGTACTTGGTCTGGAATGTCTCGATTCCGGGCACTTGAAACAAAATTAGGCTATTTGAAAGGCTTTCAGGGAACGTGCGAGCGATTACAGGTTTTAAATCTTTCCAAGAGGAAACACCAGCAGTAAGTTTTCTAAAAAAATGCACTTGTGAGCGCACTGCATGATGCGATGAACGTTTGTTAGCAATATATGTTCTATGTCTCGCTTTTAGATTTATCGCCTTCCCAATGCATCTTTGATTTCATCTAGCCATCATTTCTTCGTTCCGCAGCCGCATGAGTTTCTAGTGGCCGGAGGATTCTGGAGGCTGCTTGAGGCTGTTGGGTCGAGGCTCGTATGTGGAGACGCATTTTTACCGGTGCGTATCAGGTGGTTCCCCCACTGGAGGGTGTTTCCTTCGCAGTGTGGTTGCTTCCCACTCCCTACACTCCTCGGATTTTTTTGGATGAAGAGGACTAACTGGCAACGCGGCACAAGGTTGTCCGTGAAGCAAAAGCTTATTTCGTGGACATACTCTTGAAAAATATATTTTTTTTTAAACGCAGAAAAGGAGTAGACAGCCGTTGTCAAGACATTATAGTCGCTCACGGCGCAACCTTAAACTGCACATTGCAATAAGGTCGTCCCTCGTTAACATCTAAATTTTCGTTCCAGAGAAAAGCGCTTCATAAAGCGAGTAGTTCGTCATGCCAAACTGTACAGAAACACCAAAAAAATGGCAACCAATTTCTGTCCGAAATCTGCTTCTGCGCGAAGCGATTGGTAGTAAGGAAAAAATTAAGCAAAATCCCAGAGCTTCAAAGTGCCCTATCTCCGTCACCATCGTCTCATATAATGCGGAGCATTTTTAAGAACCTAGTGTCAGTGAAATACATGATGACGTCGCCTGACGTTCTCTTGTATCGGCTACTGCCACAGTTGACGTCTCGCGATCGATAGTCTATATGGGTTCAGCCTGACTACGCCCACTGTAGGGCAAAGGCACCTCCCATGTTTCCCCGATTAACCCTGTCTTTTGCCAGTTGCGGCCACCGTATTTCCACAAACTTCTTAATCTCATTCGTCCACCTAACTTTCTGCCGCCCCCTGCTGCGTTTGCCTTCTTTCAAAATCCACTCCGTTACCCTTAACCTAACACAGACTGATGGAAACCGCTTTTTTCTTTTCATAGCCATTCTGAGAACAAGAAATATAGCATGCCGATTAGACAGCTCGAACAAGCTTTGTAATGCATGAGAGTACACAAATAGGAACGCGACCACCAAAAATTTTCAATTTCGAAGAGCACTTTGCTTGTGTCCTGCATTTAGAATGAAGGAATACTACTGGTTAGGCAAGTCAGGATTCTGTTTTGGTCGCTGTCTCAATTATCAAGAGAGACGTACAGTGACGCGCATGGTTTATGTGTATTTTTATGCTCTGCATAAAAAAGGCGGGATATTTTCATATTAATCAGGCGTGAATCCCCAGAAAACGTTTGTGCCCAAAAAATGTCCGAACCTTGTGTTGACCACATTAACAGCGAACGTATTAAGTGGACACTACTGCACTTAATTCTATTCTAAGAAGGCTTTCCCAATAATCTGTTGTCCTTAGGCTGAAATATGAGCGCATGTTTTAAGGCGGAAGCCTTTAATACCTCATCGTTGTAAGCAGGAGCTGTCGACAGAAATGTCACGCTTTTCAGTTGATCGAAACGGTCGTGACGTCACAGTGCGCGAACTTCAAACGGGGCCAATTGTACTTTGGCTACTAACCATGCAACCAATTAAAGGGATCGTATAGTGATGCTCCAAGAAAGTTTGACTGAGTTTAGTTAATTGATTACTCAACCAATTAGTCGAATTAACCTTTCTAGTCAGACCACATAAATAAATAAAACCGTGTAAGAAATTGGCCGAGCTTGGGAATCGAACCCCGGTCTCCGGAGTGCGAGTCGAGCACGCTACCACTGCGCCATGCCAGCTTTTTCTTTCTTTATTTCTTTTCTTTATTTATTTCTTTATTTCTTTATTTTCTTTATTTTTTCTTTACTTCTTTATTTATTTCTGTATTGAATTTATTTTCTTTATGCCAGCTCGATGGTTTGGAATGAACAAAGGTGCGTCTAGTGAATACGGTGTCTCCGTTCACTCCCATCTTCCTCCCTTCCCGTTACGGCGAGGTTTAGGTGTCCACCGAGATATGAGAGACAAATACGTTCAATTTCCTCAAAAACCAATTTACCAACGAGTAAGGCGTATTTGTCCGCGTTTCAGATTGGTCCAAATTGTCGTGACGTCACCGCGCGCTAATTTTGAAGGGTGTCCACCGAAATATGTGAGACAGTTACTGCGCAGCTTCCTTTCCTCAAATACAATTTTCGACTAGTGTCTACTGAGATATGTGAGACAGTTAATGCGTAATTTCCTTTCCTCAAAAACAATTTTCATTTTCTTCATTACGGCCCCTCTTTCTTCTTTCACTCACACTTCCTTCCTTCCTGTACGGTGCAGCTCAGGTGTCCACCGATGTGACAGAGAATTACAGTCCCATTTCCTTTCCTCAAGGAAGGAAGGAAAAACTTTATTTACACTAATGGTTTTTCCTGCGGTTTGGGGGCATCTTCAGAGACGTCTTGGTTCTACCCCCAGGAGCCTTCTCTGTCGAAGTCGTCCGCGTCTAATCAGTGGTCGGTTGCCCTCAGTCCAGGGCTCCGCTGGCCACTGCCGCCCGTTGAGCTCGCTGTACCAGACCTTGTTGGTCTTCGCAGCGGTCGCTGGACAGCAGATTCTCCCACTGCTCCGCACTCGGGTTTTGTGTTTTGGGGACCACGTCTATGTTTTGGCAGGCCCATGTGATGTGGTATAGTGTAGGTTTTTCGTCGCACCAGGGACATTTGTTCGTGTATATCGTAGAGTGCATTTTGTTTAGTATATGTAGGTTTGGGAAGGAGCCTGTTTGTAATTGTCTCCAAGTGACAGCTTCCTCTCTGCTGAGAGATTTGTGCGGTGGGGGATATCGCATTCTTCTGCCTCTATAGTTTTGTAGTATGGCCGAGTATTCCCTGGGTGCTGGCGCGAGTTCCGCGGTCTCGTCGGAAGCTCGGAAAGTAATGTATCCTCGAGCTATCCTGTCGGCCTCTCGGTTCCCTGCCACCACCCCCGTGTGCCCCGGTACCCACACAATTTTGTGTCGGATCTTGTCGTTTTGTTCTTCCCGGTTTTTAATTCTGTCACTCGCTGCGAGGAGTATACGGAGCGCGTGACGACCTATCCTGCCATTCATGTAATTTCGGCAGGCTGTTTGAGAGTCCGTAAGTATTGTTAGTGACCGCCCGGTTCTATAGCCCTCCGCCACCGCTAGAGCAACGGCTACTTCCTCGGACTCTGCAGCTGTGCAGGCTCGGAGAGACGCGCTGGTCATTTCGCGTAAAGACGAATCGACCACCGCCGCTACAGCGATTTTGGTATCTCCTCCTCTCCAAGACGCGTCTGTATACACGGTCGTGGCTTGAGGAGCGTATGTTTTCTCGATGAATTCGGCCCTCGCTTCTCTTCTGCCTCGATGGAGGTTGGGATCCATGTTTTTTGGTATTGGCGCTACCTTGAGGGTCTTGCGAAGCTCGTCGGGGATCGTTGCCGTCCTCGACATTTCTCGCATCTGCTCGCGGTATCCTTTCCTCAAAAAGCGTTGCGTTTAAAGAGCAACGCATCGCGCCGAACGGGTGGCGGCGTTCCTTGGACTCCGTGGCAGCGCTACAACACGCTGTCGCGTTCCACTCCTTAAGGCGAAGCTTAAGCGTCATTAATTGGCAGTTAATTAATGTACCAACAAAATGTGCAGTGAACAATCGGTTTGGTTTGGTTTGGTGTATGGGGTTTAACGTCCCAAAGCGACTAAGGCTATGAGAGACGCCGTAGTGGAAGGCTTCGGAAATTTCGACCACCTGGGGTTCTTTAACGTGCACTGACATCGCACAGCACACGGCCCTCTAGAATTTCTCCTCCAAAGAAATTCTAGCCGCTGCGACCGGGATCGAACCCGCGTCTTTTGGGTCAGTAGCCGAACACCATAACCGCTGAGCCACCGCGGCGGCAACAGTGAACAATCGCGTAGCAGAATGCCACTCTCAGGCTTTCGCCTTTCACCACTTTAGCCGCTAAAGTTCCTCGTAATTTTAGAATGTCTGGCGGTTATTTAGGGCACTGGGCTACCACAGAACCCAGTTTTATTCCAGTCGGATGCCACAGCTGGCTTGACGCCCGAGCCATAGCACTGCCCAAGACAGCAGTGAACTAGGGAGAATCATGTGGCTAATATAATACAGACTTCAGTAGAAGCTGGTGGCTGAAGACTAACCTGGTGCGATGCCCGAATATCACCCGGCCGAACGTGGCCAGACCCACCATGAGGTTTTTGATAAAAAAAAGAAGAAAACGATAGCATCCGCAGTTCGCTCAACGCCAGAGCCTTCGCACGGCCTAGCTAATAGCAGCCGGTGTTAGGCCAGGAGCGCATGCCAGCTGCAGTTCTGCTAATGCTACGGCCGAAGAAGCTCTCTCCCGCCGCCGCATTGAAAACCGTGACTGTGGTCGCCGTCCCCGCAGAGATCTCTTTGCCCTGCGCCAAATTGATAATGAAAGGAAAGCAGTGGCAAATTATTGCATAAATTTCCTGTACGCACTTAGCAGTGCACAATGTGCCTCTGTTTAGTAGCTCTTCGATGATATGTAAGCAAAAAAGCAAGGAAACACAGCGCAACCCACAGCAAAGTGGCTCTCGCCCAAAATATATGCGCTAAGGAGTGATGCTTAGATCTACAAGTTTCTTTCTTCATTTGTTAAAGGAAACACAAATAAAACAATCTATTTTGCATATGCGATATGAGCGCTGATTTCACCTTATACAACAGGGTTTCCGAAGGCTCCAAACCCGAATGAAAAACTAACCGAATGAAAAATACCTCGCATGTGTTTCGAAGAGTGCACAGAAATCGCATGGCAATCTTTTTTTTTTCCTGAGTTTATCCTTGACGTCATAGCCGAACATGGTTGGCAACAATTTAACGTGTAATAAGACGACATTATCACATAGTGAGCAGGATCAGGGAAGATATTTTTCCGAAATCAAAATCCGACAGCGCTTGTTTGTGACGTTTGCCCAATTTTGGGCAGTATTTCTTTTATGAATCAATTACACAGGGTCGGAGCTATTCTGTGAAAGATATATGGATTTATAGTGGCGCTCCGAGATCTTACCGCAGATATGCATCAACGGCTCTGATTCGAATACCGCTCCTAAAGCATAAAATTCTCGGCAACTGCTGAAGAGAAAGTGACCTAAAATTAGTGCAATGTCAGAAGGAGTGAAAGTTATGAGAAGGAGATATTTCCTACTCAGTGCATTGTAAAGAAAAATTTCTCAAGTAGCATAAGCTCAGTATCTCAAAAAGCCCTCCTTTGATTCGTGCACTTGCACTAGAACCTCTCACTGGCGTTTTTTAGTTTGCCTCTATCAAAATTAGGTGGCCGTGACAGAGGTCAAACCCTTCGACTGATCGTGTGCAGCGGAAAGTCATTGTCAATGAGCGTATTACGAGTCGTGGTAGCAGCATCCCACCGCTGCCACCAGTTGTTGCGGATCAGGTAGCATGGTCGGGTAGGAGAGGGGATGGCGGAGGTCGGAGACGAGGTTACGGGAAAGACTAGAAGAACTTTATACAGGTAAACTTACATTATATACAAACAGCAGCTGAGAGAACGTCTCAGTAAGAGAGTCTCGATAACAAGGAGCTTGATGACGAGAAGCTACATGGCGATGAGCTCGATGGTCAGGAGCTACTCGGCCGCACTCGGCGCCGAGTTTTATAGCGTTTCCTTTCCCTGGATTCCCTAGATGGGGGCCGGGCCTACCGACGAAGGAGTGTCCAGAAAAGTTCACGGTGACACCCATCTGTAAGGAGATTGCGCCACCCAGCGTCGGTTGTGAGGCACAAGACGAAAAAGCACGAGGCGCGCGTGCGGAGGGGTACGGCGGAGCAGGTGGGAGAGGATTACGGGGCAGAGAAGAGAAGAGCGCGGTGGTGGTGGTGGTGGAAAACATTTATGTACAGGTATAATACAGGAGGTTATGCATGAGCTGACCCAGAGGGGGCCAGCCCTTACAAATACTAGGTGGAGGTCCTTAGTTCGGGACCCCAGTGGCATCGGCCGCCGCCCAGGCTCGCGCGACCAAGGCCCGTTGGGCCTGCAGGTCAGAGCAGCCGAGCAGGGTCGCCTCCCAGTCCTCCCGGGTTGGGTTGGGGTGAGGGGGGATAGCAGGGTTGGAGGGGCAGGCCCACACCATGTGGTAGATGTCCGAAGACTTCTCCGCACAGTGCGGACAGCTGCCCGAGAAAGAAGGGTCGAAGTGTTTCAGAGCTGCCGGGCACAGCAAAGTATTAGTATACAGGCGGAGCAGAAGCCGCCCCTCCGAATTTGACAGACCTTTACACGGGCGGGGATAAAGACCATGGCCAGATTGATAGAGTAAAACGATGTCTTTGAAGGTGTAAGCTGGAATAAATTCGAGTTCCTGCTCGTCAGGGTCGGAGGGGAATGTCCGGTGAGAGAGCGCACGGGCGGCGGCGTCAGCTGCCTCATTTCCCTCAAGGCCCATGTGAGCGGGAGCCCAAACGATACGCCGGTGCGCGGGGTCACCGGTGTAGACGCTGTTTTGAAGAATGCGGTAGGCTAGATACGGTACCCAGCCCTGCTCGACATTCCGACATGCCCCTCGCGAGTCGGAAATAATTGTTTTTGAATTGGAATCAGATGCAGCCAACGAAATGGCGACCTCCTGCGCGTGTGTTATGTCACGGGCTCGGAAAGTAAGGCCGTTCACTGTTTTGGATTGGTGGACGACTGCGGCTGTGTACCATCCCCCATGGTGGGGGCCTGAGGCATCCACGTAGAATACGCCGGGTTTCGATGCATAGTGGCGGGCCAGGGCTTCCGCCCGCGCCAGGCGCCGGCCATTATGGTCCTCACGATTCATGTTCGCGGGAAGAGGGCGCACGTGGAGGGCGCATCTCCACTGGGATGGAATACGTACGCGCTCTTCCATGAGAGTGATGTGTTGGATGTGTAGTCGGGCAAGGAGGCGGCGACCCGACGATGTCTTCCAGAGACGTGTGTATTGGTTAGTCAAGTGGGCTTCCCGGAGCTCCCGAAATGTGTTCACCATGCCTAGCCCCAGGAGGCGCTTGTTGGAGGTGGTCACGGGGAGGCCTAGAGCCCGCTTAATAATTTTGCGGAGGATGACTTCGAGTGAATCCTCGTCTTCCTTCCGCAGGTGGAGGTATGGAGTCGAATATAGAATTCGACTGGTTACAAATGCATGCGCCAGCCCCAAGGCGTTCTTACATCGTAACCCCCCGCGCTTGTTAGAAACCCGGCGGACCAAGCGGCCCACCTGGTCCCCCACCTGACGGAGTTTGGCCAATGTTGTTTCTGACCGTCTGTCTTGATGTATAAAGAGGCCCACTACCCGGACTTCGATATTTTCAGGGATTGGACCTGTGTCGAGAGACAATGAAATTTTGGCTGTGCACTTTGGTGAGGGGCGTATGTGCACAAATTCAGACTTTTGGGTGGAGCATTGGAGGCCGCAGCGGCGAGCATAACGGTCCACTATGGTCGCCGCCTCCTGCAGGTTAGCCTCAATGTCTGCAAGGGAACCCTGAGTGGCCCACAGGGTGATGTCATCAGCATACAGCGCATGCAGCACACCGACGACAGCGCCCAGCTGGGCTGGTAGGCGCATCATAGCCAAATTGAATAAGAGGGGAGAGAGCACCGCGCCCTGGGGTGTACCGCTGGTTCCTAAATGAAAAGGGCCATGTTCTTTATCCTGGATCCGAATGTAAGATTGTCTGTCGGTTAAAAATTGCCGAATGCATTGAAAGGCATTTCTGCCGCAGTTAGTTTGAGAGAGGTGGGTGAGAATGATCTCGTGGGTAACGTTGTCGAATGCACCCTTCAAATCCAAGGCGAGTACGACCTTGTCATTGTGAGGGCATTCCACGGCGTCGAGGACAGCCCGATTGAGTTGTAGCAGGACATCTTGTGCAGATCTGTGTGGGCGAAACCCGAACATGGTGTCTGCGAATAGGTGTTTGGATTCCATGAACTCGGACAACCTGTCACGTACCATCGTCTCCATGAGTTTGCTCACACAGGAAGTCAGAGAGATGGGGCGGAGGTTGTCCGTGTTGATGGCCTTGCCAGCTTTAGGAATGAAGGTGACCAGGGCGGTCTTCCACTCGATGGGTAGTGGCACTTCCCCAAGCCAGATTGAGTTAATGTAATTCAATAAAGACAGGTATGCTGGGTTGGGGAGGTTGGCTAACAATTTGACTGTAATTTTGTCCCGACCCGGAGCGGTGCCGCGTTTCATTTTTGCCAGGGCCGCCTTCAGGTCGTGGAGCTGGAACGGTTGATCCAGCTCAACGTTCTCAGAACCTGCATAAGAGTACGCCGGCCCGCGGGAGTCCTGGGTGGTGAACAAGTGCTGGTCCCGGAGCTTGTGCGCCAATTGATTTGTGTTGCCCTGAAAGCTGTGTATTGCTCTTTGGAGGTGTTTTTGAGTTTCCGTGCGTGTTTGCGTTGGGTCAATTAGGGCGCGAAAGAGTCGCCACGTGTTTCGGGTGGACATTTGCCGCGCAGCCGTATTGCATCGGGCCACCCAGTTGGAGTCGGCTAGTTGGGCCGCATACTCAGCCGCTCGTTGAGTGAGCTCGGCGATGCGAGCTTTAAGTTTCCGGTTGTGCTTTTGCCGGCGCCACCGACGGACGAGGCAATGCCGGGCCTCACAGAGATGGAGCAGGTGTTTGTCCACATCCGAGACCGCGTCTGAGAGCTGAATTTGTGTTTCGGAGGAGCGAAGGCGAGAGACCAATTGTTGCGACCAAGACTGGTAGCCCTGCTCATGTATGGGTGTGACATTGTTATAATTCTGCCTGAACTTGGTCCAATCTGGGAGTCGGGCTTGTGTTGTTGGTCGCGCGAAAGGATGGGTCCTAATCGTAGTATTCAGGAGGCAGTGGTCGCTGCCGAGGGTTTCCTCGGTGTTGACCCAGTCTGCATATTGAATGTTGCGGGTGAAGGTCAAGTCCGGACATGTATCCCTAGTCACGGAGTTGCCTGTACGAGTTGGGAGGACTGGGTCAGTGTGAAGAGTGAGGCCCAGCGTTGACGCAAGCTCCGCCAACTTGCGTCCCCGCTTCTCTTTACGGCAGCAACCCCACATCCGAGCGGGAGCGTTGAAATCGCCCACAATCAGGAGGGGGTTTCGACCCGCAACTCTCAGTGCGCGGCTAAAGAGGTCCGCAAATGATACATTCGGCAATTTCGATTGCAGTATACATTGAGTATGTATAGCGATGGGTCCTGTTTGCGGAGTGGGAGGAGGGTCACCATTACATAATAGTATTCAAGTTGCATATCTAAGTCGATCTGGTTGGCTGTATAATTTCTATGGACTAATAGACAAGACGAGGGGTCCTGCTGGAACGTCGTATAATTTGTTAGTACGGCGCCTTTCCCTGGCTCTTGGAGGGCAACTACGGCAGGCAAATGCTGAAAGGTTGAAAGGAGAAGTCGGAGGTCGGCCCGCTTGGAACGGGACCGGAGGCCCCGACAGTTCCATTGAGTAATCGTAATGGGGGAAGCCGATTTGGAAAGAGGGGAACGCCTACACCGGTGGTGTCCCGCCATGCTCAGATTTAGAGGTGAGAGGTGAAAGTGAGGTTGCCCCCGAGCCAGACACCAGGGACTGAAGCTCAGCAACTGGAAGGGGGCAGCTGTCTTCGTCATCGTCAAGGTCATTTACTCGGCGGGACAATCTGGAGGGCCGATCAGATACGTCCTTAAGAGGACCGGTTCTGCGAGAAAGGCGGGTGTTAGTCGCGACGTGTTGAGCGATCATAGAGGGGATAGCCTCCATGACTCTAGCGATGAGGCGTTCCATCTCAGTTTCCAACAGGGTGTCAAATTTGGCATTAAGACGGGCTTCGAGTTCGGCAAGGGAAGATTCCATAGTCGGCGTCGCCGCCGTCTCGCTCTCCATAGCGTCCGTATCGGAGGGACTAGGGGGAGGGGAGTTGTTTTAGCCTCTAAGGCTTCAATTTTTGCAAGTAGCATCTCGTTTTGTGCCCGGAGAGAAGCTACAAGGTTGTGGAGCTCAGTGTCAGCCGCCGAGCGAGAGGGAGGGGAGAGGGGGTGGGAGGAGGAGGCAACCCTGCCTGAACCGCTCACCTGTTTGCCATTTTTGACGGCGTTGGCCCAGGAACCGGCCGCGCCATTGTTGTTTTGGGAGCGCGCTTGCTTCTCCTGGCCGCCGTGTGGGGGCGGTGGTTGCACTGGACAGCTCTTGACGTCCTTCCCGCTAGTAGGCGTCTGTCGTTTTGAAGCATCGCTGCTTGGGTGACGTGGCTGCCTGCCCGTCCCGCTGGATTTCCCGCCCTTAGGGGCAGCTGGCTTGGTATGCCGATATTTAGCACTGCAGTCCCGCGAGTTCGTGGCATGGCCACCACCACAAACCGCACATTTTGGCATAAACTGATGAGGGGCCCGCACCCCCTCTTTTATGGGTGCCTGCTGTCCACACAGGCCACACTTGTCTTGTGTTGGGTTGGGACAAGTGTCCGCCCGATGGCCGACAGTTCCACACACACTGCAGGCCGGAATAGTGCGCAAATATTGGTGCACTGTGACAATCTCAGAGTTGTAGTGCACATATCGAGGCCTCACCGTGCCGGCAAAAGTGAGCCGAGCTTTGTTTGAGGAGCCGAATTTGCGGATATCGAGTAAAGTGCCGCTCCTCCACTGCACGCAAGATTGGAGAGACTCAGACGTCGCTTGGTTGGCCACCGTAATGACCCCATAGCAGACGTCCGCTTCGTGTTCTTTGAGATGGCCGGCGAGAGGCACATCTCCTTTGGTCGATTTGATAGAAAAGTCGCATAGCAGACGGTCTGCGACGTGAGCGTTCCGGGTGCTGGCGAGGATCAAATTTTGTTCCTTGCTTAAAAGGAGGCTCAACTCGGCTGCCTGAGGCGCCCCGAGGAAAGCGCCGAACGAGGCACCGAGCTCGCCGTGTTCAAAGGCGTCCCGGATGGCCAACGATTTCCAGGGCTTGATCACGATGACAAAGTCGTCCTTTTGAAACTTTGGTAAAGGCTTGGGCCTCCACTTGGTCACTGGGTTGCGGCCCTTACGGCCGGAGTCCTTCGCCGCTTGCGAGGCGGGAGCTTGGCGGGTAGCATTTTCGGCGGTTGCTGAGGCGTCCGCCGCTATTTTGGCCTCTCGTCTGGAGCGACGCTCAAGTAGACGGAGGAGAGATTCATTGCGGATCGGGTCCGCGGGTGCCGATTTGGGTTCCACAGTGACGGAAACGGTCGACCAAGACATCGCGTCCGGGTCATAACCGCGTTGAATGGGCGTTTCCGTCATCTTGCAGAAAGCAGGAGCTCCCGCGCAGCCGAACGCCGGCGCAGCCGTTAGGCTTAGAGTCGGCGCCGGAGGCGGGAAGGAAAACCCGCTTTAAAATTTGAAAAACTGGGCCGACCTACAACAAGCGGCAGATGTAGTAGTAGAGGAGGTACAAGCCCCGGGACTCGCGTGTTCCCCCCAAAAATCTGAAGTCCTCATCCTACACCCAAAGCGTCAAAGGAAAAATAAAGCGCCTGAGATCAAAATCTACGCGGAAGGGGCAGCCATCCCAGAAGTGGAAACACTAAGAATCTTAGGAATGCTGATACAGTCAAACCAAAAAAAACGACACGTTATTTAAGAAACTGAGAAACACTGTCAATCAAATCTCCTTCCTCATCAGACGCATCGCGAATAAGCGAGGAGGAGTTAAAGAAGCCGAGACCAGGAGACTAATACAAGCCTTCGTTCTTAGCAGAGTCAACAACACTACACCATACGTCACCCTCACAGTAAGAGAAAGAGACGACCTGGATTCTCTAATTAGACAGTCCTACAAAATTGCGCTCAACCTCCCACGTCATACTCCAACTGAAAACCTATTACAGTTAGGAATTCATAACACCTTAGCGGAAATGATAGAAGCACACCTCATTGCACAATATGAAAGACTATCAGGCACTGAAACGGGACGTTTCATACTAAAGAAAGCAGGAATACAATATGAAGGAATCCGTACACACACCTTGCCAATTCCAAGACACGTGCACGAACACTTAACAGTCCCTCTTCTGCCCAAAAACATGCATCCACACTACGATACGGACAGAAGAAAGGCTAGGGCACAAAAACTTCACGAAAGATTTTCAGTTTAGAAAGACACGGCGCACGTGGACGTGGCAGAACATGCGGACAGAGACGCCTTTTCTCTGGCAGTTGTCGATCATCGAGGTTCTCCCCTTGCATCGGCGACAATAGATAAAACAAAATTTCCGGAGGAGGCCGAAGAAGCTGCCATAGCTTTAGCCATTACCTCCACCACTGCCAAATACATCATAAGTGACTCCAAAACAGCAATTCGAAATTTTGCAAAAGGAAGGGCCCACTCAGCAGCCATCAAACTCTTACAAAAAATCTCCAATACTCGCCAGATAACATTGATCTGGGTCCCCGCCCATTCGCACCATCCTGAAAAAGAGGCGGCGCACCAATTTGCCCGAGGATTCGCCGTTAACCGGGAGGTGCGCTACCCCGACCTCAGGTCGGCCAAGGAGCGAATGACAACCTACAAAGAAATTACTACCCACTTCAAGAAAGAAATACAGATCTTCCCAGAACCACATAAATCCCTCAGTAAAACACAACAAGTCAGTTGGCGGCAGCTCCAAACAGACACTTTCTTTAATTCATACATGTACTCCATATGGTTCCCGGTGCAGTACAGCCCCGTCTGTTCTCTCTGTGGGCACCAAAAGGCAGACACACCGCACATCCTATACTCATGTACTCAAGACAAGCCATCGCACAGTCTGCAGCTCTCTACCCAATCTCAGTGGGAGGCCGCGCTGCTCAGCTCGGACCCGGAGGTTCAACTTCGAGCCGAAGAGGTCGCCGAAGAGGTCGCCGAACGACATCGTCGGTCGGCCACCTGGCGTCCGGCCTAGAAGAGGAGCCCACCGCGAGGAGGGGAACATGACCCCAATCCGCGCCTAAGACCTCTTCTTTAATAAAGTTTACCTCCTCCTCCTGAATGAAATTGGTGTCCACGGATGCCGATCAGCTTGCCGAATCCAAAGTGAGCAAAATTGATGAGGTCCGACGACTTGAGTCGTGGCTCCTGTCAAAAAATGACGGAGCCGAAGCGCCACACGTCTGACAGACGCGATTCGCTGCCGCGTTCCCAAGAGCGCGGTGGGCGTCGGACGTGGACGAGTTCTGCTGGCTCCTCGAGTTCCGGGCTTGGGCCTTAGCCGCAGACGTCTGGGCCACCAGACCCGGACATCCGTCGTCGAGAGCCTCAACGACCAGGCCCAGGCGCCCCTCTTCTCCGTTCATCCGTCAACTGCTCCACACAGGCCGCCTCTGGCGCCTACGTGGCGTAGCCGGGCTACCAGACCTGGGAACCGTGCTGGGAGCCCACAGACGCTGACGCTGCGGCCGCGTTGAAGGCCAAGGTGGGAAACGCCGGCAACAGTGCATCGACACTGGAACGCCCAGACTGCCTGACTGCCCGACACCCAGCCAGTCCTCCCCGCTCGATGCTTGTATGAGAGACAAGCAGTGTGCCTTTCCTTTTTGACTTTCTTTTTCTTGTATTTTTCGCAAGGATTTTGTTCTGTTCTCCCGTGTGTTTTTTCCGTGTGTTGTTGCGTTTCTCTCTTGTCTCTTTCCTCCATTCACGCCCAAACTGAAATCAGTTTCCTTCCTCTAAATGCCGCCTCGTTTATTGCTTATACCTTTAGTGTATGTGTAAATTCAACCTGCAATCTTCCACCTCCTCACAAATTTGGCGTCCACGGCAGGACGAGGTCGGTTTTTATTTCTTTGCCTGTTGTGTTAATTTAGGCACAGTATGAGTTCTTCAGAGTTGGTTGCTTTAGGCGGTGGTGGTGGTGGTGGTGGTGGTGTTGAAAAACATTTATGGGCAATTAAATTTTTGGGAGTGGCTATTCTCCCGGCAGCCGTGAGAATTCCTCTCCCACAATTCTCACGGCACTCGCCTCTGATTGGCTGTACACGGTCACATGATAACTGCCGGTAGAATAAGATTTTGTTATTCGCCCGGCAGCCGTGAAAATTTCAGCAACGCAATTTTTACGGCTGTGCGTGATCAAATGATAATTTAAGATTTTGTTGCTCTCTCCCGGCAGCCGTGAACCCTGAACATCTTTTCCGACCTTTTTATTATTTTAATAAAACTGCTACCACCGGTTGAGCGTTCCTAGACTTCTGCGGGCAGGCGCCTCTAATTATCATTCATGGTTTCAGCGTTTCAGTAGTTTATGTGGTTGGAGGAGCAATTGCAGCGTTGGTGCAGAAGGCGACCCCGTCAGCGGAACGCTGCGGGCTTTTCACCTCTCGGTCCAGCCATACATGTTGCCTCACGTACTTTTCTTTTTGCTACGTAAGTGCTAATAAATAGTATTATCAATATTAGCACTTTTAGGCGTTGCGCGTAGTTTTCATCTAACCAAGAACCTGAAGAACGCGTTTCAGCGGCCTTGGGCGCATCGCGCTGCAAATTATCGTCACACGCGGTAGTGCTTCCCGTTTACTATTTATAGGTCGACTGTGTAGTACTCGGTTCACAGAAAAAAACAATGGCCTTGAGTAATTACGTGATATCCTGACCGAGGTACCGACACTCCAGTGAAACAAACATCCTCGATGGCACAGAATTTTACTCCAAGTAAATTACGTCGCCGTGTGCCTTGTTTAGGCAGCCTGCGTAGAAAAGAAGTCTTTTGACGACCAAGAGAAGCGAGTCAGCCACTCAAAGTATTGACATTACAAGGCAGCATTACATTGATGAGGGCAGTTTTTTCAGTTTATTCACACAATTTCCAATTGCAAACAAAAGGACAATTAGTAATTACTGATTTGTCGCTGTACTGCTACAGACTGTACATTTCCATACTTTGGTCTTTCGTTGGCTGTTTATAGTCCAACACAGGGCAGGTGACTCCAAGCCAGGCACCAGTCACAGCTTACTGAGTCTTCATCTTCTAAATTTGTATTGCACTCACTACACTTCCACTCTTGCTCTTTTTTTATTTTTACAACCATCTCCACAGCTTGCCATCCATCTTCGGTAAAGTAACGCCGCACAAAGTTGATGTCCACACAGTCGTCGCGAATACCACTATGGACATATTCGGGCCTTTGCTCGACTGAATCTTCATCGAGAAGCTTCCCTTTCATAGCATCAGCTGCATTTCCTGCCCCTGTTAGCCACGTCAACACTTTCAGTTTTTCTCCCTCACAGTAAGCGGTCCATAAGGCCAGTCAGTCCTTTTTTGTTTTTTTGGCAAGCCAATGACGGTCAAAACTTGCCCTTTTGGCCGACCACACTTTCTCATTGGAGCTGGCACTTTAATCATATCCAGAGTGTCTGCATCTTGGACGGTTTTACCTTGGCAGCCAGAAGACGCAATGAAATGACTTCTTCATTTGATTATCTTGAAAAAACACTCCCTGCAGTTCATCATCCTCATCTGTAAGGAGGCGTACAGTTGATTTGTATTTTTCAGTTAAAATACGCACAACTTCTGGCAAGTCGTTCCTTGTATTAGCCGCCCTTCCTTTAGCTGCTATATTCGATAAGTCTTTCAGGAGCACAGCATTTCCACTTTCATTCTGCATTTCTTCCCTTACCAACACTTTATTAGCCTTGAGCCACAAAAGGTTACGCGCCTTCTCCTGCAAGTCGGGCGCAAGTCGCCTTTGTTGGGGCAGGTGCCTGAACAGTTCTTCAGTGATGGCGTGATTGTGTTGGAGGTTCATTGAGCGCACTTCAAGGTGAGTGCCTTCCTTGTTGGCAGCAATATAAATGCTGAATGTGCAGTCTTGCTTGAATGTTCTGGAATAATGAGAAAAACAAAATAAGTGACGATACTATAAATTTAAGAAACAGGCCAAACATAATTGAGCTTAAAGGCGAAACAAATGACCAAATAACATCCTGAATTGCACACCACAAACATTTAACGATATTCTGTGCAATCACAGAGAGCTGACACACAAGAATACTTGTTTGTAAACGCTAGGGGCCATGAACGGTACAGATTACATTCAGCTATGGGAACTGAGGCTTTCTGTAACAAAGGAGGGGGGGGGGGGGGTAGAAACAGAGATATTGCCTTCAAATAGAGGCCAGCTATGCTACTTTCGATAACAACTCTAGGTCTGTATGAATGGGGCTGAACTTGCTGCACCAGTTCAAGCAGTCCAGTATTTTTGCATTCTTTTTGCCAGTGGAGCGGCGGAGTGCCAAGTTACATTTGAACATCCTGAACTGACCGTGTAACCATGCGACATCAGCGCGGAACTGATCCAGCCAGTGCAACCAAATCGAACAGACTTTCTTATGGCATGCGGTGTCGCGAATGACAGTTACGCTATCAAGAACGATACCAATTGATCTCTTCGATTTGTCATCCCAGTCTGTTAGTGTAGACAAGAATCCGCACTGACAGTGAAAGCACTCAAGAAGACAAGGACGACAGAATAAAAGAGACATACAAAGCGTTTACTTGCAACTGATTTTGTTGCACGCAATTGGTTTCAGTTTGCGATTTAAAATAATTTTCAAAAGCAAATGTCCGATAACGCGGGAGATCCTGGAGGCTTTTGAGATAGCACGAGCGGGGGCGATGGTTGCGTAAGCGCTCCATCAATTTTGTCGTCCGAAAAAGAGATGCCATATCTTACATCGGGCATGTGGGTTGCCCGATAAAATGTGCCAGTCATCACTCGTTGGTAATGGTCTTTAAGCATGCGCAGGTGATTGCAAAGAATGTAAAACTGTTTTTCGCGTAAATCAGTTGCAAGTAATCGCTTTGTATGTCTCTCTTTCACTGTCAGCATGGAAAACTAACTCGTCCACTCACTTCCATTGTTCAAAAATTGGCTACAGTCTCAAGACGTCGGGACAGTTCAGAACTTAGCTACCACATCGAAGACACACCGGATGACGACAACAATCTTGTTTAAAGCAGTCCTCAAGGTCTATGCCAAGTGATAACGTGCATCAAAGCAGGGTACTTACGATGACTTCCGCGTGCCTTTGGTGCTACTCACAAATTTCATGCCGCCGTGGATGCAGCAGTAGCGCACTTGATAATAATCCAGTGTTTCCGGCATCTTGTTGGCGATAAGACCAACGCGCTTTTTTGCCGCTTCGATTGTCCGCGTGTCCCTTTTCTACAGCTGCACGCAGTTCGCGGCCCTGAACTTATTTATCTTGTCTTCAAGTTCCGAGAACGAAGAAAAACGGTCGCCGACTGCGAAAACCACTTCGCTGTCGTCACTGTGCGTTTGCGGCTGCCCGCAATTGGGCACGTTCGCCATGTTCACTGATAAACCGCGCACGATAGAAATAAACGCTGCAGGTCACAACTCATGCGAAGCAAGACGGAACAGCACGTGCGAAGCAAGACGGGGCAACTATCCGCGCATCGACGCACGTGCATCAGTGCCGCATCGGGCAGTGGTCACGTGACAATGCACAGCCAATGAGAAGCGAGTGCCGTGAGAAATTCGCAAACACGATTCTCACGGCTGCCGGGCAGTGGTCACGTGACAATGCACAGCCAATGAGAAGGGAGTGCCGTGAGAATGGTGGGAGCGGAATTCTCACGGCTGCCGGGAGAATAGCCACTCCCTAAATTTTTACAGAAAGGTGATTGGGGTAGGACCCTATTGGCCCTTTCCCCTCACAGTACTAGGTGGAGCCCCTATTCCGGGGCCCCATTGGCAAGCAACGCCGCCCGCGTCCGTTGACCCAAGGCCTTTTGGCTCTTTAGGTCCTGACAGCCGAGCAGTGCCGCCTCCCAGTCCTCTCTGGTGGGGTTGGGGTTGGGGGGATAGATGGGTTAGATTGACACGCCCAAACCATGTGGAAGGTGTCAGACACCTCCCCACAGAACTGGCACGTGCCATCAAAGGATGTATTGAAATGTTTAAGCACCGCCGGGCACAGTACAGTGTTAGTGAGAATTTTGATGAGGAGGCGCTCGTCAGCGCGATCCAGACCCTTACAAGGGGCCGGGTAGCGCCGGTGCTCCTCCTTGTAGTAATCGGTGATTTGTTTGAATGTAATGGCCAGATTGTCTGATTGGGAGTACCCTTCCAAGGACAGGGAGATAGCCCGGGGAGAGAGTGCGCGGGCGGCCTGATCGGCCTGTTCGTTTCCCTGGAGTCCCTGGTGACCGGGGGCCCAAATCAGGTTGCGTGGAGTTGGATCTTCAGATCAACAGCTATATTCCAGTATGCGCCAGGCAAGCGGGGGAGCCCAGCCCAACTCGTAGTTCCGACAGGCCCCTCGCGAGTCGGTGATGATGTGTTTTGACTTGGGATTCGTGAGAGCCAGAGCAATGGCAATCTCCTCCGCGTGTGTTGCGCTGTAGGCTTTGAAAGTGAGCCCGTTAACTGTGTTTGTGTTGTGTACGACTGCGGCCGTGTACCACCCCCGTGGTGTGGGCCGGCAACGTCTACGTAATACACATGTTCTTGGTTACCATAGTATCGCGCCAACGGTTCCGCGCGCGCCTGGCGACGACCGCTGTGGTCTTCTCTGGACATGTTGCGGGGAAGGGGTCGGACCCGGAGGGCGCGTCTCCAGGGTTCTGGCACTCTCTCCCTTTCCTCAATGTGGTAGTCGTGTTGGTGGTGGTGAAAACATTTATTCAGAACAGGAGGTGTTTGGATCGGCCCGTAAGGGACCGATCCTTACAAACACTAGGTGGAGGTCCCTAGTTTGGGACCCCAGTGGCGGTAGCCGCCACCCGGGCGCGCCCGACTAAGGCTTGTTGGGCCTATAAGTCGTGGCAGCCGAGCAGGGTCGCCTCCCAGTCCTCCCGGGTTGGGTTGGGGATAGGGGGAATGGCCGGGTTGGAGGGGCAGGCCCACACCATGTGATAGGTGTCCGAAGACACCGCACCACAGTGCGGGCAGTTGCCGCTAAAGGAGGGGTCAAAATGTTTTAGTGCTGCCGGGCACAGCAATGTATTGGTGAAGAGGCGGAGAAGAAGCCGCTCATCCGCCTTCTTGAGGCCTTTACATGGGCTAGGGTAAAGGCGATGGCTATCTTGAAAGTAGGTTGCGATATTTTTGAACGTATAAAACGGATTAAGATCGGCTTCCTGATCAGGTGGGGAGGAGAAAACAGCCCGGTGAGAGAGCGCGCGGGCGGCTGCGTCTGCTGCCTCGTTTCCTGCCAACCCCTGATGAGCAGGGGCCCATATGAGGTGACGGTGTGCGGGGTCCGTATCTCGTATGCAATTTTGGTATATTCGATAGGCTAGGAAGGGAGTGCTGCCTTGTTCGACGTTCCAACAGGCCCCTCGCGAGTCGGTAATTATGTATTTTGAATTGGAATGTGAGGCCGTGAGAGCAATCGCGACCTCTTCTGCTTGTGTTGCACTGCGGGCTCTGAACGTGAGGCCGTTAACTGTGTTGCTGTTGCGAACTACCGCGGCCGTGTACCATCCCGCGTGGTGAGGGCCGGAGGCGTCCACGTGGTATACACCTGTTTTGTTGCCATAATATCGGGCTAGCGCTTCCGCTCGCGCCAGGCGCCGACCATTATGGTCTTCATGTGACATGTTTGCTGGAAGAGGCCGCACGTGGAGGGCACGTCTCCACAGTTCCGGGATGCGAAACCTGTCTTCCATTGGAGGGGTGTGTTGTATATGGAGTCGAGCAAGAAGGCGGCGACCCGACTCCGTTAGCGACAAACGCGTGTACTGGTTTGTAAGGTGCGCCTCCCGGAGCTCCCGTAAAGTATTCACCACCCCAAGAGCCATAAGCCGGCTGTTCGAAGTAGTGATGGGGAGGTCAAGGGCACGTTTAACAATTTTGCGAAGGATGACCTCAAGGGCATCCTCCTCCTGTTTCCGCAGGTGGAGATAAGGAGTCGAATAGAGAATTCGACTAGTTACGAAGGCGTTTGCCAGCCGCAAGGCATCCTTACTTAGTAACCCTCCGCGTTTGTTGGAAACCCGGCGGACCATGCGGCCCACCTGGTCCCCCACCTTACGGAGTTTGGCCAATGTAGTGTCTGGCCGCCTGTGTTTGTGGATGTAGAGTCCGAGTACCCGTATCTCATCACTTTCGCGTATGGGACCACTCTCGAGAGAAAGAGATATTTTAGTTGTGCACTTCTGTTAGGGGCGGAGGTGCACAAATTCTGATTTTTTTAGGGGAACATTGAAGACCGCAGCGGCGGGCGTAGCGGTCTACTATCGTCGCCGCTGTTTGCAGGCTGGTTTCAATATCCGCTGTGTTGCCCTGCGTGGCCCACAGAGTGATGCCATCGGCGTACAGGGCGTGCTGCACGCCGGCGACACCACTCAGCTGGGCCGGCAGGTGCATCATGGCCAGATTGAAGAACAGCGGGGAAAGTACCGCGCCTTGAGGGGTTCCCCGCGTGCCGAGTAGGTAAGGACCATGATCTCTATCTTGAATTCGAATGTGGGATTGACGATCCATTAAAAATTGGCTTATGTATCGGAATGTGTTGAGGCCACAGTCGGTGTGACTTAGGTTAGTGAGTATGATCTCATGTGTTACATTGTCAAATGCCCCTTTAAGATCCAAGGCGAGTACGATCCGGTCATTATGGGGGCATTCGAGGGGGTCAAGGACTTCCCGATTGAGTTGCAGGAGGACATCCTGTGCGGATTTGTGTGGGCGGAATCCGAACATGGTGCTCGCAAAGACATGTTTGTATTCAAGATATGTAGATAACCGATCCCGCACCATCGTCTCCATTAGTTTGCCCACACATGAGGTGAGTGAGATGGGGCGGAGGTTATCTGTGTCAATTGGTTTGCCAGCTTTAGGAATAAAAGTGACCAAAGCCGTTTTCCATTCGATTGGCAGGGGGGTGTCCCCGCGCCAAATTTCATTGACGTATTCCAGGAGGGACTGGTATGCCAAGTCGGGCAGGTTCGTCAAAAGCTTTACGGTGACCTTATCCCGTCCTGGCGCAGTGCCCTGTTTCATTTTGGTGAGAGCCGCCCGCAGATCATGGAGCTGGAAAGGTTGATCCAGCTCCGTGTTCTCTCTGCCTGCATAAGAGTACGCAGATCCACGGGGGCCTTGGGCTGTACACAGATACTGGTCCCGAAGTTTCTGCGCCAGTTGAGTCGTGTTGCCAGGAAAAGCGTGCATGGTTCGCTGCAAATGTTTTTGTGTTTCGGTTCGTGTTTGGGTTGGGTCGATTAGGGCTCGAAAGAGACGCCACGTGTTTCGGCTGGACATTTGTCGCGCGGCCGTGTTGCATCTATCTACCCAGTTGGAGTCGGCGAGTTGGGCCGCGTACTCTGCCGCTTTCTGGGTAATCTCGGCAATTCGAGCTTTAAGCTTTCTATTGTGTTTCTGGCGTCTCCAACGGCGGACGAGGCTGCGACGGGCTTCCCAGAGGTGTAGAAGGTGGTTATCCACGTCCGTGACCGCCTCTGAGAGCTGGATGTGTGTTTCGTGCGAGGAAAGGTGTGCCAGCAGCTGTTGGGACCATGCTGTGTATCCTTGCGCGGAAATGGGTGTATTATCAAGTGAGTTAAAATTTTGCCTAAATTTCGTCCAATCTGGGATACGGGCTTGTGTTCTGGGACGGTTGAGAGGGCGTTTGCGTAGTGTAGTGTTAATGATGCAGTGGTCGCTACGGAGGGTCTGCTCGGTGTTGAGCCAGTCTGCGTGTCGTATGTTGCGAGTGAAGGTCAAGTCCGGGCACGTATCCCGTGTCACAGCGCATGGGCTTGTGCGGCGCGGAGTTGCGAGCGTGGGTGGAGGACGAGCTTCGTAAGGCACGGGAAGAGAGAAACGCTGAGCGTGAAGCTACGAAGCAGAGATTGGAGTTAGAGGCACGGAATTTAGAGACGGAGCGTGAAGCTGCGAAGCGGAAATTGAAGTTAGAGGCACGGAATTTAGAGACGGAGAAGCAGAGATTGGAGTTAGAGGCACGGAATTTAGAGACGGGCGTGAGGCTGCGAAGGAACGTTTGGAGTTAGAGGCGCGGAACTTGCAGCTACAAATAATGCTCATGCAGTGTGGCGCAAACCCTCCGAGTGACCGTGGAGAGTGTAGAGTCGCACCGGCTAGCTCCATTAATCCGCACAGCCTCATACCACAGTTGAACGAAGAGCGGGATGACCTCGATGCCTAGGTCATCCCTGAAAGAGACAAAGAGGTTTGAGCATGTGGCCATGGGGCAGGGTTGGCCAAAAGAAAAGTGGGCAACGGCGTTGAGCTTGTGCCTTGGCGGCGAAGCACTTAGGGTCTTCGGTCGGCTCTCGCCTGAGGATTCTGTGGACTATGACAAAGCGATGCTTGCCTTGCTCCAGAGGTTTAGGTTTACCGCGGAAGGGTACCGACAAGTTTCGCCAGAGCAAGCCCCAGGATGGCGAAACGGCCTCGCAATATTGTCGCGAGTGGAAGAAAAAGACGAGTAGCGATTGCGGCGCGCCGACGACGACGTTGCTGCTGGTGGACCTGCCTGTTTTGTTCTGTGCTCTCTGTCTTCACCCGTTCTCGCCGCCGGCCTGTACGTCAAGCCGTGACATTTGGTGGAGGTGCTGGGTATCGATCCCAGTACCTCTCGCGGCGAGGATCGTCTACGTGCCTGTCACTCCAAGATCTGTCGTCCCGTTCCGTGGCGATGGCCTCGACGATGTTGAAGACTGGGTCCAGCACTATGAAAGAGTAGCTCGACATAACGGGTGGACTCCCGACCAATGCCTGCAGAATCTGTACTTCTCCCTGGAAGCCACAGCAAAGTATTGGTTTGAGAACCATGCGGCTTCTTTAACATCATGGGAGACATGCAAGAGCGAACTGGTGCGCACGTTCGCGAACCAACACCGGCGACAGCAAGCAGAAGATCTGCTCCACGCTCGCATCCAGGGACCCACCGAAAGCGTCAGGAGCTTCGTCGAAGACGTGCTGCGTCTGAGTGCCCGCGCCGACCCGCGGGCTACTGAGGAGAAAAAGGTACGGGCGTTGATGAGGGGTGTCCGGAATGACATCTTTGGAGGCCTCATACGCAATCCTCCGACCACAGTAGCCGGATTTGTCGCCGAAGCTACAAATATCGAGTACGCATTGGCGACAAGAACCAGTCACTTTCAGAGACTGAGCGCCCTTCCTGCCGTCTCAAGTCTTGCCTCGTCTGGCCTGGGCGGAGTTGGTCTAGCCGATGTTCGAGAAATAATTCGCGACGTCATCCGCGAGGAGCTGAAAAAGCTCTTCCCTTCTCCTGAGCAGCCCGCCTCTGTCTCCATCGCGTCGGCCGTTCGCGAGGAACTGCGACACACGCTGGCGCCAGAAGACGTCCCAATTGTAGCTGCAGCCGACCCACCAACTCTGAGCTACACCGCCGCAGTTCGTCGTCCGCCTCCCGCCCATCGCCAAGTCCAGAGCGCTCCCGATTCTGGCCTTCAACGCCGCGAGTTCCTGCACCCGTCTGATGCCCGCCTGGGACCGCCGAGACGCAGGAAGACCGACATCTGGAGGACTGCGGACCGGCGACCATTGTGTTTTCACTGCGGTGAGCCTGACCACATGTATCGCTCCTGTCCATACCGCGAGCTTGGCCTAAGGGGTTTTAACCGGGCTGATCCGTGCCCCCGCTACGGTGAACAGCCCCGCGACATACAAGACTACCTTAGACGTTCTCCATCACCGGTTATAGCTTCTCCTCGCACCTCCCGGTCGCCGCCACCTCGCCGCCCACCATCCCCTTCTCGCGGGTCTCGCCGTGAGAGCCTTTCGCCACTTCGGGAAAACTGAGTACGGCGACGCCTGGAGGTGGCGTTGCCGGAGTCGCACGAAGTAAAGAACCTCCGCCTACGTTGGAATGTCCCAGCTCGACCGATGGCATCCTTGGAAGCGCGAATCGTTTTGTAACCTCTAGCAATGTGCACATTCTGATCGACGGACGCGACGTAACGGCGCTTGTGGACACCGGCGCCGATTACTCGGTCTTCAGCGGAAGTTTCTCTCGGCGTCTTCGCAAGGTTACCACCCAGTGGGACGGACCGCCCATACGTACCGTGGGAGGCCACATCGTAAACCCTGTTGGCAAGTGCACTGCCCGCGTCGAGATCCACGGTGAGACGTGCCCCGCCACATTCGTGATATTAGAGAATTGCTCTAAAGATGTTATTCTGGGCATGGATTTTCTCCGTGAATATGGCGCCGTAATCGACATAGGGCAGAACAGGTTGACCCTCCGCGCACGTTCTTCATCGCCAGTACCGCCTCGGGCCACAGGCTTTGCGATGAAAGTTGATGCCGACCATGTCGACTTGCCGCCGTTGTCGAGAGTTTTCCTGCCGGTCCGAGCCGATACAACAGCATGTGGAGAAGGCGTTCTGGAAGGCAGTGTCCAGCTGTTACTTACGCGTGGCATTGGTGTTGCGCGAGGGGTCGCAAATGTTCGACGAGGGTGTGCCAACATCTTCGTGACCAACTTCAGGAACGAGCCGCAGCACCTGACAAAAGGGTCAGTTATAGCCCAAATGGAAGAACTTAGCGGCGTTCGTGAAGCTGTTGCGCTGCCTACAGAGGCGACCCCGCCCGAGTCTCGAGACCCTGCAACGTTGCCCCTGGATATCGACCCCAAACTTGAGCCTTCCCAAACACGTGAACTGCTCTCTCTTTTGCATCGGTACAATAACTGTTTCGCGACGACATCCCGAGTTCGCCAGACACCCGTCGCCAAGCATCGAATTATTGTCGACACCGCAACGCATCCGATTCGTCAGCCGCCGTACCGCGTTTCCTTGAAGGAAAGGGAAACCATACAGGAGCAAGTGCGCGAAATGATAAAGGACGACGTCATCCAACCATCCAACAGTCCGTGGTCCGCACCTGTAGTACTAGTGAAGAAAAAAGACGGGACCCTACGATTTTGCGTCGACTACCGGCGACTCAACAAGGTGACCAAGAAGGACGTGTATCCACTACCACGCATCGACGACACCCTGGACCGTCTTCGTCATGCCCGCTATTTTTCGTCCATCGACTTGAAGAGTGGATACTGGCAAATTGAAGTGGATGAGCGCGACCGCGAAAAGACTGCATTTATAACCCCGGATGGCCTCTACGAGTTTAAGGTGATGCCGTTTGGCCTGTGTACAGCGCCCGCGACATTTCAACGAGTCATGGATACTGTGCTCGCCGGTCTAAAGTGGCAGACATGTCTCGTGTATCTGGATGACGTTGTCATCTTCTCAAGCACTTTCGCAGACCATCTGGTGCGTCTTGAAGCGGTTCTTCAAGCTCTTCTGAACGCCGGACTCACGCTCAAGCCTTCGAAGTGCCGGTTCGCATACAGTGAACTAAAGTTCCTTGGTCACATCGTCAGCCAAGTGGGTGTGAAGCCAGACCCCGAGAAAACGACCGCCGTCGCATCCTTCCCTCCACCGTCGGACAAGAAGACCGTCAGAAGCTTTCTTGGTCTCTGCGCATACTTCCGACGTTTCGTACGGAACTTTGCCCAGATCGCGGCGCCACTTTACCGCCTGACGAAGGATAACGTTGTCTTTGAGTGGACCGAGGAGCAACAATCAGCATTCCGCCAATTAAAACACGCCCTTGCAACATCCCCCATACTAGGCCATTTTGATCAAGACGCCGACACTGAACTCCACACGGACGCCAGCAACAAAGGACTAGGAGCAGTGCTGGTGCAATTCCAGGACGGCGCTGAGAGGGTTATTGCGTATGCCAGCCGAGCTCTTTCGCAGGCGGAGGGCAATTACTCGACAACTGAGAAAGAGTGCCTCGCTGTCATCTGGGCCATCACCAAATTCCGGCCCTATCTGTACGGTCGCCCTTTTCGTGTCGTCACCGATCACCATTCGCTGTGCTGGCTCGCCAATATTAAGGATCCAGCAGGCCGCCTTGCTCGGTGGAGCCTTCGGCTACAGGAGTACGACGTCACCATCACCTACAAGTCCGGCCGCAAACACCATCATGCTGACTGCTTGTCTCGAGCCCCCGTGGAGCCGGCACCGGGAGGCGAAAATGACGAAGAGGACGGCTTCCTTGGGGCATTGGACATGGCAGATATGGCTGCTCGGCAACGCAGTGATCCTCAGCTTGATCAGCTGATGGCGCACTTGGAAGGCCACGAAGCTGCGGTGCCTCGCATTTTCCAGCGCATACTGCCGACATTCAAGATAATGCATGGTGTATTGTACAAGCAGAACTTCGACAGCAGCCCGAGGTCGCGGCTCCTTGTTGTGCCGGAAGACCTGCGCGCCGAGGTCGCCCAAGCTTGCCATGACGATCCTACAGCTGGTCACCTTGGCTACAGCCGAACACTTTCACGTATTCGAGAACGGTACTACTGGCCGACACTTCCTAAGTACGTCCGTCACTACATAAGAACTTGTCGAGAGTGTCAAAGGCGCAAAACACCGCCCATACGACCAGCTGGCCTTCTCCAACCACTCGAACCACCGCCTGTTCCGTTCCACACTGTCGGAATGGATTTTCTTGGTCCATTTCCAACGTCGCGGTCGGGCAACAGGTACGTTATCATAGCGACGGACTACCTAACACGATACGCGGAGTCCCGAGCACTTCCGTCGGCGACAGCTGTTGAGGCAGCCCAATTTTTTATTGAGTGCATTGTGCTCCGTCACGGTGCCCCTGCCGGTTTGATCACTGACCGGGGTGCCGCGTTTCTGGCCAAGCTCACACAGGAGATCCTCCGTCTCAGCTGCACCAGCCACCGCCGAACTACTGCGTACCATCCGCAAACGAATGGGCTGACGGAGCGGCTGAACAAGACCATGGCCGACATGATCGCCATGTACGTGGATGTCGCCCACCGCAGTTGGGACGCGGTACTGCCCTACGTTACATTCGCTTATAATACCGCTGTCCAGGAGACGACAGGTATGTTCCCTTTCCAGCTGGTACATGGAAGACAGGTCACCACGATGCTTGACGCTATGCTACCGCACGAGCCACCTGTCGACGTCGCCGATGATGCCCGACTAGTCTGCGAGCGCGCAGAAAAAGCTCGGCAACTCGCCAGACTCCGTACCCAACATCAACAACATGCCGACGCTCGTCGGTACAATCTCCGTCGACGCGACGTCCATTTTTACCCTGGAGACAAGGTCTGGGTGTGGACACCGGTGCGCCGTCGAGGTCTCTCCGAAAAACTCATGAAGCGCTACTTCGGCCCGTATACAGTTGTTCGCCGCCTCGGTGAACTTAATTACGAGGTGCTGCCCGAAGGAACCCGACCGTCATCACGTCGTTCACCCCGCCCTGAAATAGTGCACGTCATCATCATCAGCCTGACTACACCCACTGCAGGGCAAAGGCCTCTCCCATGTCTCTCCAATTTACCCTGTCCTTTGTCAGTTGCCGCCACTGTATCCCCGCAAACTTCTTAATCTCATCCGCCCACCTAACTTTCTGCCGTCCCCTGCTACGTTTGCTTCCTCTTGGAATCCACTCCGTTACCCTTAAGGACCAGCGGTTATCTTGCCTTCGCATTACATGCCCTGCCCAAGCCCATTTCTTCTTCTTGATTTCAACTAAGATGTCATTAACCCGCGTTTGTTCCCTCACCCACTCCGCCCTCTTCCGATCTCTTAACGTTACACCTATCATTTTCCTTTCCATAGCTCGCTGCGTTGTTCTTAACTTAAGCTGAACCCTCTTTGTTAGCCTCCACGTTTCTGCCCCATAGGTGAGTACCGGTAGGATACAGCTGTTGTATACTTTTCTCTTCAGGGATATTGGTAAGCTACCATTCATGATCTGAGAGAACCTGCCATATGCGCTCCACCCCATTCTTATTCTTCTAGTTATTTCCCTCTCATGATCCGGATCTGCGGTCACTACCTGCCCTAAGTAGACATATTCTGTTACTGCTTCCAGCACCTCGCTACCAATTGCGAACTGCTGTTCCCTTGCTAGACTGTTGAACATTATTTTGGTTTTCTGCATGTTAATTCTTAGCCCCACCGTTCTGCTCTGCCTGTCTAACTGGTTGATCATGCTTTGAAGTTCTTGTCCTGAGTGGCTTAGCAAGGCAATGCAATCAGCGTATCGCAAATTACTCAGATATTCTCCATTAACTCTTATCCCTAACTGTTCCCATTCCAATCCCCGGAATACCTCCTGTAAGCAGGCAGTGAAGAGCATTGGCGAGATCGTGTCTCCCTGCCTGACACCTTTCCGTATTGGAATTTTATTGCTGACTTTATGGAGAACTATAGTAGCTGTGCAATCGTTATAAATATCTTCCAATATTTTCACATAACACTCTTCCACACCCTGATTCCGCAATGCCTGCATGACAGCTGAGGTTTCCACTGAGTCAAATGCTTTCTCGTAATCAATGAAGGCTATATATAGGGGTTGGTTATATTCTGCGCATTTCTCTATCACATGATTGATAGTGTGAATGTGGTCTATTGTCGAGTATCCTTTACGAAAGCCTGCCTGATCATTTGGTTGACTAAAGTCCAAGGTTGTCCTGACTCTATTAGCGATTACCTTAGTAAATACCTTGTAGGCAACGGACAATAAGCTGATTGGTCTGTAATTCTTCCAGTCCTTGACGTCTCCTTTCTTATGAATTAAGATAATGTTAGCGTTCTTCCAGGCTTCTGGTACTCTCGAGGTCACAAGGCATTGCGTATACAGGGTGGCTAGTTTTTGTAGCACAATCTCTCCTCCGTCCTTCAACAAATCTGCTGTTACCTGATCCTCACCAGCTGCTTTCCCTCTTTGCATTGCTCCTAAGGCTTTCTTTACTTCGTCCTTCGTTACTGGCAGGATGTCCCATTGCTGTGCTCGACTGCCTTCCTCAGTAACTTGATGATTACATTCGCTACTGTATAGATTTGTGTAAAATTCTTCGGCTAATTCAACTATCTTATCCATATTGCTGATGACATTGCCCTGTTTGTCTTTTAGCGCATACATCTGGTTTTTACCTATGCCAAGTTTTCTCCTCACTGATTTTAGGCTACCTCCGTTCCTTAGAGCATGCTCGATTTTCTCCATGTTAAACTTTCTTATGTCGGCTACCTTGCGCTTATTTATTAACTTCGATAGCTCTGCTAGTTCTATCCTGTCTGTGGAGTTAGAAGCCATCATGCTTTGGCGTTTCTTAATCAGATCTTTAGTCTCCTGAGATAGCTTGCTGGTATCCTGTCGAACCATCCTACCACCTACTTCTGCGGCGCACTCTGTAACGATAGCTGTTAGATTATCATTCATTGTTTCAACATTACGGTCGTCTTCTTCAGTTAAAGCGGAAAATCTGTTTTGCAGCGACGTTCTGAATTCATCTATCTTCCCTCTTAATGCTAACTCGTTAATAGCCTTTCGCTTCACCAGTTTCCTCCGTTCCCTCTTCAAATCTAAGCTAACACGAGACCTTACCATTCTGTGGTCGCTGCAACGGACCTTACCGAGGACCTCCACATCCTCTATGATGCCAGGTTGTGCACACAGTATGAAGTCTATTTCATTTTTAGTCTCACCATTCGGGCTCTTCCACGTCCACTTCCTGTTTGCTCGTTTGCGGAAGAAGGTATTCATAATCCGTAAATTATTTCTATCTGCGAACTCTACTAATAACTCTCCCCTACTGTTCCTAGAACCTATGCCATAGTCACCTACCGCCTTGTCTCCAGCCTGTTTTTTACCTACCTTTGCATTAAAGTCGCCCATCAGTACAGTGTACTGTGATTTTACTTTGGTCATTGCCGATTCCACATCCTCATAGAAGCTTTCAACTATTTGGTCATCATGGCTTGATGTAGGCGCGTAGGCCTGCACCACCTTCAGCTTGTACCTCTTATTAAGCCTAATTACGATAGCTGCCACTCTCTCGTTAATACTGTAAAACTCCTCGATGTTACCAGCAATATCCTGATTAATGAGGAATCCCACACCTAGTTCTCGCCTATCTGCTAATCCACGATAGCACAGTACATGCCCACCCTTTAGTACTGTATACGCCTGATCTGTCCTCCTAACCTCACTAAGCCCTATGACATCCCATTTAATACCGGCTAATTCCTCCAATAGCACTGCTAAGCTAGCCTCACTTGATAAGGTTCTTGCGTTAAACGTTGCCAGGTTCAGTTTCCAATGGCGGCCTGTCCGGAGCCAGAGATTCTTAGCACCCTCCGCTGCGTCACAGATCTGACCGCCGCCTTGGTCAGTTGCTCCGCAGCCGCTGGGGACTGAGGGCCGAGGGTTAATTGGTTTGTTCATAGAAGGTTGTGGCCAAGTACTACGCCAGGGTGGCCAAATCCTGTTCTGGTGAGGAAGTGCGTTGTCGGTTCTGGTCACCGAAATCAGGCCGCACTCCAAGCCTGGTTATGCAATTCCATCACACGCGGAGTTTTTTTTTTTTATTCCGGTGGAGAATCGCGCGGCACCGGGATTCGAACCCCGGTCCTCTTGCACGCGAGGCGGATGCTCTACCTCTACGCCATCGCTGCAACGCCTAGTGCACGTAGTGCGCCTTAAACCGTATTACGCGCGATGATCGCCTGGACCCGAACTGATTTTACCACTCCCTTTTACACTGGCCAGCAGGAGTTGCTGGGCGCGTGTGTGGCTTTCCTTCCGGTGCTCTTGCTTCCGTGCTAGCATCGGGACGATGCTTCTTTATAGGGGGAGGTAGTGTCGCGAGTGGAAGAAAAAGACGAGTAGCGATTGCGGCGCGCCGACGACGACGTTGCTGCTGGTGGACCCGCCTGTTTTGTTCTGTGCTCTCTGTCTTCACCCGTTCTCGCCGCCGGCCTGTACGTCAAGCCGTGACAATATGCTGCCAGGTTGTTCAGTCTCTTTGACCGTTGGGTCGAGATGCGTGGAGAAGGCCGCACTTTTGAGGTGGTTCGCGAAATGGTCGTGAGCGAGCAGTTCCTGAACAACTGTCATTCCCGTTTAGCCCTCTTCTTACGTGAACGGGAGGGCAAGACAGTTTGCAAGCTGGCGGAGGCTGCCGATCATTTTCTCGAAGCACAGCGGCAAAATAACTTGTTGGTCTTCAACGAGCAGGGGGAGCACACGATGTATAAAGCCAAGGACGAGGTTTCAGGTTCACAATCCCGCCTTCGGTGTTTTCTTTGCGAGAAGACTGGGCACAAGGCGGCGGATTGTCGGACGAAGCCGAAGCAATCGTATTGCACCTGGCGCCGCGAGGTAGGACATGATGCCCAGTCATGCAGAGCTAAGAGACCAGGAGACCGTAAGGAGTCCGCCTGTTTCATGACACCTCAATATTCGCGTCCCAATAACCCTGCAGAGGTAACGCGCATAGAGAGCCAGTTGGGAGAGATGATGGTCTGCCCTTCCAACCCTGTGGAAGCTGCTATGCCCGTGGGGAACGGCGAGGTGTCCGGCCAGCCTGGTTCGGTATTACGGGATACGGGCAGCACCGGCATTGTTGTGCGTGAGGTCCTTGTACCGGCAGCGGCACTTACAGGGAAAAAGGCTACATTATTCTTGGCCAATGGGACCCGTGTAGAAGTTCCGGAAGCGGAGGTGGCGATTTCTTCACCATACTTCTCGGGTAAGGCCATCACGCAGTGCTTGTCTACACCCTCGTACGACATCATAATAGGCAATGTCCTTGGCGCTAAAGCTCCATTCTCGGTCGACCCGCCAGTTCTCACTGATCAGGCAGTTTCCCTTGCTATGACGAGTTCGGTCGATGTTGCTTCCCTTACGGTGACAGCAAAGGTTTTAGAGAGTAGTAAAAGCCCCACTCTTAACGCACTCCACTTGTCACGGCCGGAGTTTCGCCTCAAACAGGAAGAAGACCTGACCTTAGACGTGTGTCGCAGGAAGTTGGGGCAAATATTTCGTGGCAAGGGACCGACCGCCCACACTTCTGATACAGATGACGGTGTTCTTTTCCGAACATACGAAGTGTGTCCCGGCCGAGTCGTTGAGCAAGCGGTGGTAATGAAGTGCTCACGCACGCAAGTCCTTATGTTGGCGCATGAGAGTGCATTATCCGGCCATCAAGGGATACGGAAAACGATAGCTAGGGTGCTCAGTGAGTTTTATTGGCCCGATGTACAGGCTGACATCAAGAATTATGTCAGATCGTGTGATACGTGTCAACGGACTGTGTCGAAGGCAAGGGAGAACACAGTGAATAACATCGTAGGACGGGAACATTTAAAATCCTGGTGGAGACCCACATCGGTTTGGAGAAACCGGTCTCACAAAGGAAAACGGAAGTACTAGCTGAAAGAGTTCTTGGGGCGGTGAAGTGGTTTGATGTGAAGAATGGAATACGGAAGAATGTAGCCCACACCTGTTCTTGTTGGCATTGTCTTTGTTTGTTCGTGTTTGTTTTTGAGTGTCGGCTACCTACTTTTTATGCCTTCCGTGTTTCTTCGCCCTCTATGGACGCTTTACGTTGACATTTCATATACTCTCTTTGCTGTGTGTACGAATGTCTGTGTACGCTTCGAACATTGACGACCGTCGTATTGTGTGTGGCGTGCAGTGTGCGCGCTGTGGTGTGGTGTTCGGTGGTGCGATCGTCGAACACGCCGGGGGTCGCTCTCCTGGAGTGGAGTTCTTTCCCTTGGAAAAAACTTCCGAAGAGGGGGCCTTCTGTAAGGAGATAGCGCCACGCAGCGTCGGTTGTGAGGAAGAAGACGAAAGAACACGAGGAGCGCGTGCGGAGGGGTACGGCGGAGCAGGTGGAAGAGGATTACGGGGCAGAGAAGAGAAGAGCGCGGTGGGCAACGGACGTGGACGAGTTCTGCAGGCTCCCCGAGTTCCGGGCTTGGGCCTTAGCCGCAGACGTCCGGGCCACCAGACCCGGACATCCGTCATCGAGAGCCTCAGCCACCAGGCCCAGGCGCCACTTTTCTCCGTTCATCCGTCAGCTGCTCCACACAGGCCGCCTCTGGCGCCTACGTGGCGTAGCCGGGCTACCAGACCTGGGAACCGTGCTGGGAGCCCACAGACGCTGACGCTGCGGCAGCGTTGAAGGCCAACGTGGGAAACGCCGGCAACAGTGCATCGACACTGGAACGCCCAGAGACTGCCTGACTGCCTGACACCCAGCCAGTCCTCCCCGCTCGATGCTCGTATGAGAGACAAGTAGTGTGCCTTTCCTTTTTGACTTTCTTTTTCCTGTATTTTTCGCAAGGGTTTTGTTCTGTTCTCCCGTGTGTTTTTTCATTGTGTTGTTGCGTTGCTTTCCTGTCTCTTTCCTCCATTCACGCCCATACTGAAGTCAGTTTCCTTTCCTATAAAAGCCGCCTCGTTTATTGCTTATACCTTTAGTGTATGTGTAAATTCAACCTGCAATGTTCCACCTCCTCACACCATCACACTCTCTCTCGTTAGGGAACACACCCCCGTCACGTATTTAGATGGAGAGGATGCCGTCTACGTCGCGCAGACACCGGAATGTCGGAGAGCGGCGTTCCCGCGCTTTTCATGGGGTCGCACGTGCAGGGTCCAGGCTGCGTGCAAGTCCACGCGGTGCAGGAGAAACGCTCTCTGTTAACTTCTTCCTAGAAGACGGACGCTGCTGTCAAACTGGATGACTGGACCCAGCTGACACCCGGGCCCCTTGGAATGTCAAGTACTGCCGACCGTGGCAGCTAACTTCTTTCTGTAGAGGAGGGTGCACTGCAGAGCTGGGCTGGCCAGTTGCGGGGTGTATTACTGACACCGCTTCCGTGGCTAATTAAGGCGTTGACCCCGCGTGCCTTTCGTGACTCCTCGGCATTCCGGTGCAACCGCGCCGATTTTTCCTCACGACGAAGGCGAAACGTAACAGACTAGATCCAACTCCACGCAACCTGATTTGGGCCCCCGGTCACCAGGGACTCCAGGGAAACGAACAGGCCGATCAGGCCGCCCGCGCACTCTCTCCCCGGGCTATCTCCCTGTCCTTGGAAGGGTACTACCAATCAGTCAATCTGGCCATTACATTCAAACAAATCACCGATTACTACAAGGAGGAGCACCGGCGCTACCCGGCCCCTTGTAAGGGTCTGGATCGCGCTGACGAGCGCATCCTCATCAAAATTCTTACTAACACTGTACTGTGCCCGGCGGTACTTAAACATTTCAATACATCCTTTGATGGCGCGTGCCAGTTCTGTGGGGAGGTGGCTGACACCTTCCACATGGTTTGGGCGTGTCAGTCAAAGCCATCTATCCCCCCCAACCCCAACCCCACCAGAGAGGACTGGGAGGCGGCCCTGCTCGGCTGTCAGGACCTAAAGACCCAAAAGGCCTTGGTTCACCGGACGCGGGCGGCGTTGCTTGCCAATGGGGCCCCGGAATAGGGGCTCCACCTAGTATTGTTAGGGGAAAGGGCCAATAGGGCCTACCCCAATCACCTCTCTGTAAATATTTATTGCATTATAAATGTTTTTCACCACCACCACCACCCGCCGGGAGAAGAAGATCCCGATGGACAGGGGACTGCATCCGCTGTCCGGAGGGATGTCGCTCGAGGCTGCTCTTAACCGGAGTCGGTCGTCTTTCGGCGCGTCTTTAGTCCAGCGCACCCCGAAGGCTTCCTTTGCACGTTCAGATTCAGAAAGGGCACTGCAAAATGACTTCGAGGTGACTTGTTCTCCGCTAGCGTTAGAACTACGCCGAAAACCCAACCGCTTAGTCAGCAAGCACGACACAATCCCCACTAAGCAATGCCAGGCTCTTTCACTCTTACAGTCATTTAATCCCTGGGAGTAGTCCAGCAGCACTCAGAAAGCGTCCACAAATCTGCACATTACACGACAAAAACCGACTCACTTTGAAACAAAAAACTTAAACAATATGTTCAAATCTTACATCAAGAAAAAAAAACACCAGCAAACAGAAACTTTGATGCTTATTCTTGGGTTAGGGACCTCGGCTTAAGCTATCGGCGTTACCTTTGAGACTCCTTTTTTGTAACGTAGTTCGATTCGTAATGATCACAGCATTTACGAACGCGCTTGCTTCCCCTTCATTCTGCATGGCAGCATACTGCCGTAACCTTGCACAACCCTGTAAATATTCGCTCAACATCGGAGCCAAAGTCACATTAATTTTTCTAATGCGAAAAAACAGCGACACCAGGCGCTTATGCTAGTGACCCACAATGGCCCATCCCGCTAGCAGTTCCGCGTGTGAGCGGACGCTACCACAAGTGTATGGTGCAAAACCCATTGCATCAAAGAAACACTATATCGCTGCTGCGAAAACTAACAAAGAGCATTTAAAAACTATACATGCTCAAAACTTTTTTCTTCTGCAGCGAAAAAAAATGAAAAGCAAACAGCATAGACTCATTTTTAGAATCTGCTGCTAACGACCCACGTCGCGACTCGAAGAGGTTGCCCATTCTTCAGCCGCGCCCTGCGCGGTCGCAGACTGACAGTGGCTTTAGCTGCCGACAACCGACAAAAATCGAGGGGCCTAACTGCGCGTTGACCCCTGAGAGCTCCACACGCCATGCAACAACGATTTGTTACGCACCCCGGCCGCGCGTCTCCAACGTCCAAGCAGCACTTGAAGAGTTGAATACGAGGTGGTGACGGTCGTGCATGAAAGAAATGCCTGCGTGTACTCTCTCGATTCCGGAAACTCCCTCGTTTCTTTTTTTGACTGGAGTGCGTTCTGCTGCGTTCCCTCGTGAGGTAGCAGCGCGTGCTTCTCTCTGGCCCGCTACGGGTTTCATTCGTCCTGCAACAATTTCTGCAGTGTCTCCACAATAGGGCAGGTGGCTTTCGTTTTATCTGAACCCTCCTAGGCAGCCTGGCCTTCGTACGGCGTTTATCGCATCTGGGTTGCCGCGATTAAAGTCTCGGACGTTTACGTTGTTGACCGGTATTCACCCTTACGATGTTTTGGGCCCATCCTTTGTCCTTTCTTTGCGGACTGCCCCTTGGCTTCGCTCTCCTTGCGCGCGGCCGCTTTTCGGAAACTGCCCTAGCTGTTCTGCTTTGCGCACCTTCCTTTCCCGCGGTGCCCTCACCTTTCTCATCTGCTTTTTGACTCAGCAGCGAGCCGCCTTTTCCACCAGAATTTGAACTATCGGTTCGCTCTTTCGATGAGTCACTGCACGTCGTAGCACCTAACTGTCCCGACTGCCCTTAACTTTCCTTTGAGCATAACTTGCGCTCTTGAGGCTTGCTATCCGACCCGGAGACCCTAACTACCTGGCCCGCAACTATACCTGAACCACACTCTTTAACTAGCGTTGCGTTCTGACCTGGGCTTTCAACGGCGTACTCGAGTGAATCGCGGTCACTCTCTTTAAATCAAAGCGTCGTCTCCAATCTTTGGCTGCTATTGTTCGCCGGCCGCATAGAAGAAATGTCACCCTTGATTCCCTCACAGCGCCGGCCTGTGAGCTCACTACTCTCTTCCTGAGAGAAAACGTCAGCCTCACAATTCAAAATAGTCTTTGCCTCAGGGTTAGAGATGGTCGTTTCTTTATTAGCACTGACAGTGCTCGCTAAAAAAGCAGGTCGCTCGGCTTTGTTGTCGATGGGGTTCCTGCAACTCACAGTTTGCTCTTGGTTCCCATTAAACTCAGCCTTCGCTAAATTACTGTGATTACCTTCCTCAAGTGACCCAAGGACTACTTTTCCCTGGTCAATGAAACCCTCGGCGTTTTCCTCCAGAGTACTAACCCCTTGGCCGCAGAAATGCGCCTCCATCCCAGAAAGTGCATGCTCTCCTGAGCTCACAACCACCATTTTGCACCTTTCCTTGTTCCTAGCATTTGTGCTAAAACTATCCCTTGAGCCCTTATGGCTTGCGAATTTGCACTTTTCGCTAGCTTTTGACCGAAATCATCGGTCCTCGCTACTGAAGTGGCCTTTCTTTCCCGGACAAAACCTGTCCTATGCCGCCACTTTTGAGCAGCAGCCGTGTCATCCGGCGACTGAGCTGAGCTCCCAATTCGGTCCCTGACACCCTCGCGAAGTAGCTGGCCATTGCCAATTTGGCTCGTGAATTCGACCTCTGCGGATAATCCAAAGTGCCGGAAAAGCGCACCTTTAGCTATCGCATAGTTGTGGGCATCCTCGTCAGAAAACCGCGCCAATACGTTTCTGGGTTCACAGGCGAGGAATCCCATCAACACAATTGGCCATTCACCCTGGTCTAGCTGCTCCTCCATGCAAATTTTCTCAAAATTTTCTAGAAAAGTCCTGAAATTTTCGCCTTTTCTGAAAATAATTAACCGAGATCGCGTTCTTATACTTCTGATCGCGTTAAGTTTATGCATGATTTCCCGCTGTCGCTCCTGCTCCTCTTTCTCTCGTTTATCTCTACGTTCGAGTTCTTCCTGTTTTTTCTATGCCATTTCTCTTTCCTCAGTGGTCTCAAGGCATTCCGCAAGCTCGTGGTCCTCAGCCTCCAACGCAAGAATAGCCTTTAGCAGTTCTGGTTTTCTGAGTTTGTCTCAGACATCCAGACCCAACTCTTTCGCAAGCTCCAGTAACTTCGGTTTGCGCAGCGTCTTCAAATCCATGGCTGCTCTGAGTGCTGATTTCTCTACTGCCCGCTATTGCCTTGCCGCACTAACCCGGCAGCAACGACAATCCCAATTACCAGCTCTGTTTCTGACACTTAACAAAAAGCCTGGCAAAACTTAGTAGAGGAAAGTCCCGCACTCACCAAACCTCGCAGCCAAGAATCCAGCGCGGTCGTTCCGCTGCATGCAACCAGTCATCACAAAGAGCTGTTGCACTGCTTCCGACTCGCCGATCTGCTGCTCAGCATACCGTTGACCACGTCTCTCCGCTGGCGTCCGTTGCCTCGATCCCACCGCTGGCAACCAGTTGATACGAGTCGTGGTAGCAGCATCCCACCGCTGCCACCAGTTGTTGCGGCTCAGGTAGCATGGTCGGGTCGAAGAGGGGATGGCGGAGGTCGGAGACGAGGTTACGGGAAAGACAAGAAGAAGAACTTTATACAGGTAAATTTACATTATATACAAACAGCAACTGAGAGAACGTCTCAGTAAGAGAGTCTCGATAACAAGGAGCTTGATGACTAGAAGCTACATGGCGATGAGCTCGATGGTCAGGAGCTACTCGGCCGCACTCGGCGCCGTGTTTTATAGCGTTTCCTTTCCCTGGAGAGAGAGAGAGAGAAGGACTCCTTAGATGGGGGCCGGGCCTGCCGACGAAGGAGTGTCCAGAAAAGTTCACGGTGACACCCATCACACTCTGTCTCATTAGGGAACACACCCCCGTCACGTGTTGAGACGGAGAGGATGCCGTCTACGTCGCGCAGACACCGGAATGTCGGAGAGCAGCGTTCCCGCGCTTTTCTTGGGGTTGCACGTGCAGGGTCCAGGCTACGTGCAAGTCCACGCGGTGCAGGAGAAACGCTCGCTGTTAACTTGTTCCTAGAAGACGGACGCTGCTGTCAAACTTGATGACTGGACCCAGCTGACACCCGCGCGCCTTGGAATAGCAAGTACTGCCGACCGTGGCAGCTAACTTCTTTCTGTAGAGGAGTGTGTACTGCAGAGCTGGGCTGGCCATTTGCGGGGTAGATTACTGACACCGCTTCCGTCGCTAATCCAGGCGTTGACCCCGCGCGCCTTTCGTGGCTCGTCGGCATTCCGCTGCAACCGCGCCGATTTTTCCTCACGACGAAGGCGAAACGTAACAAGCGTCAAAGGTGAAACAACTTTTCTTACATTCGTCCCTGCTGCTGTTGTTTCTGTTATACTTCCGCTTGTAGCACTAATAGCCAACGCAACTGCGTTCTACTATCTCTGCAGTAACAGGGCTGAGTGGACAAAGTTCGTGATTATGTAGCATCAACACCAACCACCCCCAAGACCTTAATCGCAATAAAGCCGCAAGTATCGGAGAGGGCAAAAGGCATTATATATGCGCCAGCGATTCATATTGCTGAATAATTTGTTGTCGCGAAGCACGAACACGGTGGCGTCAGAAGCGTAAAAAACTGTAATGATTGGTATCTTTTTGAACGTCGCACTGAAAGTGGGCTACAAGAGGCCTAACGAAATGCAAACCTGAGGAATGATGTGGAGAAAATGGGTTTCTTTCGTCCGCGAAGAAACCGACCTGCGATATTCTTCAGCAGTCGCTGTCAGAACGGCGTTTCCCGCAAAAGCGGCTGCGATGCATTTACTTGGTACCGCAATCTTCCCCACAAGCTTTGGATAATCTCGGCATCAGGGCCTGGCAGACAATAAGACCACTTCCTTTCTCTCCCTCTTTAGAATTACACGTTCGAGAGCTACGAATGCGCCCTGAGCTGTGAGAACCTTGTGCTGTGGGAGTCCGGTCCGACCTCCGGCGTAAATTTCAGGCCAGAGCTTTTCAGACCAGTCAGAAATTTGCGCCACTTTTCCTTGTGCAACCACATGGAGCAGAACTGTTTGCTATATTTCTTTCCCAAGAACGGTTACGAATAACCCACTAACCCGACGGCCAGACGCTTGCTCATTGGAAGAAAATGAAGACTTTTACAGAGGCCGAAAGTAATAGAAAATGCGCGCAAGCTTTACAGTTTTTTGCGGTTTTCTCTTCTTTGAAGATCTCACATACCGTAACATAGAAATGTGACGCAACTAGGACGCTGTGCCCTCTTCAAACAGCAACCGCTTCATAAAGATCTTAAGAACTCCCTATCAAACCCTAAAGTACCTCGTCGTAATACACAGTGGTCCTTCAGTTCCTAAACTTCCGGAGTTTATGAGACGCCATGGCCTTCCACAGCAGCAAGAAACATGCAAGCAAAGAGAAAAAAAAAGTATTGATAAAAATAGCAATATTGGTTAGCCTGCTTTTCACTTAGGGAACATGGTTCTCCTTCATGAGAAGATCCGCCTAAAAATGCAATATATATTTTTTTAAATTTGCTAGACTTGTTAACAAAACCTATCTTAGGTACCCACGATGCCAGTTTTCGCCGAAAGTTCTCTCTATGCCACGCAAAATGCTAATGGCCCTGCAAAAATGCCTGCACAAGCACACCGCGATGCGAGCAAATAAAGAATGTTTTCTTCTTGCGCAATCAAGCTGTGTGACCGATAGTGCAACCGAACACTGCAGCCGACAGTTAGCCGAACTTTGCTGACGAGTACTCTGTATAGAGGCAGAGCGCATGCGGAACATCAGCGCGTTACTCAACAAAAAAGAGCTGCAAATAATTTTGAACTTTACATTCCCAGCTGTGCTTCCTCGGCAGTAAGCATGAATTCAGGATCAGCGGGCTGTTGAGCAGCTGTACTAAGGGCAGTCATCTCAACAACAAGAAAATACTTTCTTCGGCATTGGTAAGTATAAAGAACACGAGAAAAGTTTAATCCGAAACCATTCTTCTTCGGTCACTGACCTTTTATAGAGACTTACAGGCAAAAAGTTTCGACAGGGAGATAGGGTTGTAGATGGAAAAATTGAAGTAATTTCAGAAAATTAAACAAAATGCCGTGATCTTGTTACCGATGTCGGCCAAGTGCATTCTTATTGTAATCACTGAGAAAGGCCAAGAAACATTCTAGCCCCAAAAAAGTTTAGGCCGTTAATTGGGCATCTTCTCTTCTGCGGCATGTCTCTTTCAAGCCATGTTGGCTCTAAAACAGCCTATCGCTCAATGTGGAGCGGGAAATTTCCGTTAGCACTGCTGGTTGCGTATTATGCTTACGCTTTTGCATTTATCGCCATTCTGTTGCCTCTTTCAGAATAACTTCATCACTCATTTCCGTTCCGCTGCAACGTCGGTGGGTAGAAGCGGCTGAGTGGATACTGGGGGAGCTTCGGATAGTGAAATCGGACGCTTTGGTGGGCTAGTTGGTTCATTTGAAGCGATTGAGTAAAACTGGGCAAAGAGAACGGGACAAAATTCACACATAATGACAGTCAAGGTGAAGACTCGCGACTTCTGTATGAACCTGATTGGCCTGTCCACAGGCCTTGTCTGTCCTTATGTGTGCCTTTCGTCCCGTTCTCTTTGCGCAGTTTTCCTCGCTCTTTTCAAATGAACCAACTAGCCCGCCGGAGCCTCCTACTTCAGTGTATATCTTCTCTTCTGGGCTCTTCGCTACTTCTCAAGAACAAGGAACAAGCGGCACTCTTCTGTGTGAACCTGATTGGCCTATCTACATGCCAGTCCCGAGTCTTCTCCTTGTCTGTACTTATGTGTGCCTTTCGTCCCGTTCTCTTTGCGCAGTTTTCCTCGTTCGCTTCGGATAATGAACATAACTGGTTGGTAGAGGAGGCTCGTAGGTAGAAGGCGCATTTTTACGGGTGGGTGCCGGGGTGTACACGCACCGAAGGGTGCTGCGGATTGCACGCGGTAGGTGTCCATATCCGCGAGGACTTTCCGTACACGCACATTAAACGTGAAAATTCAATAATTCGAAGAGTACGGTTAATGCGCTGTGCGCTTTTAAGACAAATGCACCCACACATATGATTTTCTTTATAGCGAAAGAATGTCACCACTTTAGTGACTGACGCGGGCGTCTTATCTCACACTGAAAACAAGTGGCGCAAATGAAGCGTAGCCTTTATCAGCAAATAAAACTATTGAGGAACAAATATTTTTTGTCACTAAAAAATTCAGATGTATTTAGGCAGGCGAAATCACATCGTGCTTATGTGTTTACTTCTGAATTGCTATTCTTTTGCTTTTTTGTTACTCTAGGATCGCACAAAACATTATTCATAAGCACTTGTTTTGTAATGCAGATTTATCTACCAAAACACGCTTCTTTACTTTAACATCGAGAAAAACTTGTGACGTCTTGAGTTTTTTTCTGCGATGACATATAATGCTGTTTAGTGGGGAGCTAACATATGTTTTCTTATGAGCAAAATGACTGCAAAGTCTCGAAACATCATACAGCTGTTAAATAAAAGACGTAACGCGTATGCGTGATGAAGCTGCAATACATAAAGAGCGCTGTGGAAGCGCATTTGACCATTTGCACTGCAGGTCATCGCACACAGTGCTGGTAAGTAGAAACATCTTGCTACGGAGGGAGTTCGCTCAATCAATGTGCGGGGAAAAACCTTGGTGTCATAAAAACCTATGATACTGAGCCATGAGGCAATATTTATACTCTAAAACTGCACAAGAAATGCGACGTTTCTCAGAACAGATGCACGCTATTAGGGAAGAGTGGCTCAAAACGCGTCGTTTCCTTACTTAGCGGCCCCAGAATCTGATATGTACGGTCTTAACTTGAAATTTGACTGATATGATCCAGCGTTTCTGAGATAAAATTGAGCTATAATTTGACCTGGTCGGCTCCTTCAAAAACACAGCAAAAATACTAAAGAGAGATTTAATGAAAGCGAAAGCGACACCTATAACGCGAAATTCTGCACGAGGAATTTTTCAAAAACTGTACAGCCCAGTCGACCTACTGTCTTACATTAACGTAGTTATTCATTTATTAGCATATGTAACTAGTTTTATCGTATTAAAACTATAAACTCAGAATCATTGCGCATCGCGTTTTGAAGGGGGATTTGTTCTAGCTGCAGGTTAGAAGGGAAAAAAATGTGACAATTCGATGGTTTGGAGCGTGAAAAGTATGAAGAATGGTTTCTTGCATGGTCTAAAGCTCAAAGGTTTTTTGTTTCTTTCGGCTCTCTGGGATAGTTCAAAGGCAATGAAAATACTGAAAGCCGATTAGCACGCTGAATACATGAAGAAAGCTCTGGTGAGACGGAAGCAGCGCCGGTGCCGTCAAGTGTTTTCTTGTTACCAGAGGTGCCCATTACAGCAAAGTAAAGAAAATTAAAGAATATAAACGCTGGAACGGCACAAAAAGTATTTGTATCCACAGCGTTGCACTTATGCGCGGGCATGAGCGGCTATTTGGACAATGCACTCAGACAATGGAGCAAGTTCTGTTCGGCAGTCGTATTGTGCATCGTGCATTTAGCCATGGCAAGAACAAAACGGTGTGTGGCTCGATCTTATCACAATATTTCTCGTTCGAATAGGCCCGCAAAGATTGTTTAGAAGTCCGTAGCCCAAATTTGTTCCTATTTGTGCTAAGCTCAATAATAATGTGATTAGAGAAGGGCGTTTCATTTTGCCCCATGGGATGGGGCAGAATGCAACAGTTTGAAGTGTTAAATTTCGTTTATTTTACCGTACACCTATTTACCTGACCTTTTCGTATTTAGTAAGTGTGATTCGAGGGTGGTGGCTATAAATCTGCAGTATTTTTTATATCTTTGGGTCAAAAGATGGCTGGTGGTTTAGCACTGGTAGGAACAAAATATTGTGCGAAGGCACAGTCCTTCATTCATGGTGGACACCACCGCCACCTCCCTCAACGCGCGACGGAGGTGTCCACTAACCGTTGGAGCCGGTTATGTGCGTCTTCAACGTTTTATCGTCGGTGCCAATTTACCCAATGTTCGCCGGCGGCCTATGCTCTACTGCTGCGTTTCTGCAGCAAATTGTCAACTCCAATGAGTACTGCTCTGCTGCCGTCTTTCTGCCACAGCCTTGTGAAAGTCAACGCATGCAGCGCACACCTCTCTGCCCCTACAACCACATAGCTCGAAGCGCGCATATTAGGTTGATTGCAGTATTAGTTGATGAAGAAGATAATGAGCAATGTACGGATCCGGAGTGTGTTGCTATTTAGCACAACGCGTATTCGGCTACGGCGTTAGCCGAGTCTGTGGTGCGTACGGGTCTGCGGTTCGATTCATGGGCATCAATGCCGAATCATTATGCTGTAATTTAATGCTCTGGTGTGCCACCCAAATTCCTTGAAGTGTCCCCTCATGCATTCAAGTATAGTGGGCATAACTGGAGGGAGCGGGTCCCCGCTCCCCAGAGCTATGCTCAGACTTGTTCATACCGCCTATGAATTTTAAAGCGAAAGCCTTTTATGGCTCATATTCGCGGTCAAGGTCACGTCCGGTGTAACGCTGTCCTCCATGAATAACGCGGCAACTAATCAGGATAGAAGAAAACGAATGGTAGCATCCCATAGAGGGGACAAAATGTAACCCCGAAGCCAAGTTTGATGACTTTACAGACTTAAGTTAATTAATTATAGCCAATTATAGGAAAAAAACAGGGAAAACAACAAAATGCTTCCATATAGCGCGGACGTCGATATAGCGACGAGAATGGTGTGACGTCAAATCCACTGGAAGTCGTCCCAGTACCATGAAAATTATCACAAAATGGGCGGAAAAATGCCGGTTTTGTGTCAAATTGGAATGAAAATGTGTAATTAAGCGTATTTAGTACTTAAGGTCACCGAAAGATCTACAATTTGGGTAAAAATTCCTTAAAAACGAGGAAAACTGGATGATGACGTCACATAAGACGAAAGGACGTCGAAGTAGTGTGATCCACCGCCAAGCAACAACTCCCGACGCGCTGCGCATGCGCAGCGTTACGTCACAGCTTCCTCTCGCCACGCTGGCCTCCTCTGTCGTGAAATGAATTCTAGCGCGGCAAATTAAGATCAGTGCAATGAGTCACAAACGGCTTTTGCCTTCCCGCACTTAAGAGATATCAAAGTGCCTCCAACGAATTTTTTGGTTGAGCGCAGCACTGCAACATGTTTCTGGCAACAAAAATTTGTTACGTTTTGCAGGTGCTGCATTGCGCGAGACACTACATCCACAGCTTTCACTGCACATTTGCGACGTTCATATGGTCCTTCAGTTTCATCCGATGCTGCGCGATAACCTATTCAGGCCTGTTTCTGCTGGCGGACTAGGCTGGACGCATCTATATGTGAGATAGTTAGCTGCAAGTTTCTTCTTTTTCCGTGGCAGCGTCCATCTAATTATCAGAGCTTGCCTGCAAACTAACTTTGTTGACCTTCTTCCTAACTTCGTGGCCTCTATTTAATTTTATCGAGTGGCCCATATTATTTGGTTTTATGAAGGAAGTTTATGGCTCGGTGCGTTTTCAGGCACTTCGCTTTTCTGGTTTGGTTTGGTTTATGGGGTTTAACGTCCCAAAGCGACTGAGGCTATGAGAGACGCCGTACTGAAGGGCTCCGGAAATTTCGACCACCTGGGGTTCTTTAACGTGCACTGACATCGCACAGTACACGGGCCTCTAGAATTTCTCCTCCAAAGAAATTCCAGCCGCCGCGGCCGGGATCGAACCCGCGTCTTTTGGGACAGCAGCCGAGCACCATAGCCACTGAGCCACCGCGGCTGCACTTCGCTTTTCTTATGAGTACTTGTTCTCTGTTTCAAGTAAAAATTTATTCAATGGATCTATGCTCTTTCGACTTCCATTGTATCGCTCTCTATGCTCTAATTTTATTGGGCATGATGTGCCGCGACGAGTACGCAAAATGCCGAGGTCGACTTGTACTAAAACGTTTTTCTTTAAACCTCACGCCGAAGGTCTACCTGTTAAAATGTGCCTTCGCAAAAAATAATTTCTTTATTCTGTTAATTGTCGCCAATAGGATGCACCTGAAACCCTTGGATACTGCTTTAGTGGCTGCAAAGACGGGATATTATTTTCGGACATACTACAAAGGACGCTGAAGAAAGACTTTGTCTTTGAATTCGCACAGTGTGCGTTACCTCTAATGGCCACCCAACACGACCACGAACCTTTTGACATCATTCTCCTGCTCGGACTGCACAATCTGTGGAAAATGCGCATGCTGTACCGGCATGCTGAGCCATGCCGTCTCCTCCAGCACACATTTCCGCCAGATGGTGCGCCAGCTGAAAGACACTTACGAAGACAGGGGCTAACAACCGGGCTGGTTCGCGTTATTGAAGTCTCCTCTTTCCTTGCCACAGTTTTAGTTGTGTTGTGTTAAGAAGTGCGTTTTAGTTGTCTGGTGCTGTGTTTACATTCATCTTGGTCGGCTACAGGCTGATTACTCTGTAAATAATGTATGTAGCTCTTTCCTTCATATAAACGCCTGTAATAAACACCACGCTGGAAAAAAAAAACGGCGCTAGGCGGCTGTTCTCGCGCAGCGGCCAGCGAAGCTGATCGGTTCACGACGCCGTGGGTTTGATTTCCGATCTCGAATATTTGTTTTATTTACTTTTCTTTGTTTATTTCACTTCGCACAAACTAACAGATATTACAAGAGCTTTATCGGAGGTTTACCCGTCGGAGTAGTGCTTTCGCGCTAATAATAAGGACGATGTGCAAATTTGTGCCTCGTTTCGCCACGCTATCCCCTACATTCATCTGAGTGGCCACAAAGTACACAGGCGAGTAATAAATCCCGGACAGAGGGAAGCACGACGGGTGCATCGAAAAACAGGGAAAGAAATTGAATTGTTTGAAGGTAATGAATTTCTGCATAACCACTCCTGTACCACTCGAAAGTAGCACTCCTGTAGGAGGGATACTTGCTGTACCATTCCTGCAATGTCCCAATTAATTAGAGAGCAGTATTTGTAAATGAATAAACAAACCACCTGCAAGACTGCTGAGTAGGAAAGCCGTATCACTTCGTTATCGGCGTTTTCGTGAAGACCAGCGCCGCTCGTTATGCTTATCCGGCACTGCTGATCGGGAATATATGGCAATCTTATCGGCCACTGCACGCCTAGGGTTCCACACTTTTTCTTCCTTTCTATGTGGTTCCCGGACGTTTAGGTATGCACACAATGTGTATGTACTCCTTTGGGACCACGTAAACCTTTTACTTCGTGCTTCTGGTGACACCAATGGGAAAAAACTCACGGGCAACCGAAGTCGTCAGTAATAAATAAACTGCGTGCCTTTTTAGACACCGCGGTCGCCTGGGAGAGGAGGAACGCCTCGAGCCTGAATAACCGATATCAGACTGCAGATAGTTCGATACTACAAATATTGTAACGAAAGAGGCGACGTATTTCGAGTAAGTGACTCTCACCTCTGCAAAGTGGCCTACTTACCAAAGTGATGTTGAGATGGCATGCAGCTAAAAAGAGGAAAAGACGCTATATAGCGCATACAGCATGACAGCTCCGCTGATGCGTTTTTCTTAGTCGTACATCCTAATCCTCTGCGGTCGCTTGAATAGTTGCGACTGTTCTGAGCCAAGCTTCTCGTCATTTCATGAGCCTTGGCCGAGCCCGTGAGAGAGAAACTGGTTAAAAACTTACCCGTCGCGTTTTACGAACAAAATATTTCTTAGCTTTCACGGAACTTTTCCTCTCCAAGTCCTCACGTGTCAACCGAGTATTTTCTCTTTGCGCTGCGTTTGCAAACAGTTAATGCTGCCTTGCTAACCGCAGACAAAAACGTGACGCATCGAGTTGGAATCACTGCGACATATTATATTTTATAAATGTCTACCCATTGAATCGATATTCAAAACTGTGCGACTATTATTCAACACCTCGAAGAGTACTCGGCCGTCTTCACAATTAGGCGTACAGGGCCAGAGGAACGTAGCTTCTTGAAAAGCAACAAAGGTTGTCAATTTGGCAATGATAATTCTTAAGAAGAGCTTTCTCTGGGTTTATGCGACCGCTTTCAGCTGTCTGTGTGGTTGCCTCTTGCAAATGTCGTAATCTAATATTCAATGACGTCGCCACTCCATATAATATGTTCAATTTACGCTTCTACCATGTGGCTCACACGCGACATCTACTCACGTGATTTTGCGTCCTCAAAGCAGTCAGAACTCATGGTACGCTTTAAATTATCTACCAAGTTATCGGCAGTCTGTTAACTCCATATACCAGGAAGTGGTGCCGTGATTCACTTGGATTCACGTCATCGAAGTTTAATTTATTTGGACCATAGCACCCTCTACTACAAGGTACCGGTAGGCCTATATTTCTGTATACAGTTAAAACACCTATGCTAACTTCCTGTCATCCATAGTCGCTCTTTTCTTCAGAAGCAACTGGCCAGCGCTATACACACTATGAAGCCACATGATATTCATGTGTTTAGTAGAATGAAACGCAAACATGACTCGAAAATGCTGCCGGTATAATGTAGTCGTTAGCCCCTTGTACTTTAGGGGGTAAGGACTAGGCAAAATTATAGATATTTATTTTTCATCTGCCCAGACTAACTTGTATAATCGTTAGCGGGGCAGGAACAATACCCCTGAGTGAGCAAGTTTGATTAAAATTGGGAACTCTCGAGAAACTTGCCGCTGCTTAGGATCAATCATTCCAGGGATATTATGCACATCCAGAGCCCTCACTGCGTCACAGTCGGGCGTAGCTGAGAGGCCGGGAATTTCTTTCGGTGTCTGGTACCAGGAAAAAGCCTTTGCTGTATTTTGCGTCAATTTTACTCCTGTGTTCGCCTTACCAGAACCTGAAGTTTGGCCTCGTGTGTTTGTGTATGAGCCGCTAGCAATACCACTGAACCAACAATATCGGCCATGGAATACCCTAAATCAGCTTCACAAAGACAGGTCGCTGTACCCATGATTCAAGATCCGTGAACTTCAATTCAAGAAAAAAGGTGGCAGTTGTAACTAATACAAAAAAAAACGACGCCGCAGTGGATCAGTGGTTATGGTGCTCAGCTGCTGACTCGAAAGACGCGGGTTCGATCCCGGCCATGGCGGTTGAATTTCTATGGAGGCGAAATTCTAGAGGCCCGTGTACTGTGCGATGTCAGTGCACGTTAAAAATACCCAGGTGGTGGAAATTTCCGGATCCCTTCACTGCGGCGTCTCTCATAGCCTGAATCGCTTTGGGACGTTAAACCCCATAAACCTAAACCAAAAAAAAATGGCGGTCAGAATTCAGAGATGGGAAAGGTAGTTACGATAGACACCGAGATGATGAAGAGTTAGATCACAGATAAGCTGTGACCGAAGATTTGGATCATGAAGTCGAAATCGGTATGGCATTTAGAACAGGGCTGAATGACTTTGGTCGGTTTAGCAGGTAATGAATGGCGTCTGTTAATATCCTGCAGAAGAAAACGGTGTAGTAGTCGTATCATGCCAATATGGCGTGACGTGGCTGTGGCTACTAACATCTTTCTCGACTTCTTTCATAAATTACTGGTAGTCACTGTTCATTATTTCGAGCACAAGTATCACCACACATGCCACTGCTAATCGCGATAACTTGGGCCATGCTGAGTAATGCGGTACTGGCGCTCGAAGTCGAAACGCGAAGAGATCACTGAAAAGTAGGGGAGTCTGGCCACGCTTCATGAAATTCGTAAAGAAACAAAATATTCCAGGATGATCTAGCATCGGGAAACAGTTAACCTAAAACTCAACTGAAGGGATTTAAAAAAAAACGAAAGAAATAGAGCACTGTCACAGATGAGTCTGTGGATTAAAAGTGCCACTTAAAACAATATTCGACGACTGCGTAGCCTTGCAGCAGAAAATATTCAATGGTCTAAAAACCAGGGTTCGTTGTGTACCATTTCCCGCAGGAAAGTAAATTGTTAGGGCTTGAATTCGTTCATGAAAACAATATCCGATTTCATCCAGAAGGCCAGGAAAAGACGCTTGACGAAGGTCTTACTGGGATTTTGTGAGAAATAGGATGACAAAGTGTTTGTAAACGAGCACCGATCACAAGAAAACAAATGCTTGTTTGCAGAAGCTTTGGAACTGAACAAAAAACACACATGGAAGTTCCTGTGGGCGGATAACTTCCGCATTAAAGCAAAGAAAACAGAAAACAGCAGATTCTTATCATTGCCCGCTGCAATTCCCTCTTTATGCTCAGCATTTATTCGATCTGGTCATAACCCCTATACCCAGTGACATTGGCATATGATTGCGCAGGCTGGGTTTCATCCTGAAAGATACGCGCCCGAGAAAAAAGGCCTTTTTTTACGCAACCTGTTAAAACACGGTGATTACCTGGTTCATATAGTTTCTTCTTCGAATCACTGTTTAACATTCGTATGCCACTCGGTAACTTGAATGACGACGCATTATTTGGACCAGTACAATACTCCAGAATATCACACCGAATTTCGACTCTTAGATGGCATTGTTTACGATGGATCAGCGTTAAACCATCTTAATTTCATTCCCTTAGAGGCAGTTTGTCACATGAAGAGCGCCGCCACGGTGGCTCACTGGTTACGGCGCACGGCTGCTGACCCGAAAGACGCGGGTTCGTTCCCGGCCGCGGAGACCGAATTTCTATGGAGGCGAAATACAAGAGGCCCCTTTACTGTGCGATGTCAGTGCACGTTAAGGAACCCCAGGTGGTCGAAATTTGCGGAGCCCTTCACTACGGCGTCCCTCATAGCCTGAGTCGCTTCGGGATGTTAAACCCCATAGTACCATACCATACCACATAAGGGGTGCAAGCTATTAGGAGACTGTTGTTAAGACAGTACACATGCTTTTATATCTTAAATGAACTTGGACGAGCAGGTGATGACACCAATGTCGTTTGGAGGGCCTTTCTAATCTGTAGCATTGTGGGAAAAAACGAATTGGCAAATGGGAAAGTGCATGAGAGTAGACGTGCAACGCGTAACTGATGTGGGGAATATGGGCTGATGTGGGGAATATGGGTGACCTGCACATGCGGCTGTAGACTGCTTTATGGAACAAAGACAGGCTGGAACTGCGGCGCCGGAGTGATAAGGGCGGTAAACCAGATGCTATTTTTAATGCGAAAACATTGATATCATAAGAATGCCGTTTATAAATTATCAGCCTGGCAGCGTGATTTTGACCGGACTCGTTAGATTTAATTAACAAGCTTTATGCAGTTTTCAAACTGGTGATGCGAATCTAGTTTTGACCTGACGGATGATTTATAGGCTAAAAACTTAAGGAGGTGGGGAGCGTGATGAAAATGTCGTTTTAAAAATCATAATGTTCTAATGGCTTGTGAATTGCGTTAGGGGCATGCAACGCCCAATAAATATAACTAAAGAGTTACTCCTAGATACTTGTATGTTTGAACTGGTTGTGTGGGCACGTCAGAGATTAACTTGGAGCGCATAAGACTATTGCAACCGTGGTGTAAGAAAAAAATCTTAAATCTGTGTGGGATCAATGTGATTAGCCACTGGTTACTGCAGTTTTGGAAACAATTAAAATTAAAAGCAAAGTTTACGGTTTTACGGAAAGCAAACGAAAATTAAATGGCAACAGTTGAAGGACCGTAGAAGGTACATCAGACTGAAATTTTTCCATGAGATTTATTATTGGAAGACTCGCATAAACCGCGAACAATATATTCAGGCACCTCATTATATCTCAAAGTGACTGGACCACTGCTTGATGGTCAGGGGACTTTAAGTAGAAAACCAGCAGAAAGGACGCATTCGCAAGTAGGAGAAGTACACAGGACAACGCTGGAAAAGCGTTGTCCAGCGTTGTCCTGTGTACTTCTCCTACTTGTGAATGCGTCCTTTCTGCTGGTTTTCTACTTGCCATGCAACAACTGGCCCAACAAGCTACGTTTCTTCAATTCAGAGAATTTTCTTGCAAGGGTGACGTCTTGCGTTATTCTTTTTTTGTTAGAACTGTTCGAGACTGGAACAGTTTGCAATCGAGCATTTTATGTATCACATCTAATGATGCATTTTCCATGCACTGCAATAATTGTTTTATACTTCTCATGAAGTCTGTACCCCCCTGCGGTAATGCCCTGCGGGGCGATGCAGGTAACTAATAAATAAATAAATGATTGATCAGTGCTGTTAGTAATTGCACGATAACTCACAAAATCATCTGAAACCCTCGTGAACTACGACGTACAAAAACAAGAAGGACACAAAACGAGCGATGTCCTGCGTCCTTCTCGTTCTTGTCCGTCGTAGGTAGCGCTGTTTCACAAAAAATACCCAGCTAGAAAGAATATTAGGGGAAGTATAGCTTCCCGAAAAGATGTCGGTTTTGAAGGCAGCGATCCGTTTGTTTCTTCAGTAAAAACGGATGAGGGGGCTTTATTAAGTACACTTGCGAGGTCCGTATCTGAGATGGTTTCGCCTAAAGGCGAGGTAAATGGTACGCACGTGTTGCGGGGTCATGACTTGATGGAACTTACGGCGTTAGCTGTCAAAATTTAGGCAGATGAGAATGAAAAAAGTACGTTTGGTTTCACGAGAGATGGCCAAATATCTCCTCGCCGACATGACATTTCTTTCTGCGTCTCGAACAGTGAACAGGTAAGATTAGAGTTCGACAATATTTTCGATCAGTTGTTCACCAGGATACTGTTATCTGATCCATTTACCGCTCATTAAACTCATACGATAAGTTCTGCCCTCAGCTTGAAGACATCTCTAACGAACTCAAAACCGAAAACTACGAAGTTATCATATTTTGTGGAATGAATGTTAATATACCGAACCTTACTTATAATCATGGCAGCATTATTTTACATGGCTGGAGGGATAATTAAACGTACCGACAAATCCAATCTAGCTGACCTTGACCCTTTAATCACAGAACAATTTGCAGGTGTGGCTGAAATATTAATAACTGATCATTCTCTCAGTTCTGTCGCCAATGAATCACCGCACAGCTCAGAACACGCAAGAGTAATATCTAGAGTACTGTTAGAACACAATCTCCTTACACTAATTCCTGTTACTGGCTGCGCACCGATCCTAAATAAAGCGCACTGCTTCTCAACACTATACCGGAAAAATAAAGAACGTCTAGTAATTCTAGGCCAGTAAAAACAACTGCTGGTTCGTTTTCAACCTTCAGAAACACATGGATCAAATCAAGGCTACCTGCAAAGTACTAAAAAGATCAGTACATTAACAGATGACCAACGCTTCACCCTTTTACCGGTACCCTGGGGGCCCCGTGCACTCACCCTCCAACAAGTTTAATTCCATCTTGAAACATCGTAAAGATGAGCACGTTGATAGCAGTAAAAATAATTAAGGATATCAGTCGTAAACTTGGATAGAGATAAAACCATTTATTCATCAACCATGGCATTAAGATGGCATTAATATAATCAGTGAAAGGTTCCAGCTTCTTATACAGCGAACAAACGTGATGAATGTAATGTATACTTTACCGAATCTGGCAATGACACGTCACTCAATTAAACCCCAAAATTACTGCAATAGACTTATATAGGACAGAAAGCTGGCCTAGTTGGTGTTTCGATTGATAGGACATAGTAGTAGCGCTAAAAAACAGGGACAACAAGGCCTATAAATTCGTGGTTGTTTTCGAGAATAAAGTCAGTTGATGTCTAGCGCCTGTGTTGTCTTCGTCTACCCTGTCGTCCTTGTTTTTTAGCGCTACTACTATGTCCTCTCAACTGCAATAGACACCTGACTCCTTTGTCTTTTTACTGCGGTTCCTTAACTAATCTCAGAAAAGTTAGGCCCGGAAATGATGATAACCACTCTTCGATTTGAGAACTAATAATGCCTTCGATAGCACCTCTAATACCACAGATCGTTATTTGCATATTGCATCCTGTTATTTGCATCCTAATGAACTAAAAATCGGCTATATCAGTCTTACATTTTAAACAAGCGATTCAGCAGATATCTCAAACAATATATCTACTTCCATGCAACATTTCACCACGTGAATATTTAATACTCTTGTTATAGCATGTCAATTCTCTATTCTAATGAATATAATAAGTTGCCTCCATGTCAGTATGCTTTTCATTCAGGTTGCTCAACCGAGTTAAAACTGCTCTGCTTTTAGGTAATGTCCATTTAAGTAATGGACATCTTGTATGGTTTGCATTTATTAATTTCACAAAGGAATTGACAAATATTTATTGCTTTCTTCTCCCCAAACTCCTTCGATTGAGTCATCTGGCATTATCGCTATTCTCAGCTTTTCGCCGAACAGAGCTCAGGCAGTTGATATTAGGGACTTTTTTTGATAACCTGAGCGTATAATCAGAGCTGCATTTGAAGGTTTAATCTAAGGCCTGCTGTTCACCTTCGTCAAAAAAGTTAATCTCAGTAAACAATTCAGTTTTTATCGAATATTGCATATGTAGACGACAAAAGCAACACACAGGGAGCAAACTGTTAGATTCAGTAATCACTGAGTTAAACTCGCATCGAATGCTAATAGTACTAATCCTAAAACCTAAAAAGAAGATTATTTTGTAACGTTCATCGAAAAATAATGTCTTCAGTTCAGTTAGAGAATAATAGTCTGCTACCCTCATAAGCAGTTTGAGTTTTGTTCTTCAAGGTGTTCAAGATGCTGATTTTAAATTTAATCTGGATGCACACCTTTTTTGTAGAAAATTTGCTTTCGGCTAAGACCAATAATAAAAACTCGATTTTATTTCCCACGACATATACTGAAAAACATTTACAGCACGTTCATTCATAATCAACTACAACATTGTATTTCGTCATGGTGGAGCTAATACACTACGCACCTTATACAACTTTTTGCCTTCAACTATTGTACTACATATGCCGTGCCCCTCTTTATTATCTATGCATAGTTGGTTTGGTTTGGTTTATGGGGTTTAACGTCCCAAAGCGACTATAAGGCCATGAGAGACGCCGTAGTGGAGGGCTCCGGAAATTTCGACCACCTGGGGTTCTTTAACGTGCACTGACATCGCACAGTACACGGGCCTCTAGAATTTCTCCTGCAAAGAAATTCAACCGCCGCGGCCGGGATCGAACCCGTGTCTTTCGGGCCAGCAGCCGAGTGCCATAACCACTGAGCCACCGCGGCGGCTATCTATGCATAGTGTCATTGCGATTTTCCTCTGACATGACACCGTTATTAACTTCTGTGATAGGAAGCAGGAAGGCTTCACTAGTAGCATACAAGAGCTACAACATAGGTTGATATTAATAATAGAATGGTCGCTGCTAACGAAAACGCTCTTCAAATTAGGTTATATACAGATTGTGACATAATTACAGCTCAATTCAAGTGCTTTAGTGCTTAACTTTCTAGATCTGGTTACCGACTGAAATTCAATTATGCGGAGCATCTGTTGTATTGAATAAGAAAATGAAACATCTGGTTTTACTAGCTTGAAGTGACGTCATCGTCTATGTTTTTTATGTGTCATTATTAGTACTCTTTTTATGCTGTTTTTGACCTCTAGTATATATTTCAGTCTGCTTCTGTTCAAGGTATCGCTTCTCCTATTCTGAGTTTCACTGGGCTTATTACCTACGAATTTTCCTACCATTCCTTTATTTCACTGTAGTCAGTCGCACTGTACATTGAATATTTTTAGAACTGCGTGGTGGTAATCGTGTATTAGAATTTCATAAAAATGCCTTCCAGGAGGTCCCCCGATAAGTATATAATGTTAGGACCTACTTCTGCATTACACGCAAAACAAATAAATAGAGGAGGCTAACGACAAGACTTCAATTTAAGCTAGGAATAACGCGTGAAAGTAACGTTTGAAAGATAGGAAACGCAGTTTGCATATTTGCAAAGATTGTACATACTGCAGCTTATAACGTTGAGATTCCAGGTTTATTCGGTTAAACAAAACCGTAAATAAACGTACCACAAGCCAATACGGCAGGGTACCCATATCTATCTGCAGTCAAGAAGAAAGGCTCAATGCCAAGGCACGCATGGCGCAGAAGTATTAGCCTATGGTTGCTTAAGGTAATGTTTTTTTTTTCAGGCGAACTTAAACGTTGCAGGCCAGGCGCAGACTCCGGCTCGCAGATTCAGGCAATCCTCGAATATAGGATGACTGCAGCTGGCGTATGTCATGGTTTAATTGCAGAGCAATAGATTAGGCCTTTCATTATTAAATCGTTTCAAGTTATGTTCTTGAAAACCTCGTGTGTTTTCCTTTTCGCACACATATAAGCCGCACGGAACTTCCGAGCTGTTACAAACGTCACCGCGATGGCTCAGTGGTTATGGTGCTCGGCTGCTGACCCGCAGGACGAGGGTTCGATCCAGGCTGCGGCGGTCGAATGTCGATGGAGGCAATATGCTAGAGGCCCGTGTACTGTGCGATGTCAGTGCACGTTAAAGCACCCCAGGTGGTCGAAACTACCGGAGCCCTTCACTGTGCAGCCCCTCGTAACCTGACTCGCTTTGGGACGTTAAACCCCATAAAAACAAAAGAAAAATCATTTTTTATGAATGATCCGAGCATCGGGCACAGAAAACTCATAATACTTATAGACTCCTCAAAAATGCATTTAAGAGGAATTTGAACTCGCATTTTTACCGCCGGAGCTCGATCTACACTTTCCGAGCGTTCTTAGAAACTTCGAATTTGCCCTGCGCGGCCGATTTTCCTAATTTCATTGCGATTAAACTTCCCGGCTTCCGCATTTTTTTTAACTGCCTTCAGATTGTGGCAGGAGTCAGCCAACCTTTCAACCAGTCCCGTGGCAGCTTGCCGCTCTGCCAACGGCGGAGTGATACTTAGTGATCGGCGAAAGCAAAGAGCCCACAAGTATTTTTATTTCCGTGGGTATAATTTGCAGCTATGCAGTCTGTGACTAGATCTATTTTTCCACGGACGCCTAAACACAAAATAAAAGCGTAAACAAAGCCGCCACGCGAGTGCCTGAAGGCACTCCATGCGTTGGTTGACTCCTCCCACCCTATACGGAGAATTAAAAATAAAAGGCGGGAGTCGGACGTTAATTAGACTTAAATTAGGAAAATCGGCAGCACAGGGCAATAAATCGAAGTTTATACGAACGCTGGATTCAGGTAGATCGAGTCTTCGCGGCAAAAAGACGAGTTAAGATTCCTCTTCAGTGCACCTCTAGGAGGTCGAGCATTGCCCAGGATATATCCAGTTAATTATAGAAAAAGAATGTGTATTATATGCAGAAAACAAGGAAATCGTGCAGGTAAGCATAATTTTTTTATCTTACGGACCACATAATTTTTTTGTTCGGTAGTATTTGTGCCGTATGTAATGTTTCAGTGAGCTTTTCCCGCTGAAGACGCAACTGGCCTGATGATGATGATGCATTTTGCTTAGATGAAAAATATAATTTCACAACTATTGCAGAATCGGTGGCATTGCAAAGGTGGCACGTCTGCGAAGCAACACAAAAAATGTTGTTTGTCTTGGTGGGACTAGCCATCCTATTCTTTGGCTCCAGCTTTGTCACAACAACTGAAGGAAATAATCAGAGACCGGTTCAGCTAGAAATATCTGTCAACGTCCACCAGAGTACGTATGTCTCAGTGACACTTTAATACTCAAAATCTAATAGCCGAAAATAGTAATTAGATGGTCTTAAATGCATAAAGGGGGTTCAGACGTTGATTTACGCTTTCCTTATGAAGTCCGTACAACGCCGGAAGTGATAGCAGCGACCTGCTCGGCTCTCCGAATTGTTTACTTTATCTTAGCGCATCATACGCCAGAGCATAAGTATGATAGTTCTCCGAAAGGTGCAATAATTCTTATCACATTCTCAAATGGCAAGGTTACAAAGGTAATAAAGCATGGATATATTCTTTATTGGCACATTAGGTCGGTGACAAGCCGCTTTGGGCTTTCGGAGGTCCCCTGTAATGATCAGTACTGCGAGCAATTTCAAGGCGATAGCATGTTTGTTTGCTTTCAGTAGCTCTGAAGGAAGGGCAAAATATGCAGTGGCATTAAAGGAATCGATGTCGCAGCACTCACATAAGTTTAGCATCCGAATTTATTAGTCTCAGGTGTGAGTGAAGTAAACTGAGGTTAATTTCGGCTCATTGATATCACGTAAACAAGCCGGGTAGGGCAGGAAAAAGGTGTTATTATACACCTGATAATGGCCTGCCCTCCCAAAAACAACAAAACATGACCGTGACACTACAAGAATATGTACAGAGCAAGCAAACTAGAATATATCGATTTCCCGATAGTAATATTACTATAATTCCGATAATAATTCCTATAATAGTTAAAATATCACACAAATGCATTAAAAGGCAATGTAGTATCAAAGCAACTCAAGATAACAGACGCATATAAACTAGACATCAGATCTATTAATCCAACACAAGTATCAAACGAAGATTGTAAAGATTCAGGAAATATTCAACAAGTGATTAATAGGTAACGATCACAAGAATGGATTCTAACACTACGTGACATAAAGGGAAAGTACATAGTAATGTTATAATAACGAAACAGTAACTGAAGGTGAGAATTATCGAATCAGGAAGGCATGGGCCTTTTTTTAATGCTATCTTATTTGTAATTTTTTGCATTAGGGTAAGTAAGTATGGAAAAATCTTTGAAATGTGTCGTTTAAGTAATTTTCTTAAAACCAAAGTTCGAGGTCGGCAAACTTCGTAATACGGGTGCCGTAAGTTTTATGCTAAATTTCTTATTAAGCAATTACTCTCGAGGTATTCTCTGCCACTTTGGTACAGACAATGTACATATGCTACTAACTTATTTGTAATTATTTGTTTGATGATTAATAGGTTATGCCTAAAAAATTGCTGTGTGCTCCGGCTGAAGGGGCTATGTTTCCTACAGCACGAACGGCTCTTTTGTGTAATGCATAAATCTTGGAAATATTGGTAGTGATACTCCCTCACACCAAAAGACAGTAATGAAGATCTGATTGCACGAGGGAGAAGTACAGGTATTTTCTAATTGAAACTGGCAAAACAAGTCTAAATCTAATAATGATGGGTACGGAAGGAGAGATTTTTTGACGAACATTGTCTAGATACTGTGACCAAAGATGCTGTTCAAAAATAATACTTAGAAATTTCATAGTACTTTCCTGGACAAGACATTAATCTTCAAAATTTTGGGCGGAAATTACTGTCGAGGTATTTCTTTTTTGCCCTGAATATAACATACTTGGTTTTCCTCACATTTAAAACAAGATCATTTGATTTCAACCACCCAGAGAGTTCTTTTAACCAGGAGTTTCCTACATGTTCAAGGGGTGGAAGGTATGGGCCTGTAAAGAACACGCTAGTGTCATCTGCATAAATAACAGTCTTGGTTGTATCAGGAATAATCATCATGTCGTTTATATATATGAGGTAGAGGAGTGAGCCTGAAATTGAACCTTGCGAAACACCTGTTGTTATGTATGACATTTCAGAGTCAAACCCATTAACCATAGTGCATTGTTGCCAGTGTGCGAGATAGCTATTACATATAGCCATCGGTAAAAAAAACGACAATTGATTATATATATCTCCTTTAGGATAAGCAACTTTTTAAGTGAAACGTAGACGAGTAATTTCTATGCAAACGTGCTCCGAGCTGCAACCCTGTGTGGCAAGGCATTTTCCAGTATTTTATATTTTATATAAAAAACATTTATATTTCTTCATAAAATTTTCAAAATGCTTACGCAGCTCAATGCGTGCCGGCTTTTCTCATAATGCACAACTGGTACAGTCTAAGAAGTTTGTCGAATTACGAGTGTATTTGCGGTAACTGACTTCAATATCACAGCTCGAAGACTTCTAATACAGAACTGTCACAGAATACATGAGGAACACATTTGATTTATATATCCTTTTAGCTAAAGTTTTATAGCTGTTTTGCTTCTTTACGTACAGCCCAGATAACCTTGTTTCACCCCCGAGCTCAACAGAAGCGTCATAAAGCTGTGAAATTTGAAAAAATTTCGAACACTCCCTTTATAAAATCCTTACCGTGTAAAAGTTTCTGGTGGAGAGCTATTCTGCACATTATCTCTTGAAAAGCAAATGAACACAATTTTTTCCTTAATAAGTCCTTATCTGCTTTAAATGTTTGACTTATGGGTGTTGTAATAAATTCACTTATGTTTTAAGGCATGTGCGTCGTAAGCAAATATTTCAATCTCACTGATGGACAAACCGGCTTCGTAAAGAAGATATGTGCGAAATTCAAGTGCCGTGCTCAAAAAAAGATATTGGAAGCAACGTTGTGAGTATTGCTACGTCGATAGTGCATGAATGCGATCTCTCATTGCCATGTCTTCATCTTTTCAACTGAAAAGCCGAAAAACTGCTTCGCGTGGTAAATAAATTAAAAATATATACCGCCTGCTCAGTTTTGGGTAATTTGAATTATAAGTCTGCAAGAAAATCAACTTTCTTTGGGGTGTCTTTCTCAATGAGAGTGGCTGAAAATCTGTTTTGGCTCGCTTAGTTTTGTTGCTATTATTAACAGGGAAAGCCCAGAATACTGGCCCGTCCGAGTTTGCTTGTAGCTAGATATACCAGTCTATAAGTAATGAGTAACCTATGAACATGTCGTACAACAGATGACAAGGTACTTCAGGCGAGGAAGAGGAGCTGAATGTACGGACAGTCATTGTACGAAGAGAAAAACCACGCGCAAGGCCCAAATCATCTCAGTAATGACAGCTCTAAGACCGATACTACCACGAAACAAGGGACGATGTGACATTGTGGAGTAGGTTCAGCAGTTCCAAGCGACACTTTGCAGACGCTTTATAGGGCTCAGTTTTGGTATTAGCCAGAAATTATTCACCACAGATTGGGCTACACGTGCATTGTAGCTTATATTTGGAACCCTCCTCGAAAGATTGAAAGATCGAGAATTAAGTCGCTGTTATCTGAGATTAAAGATAAGTACTTCACGGCAACCAATATCGCACAATTTCAAATGTGTGCTCTGAGACCCGCCTACATTCAAACTGATATTTTATTACTTCTAGATAACCGAACTTATTGATGCTCACTTATATCTTGGCCAACTTTAATTACTAGATCAAAATTTTGGCCTACCATTGTTAATCGATTACAAGAAGTTATTGGGACTTTTGGACCCCGCCGAACGTCTTTCTGGCCCCTAGAAATTAGCCAGGACAGCAGCTTGGGCATGTTGGTTATTCATTTGTGACGGAACAGCGCAGAACACCGGGACAAAAGAGACAAGCGCTGACTTACTAGTCAGAGCTTGTCTCTTGTCCCGGTGTTTTGCGCTGTTCCGTCACACCCGAGAAATTACCAGTCCTCTAAACAACGCATGAACCACCTGCGGCATAATTCTTCTCTTCAGGCAGAATGAAAGTAAATTAGATTTGTAAGCAGTTATGACCCTTCGGTTGCATAAAAAATCGTGTAGATTCCACAATATAAGCGGGTTAATGTAAAAAAAATATATGAAATATGCCTAAGGCATTCCCTTCATTTATTTACGATGCCCTCAGGAGACAAAAATTTTTTTTTGTGCTTTATTTCGTGTGTACTATTTCTGATATCATTTGAAATAGAAAGAAATCAGATTGTACAACGAACACGGAGACTGTGGGAAGATGAACTCGCAACTGCCATACTCCTCGAACGCATGAGGCAAATGGCATAGTGTGATTAGGTGCTTAGATGCAAATTTAGAGGTTATTACTTTGGCATTGTATGCACTTATAAGGAGCAACTCGTCCTAGGGTCGTAATGTACATTATCTAACGAATAAAAATCTTTAATTGTAGAAACGAAGTATCTTCAAGTACCGCATGAAAATTAGCGTCTGTTACATAGGATTCGGACCCGCCGCGATGGCTCAGTGGTTACAGTGCGGGGCTGCTGGCCCGAAAAATGCGGGTTAGATCCCGGCCGCGGCGGCTGAATTTCGATGGAGGCGAAATTCTAGACGCCCGTGTACTGTGCGATGTTAGTGCACTTTAAAGAACCCCAGGTGGTCGAAATTTCCGGAGCCCTCCACTACGGCGTCTCTCATAGCCTGAGTCGCTTTGGGACGTTAAACCCCAATAAATCAAACGAAATCATAGGATTCGAACTACAAGCTAAAGATCTAAACCAATCTACAGCCTCTGAACCTGAGTTACTGATACGTTAGCTTCAGAAGATTATGTGCAAGCGGAAATGGCCGACACCCTGGCGCGTTACGCTTGACGCGATCTGAACCTAGCCATATCATCACAACCGGCTCATCGAATGGCCAACGAACTGCCCACCGAGGCAGGTGGCAATCAGTTTATTAATTCGTTCCGAGAGGTTGCTCGGGAAGAGCAGCCTGAGTCTTACATTGCGCCTCCGGTGGTTTGTTTAAAACAGCCACCTGCCGGGGCAGAGGCCCATTGCTTAACCGCTGCACCATCACGTCAGGGGTGGAATGGGGACCACCAGCGATCTATGAATGTGATGTAGAGTGTGCCCGATTCTGCATATGTGGGCATTAGCTCGAAAACAATCAGCAGGAACAGAATGTGCTTACACATTCAAAACATCCACCCAGCATAATTTAGCAGCTTTTAGTTGCAGATTCTTCTCTTTTAAACTATCATGTCCGAAGATTGCTTTTTGCTTTTACCTATGTATAACAGTGTGCGTCACAAAGAATAACTCATTCCAACGAATGCATTCATTGGACACTCGACATTCATTGCTCAACACCGTTGCAGACTTTTCTATTCCGCCGCTTCTCAACGAAACAGCAGGAGACAAATCGCTTTCAGCCGAGAAAATGCGAGAAAGAATTATTTCCAAAATAGATTCTGAGGACTGCCTAAGATTCACTCCTAGGCATAAAGCACAGCACTAGGGGTGGGAACAGTGCAAGATGGTGTGTTATATTATAGGAAATCTGTAGAGGCGAGATCAGTGAAAATACACAAACAGTTCACTTTGATTGCCTTGTTGAAAAATGCAAGACTGGATAATTTTTCCACTGTTGGATGGCGGAGAAGGCTTGTGAAATCCTCCAGGTCTGTTACGATTCAGCGAGGAAGACAATAACAGCGCTCTGCAGAACCTGAGGCAGGCGCTCATTAACGTGACACTCTTATACCCTTGTCATACGGCCAGATTTAACCGCAATTTCACCTAATTGCAGTTACCCGACGTAACCGCAGTTACCCGATGTAACCGCAGTTGCCGTGGACCACACAGTGGCAACGCCGCTGCGCGGGTTACGGCAACTACGATTACATCGTACAAATGCGATTACATGAAATTGCAGTCAAAGCTGCCCTTTTGACAAAGGTCTTAAAAGCCCCGTTCAGGGGAAAGCCCGGCGCCGCTGTTGGCATCTCAAAAAAGCAGCTGTGCCACCTGTCACAGTGGGCAGTTGGCAACCTACCCATCCGACTGGGCGCAACCTGCCCACCATGGCATTTGGAAAAAAGACTCAATGATCGGTCGAAATAAGTAGAAGAATAAGAATGTAGTGGAGCGCATAAGGCAGGTTCTCTCAGATCATGAATGGCAATTTACCAATATCCCTCAAGAGAAAAGTATACAACAGCTGTATGTCACCGGCACTCACCATAGGGCAGAAACTTGGTGGCTAACCAATAGGGTTCAGCTTAAGTTGAGGAGGACGCAGTGAGCTATGGAAAGAAAAATGACAGATGTAATGTTAAGAGACCGGAAGCGGGCAGAGTGGGTGAGAGTACAAACGCGGGTTAATGACATCCTAGTCGAAATCATGAGGAAGAAGTGGGCTTGGGCAGGGCATGTAATGCGAGGGTAAAATAACCACCGGTCCTTAAGGTTAGGAGAGTGGATTCCAAGAGAAGGCAAGCGTGGCAGGGTGCGGCAGAAAGTTAGGTGGGCGGATGAGATTAAGAAGTTTACGAGAATACGGTGGCCCCATCTGGCTAAGGACAGAGTCAGTTGGAGAGATATGAAAGAGGCCTTTGCCCTGGAGTGGGCGTAGTCAGGCTGATGATGTGGATTGTCGGTCGAGGGAGGTCAGGACGTGCCTTGGGGCGCCCATCACAACCTGTCCACTGTGGCGGTGGGAACCTTAACATGGGATTTTGAGCCAACTGCCCACCGGGGAAGGCGGCAGTTATATAAATGATTGGTCGAGTGAGGTCACGTGCCCTTGCGACGCCATTATAACCTGGAAATCGTGAAAGGACGCCACGTTTCCACCGGGTTGTGAGCTACCTGCCAATGAATGCAATGCAAGCTACCGGTCCACCGTGAAGCTGCGCGTGAACCTTACGCGAGGCCGGGAAGCTCAGCCTGTTCTAGCAAGCACTCCCCCTGCCACCCCCCCCCCCCCCCACCGCCCCGGTGGCTTTGTTTGAAACGGCCACCTGCCGGGGGTGATGCGCATCACTTAATCACTGCAACACTGCGCCCTAAGTGGAATGAGGACTCCCTGCGATCTTTTAACCTTAAGAATCGTCATTTGCACATATATATGCATGAGTGCAGATAATAGGTGAAAGAGAATGATTTCCTGCAGGAGACAGAAATCTTCTGCTTTCGCATTGTACTCTTAAGAGTAGGTTAAACGTAGTTATAAGTAGATTAAACACAGTCCGTGCCTGCTAAGTGATCTGCAAAGAAAACCCCACGGCTCTAAAGCGACCTTTAAGGCGAAGATTGTCTCCCAGGTCTTCCAAATATTTATTGTTTCATGCGTTATTAAAGCTCTTCAGAGAAGGAAAAAAGCGGCAGTTGAATTCTCACTGACAAAGGTCAAGCCATTTAGGCAGTAGTTTGCGCTATAATTTAACACAATATTTTAGAGCAACTTTTCTCTCAAAAACGAGAAAAACTTCCTTACGCTCCTTGTTCCATTCGCACGTAACTGTGACTGCTAATTACTTCGCTAGTTAGCTTTGGATGTACTGATTTGCTGGCTTCTGCCATGTCTAGTACCCCTACTTTAGTGCGGAATACAAATCTGCCGTTACGTAGCATCCGGAATATAAAGCCCACCTCTATGGTTGTTCTTATAAAATTCCACAGTCCAGCCTGGAGTGCTGTCTCCGATGTTTTTTCTCCTGAACAATTTGAGCCCAACGAAGTTGTGAAAGTTTTACACTATGTTCCGCAAGCTTTCACGTTTTGCAGAAACACACACCAAAAAACCAATGCTCCATTTAATGCAAAGGGCCACGCAAAGCCGATCTGTGAATTACGAAACAAAAATTCGCATCTTGGGTAGTTTCTTCCATACTTATTGACAAAAACCACAGAAAGGCACAGTGGAAAATGAAATAACAAAGGGGAGCGCCTGCATTCCCGCCGAAGGCGGAAAGATGACAGTCTTATAGAGATTTTTTGTGGCCTCAAAAGCTCTTAAATAAAGAGTTTATATTCAATTTTTGCAAGAAATGAATATATCGTAGACATACCCGAATTTAAACACTTATTGCTTCTCGTTTCAGCTGCGACGTGTTGGCAGGACATGATGACACATATATTTCAACGTCAGACCCGTCTGGGGATGTCTTCCCACACTGCTGTCCCATGTTCACACCGAGTAAAAAATTGTCCAACTAATAAAGACTCTGCAGCACTGCACTACACCGACTGACTTACTTCTGCTGCAGTGTTTGTTTCGTCATGCTATTCTGTGACGTTCATTCTTCCACGCAGTATTCTTTATCATCCTCAAGCACGCCGAGCGACCATTTTCTGCTAGACAGTAGACGAATTTCACCCCTTCGCTGCATGCAGCAAGCGAATCAGCAAGGTATATAATCTCATGAGTTTACATTCGAACCATGATATATCGAACTGGAAGGGAATATCGAAGAGTTGTATATATTGTGAGCCACCGCTGAAACATAAGTCGTTATTCTGTAACAGCCTGGCACTCCTGACAACCCAGCCGAGCGAGGGTGATAATAGATAGGTAAGCATGAAAGGTCAGAAAGTTTGCGCAACACGCTCAAACAACTCTACCCACCAAAGAACTGGGTAGCCAGGCCGTGATTTAGACGGAAAAGAGGCGTCGGCGTGGGAATTCATGCACAAAACGTGAAAGACCTCTTATGAGCGCCGAAGACGATCGACAAAGATTTGCCCGGGGAACACGCCGTAGTTCAAGCGAGATCCATATATATAGGTTTTGCGAGAACATGAAGTACTTAGTGCTTAAATGAGTATACAGGGTGTTTCACCTAAGACTTTCTGCCATTTTTAAAAATAAGCTATTTGAATTAGATGCGCGCTTTTTCTGGCATAGCATTGTCAGCGGTGTAGTACATCATAATTCAACTAAGACGGGCTAACTAGCAGGCTTGTTAACCAATATTTAATAGTTAACTTTTTAACTATTACCGTTGGGCTCCTTAATTATTTAGAGGCATGCAGCCCACCGTAAGTAATGTCCATATCCGTTTTTAGAATTTCGAGAATGCGATTATCCTCGGCGCTGTGGCCCAACAAATTTCGCCTACATCGCGCCAAAATACATGCATTTTCCCCGGCATTTTCGCGATACAGAAGCACATTTGTGTCCGGTCCATGAAGTGAACATTTCGGGAATTTTCGGAGAACAAGGTTTCAGGGAAGCTTAAGGAGCCCAATTTACAGGCTAATGATTCTAAAACATATTCATAGGTTGCTCTTTGTTTCTGAGAGTGGGTGCGCTGCGATGAAGCAAGGAGAAATGCCCTCATCATATGCCCGTTCATCGGCCTGTGGTAGCTGTTCATCTCAAGGCATGACGAAATGAATATGTATGATATAAAAGCAAAGTGCAAGCAGTTTCGTGAGTTTATCTCATTTCCCGTGAATCGTCCATCATGCTTATTTTGATATTTCGGCAAAGCGGGTTTTCCCGCATGTAGAACTTGCAATTCTTGCACCATCTGACTGGTTTCCGTCCTCGCGTGCCGGAACCGTTCCTTGTTTTCAGCAGTCAGTGAAAAAATGCTGCAGGAGCACTTTTCGAAGCAGGTTAATACTGCGGAAAGCAACCTTAATAAAAAGGGCATGCTGGCAGGAACACCGACATAAAAATGGGAAACTATTTGCTTACTTTTTCTGCCCGGACACTAAAAGACGTCTCGAATAATAAAAGCTGATTAGTCTTCCTAACTACCAGCTCCAAATTTGGTGAGGCCGTCATGATTTCCGCTGTTCTTGAAGAGACTAAAGAGTTCATGATGAATTGAAAGTGTCACTGCTTAGCTTTAAAGATGAAATGACAATTAATCGCATGGTAATGGCGGTGACCAGCGCGAGCTGGTTTAATTCGTGATTTTGAAATTGTTTTAGTTGCTTTGAATGCTTCTTTCACGCCCGAGTAGGCAATTGTGTCGAGCGGTGGGTCATGCCAATTTTGTTTTCATTTTTGTTTGCCTCAGCCACTTAAGTCACGTCACGCATGAGTGTCGTGCCGACATTTCGGGATGGTGGAGGGATGGTGGAGATTGGTGGTGGTGGCTACAGGCTTCAGAAGAAAGGGGTGCGCGGGTCAAACGTCGAATATGTATTTGTACCGGTGGGTGCCCTGAAGTTATCTCATTGGAGGGTTCTTCCGAGTGTTGGTGGCTGCACACACACACACGCACTACCCAAGGTTGGACGCTGCACACGCACGCGCACACGCGCGCACGCACTAGAAACTCGTGCTCGAATGCGTCAGAAAAGACGTAAGGGAAACTCTGCACAGTCCAACAGAAGAACTAGCGAATTCATCGTGGCTCAGTGGCTAGGACGCTCAACTATTTAGCCGGAGTACCCAGGTTCTAACTGGACCACGGCGGCCTCGTTTCAGTGGAGGCAATACGCAAAGGCGCACGTGTGCTTTGCGATGTCAGTGCACGTTAAAGATACCCAGGTGATCGAAATTTTTCTGGAGATCTCTACTACGGCACCTCTTTCTCTCTTTCTTCTTTCACTCTCACGTTCCTCCCTTCCCTTACGGCGCGGTTCAGGTGTCCATAGAGATTCTTTTCCCAAAAGCCAAACCAAATCATATCAATCCGTCGTTTAATGCAACCTTACAAAGTTAAGTTCCGAACACCGGACCTTCAATTGATTGCAGACAATCAGTTGAAAGCCCACTTTTTCAAGACGCATGAACGGACTGTCGGCTAATTCTGTAGACTGTCAGAGCACTGAGGTGCGTCTGGGAAGTCGGTGTGAATGCTGTGAACATTCTTTAGAGTCCCCTCTCTCCACTACAAAAAAAAATGTGTTTAAAAGTACCTAGCAGAACTTTTTAAAACCGCAACGACTAGGAAACTGAAACCGCAGCTGGGTTTCGTCCAAACAATGCCATTGGGCCGAACTAACCTATGCCATACGGATACCGCCCCAAAACATTTTGTGCGTGTTAATTGGCAAAACTGGGACGGTAAGAGACAGCTTTGGTCATTATTCTTCTGAACTAACTATATTCAAGAATGAAGTTTTATCCTTCAGCCAATGCAAAGCGAATATCGACGAGCGCGCCAACCTATGACGTCACACACGCAAGGTTGCCCGTAGTAATCTTCCCGATTGTGGCCACAAAATTTTGTGTTTCAAAATTGATCTGCGCTGCATCGAGACGGCACTCGGCGGTGAAATTTGGCACTAATCAGGAGAAAACTGCGATTAACTTACCCTGAAAGTTTCAGCGAAATTCTTTTCGGTACAACAAACGTCCCAGTTGTCAAAAGAACGCCACGCAGATCAAGTTGCAGTTTGTGCAGCGGGGATCGAGTCTGAATTGCCCAGAGGGACAAAAAGCGCGAAATTTTCTTTCACCTGCATACCGAAATTTCTTGTCCTACATGGTAACTTGACTGGAATTATTCCCTGGTCTGCATTCTTTCTTTCTAGACGCATATCGCCAATATGTGCGACATCATCTCAACAAGAAGGGTCGTGATGGGGAGCAGCTCAAGACATTGAATAAACATCTCACACCGATGCTGTGGGATATGCTGTAAATTAAGGAGGACGATTACTCAAGTAATTGGAGTGGTCCAAGCTAATTGTTATACAAGCAACCTCTTTAGACGCTAGTGGTGGAACAATGTTACGGTGCATATTTGCAAAAAATTATTGATTCAAATCCCAAAAGGTTGAGGCGCATCACAATATTGAGTATTGCCCATGCTTGGGGCCAGGCGTCATGTGACGGTCAAATTCCGCTCCGTGAGGTTTGCACCTGAACCATGATGTTTGTGAACCTAGTGGGGCGAAAGACCATGCGCATGCCTAATGCGCCTATTGCAACCTGCAAAATTGAACGTTGGAACAGGCGGTGATAAGCGGATTAAACCAAATGTACATGCGCGTGGCCGTTCTCTGTGCGCAGGCCAGACGCGGACCTAATCAAGCGCGAATAAGTGTGCGTCATATGACACCTGGTACACCTGGCCCAACTTTAGGACATGTGTATCTACCTTTAGAAGCCGTTCTTGCAGCATATCATGTGTATATAAGTCTACAACAGCTCATAACACATAGTTATGCAACATTACATAACCTAGTTTTGTGATGTGGGATTATGCACTCATGTGCATCTCGCGTCTGTATTATACACTCCACGTAGGTCCACAATCCCGTTGATCGAAGATCACGTAGGTCTACATTTACCTCAGCCTATAATCAAGTAAGTCTGTGATCACGTTGGCCTACGATCCGTAGGCGTACGACTGCGATCACGTAGGTACACGATCATGTACGTTTACGCAGCACTAATTGCATACAGAAGTCTCGTAGACATCTTAAATATTTTTTCCGCAGGGGGCCCTCTTAAGGTGCGTAAAACGGTCCTACAATTCCATATTGCGCTACACTAATGCCCCCAATTACCTGTTTAGCCGATATTCGCCTGAAGCCTCACCTTGAAACCCTAGCCTCGATCCGAAAGCGAAATGAAACATGATGAGGCGCGCGCACACCTACTTCCCACTTGGCCAAGTCCTCTGAATCAGCTAGAATTTTTTGCCACCCACTTAATACAGCAGCAATCACTGTTAACATGCAAGTGGGCACGCAGAATACTAAAAGCAGTTCCACCGACAATGCCCATAGCATGCGTAACGTTAAATGTGCCAAAACTTTAAATCCAGACTAATATTCCTGATAACGAACAGACACTGGGGAAGCCCTGTATCACTTGTAAGAGATCTTCGAAGACATGTCATCCGAATTCTCTGAACATAGACGTGACTACACAGACTTAGGGGGTCCAGCCGCTTCGCCTTAACGCATGGGTGAACAGCTGAAGACTACGTCTCGGAGTGTGACCTAGTGTTTCGAAAACAATTACGGTGACAATGGAGACAGCGACCGTCACAAGGGGAAACATATTGGTAATTTCTTTTGAAAGGAGTTTTTCTTTTTTTTTTCAGAATCCTGCACGCAATGAACCGCGTACGCGCTCATAATGAGCTGCAAACAACTTTAACGAGAAAAAGAACGAAAATGCAGCGCCGGTCATGCTTGGCTAGTTTCTCTGGGCGCTTCTCAGAAGTAAACGCACAAGCCTTTGCACCGGCGCTTATAAATAGTGGAGTAAGAGCACGCAGTCACATCACTTTGAATTCGGAGCTAACAAGTTGAATCCCAATTTTTCGTCCTGCTTCTAAACTCAACTTCATACTCTCAAAATGCGTGCGCTTGTGGCTTCATTGTGTACCCTCATCGCTTTCGCGACCGTCATCTGTGACATTCAGGAACACGGCCATTCGTACCTGACGAGGAATGTGACTGTCGAGAACGGTACGTAACGGTTACTTTTTCGGTAACTGTTTGAAACGGAGACTCTGACCAGAGCTGATAATGGCGACCGTTCTAGCAGTAATGTGACAAACTCGATTTTTGTGCTCCATACCAAAGCGTTCTTCCTTAGTAGGGCCCCTGTCGTTAATCTCTAGGCTATAGGTGAGCGGGCGTTATTTTTGCGTCATTCTCACGTATTTACTAAACGCCTCAAAAGAAAGTGACCTTAACTGAAGTTCACCTGTACTAGCCTTTTTTTTTTTGTCTCTTTGTGGCAGGTGACACCCTGAACAGTGTTTTCTTCACCGTTAGCGCAATCGTAGTGTTCTCAAAATACGTAAATTATTGCAGAAACAATGTCAAAATATGCTTAGATTTCATACATTATTAGTCGCAGTTAGAAGTTAAATAAGGAACATTTCTGAGGTTTTCTGTCGCTAATACATGTCACGGTTTATGTTTCAACTCGAATGGATTCGATTTCAAAAATGTCCAGCAGACAGTTTCAATAAGCGCCTAGCATATTCGACACTTTTTCAGTAGCGATAGAACACCATCGTGTCGGTGCTACAGCATTTTTTATATGGAACTAAGGTTTATTTCCAACGTACGTAGAGATCTCCTTGGCATGTGGGTAAAATATTGTCTGTGTTGGAAGCAGTCCATTAAATTTCGTTACTTCAGACATACAGCTTTTCCAGTTGAAAATGATTGTTTGAAACTTTTTCAAAGTTGTTTCCAGAATAGGTATTCTTTACTTTATATATACGGGAACACAATCAGAGTGCGGGGAGCCAGGGTTTTCTTTAATAGTTTTCTTTTATTTTTCTTTAATTGCTTTAGTTATGTTTTCTTGTTCGCTACGCACGCGTGCTGTTTCCTGCGAAGACAGATTCTACATGAAATGCTGAAATGTGCGGAATATGTTTATAGAGTTCCTAGTAATGGCCAGACTACAGCCTGTATGATGCTCTTATGTGTAGAGTTGCTAGATATGCCATAAGGTACTTTTTCATGCCGGTTTTCTTGACTATTCTGTGCTTCACTAAGAATAGACAAAAAGCGTGTAGACGACATGGAATTTGGAAAACCAAGGGGTTTCGGCTAATGCGGAAAGTTATCGTACATAGCGAAAATAAACTAAAAGGCTCGACTTTCTGGCAGACGCTGCGGAAGAGGGGATGGCCAGAGATTTAGGTTTGATTGAGTGTACACTGCACTATGCTCTCTGATATTCATAATTTTAAAGGGATGCGAACGAAGCGGATCCATTGCATTGAGCAATAAGGTGTGGGCTGTTAGGCGAGATAGCGCTTATGATAAGGCAGACCGATAAGACGGCAACAAAGAAGAATTCTACCTGTTTCTTTTTAATTGAGTGTACAAAAGCTAATCGTCGGTACCAGTTTCACCTTCTCTGGCTTATTTATTTGATAGATGTAATACAGAAACGAATTTGGTGGTTAACTGAGTGCTTTAGAGCTCTTTTTCCTCGAGCTTTTCGTCACTGCGCATACGCAGTGTTTTGATTTCATTTTTTTCGCACCTCTCGCCGTGAAGAAAGTTGTAGTGATTTCGAAAATTGCTAGCACTTTTGCTAAACGTGTTCTATCTTCACTGGCTGACATTAGAAAACATTGCTTCTGAAGCGCATGGAAAGCATTGCCAGTTTTGCGTAAAAAAAGTGCTGCCAGGAATTTATGCTGGTTAATCTTCGTGCAGGCGCCTGCATCTTCGAACGTAACACGCTTCCTGATGGTGAAACCAAGGCACTGCACGACCCTTGCGTCATCGCCACCTGCTACGCTGCGAGGCGCGAAGTGAACGCCACTCTGTGAGTACTGCGCATTTCGGAGTGCAACACTGATCAATGCCCAAAAGATTACAGAATGCGGGCTCACAAAATAATATTTTTTTCTCTGCGTGGCTACCAAGCTGGTGTGATCGCCTCCAGCGTTGAACCAGGCATATTTTCTCACGGTTCCACGTTTTTTGAGTTAAGTAGGCATGGCAGACCGCATACAAATATTTTTTTACCTGCTCCCGAAGTCCATAACGCTGGAACAACAGGTGTTTAAAATATTTTGGTGCATTTTTTGGCAGGCCCTTTCTTCTCGCTCCTTCCCTTCGCTCTCTCTTTCGCCCTCTTCTATCACAGGTCTGTTAGGAAAACAACAAGAGTCTCACACTTTCGGACCCTTCGTCTTCAAATATTTGGAAACAGCTTTTCATCAAGCGCTTTTTTTAGTGTAGCATTTCCTAAAAAAATTTTTGTAACAAGTAGTAGGCGAGGATATTTCCTATACAGAGAAGTTTGAATGGAATCTGGTTCTTCCATTCAAATTACTTTTTTGCAATTAATGCTTAACGCGACAACCATCCTCTGGTACCTAGGAAAGTCTAGGGGAATGTGTGTACTTTGGTATTTTCTGCTATTGATAAATGGAGAATTAACAGTGCAATCTTTTCTGCCAGAAAGATAATAATTGAAAAGTAGAGCAAAAGGAACAACATGCCTTTTGTGGGTTCCGAAACCACGACCTCCCCATACCACGTGTGGTGCTCTACCAACTGAGCTACGTCGGGGTTGGTGCAGTATTCACTGTGGCGTGTATATATGCTGCATCAAACCTGTAATAAAAATTGGAGAAAAATGAACGCACGCGTGCGTTAATTATTTCCTTTATTTTGTTTCAGGTGCCAAAACTTCGGTGTCGACCCAGGCTGCAGGGTTCAGTGGACCCCCGACGGTGTCTATCCTCAGTGCTGCCCAAGACAAGTGTGCGATGGCACGAACTGAGTCGAATGCCTCTCCGCTTCATGCACCTCTGCACTCGGCCGCCAAGTGCAAAGAGTCTTAAGCGTCTAAGTGGTTCAACAGGAAACTCAATTGTCCGCAAAAAAATGATCAAACTTTTTATAGCTCAATAAATTGTTCTCAAAAACATATAAGCCTCGTAAATGTTAATGCTGAATTTACAGGTTTTGTTGCCGCCTCAGCATACGCAGCCAATTGAAGGGAAAAATATCACGCCCTCTATTTACAGAAGGAGTCTAAACAATCTCGATTCAGAACCGCAGTGTTTCATCTATGCTAATTTGAAAAAATATATTTTAAAAAAGTGTTCGAACAAACGTTCAGCCAGACCTTCAGGAAGCAAGCATCACATGAAGCCGATTCTGTAGGCAAGCAAGCCACATCAGTAAAATTCGTCCCGTGTGTTTCTGGGCGGGCATGTCCCAGAGCTTACTATTTTTTTGCCTCTTCATGACAGCAGCGAGGATGAGAGCGTGTCTTTTGTTTTCAATCGTCCATGTCTTTCTCGGTGCTTTACGTCAAACGCAGTTTTCTAACTGGTCAGACCCATACCTAAAGAGAGATCTATTGCCTTGCCGGACGACTATCGAGTGAGGCGCAAATCCTCATATCTTGACAACTGGAGCAGGCGGTTCCACGGAAACAAGGAAGGTAGCCTACATTGTTCCAACTCCCCTTTAGTTTAGCCTGGCATTGAAAATAAGTGGTTTTCAGGGGCTTACTTTGTGAGTATTTTTCTTAATCAGTCGCTTCTAATGGCTTTTTCTTCATGCTTAGAAGAGAAAAAAGCGTTTCAGTCAAATTTGACCCCGAATAAGGCTACTTCGCGACTACAAATCAGCAAGAGGTCGTCCCACGTACCATCAATCCACGTGCACACATCGTCGAGAAACATAGCCGTCTGTATAATTTTGTCGTTGAACAGGCCGTAAAGGGAAGCAGTTGAAAAATTATGACCATTTCGTTTCCCTACCTTTTGGCTAACACAATCATCACGATCAGCATATAGGTTGATGATGATAATTATGCTACCGAAAGGTTTTCCGTACTAGAAGAAGACGATGCAGAACGCAGACGAAATGACCGCAGGTGGGCTGAGCTCGTTTTTTCATCGCATTTACACAACTTATAATTATACTCTGGGGACATCAATTTCAGATATTGCAAATCACTGCCATCTTTCCGGTAGTGACAATTCTCTCCAGTTAAATGCACTGATTTCAAATTTTTGTTCCCTCTCAATGGTATCATCTATGCTCGCACAGCTGGTTGCTAGCTATTCCTTCTCAGCTACTCTTACTGAAGCTAAAGCTTCACTGCAGGACCTCGGGCTTTAATCGCGGTCCGTGTAATTTTACCTTCAGCAGAGTTAGAGGTGAAACCATGAAAAATATAAAAATAAATTGAATGAATATGCATGACCGGGAGTCGAACCAGCGGCTGCGCGGGCAGGTCTCCTTTAAAGGTGCACTGAAGAGGAATCTGAACTCGTCCTTTTGCCGCGGGAACTCAATCTACACGTTCCTAGCTTTCTTAGAAACTGCGATTTACTGCCCTGTGTTGCCTATTTCCCTAATTAAATCGAATTAACGTCCGGCTCCCGCCTTTCTTTTTTTACTTCTCTCTCGTACGGTGGGCGGAGTCGACCCACGCGTGGAGTGCCTTTCACCCAGTCCCGTGGCGGCTTGCCGCTCTGCCATCGGCGGAGTAATACGTAGTAGTCCGTAGTAGCAAATAGGCCGCGTGTATTTTTATTTCTGCGGGCTTATTTTCGGTTATATTATCTGCGAATGAAACTATTTATTCATGGAAACCTAAAAAACAAAATAAAGCGAAAGCAAAGCCTGCATGGGACTGGGTGAAAGGCGCTCCACGCGTTGGTCGACTGCGCCCACCGTACGAGGAAGAATTAAAAAAAAAGGCGGGAGCCGGACTTCAATTCGATTTAATTGGGGAAATCGGCCACACATGGCAATAAGTCACTGTTTCTAAGAAGGCTAGGAACGTGTAGATCGAGTTCCCGCGGCTAACAGACAAGTTCAGAATCCTCTTCAGTGCACCTTGAAGGGCCGCTCAGCGTGACCAATAGGCTACTTTAAAAAAAAAATAGCCCACTAGGCTATCGCCGCTGCCAACACGCCTCGTGTTAAACTGCACCCCACTCTCCCGCTGTGCATTGGAGAGCGTCGTATTCATCAACTTCCATCTGCTCCGTCTCGCGGCACTGCCTGCTCACCGTCGTCTTCTACGTAGCACAAATCCGTGCTTTCGCTCCCATTCGAATGTAGCAAGCATTCTCTGTAGTTTTTTTTGACTTCATACTCGGTTTTTTTTTTGTAGCCTTACAGCTGTAATTGTTTGTGTTTAAAATAAACACTACTATAGAAACCTCAGATTCTGGCTCTATATTCTCTTTAATTTGTCCTCTCTGCCAAGAAACGCATAAATAGATCAAACCTTGTCCATTTCTCTTTCTTAAACTATGGCGCCTGAGTACACGTGGCCGTCGTTGGCATAACAGTAGAGCCGCTCTTGAATAGCAATTTGAGTGGCGCTGCTCCGTTTGTGCACGTAGCGCCCCCGCGAAAGCGACAAAGTCGAGTCCTGACCCTTACTGCAGCTATCTGCTGAGGCAATACGCGCATGCTGCAATTCAGGCAGCGACCGCACAATTGTCGCCGCACGGGTCTGGTTCATCGATCATTTTACAATGCAAAAAGAAAAGTACGCCTTTGTCCGCATGGAGTCCTCCGGTGGACTAAGGACAGAGTGGATAGTAGCGCCGCATGAAGTATCCCCCAAAGGTATTCCTGTTAACGTTCTAGCACAGCGCATCAAATGACTAATAAATTTTAGAGAATTCCAATACAATTCGGTTTAGCATTCACACAATAAATATCAAATAGGTATTGTATTAGGCAAAACAGTATTGCACCTTGTTGTATTTGTTGACTGGTCCGGCTGATAGGGTTTTTTTGTAACTGCTCTGCGTATAACTCGTTCCCTGAATTTATGCAGGCTAACAACATTCCTTATGTTGATCCTTTAATCAGCAAGATCAGCTCACATTTCCTTCCTTGCCTTTAGAAACAAAATCTAGCAATTAACGCCTTGTTCATTTTGTTGCCTTCAATGGCCAGGCATACTCGCCACCGTCATCGTTAAACATGAACGCAGTGCTTGGCATACACAATTATATTTCAGTTTTCATTTTCTCCTTCCAGGGTGTTCTACCAGAATGATTCTGTATTGCCGTTTGTGCCGCAATTATGTATAACCAATTTGTTTGTTCTGTATGATATTCCCCTTACACTACTTTTAACTGATCTGCAGGTAAACAATATAAACAACTATAAGCTCTAAGGTTACTATTCCAGAAAGGGCACGTCCGATTCAACATGTACATTTCCTTTCAAAAGTAAGCAAATTTTTAGCGTAAGAACAGAAATAAGATGCGCGTAAGAACAGAAATTAGAGCCTTGCGACAGGGTCACCCTCGTGTCCTTGCCGTCTTTAATCAAAGAAAGTCACGGCCTCATCAGGTCATTTCCATCAGAGCCAAGACACAAAATCTCTTCTTTCACGGTGAGGGTGGCCATTGGTAGACAAACTTTATGCAAAATTTTCGACCCCTTCCGGCAATCGATTTTTGGTAATTATTGAACTCCCATTGCAGTCCCGGGTTCATCTGAGGTTCGGACTTCTTTTCGCACAAGTAATGATAACATTGTTGCTAACAGTTTTGATCATCGAAATTGTAATAATAACAGCAATTGATTTGATGAGAAAATATATCTGCTACCGCTGAAAGCTAGCAACAAATTTGTAAAGCTAACAGCATACGTTTGAGTGGGTTTTGTGAAATTCGTTCATTATAATTTCAATTGCAATTTTCATTTTTGGATGGTCAAAAATCTCTGAGCAAAGAACTAAAGGCCGATAAGACTGCCTGAAGGGGCTCCGAGCAGATCACAATCTAATCACAGGATACTGGTACTAATTTTCGCACTCAAGACAAACTTGGTTCTGTATTTCGTCTCTTCATGTTTACGCATTGGTTGTCCAGTGAAGTGTACGCATACTTTACGTGTACTACGTTCATTTTCAATGGTGTTTTGTGGGTGTATTCTGTAGTTTTTTTAGTTTTAATGGTTTGCTTTTTAGCATTGTATTATGGCATTAAGTGTTTCGCATTTCTACATTCTTATGTTTTCCATTTGCTTCCCAGCTGAATCAACATAACTGCATATTGCACTTGATAATGAGATGTCGTCCGGAAAGTTTACACTTCAGGGCATTGTTCGGTAACGCTAAAAACCCTGCGTGTTAAATGTGTCCGCACATTGAAATAAATAATGTTATAATGATAATAAGAATCTTTCTCTGTTAAATGCCGAGGCGAGGCCCCAGAATATCTCCAACGCCAAAGTTTTATTCAGTCCTTGGCCTTTTACCTTAACATGGCGCTATTTACTCTATCCTACAACTGAATGATCATGCTTTGCAGTTCTTGTCCTGAGTGGCTTAGCAAGGCGATGTCATCAGCGAATCGCAAATTACTCAGGTATTCTCCATTAAGTCTTATCCCCAACTCTTCCCATTCCAGTCCCCGGAATACCTCCTGTAAGCAGGCAGTGAAGAGCATTGGCGAGATCGTGTCTCCCTGCCTGACACCTTTCCGTATTGGAGTATTGGAAAGTAATGTTCAACAGCCTAGCAAGGGAACAGCAGTTCGCAATTGGTAGCGAGGTGCTGGAAGTAGTAAGAGAATATGTCTACTTAGGGCAAGTACTGACCGCAGATCCGGATCATGAGAGGGAAATAACTAGAAGAATAAGAATGGGGTGGAGCGCATATGGCAGGTTCTCTCAGATCATGAATGGTAGCTTATCAATATCCCTGAAGAGAAAAGTATACAACAGCTGTATCCTACCGGTACTCACCTATGGGGCAGAAACGTGGAGGCTAACAAAGAGGGTTCAGCTTAAGTTAAGAACAACGCAGCGAGCTATGGAAAGGAAAATGATAGGTGTAACGTTAAGAGATCGGAAGAGGGCGGAGTGGGTGAGGGAACAAACGCGGGTTAATGACATCTTAGTTGAAATCAAGAAGAAGAAATGGGCTTGGGCAGGGCATGTAATGCGAAGGCAAGATAACCGCTGGTCCTTAAGGGTAACGGAGTGGATTCCAAGAGAAAGCAAACGTAGCAGGGGACGGCAGAAAGTTAGGTGGGCGGATGAGATTAAGAAGTTTGCGGGGATACAGTGGCGGCAACTAGCAAAGGACAGGGTTAATTGGAGAGACATGGGAGAGGCCTTTGCCCTGCAGTGGGTGTAGTCAGGCTGATGATGATGATGACAACTGAATGTCATCGAGTAGTAACAGAAATCCACACCAGCAATTTAACCGACCTACTCAGCCTTTACGTAGTGTTCACCATGGTGAAATCTTTTGTAGGCCTTAAGGGAAAGACGATGTGTGCACGGGCAGATGTCCGGAGGCTGCTCCCATTATTTTTCCTTCCGCCATTCAACTCAGAAGAATAGAGGGCGCTTTCCACTCCGCATACAAAATACACGATTTCTTGAATGTGGACGATTACATACCTCTCTTCGATAGCAAATCGATCAATTATTTTTTCTATAAAAGTTCAAGAAATTCCTGTTTCCTAGTTCACTTCATCTAGCCTCACTCTCACCACTTATAGCCCTGTTAACCATGACATGTCTTCTTAGAACGAATGTTAATCTTAAACCATTGCTATATCTAATTCCTAGACGCGCCTCGATCAAGAGAGGTTTTTTTTTCTCATTCGTCCCCTTAAAACTTTTCAAAAATGACCAACGATCACTGCGCTGAGAAATTCTATAGCGAGATTTTTTTTCCCATCATATGTCAGTAGCTTCCAATCACAGGTAGGATATCTAGAAAAATCAGGCTATATCCCGTTCTTAATTACTAGCTCCACGGCGACTCTCTTAGAGGGGATTGGTAAAGGTCATCGAAACTTCAAGAGCTGCAAGCAAACCTCGAACCTCGAAAAGTACATTTATTCTTTAAATTCAGAGCGTGTTCCACAGGCTGAAGAAACCCGCAGGGTACGCTCCTTCACAGGGAACCACCTTGCAGGTCATGGGAAAAGGAAGAACAGGACACCACGAAGCATCAAAACTCCTTCACCGACAGTACCTTTACTGAAATTTCGTATAAGTTTAAGCTGTGAGAAATCTCATATAACGTAAACTATGCGGTGCGTCTTCGCGAAGACTCGAGCAAGGTGCTAACTTTGAACGTCTTGAGAAGAAACCACGCATGGCATGCTGACGCATAGGTTTGCACCTCTTTACAACATTTCTGTGCGCCGGAGCTACACCGATTGCACATGAAGAGTAAGCTTTGAGTAATTGAAGAAGAATTAAAAACTAAATGATTGTCTTCTATCAGATTTCAGCAGGATGGCACCAGTCAACTAGATCTGTAAACAATTTCTGGTGAGCTTAGACGGCAGGTAGCACTCCCCTCGTATCTCTTCTCTTGCTGTTTCGTTCTTTGGTGTAGGTTTCCACCTTTTTTTATTTTTCAGCTTCCTCTTCTGTCTATTTCTGACCAAAAACAGCCCAGGGCTTTTCAATGCGGTTTAACGGTTTAACTTGGCTTCTGTTGTGATCCCTTTCATTCCTTTTTCCAGGGCCCAGCGAGAAAAATTAAAAACAAAAAAATTCCTCTGCATCTTTTTATGGTTTCCCTTCCTGTCCTCCTTTCCTTATTATCAGCTTTTTAACCCTTTGAGGGTCGAATTATTTTGAAGAAAACTTTTCCAGGTGGTCAAATTACTTTATTACGGATCTTGAATCTACAAAATGTATATAATGGAGAATAAAGAGTGAAAAAAAATTAGGAACAGTACTTTGGTGACAGCATCACTCACAACTGGAAAATGTTCAATAGAATAGAATAGCAACGGTGATAAGCAAGCTAAGAGCAGCACCAATAAAGATAGAAATCAACTGTCGCCGCCTCTGCAAAACAGTGCCCACAAAGACAAAACACGTTTCGCGCGACTCCGTTGCGATCCCGCGGCGGAATCGAAACCGCGTAGGCGCGTTGCCACAGAGGGCGAGAATGCCTCGCGAGCAACGGTGATAAACAAGCTAAGAGCAGTGCCAATAAAGATAGAAATCAACTTCGGCAGCCCCTGCAAGATAGTGCTGACAAAAAGAAAACTCAAATTTCGCGCGACTCCGGTGCGATCACGCGGCGAAACCAAAACTACAAAAGGGGTGTTGCCGCAGTCTGTGCCGCCGCGCTAAAGCTAGACATAAGTTCTGCTTATCTCCGTAAGAAGGCAGCACAAAATTCAAACACTTCTTGTAAGTCCTAAGAGGTGGCAGCACCCCCCAGTGAGCACGCATTGTTCTTTTGGCGCAAAATTTCAAACGGAAGATCGAAACCGTACCCGTACGACAAAGACCTTGCGGAACAGAAAACCGCCGCCGTACATATACGGCAAAAACCTTCAAAGGGTTAAGTGCACTACTCGCCATGTCTCCCATTACTAGCTCTTTCACGGGGCCGCCATTTCTATGCAAATTTTAACTCGGTGTTTGTTGAATAGGGAGTCCTTTTCCCGGGCCTCTTCTCACTGCGTTCAAGCTCTGCCTTCGCCGTTACTCAAATACAGAAACACATGCTTTATGCACAGTGCACTCAATAACGCCGCTTTTGACAAAGGCAACAACTGCCCCCTGTCAGGTAGGAAGATCTCTTGTCTTGTTGACCTTCGGCTGAATTTTGGCCTTGCGGTCTTTAGGAACTTGTTTATTTTGTCTGCCCCTCATTTTTTTTCATGTTTTTTAGGAGCACAAACATGGCTACTTCAATTACGCCGTTTGCGGAATGAGCTTTTTTAGTTTTAGCCAACATCTTTTCTATGTCGCCGCTTCCTTTTTCTGTTTCTAAGCGATGTTTTTCATTATCATTGTGATTCAAGCGACAATGCTCGAAGAAGCGCAGATGTTGTGTCATATCGACCCTACCTGTTGTAGCCAAGGATTGTTTGGCGCCCATATTTTACACCACGTGTCCAGAAGGAAGAAAGCAAAGACGCCATTGCAGATGTCGTGGCGGATATAAAAGAAAGACATGCTTTGGCCCCAGAGGCATCGCACAGCTTAGCCGGCAGAACGAATCAATTCCGGTTTTTTTTCCAGTTGCCGTCTGAAACGTCTCCTACTGCTCTGGTTAAAGTGCAGCAGAGAAGCCATATTTAACGAACTGTCAAAATCGCAGTTTCTTTACCAAGATGCTTGTTTCTTACACAAAAATAGTATTAGCTGTCCTGGCTACTGCACTTCTCATTACGTGCGTGGAGGCAGCATATAGTGTTAATGTCCGCATGTACAAGGGTGAGTTCATTTCCGTTCATACTACCCCTCATATGTCGTCATTCCTTTTACTACTAACTCTGGATATATCGGCGAAACAGTGTTGTCAATTTTGACTTCCTTCCATGCGTAAAACTCTTGACTAGTGCTTGGACCATAACTCGAAGTTTTCTGAAATTAACACACACATTCATTTTAGTGCCTTTGTTTTACTTCAGTTCTGTCTTATTACGAGAGCACCTTCAGGCAGGTGACATAGCTAGAGAGGGCCTTCAATGCCTTTTCATCCAACGATAAAACTAACAGCATTCTGCAGCGGCAAATGATTTTGTAGCGCTAAAGAAAACAGATAGCGATATAACTTTTTCTCTCGAAAAATCACAAGGAAAACCTTGGTATCTGAAGCCTTCTGCTCAACAATGAAATAAGCACCAGAATTCAAGCTAAAAGATTTCACCGGTAGTTTACCGCTTTAGGAATTAAAAAAAAGGATAAAAATGAAGAGCCCTTTATGGGTTCCGTCTCAAACGCAATCTTCTGCTCATGTTTTGCATCTCGACAGAATGCGGACAACAGCACAAGTACGATTGCACCAGTCTTCACAGTGGACCATGTCACTTGTTTATTGTATTTATTTTCTTTTTTGCCTGTTATCTTCTTTCAGCTCTGCAGCTTAAGTTCTCATTTCCTGGCGAACTGTTCCTCGTCCTTTCGTTTCCTCTGACAGCCTTCTCACAATGAACGCGTTTTTTCGTCCTGTGGGCAATTCTCGTGTTTTCATTTACAATATTTTCAACAAACTTTCCGCAACTATCTCTGCTGCAGCTGCCATACTGTTTTCACTCTTTCCACGTTTTGCCATCTTATCTCTAATCCATGCCAGCACTCGGAGCCTCCATACTTAGAGAAAAATTTGCTCAAGTTCACACTCGTTACATTGGCACCCTGGCCACTTCACTTCCCCTTCCACAGGATTTTCTTCCCAGAGTAAAGATTTAATAACATTATTGTCACCCATACTGTACCCACGGCAGGGAAAAGGCCTCTTCCATATTGCCGCCGCGGTGGCTCAGCGGCTATGGTGCTCGGCTGCTGACCCAAAAGACGCGGGTTCGATCCCGGCCGCGGCGGCTAGAATTTCTTTGGAGGAGAAATTCTAGAGGCCCGTGTACTGTGCGATGTCAGTGCACGTTAAAGAACCCCAGGTGGTCGAAATTTCCGGAGCCCTCCACTACGGCGTCTCTCATAGCCTTAGTCGCTTTGGGACGTTAAACCCCATAAACCAAACCAAACCAGCCTCTTCCATATTCATGCGATACACATCGTCCTCTGCCAGCTTCGGGCACCTTTTCCTCGCAAACTTCCTAATCGCAATGGCACACCTGACTCTCGATTGTTCCTTGCTATGCTTGCCTTCTCTCTCTCAATTCATTCGTTATCCTTAACGACCATCTTGCCATCGCATCAGATGCCCTGCCCACACCATCTACTTGATTGTGCTGGAATGTCAGTAGCTCGTGTTTGTTGCCTGACCGACTCTATCTGTGTGGCTCGTGCCAGTGATCACAGCAGTTACACTGACGTATACTGGTCTTCTTTCCGCAGCTTTAGCGGACACAGGCTTCGTTGCCCGCAATAGTTCTTTTTATGTTGTTAACCATAATTAGGACCAACCGTGCTCGGGTAAAGCCAGATTTTACCCAATTCTTGCACTCAAAAGAGATAGCAAAAATTGGTCTATAGCCGAGTACTACTTAAAAAGGCGCCACCAAGAGAACTTACGTTTTCCAGGCAGCAAACCTGAACACAGCATGCAAAAAGTAGCGGATATGTCTTGCTTAATCGAGATGGGTGTATTCGGTCCAACTGGCGATCTAGACCTCTTTCAAAATCTGGTGAAGCTCTTTAATTTGAAGGTTTGTTCGGAAAGAGTATTTTAGATGTTAGACGCTGAAAATGCATACTATTCAAAAGTCTCATTAACATCAATGTATCATGGACACAGAAGTGCTGGTTTTTAGATGGGCAATGTAGTCGGGGACATCATTGCAGCGCATGAAAAAAAAATTGATTTTGTGAATAGTTATGTAGTGCAAGATATAATTTTCTTCCTCTTTTTTTCAAAATAATAAGCAACAGAGTTTTTATGCCATGGAAGAAAATTAGCGCTCCTACTATAGCTTTGTTTCGCGCGAAAAATCAGCCGAAAGAGCCCGAATTATTGCAGTTCGGGGTGAGTGACCATTTTTGTACCTGTATTTGAGCTCAGAAAATATCGCTAGGTTCTTTCAACTTCATTTTTCGAAGATACAAAACACAATAACAAAGCACCTCATCAGCAATCCACTTACAATAGGTGTCAGTTTTTCACTAATTTTCTCCGCTTTTCTACCTTTCGTTGATTTCTTTCGGTGCACGTACACATGCACTCACTGAACCACCGCTCTTGTACTGAAATCTTGCTAGCTTATGTGCAGAACACACGAGGGCAAAAGCAGCAAGATAAAGACAAGCGATAGTTACTGTACGAAACTCCTCTGACCAAGTAGATTAAGGCTGATCGAAAAGAGCCTCACCACACCACTAGCGTATCGCGAATGAAAGTCCACTACAAACACACGCAGAGACGTCTGCGTACATCTACAGATAAACAGGAAATTCATAAGATAGTTCCTCAATACAAAGAGCTCATAATATCGGAGCCTATTTGGTAACCCATTCCCCTCCGTATCAATGCCATTGATCCCTCGTTTGCTTTTGTTTTTTTTTACTATGCGTTTCAGGAAACCGCTACAGTCTCCGCATGCTCAGTCCACAACACGTCCACTGTTACAGCGCATATAGTGACTGGTTGCGAATCTCATGCTTACAATAGCTGAATAAAGTAATGGTCGGATAGAAACTAGTTAGACGCAGTGTCCCTGACCTACTTTCTATTACACGACGTACGCACCGCAAGGGAAGAGTTAGGAACTTATCGAGGCCCATAATAACTGGGATCAACTGCCAAGCATTACCAAGAGCCCCTTGAAATGACAATTTTAAATTGCCGTTCAAGTTTTAAGCCCACTAACTAATTGGAGGAATATAGGAAAACGAACTTGAGTTACTTTGCCAGGAGTATGAGTGCACCTTTAACGAAGTTGTACAATCAACGATTTGGCCAATCCTGCTTAGGAAAAAACGGTAAAATCATAGAAACTGATTTCAGTGTGAACCTTACAGGCGCTCGTCCCTGTGTTCCGCGTCGTAGTCGTCAGCATCATCGGCGTAGCAGGCGTAACCGGTGGTCCAAGTAGGAGAGCGAAACGCCACCTGGAAGGTGGCTACCACGGAAAGACCCCGGAGGATGCCTAGCAGTGTAACACGCCACCTGCCAATAGTGGTAGGGGGCGCTTGAAGAGCTACGCTCAAATCTCGCATTACGGAGTACTGTAATAGTCTGTCAGTTTTTTCTTATTATAAGAATCGCTGCGCATGGTGGTTTATCAAGCTAAAATCGTGTTGCCTCTGGTAACATCAATGTTATAGCATATCGCAACCCTAAATTTTGCCCTTCATCAGCTCGGCAATCAAAAGTTGGTTGAGGTTAACAACCTTTTGGCAGTTCGAGAGAGAGCTATATTTGTGGAAGTTTGATGCAGGTGAGATTTACAAAAGGTATCACTGAATGGGTGCGGTCATTAAAAGAGCACGGTACAACTTTTGCATACCAGATCGCCTTAAACGACCCCTAAGGTGTCCAAATATCTCTGAAGTTTCGGGATGTTTTCTTTTTTTGCCCAGCATTGTAATCTGTGCGCACATCCTCAAGGCGCACTTCAGTATTATTGGGTCATTCATTGTCGTCTGCAGTTAGACTAAACGCTGCTTCCCTGTCTCGAATGCATCCTTTGAAATACATACGGACTACTCGAAAACCTGCTTTTCACTGCCGTTCACTACTTCGTTCTGTGTTCTTTCCTCAGTGTCTTTCTTGTAATCGGTTTTTCTGTTTATCTTTTTTAGTTAGAAGAGAGGTTTCCGGCATTAGATTGTCAGTGGTGCACCACATCACTATGCAGTTAAGACAAGCTGACAAGTTGGATGGGTGACTAATTTTTAATAGTTAACGTTTAATTATTACTGTTCGTCTCCTTATTTATTGAGCGGCGTGTAGCCCACGGTAAGAAAAATCTATAACAGTTTTTTTTTAATTTCGAAAAGGAACTTACCTTCGGCGTAGTGGCTCAAAACAGAAACTCTTTACAAAAGCTTGCAAGCAAAGCAACCCTTCCAGTGCACATAACTCGTCGATACAGCAAATATTTAATGGGCCACAGCGCCGAATGTAACAGTATCTTCGAAGTTCTAAAAGCTAATATCGAGATTACTTCCTGAGGGCCTGCCACTTCACAATAAATAAGGTGACTTACAGTTACAGCTAAAAACTTGACTATTCAATATTAGTTAGAGGGCCTACTAGCCAGCACCTCTTAGTTCTATTCTGATGTACTACACCGCAGGCAATGCTATGCCGGAAAAAATGCTCTGCTAACACAAAGCCTATTTTTAAAAATTGGTGAGCATTTTACGTCAAACACCCGGTATATACCCCGCCCGCCCGCCCGTTTGCCTTCCTGCCTGCCCGGTCCGTCCGTCCGTCCGTTCGTTCGTCCGTCTGTCTGTCTGTCTGTCTGTCTGTCTGTCTGTCTGTCTGTCTGTCTGTCTGTCTGTCCGTCCGTCCGTCCGTCCGTCCGTCCGTCCGTCCGTCCGTCTGTCTGTCTGTCTGTCTGTCTGTCTGTCTGTCTGTCTGTCTGTCTGTCTGTCTGTCTGTCTGTCTGTCTGTCTGTCTGTCTGTCTGTCTGTCTGTCTGTCTGTCTGTCTGTCTGTCTGTCTGTCTCTGTCTGTCTGTCTGTCTGTCTCTGTCTGTCTGTCTGTCTGTCTGCCTCTGTCTGTCTGTCTGTCTGTCTCTGTCTGTCTGTCTGTCTGTCTCTGTCTGTCTGTCTGTCTGTCTGTCTGTCTGTCTGTCTGTCTGTCTGTCTGTCTGTCTGTCTGTCTGTCTGTCTGTCTGTCTGTCTGTCTGTGTCTGTTACTAACCAGACATTACAAACTGTTTGTCCAAGAATGCAAAAATCCAAAGATCTGAGACTCATCCGTATGAAAAGCTCCAGCCTTTCAACATTTTCCGTTCACTTTGGCTAAAACTTGACGTGTAAGAAATTGCAAAACTACACCTCTTTATGTTCTTTGAACAAGTGTGTTCCTCTCTTTCGAAGGAAACTGCGTGCAGTACCCGCACCAAATTCCGTTTGGTGGCAAGGTTCAACTTCAACAACCCTGTATGGAGTTACGCTGCGTTGGAAGACGTGGCTCTAACGGCAGATTACTCGTCGAGACGTAAGCATTTATGGTCGAATACTATAGAAAAAATGCCCTCTGCATGGCTTACTGCCCGAAAATTGTGGCATAAATACATCGTGGGAAATGACCATGATTATAAGCTTATTTTGCAGCATACTTCTCATCATTGAATAACTAATCCCGAAATGTCTCACGCAACTAATGCGAAGCTAAACATTGCGGTCACTGAAGCAGTCAGTATGTAATAAGGCGAAAGCTTACAGTCAAAGAGGCAGAGAAAATCTTTTTAACATCTTCCAATTTTGCAATACCGTTTACAGTCCTGCTCTCTAATTGCTCGGAATTTCTCCAATTGCAGAGCCCAGAGGGGTTTCCTTAATAATCCCTTCATCATTGTCAAAGTCCACTTAAGTGTGGAAGCCATCACATAAATTAGAAGGATCTTGCCTCCTTCGATTCAGGGTACTGGAAAGCACCACTTTGCTTTAAAATTTACAGCGGCGGCGTTCTTTATATCCTTCTGTTATAAACTTATAATCCCACTCCGGTTCTTTTTCTCTTTCTCGCTAATCAAAGGCACAATCTGCTGTGGAGTTTTTTTTTTCCTTCCTCTTGAGCCCGAAAATAGCTATATATCACAAGCAACGAAAGCAACTGAAGTGGTCGCAATAAACTAATCAGAGCGGTGGAAAGCATGAGAGAACTGAGAAGCGTAAACCTATTCTAGCTGATGTACTACAACTTTGGTTAAGGGCATGTGACAGCCTTGCTATGAAAGGCACTGATTGTGGACTAGTTTTGAACCAGGAAAAGGGTGCTTGATATTTTCCAGCAAGACGCTGACGCTTAGCCTACTCATTTATTCTTCAGCAATCGGAAAAGAAAATTATGAATTGAAAACTTCTTACAGTAAAGCTTTCGAAGTGAAAAAATACTGTTGGTTGTTCTGGAAAAAAAGCCAGAGCGAAATATTCAGGAGAGATACCTTAAACGTTTATAGCTTACGTGCTGCGTATTGCTACCGTTGATTAATTGATACTAAATTAAAAAGTATTGATCTCTGTTTCGTACAGTAGGTGCCTACACAGAGATTCATGCCTTAAGCAAGCACGAACTGTATGGAAACTGAGAATGCACGTCTGTTCAGCCAACTGGACTATGAAAGGAACTCAATAACGCTTAGAAAACCACACAATCGGGTCCTGTACGCTTCAAGAACAAGTCCTGAAATATATGGAGACCCTATAATATAAAAAATGGGATTGTTCTAATTTATTTACAGGGGCCTAACAGCAGTTTATTTCCTTTCCAGGTGTGATACGATTAACAAGGAAAAGCTTTGCAAATTGAAAGGCTCTACAAGATCCCATTTTCCGTTCTGTTGCCCTAGACATCGTTGCAACAAGAATGAGTGAGCCTTTTAAAATGAGAATTTCATGGCAGAAACACCGTTTAGAATTTTCCTGCATGGCATCAGCACGAAAGTTTGAAATAAAACAATATATTGTTTTTTTTTTCATAGTGATGGCTTATTAGCTTTTTCCGGCGGACATGCCAGCCTTTGTGTCAACTTGTTTAATTTCTAGCGAAAGCATCTGAAATTTCTAGCGCGTACAAAAGGCATCCAGGTGGCTAGCATTGGTTGGTCACTTGTGCGAATTGATACAGTTAAACACATGGTGAAAACAATCCTGTTGCGTAATAGTTGTGCATGTAAAGTGTGCATGTAAGTGTGCACGTGATTATGAATTGTGCATGTAAAGCGATGGAGTGTCTATGTCCTGCCACTGCCTGAAGCCACACGGAGATATGAAAAGCACAGCGCCACCCACCTCGTGCCCCACGACCACATAAAACGGGCCTATGTGTCCTGCGGCGGACACAAGCCGTCTGTAAGCCGCTTGCAAAAATCAAATGCACCGTCAGGGCTGCTAACGTATCGGCACACCAAGACATAGCGGAACGCGTTGGTCAGCAGAACCGCTGCGCACCAATATATGCTCAGACCACCTGCAATGACGCGTCCTTGGCTATGAAACGAAGGAGCTGGACACCGAGGGTGAGACTTTAGGGACGCACCGAGCATCTGAACGAGAACGTCATCGAGAGGAACAGGGGGCAACATTGGGCGGAAAAACCGGGCCACAGGAGCGCACAGACATTTTACGACTCACTGCAGCCGGGAAACTTTTTCAGATCGGCTGGAATTTATGCTCTGCCTGCTCGAAACAACGTTCAGCAAATTAGCTTCTCGAATTTTAACGTCGGTTGAAAACTATTATGATGTACTCGGTATTTCAGGGAAGCCCACCATTGTTTCTAAATGGAGGTATTTTTAAGGTAAGGAAGCTCTTTATACGGCACAGTAATGGCAGTTTTGGCGGACAACAGGCGGTTCATGTTGAATACCAATTGATTAACTAAATTCTAAAAGCTAACTTTTTAGCTATTACATATACAAACCTGGCTCAAATTAGTGTTTTGTTGCAGGCAGTTAGTAGTAGCCATATTTGTTTTTTATTTTACGAAAAACGTAATTACCGTCGCTGCCATGGTTCAAAAATTTTTTTCTATGTGTCGTGCAATTTGTAAACCACGTGCCTGCGGGGCACGCACTTCGACGTTGATCAAACTGGATCCCTCCGTGGTGCACATGCAAGTTCCATTCTCTGTTGCGCATGCGCCGTGGTGCTCACCGCTCTTAGCTGCTGCAGTTGAGGCGGGGCATAGACGGTCACTTGGTAGAGCGCCACGGAGAGGCGTGGATTTCTGGGCGTTACTTTGCGTGTACAGTAGGTGCATAGCTTCCAAATTCCGAAAATTTGTTGAGCCACAGTGGGCAGAGCAATAACGTTTCGAAAATTCCAAAAACTACAATCCTCTAATTACAACCCGGCCCCGGTCTGTATTAGTTGAAAACTTCGCTGTTATAGTTTAGTTACCAGTTTACTTCATACTATGATTCGACTTCCTCTTTTCGACTTTTTCGACTTTTTTATAATGTCCTCTATACCACAAAAAAGCGCCTGTTTACGTCATAAAGCATTTTTAAAATTATGTGCGCTCTTCCCTGAAACACATGGTATATGTATCTAACCAAAATGCTGACATATGCATTTTCAAGCGATAGCATCAGAAGCCGGATCATGCAAAAAATCGCGGTGTCATTAGTCATGAAATTCACTGACTGGTCGACAAAATAATGTCGTCACAGGCTGAGGCGGCATGGCCGAGCGCTGAATGGCCCACGAGGTGTGATGCCGTGAGACCACGTGACTTGATGGCAGTTGCAGGTGGTTGGTCACAAGAACAAGGCGTGGTTAGTCGAAAATTTCGTGACTGGTCAGTCAGTGATGACATCACAATGACACTTGACATGACTGAGCGCTGATTGCTGACGATGTGGGTGATGTGATGAGGTCACGTGACACGGCTGCCTTTGCAGGTGCACTGGCAATGTCTACGTGTGGTTGTCACGCTGCATGGCTGAGGGCGGGGGTGGGGCACGGCGGCAGTTGACAGCTGCGTTTGGTGGTGTGCACACGCGCCTAGAAAGCTCCGCGGAAGAGATTGGAATGAAATCATATTCAACGCTGCCCATATCAACCAGATTGTAAAGTGTGTTAGTAAACGAGGATAGCGACCATTGTAGTACGTCGCTGAAGATGGAGTTTTTTTGCGAAAGCAATACTACGCCAGGTGTCGCCTCTTCGCGGTACCGCCGCCTACCCTTCACGGTCGGTGGTCGGTCATGTGACTACTGACGTCATACCAGAGCGAGAGATGGGGCACCAAGTCGGCTCTTCGCGGCCTAACGACAGTTGGCGGTCGGTCATGTCACTACTGCCGTCATACCAGAGCGAGAGATGGGGCACCAAGTCGGCTCTTCAGCGCGCCGCAGCTAACTTCACGGCCGAACGACAGTTGGCGGTCGGACATCTGACTACTGACGTCATACCAGAGCGAGAGATGGGGCACCAAGTCGGCTCTTCGCGGCCTAACGACAGTTGGCGGTCGGTCATGTCACTACTGCCGTCATACCAGAGCGAGAGATGGGGCACCAAGTCGGCTCTTCAGCGCGCCGCAGCTAACTTCACGGCCGAACGACAGTTGGCGGTCGGACATCTGACTACTGACGTCATACCAGAGCGAGAGATGGGGCACCAAGTCGGCTCTTCAGCGCGCCGCAGCTAGACTTCGCGGCCGAACGACAGTTGGCGGTCGGACATCTGATTACTGACGTCATACCAGAGCGAGAGAAGGGGCACCAAATCGTTCTTCAGCGCGCCGCAGCTAGATATTCGCGGCCGGTCGACCACCTACGAACGGCTGCAGGCGATTGACGTAGCCAAGGGGATATTGCTTTCGCAATTACCTAGGTTTAACCAAAGCTAAGCCCCAGCAATTTTTTTTTGTGTCGGCACAGGCTCGGCGTATGCGGCGCGCAGCCATGGTAGAGGAGGACAAGCAGGCCGTGCGGACTTCAGACTTAATTGCTATCGCATTCTCAGCAATGTGGCTGTCTCTTAACGAAATTTGAAAAGACAGCCTTGAAATTTTGCTATCAAATTTTCTCTTTCTTCGTAAAGCACCATTTCTGTATGTCCGTGAAGCCTTCCTCCGCTGCATAAGGAAATCCACCTTTCTAGTTTGCCACAGTTATCAGTTCTGGGGCCTTTTCTATTTTTAATCCATATGAGTTACTTAGCGAGAGTGACTGATTTTCAAGTTAAGATTATCCTATTTGCACGCGACTGCCCTCTCTATGAAACTGTTACCTCCACAGCGGGTCAAATAAAAGTAAACAACAATGTACATAAATTCTGGAAATGGGCGTACAGAATAGACTGCGTTTCTTAATTTTGAAATGTCTGGCATTCAGAATATGTAACAAGAAAACTGTTATGCATTATTTACATTCTAATTATTCTCCATATTACCTATTTTCCACATGACCAATTTTTTATTTGGAACTTGTGTTACCTCTTTTTACTAATGTCTAGTGCAAGTGCAAGGAACAGCGCTAAGAATCTCTGGCTCCGCACAAACGCCTGTTGGAAGCTCAGCCTGCCAAATTTTAACGCTAGAAACGTTTTTAGTGATGGTTGGTTGGTTAGTTTATGAGGCTAGCCTAGCAGTGTTCAATGAACTTGCCAGTACATTTAATGCAATAGTGCTTAGTGAAGTTAGGTGGACAGATGAAGCATTTTTAGTGTTATGGGAGGGCACGTAGTATCTTATTGTGGTTTTTCACACCGATGAGGTCTAGGCGCTGGATTCGTGACCAATAAGGATATCACCGGCAATATTTAAAAAAAATGCTGCTGCCTTCACGACAGAGTGCCAGTTGTCGTAATAAGGCATCATAAGAGGTATAACTGAAGGATTTGCACGTCTGAGCACCTAAACCCAGGCGTGTGGTGGTATGTCTGTAAGGTTCTATGAAGATGTGGAAGCGGCAGTGACCACGGTATAATCGCAGTACGCACGGCTGAAGCGGGATATAACTGATAAGCTCGACTAAAAGCAGGCAGGCGACAACGCAGAGGATGATTATGACGTAGGTTTCAAAAAGAGCAGACAGATTTTTTTCTAGGGTTCGCAGGATGAACTTGTTAATGGATAAGTAATACGTATTTGTGCAACGGAAGAACCGAAAGTAGACTCGGGAAAGCCAGAACGGTGAGAGTAAAAGTGAACAAGGCTTCCTATATCCGCGCATCTTGTCCTACTGCACGGTGTGAAGAGGCTCGACGAGGTAAGATGTGACGATTGGAAGGTAAGGTCTCGTATTAGACTACATTTGACTGCTGAACTCAGAATAGTAAGGAAAAAGCACATTAATCAGTTGGCAGTACCAGGGAAAGCAAGGCGATTCAGGAAACGGGATCCCGCTGAAGTACAAATATTCCGTCTTAACGCGCAACGAGGGTGTTGGTGTTCTATAGATGAATGAGAATAATGCATATGACGGCATGCGCAACATAAGCATGGGGTAGGTTAGTAAGACAAGCCAAGCTGTCTCAGCTGATAAAGGATATTATCAAGAAACGCCAAGGTATAAAAGCCTCTCAAGCTGTATAAGGGATGTTGCTGGCAGCACTATCAAATGTTCCAAAAATAGTAGGGTAAATGTCACAAGGAGCTATGTCTTGCAGAGGCGCGCGAGGACTACAAGAGAGAAAAATTCACTATACTTATCAGCCTGACTACACATCATCTGGTTAATAGCCTCTTCCTTTTACCTCCAATTAAGCATACCCTGAGCGAGCCGCAGAGACCTAATTCCTTCAGCGTCCTCATCTGCCCACCTTCCTTTTCTCAGTGCCATACCGCGATTCTCTTCTCTTGAAATTCATAACGTTACCCTTAACTACCAACTGTTATTTCTACTTGGCATCGCATGCCCCACCCATGCCCATCTGTTCATTTGTATTTAGCTGGAATCTCAATGACTTTCGTTTCATTCCTGACCCCTTCTCTTTTTCTGTCTTATCACGTTGTACTGATCATTTTCCTTTCCGTAGTTTGCGGCCTTCTACTCAATTTATGTTCAACGCTTTTTGTTTTTTTCCCACGTTTCTGCCCATTTGTTAGTACTGATAAAGCACAGCCGTTGTGCCGGCCAAATGCACTCCTCATCTTTCTTATATTCCTAGTTAATTTTTCTGGATATGCGGTTAGTACCAGACATAAGTTAATGTATTCCTCTACAACTTCCAACACTTCGTTGCCTATCGTAACCTGCTGTTCTCTTAGAGCCTGTTAAATGTTACTTTATTTTTCTGCCTGTGATTTTTATGTCTACTGTTCTGTTTTTCCAATCTAAGTCCGTAATAGTGCATTACGATTCCTCTGATATGCTACTTTGGATCCAATGTCATAAGCGAAACACAGAATAGTAAAGTATTTTTTTCTTATTTTATATCCCGAAGGCTTTACATCCCCATTGCAAAGCAGTCTAGGCACTTAAATCCAGTATTTCCACACTATTATTGACTAATTATCCACCAACGTTTTATTTTTATACCAAACCAATATCTGTAAGGAATGCTCTTTAGTGGTGTCATGGCGCCTTCCCGTCATGATGAGCCCGAATACTTGCCGGGACAACTTGGTCTCTGGCAGCAATAGGGAAAGAGTCCACCCGAACTCTTTAATCCACAAAGCATTTTTTGACTCAACTGCCTGCATCTGCAACGAAACAACATTAAGATTTATGTAGAAAAAATGGGAATAAATAAAACCTACCTGATCTCCTCGCTCAAATTAGTCGTAAGCACAAAATCCTTCACAGGAAATCCAGTGAAATCTTGGACTGCTCAAAGGGGCTCCAAACCGTACTCAAGTATAAGTCGTTGGCGGCTGAACGTTGCACTGTCTTCCCCCGTTTTTGTTTTTCTTTATTATTATGACCGCGTGCATGGTCTCTCTTGTTGCTCTCGGCGTTGAAAGAACCTAGAGCATTACCCATTTTTCCCAGCTTCACATTGCTTCCGCTTCAATCACCGCATTTTCTCATTTATCTGCGCCGCGTTCAACCGGGTCTTTTTTAGTGCTAGGCCGGGTACTAAACGCCCGTGCCTGCTTTCGCTGCTCGGAGAGCCGTAGCATTCGCCTGCCCTTCTTCGCATTTTGGTGACAAAAAGCTTCCGCAGGGTGCGCAGAACTGAAAATCCTTTCTATCTTTTACTCAAATGACTGTCTTGCGCTGTCATAGCCGCAGCACTACTGGACACTGGCATTTTCCAGCTGAAATTGAGCGTGTCAAAGATGAAAGACATGCTAATACACAACAAGCAGCTCTAGGGAACACCAGTTGGAACAGAGAGCGGGTGACATGTCGCTGTTTGCGGAGCTCGTCGTAGCTCTGGCACAAAGACACGACGTCGGAGACGGTTTGGGGATCTTTAGACACCAACATTTGAAACGCATCGTCCTCAATCCCTTTCAGAATGTGTCGGATTTTGTCAGCCTCGTTCATAGATGGATTGAGCCGCTTACACAAATCAACGACGTCCGCGATATAACTTGTGAAGTTCTCGCCGTTCTGCTGGGCACGACTGCGCAACCGTTGTTCAGCACGAAGTTTTCGGACAGCGGGGCGGCCGAAAACGTCAGTCAGGCTGGTTTTTAGAGCCGCCCAGGTAGTAAAATCCGCCTCGTGGTTGCGGAACCATAAGTTGGCGACGTCGGTCAAGTAGAAGATGACGTTCGTGAGCTTAACGACGTCATCCCATTTGTTGTATGCGCTCACGCGTTCGTAGGAGGCGAGCCAATCTTCTACGTCAGTGTCGTCAGTGCCGCTGAAGATCGTCGGGTCGCGCTGACGGACGGCACCGGAACAGATGACACCCTGGGCAGGCTGGACCGAGGTGTCGGACGTCGTGGTGGAGCCTGGTAGCCTAGGCATCGTGGCGTAGGTCCACGGGGAGAACAAGGAGCACCTCTACCAAGTGTAATGTGGAAACTCGCACAGTTAGCGTGGACGGCCACAGTCCTTGTCCCAGCGGTGCCGCTCAGCAGGCCAGCGTTGGTTGGTTGGTTGGTTGGTTGGTTGGTTGGTTGGTTGGTTGGTTGGTTGGTTGGTTGGTTGGTTGGTTGGTTGGTTGGTTGGTTGGTTGGTTGGTTGGCCTCAAGTAGAATGGCACATACCCACTACGGGGGAGTGGCCAAGACACAGGCAGTGAACTGTTGGAATGATTAAGAGTTTTAGAGGAAAAGGAGTATTAATAGGGTATAGGCTGACAGATTGGACGACACAACGAAAGGGGTCCTGTTAGCTGGGAGATCGAAGATGGGACGACGGCTTTATGTGCAAATTTAAATGCATCATATGGAATGGTTCAATTTTGTATTGACTGAAAGAGAGACAGATAAAAAAATGAAATAAAATAAAATAAAATACCATAAAATAAAAATATAATATTAATAATAATAAATGAACTGTTTGATAATCAGAAAAATGAAAACAAATAGAAAAATAAATAAATAAAATTTACATTAGCATGGGAGTCGCTGTGTTTCTAGAAGAAATTTTTGAACTGCACAACGCGCACTCCTGTTGCTTCGTCCAAGCGAAGTAGCGCCAAAGGAAAGAACAACCTCAGTGGTCACAGGCAGACTCAGCTGGTGAAACGGAATTTCTAATAGGCGCCTCCTCAAAGAAGAGAATCGGCGGCAGAACAGCAGGTAGTGATCCACTGTCTCAGGCTCGGCGCAAAATGGGCACAGTGGAGAAACCGCCAGACCAGATCTGTGAAGGTAGAAATTTAGCAGAGGAACTCGGCATCGCAAACGCGTGAAAGAGACCTCTAGTCTGCGCGAACTCCAGTCTCTGCTGCTCCAAGGGTGCAGAACGTGCTTATATTCGGGAGATGAAGTAAGCGCAGAGGCTGAAGATTCCTGAAATATTGTGTAACTGCGAAACCTCACCGTAGCTGTATATGCGCAGGTTGGCAGGACAGCAATTATTGGGCCACAGAGAGAGGCCCTTGCGAATGAGTCAGCACCCTCATTTAACTGAATGCCCACATGACCCGGTACCCAAAGCAACCTCACCGAATTTAGATGGAGCGGGATCAGCTGCTTAAAGAGGCGGATTGCCCGAGACTCAGAGGGTGATGATAATGAAAAGCAAATAGATAGAGAGTCCGTCATAACCATGACTTGGGAAACGGCAGGATCTAATTTACGTAAGGCTAGAATGACAGCTAATAATTCGGCTAGATAAATTGGAGTGAAGTCGGGGAGACGGAGAGAAAAGGACCATCCCAATGCAGGTGAAAAAATGCCCACACCTGCCTTTTCACGATCCTGCGAGGCATCGGTAGCAATAAGAATATGAAAAGGAAAGGACCTTAGGTGGTCCTGTAACAAACCGTGAAAGAGAGGAAAGGGCTGGAGCTTGGCATTCGATGGGAAAATGTTATCAAATGCAATCTCGACTGAAGGTGAGATGTTATGCAGTGGATGGATATCTGTGAGCTTAATGTTTAAGGGATCGAGGAGAGACTGAACGAAACATATCTGCGGAGTATGCAAACGAGACCAGGTGGCATTTAAAAAGCCTGCGGGTTGACTAAGAAATATTACATTGGATGTGTGGAGAGGAGAGTCACACAATTTTAAAAAGGTTTGGACTGTTAAAAGGCGACATCTGGCTAATAAAGATGGAAATCGCGCCTCAAGGTGCAGGACAACATTAGCTACATACTTTGGAAGTCCCAAGCAGAGTCGCAACGCCTCACGCTCCAAGAGCACAAGCGGTCGAAGTTTATAGGCAGGAGCTCCTGAGAACAAAACACATCCGAACTCCAAAATTGGGCGGACATACAATTTATAGATCAGCAGAAGTGTGTGCCTTCTCATCCCTGACCTAGCGCTGCAAAGCCGACGCAGGATGCCAATGGCCCCAACTCCTTTTACAGAAACTTGCTCAATGTGAGCCCGCCAGGAAAGAGTAGAGACATATATCACTCCAAGATACTTCACTGTTTGAACCTGAGGAATTATATGATTTCTATAAGCAACGCAGATATGTACAGGATGAGAAACCGGGAAGACCAACAAGGCGCATTTGTTCACATTGAGGGACAGATGAATACTTCCTAACCAGTTGTCAAGAATATTGAGGTAATCCTGCAAGATCTGATACAGAGAGTGAATATTTTTTGCAGAAGCAAAAAATGCGATGTCGTCAGCGTACACGTACGTTGTCAGATTATGGATGCATGGAATGGAGCTTAGAAAGATGTTAAAAAGAACAGGGGAAAGAACTGGGCCTTGCGGTACACCTCTTGTCTGTCGAAATTTCCTTGAAGAAACACCATTTCGGCAGAAATAAAATTCTTTGTTTTCCAGGAAAGCAAAGATCCAGGCTACGAAATAGTTTGGGAAATTAAGGACCTGTAATCTGTGTAAGAGCATCGAGTGCTCGACGCTGTCGTAGGCTTTACTGATATCCAGAGTGACAAGCGCGGCAAACTGCTTAGTGCTGCGAGCTAATTTAATACGGCTCTCAAGGTCAGTATGAGCACACCAAATCGAACAGTCCGGCCTGAAACCAATTTGACAAGGATTCAAGATATCATTTGCAGAAGTGAAATACATGATACGACGAAGCAGGACCCGTTCCACCAATCTCACTAAATTCGATGTTAATGAAATCGGGCGTATGTTGTCAGAAGTGAAACCCTCCCCTTGTTTTTTAAGTAGTGGAACTATTTCCGCAAGGCGCCACTCATGGGGTATCCATGGACCTTTAAGGGAATGGTTAACTAGAGCCAATAGATCTTCAGGAGATTCGGTAAACAAAATTTTAATCATAGATGTAGTGACCTTTTCGGGGCCAGGAGCCGCTGGTGATAGGCGCAGCGTTCGCAAGCGCAAAACCTGAACTTCGTCGGCTTCGCCTATCTTCTTCCTCGCCTTCGTCGGCGCTAGCTGCTGGGACATCAAACTCCAACTCTCTTTCTTAAATATACATTATTTATTTTTTACTTTGATATACTGCAGCCTCTAAAGAGGCTATGGCAGCAAGAGGTAATAGATGCAGATGGGAAGCGTATCAATGACCAGCTCATGAGATACCAAGAAAGCACAAGAAAACGCACACTAAAACCTTGTCAAGAAAATCAGACAATTTGAAAAGTCTTTTAGACACAGAGCACGATTGCGGCTGGGAATTCGATACTATAACTTTCATAGACTACAAAAAGTATTTCACTCAGTCGAAACCACAGGAGTCATGAAACAATGCAGAACCAGGGAATAGAAGAGCTGGCCAGATGTGAAAATTGTATAGAGTATCACTACCGACTGCACAGCCACCATCGTCCTCCACAGTGAAAGTAATAAAAACCAGATTAGGAAGGATGTTAAGCAGGCAGTCATGACCTCTCCAGTCCTATTCACCGCTTGTGTATAGAAGGTATTCTCAATACCATTTGCGGAACAGTTGGGTTAAGAGTATATGGAGAACACCTGAGTAATATGCATTTCATGGATTACATAGTCATTCTAAGTAACTCAATGGACGAATAGCAAATCATGATCAATAACCTAGACAGGAAAAGTACCACAGTGGGTTCAAAACTTAAGATTCACAGATGAAAAAAAAATTAAATAGCATCTTCTGGAAACAGCAGTTTACGGCAGGCAGTGATGCGCTGTAACTGGTAAAGTAAAAGATCAGCCTGGCGCAGGTAGTGACCGCAGACCCGCACCACGAGGGAGAAGTACCTAAAAGAATAAGAATGCGGTGGAGCTCGTCTGGCAGGGGCTCCCTGATCATGAACGGCAGTTTGCCAGTATCCATGAAGGGAAATCACATAAGAGCTATCCGATAATAGCAGTACTCGCCTTTGGGGCAAAAACGCGGAGGCCAACGAAAAAAGGTTGAACATAAATTCAAAACAACGAAGCGAGCTATGCGGAGGAAGCTTATAAGCGCAACGTTACGAGACAGGAAGGGTGAATCAGAAAACAAGCGGGTAGAACATTGTGGTGGAAATCAAGAAGATGAAACTGACATGAGCAGGACATGTAATGCGAAGCCAAAGACATTCGGTGGTATTTAATGGTAGCAGAGTGGATTCCAAGCAAACGCAAGCGTAGCAGGGAGCGAGAGAAAGAGAGGCAAGAGAGGACATTAGGAAGTTTGCGAGGATAAGGTGTCCGCAGCTTGCAGAGGACCTAGTTAGTTACAGAGAATTGGGGGAGCAATTTGCCCTGCAAAAAGCCTTGTCAGGCTGATGACGAATGAAAGGCTGACAAACAGCGTTCTGATCCATCGTTGTTATGTAAACAACAACGCTCGCTCATTGATGGCCTTTCGTCTGCTAACACCGATACCTCCTTACACTTGTGTATCCCTCAAGACGGCATCTTATATCACTGAAATATTCAACCTGTCGAGCCTCTTCTACTGCTTGGGGTGCCCAGAGGCTCCGGTCGGCTCTTGCAAATACTGTGTGACCACCTGACTGTTGGATACCTTAGCGTATCAGGGGTGTACGTGCGGAACGCCACCGCTTCCTTAACCAGAAGGGTACCGTCCTATGCGCCAGTTTGTCGCCACTGTTCACTTTTTCGACAGTTGAAAAATCGATTATTGTTGCCTGCTGGTCTTTTTAAACCTAATGAAATTGCTTATGACCGTTTCTATGTATTGGTCTCGATGTTCTCGGTCCTTTTGCAGCATTGACTTGAGACATTAAGAGGACAGCTATTGTCACTGAAAAATGCACTAAGATGCGCAATCAAGCGTCCATTACCAATGATTAGTACATTTATTTGGGTGGGTTGGTTCATAGTCTGAGAGGTACGTACTTGTGCAAGGAAGATGGGGACAAACGAAGTGCATGTCTTACGTGCTACTTCGTTTCTCACCGTCTACCTTGCGCAAGTACGTACATTTGAAGTTACCAGCAAATAGCGCTACAGTCATCTTGGACGTCTTTTTGCGAAACGTAATTCTTCACCAAGGCGCTCAAAGACAAAGGCCACAATATTTCATGAAGAGTTGTAGGCAACATTCTCCGTTCCAGCACAAGGTCACTAGAGCCTTTAATTCCCAGTTTACATCGTAAGTGAACGTTTGAACTGGTCATCCAGAGACATGTTTTCTATATTTCGCTCTGCCGAGCTTCGCTATTGAGTCGTTGCGCTCCCCTATGTTAACTCTGATATTTGTGCTTTATTTTATTGTTCAGTCCACAGGCTCGCTTCCCCTATGACCAATGGTTACCACCTGCTGTCGCCTCTACCAGGTTGCCCAGGTTGCCATCGCATGACTCGACATGGCGTGCCAAGTTGCCCACGCCCGCCTCTCTGCTTCCGAAATCCGCCAGAAATTAATTTTCAACCGCTGCCATAGAGATATCCAATTCTCTCCGCGATCCCTTATTCTATAATAGTGTCCCAATCACCGCATCTGAGTCTCTAAAAAGCGTCTGTCCCATTAAACCAGCGCTTACGACGTGCTCCGTCGGTTGAACGACGTGACTTACGAGATTACAACGCTGAGCTCTCCGCAGTAATTCACGTGGCCTACGACGGACGTTGTTCCAATAGTTCGCCACAAACTATACCATACACTGTACCGCTTACCACAGGGACCGTGCCTTTTCCGTCTGGGGTATTGTCACATCCGTAGGCGTGGACATGCTAAGGATGAAGTGCTGCACTCATGCGTGAATGCGAAGAGAACGAAGTGTTTCGGTGATGCTGGGCGATGCTTGCGCCTTGTTGCTCGGCTGCTCCACTGTCAGCTATTACTCTGTAATTATATATACGCCTCTTGAGCGGACATGTCTAAGTTACATTACCCATTCCTGACTTAAAACTGAAATAAAATGCAAGATAAAAGCAAATAAATATTTTTTTCCTTTTTGATTGATGACCGTTCTTGAAATTACAATTTTGTCATGTATACCTGATTCTTGACGAGGTTTCTAACTTTAAGGCACATTTCATTGTCACTCCTGCAAGTAATACCTTTATTTGTAAACTTTTGCGCAGCTTCTAGGTTATTTAACACGCTGTTCGGGATATTCGCATTTGGACCGCAATTATTTCTCACCATTTTATGTGAAATGCCCGTCACCGAGAGTGCTTCATTTGTGCTGCATTAGCGGTTTCATGGAAAAAAACATGGAGAGTAGAGGATGGCCCTACACTCCCTATCCTCTCACAACAAGCTCACAACAGAAGATGCAATCTCTTGAAGACGGCTCCAGATAAACACTTACCCTAGCTTACATATTCTAAGAAAAATTCATGAGATAGCTTATAAGTGCGTGTCATGCGCGTAAAACACCAAAGGGGCGGGAAGGAACTACAACCTGGCTGCCTGTCCACTGTGCGGGGACGTGGCCACACTAGATAACATTTCTTGGGGTTTCAAACGCAGCTTAGTTGTCCCAAATATACAAAACCCATCGCAGCATCAGTGAGAGGAAGCTGTTTTCAGCTGAAACCGGGAAGACCAGCAGCGCCCGGTGGGCCAAGCGAGCGCAGCTTGAGTCTCCAAAGAAACCCTAGGGACTCCACTCAATGGCCAGAAAAGACTTCGCTCGATTCAATAAACATTTTCTTTGATTCAGTCGTTTGTTGCCTGGAACTCAACTGTAAAAGATTTTTATTTCACACGAAAAATACTCACTCGGTGACAATGACATTGCCGCTACCATGTTTTCCTGGCATACACTGAACATTCTCACACGGTTTTTCGAGCGGGACTGGCTTCCAAGGTGGAATGATGTTTCCTTCGTACACGCAATTTTCTGGACAAAAAGAAATTAATACAATTTCAGTTATTGGTTTTTTCCAAACCTACCTTCTTGTGGCTGAAATAAATATGTTCCTTGATTTTGGAATGTGCCACACTAGGTGCTCGCTATTTACTTATTACTTCAAGCAAGATATTTTTGAACTATAGCGTGCGATGTGGAGATATCTGTTTCCCGCATTTCTTCTCAAGGAAAAATTGTGGTGGGTGTTCATTCGAAAGAATAGAGAAAGTACAGAGGTAGTTGAATTTAATTGTCATTATTATTCTTATTATGTTAGGCAGAGGAGACGCGTTTAGTGGCCGCACTGAAACGATGTTTTGCAATAAATTATATGAAGCATTAGTCGTATTTTTCCAACAATCATGCATCTTCCTTGTAATTATGCTCATTTTTGAACCTTTACCGGACAACTGCTTATTCATAGCTTCAGTCGGTTCCGCTCGAGGGTTTTTTTTTTGCGTATTCAAACTTCGTTCATTTATATAATACATGAAATAGTAAAATTTTCTCAGGTCTATCGTTGCAGGTCCAGAAAAGATGTTCAATATAACGCATAGACGCTGATTCTAAGCCCAATAAGTAGGCTAGTAAGATGACAAAATTTAAATGTTTAGAGAATACGTATTATAGCAAAACAATGTACAGTCTTTGTTAAAAGCTTAGAGCCCAGGGGGTTTACCTCCTAGCCTTGCAGTGGTACTCCTGAAGCATTCTGGGCAGGCCTACCCATTGAAGGAGGCAGAACCAGAAATCTTCTTACCCACAGGAAATTTGTAGCGCTGGAGATGGATCACGAACCACACAGTGAGGCTCAGAAGAAAACCCCATGGGCTTCAAACTTCTGACAAAGGCTGTACCTTCTTTAACGAACTACAGAGTGGTGGTACGCAAACCTAATACGTGAAGAAAAGCTGGACTGAACTGTCGACTGCACAATTCGGATTTGAAGAATATCATTTGAATCCTTAGCATTCGAGAGGTCAGTAACATGCGAAACAAAATAATCACAGCATATGAGACCATGAGAAACCAAGGAAAAATCTCTTTCAATTTTCAATTTCGTCGTCAGCAGTTGCGTGCAGTTCGGTCTACCTTACGGTGGCGAACTCGGCCTTATCGTACGGTGCTTTTAGCCCAAGCGGCAGTACTAGTTGTTAAAGTTTCCATTATAGAGCTCATTATTCTTAGTGTCAGCTTCTGAACGCGTTTCAGCTATTAATAATATACAAAAACAATAAATGTAGTAAATAAGCTCTCTTGTAGAAAGGTGTGTCAATTGGTGCAGCAAAGAAGCCAGAAGTTCTAGAATCCAACAAAAAAAGGAAAACTCGTTAAATGGCTTTCTGTTTTCGTCTATTACAGGCCAAGTAATTGAGCAATAATTGGAGACAGGATATAACTTGACAAAACAGAAGAGACACCAATATGCTGGAAAAGGAAGCTGAGCCCATATTTCATCGCATGTCGGGTACGGTCGAGTGAGAACTGATTACGGAAGCGGTTGTTCACTGCTGGTTTTGAAGGAATTTTTTTTTTCCATCAGCTTCTCTCTAGCCTTGAGAGGGCGCACCAGCGCCATAACCGTAGACAGCTGCACACATAGCATATTCTCTTTCATCCCATGAAAGCCACTTGGGAGGTAGTACAAAGTGGAAAGGGCAAACTGCGCAAGAATTATCTTACGCTACCTGCGAGGTAAAGGCTCCCAGGACTGAGACACACTTAAAGCTATAAAGCAGTGGATGCTTATAAAGAAATCCAAAGCGTTACAACTGATTTAGTCATCACCAGGCAACTGAACTAGGCCATGAGAGGAAGTAAGAAGAATGGGAAGAAAGAAGAGGGAAAGAGCCGCCATTATGGTTTCTGGAGATTGATGAAAAAATAGATATAACAAGCTCATTGGGAAATATACGTGGCAACCAAACTGCGTTGCTAATAAACTCATATCAAGTCAAATCTTTATTTCACGCTCACTGCGAACTTGGGGGCATATTTTCATGAATCCGTCATCATGACTCCTCTTATCTCTTTATGTGCATGTTCGCTGACAGGCATCCTAGGCTTGTCGTTGGAGTCGTATCTTGGGCTGAGAGAGCTCCATACGACCGCCCTTACAAAGCTCTTTTCCATTGGCATGAGATGAGACTGCACCAGCCAGCATTATCAGGGTAACGGAGAGGGCCCAAATAAAGTTGTGAATTTTAACTGCGAAGCAGCATTTACATACAGCGCAGACCCGACCGGACTATGTTTGCGCACACCTTGGCATACATGTAAACTTATAACGCAAAAACACATTAACTCAGGCCTATCCCCTGCAGGTCTTTACAAATGTAGATAGATATACCTTTCCCCAACAGTGTGGAGTTGAGCTTTCTGTGCAGGTGTTTTGTATCCTGTAGAGAGTTCTTTATAGTATCTTCCCCCTACTGGGAGCAAAGAATGTGTGACAGTTACGGGTATTCGGAGTCTGGCTTCGCACTCACCTGCATACGCTGTCGCTGTCATACTCGACGTTCAAGAGTCTGTGGTAGCTACTGATTGCGCTTCTGGGAAGTTCTTGTTTCATCGTAACGTGCAATGTTAACTTGCCGGCCGTTTACGCGCAGGTTGTATTCTGTGATATCAATATATCGCAATACAACTTCACAGCCTCTTTCAGCTATACCGATTAAACAAAACAGGAATTTATTATAAAAGTGTATGGAATATTGCGGCGCAGTTCCTACTCAGAAACAATGGCACGCTCCTTAAGAAGCCGTACGTCGCGATAAATCTCTACGCATGCGCCTGAAGTTGCCTGATCACAAGGCTAGTAATAGTACGATAATACTGGTAGAAACTAAAGCACGTTTTCGGCATATCTGTGTCGTACACAAAAATCACTTTCTTCATGAGTGTGCGTAAATAAGGCATTAGTTATTTCAAGCTTTAGTCAGGAATTTCACTGGCATGGCATGGCACTCTGTGCAGAGAGAAGTAATGCCTGAAATCAGTGTGTAAATACAGAGCGGAAATCGAACTTACCTCCGACTAGGGAGACCTTCACACGATATGCAGCATGAGCAGAGTAAAACAGAATAATAGTTGCTGCGAAAAGAAACACTAAACTTGCGTGGGCAGAAATCATTTTCGTTGATTTCCTTGGGTGTATGTAAATTTAAAACTAATAACTGGGATTATTTAATTCAGGTACTGGAACCTTATAAAAGAGTAACTTGAAATAGGGGGATATGGTTCGCAACTTACTTCTGCACAGAAGTGCTAATCTAGTAAGAACTCTGCCATCCAGTCTCACCCGCACAGGCGGGAGCAACAGCTGGCGTTTCTCTTTGGTCCTTCCCTCGCGCAAGAAACCGAGATGTTCTTTCCAAACAATGGCTAGCGCGAACGAGGTACGCTAACACAATGCTGCGCCATAACTTTATTGTGAAGTGCATGCCTGATCGATGAAGACAGTTTCCTTCTACTTTTGTCGCTATATGGTTAGTGAAACCATACCTTTTCTATATTGGGAAATGAAAAATATTATATGCGTTGTTTAAATAATAGAACATTCGCGAAAGTGTCAGGAGTAGTAGAGATGGGCCAAGTGCGCAACTTCAACAATTCTAATTTACCACAGAGCACAGTACCAAAGCATGTGTCAAGTCCTTTTCCTACCTATATTTGCCACAAGATCTGAGAAACTGGTCATCCTTATTTTCGAATCGCACATTGGAAAGCTTGGGTTTTTCAACCAGCACGTGTTATGCTCTGAATAAATGGAAAACTTTGAGAACGTTATTGCCTGTCTCTCATTGGCGGTCGCATTAAATTCCTGCCCGTGCCTTAAAAATCACGAAAAACATTAGAATATTGCTTAACTCACTGACAAGTACGTGCAGTCGCGAAGATTGTTCTACGTTTGCAAGTCGAAATGAAGGCCGCTACATGAGCTTGTTGTCCTTGTTTTAGATCAGATATTGTTTATTTTTTTAAAACTAAAATTGTACATTTCTGTTATTAAGAAGGTATAGCAGAAAAACAATTTAGGGTTGACATTCTTAAACTGATCATTACTATGAAACGTTGTGAGGCTTCGTAATGAGAATCAGGTGACATCAGAGGTTAACAAGAATGGTATTATTAAGCAACCAAGATAGGTCCGCTGCTCAGAGCGATTTATTGTGCCCGGAAAGTTACAGTTCCAAGCAATCATGTGAATCTATGTCACTCGTATGGCATAGAATCATCTCGTGAGCCCCCTGTGAGGCAACCAATGATTCATTCGTTGGTACAAAAGTGAATTCGATTCGGCCTGTGACTGAGCGAGTTCAAGAATGTTAGATATGTGAATAGATGGTGACAAAGTATTGCGCACATGCATGACAACTTTACAATGTATAAAAAGTAATAATAATAATGTATAAAATAATAATAAAACAATAATAAATAATAGTATAGCTGGGCGAGTTGGTGGAGTAGTTAACTGTGGGTGGTACAGCGTGAAACAGAAGGGAGACAACAGCACAAAGCCGCACGCTCGAGTGCTAACTCTCAGCTAATTCTTTTATCAATAAACTACAATTATACATCAGAGTCAGGTCACACTGAATATATAAGTTGATAAACTCATCTGCCACGCACTGAACCCCTGACAAAACAGAGCCATCCCCCCTCCCTCCTACCAAAGGTCATAATCATAAATTGCCCAAAAACGAAAGCTCTTCCTCAGGGAGCAGTGAAGAGGTCTGGCTTACACACTATATCTGTTTTTATATGAAATATGTTTCCAGTATTTCTCTTGTTTTATCTTGGCGGCGAAACCAAATCTTTCTGTTGGCAACCAAAATGAAGCAGTTTTTCGTTTTCTTGTTCTGTTTCCTCTGCACTATTCTTTCAAATAAAATAGCTGGAATCCGAAAGCGAATTTATGTGCCCACGCACAAGAATGCTAAAGGTGCACTGAAAGGGAATCTCATCTAGTCTTTTTACCGCGGGAACTCGATCAAAACACTCCAAGCATTCTTAAAAACTTCGAATTATTGACCTTTGTGGCCGATTTCCACAATTTAAATCGGATTAAACGTCCCGGCTCCAGCCTTTTTTGAGCTCGCCGCAGACAGTATTCGCCCAAATTAATGTTCCAACGAATCAGTCCAGTCAGCCGCAGCACCATTATTTCTTTGACGGAGGAACTCGTTTCATCCAACCAGAAATTTCCTTTGGGCGCTGTATTTCGGGCTCTTTTGCGCTTATCTGTACTGCGAGTGCGTGACTGCACAATTGAGGAGATGAGTGACTTTAGCGCTTTCAAACTACATTTTGACGAGGCAGAGGTTCACCTGGAGATACCTCTAGCCTCACGTCAACGCCGACTTGCTTTGCTAAAGAAGCACCGTGTTGCGGTTACTAACGCCGGACAATACGAGTGAATTGGCATAAACGAAGCGCTGTAAGTTTGTCACAAATGGCACCGAATGCAGACAATTGGACAGCCACCGCTGTAGCTCAATTGGTAGAACACCAAACGAGAAATTCAGATGTCGAGGGTTTGGAACCCATGCGGGCATGTCGTTGATTTGCCTTATATTTTTTGAGTATGCTTTTCAGCCAAAACATAATTGCCCAATCTCTCATACGTCAACACCGCAAAAAAAAAAAACTACGTGTGCGTGTGTGCGTGTATAACGCAGTCATTGCTCTACATTTAATTCTTCGAGGTTTTAGGTAGAGATTTATTTCTAAGTCCGACGCTTAAACAAAGAAACAACCAAAGTGATCGTCAGACGAACAGCAGGTGGGAAAGGAGAAAGCTGAAACATACAAAGTTGTAGAAAAGTATAGAAGTGCATGTATAGTAGAAAGAATAAGCCCAGTCGTCTGCCACGCATGGTAGCGGCAAGGAAAGTGCATTGAAGCAGATGACGGCGGAGCCACAGAATAGACTAAAGTTTGATATGCACAAACTCGCACGCCCTAAACGAAACAAAAAAGAAAAAATGTTTATAGCGAGATGGAGTTCTGTTTTCTGGAACTTCTTTCACGCTGAGTCAGGTCAGACACAGGGGCACACTGACCAAAAACTGGCCCTCGCGCACTGTGCACTCAAACAAATAAAAACTTATCACTCTCCTGTTCGGAGAATAAAAGTCGTGGGAAGGCCAGTATGAACAGCGGACGCTCATAAGCGAAGATTTTTTCATAGCGCCATGCTCACCAATGGGGCCGAACTAGGAATGAGATGGAGAGGGTTGGGGTAAAAAGCTTTCGAAGAAGGACCGAATAATTGCAACACGGAAGGTCAGCATTACCTTTGCAAGGAGCGGATGGAAGACAATGTGCCCTGGCTTTCCCTGCTGTAGGAAATTGTTTCAAATTTATAAAGGACGATTCCGGTTCCAGGGTGTTGACTACCCACTCAGCAGACCTGTACCTGAGTAATATTCGGCTAATTATTTTTCCACTAAAGTGAGGTTGCGTAGGGAAATGACATGGGCGCGGTGGTTATCAAAGCGAATTCGCAGATGGTTAACGTATGCCCTCAGAGCAGAATGTAGCCATTTGCATGCTGGTATGTCGTGCCGGTTGCAGGACAATCTACTCCTGGCCGTGGCTTCACTACCTGGTGTCTGTCAACCCTTAACGATTTCGTCATACCACATACCTTCCAACTTGCCATGGAGACACCTGAAACCACGAAGTAAAGGCTCCTAAACGTAGCTCAAGCTGTGAAAATATGATTCCCTAACGTGCCAATCACATGGAAAATAGAGTTCTATTAAAAGAGCAGACAGTTCAGAGCCACAACGATGAAGCTGGCTTCTGTATGACTTGCATTTGCGTTGCTGTGTTACATCGAAAATGACGAGTTCTGCACGTCAAATAGTTTTTTTACAAGCGGATTGCTAATCGCGTGCATGCTTATCCCATGTCACCAAATAGCAAAACTCTTGTAATTAGTGAAGCACCTCGGAACATAGAATTTGCTCTCGTGACGCCTACTACACAATAGCATTGATTCCACTCTGTAACACACCTTTAAATCAAAAGGACTCTGGCTTCCAAGAAAGATCCCTGTGTCCTCTACTCGCTTATAAAGATGCACGAAAGGAGCACCAAACGCTTACCCTTGTCTTGAAGGGCAAGCTGGGCAACTCAATCGTATACTTGTTTCAAAAGACTCCAGCACCTGCCAAGCTAAAACCGTTTTCAGGATATCAACCTCCGCAGGTCTATTGTCCTTTCGAGAGCCGTATGCAGTGCTTGCGCACAGAAAATTCTAGAGTTCTTAGATCTATTTCTCAATTCATTGCAGCAACAAATGATGATATTGTGATGTCTTCGTCTTACCCAGTAGCTGAAATGGATATCCTGGCTGCCCAGTCGGCAAGGCAGTGACGCGTACTTTGCAGATATAAGGCCATTTTACTGTAGTCATGCTGTTTTATTCTTTGTTGCTCTTTTTTTTTCAATATGGAGCTGCAGCATTCCAAATATGGCTCTTCTTCACGCCTTAATTTTATCATAATTATAAGCTAAATAAAATGTACACGATGAAAGTTTTATAACCCTGACGCTTATGCAGCCAGAAGGTTCTACGAAGCTGCAGGATTGCGACCTGGAAACAGGACGCTGTAGAATAGGTTCTGAAAATAGCACTGGTGAGTTCCTAATAGTGTTCACAGAGAGAAATAGTGTACGGATCATGAATACCTTGCACCGGAAACAAGAAAACCGGAAGTACTTTTAGAAGAGCCCAAATAGAGAGATTAATACAAACATATTTCGTATTCTGCTCACATCCAGCTGTCTGGATGAGTGACACCAGCCATCCAGACCAATTCAGGTTCTCACTCTAAGCGGACCTTCCGTTTTAACTGAGGGAAACAATCTCGACGTGCAAGCGTCCCCTATTAAGCCAATAAGTAATATTACGGAGTGCGCGAAATAAGTGGGGCGCATGAAAAATGGAAAGAACACTGACCAACTATCACAGGAGACGAAAGATCAGAATAGATAGCACGAAAAGAAGAAAGCATCTAAATTCATCGACACGTAGAACTGGCAGATTTGAACAGGCTAAAAAATAAGGTCACCAATGTAAAGAAGTATAATACAGTGAAAGCCTGCAGTGCTCTGTATAACAGAGGTAGCCAACAAGAGGACGTCAAGAAACTAGTCATAGGCAAAAATATGACATATGTGCTTAATGAAGACGATGACAATGTCATTACAAGTGCAGGACGATTTTTTATCTTTTAGAGATTTCATTCAGGACGGTCTGTTGAGCTGGAGTGTAAACCATTGTGAATATTATGTACCTCAAAAGGATCAAAATTTAAACGATTATTTTCTTTATATCAAATGATCAACTTAAATTTTTATTTTAGTGTGCAAGGTTATAATGCGAAATTTATGGCTGTCAACATCGACAGGGAGCCCGGTTTTAAATTTTCTTAGCTGGGAATTGGGTTTGAAAGTTCGAACGTCAAGTATACGCCTTTTACAGCGCGATGAGTCGGGTTTCCGCATTACCTTACTGTAAAATAGAGCTGCTGCGCATGGTATCATCGCCAAAATCAAGGTAACTTGAACATTATGAAACGCAGCAACTCCACTTGTACTTCGTGCGTAAAAACTGCGATGAGCGCCATCAGAAAAAGCCAACTCAACGAGCTTTCAAACGCGTGTTTTGGTCATTCAGTATTTCGAACAATATTACCGATTATGAAAATTTCGCCTTCGATGCGGACGGCCATCAGCTTCGCTATATAAGCATGTCCGCTAAAATCAAAAATAACTTTATTCGTAAATTTTAGTGTATTTAAGTGCTAGACTTTATGAGCAACAGAATACCACACGACCCAACGAAGAGGCCTTTAATAGTTTTCGGTGTAAAAATAAACCTTTCTCTCCAGGTATTGCAGACATCTGCGAGAAGTTAGAGGAAGGCGGTGCATCGTGGGCTGTTCACATAGGACGTGACGACCGCAGGTGAACAAAGCCCATGGGCTGCCTGAATCGATCCGAAACGAGACGGTTTGGGGCGATGTTTGGCAGTCCAAAGGGGCCCCATAGGCATCGTCGTTGCACAGCCCATATTCGTCCCACATAAGTTACCACGCTAGACTGACAGGAACTCCTGCTTCACAGCGCTATTTCTGCTGCAAAAATATCCTAAGTGGCATGCTTTATACTGATGCGAACTGGAAATTCAATTCCAATGGGATTTTTTTTTAAATGCCCTTACCCAAGACCGGCAACACTTGCAAACAAACTTGCCATATCTCTATCGATAGGCTCATTGTATGGCAGCAGGGCTACTTTTTTCGTGCATTGAAACCGCCTACTAATCCTTCAAGTGCATGAGCGAGATGGATGATGGTGATAATAAATTATATCTTTCATTTTTCTACAACTACAGTAAAGATCAAATAGTACCAGTACGAAAGTGGTGACGAGGTCGACAATGAACGCCTATGCTCTCTGCTATAGTTTAAAGTGTCAGGCTATCCCACTTTTTTCCCCGCTGCAACTTCCGCTGTAGTCAAAGCGGGAATATATGTTAGAAGCGTGGGTAGTTATAAGCTCTCAGGTAGGTTGTCTTTGCTCCAAGTACCATTGTGAACGCTGCCTGGGATATCCCGGCAATAGCAGAGTGCAAACTGGTATTTCTTGCGGTGGGCAGTTTCTGCTGGATGAATTTCGAATCTAATTCTGAGTTTCAAGTCGATTGCTATACACGTTAGTTATGAAATCAACATTTAGATTTCTGGACAGTGCTGTATTAAGAATTTCGACAGTAGCCGGTGTAAACGTTTCATCCTTGAACACAAGGAAGAAACCACAAGACAGATGTCTCCAGTGTACCCTATTTGTTGCTCACCTTTTGTGTACGTGGAAGGTACGACGCACAAGAGTTTTCATTTGAACTGAATAATCATACATTGTTCCCATGTAACAAAAACCACTGTTTTCTGTGCAAAAAAAACATAAAGTAAAATATTGCAGAAGCAATTCGAGGCGTACAGTTCTTATTTTTCTCAAGGTTCTCGATCATATATATCACAAGTGTGTTTTGAAACTCCGCGGCGCCGATATGGCAGCTTTGCACAGCATTGTCTCTCGAATTTCTTGATGCACCCTTCGAAACGGGCATTAAAAATAAAGTCTTTTCTCAGAACGTATTTATATAAACACCGGCAGAACCTGGACTCATCGGTACCCTTCTGTAAGGCCAAAGAAGGGTTTGTCTGCGGCGTCAGTACGCATACCCAAAGTCTAACAGCGGCTTCATACCTTAAACGGAGCTTCAAGATTGGAACGCCCCCGAATGTTCTCTTCGAGGACCTGCGTGGTTTGCAATACGTCATCGTTATGCATTTCATATCATCAACTTCTGGAATTGCGATCCTGGCCGCGGTGCTATTCTTTGTATGCGGCGAAAGAAATGAAAATATCCACTTCGACAGAGTAGATAGAGGTAAGTAGGTTCACTGTGACTTTTTGTGCGAATTCAAACTTCGAGCTGTCAGAAAGGAGTCCTAAATAGATTGCTACCTGTTAAAGGATAAACAACTAAATTGCAACAATTTATAACAGCTCCCGATGAGAAGCAAACACGCATATTCACAAACATAGAGCAGCATTGCTGATAACCTCTATTTAAAGACCAGTCTTTCGGTAGATGAGCACGCTCGCGCACCACTGCTGGCTGGTTAAGAATGGAGCGCATTTGACCCCAAGTTTGTTGATGATCACTATATGTTTGTATTATTTATTGAAATAAACTAAAGGCTCGAGCGGCCATCACATAGGGAGGCAAACACTAAAAACAAGGCAACAGAAAAATAGCTATAAGTACATACGTAGTTAGCCAACAACACCATGTTGAACCGCACATCAAACATTCAAAATACAAAGATGCCAACAAACATTCGTTTTTTGGACAGCAGGCTTTGAACAAGAATAAAAAATAGGGAACGATGAAAGTTACAGCTCAAAGTGGCGTTCTAGGTCGGTTACGAACGCTTCGTTATCATTGGCAGATGCACTGGTGCCAGGGAATAGATTCCGTTGACGGATGGCCAGGAGGAGGCGATTGAAAGAGAAGCTCTAGCAAAGGCCCCGGCAGAATCGAAATTTCCTGTCTTACTTAGAACTGACTGCTTCATATATCTTACCCTCCAGAAGCCAACGCAGCCTACCTTCGTGAAAATAGATGCACGTAAAAATTTCCGTGAACTTCGTTATCGCCTCTCTGTTTATGTTCGAAACTCCCTCATGGTGAGTGTTCCCAGAAGTTTGAATGGTTATATCTTAACCATTGATGAATGTCGAAACAGCGGTAGCACTTTTGTATAAAGGAACTAGGATAGCCATAAAACCTATCACCGCTTCATTCTCAAGTGCTGTCTTGCCCATCGGCTCACGCAACTAATATATATATATATATATATATATATAATAAATTGGGGAAGTCACATTGAAAAACTTAAGAGATTTATTCAACGTTTCGACCAGAGACTGGTCTATTTCAAGAATGATCATACAGTGCACGGACGCATCTTATTATAGCAGTGAACATGGCACACAGAGGGCTTGAAAAAGAAAAAATATCAGCAAATAAAGAAAGATAAAAAATTAAAGAAATGAAAAATAAAAATAAAAATCAAAGGGAAAAGAGGAACACAGCCGAGAAAGGAAACCCAAACGCCAAGATGGTCCAGCAAAGGCGCCGCTTGAAAGAGGTGAAAGAGTGAGGCGGGCCTGGGCGGGCACGCGACTAGTTCGGAAGAGGGAAAAAACGTGGGGGTGGTTAGCAAAAGAAGGTAAGTGCCTGCCAATTGTGTGCGTCAGTATGGCTTCTAGCCGCGTCTCTGTGGCCCCGCGCGACTTTAGAAGATAGCACGAGCACGCACAGGTTGCGGCTGCGCTTAAGTGTCTCCACACGGTCGCACGTGAGCCCCATGTGGTTCGCATATGGTGACCACATGGAAAGGTTCCTCGTTTGCAGGAGTGAAAAAAAGGAATAAAAGAATAAATAAATACAGAAAATGGCACTGCGATGGCCAAAAGAAACAAAAAATAACACACACACACGCAGAGGTGACATGAATGCACAGAATACACACAAAGTTGTGTCACTGTTGTAGCATTTTTCAGGAGGAGATATGTGGGGAAATGTATATAAGCCCAAAAATGAAGTTAAAGACAGCGGCAGAGTGTTAGAAAGTGTACCAAAAAGACAAATTTCATCCCAGGGAACACCGCTTAGACTTAACACAACAATATTAGAATAAATACAAATACCACGCCAAATAATAGAGGCGCACAGAAATACAGTTCAAGAGTAGAAAAAATGTCCTAAGAAACAAAGTTTACCCAAACGCAGTGATCAGCAACAACCAAACGATAATAATGCGATGAATGCACATGAGAGACGAGCGTCACAAAATACGTGCTTAACCACAACAAGAACAAAGTCAGTACCTCGACCAAGAATGAAAGTGTTAGATACAGAACAAATCGTTACGCAACTGTCATCATACTGGATCTAAGACACAATATTTTGGATGCAAAATAGTTCACAAGGAAAAGAAAAAACAAACAAAACATTGCAGGAAGATTTAGCCGGAAAGGCAGGAGAGTTTGCCAGGGCTTTCATTAATACCAGCAGACAAGGTGTTAAATTTAAATATTAGATATGATTCACACGCTTCCCTGTCGTAATGTGTCTGGAAGCCCGATTGCAATATGGTGGCCTTGAACCTTCCAAATGGATGGCCTTTTGTCGTTACGTGTTTTGAAAGAGGCAGATCTGCCAGTGATCGTATATGTGCTCTGTGGTTATTTATTCTCAATCGGAAAGGAGTTTCAGTTTGCCCAATATACTGAGCACGGCACATACCGCACTCGAGAAGGTAGACTACGTTGCTGGTGTCACAGTTGAAATCTCCTCCAATTTTGAATGAGAAAGACGACGCTGTGCTGTGAGCTTTTGTGACCTTATTTATCATTGCACCGAGTTTGCAGCGCGGTTTATTGCAAGGTGTGCACCCTGAGACTTCACCGTTGTCTAGTTTCGAGGAGGTTACGGCGTCTTTGATATTTTTTGCCCTCCGATATACGACACGGGGGGGCTTCGGGAAGCAAGCGCTTCATTTTGTCGCTCTGAAGGAGAATGTTGTGATGCTTTCTGAGAATAAGGTTAACATTCGGTGCTGATGGAGAGTAGGTTAATATCAAATTAGTTGGGTAGTTCGTCGGCGCAGTCTTGGTGCTATTTAGCATTGTACGGCGGTCTTGTGCTGCAGCTTTTTCCAAGGCATCGTCGATGATAGACCTCGGGTAGCGCTGTCGGACTAAATTCTTGCGGAGTATCTCACAGTTAGAAGGGAAGTCCTCTTCACGCGAGCAGATACGCTTAAATCTCAGAGCCTGGCTATATGGTATTCCTTTGTTGCAATGTTTTACGTGGCTACTTTCAAAGTGCAAGTACTGGTGCCTGTCCGTTGGCTTCCTGAACACGGATGTGACAAGCTTGTTTTGCGAGCCAGCGGACAGGCACCAGTACTTGCACTTTGAAAGTAGCCACGTAAAACATTTCAAGAAAGGAATACCATATAGCCAGGCTCTGAGATTTAAGCGTATCTGCTCGCGTGAAGAGGACTTCCCTTCTAACTGTGAGATACTCCGCAAGGATTTAGTCCGGCAGCGCTACCCGAGGTCTATCATCGACGATGCCTTGGAAAAAGCTGCAGCACAAGACCGCCGTACAATGCTAAATAGCACCAAGACTGCGTCGACGAACTACCCAACTAATCTGATATTAACCTACTCTCCATCAGCACCGAATGTTAACCTTATTCTCAGAAAGCATCACAACATTCTCCTTCAGAGCGACAAAATGAAGCGCTTGCTTCCCGAAGCCCCCCGTGTCGTATATCGGAGGGCAAAAAATATCAAAGATGCCGTAACCTCCTCGAAACTAGACAACGGTGAAGTCTCAGGGTGCACACCTTGCAATAAACCGCGCTGCAAACTCTGTCCAATCATAAATAAGGTCACAGAAGCTCACAGCACAGCGTCGTCTTTCTCATTCAAAATTGGAGGAGATTTCAACTGTGACACCAGCAACGTAGTCTACCTTCTCGAGTGCGGTATGTGCCGTGCTCAGTATATTGGGCAAACTGAAACTCCTTTCCGATTGAGAATAAATAACCACAGAGCACATATACGATCACTGGCAGATCTGCCTCTTTCAAAACACGTAACGACAAAAGGCCATCCATTTGGAAGGTTCAAGGCCACCATATTGCAATCGGGCTTCCAGACACATTACGACAGGGAAGCGTGTGAATCATATCTAATATTTAAATTTAACACCTTGTCTGCTGGTATTAATGAAAGCCCTGGCAAACTCTCCTGCCTTTCCGGCTAAATCTTCCTGCAATGTTTTGTTTGTTTTTTCTTTTCCTTGTGAACTATTTTGCATCCAAAATATTGTGTCTTAGATCCAGTATGATGACAGTTGCGTAACGATTTGTTCTGTATCTAACACTTTCATTCTTGGTCGAGGTACTGACTTTGTTCTTGTTGTGGTTAAGCACGTATTTTGTGACGCTCGTCTCTCATGTGTATTCATCGCATTATTATCGTTTGGTTGTTGCTGATCACTGTGTTTGGGTAAACTTTGTTTCTTAGGACATTTTTTCTACTCTTGAACTGTATTTTTGTGCGCCTCTATTATTTGGCGTGGTATTTGTATTTATTCTAATATTGTTGTGTTAAGTCTAAGCGGTGTTCCCTGGGATGAAATTTGTCTTTTTGGTACACTTTCTAACACTCTGCCGCTGTCTTTAACTTCATTTTTGGGCTTATATACATTTCCCCACATATCTCCTGAAAAATGCTACAACAGTGACACAACTTTGTGTGTATTCTGTGTATTCTGTGCATTCATGTCACCTCTGCGTGTGTGTGTGTGTTATTTTTTTTGTTTCTTTTGGCCATCTCAGTGCCATTTTCTGTATTTATTTATTCCTTTATTCCTTTTTTTTTACTCCTGCAAACGAGGAACCTTTCCATGTGGTCACCATATGCGAACCACACGGGGCTCACGTGCCACCGTGTGGAGACACTTAAGCGCAGCCGCAACCTGTGCGTGCTCGTGCTATCTTCTAAAGTCGCGCGGGGCCACAGAGACGCGGCTAGAAGCCATACTGACGCACACAATTGGCAGGCACTTACCTTCTTTTGTTAACCACCCCCACGTTTTTTCCCTCTTCCGAACTAGTCGCGTGCCCGCCCAGGCCCGCCTCCCTCTTTCACCTCTTTCAAGCGGCGCCTTTGCTGGACCATCTTGGCGTTTGGGTTTCCTTTCTAGGCTGTGTTCCTCTTTTCCGTTTGATTTTTATTTTTATTTTTCATTTCTTTAATTTTTTATCTTTCTTTATTTGCTGATATTTTTTCTTTTTCAAGCCCTCTGTGTGCCATGTTCACTGCTATAAGAAGATGCGTCCGTGCACTGTATGATCATTCTTGAAAAAGACCAGTCCCTGGTCGAAACGTTGAATAAATCTGTTAAGTTTTTCAATGTGACTTCCCCAATTTATTATATATTTAGTCAGTTGCCTTAAAGATTTTCTTATATATATATATATATATATATATTGTAAGCACAACATGCGACCTTCGTCTTCATCTGTACATATCCATCATCATCGCTCAAAGCACAACATGCGACCTTCGTCTTCATCTGTACATATCCATCATCATCGATCATCTTCTTCGAAGGGTTGGTCGCCATACTTGCGGGTGCCATTAAAGCTCGCTCCATCCTGCGCTCTGTCTCCTGTCTCACAAGTGGTGGAGTGTGCTCTCGATCCCTGCGTCCTCTCCGCCGTCAGACTGCAGCTACGTTCCGGTCGCCACCTGCTCGTACCATCCGCACCGATGGATACCGTCAGCGACAACACCACTCGTACTCCCGGTGGGCCCCCCGTTCTTCTTCCTCTCGATTCGAACCGTCTGGAGCCAGCAATGATGAGCCAACCCGGTTCTTCCCAATCATCTGGACACCCCACTTGGACCATCACCACACTCCAGCGCGAGCCTCCCATTTTTGCTGGTCTTCGTGGGGACGATGTCGAGGACTGGCTCGACCAATATAACCAGGTCAGTGCCTATAATCGTTGGGACTCACCGATGAAACTTGTAAACGTGTCGTTCTACCTCACTGCCGTGGCCAAGACTTGGTTCGTCAACCACAAAGATGCCATCCCGGACTGGGCTCACTTCTCGGCACAGATCCGACAAATCTTTGGCACATCTGGTGCAAGCCCCTCTGTCTACAAAAAAAAGCTAGATACGCGCGTTCAGCTACCCGGTGAGTCCTACACATCCTACATTGAAGACGTGCTTGCCCTGTGTCGACGTGTCAACAGCGCTATGTCAGAGAACGATCGGGTACGTCATCTTCTGAAAGGGCTTGGGTCATTTGCCTTCAACACGCTTGCTGCTCAGAATCCAACGTCAGTCCAAGACATCCGAACAACTTGCCATCGTCTTGACGACCTTCAGTCGCTTCGGTTAAAAGACACCTGGGACACCCCACTTTCACCCGACGTGGACTTACGCTCCCTCATTCGCTCCATTATCCGGGAGGAACTGCACGGCTCCACCTTACCGCCAGTTGATACCCACCCGCCTCCAGCCCCGTCGTCCTCGCCTTTGCGTGATCTCATCAAAGACGAGCTCGCTTCGGTCACTCGCCCCTTGGCTGCGGAACCACCTGTACCGCGTTTTGTGCCTACCTATGCCCAGTTTGCTGCGACGCCTCCTGCTGCTGTTTACCCGTCGCATCCACAGCCCGTCCAGCAAACTCCGGTCTCTGTGTCCCCGAGCCCCGCTATGTGTCCTGTTTGGAGTCCGCCTGCACGTCGGCCGGTGTGTCACTACTGCGGAATTCGCGGGCATGTTGCCCGTGTGCGCCGTCGGCGTCAACGCGACGAGCGCGAGTGGTACCCAGACTTTCGCAACGGATCTACGTACTCGTCACCTGCTTACTGTCCGGCGTTTGCCTCCAGTCCTCCTCGTCGCCCATCGTACGGGGACTTCTCCCAAGACGCTCCGCACTCGTCGTACGCTTACCGCCCACCGTTTGCTGACCATACCAATTATCGGCCCTCCTATCCCTCTACCTCTCCGGACCGCTCCTCGACCGACAGGCCGTCGCGCCGCCGCTCCCCATCGCCTCTACGTCCACCATCCTCCCAGACAACTGGCCACACGGAAAACTAAATTGTGCAGTTTCCGGAGGTAAAACTGCACCGCACGCCGCCCTCTCAATTCCTCCTGCACAGCCATCGAACATGTTAACCGTTGACATTGAAGGCACTGTAGTAGAAGCATTGATCGATACGGGCGCCGCCATTTCTGTAATTAGTTCTGATTTATGTTCTCGTCTTCGCAAGGTGCGCACCCCTTACAGTGGTCCTTCTCTCCGTGCTGCCAATGATGAATCAATGCGTCCTTCCGGATTGTGTACGGCACGAGTCACTATCGACGGCATCCTGCACTACATAGTATTTGCTGTGCTTCCCTCCTGTGCTTATCCCCTCATCCTCGGCTGGGACTTCCTCCACTCTGCGCAAGCTGTAATTACCTGCTGTCCCCCTACTCTACAGGCTTCTGAAACCGACCTTTCAGCCGTTTCTGTCCTGCCTTCTCATCATCTGGTTACCACCGCTGATCATGTACTTTACCCCGGCTGCGAAGATGTCCTCTCTGTTGCTTCTGCCCACGTCAACGCTGGGGACGTTTTCGTCACACCAAGCCCCCGTCTTCTCTCAAGGGGCATCTTTCTCGTCGCGTCCCTGCTCCGCTTCACCAATGGGTCTTCACTACTGACTGCCTTCAACACTACGCCGGAACCCATTCTTCTGCGTCAAGGCACAGCCATCGCTTCTGTGGATACCACTCAACCTGTGGCCGTTCTTTCCTCTGCCCCATCAAGCTTCGCTCTTTCGACCCCTGCCTCTGCCTCTGCATCTATTTCAGCTGCTATCAGCCCCGGTCTCACCCCGACTCAAAAAGATGAATTGCTTGCCGTCTTGACCAAGCATGCCGCTTCCTTCGATACCCAGGCAACAACCTTGAGCCAAACCACCGCAGCTAAGCATCGCATCTACACAGATGGTTCGGGCATCATTCGCCGTCGCCCGTATCGTGTGTCTTCTTGTGAGCGCAAGGTTATTCAAGATAACGTAGCCGACATGCTCAAGCGCCACATCATACGCCCTTCTTCGAGTCCTTGGTCTTCGCCTGTTGTGCTGGTTCAAAAGAAGGATGGCTCAGTACGCTTTTGTGTTGACTATCGCGCCCTTAACAAGATCACTAGAAAAGATGTTTATCCGCTGCCTCGGATTGATGACGCCCTCGACTGTCTCCAAGGTGCACAATTTTTCTCTAGTCTCGACCTAAGATCCGAATACTGGCAAATACCAATGCATGAGGCCGACAAGGAAAAAACTGCTTTCGCCACTCCCGACGGATTATACGAATTCAACGTTATGCCGTTCGGCCTATGCAATGCTCCGGCCACGTTCGAGCGCATGATCGACACCGTTCTCCGAGGCCTGAAGTGGAAAACGTGCCTATGCTACCTCGACGACATAGTCATTTTTTCTTCGACTTTTTCTGAACACCTTGTTCGTCTCGATGAAGTATTAAGCGCACTTTCTGAGGCCGGCCTACAGTTAAACACCAAGAAATGTTGCTTTGCTTCCACTTCTATCAAGATACTCGGTCACGTCGTTAGCCAGAAGGGTGTAAAGCCTGATCCCGACAAAGTGGCTGCAGTTTTGCATTTTCCTCGCCCATCGCGCGTCAAAGACCTGCGCAGTTTTCTAGGGCTAGCGTCATACTTCCGGCGCTTCATACGCAACTTCGCCTCTATTGCGGCCCCTTTGCATAAGCTCCTCTGCGCTGCCCAGCCGTTTGTTTGGTCTGAGACCTGTGAGGTCGCTTTTACTACCTTAAAGAAGGCTCTCACATCTGATCCGATACTGGCACATTTCGACGACAATGCTCCAACGATTTTACACACGGACGCCAGTGGACACGGCATTGGTGCAGTTCTTCTGCAGCGGCAGCACTCTTCGTGCGAGCAAGTCATCGCCTACGCCAGTCGTACACTGACTGCTGCGGAGCACAACTACACGATAACTGAGCAAGAGTGCCTCGCTGTTGTCTGGGCCATTCAGAAATTTCGCCCTTATTTGTACGGCCGCCAGTTCACAGTTGTCACTGACCATCATGCCCTGTGCTGGTTGTCCTCGCAGAAAAACTTGTCCGGCCGCCTCGGCCGCTGGATTCTCCGTCTCCAGGAATATGACTTTACCGTCACCTATAAATCGGGCAAGAAACACCAGGACGCCGATGCGCTATCTCGTTGTCCCCTCGCCCAAACCCAACCACCGCATCCGCAACCCGTGTCCTCCGCATCCTCAAACTGCCAAACTACCCCTTCGACGGCTATTTCAACCTTGACCGCCGCACCCATTGACTTGATGCCAGCTCCCAGTCTTGGCGATCTCGCCTCAGCGCAGCGGGCCGACCCTTACTGCCGGACTCTTATCGACCGTCTGAGCGGTGCTACGCGGCCACCGAATGCCCGCCTACGTCGCCAACTTAACTCTTTCAAGCTAGTCGACAACATCCTTCTTTGGCACAATTACAGCCCCTTCGGTGACTCATGGGTGCCTGTCGTACCCCGTTCTCTTCGCCGAGAAGTTTTGCAGGCCTTTCATGATGACCCACCGGCTGGCCACTTAGGCTTTCAGAAAACTTATGACCGCATCAAGCGCCGTTTCTTTTGGCCTGGCCTCTCAACCGCTGTTGGAAAATATATTGCGTCTTGCATCCCTTGCCAACGTCGTAAACGGAGCACGTCTGCCCCTGCGGGCCTTCTACAGCCTCTCCCCTGTCCTTTCTCCCCTTTTGAAGTCGTTGGGATTGACCTCTACGGTCCCTTACCATTAACACCAACGGGCAACCGTTGGATTGTCACTGCCATCGACCACTTAACTAGATACGCTGAAACGGCCCCTGTTCCTTCCGGCTCTGCTTCAGAGATCGCCCACTTCTTCCTGAACGCCATCCTTCTGCGCCATGGAGCTCCTCGTGTCCTT